>NC_081159.1:31167547-32570047 GCF_012432095.1 Onychostoma macrolepis | reverse complement strand
CATATGCAACCTTCCCAAAGACATACATAAAACATATTTCTTATATGTTGAGAAGTCATTTTACTGATTTTGAAATTAATACACTACCATATAATCTTCAAAATATGGGGCAGTACTCTGCCAATATTGGTCAACTGGCCAATGTGAATGCTTGAAAGAACAATTTAACATTTTGTGGTGGCCAAAAAACACTTGATGTCTCGTGTTATAACAGACCAATTAATCAAGTGCTGTATGATATCATTAATACATAGACAGCAATGAAAAGTGTAATGGTTATTCAATATATTGAATTTTCCTCCTTTTTTTCAGAAGTAGACCTCTCTCAAAGTAAGACCACAGGAGGATCGGGTTCCTCGGGGACTACTGGAGGTATGGGTTCTCATCTCCAGTGTCTGTCAGTCCACTGTACAGATGAACTTGGGGAGTCAAAGGGACATGGGGGACCTGTTCCTTCCTGGCGTTCTCTTCACTCGGACATCTCAAACCGTTTTGGAACCTTCGTAGCTGCGTTGACTTGAAGAGAACAGAGCAGAAGAAAAAAAGACCTTTCAACTAGTGGATGAGAATAAGGAAACAAGATTTCCTGTTTAAGCCGGATAAATCAATGTTTCTTTGTCAGGACAATGTATGCCCTTTTTTGTAGAAAACAAAAAACATGAGGATCGTCACACTGAACTTACTGCAGGATGGTATATAAAGGGTGGAAGATATATGGTGTACCAGTACTGATGCTGTTTTCAAATCCAGACCTCAATATTCCTTTTTATGTCTATGCATTCTGATGACTATTCTGCTCATCCATTTTTACGTATTCTATGCTTCTCTCATACCCTCTTTTTTGCCCTCTCTGGGGGTCTCATTTTTTTTTTCATCTTTGAAGTAATTATTGTTCCTTCTTATTAAATGCCATTATTCTGTATAAGATCTAGGGTCTCTTCCTGACCCTAAGCCCACATAGTAACCTCCCCGCCCTCAGGGCAGGTAATTCTACTGTCATCAAGGGACACAAGCATACTTTGAAATTTGGTCCTTGTGAGCATGCTGCCTGCTGGCTTGTTGGAATCAAGTAAAAGGTGAGTCCTTTTAGAACGTGTTTCATAGAAATTCAACGATGTGCCATGTCTTTTCAAGCTGATCACTGGCCCTCCTCCAGCCTTTCTACACTGTCTTTGGTTACTCTGATCTGTTGGATTTCCTCATTACTTGAATATTAGGTTTACAATATTTTCCATACTTCATTTTAAAACAGAATTCCCATAAGCCCATCAGATTGTTTCTTAAATACCCAGGATGCTTCAACACTGGTATGCTGCAGAGCTAAGAGGAAAGATTTTGATGTTAAGTGGATTACAAATAGAAACCAGAATATTGGTATTGCACATGTAATTTTTTAGGCAATCTTTAGAAAAAAAAAAAAAAAAATGCTTCAGTTGACCTAAAAAACCTGAAAAAGGTTAGATGGAAGGTCTTAATGGCAATGTGAAGATCCTTGTTTCTTTTCATTTTTTTTTAAAGTAATATGTAAAGTGCAGTTGTCTGTTTTTCTGCATATTGTATATGTATACATATATATATATGTATATGTTTTATTGAGTAAAATTACAATAAATATGATGTTAATGGTGATAGCTTTTGCCTTTTTTTGTATGTTCGCTATACTATTTTTGCTGTGGGTAAAATATTTGTACACATCAGATATTTATAATATTTACGTGTCAATTAGTAATTCTCAAAAGAAGACCTTACATTTTTCAAACCGTGGGTCGCGAGACTTAAAAAATGGGTCGCCAGGATGATTTAAGGAAAACGTATGTAACCAAGTTCAAGACCCAGGAAAGAAGCAACTAAATAACATAAACAACAAAACGAAAGTAACCGGCAGCCCCCTCAGGTCAGAATCAAATGTGTATTTGTATTTGTGCTCTGTTTTTGCAGCGTTGTACATTGTAGCAAATCAGAGACATAACTGTTAATTTCTATAATGCAATGGCCAATCAGAGGAGCTTTAGTGAGTCAGAATCCACTCACCACTCGGAACGCAAGTGTTCTTGTTCAGTCCAGAGTTCTGGAAGCTCGCGACGCGAATCCTCTGATTATAATGAACAAAGTGTAGGTGATGTAAATAAGAGATTAATTGTGCTGTGTTGACAGATTGATTATAGCGGAATTAGAGATCGTGATAAACTGAATGCACTTTGAGCGCTTTCTTTTCTGTATATAGCCTATTCTAGCTCCATTCAGAATTTGAATAAAAGTTTCGTTTTCCATGCTGCTAAGAGGACCAATGTGTCGTACTTGCAACAAACGTTCGGAAGTGACATCCGCATATTCTCTCGAAATTTAATGACATTGTGATAATCATAACTATGGACTGGACAAAATATGATATGTCAGAATAGATGTGCATGAAGGCAAGCACCCTCAATAATTTCAGAAGCACCGACAGTGATTTGATTTTGGAACAGAGCATCCTGGAGCTCTACGGTGGGACTCGAGACTGGTCTGTAGTGCAGTTGTCCTTCCTTCCTTCCTTCTTTTTTTCTTTCTATATATATAGAAAAAAATAGGGTCGCTCTGAAAAAAGTTTGAAAACCACTGCCTTACATGATGCTGGATTTTGTCGAATTTGAATTTCATTGGCATTTACAAGAAATGACAAAAATTGTTCTTAAGCCCTTGGTAAAAATTTGCATAAAAGTAAAAGTGATATCCATGTGATCATATTACAATTTTCAATTTCAATTTATCTGTATAAATGTACAACAACCATAAATTTTGATTTGATTTGACTTATTTAACACCAGTTTATATGCTTTTATCCTTTGTCCCCGAACAGAAACATATTTTATGAACATTTTATAATAACATTAATTAATAATATTAACAAACATTATTAAACATTGATTAAAATGTAATTCTAATAAGTATGAATATCATGGAACTTTTTAGATATAGCCTACTCATATCAGAAAATTAACTACAGATGTGTAAACTACTAATCTGTTAATTTCCCATTAATATAGTTATTAAAAAGTGTTTCCCTTATGTTTAGCTGTAAGCTGTTGTTGTTGTTTTTTATCAGCAGGCACATCTCCTATTAAGTCTAACTAAGTGTAAACCATTCAATTAAAAGTCCCCACGGAGCTTTGCAGCACAGCAAATGCTGTAGAAAAATCCAGCTAGCCCCATGCTGTTTGAGCTGGATGCTTAATTCCTATAAATACACAGCATGTTTGTTCAGGGCAGATATGCATCTTTGGGAAAATACCACAATGTTGACCTAAGTTTGCTTCCTCCCCCTCTAAAACCACCCTCCTTGTGAGCACACCCCTCCACCCACCGTTTACAAAGACCCAGAGGTGAATGTCTCAGAGAGGAGAGAAAAAGAGAATGTGCAAGAGTGCTGCATTTGCGTCAATAACGTAGGTGCTGAATTTGCTTTGTCACACTTACAGGGCATGGTTTTACTCAATATTACATTTAAAATGGAAGGGCAGGAGAAAGAGAGCAAACCAAGAAGAAGTGTCAGAGTTAGGGGGGGGGGCTTTTTATCACTTTTAAAATAATGGCAATCACAGAGTATTCCCGTATACTTCAACCCTGAATAAAATGGTTATTATATTCACCCACTTCATGAGAAACTGAAGAATAAGTATAAAGGGCCTTATCGAAGCCTTGAGACACTGAGCCAAAAAAATAAATAAATAAATAAAAAATTGTGACATGACATTTCTTGATTTTCAGCAGGTCATAGCTAGTTATTAAGCATTCTAGTAGTGGGGGTGAATACATTGGATTAATTCAGAGAAAGCTGTACTCAGCAAAGCTGAACTTATCAAGTATTACATGAAGATAAAGAATTAAATGAATAGTTGACCCCAAAATAAAAATATTATAATTTACTCATTCTCATGCCATACTAAAACAGTAAATACCATTAAGATGCAATATTTTGTTTCCAAAATAATAAACAAATAATTCCTTCAGAATTGCGTGCCAATAATGTTATAAAGCATTGCTTATTTTTAGAAGTGTTTTGAATAGCATATTTTGTGTATGTCATCTGCGGTCTCATTAATGTGCACCCTCACTCTAAAAAATGCTGGGTTAAAAACAACCCAATTTCGATTATTTGGCAACCAAGCGCTGGGTATATATTGGACAGAACACATGCTGGGTTATTTTGACCTAGCTGGTTGGGTTAAATGTTTTTACCCAACATGCTGTTTTTTTTTTTTATTTAAGTCTACTATGGTTTAAAAAAAAATATATATATATATATATATATATATATATATATATTATATTGCTGGCTTAAAATGGACTTGAAATAAAAATAAATAAATTAATTAATTAATAAAAAAAACCCACACAGAATTACTATAGGCAACAGCAATAATCTAAAGATGAACATTTATTATTAAAGCAAGAACACATGTGTCACGGTGCACACAGCAGGGAGGAACAAGGATGAACTCAAAATACAGTCTTTAATTCAAACCAACAGGGCAAGACAAGGCAGGGCAGACACACACACACACACACACACACACAGGAACACCGGGAGTAACGAGTAGACCAGACAAAAAGGAACTGAACAGGCAGGAACTAAATACGCATCCCGTGCCATAAGAGTACCACCTGGGCGCTCTGGAGGCCCTTCAGGACAGACATGGACAGGAATACAGGACGGGGACCTCAAGAGCGGAACAAACAGATCGGAGGCATGGCGGAGCTGGGAGCTCTGGTGGCCATGGCAGTGCAGAGAGCTCCAGAGTAGAGCCCTGCACGGGCCTAAAATTTAGGCCCTAGCCCGGCCCTGGCCCGAGACGCTCAGGCCCTAGCCCGGCCCGTGCCCGACAGCTTATCAGAATTCTCGGCCTGAGTCCGACCCGAGCCCGTCTTTTTTCCCCCTTCTCCCAAAACAGCTTATCTACTACCGTTTCAGCTATTAAAATAGTTCAGTTTTGTATGAAATGGCAAAGTGATTGTAATTCGTTTAGTTATTTTATTAAGTTAATTTAGAAAAACGTTTGGAGCATTTTTTTTTTTATTCGTTAAATGTAAGTTTTTGTTTTTTAAAGTTACAATCAAGCGGCCAGTGGCAGACAGCGAGTTGATCATTGCCTACGTTTGATAAATTTAGCTTTCTCAAATCATCACGACTTCTCTAAAATTAAATCTATAATTATAAAACAGCTCCACAATGTTAGTTTAAACGCTTGAGCTAGATAAATGTGCACTGATGCATATCCAGTAGTTTGTGCGGAGAGTGGAAGCTGAAGCGCGCTTTAGAGGACGCGCAAGAATGATCACTTGCATTGGAAACATTTCAAAATACGCTGTCATTTTTGCTCATAAAGGTAAGAGTAAAAGGCTACGTTGTTCGGAACCGTAAAGGGTCTACTTTTATTTGCGTGCACTCACAATATCAACAAAACGTGCTTTCATAAAAATAAAAAAACAAAAAAGTTTCGGTTTTGAGCAAGCGGAGCGTTTCTGAAAAACCGAAACAGCATATAGCCTACTTGCCTCACTGACTTGACAAATATAGTATCTATAGAAAGCTTTGAATTACTACTTTAAAACGAAATAATTCGAATCGAAAACAAAAACTCTTTCATTATAAAATCCCTAAAGCTGCATTTCTCTCTAAAGGCGCATCCAGTGAGGAGATGGCGTGGATCATCATCAAATGCATGGCTGATCAAAAATGCAGCTTTTCCCGAAGCATTGGGAACTTTTTGTAATTCCACGCTCCAACTTCTTCCTGATGTTCTGCATTGTCACTTGTATGCTAATGTGTGCGTATGCGTTGCATATTGCTTAGGCGATGTATAATATTTATAAAATAATCAGTATTTAATTAGCCATGTGTGCTCTGCGCGTATATGGGCACAATAAAAGGAGAGAAGCTAAATGAGCCCGAGCCCGACCCGAGCCCGATCTGTAAAAAAAAAAAAATGGCCCGAGCCCGGCCCGAATGGACCCGACGGGCTTGCAGACCTCTACTCCAGAGGCCATGGCGGGTCATCTTCAGGGCCTCGGTCCCCTCGGCCCGGCCCCTCCAGCCGGAACCCTACTAGCTCCCCCCAACTCCCCCCAACCCCCCCCCAAAAAAAGGGGCCATGGGGCTGTTACGGGGTTTCAGGAGTCCTCTGGGCTAAAACAGAAACAGGACAGCGGACAGGAACAGGAAGCCCTCCTCGGGCTAAGCTTGGAAGCTGAGGCTTCCTCTGGGCATGACGAGGAGTCAGGGGCCCTCACAGGGTCCCTCAGCAACCGCTTCCACTTCAACGACAGGGCTGGGAATGGCCTCCGTGGCCATAATCGGAGGAACCACCTGCCCCAGACGAGTCTCCGTGGACACGACAAGACAAGACGGATTAAAACTGTTTGTGTGGGCACAACAAGACTTAAAATCCATGACTCTGGGGACATGGCACGGCACTCCTTGCTTGAGCGAGCGGCAACCCGTGAACTTGACTGACGAACTGCTGGCGGGTTTGGGATGGCCACAGCCGGCGAACTTGACAGATGCGCGGCAGGCGGACTCGCGGCGCTCGCGGAGATCCCGCTGAACTCCCATGCATCATTCGCGGGCTAGAGCGGGATGGCGAGCGTACACTAACAAAACAAAACGAGGTGAATGGGCGCCGCTTACTTTGTATGTTTGGTCTTCTGTCACGGTGCACACAGCAGGGAGGAACGAGGAGACGAGGATGAACTCAAAATACAATCTTTAATTCAAACAAGGCAGGACAGGACAAGACAGGGCAGGGCAGACACACAGGAACACCGGCAGTAACGAGTAGATCAGACGAAAAGGAACTGAACAGGCAGGAACTAAATACACAAGATAATTACACACACACACACCTGAACTGAATAAACTAATAATCACACTGAACAAGGACAGGAACATGACCAAATATAGAAACATGAGAGCGGGAAACACAAGACACACAACAGAGGACTGACAACATGACAACATGGTTTACAATATTACATTTAAACTCGTTTAACAAGCATTTTAGACATAAAACGTGTAACATTTAAAAGTAGCATTTTAATTTAAGTGTATTCAACCATTCTCTGTAAGAATTAATTCTAATTCTTGTGTGTCGCCGAAATCTGATCCAGTGATGGGCTGCTGTTCACCAGGGGAACTGCGCATATCAGACCACGCCCTCGCATTTCACTCATAGCAGAAAGATGCCATGACTGACTCCATAACCTGCCCATAAACAAACAGTACTGAGATTAGAGAGAATATTTTAACATCAAATTAAATTAAACTCAGTATTATAACAAATAAAATCCATTTATGTTATGCAAGGCGAAATGTGTTTCCATCATGTGATCCAGCAACTTAGCTGCAGAAAAAAAGCTACCCAGCACCTGGGTAAAAAAAAAGAGTTGCTAGGCAGTTCAGTCAAAAGAACAAAGGCAGCGCTCTGATATACAACATAGAAGTTACATAAACATGATGAGATTTTGCCAAAACTATTTGCTCTGGAACAAATAAAAGATAAATGAGACCACAGACTGCCTGTTAGATTTACCTAAAACAAATTATATTATGGATGATGGGAAATGTAGTCCAGGGTATAGTGTAACAGTCTGTGTAATGTGAGAGTCCATGTGGAGAGCGGTGAATTGGTGGGTTTTTGTTAAATGCGAGCCACAATCATCACAATTAAAAGAACCAAAGACTTAAACTACTTCAGTCTGTGTGCACTGAATTTATTTAATACACGAGTTTCACAATTTGAGTTGAATTACTGAAATAAATGAACTTTTCCACGACATTCTAATTTATTGAGATGCACCTGCATCTCAATAAATTAGAATGTCGTGGAAAAGTTCATTTATTTCAGTAATTCAACTCAAATTGATTTTACTGTCATATACATATATATATACAGTGGTGTGAAAAAGTGTTGGCCCCCTTCCTGATTTTTTAATTTTTTTGCATGTTTGTCACACTTTAATGTTTCAGATCATCAAACAAATTTAAATATTAATCAAAGATAACACAAGTAAACACAACATGCAGTTTTTAAATTAAGTTTTTTATTATGGAGGGAAAACAAAATCCAAACCCACATGGCCCTGTGTGAAAACGTGCTTGCCCCCTAAATTTAATAACTGGTTGTGCCACCCTTTGCAGCAACAACTGCAATCAAGCGTTTGCGATAACTGGCAATGAGTCTTTCACATCGCTGTGGAGGAATTTTGGCCCACTGTTCTTTGCAGAATTGTTTTAATTCAGCCACATTGGAGGGTTTTCAAGCATGAATGGACTGTTTAAGGTCATGCCACAGCATTTCAATTGGATTTAAGTCCAGACTTTGATTTGGCCACTCCAAAACCTTAATTTTGTTTTTCTTGAGACATTCAGAGATGGACTTGCTGCTGTGTTTGGAATCATTGTCCTGCTGCATAACTCAAGTGCACTTGAGCTTGAGTTCACAAACTGATGGCCGGACATTCTCCTTCTGGATTTTCTGATAGAGTGCAGAATTCATGGTTCCATCAATTATGGCAAGTCATCCAGGTTCTGAAGATGCAAAGCAGCCGCAGACCATCACACTACCACCACCATGTTTGACTGTTGGTATGGTGTTCTTTTTATGAAATACTGTGTTGGTTTTACGCCAGATGTAACAGGACACACACCTTCCAAAAAGTTCAACTTTTGTCGCATTAGTCCACAGAATATTTGCCCAAAAGTCTTGGGGATAATCAAGATATTTTTTTGCAAATGTGAGACGAGCCTTTGTGTTCTTTTTGGTCAACAATGGCTTTTGCCTTGGAACTCTCCAATGGATGCTGTTTTTGCCCAGTCTCTTTCTTATTGTTGAATCATGAACACTGACCTTAATTGAGGCAAGTGAGGCCTGCAGTTCTTTAGATGTTGTTCTGGGTTCTTTTATGACATCCTGGATGAGTCGTCTTTGTGCTCTTGGAGTAATTTCGGTAGGCCGGCCACTTTTGGGAAGGTTCACCACTGTTCCAAGTTTTCTCCATTTGTGGACAATGGCTCTGACCATGGTTTGCTGGAGTCCCAAAGCCTTAGAAATGGCTTTATATCCCTTTCCAGACTGATACATGTAAACTATTTTGTTTCTCATCAGTTTATGAATTTCTTAAGATCGTGGAATGATGTGTTGCTCTTTAAACATGCTTCACTTTGTCAGACAGGTTCTATTTAAGTGATTTCTTGATTCAACAGGCCTGGCAGCAATCAGTTTGGCTAGTGAAATTTAACTCAGCTTTCTAAAATAATGTGGTTAATCACAGTTCTTTCATGATTTAATAGGAGGGGGCAATTAATTTTTCATGTAGGGCCAGGTAGGTTTGGACAGCTTTTTTCCCTTAATAAATGAAATCATCATTTAAAAACTGCATTTTCTATTTACTTGCATTATCTTTGTGTAATATTAAAATGTGTTTGATGATCTGAATCTTTTAAGTTTGACAAATATGCAAAAAATTTAAAAATCAGGAACACTTTTTCACACCACTGTATGTATATATATATATATATATATATATATAAATAATCACACACACACACATATATATATACAGTATGTATACATATATACATATATATATAATGAGAAAAGACACTGCATCACAAAGTGTGCAGTTAATCATGTAATAAATTCAACCCCCTAAAACTGAAAATTGCTGCCTTAAAGTTTTAAATAAAATCAGTGTTACATTTCATTGCAGTTCATTTAACTTTTTCTACCATTTTGATTGAATAAAATTAAAGAAAATGAAATTAATGTCAAATGCAAATGAAAATGAAATTACTGTCAAACTACCTAAAAATATAAATATCTATGGAATCGCAACCTTTTAGCGAGTTTTTTTTTCTTTCCTCTAGGAAGATTTGCAAGCTAATTTATGATTAAAACCCATTACAGCCAATGATAGAAGAGCTCCAACATTTAAATGGCACCTTACATTTTTACCAATTTGTTCATAATGTATGGATGATGTTTTTATAGGACAAGTATATATGTGTACTTTAAGTACTAAAACAAGAAAGGACACTCTGTCTTGAGGTAAACTATGTGTCTTATTAAATGCTTGCATTTGGTCTGATGTGTGCTGTCATTTTGTAATGTAGTGTTTAGTACAGATGAGTCTGAATATACTGCAGAACTTTTCCCCTCTGTTTGGCCACTGTTCTAGCATTTCTTTCTCCTTTTCTTTATCCAGACACCTAGTCTTTGCAATAAATCAAATCCAGATCTACCTGTTGTAATCATATTGGAAAATAGATTAAAGGTTATTGAGTACTGCTAATGATCTATAGCTGGTGTGTAAGTGAGAAAGTGGAAAATGTACTGCCAACAGCACAGAAGTCCTCCATTCATTCTTTCCCAAAAGACACACATCCACATACACACATTCCTTCACAAGCTCTCACCTCTGCTCCAGAGCATTCTTTTACCCATTTTTTTTAAACGTGTGTCAAATACACCCCTAAAGCCTTTTCACGTCTCACAGAATGTCTGTTTAATGTATTTTGTTTATGTATACTGTTTCCACTCAAACTGTACTTCTAAATATACTATAGTTTTAAAGATTGTGATTTAAGTGATAATCCTAAATGTTACAATGTGTCTGAGACAATTCTCCAGACTTCCACACTTATTGCTCCTTCAAATCCTGTGTTCACACAAACATGCACACATTCCCTCATAATCACTTATCTACACACATGGGAAGTGGGTCTAAAAAAGCAACATGATCTCACAGAATTCAGTGTAATGTTCACGGACTTAATTAACCTCCGAATCTGTGGTGGCATCACGGAATCGCCGAAAATTCCGTGATGGGCTCACAGAAAAAATTCCGTGATGGGCTCAGAAGTGATACCAATATAAGTTAATGACAGGCATCAGCCGTGCTCCACGCACGGATCCACTGGTTCAACACTTTAAATAGGAAACCCTTAGCATGCCGACGCGATACTGGGAAATTTATCGTCATCATTATTGTTCAGAACTGGGTAGGTTTAGGGTAGGGGTGGGGTCAGGTACTCCAGTGAAAGTATAACTGCATCGGAGTCACTCTTTTTATGTGGTCCGATGCAGCGCTGGTGTTGAACCAGTGAATCCGTGCATGGACCACGGCTGATGCCTTCTGTGAGCCCATCACGGAATTTTCGGCGATTCCGTAATGCCACCACAGATTCGGGGTTAATTAAGTCCGTGAACATTACACGGAATTAAAGCCGCTAAGCCATTTAACTCCTATACACAGCCATTTTTTTATAACGTTTTTCCTCTTCTGCTGGCTTGAGGTTTTTAACCAGCATTTAACCACAGGGAATATATGTGTTTTGCAGTTGAGGTCAGGCTCTTGAACTTTTAGTGGTGAGTCTTAGATTTATTTTATTTTATTTCTTGCTAACATGCATTGTCAAAACTCTTCAACACAGTGAGCAAAACAGAAGTCTATGTGGACCAAACGGTGAAATATTTTTATTGCTTTCACACAATGCATTAAATGATCACATCTTCCAAAATAACACACTGCTTAGAAAACTGTTAAAACTCTTCAAAAGCTTACATACTTGGCTAAATATAGTCCCTATAACTGATTCTAATAAAAACAGAAAAATGTACATATGAAATTCACCATACATAGCATGCAGAGCAGTGTGGTAGGGTTTTTTATTCAATGTAGTATTTTGTGCTGTCCAAAAGCATTTGTCCTCACAACATGAAATTCTTCTTCTTCTTCTTCTTTTATTTTCTTCTTTTTATTTTATTTCTTTCTTTTCTTTTCTTTGTAATGTAATCATATCTAGTGGCAAAGATTTGAGCAAAGCTTGTCATACACCAAATTTATAGACTGTATATACTGAATATACTGCAATGTGCTGATGTGAGCCAACTTGTGTAATACGACACAGGTCAGTGTGATCGTGTGTGGTTGTGATCTTGTATGTGTGTAGCTGTCCTAGTCCTCTTGTCTAAATCTTTCTACCCTGTGGGGGGCTAATTCAGGAAGGAGCCCCAGGTTGTAAGACAGAGCACAGGGTGGGTTGTGGGGGTGGTTTGTGCTCTTTCTACCCCATGGCATGTTGCCATCCCCATCTGACTGAGCAAAGATGACTGCCCGCCCCCTGGGTGTCTGTGTGTATTTGTCTGGGATGTTTGAGGAGGATTTTTGTGAAGCCTTCTGAACCATTTTAATTCATTGTTCACCATCTGTACCAGCTAGTAAACAATTAACACACCTCCTGATAAATATATTCCTTTAATTTTCATCCAAGAGAAGTATAATTGCTTTGACCAAAGTATGTTCCACCACTCAAAATGAATTCAACATAATTGGCAAAAAAGGACAATAAATTACCAATAAACTACCATGAGGTTGAAAACTGTTTGTTTTCACAGACAGGCATTCCATCCTAGCTACTACATCCCTTTAAGCAGGACCCTACAGGTGACATCTATGTGCTGGAACCGGTTTGCACACACTAGGGTAAGTTATTCAGTTCAAAACAATAACAAAGTTAATGGTTTCTGCATTAGCCAAAAAAAAAAAAAAAACCAAGACAAATATCCTTTTTAATTCAGGTAGAATATTAAATAAATAAATAAAAGAAGATGAACCTTTGTTTTTAGAAAAATAATCAGCAACCCAATCTGCTATAGATGACTTAGGATCAGTTAACTGTTGAGTGTGCTTACTGCAGTGATCAAGAGGTGTCCATATCAGAGGCTGTTTAACCCCCTTCTCCTTATTCCCCTGTCTTTTGAAGACCTTTTGGATCTGAACTATATCTTATACAACACTTTAACACCCAAGGAAAAAAGCTGATTTTCCAGACATTCTAACAACTGGTATCACAATTCATTTTGGGTGATTCAATCACAAGTTGACAGTGCCAAATACAGGTATAAAAAGGGTCCAAAAGTGTACTCGAATGCATTTGTGATCCAATCAGATGTCCAGCTTTGAAGCTGCTCAGGGACACGTATGGCAACATTTCATTTGTAGCGTAAACACTAATGCATCCTGATGTGCCCCCAGACAACAATGAAAGACCACCTACTCACAGAACACATAACCAGTTCACCAAGACAAAGGTTTTATGCTTTGCCAAGTATATACAGCTATAAAATAAAACAATCATCCAATTGTTTTCTGTATGTCTGACATTTTCTGTATGTCATGCAGTGGCACACTGATATAAAGCAATCCTTTTGATTGGACTTCATTTTAAGTACATTGTAAGCTCTGAATTGCTTTAAGGTATTATTTAGTGTAGGTTTAAGTAATAAACCACATTTACAATTACTAGTTTCATGGATTCCAATAATAATAATGATAATAGTCTACTAATACTCTAATGAGAGTTAGCTGACATGAAGATGCAAAGTTACTTAATAAAGTGTAACCAAAAGAATGTGTCGGGTTACTTGACTGTAACCCTGTTCCCTGAAAAAGCGGGAACGAGATGCTGCGTTTCAATAATGCTGATGAGAACATTCTTTGTTCAACCGGTTGTGAAGCACGTGTGTCAAACACACCAAGAATTGGCTTAAATAACCTCGGTGGGGGACGTCATTGATTACGTGCACCTGCAGGTTATAAATAGACGTGAGACGTACACATCTTCAGGTTAAACCTTTGTCTGAAGAAACATCCAGGCACGCCTGCATTGAGGCGCAGCATCTCGTTCCCGCTTTTTTCAGGGAACAGGGTTACATGATGTTCCCTATCAAAAGCTACTCTCGATGCTGCGTTTCAGTTATGCTGATGGGAACGAGAATACCAACGCCACCGCACTGGAAGTGTCTGGACCCTGGTTGTATAGTGTGTGCGCACAAACATTGAAGAGGTCTCAGACATGATTCTGGGATGTTGACTAAAGGACATGCTAGCCCGGAGTATCATGGACATCCAAACTATTGAGTCTGACAAATGTGTGTGGAGAGGACCAGCCTGCCGCACCACACACTTGATGCAAAGGGACACCTCTTGCCAGAGCCTTAGCATAGGATGCAACCCACCTGGTTGGATGGGCCCTAACTCCTAGAGGTGAAGCTTGACCACGCGCCTCGTAGGCTAGGGCAATAGCATCCCTCACCCGATGAGACATTGTTTGTCTAGTGGCAGCCATAGCATATGAAAATCTTCTTTGATTTAAGCCACTGGCTAATGCGGTGGATGTAAATCTGAAGAGCATGTACTGGACACAGTAAATTAAGTCCTTTTTGCTCCGTTGTCATGAACGGCGGAGGTCTGAAGGCTTCAAGAATGACCAGAAAATAATAGGGTGAGGATGCAAAATGAAGTAGAACTCAGCACTGAAACAACCTGGCAGTGAACTG
This sequence comes from Onychostoma macrolepis, assembly GCF_012432095.1. Lineage (NCBI taxonomy): Eukaryota > Metazoa > Chordata > Actinopteri > Cypriniformes > Cyprinidae > Onychostoma > Onychostoma macrolepis. The sequence continues at coordinate 32,555,669 of NC_081159.1, read as the reverse complement.
GGTCTGCATGGTGTGTCATACACCAACTTTCGAAAAAACACCATCTGAGGGCATAACTTCTTCTAGTGGAAGGAGTCCTAACAATCAGAATAGTCTGTAGTACATCTGCTGGAAACCCAGCATCTCTTGTGGCCCCCCTCAGGGGCCAGAGATGAAGGTTCCAGAACTCAGGCCGGGGATGAAATACTGTCCCATGTGCCTGAGATAGAAGAACTCTCCTGACCGGAATCACCCACAGCGAGCCGTCAAGGAGGGATATTAGATCTGAGAGCCACACTCTGGTCGTTCAACGGGGCGCTTTCAGTAAGAGGTGAGACCCTCGTTGACATACCTTGGCCAGGACTCATGGGAGCAGAGCGATCGGGAAGAATGAGAGAGAGAGGGGTGGTTCGCGCGCCCTTCGCCTCTCAGCCAGTTCGACACGCGAGCCCCACAATTGCAACGAGGACGCAGAGGCTTGCCCCTTCCTGAAAGAAAGCGAACCTCGAGCGGAGCACTCAGATCAAAGTGATTACTGTGCTTGCACTTAGCGTTCTAGAGGGCAGCAACAGCATGCTCCAAAATTCGGATAGCGAATCTGCTCCCACATTCATATGCCCCAGAATGTAAATCACCTTGATGAAGTAGAACTTGTCCCACATACAAAGCAGAAACTGCTGTGCTAGCCTGTTCCGGTGGCACGGATGCAGTCTGCCCAGGCGACCTATGTAAGTGACTCCCACAGTCTTGTCCCCCGCACTAGGACATGGTAGCCCCTGCTGGAGGATGTATTTCAGGGCCCAAAATACAGCCATCATTCCGAGGCAATTGATGTGCCAATCGAGAAGATGACCTCTCCAGATCCCTTGGGCTGAACGGTCATCCAAGACCGCACCTCAGCCCGTGACGGAAACGTCTGTCGTTAGCATCTTGCGATGTAGGAAGCTGTCATCTAGTTTGGAGCGTCTTGGGATCCACTACTCTTGTGGCCAACTTCCAGCTAATCTGATCACACTGCACGAGTCATCACCTTGAGTAACTCCTCATTCGTTTTACAATCGTGGGAGGAGCACTCGGGAGGCAGGCAGCGTTCGCTACCCGATCCGAAGCAATGCCGAGACACGCTTTTTTGCCGGGGCGCGAAAACACCCCGATCTGGCGAGAGCACGAGAGAAAGGGGAGGACTTGCCTCTCGAACCTCAGCCAGATCAAAGTGCGATCTTAACGATGGCACAACGGCTCGTTCTTTGTAAAAGAAAGCGAGCCGAACGTGAAGCATGTGGATAGGAAGTGAATCGCAGTGCTCACAGTCGCCGCCCTCGAACACAAGAGCAGCATGTTTTTACCCCAAACACTCAAAACAAAACTCATGCGACTCATCTTCAGAGATGAGCAGTAAACAAGGAGGCACGCATCTCTTGCGGATTAATTGGACAAGTTTTTAACTTTCACTTTACAATGATACTGCTTTCAGCATGACACGCACACAATGCAGTCTCTGAAGACAAAAAAACCTGACGATGTCTATGTCTCACGTCTATTTATAACCTGCAGGTGCACGTAATCAAAGACGTCACCCACCGAGGTTATTTAAGCCAATTCTTGGCGTGTTTGACACACGTGCTTCACAACCGGTCGGACAAAGAATGTTCTCATCAGCATTATTGAAACGCAGCATCGAGAGTAGCTTTTGATTGGGAACACATTTCCAATATCATGTTGGAATCATGTCATCATCTAAATTCAATTCAATTCAATTCAATTCAAGTTTATTTGTATAGCACTTTTTACGATACAATCGTTGCAAAGCAGATTTACAGGAAATTACGTTTCTACCATATATATATATATATATATATACATATACACATACGCACACATACACACACATATATATATATATATACATATATATACACATACATACAGCAGAAACCCAATATATTTAAATTATGACAAACTTAACTTGGTAATTCTGTATGTTGTCTGAGGGTTGGCATCCTCCGTGGTCCTCTGAGGGGTTGCCATCATCTCTTCTCAGGTGTTTGGTCATCTCAGATCTTTTTAAGGGTTGGATCCAGACTGACACTTCAATAATTCCTAGTTACAGAATCAGAGAAACAAATAGAGACATAATTAGCGTAGCTGCTGTTCTATTCAAGCAAAAATGATTTGTTCAACCCAAGCTAAAGAATTATAATGTACATTTGATCAGATATAAATGCAGTACAAGATTATAAGATGCATTATGTGAATGCTTGGCTAAAGAGATGTGTCTTTAATCTAGATTTAAACAGAGAGACTGTGTCTGAACCCCGAACGTTATCAGGAAGGCTATTTCAGAGTTTGGGTGCCTAATGTGAAAAAGCTCTACCTCCTTTAGTGGACTTTGCTATCCTAGGTATTACCAAAAGTCCAGAGTTTTGCGACCTTAGGGAGCGGGTTGGATTGTAGCGCGGTAGAAGACTAGTTAGATACGCAGGAGATAAACCATTTAGGGCCTTATAGGCAAGTAATACTATTTTGTAACTGATCCGGAACTTAATGGGTAGCCAGTGCAGAGACTGTAGAATTGGGGTAATATGATCATATTTTCTTGACCTGGTAAGGACTCTAGCCGCTGAATTTTGGACTATCTGTAGCTTGTTTATTGAAGATGCAGGACAACCACCTAACAGTGCATTACAATAGTCCAGTTTAGAGGTCATGAATGCATGAACTAGCTTTTCTGCATCTGAAACAAGTAGCATGTTTCGAAGCTTGGCAATGTTTCTAAGATGGAAGAATGCTGTTTTTGTAACATGGGAAATATGATTTTCAAAGGACAAGTTGCTGTCTAATATAACACCCAGATTTTTGACTTTAGATGACGTAACAGTACATCCGTCTAGTTGCAAATTGTAATCCAAGACATTCTGAGTACTGTTTTTTGGTCCAATAAGTAATACAGGTGCATCTCAATAAATTAGAATGTCGTGGAAAAGTTCAACTCAAATTGTGAAACTCGTGTATTAAATAAATTCAATGAACACAGACTGAAGTAGTTTAAGTCTTTGGTTCTTTTAATTGTGATGATTTTGGCTCACATTTAACAAAAACCCACCAATTCACTATCTCAACAAATTAGAATATGGTGACATGCGAATCAACTCAAAACACCTGCAAAGGTTTCCTGAGCCTTCAAAATGGTCTCTCAGTTTGGTTCACTAGGCTACACAATCATGGGGAAGACTGCTGATCTGACAGTTGTCCAGAAGACAATCATTGACACCCTTCACAAGGAGGGTAAGCCACAAACATTCATTGCCAAAGAAGCTGGCTGTTCACAGAGTGCTGTATCCAAGCATGTTAACAGAAAGTTGAGTGGAAGGAAAAAGTGTGGAAGAAAAAGATGCACAACCAACCGAGAGAACCGCAGCCTTATGAGGATTGTCAAGCAAAATCGATTCAAGAATTTGGGTGAACTTCACAAGGAATGGACGGAGGCTGGGGTCAAGGCATCAAGAGCCACCACACACAGATGTGTCAAGGAATTTGGCTACAGTTGTCGTATTCCTCTTGTTAAGCCACTCCTGAACCACAGACAACGTCAGAGGCGTCTTACCTGGGCTAAGGAGAAGAACTGGACTGTTGCCCAGTGGTCCAAAGTCCTCTTTTCAGATGAAACCAAGGTCCTAGAGTCTGGAGGAAGGGTGGAGAAGCTCATAGCCCAAGTTTCTTGAAGTCCAGTGTTAAATTTCCACAGTCTGTGATGATTTGGGGTGCAATGTCATCTACTGGTGTTGGTTCATTGTGTTTTTTGAAAACCAAAGTCACTGCACCCGTTTACCAAGAAATTTTGGAGCACTTCATGCTTCCTTCTGACCAGCTTTTTGAAGATGCTGATTTCATTTTCCAGCAGGATTTGGCACCTGCCCACACTGCCAAAAGCACCAAAAGTTGGTTAAATGACCATGGTGTTGGTGTGCTTGACTGGCCAGCAAACTCACCAGACCTGAACCCCACAGAGAATCTATGGGGTATTGTCAAGAGGAAAATGAGAAACAAGAGACCAAAAAATGCAGATGAGCTGAAGGCCACTGTCAAAGAAACCTGGGCTTCCATACCACCTCAGCAGTGCCACAAACTGATCACCTCCATGCCACGCCGAATTGAGGCAGTAATTAAAGCAAAAGGAGCCCCTACCAAGTATTGAGTACATATACAGTAAATGAACGTACTTTCCAGAAGGCCAACAATTCACTAAAAATGTTTTTTTTTTATTGGTCTTATGAAGTATTCTAATTTGTTGAAATAGTGAATTGGTGGGTTTTTGTTAAATGTGAGCCAAAATCATCACCATTAAAAGAACCAAAGACTTAAACTACTTCAGTCGGTGTGCACTGAATTTATTTAATACACGAGTTTCACAATTTGAGTTGAATTACTGAAATAAATGAACTTTTCCACGACATTCTAATTTATTGAGATGCACCTGTATCTCTGTCTTATCCGAATTTAATAGGAGGAAATTATTGGTCATCAAATCTTTTACATTTTTAACACAATCTATTAGCTTAGAAGTTTCATCTGGTCTTGTTGAGATATATAGTTGAGTATCATCAGCATAACAATCAAAACTAATCCCGTATTTTCTAATAATATCACCAAGGGGCAACATGTATATTGAAAAGAGCAGAGTACCTAGGACAGATCCTTGTGGTACTCCATACTTTACTGGTGATAATTGAGATGACTCCCCGTTTAAAAAAACAGTGGTAACGATCAGATAGGTAGGATCTAAACCATCTTAAAGCCTGCCCTTGAATACCCGTATAGTTTTGTAATCTATTTATGAGTATGTCATGGTCTATAGTGTCGAACGCAGCACTAAGATCAAGTAAAACTTGAAATTCTTCACAGAGATCATTTTTTTTGCAAGAAGGATCACAATTGAGCAGACACAACTTTTTCTAAAATTTTAGACATAAACGGCAGATTTGAAATGGGTCTGTAATTTGCTAGTTCACTAGGATCTAGTTGTGGTTTCTTAATAAAAGGCTTAATAACCGCCAGCTTGAATGGTTTTGGGACGTGACCTAAAGATAATGATGAGTTAATAATATTGAGAAGCGGTTCTTCTGCTACAGGTAACAACTCTTTCAGTAGTTTAGTGGGTACAGGATCTAATAAACATGTTGTTGGTTTTGATGCAGTGATAAGTTTATTTAGTTCTTCCTGTCCTATAGTTGTAAAGCACTGCAGTTTTTCTTTGGGAGTGGTGAATGAAACTGAAGTACTAGACGGTGTAGAACCTACATTTGTTATTGTATTTCTAATGTTATCTATTTTATCAGTGAATAAATTCATAAAGTCATTACTATTAAACTGTGAGGGAATATTTAGATTGGGTGGCGTCTGTTTATTTGTTAATCTAGCCACTGTGCTAAATAAAAACCTTGGATTGTTTTGGTGATTATCTATGAGTTTGTGGATATGCTCTGCCCTGGCAGCTTTTACAGCCTGTCTATGGCTGGACATACTGTTTTTCCACGCAATTCTAAAAACTTCCAAGTTAGTTTTTCTCCATTTGCACTCAAGATTACGAGTTTCTTTCTTGAGAGAATGGGTATAACTGTTGTACCATGGCGCAGTATGTTTGTCTCTAACCTTTTTCAAATTGAGGGGGGCAACAGTTTCTAATATATTAGAGAAGATAGTGCCCATGTCGCTAGTCATTTCGTCTAGTTCATGTGTATTTATGGGTACACAGAGCAGTTGAGATAAATCAGGCAGGTTATTTGTGAATCTGTCTTTGGTGGCTGGAACAATAGTTCTGCCCAGACGATAGCCATATAGTTAATATCGGTAATACGCAGCATGCACGATACAAGGAAATGATCAGTAACATCATCACTTTGAGGTACGACATCTATATCAGTAAGATCAATTCCATGCGATATAATTAAATCTAGTGTATGATTAAAACGATGAGTGGGGCCGGTGACGTTTTGCTTGACTCCAAAAGAGTTTATTAGGTCAGTAAATGCAAGTGTGACTGCTTTAAATAAATAAATAAATAAATAAATACATGCATACATACATACATAAATAAATAAGGATTTAGAATAAAAAGCAAAACTACAAAGTACCTGAAACAATTTACAAATCTATTATAAGATTTTACAGGGTCCATTTCTCAATGCTTAGGTCACATTTTCAAAATTTCCTCACATACTGAGCACAACAGCAGTTTATGTGGGCTAAACCGCTGATAATTTTCCATTCCTTTGGCATAAAGTGCATTAAATGACTACATATTTCAAATCACATGAAACTCGTTTCTCACTCAGACACAACCACTGTCAACACTCCAAAAAATGAAATACTAATGAAACGATTAGATGTAGCTGAACACCTATGGGTCTTTCAGTTCCGTTATCATCTATACAAAATGGGACAACTTACTTTTGTACTGTATTGTAGACATGGATCATGTGACATACTGAAGTGAATTCTAAACAGTAGAAAGCTGTCACTCTTTTGTAAAGAAAAGAAAATACTGTATAATGCTACTTGTTAGAGTTTTTAGGTCATTGTTTTATGAGTAAGTTTATTTGTTGGGTGATACCTTAGTGTTATGGAAGAATGGCTCCATTTGAAATGTGCATTAAGTGTTTTAGTAGTTTTAGTACATTTTAGTACATTTACTGCTGTGCCGAGCTGAAAATTGAGAGGAATGAGTGAACATTTTTGAAAAAGTGACCTATTGAGAAGTGTGTCCCAGCAAGTATAAAAAAGAAAAAACTAAAAAAACTAAATATCAATGTAATTTATACTCTCAGCTCACCGAAACACACCTGTTTATTTTCTTTTTCTCTTTTTTTTCCATCCTTTCTCTTTCTAGACTGCTTTTTTTTCTCTTTCTCTGATACTTCTGACTTTGAGATTGAAAGAGAGAGAAAGAGAAAAAAATCTACATGAACACAGTTTTACCCGTGCATGTTCCCCATGCTTCTCGTGGCTTATACTTTTGCGGAAATATTGTTTTTCTCTCTATCTCCTATTCCTATTTCTCTCACTCCTGGATGGCATGTCACTGCACAGTCACAACATCACAGGCTGCTGCTGCTGCTGCTGCTAAAGAAGACAAGCAACTCCCTCACTCCCCCTTCCCTCCATCCATCTCTGAGTCCCACTTAAACACAAATGCATAAACAAACCTAATTAGTGAATGACAGCAAGCTGGCCATTGGAAGAGCCTCATTAGGGCTTACAAACTGTTTCACATCAACTACTCTGGCAATGATTTATCATGTCTGGCCACTAAGTTGACATTGTGTGTTGTGTGTGTTCTGTTGTTGAATTCCTCTTTCTTTGAATGCAAGGCATTCCGTGGAGTCATGATGCCCTACCCAAGTTGTTTGCCTACTATTGACTGAATCAGGAGTGTGGTTGAACAAGGAGTCATGGGAGGGCAGAACTGGCGGTGGATTTTTCCAAAGATGAAGTACCAGTTGAGCTGGAGCTGACCATGGTATACATGGTACCAATGGAACTCAAAGGAAGACAAGGAGGTCTCTTGTAGCATTCTGAGACATTCACAACTCTATTGTACTGCCTTTTTTAAAACTTCTTAAAGAACTGGAGTGATACATAATGACTGGTGGGTAAATTTCCCTCTCCACTTCCTGTAAAGAGATCTATCAATATTTATTCCCTATAAAAAATAAAAATAAAAATAAAAAAAACCCACCACATCTTTTCTGCCACTGGCTGGTTTCTATAGGCTCTTCTCCTAAGGAGGGAAAGGAGACTAATCGGAAAGGTAGTTTAGCCAGGGTTTTGTCAACCTTCTGCATCCCAAAATAGCACAATCGTTTGCTTTGGCCAGCACCCCACATTTTTTTTCTTTTTTCTTTTCCATTTTACCTTTACTGTTGTCCGATAATTTTGGGACTTGGAAATTGTAGAAGAATGCCTAATTTTATTACAGAGGATACCTAGGCGATTACAATGGGACCAATAAAAATGTTGGCCCCATTTTATTGTTATTATTATTATTGTTATTGTTATTATTATTTATTTATTTTTGCTGCTTGTAAAGGCGGGATCACTATTAGGTATTAGAACAAAGTTTTAAACTTAAGTATTATATATGTTTACTTTTCATTAATGTGTTACAATGTACTGCAAATTTGTGATGTTGCCTAATTATATACTTAAGTTCAATAACCCTTAAATAAAGATTGTGGCTATCTATCTATCTATTAATATTTATTTATTTTTGCTTACATTTCTAAGCTGTGTGCATATAAACAGTGTTGGGGAGTAACTAGTTACATGTAATGGAATTATGTAATTTAATTACAAAATAAAAGTAATTGTAATCAGTTACAGTAACTGAGAAAAAACATGCTTATTCGATAACTATTATATTTCCTATATGGGTTTATGTACATGCTTTATTTTTTTTAAGATTAACTCTCAGTGGTCATGTAAAACAACACCCTTTTTACCATGTCAAAAACAGCTCTGTTCACGGTGACTCGTTTCGGTGTATAACTCTTTACATGCTAATGAGCACTGCTCACCCCGCCCCTCTCTTCTGTGGAAGTGATCCATCCTTTACATTTTTAACAAAACCTGCCTTGAATTGTCCCTCATTCAGAAAACAGTCTGGAGTAAAATGATTTGCGCAGCCAGACATAAACGAATTTAGTGAAAGTGAAGTGAAGTGACATGTGGCCAAGTATGGTAACCCATACTCGGAATTTGTGCTCTGCATTTAACCGATCCAAGTGCACACACACAGTAGTGAATACACACACACACACACACACACACACACACACACACACACACACACACACACCGTGAACACACACCCGGAGCAGTGGGCAGCCATATTGTTGCGGCGCCCGGGGAGCAGTTGGGGCTTTGGTGCCTTGCTCAAGGGTTTCACCTCAGTCGTGGAAGGTGGAAGAGAGCGCTGGTTATTTACTCCACAATCAAATTGGCTTGATAATTGAGACTGTTTAGGTTTTTGGGGGATTAAAAAAATGAGTGAATTTCTATCATTGTAGGGTGGTTGTGTCCACAAACTACTAAGACACATTTATATGCAAATGAAGATATTTTTCATCCAATGTCTCCTTTAAAATTAAAATATTATAATCTTAATTCAAGTGATGAAATATTTCGAAAGTCTGACAGTAATCAGTGTTGAGTACTACTGTAAGGTTAACCCTGCCTGGTTAATATATTTGAAAATGATTAACAGTTGAAAACATTAGAAATTTAGAAAAGTAATCAAAAAGTAATAAAATGTAATCAGTTACATTAATTTAATAAAGTAATTGAAAAGTTACACTACTTATTACATTTTAAGTAGGGTAACTTGTAATCTGTAACCTATTACATTTCCAAAGTAACCTTCCCAACACTGCATATAAATGTGTGATTCTCACATCCATTTACTCTTTAATTCATTCCAACTGCCTATTCACATGCTTTTGAGTGGGAGGAGTAAAGAAGCGATCCGAAGAAAGGGTGAGAGAGAGAAAAAAAGTAGAAGGGGAATGAAGCAGACTCCTTCTGTCTCTCTGCCTTCACAGAAAACAAAACAAAACAAAACTATTGGTGTGCAAATGGCTTGTCTGGAAAAAACTCAAAGTGCATTCAATCTTTTTACTCTTTGTGTGTGTGTGTGTGTGTGTGTGTGTGTGTAAGAGACAGTGTCCTTGTCTGACCCTAGAGGGCAGAGAAATCAAATGCCTCCTGTACACAGATGACCTTCTGCTGCTGTCGTCTCATAAAGAGGAACTGTGTGAAAATATCTACATTTTGGAAAAGAACAGTAACAACTTGGCCTTACCAATAAACATGGAAATGTCACTAGTATGTTTCTAGCATGATTAGCATCTTACTAGCATGTTGCTAGCATGGTTAGCAAGTGACTAACATCTTACTAGCATGATTAGCAAGTGACTAACATGTTACTAGCATGATTAACAAGTGACTAACATGTCATTAGCATGTTACTAGCATGAATAGCAAGTGACTAGCATGTTTATAGCATGATTAGCACGTTACTAGCATGTGGCTAGCATTTTTCTACCATGATTACCATGTTGCTAGTATGATTAGCATGTTATTAGCATTTCATTAGCATGTTAAAAAAAGATGTAAGACAGTTTCTGGTTGTGAGTCACAGAAAGTACAGTTCACATCTATCATAAATTCATATAATTTGAATTTTGGCACAATAAAGGTTTTAAGAGGATAGTACTGATGAATAAGCTTAAAAGAAATCTCTTTGACCTTACAGTGCCCTCCACTAATATTGGCACCCTTGGTAAATATGAGCAAAGTTGGTGTGCTAAAAAAATGTAAATATGAATGGGAATATACTTCAGAGATATTTTACTCATAAGAATTTTCTAGGGGTGCCAATAATTGTGGCCAACATGCATTGGAAAAAAAAAAAACAAACAAACAAAAAAATAAATAAATAAAACATTTATTTTCATCATGAGATTTTCTCCCCACTTTCAGTTGTTTTACTTCAATGAGAGGTTAGAATTTCTGTGAATTTTTGGAATGAAAGAACAAACAGATCAATGATGCAGATTTATTTTCACAGCCGCCTTTGCTCATATTTACCATGGGTGTAAATATCAGACAAATTATATATAAAATCATATATAATATAAAATTTATATATAAAATAAAACTATTATTCACAAAATATCTGTTATTTTAATTCAAATTTAATTTTAAGAACTAAGAACGGGATCCGCCTTCCACCTATCCGAGCATACATGGATGGCATGACCACTCTGACTACTACTGCAGCATGTACCAGGCGGCTACTTGGAAAACTGCAGGAAAACACGAAGTGGGCCCGGATGAAAATCAAACCGAACAAGTTACGAAGCATCTCAATAGTCAAGGGACAGCTAAAAAACGTGAAGTTCTGCATTGGTGATGACCCAATACCAACAGTGTCTGAGCAACCTGTCAAAAGCCTGGGCAGATGGTACAACGCAAGCCTCAGGGACAAAGATCAAGTGCAGCAAGTAAGGCAGGACATCACCAACAGTCTGGAAAACATCAACAGGACCCTACTGCCAGGGAAGCTCTGGCGCCTGCAATTTGGACTTCTCCCTCGGGTAATGTGGCCACTCACTATCTACAAACTCCCAATAACAACTGTGGAGAAGCTGGAGCGAACCATGACTTCATGCATGAAGAAATGGCTCGACATCCCACGCTGTCTGACTAACATCAGCCTCTACGGCAAAGGGGTCCTTGAACTGCCTATCACGAGCCTCACCGAAGAGTACAAGTTCTCTAAAATAAGACTCCAGATGACTTTGAAAGACTCCAGAGACCAGACAATCAGCAATGCTGGTCCTGAGGCACAGTGACATTGTAGGGCACGTCCAGTTGGGAAGAGGAGGCTTTGGCCTTACAGCAAGTAAGCCAAATTGGCGTAAGGCCTCAACATCAGAGAGGAGGAAAATGGTGGTCGAGGAGGTACGCCGTCAGGAGGAGGCGGAAAGAAGCGCAAAGGCTGTCTCTCTTGCCAAACAGGGACAATGGATGAGGTGGGAAGGCCTGGATAGGATAAAGCTCAGCTGGAGGGAGCTCTGGGAAATGGAGGCAAGCAACATCAGCTTCATCATCAGAGCCACCTATGATGTGCTCTCATCTCCAAAAAACCTCTACCAGTGGTATGGCGAGGACCCAACCTGTGCCCTCTGTCCAACTCCAGCTACTCTCAAACACATCTTGACCGGTTGTAAGACCAGCCTCACGCAAGGCCGTTACACCTGGAGGCACAACCAAGTCCTCAAGAGTCTGGCAGCAGCTCTTGAGAGCAAGAGGAATAGTACCAACTCCTTGCCCCTGAGAGCAACCAATTCCATCACGGCCCCAACCTTCATCCGAGAGGGACAGAAAAAGCCCAACCTATGCCCTCTGCCCAACTCCAGCGACTCTCAAACACATCTTGACCGGTTGTAAGACCAGCCTCACACAAGGCCGTTACACCTGGAGGTACAACCAAGTCCTCAAGAGTCTGGCAGCAGCTCTTGAGAGCGAGAGGAATAGCACCAACTCCTTGCCCCTGAGAGCAACCAATTCCATCACGGCCCCAACCTTCATCCGAGAGGGACAGAAAAAGCCCAACCATCCCCCTACCAAACCAGAAACTGGACAACTAGCCATGGCCCGGGACTGGAAGATGCTTGTCGATATTGGCCAGCAATTAATCTTTCCACCTGAGATTGCAGCCACCACCCTTAGGCCAGACTTGGTACTTTGGTCCCCTTCATTGAAGTCTGTTTACATCACAGAGCTCACAGTCCCATGAGAGAATTCAACAGAAGAGGCCTATGAGCGCAAGAAACTGCGCTACATAGAACTGGCAGCAGACGCTCAACAACGAGGATGGAAAGCTAATGTCTATCCGGTTGAAGTGGGATGCAGAGGTTTTGTGGCTTCTTCCACCATCAGACTGCTGAAAGACCTTGGCATCCATGGACAGGCTCTGCGACAGACAATTAGATCAGTCTCTGAAGCAGCCGAAAGAAGCAGCCAGTGGATATGGATTAAGCGGAAGGACCCTTGCTGGGCTCAAAGAGCATCAATATGACCCGCTTACTATACAAATTTGCACTGCTTATCACACTAGTGTGCTTTAATGTTTAATCAGGAAGTTTGCTTTTAAATGCGTTTACTTTATACAAAATTGCAAAAAGTCACACTTGTGGTGTTCCCGGTCAAAAATGACCGGACTCCAAACAATTGTTTATAAATCTCTCATTATGCTATATTATCACCAAATATTGGATTCAATCTTTTTGTCAACTTGTTTTCTTTCATTTAGGACTGGTTTTGTGTTTCTATTTGCATCTGATTAATCGTAGGCCTCATTTATCTGAAAGTAGGCACCTAATTTTTTGAGTGAAAAAAGCTTTTTTTTATGAATAATTTTCACAATATTTTTCACAAGAAATATTTGAGATTTATAAGCAATTGTTTGGAGTCCGGTCATTTTTGACCGGGAACACCACAAGTGTGACTTCTTGCAATTTTGTACAAAATAAAAGCATTTAAAAGCAAACTTCCTGATTAAACATTAAAGCACACTAGTGTGATAAACAGTGCAAATTTTCATAATTTTTTATCTCATATTGTGAAAATTATGCATAAAATGTATTTTTTTTTTCACTCAAAAATGAGGTGCCTACTTTCAGATAAATGAGGCCTACGATTAATCAGATGCAAATAGAAACACAAAACTAGCCCTAAATAAAAGAAAACAAGTTGACAAAAAGAATGAATCCAATATTTGGGGATAATATAGCATAATGAGAGATTTATAAGCAATTGTTTGGAGTCCGGTCATTTTTGACTGGGAACACCACAAGTGTGACTTTTTGCAATTTTGTACAAAATAAAAGCATTTAAAAGCAAACTTCCTGATTAAACATTCAAGCACACTAGTGTGATAAATAGTGCAAATTTTCATAATTTTGTTTTATCTCATATTGTGAAAATTATGCATAAAAAATGTTTTTTTCACTCAAAAAATGAGGTGCCTACTTTCAGATAAATGAGGCCTACGATTAATCAGATACAAATAGAAACACAAAACCAGTCCTAAATGAAAGAAAACAAGTTGACAAAAAGAATGAATCCAATATTTGGTGATAATATAGCATAATGAGAGATTTATAAGCAATTGTTTGGAGTCCGGTCATTTTTAACCGGGAACACCACAAGTGTGACTAGGTGAAATAAAACTAGTGCTGTCAATCGATTAAAAAATTTAATCACGTTAATCACAGTCATGGACTGCGATTAATCATGATTAATCGCAAATTTAAAATACAAGGATTTACCTGTAAATGTGTTGAAAAAGAAATGCATAACAAACAGTGTTGGGCACGTTACTTTAAAAAAGTAATTAGTTATAGTTACTAGTTACGTCTCACAAATAGTAACTGAGTTAGTAACTGAGTTACATCATTATAAAAGTAACTAATTACCAGGGAAAGTAACTATTGCGTTACTTTTTAAAAAATGTTCAAATGTCAAATAACTTTGGATGCCCCCAATATTAAATATGTTAAATTAATAAAATGGACACTAAAAAGAATAAATTATTATTATAAAACATTGTACATTAATCTACACTATTTATCTACTGACACTTAGTATCAGTCAGTCAAGCATTATAATATAATATTATGATAATTTAATATTATATGATGATAGAACTTTAGTAATTAGAATAACCAAGTATGAATGCATATTTGTCATCAATATAAAACGCACTAAGGATTAATGAGCTGCTGGGTTCATGAATATTAATCACGTTGTCTGCGTTCGCTCGAATTGATTTGCTGAAATCAAAACAGGGATGATAATGGGTGAGCGCCAGCCAATGAGATTGTCATTTGTGCATTAGCTCTGCCTACTACCAGAGAAAAGCTGAAGAATTCCAAAGGAACTCCGTTATTTTGACAGGAAAATACAACAAAGAATATCGTTTACATGTAGCGCGTCAATTCTGCATGTTATGAAAGACTCTCTTGCTCTGTATCTTTCTATGTGTGCGTGTATGTGAGAGAAAACGATGGCGAGTCATGCGCCTTCACACTAGAGTTTATGGTACGTCAAATACAGCTACACTGCGCATCCATTCAGATGAACTGAAAAATTATTCTAATATAATATAGTAACGCCACATTTTATTGTCAGTAACAGTAATGGCATTGTAATGGGGGAAACAGTAATTTGTTTGATTACTCGTTACTGAAAAAAATAACGCCGTTAGTAATGCCTTTATACTGGCAATAAAACTTTTACCAAGCCACATCGCTTCAATCCCATTAAACATTTTTCCAACTATTATCAAAAGTATTTCTAAATAAATACAACAAAACATTTCTTTCAACCTTACGTTACATATTATGACAAAATGCATTATGAAGAAGAATTGGACCTGTTCTGCAGGTGCATTAGAGCTAATATTAGCATCATGCTTCATAAGACAATTTATGAGATTAATAGTACACTTTTACTTAGAACTCACTTCAAACCACCATCGAGTGTTTGTAATAAATTCCTTTTACGATCACATGTGGAATTTGGTCGTTTACTGTTGTTAAAATATGCTATTTATAGCCTTCTATATCGCTGCACAAATTAGCATTTCAGATGTACACATTCTCAAGAAAATCACATACAGACCATATCTATCGTAATCGTGTGTTTATTATCTTATATAATCTATAGTGGCTGTTGTCATGTTTATTTCTGCTGTGTAAAAGCCTTAACATGTATGCTCTGCTGAAACTCACGTTGTTTGTGATGTTACAACCGCCTCTCCGTTCTTAAGTTGCCAGGGATACATTCCAAGTATGATACACATTAGTAAAAGGATCTATTTTAATTTTTATTTGTCTATATACACTTTGGGCGGCCACGGTACATTATAAAAGTAACCCAAAAAACCGGGGTTGTAAAAGTCCCGCGACTGTATTTTCAAAATAGCCCACTTGCGCCACTAACCTTACCCTGGCAACACTGGTGCTGTACCCTCATCACACAATGATAGATAACCTTCGCTGTGATGACGGGAAGAAGTTGGGGTCAAACCTTATCAAACAATTAATTTGCGTTAAAAAATATTAACGCGTTAATTTTTTTTGATTAATCGCATGTGTTAACGGTGACACCCCTAAATAAAACCCACAAAAAATTACGAAAATTTAAAAAAAAAAGAATTCTGAGAACTACTAATACCCTGTGTGAGTTTGAGTCCAATGCGATAATGTTAACTAGTATTTTCGGGAAAAAGAAAATCTTCTCTGTGTCAATTTGATCCGAACACAACCAGAGGGTTAAACAACCAGGCAATTCTCATGATTGGGCATGGGACACAAGCTCAGGTTTGATCACCCTTTGGGTGGCCACCTTTGATGAGGGTGTCTAGTGTTGAAAGGCTGAAACACCCCCTGATTCAAAGGTACACTACTGATGATGTGTCCCGAAATTTACAGCTTTCCCACATCTGAGATACAGCTCACACGCCACTCTCAACATCAAGGCAAACCTCATGTGCATACCACTTACTGGCACAATGAACAGTTTACCATCACATCCCGTGTTTCATGATTCCTCTTCTCTCCTCTTTTCTCACATTCTCATCTACTCATCTCTTTCGACCTGTTACACTTTTCATCTTCTCTGTCATTACACCCCTTTCTCTACCCACTCCACCACCTTATAGATCCCCCCCCCCCCCCGTTTTTATTTTATTTTTTTATTATTATTATTATTACTTTGCATATTCGTTCTTGCACTTTGTATACTTTCCCTTTTATTATTACTGTAAAACAATTGGGATAAATGTGTAAATTATTAGGAAAACATAGATATTTGTGATTTGTGAAAACCAATAAAATAAGCTACACTTGCTTTTTAAAATATTTTAAAGTATTGGTTGGTTGTATTAACTATTATGAAAACATTTGAGTGTTTTGTGCACAGTGTTTTGAGAAAATTATGCACATGATTTTAAATGTGCGGTTGAAGATGAGGCGAGGATCCAATTGCAGTTAAGATTTTATCAAAACAAAAAAACAAAGTACATCCAAGCATGGCAATGGCAAAGTTGCTTAACCTGCTGTGAGGTTACAATCCTTTGAATTTAAAAGAGCAACTTTTTTTTTTTTTTTTTTACACAAGAAGGTCAGTCATATGGGATTTGCAAGAAATTAGTAAAATAACTAAATCCTTTCCTTTAATATGTGTATACTCTTTTATACGTTTTATGTTGTATCTATAGTAATTTATGGGTGGAGTAATATATGAACTTCAAAAAAGCCAAGAAAGTCTAGTGTCTATTCCTCTGAAGAGGTTTGTTTGCCGCAGGCTCAAGTTGAACAGACACAGCTATGGCCCATGTGAACTCTCATGTTTGCTGTGTATTGGATGACTGGAATTATTTGTACATCTGGGTTTATTAATAGCAAATGCCAAAGTGGTGGGACATGTCTTGTTTGAAGACTGATTACTGCTTAAAGGAGAATACTGGAAAGGTTTCTGAACAGATGGATAAAAAGTAAATGTGATAACATTTATGATGCATGTTGGTTATATAGTAGTTCTGTTATATATCCTGGTTTGTTAAATGTATTGAAATATTTGCTGACAGTCAAAACATGTAAAGGTGTTAAAGTGACATGTATATATTGTATCTAATACTTTATCATTAAAATGGTCTCTTTTGCCCTAATTTTGCAAATAGTGATTTAATTTCTTAGGGCTATTGTAAATTCCCTTTTGAACGTTCACTTCACATTGCTGTGGGGACAACTCCTGTTTACACTGTTACTGAAGCCTGATTTGTTCACGTTTGTGTAGCTGCACAAACCAATGACGCTTTAGCCCGCCAGAATGGGTGGAGCCGACTTCTATATAAGTTGGCTCAGAGCGCCATTTCATCAGAATCTTCTCCTTCAGCGACGAGACCATCTCTTCACTGACTCTGCGATCAAAAAGCCGAAGAAGGAACAAGCTCAGCCTGCAGCTCGCCACCATAGAAGGAGCCACTAGCAGCAGAAGAAGCGGATCGCCTTCCCCTATTGCTGTCTGGCTGGTAAGTGCAATTCCTGAGCAATTTCTCTGCGACATTGTTACAAATGTCGCATCACAAGTGTGGCTTGTGCGGGGAACCTCTGCACGATGCAAAAGGGCAGCGAGTTCATCGCCTCACAGCAAAAGCATGAGTCTGTCCCTGCTTCACTCTCGAATCACCTTCTTCAATGAAGACGACCCGCCCCGCCCCTCCCTCTCTCACGTTTCTTCCCTCCCAGCTGCCTCGGAGGAAGTAACGTCGAAACTAACGAGTTGAGGGATCAGGCATGAGTGATTTTATGACGGCACACATCCGGCGTGCTTTACTCTCACCGCAGAACTTTGATCTGCCAGTGTGTTTTACATGTGAGAATCAGCACCCCTTGCTTACATCGAGTGTCTCAATCCTTCTAGGCGGATCAGAGTATAAGACTGTCACCAATAATTTCATATCGCGGACAACTTCAGATTTGAGTCCACCGCTCGCCTGGGCCACGCTGAGGCTGCACTCACAGACACCGCTCTCACAGAGTGCGTCTCACTCTGCCTTCGCCTTCTTCAATGAAGGTGGTGCCGCTACTTCCTCATTCCCAAGAAAAATGAGAGGCTCAGACTAATTATCGATCCAGACATCTGAGTCGTGCTCTCATACGACGGCCATTAAGAATGTTAATTTTGAAACAGATCCTTGCGCAAATATACCCCAGGGACTGGTTTCTGTCTGTGGATCTGAAGACGGAAGACACATGCTTCACATCCAAATAGCCCCCGTCACAGACTGTTCTTGAGGTTCGTGCATTTTTACGAAGTGAGACAAATGGGAATCCACATCTTGAACTACCTCGATGACAGGCTGCTACTAGCCGAATCAGAACAGGAATTAACACTCACATTGTTGCTCAACCATCTTGAATTTTAAAATTCAGCGAGAGGTGGCATTGTTCAAGTCGGGGACTGCACGTCCCCTCAGGGTGTTTCAGAGGTTGTTTGGCCTCATGTCGGCCTCCTCCTCCACAGCTATGGAGCCTTCATGTTTGGACCCTCGACAGGATTCTAGCCAACTCCCTGAGAAAGTCACTAATGCCATTCTAGAGGCTAGAGCTCTGTCAACAAGACATCTTTACACCTTTAAATGGTCAGTCTTCTGTGACTGGTGTTCAGCACTAAGCTTGGATCCATATTCTTGTGACGTTTCCCTCGTGCTAACCTTCTTTCAAGAGTTGTTGGACAAGGGCTGTACCTCTTCCACACTCAAGGTTTATGTGGCCGCCATCACAGCAAATCATTCTCTTGTGGCTGGCCCCTCAAGTGTCAGAAATGATCTGGTCGTTGAGTTTCTAAGGGGAGCTCGGAGACTAAACCCACCCTGCCCTAAATCTGTGCCGACATGGGACTTGTCTATAGTCCTGAGGGCCTTCAAGGGCCCTCCCTTTGAGCCACTCCAAATAGCTGGCCTGCCAAATTGCGGTGTCCTGTTCGGACACTCGGAGTGTATGTTGAGTGCTCTGGGTTGTTCAGACAATCAGAGCAGCTCTTTGTGTGTTTTGGAGGCCACTCTAAAAGGCTTCTGGTTACAAAGCAAAGGCTATCTCGCTGGATAGTAGATGGCATAGCCTTGGCTGACTCACAATGCCCTATAGGTGTGAGGCCCATTCCACCAGAGTAATGGCCTCTTCCTGGGAGTGGTCCAGTGGGATTTATATTGGAAAGATTTGAGCGGCTGCCGGTGTGTTGCTGTTCACATTTGCCAGATTTTATCATTTGAAACTGCTGGTTTCTCCCTTATGTTAAAGGGTTACTCCACCCCAAAGTGAATATTTTGTCATTAATCACTTACCCCCATGTCGTTCCAAAAGCTTCGTTCGTCTTCGGAACACAATTTCAGATATTTTGGATGAAAACTGGGAGGCTTGTGACTGTCCCATTGACTGCCAAGTAAATAACACTGTCAAGCCCTAGAAAAGTGTGAAAGACATCGTCAAAATAGTCCATCTGCCATCAGTGGTTCAACCGTAACGTTATGAAGCTATGAGAATACTTTTTGTACCCAAAGAAAACAAAAATAGCGACTTTATTCAACAATTCATCTCCTCCGCGTCAGTGTAGCGCCATTTTGGAGAATATACACTGGACGCAAACTGTGTACGCTGTTCTGTACGCTGTCATTTTAATTTTTTTGGAGTAACCCTTTAAGTACCCCAAGACTGGGCTTGGGAAGCAGGTTGTTCTCTATCTGCTCATAGCACAGCGTGATTGGATACCGTTCCCCATACGCAACGTTAAGTGAATGTTTGAAAGGGAACCCTCCGGTTACTGATGTAACCTCGGTTCCTTGAGATAAGGGTACGAGCGTTGAGTCACTTGCCATGCTATAAGCTGCATGCGAATCGATGCCTGTCACTTCAGTTGAGTAATTCTGATGAAATGGTGCTCCGAGCCGACTTTTATAGAGGTTGGCTCCACCCATTCTGGTGGGCTAAAGCACCATTGGTTTGTGCAGCCACACAAATGTTAACAAATCAGGCTTCAGTAATAGTGTAAACAGGAGTTGTCCCCATACGCAACGCTCATTCCCTTATCTCAGAGAACCGAGATTACGTCAGTAACCGGAGCGTTTTGTCTTCACTTCCCCTTCCTATTTTTATTTTTTTTTCTCTTCAACCATCAACATGTCTCACAAACAGCAAAGGAAGAAAATGTCACACCACAGTAGTGTGTGTGTGTGTGGGTGTTATTACATCTGTATGACAGCTTGAGCTGGCGGCACTTCCCTCCATGAGAGTGAATTCAGCACACTCACACATCTGTCATGTTCAGATATTTTAATTTACATTTATGTTTATATTAATGATTTATCTAAAACAGTGTGTACAGTTTCACTCACATTTGCATATGTATAAAAAGACAATAAATAAACAAGAAACACAGTACTTTGCACCAAATGACATAATTTTTCAACACAGAAATATTTGAAGAGCATACTGGAATGGATGGAAGCTCTATGTTTGCAATGGTTTATAGTACATGTGATGAACATAATGACAAACAGGTGCACTAATAAGAACATAATGAAAAACCATGGCAACAGATGGCAAACAGGAAGATGAAAGTCAACTGATATCTTCCTTTTCTACGGCCAAAAGTTGGTATGTGTCGGAATACCCTGAATGTATTCAATTGTTTTTGCCCTCTTGTGGTCATAAATTATCAAAAAAAGAAAGAAAATGCTAATAGATTTTGATTAATTTTGCCTTTGCCTTTTTAAGAAACTTTTCTTGAAAGATTCCTTGGGTCATGCTGAGAACAGCGATTCCAGTTAAGTCATATAAACTCCTTTACCAAATTTGACTTAGATCATCTTTAGGCTGTGGCAGCAAAAATTATGTGTTTCTTTATGTATGACTTTCAATGATATATGATGATTGTGAATGATGTTTAACTATTTTCTTGTGGTTGTTTTATAGACATTAAATGCCAAGTCTAGGATCTAAAGATCTGTTTAGCAATTATGAAAATTTCAGTAGATCAGTAAGATCTATGGGTTAATTATTTATTAAAGGAGTCATCGGATGCCCATTTTCCACAAGTTGATATGATTCTTTAGGGTCTCAATGAAAAGTCTGTAGAATAGTTTGGTTAAAATTTATCAATGGCAGTGTAAAACGACACCGTTTTTACCCTGCAAAACAGCTCTTTTCAGAGCAAGCTGTTTTCGTGCTCTGAAAAGTGCATTGCATGGCGCTTTAAATGCAAATGAGCTCTGCTCACCCCGCCCCTCTCTTCCGAGCCGCTCTCAGAGAGATACATTGTCTCTCATTGTTAGGAAAGGTGATTTGCAAAGATTCATTAATTAAAAAAAACAAAAACCTTACACCCACTTCTTCTGGAGGTGAAGCTGGATCATGAATGAAGATTGACACATTTAGGTAGATTGGGGGTTGCATTCCCTTCAGAAACTAATGTAATCCACAGCGTCTTCAGATGTCGGGAGTAAATGACGACTGTTATGTTCATTATTACATCCAACAACAAAAAAACCTCAATCACTTAGGATAAATTCTTGTATACATCTGCTCCGGCGTCGAAACAGTGGCGGACTGATGACAGCTCACTCAGGGCGGGTCTAAGGTAAGACTCCAGTCCAGTCTGTGCTGAAACGTTAGTGTCAATCAAACAATCATGGGAGGGCCTGGGTCTGTGTGACGTCATACAAACAGGCATCTGAGATCGGCTCGAACTGAGAAAGGGGTAATGATTTAACGAGATTAAAAAAACAAAACAAAACAAAAAAACACTGGGTAGATCTTTATCATTATAGCGTGGTTGAGTACACACACTGCCAACACACATTTCAGTTAAAATAGCTTGCAAAAGTGCATGTCATATCCAATGAACCCTTTAAACTTAAGACACAGAATCTATGAAGTTACTGTTCACAAACTAACACTTGGTGGCAGCACCTATGAGTTCTGTCAGAATAAAGCTGTTTTACATTAGCATTTCATTAATTTGGGCTTCTTTTCCATCAGGGTTGGTGAATTGATTGATTGATGGATTGATTGATTTAAAAAAAAAAAATCATTGTAATACATTGTACTTAACTGAACAAATGTAAAAGTTACAAATAGCTGATTTTACATTTTCAAACACAACCACATTAACAAATATAAGACTAAATAATGTGTATAATATGAAATACAAGCCCAAATGACAATAATCTAACAGAACACATCACCACAGCATGTATTGGGGTTTTGTGAATGGGCAATGCAAATAAAAATCTTGCAAGAAAGAAGCAGCAGCACAAACAAACAAAAAACAAAATACAAACCAAAAAGCATGGCTGCTAACAGCCAATTACATTTCAGCTGCTAATACCATCCAATCTTATTGGCCTATACCGCTGCATGTGGTACTTGTGTTATTCCTGCCTTGTGTCTGTTGTAACCCTGTAATAATTCCAAATGTCACATCCTGTGGCTTTCACAGATATGAATTTTAATGAAAACTGTGCAAAAATGATCAGTTTTCTCATATAATTACAATTAATGAGTATTATGACACTATAACAATTAATGGAGGTCGTTATAACACTGATAGATGAAAAAAATCATCTATATCTATCCTAAGTATGGATTATACATTGTTTACTTCAATGATGTATAAAGTATGCTATATGTAAAATGCAACATACTGTCACAAACGTTCTGGAGCCAGGGAAACGAGGAGGCAAGGAACTTCTTCAATCATTAACTTTATTTAGACAAACTCAGGGATCGCTGGAGACACAGAACAAAGACCATAAAATGATCAGACCGGACACTGAGGCAGGGAAACACAGGGCTTATAAACACTGGGTGAAACTAGATAATTAATGACACAAAGCTTGGGACTAATAAACTAATGATGACACCAAATAAGGGCACGAGAGGAGGGGAAACACAAGACACAGAGACAAAGTCTGACACATACAACTACTTTATGAATATGGAAAGAGTTTTAATGGAAAAAAGAAAATAAAAAAATTATTACCTAAAATAACGACTAAGCTTTCTGTATACAGAGTGACTGGAATTTGTATCCATGTTTTGGGCCACAACTCTGGCCTTATGTGCCACCAAGCAGATGGCTTCCAACTACTGTCTGTCCAATAAGCTGATAATATGGAGTTGTACGTGGTTAAAGTTTGATGGGGTTAATGAAGAAAAACAATAACAGAAAGGGGCTGTTTCGCTAACCCACCTTGTTTGTGTTTTGGGCAGCAACAACCTGCTTCCCTATTGAGAAGATATCAAGACACGTAAGGTTGATAGGGCAGCAGGCCCCTCTAGACATAGGCATCCCCCTCTCAATGAGTCCCCAGTCAAATGTGTTCAGTTGTTCCCTGCAAGCAAGCTGTTTCAGGGCACTGAACAAATTGACCCACTCATTAGAAAGTTCCTATAGGTTTGCTTTTGGGGACGAAGCATACTGGCTTCTTTTCATGAAGTGTGTGGGAAGGTTAATTCTTAAGAAGAGTATGCTATCACCCAATCTGAGAACCTCCTTTCTAGTGGTGGTATAGGACTTAACCAAAATGCGGGCACAATTGTCACCTGCATGTGTGGATTTGATTTTTACTGCCACAAGTGGTATCAGAATAGGCTTATCACTCTTCCAAATTCAGAGACATTTAGGTCTCATGGCAGCAGCAGCAAATGCTATTATAATGGGTCTAATGAACATGAGACCATTTCAGTACTAGCTCAAGAACAACATATGAACCATCCTTTTACCCTCTGAACCATCCATCCAGAGTCATAAACATTATACGCAAGGGCTTTGTGCCCTTCACGAACCATGTCCTACTCCTAAGGTGTGTTGCTGTTGCAAGACACTTACAATGAATACCTCTCTCATCTTTCTTTCACATACATTGCTTCACGATGAGGGCAGTGTTTCTCCAATTCGCTCTCGCAACTCCAGCTGGAAACACCTCCAGTATGGCCACTGAGGAGTCCCAACTCATAGATTCTGATCTTTCAACTGAGGAAAACTGTATGCCCCCAAATGACCGCTCTTTCACCTTGTTCAGACTGTCAGTCCAAATCTGACTTTTTCATATCCGAATGGAATCCAATATAAATGATTGACCACACTGTGTATCACTGTTCAATTCCAAATTGTGTGTCCTAGGGCTGTCACGATATTAGATTTTTCATATCACAGTTATTGTGGCCATAAGAAATCATGATGTCGATATATCGCGATATCTTGGGTCACCTTGGGGGGGGGGGGTATCAGTCAAATCAGTCAAATTTCTTTTTACTTTGTTTAATGAGCTTTTCTTTTTCACCCAACGAACATAAGGATACTGATAAACGCAGGGCACAAACTCTGGCTTTCTCTGTCTTCTTTGGAGCTCCTATGAAATAACAAGAGAAAAAATACTGTCAATTTCAACAGTATAATGAATAAATATTAATGGTAACATTACAATAAGATGTCATTTGATAACATTAATGTATTAACTAACAATATATTTATTACACAATTTATTCTTTGTTAATGTTAATAAAAATAGTCGTTCATTGTTCATGTTAGTTCACAGTACTTTAAAGTTTACAAACACAACTTGTGATTTTAATAATGCATTAGTAAATGCTGAAATTAACATTAACTAAGATTAATAAATGCTGTGGAAGTATTGTTCATTCTCATTTCATGTTAACTAATGTAATTAACTAATGAATTTTATTGTAAAGTGTTGCCATATTAACATCTAAATTGATACTTTCACCTGTTAACTTGTATACCCGTATTTTAAGCTCTTTAACTTATAGATGCTCCGGCGCCACTGAAGTCATGCAGTAAGAGCGCTGCTAATTCAGTTTTAACGTGCATCTAGAACGACTGCAGATGAGGCATTAAGTGCATCCCAGCTAACACACGACGTAACTGTTACGTAACCTATTGGTAATTTCATGACTTACCAATAGGCAACGTAACCACGACGTCGTATGCACGTAATTTCATTACCATCCCATCACCAACTCACAACGTCGGCAGTACGTCCTCCTAACGTAACAGGATAACCAAGAACGTCCCAGATAGGTACTCTAATCGTAATATATTGGTAACTTCATGACTTACTGGCAACGTAACTGCAACGTCGCATGGACGTAATTTCATTACCATAATTTTTGTACGTTCTTTATGCTCTCTGATTACCATAATGCTATTTAAAAAGTGTAATTAAACAGACACAAGATTGAACGTTCCTTGAAGATAAAATGTGTTTCTTTTCACCAAGTCAGAATATGGACAATTGCTTTTAATATGCCTTTGTATAGCCCTATTAATAAATTCACATAAATTACACCCCATACAGCACTGTTAAATATGTTGAAATATATTTTGAAAATATATTTTAAAAATACATAAAACAAAGTTAAACAATTGTTCCTCATGATACATGTGTAAATATGTGTACGAAAAAATATATTCCTATGCCTTAGTTTTTAATGAATGTTTTTTCAATGTTGTTTCTACACCACGTTTACCATTTCTAAAGCTATTATATTATATTATATTATTTACGTAAAATTCTGCGTGACTTCTACATGCTTTAATGGGCGAGCGCGTGCTGAGCTGGAGCTGAGGAAGTCACCATGGAAACGGGGCGGCAGCTCAACTGTCAAGCAGCAACTTCGTCTTTCACTGTTGTTTTTACTAATTTCAGGTAAGTTTAGTCTCTAAAATACACAAATAGTACATACAAGCGTTCCTGACACTTTCTTTCACGTAAATGATACGCTTCCGTTGAATATTTACTTTACAGAAATGGTTTAGTGTCTTCAGAAAAAGTCCGTTAGCATCTCAACCGTAAGCTAACTATAAGAGGTAACTATAGACTTGAGCTCTTGTTTATGAAAGTTTGGGCTTTTAATGTAATCTTATGTGTAGATGAGCGTTTTTGGTATAAAGGTTTTTCTGGCAATTTGTCAATGGATGAATGGAAGTTAGCTAATTAATTTAACCTAAAAGTATGCGCTGTACAGTTAATCGGATACATCACTTACATGGAGCGTGAAAATGTGCTGAAACTGAAAACAGGTTTTGATCTTTCATGATAAACACATATTGATACCACTTGTTCTGTGATTTCAGAAGCGTCAGAAAAAAACCCTCTATGACACAGGAGAAGTTCCTGATTTCAACATTTCTGAAGGGAGCTGCTGACAGAGAAATTGGCTAATTTGGTATAAACAGCTCAAAATAATCAATATCACGTCACCATAGTATCATGGAAAACAAAACAGTGATATCCATATCCATAAAGAAGAAATAATCGCATCTCGAGCAGAATCATTAAACTAAATTAAAAGAAACGATGGCTGCGGACATGTCTATACATGTGAGGGTCACCAGATTACGTTGCGGTTACGTAACAGTTACGTATTTTTGTTAGCTGGGAAGCTTTTACGAGGTCTGGACCTCATAGCTGGTAATGGGCCTGGATGTGTAAAGTGAATGAGTGTAAACTATAGCCTATATGAATGAAATGAGCGCAAATCTAGCCGCGTTGGGGTCTATGCGCATCTCTCAGAAATCAGAGCTTTGTCTGGAGTTATATCAACTCGACAAAAATAGGTCTGGTGAGTTTGCTGGCCAGTCAAGCACACCAACACCATGGTCATTTAACCAACTTTTGGTGCTTTTTGCAGTGTGGGCAGGTGCCAAATCCTGCTGGAAAATGAAATCAGCATCTTTAAAAAGCTGGTCAGCAGAAGGAAGCATGAAGTGCTCCAAAATTTCTTGGTAAGCGGGTGCAGTGAGTTTGGTTTTCAAAAAACACAATGGACCAACACCAGCAGATGACATTGCACCCCAAATCATCACAAACTGTGGAAACTTAACACTGGACGTCAAGCAACTTGGGCTATGAGCTTCTCCACTCTTCCTCCAGAATCTAGGACCTTGGTTTCCAAATGAAATACAAAACTTGCTCTCATCTGAAAAGAGGACTTTGGACCACTGGGCAACAGTCCAGTTCTTCTTCTCCTTAACCCAGGTAAGACACCTCTGACGTTGTCTGTAGTTCAGGAGTGGCTTAACAAGAGGAATACGACAACTGTAGCCAAATTCCTCGACACGTCTGTGTGTGGTGGCTCTTGATGCCTTGACCCCAGCCTCAGTCCATTCCTTGTGAAGTTCACCCAAATTGCATCTTTTTCTTCCACACTTTTTCCTTCCACTCAACTTTCTGTTAACATGCTTGGATACAGCACTCTGTGAACAGCCAGCTTCTTTGGCAATGAATGTTTGTGGCTTACCCTCCTTGTGAAGGGTGTGTCAATGATTGTCTTCTGGACAACTGTCAGATCAGCAGTCTTCCCCATGATTGTGTAGCCTAGTGAACCAAACTGAAGAGACCATTTTGAAGGCTCAGGAAACCTTTGCAGGTGTTTTGAGTTGATTAGCTGATTGGCATGTCACCATATTCTAATTAGTTGAGATAGTGAATTAGTGGGTTTTTGTTAAATGTGAGGCAAAATCATCACAATTAAAAGAACCAAAGACTTAAACTACTTCAGTCTGTGTGCATTGAATTTATTTAATACACGAGTTTCACAATTTGAGTTGAATTACTGAAATAAATGAACTTTTCCACGACATTCTAATTTATTGAGATGTACCTGTATATAGCAGGGCTCCAGACTAACTTTTGAGAGCAGTGGCACCAGCGCCAGAAGCAGATTTGGTAGCGCTGGGGGTGGTGTGTGGGGGGATTAAAAATAAAGATAATTAAATCATAAAATTATTATAGTTTTGCATTAATAAGTGTACTTACTAGTAATATTACATATTTAATTCTTGGTAATGCACATTTGACAGTAAAGCACTGAGCTTGAATTGGGAAGCACAAAATTTACTTTTATTAACAACAGTAACGTGCAAAATGTAAGTTTTATATAGAAAATTAACATATTCTACTCTTATTAAATGTACCATTATTTTTTTTTGTAGTATTATATGGTACTGACCAACAACTTCAGTGATTATAAAAGGAGCTCTCTTGCTTTGTGTGTGATTCAGTCAGATAAGTTTGTTTTTCAGTGCACTTTGTGACTTTTCTTACTTCATACACAAAAAAGAGCAACAATTTGACAATTTGATTTCTTGATGATTTAAAATTTTATAATAGTGATTTTATAATTTCAAAATATAAAGTAAAAAGTAGAAATGAATAACTAATAAGCCTATAAGTGTTCCTCTGCCACCATCTACTGGTTATATTGGTAATTTGATGCCCCCTTTTTTTTTTTTTTTTTTTTACAAAAGTGTGTTTACCACAAAGTATATTTTGGTCATCCCTTTAAAAATAACATTTTAATTGTATGTTTTTTAAAGTTTTAAAGTGCTGTAAATTTTTGTGTAATACTTAAATGTGCTTGAATTTCTCTCTTAAAAGGTTGTACAAACCTGAAATGCATAATGTAATGAAATTCAACTATTTCTGCCACAACACCATGGTTATAGTTAGCGTTACTACTTCTGGTTATATGTCAGTGCTGTTTGACCTGTTTATAACAGATTTCTGTGCATAATTTGAATGCTTCTCACTGGATCTCGCAGCACTGTGCAGTAACAGTGTCGCGAAATCAACACTGCTTCCTGAGTAAACCTGTTCTGAGCTCGGAGAAGTTTGTTCGCTCAGCGCTGATCCGAGCTGATAAATGGTCCGCGCTGCGCAGCTCAAACGAGTAGCGCGGTTTCACTAGCTTTTGTTTCGCTTGCTGTTTGATGTTTCTCATATGCAACAGAAATAGCAGCGCTTATGAGGTGGGGCAACGTAGTGGTCGTGCTAGTGTGATTGCTCACAAAATTTAGTCACACCGGCAGAAAAATTTGGTTGCAGTCTGGAGCCCTGTATAGGAAGTGACCAAAAACTGTGTTGAAAATTCTAGAAAATTGTTCTTATCCTGTGAGTCCCCACTCTTTTGTGCCCTGAGGTGGAAATGCCGAAACAGTAGGGAAAACTCAAGTGTGCACTTTTACATTTTGGGCAACCATTGTTTTATTTATTATTATTATTTTTACATTTACATTTTGGTTATTGTTTTCTTTCTCACTTTAGATGCTGGTGAAAAAACCGCCAGGCTAAAGCATTCAAAGTGGAAACTTCTGTTGTGGCTCAGTAATCCAGGATTGGGATGGTGGAAGGAGCAGAAGATCAGAGATCAGGCAGAGATCTACTGGTGCGCCTGAGGGAACAGATTTACCTAATGTCTTAGTTAAACCAAAAATTCTCATCACTCGCCTTCATGTCGTTCGGTACCTGAGTGAAAGGTAATAAATACATTAAAGTAAACCCATGTGACTCCAGTTGTTTAACCTCAATTTATGAAGTGATGTGAATGTTTTGTGTGCACAAAAAACATTGCATTTTTATTTACAAAATAACATGTTCACGAGAGCACCATCATGCATCAGTGTTGCCTTGGCGTGAGAGCTGGCCATCTCATGGTGCTTTTGTGAAAATGCTTTGGAGATACATAATTTGTGAATAAAGACACTGTTTTTGTTATTGCTGTTTTTTTTTGCGTACACAAGGCATCTGTTAAAAATATCTTCATTTGTGTTCTGCACAAAAGGGTCTTATGGGTTTGGAGCGACATGAGGGTAAGGAATTAATGACATAATTTACATTTTTGGGTGAAATATGTTCTAATGTGGTTATAATTGGTCATTGTTCTGGTTTTAGAAACATTTTCAATATTTTAAAGGTTCATTGTTTTGAAAAATGATGTTTATACAGTCTACTTTAAGTACTTTTGTTGGTAACACTTTACAATAAGGTGTCATTTGTTAACATTAGTTAATGTGTGAACTATCATGAACAAACAATGAACAATGCATTTATTGCACTATTTATTAATATTTGTTAATGTTAGTTAATGAAAATACAGTTGTTCATTGTTTATTCATGTTAGTTCACAGTGCATTAATGTTAACAAACACAACTTGTGATTTTAATAATGCATTAGTAAATGCTGAAATTAACATTAATAAATGCTGTAGAAGTAATGTTCATTTTTAGTTCATGTGTACTAATGTTGTTAACTAATGTTAACTAATGAACTTTGTTGTAAAGTGTTACCCTTTTGTTAATATCAAC
Source organism: Onychostoma macrolepis (assembly GCF_012432095.1). Lineage (NCBI taxonomy): Eukaryota > Metazoa > Chordata > Actinopteri > Cypriniformes > Cyprinidae > Onychostoma > Onychostoma macrolepis. The sequence goes on along the minus strand of NC_081159.1, from coordinate 32,525,392 downwards.
ACCTCTGTGATTATGGTATCTTTCCTTAATTATCTGAAATGTCTGCTAGCAAATATTATGCTAGCATATCTGTTTATAATGATGCTGAGCATGGAACAAACTACATCCCCTCCAGAAATCTGAGATCTGCTAGTGAGCGACGCCTCGTGGTACCATCACAGAGAGGCTCAAAATCACTCTCCAGAACATTCTCGTTCACCATTCCTGGCTGGTGGAATGATCTTCCCACCCCTATCCGGAATGCTGGATCCCTGTCAATCTTCAAGCAACAACTGAAAACTCATCTCTTTCGACAGCACTTGACTTCATCCTAAACTTAAAAAAAAAAAAAAAAATTCTCTTTACTTATTCCTTCCTTTGGTAGTTTGTATTTATTTAAACAATGCCTGAGACTTGGTGTTGCAAGCACTTCGTCTGTCTGATTGCCTCTTCAAGATGAATCGCTTTATGTATTCCCCAATTGTAAGTCGCTTTGGATAAAAGCGTCTGCAAAATGACTAAATGTAAAATGTAAATGAATGCTTTCATTCATATTTCACTGTATATCCTATGTTTTTATTAATAATTTGGGTGTATTTTACTGTTCATATTTGTGGGTTTTTCAAAATAAATGAACTGAATTCATTTTGAGTCTGTATTCATCATTCACAGCTGTTGAAAAAGCCTTTACATTAGTTTGGGCATATGAGGACATAAATTAGGTTAAACTACTGCATGTCCGCCCATAGAAAATAAATAATTATAAACAAATTACCAGCTGATTACCAGCACACAACTATTGATCTTCGACGTTGCCACGACGTCGCAGTTACGAACTGGCAACGTCACAAAGTTAAGTTGTGGCGACGTATACGCACCTTTCACTTTTCTGGTCGCCACGACGTAACTTTGGTCACCAGATTACGTTGCGGTTACATAACAGTTACGTATTTTTGTTAGCTGGGATGGCACTGCGACCAGCTGAACATTTTACAGAGTTTAATATAGCAATGTGGTCGCTCAGTTTTTCAAGATCAGTTTTAATCGTGTAACTGTTAACAGATTTGAACAAAGAAATGAAGTGTTACTATGCACAGGCCATATTGATTGCAAATACAAAAATAAGACAAGTAAAGAAAACACGTACTTATTAAAACAATCACCCTTTACTTAAATATATGAATATAGAAAACCTCTGTTAACTGGTTAATGTAACATTTCCCATTCTAATGACTAGTAAAATAATGGCAACTTACTCTGATGATCACGGCTCTTCTCCGAGTAGCTGCGTGAGCTGCGTCTTCTTCTTGTTTGACAGATGTCAGGGTTAAGGCGCAATACTGCCACCTGAAGGTCAACCATGTACTGGTGCTGGAGTATTTACATGTGGTGTTATCAGTCCTGTTCATTTAAAATATTGCGGTTATCGCCAATACAGGTATATTGTCATACACTAAATGAACACTATATCGATAATTGTTGGTTTGAATATCACGTTTATCGTCACCGGTATATCGCGACACCCCTAGTGTGTCCCATAGGGCTCTTTTGTTTCACTCAATATCTGCATTGGTTTCTGTGGCAATGATGTGTGTATACAACAGGGTAAAAAAGAAAAAGACAAACATAAACTAAATGTGAAGTCAAAATGCTTGTTTTGGTCATAAAATATTTGTTCTAATTAAAATTAATCTTATGTTCATTGCTAATTTGTATAATGTATCTTGGAAAAAGGGGAGACACCTACAGGCAAGAAGGGTGTATAATGTGTGAAGTCAGCCAGCCATCTTCTCAGTTCACTCCAGTGTTAATTTCGTCGATGAAGACGAAGACGAAAAATATTCGTCAACGAACCTTTTTTCTGTGACTAAGACCAGACCTTGACCAGCTAAAATTTCTGATGATAAAAACTATGACGAAATTAATGCCGCGTCTTCATTAACAAGACGAGACGGGACTAAAATGTTATTTGAGGTCTACCAGACATTCAAAATACATCCTAAATCCAAAATGTGTGTCTCTGTCATTGGATTAATCAGATGAGGGGCGTAGTCTCAGTATGGCAGCCGCAGTGGACGGATAGGCTATCAAAACGCAAACTAACGATCTGAAACAATAGCCTCAGCACCCGAAGGGTTAGGGATAGGGTGACCAGACGTCCCGTTTTTCACAATTCGTTGTCGATTAATTTAAAGTTAGTGACGGCGGGATAGGCGGAGTCGCGCTGATAGAAGCGCTCTCTCTCGCGCGCACGCTCCACTTCTTCAGTACAGGGAGCGATCAGCTCTCAGTACTCAGCGCTCAAATACACACACAGCAGTCCTGTGTCTATCGTGTAGAGTCAGAGTATCTCACATAAATACAGTCAGTTATGGCTTAAGTGAGCGTTTACAGGTGGGTGAAAACTGAATGTGTGTCAGTATTACATGCATGCCTTCCGTCTTAAAGGGACAGCATTCCTAATTATCCGTGTCATAAATGTTAACCAACAAAAGATGTTAAATAAATGTATACTTAAGTAAAGCTACTGTATCTGAAAAATGAGTTTAATTTGTATCTCTACCAAAAAATGAAAATGTATTCCAGTTTTTCCAAATTCAATCCTTGATTCAAATTTCTCACAAGCTTAATTCATTTGGTCTGAAGAGAGAAGAATTGATGCCTATTTTTGTTTGAATACTACATATAAAATAGCTACCAAAATAAATGTTGTTAACGGCACTTTGACTAAAAGTAAAGACTAAAAGTTGACAAAAATACAATGACTTTTCGTCGACTAAAACTAGACTAAAACTATGAAATACTCAAATGACTAAAATGTGACTAAGACTATTAAGCATTTTCGTCTCAAGACTAAGACTAAGGGTGAATCCCATTTCTCTGTCTTACCCCTTCCCCTTCCCCTTAGTTTTGCGCGTTCACGTGAGAGTAAGGGCTGTCCCAATTCTCGTTTTGATCGAGGGGTAGGGCTAAGGGGAAGGGGTAGATACCCCTTAAAACCAAGCATTTTCACGAGCTTACTTGAAACCGAGGGGTACCCAGAACACACTGCGCAACCGGCAACAATCAAGTATTTTCGGCTTAAATAATTTATTTAAAAATTACGACAGTCTTGATTTGTGCTCTAGACAGTCCTGTACATATATATTTGCAACCATGTTCTTAATTGAAACGTTTTAAAAAAATCGCTAGTTTGCGACGCTAACGTTACATTGCTGATTTGCACAACAGTCCCGCAGACTAGCCTTGAATGGACTCCACGCATTTCTACAGTTTTAACAAGTTTGTAAAACGATCCAAAGTTCGTGATCGACAGTTGTCGGCTCTGGTGACGTAGCAGCCAGCTAGCGACGGTGTATGATGACGTAACCGTAACCAAGTGGTGTCTCATTTCATAGGGGTATGTTTTCACCCCTAGCGCTTACCACTCGGTTTCGAGGGACAAGGGCTAGGGGTAAGACGTAGGGGAAGGGGTAAGACAGAGAAATGGGATTCACCCTAAGACTAAATCAAAAATGCCTGCCAAAATTAACACTGGTTCACTCCAGCTGTTGAGAAGAATGGAAGGTGAAAATGTCTCTGGGCAATCGGTCAAAAAATGTCAGTAGATGTTGTTGTTTTTTTGTCTAAAGTCATTTGTATTTGTCTAGAAATGTGTTTAAAGAAATGGAAAACTGTATTTACCTTGGCATAGTTGAATAATAACAGTTATGCACATGGAAATGACATACCGTCAGCCTCAAACACCATTGTTTCCTCCTTCTTATGTAAATCTTGTGAATGCAAAAGACCACTGAAAAATAGGTGAATCGGAACATAACACTGACTGTGACGTTACAGTCGGGATCACTAATAGTTACGCCCCCAACATTTGCACATACCCACCCATGTTCTGCAGCCACCAGCCGAACCTGCACAGCCAAATTATCAGAAGTTCCGCAGGTATTGTGAAGAAACATGTAAATGGACATGTAAAAATGGACATGTTAAACCGTTTCTGGAGATTTTTTTGCCCTTATCTAAGCCACGTACCTTCTATGTAGATATCAGAGAACAATTTAAAATATTGTATCAATGCATTCTATGGCACCTTTAAGATAACTTACTTGCTGCCCGTAATGCCTAAGGTGCATAGGGCAGCAACGAAGTCTCTCCAATTTTATCTGTCATGGGCCAGAAGGTCTATCGTGCCCCAGTTGTAATGGCTATTTTTTAGTTCTTGTTCCACTGTCCTGTGCCAGGTTGTCAGGGCACGCCAGGCCAGACTGGCCTCTCTTCCTCTTTCCATCTGGTGTCCAATGAAGGACTGTCTTTATGATGGATCTATTCTCTCTTCTCGGCACATGTCCTATCCATCGACAACGTCTTTTCATGATCATCGTGGCCATGTTGTCCTGCTTACAGCGGGACAGCAGGTCTTCATTGGAGATCTTGTTTGGCCAGAAGATACAAAGTATTCTTCGTAGGTTCCTAGTATGAAAGGTGAACAGCTTGGTCAAGTCTTGTTGTGTCATTCGCCAGCACTCTGCTCCACAGAGAAGCACTGGGAGAACACAGCTATTGTAGAGTTTCAGTTTGGTTTTGACACTGTATTGTGAAGATTGCTGTTCATGTTGATGACGACATTACTTGTGTAATGGGAATAGGTGATTGACAGCAGTATTTGCTTATCAGTGAAAAGTTCCTTCTATTTAAAGGCTGATTGGCTGTTGCCTGGGATGCGTCACGTCCGACTTCCCCCTTTTTGTCTATGTTGACGGTGGTTTCAGGTAAGCGTGCTGTGCTTTAACAGGCAGCTATTATAAAACTGGTTGGGTGTATATAACTTTAAAGTGTTTTTGATGATTATAGGGCTAGTATTTTTGTTTATGTGGGGTTAACATTTTGTTGCATGCTAAATAGGCATGATTTCCTGTATCCCATTGTGCTATTGGTGGGCATGACTCTGACAAACCTGTACCTGTAAAGTGTTCTAGCTACGTGATATCTTAACGGTAAGTGTTAAAAGTAATTATAATTGGGTGTGGGGGACAACATGATGATTAGTATCAACGTGATGTATTCGCTGTAGGATTCTCCCTTTCGTTCTATGCCGTGATTGTTTGCTGCTGTCTTTGCACTACATTTGCTGCTGTTTATACTGCCACGCAGACGCGTCATCGTCATCATGTAAGGGGGATTGCTTGTGTCTGCTTCTTATCGTGCCGTCTTAGTGCCCTGCTTCACATTTGTGCCTTGTTATGGAAGATATTACCATCTCTTTTCATCTTTATGAGAGCTAAAATCTGTGCTCTGTCTCCTTTTTCTATGATACATAAAACTTTTTTTTTTTCTTTTGTTTTCCTTTCCCTTCAATTCTGAAGAAAAGTTTGGTTGATTTTTTTATTTTTTTTATTTCTTTATTTCTGTTAACTTTTCTGTTTGTATTTTTTTTTTTTTTTTTTTTTGCATGTGGTCAATCGCTTATTATGTTATTATATAGCAACTTGACTTTCATGTGACAATTTACATCTGGTTCCAAGTTGCTTTGTGATAGTCTCATGTGACAAACTATTGATTCCTCTAACGTTTCATGGTTTCTCCCTCCTTATTTCTGTCTGGTATTGATGCCCATTTTGTGAGGAGTTGCTTTATTAATTAAATGACCCGTTCTGGCGAAATGAGTCGGCGCAACATTCCATTTTAAGATACGGGCGATAATGTGGAAAAACAATGAAAAAATCGATTTTTCTTTTTTTGGGCTAATTTCAAAGAACAGACATTCAAAAATAATCTCCCAAAGTTTCATAGTCCAGATAATTGAGTAAAGGTATTTAAATGACTATTAAAGTTGACTTAAAGTTTTACTAAATTCGCTGGAAATGAACATTTGCTTTTCTCAACTCCTCTCCTCACTTCTGAGCATTTCACTATATTCCGGGTATCCCCTGAAACGTCACTATCTCTGCTCTCCAAATATGGTGTTAAACGTTGTATAAAACCAATCAAAAAGCTTAGAAATGTACACAAACAGTGACATAAACACTGATCATTTGGTTGATCCAGCCATCCTCTTGTCAGACTAGCAGCGCTCTGTGTAAACAAGCTAGCAGATCTCCTCAGAAAGATAGTTCACACACACAGACACACACTAGGTGTTGCACTGACTAATCGATAGAGCTGGGAATCGATTCCAAAAAGAATAGATTCCGAGGCGTTGGGAATCGAGAGTTGATTCCAAAGGTTGGAATCGATCCCATCAAGAGGAATCGACTCCTCATTCAGAGCTTTTTTCAGTTCAACAAAGCTTATCTATGGGTGCCTCTCAAATGGAAGGCTGCATCCTACGAAGGCTGCACACATTTAAATTCACTAAAATAAACTGAAAGAAAACGAGTCGGTACTGCATCATTATAATTTGAGGATGCAGCCTTCCTTTTGAGAAGCACCATTCGCCTCCCTCATGCTCGATAAAAGCCGTAATTACGAGAGTTGTGAGATAAAAGATTATTTTTTATACATATATAAGATCTATTTCATTTTTATATTTACCCTTCGCCTCATGCTCGCTAAAAGTGATTAGAAGTCTGATTCGTTTCCACGAAAAGGTTCTTTTGGATAGTTTAATGAACCAGTTAAAAAAACGTCACGAGCAGATCAGTGGCCGAGCAGCTGATTGACAGATAAACCACAAGCTCTTATCAGTGTTATTGTTAATGTTCTGGTTATTTTGTTTCAATGTACAGTTTGTTAATTTTATCCAAAGCATACAGTCAAAGTAAACTTCATCATTCAGCTGAACTGTGCACATTTATTTTAGACACTTCATGTCTTGTTCAATTCATGCGATAAATGCATGTCCCTGCTGAGCAGTGAACTATGCCTAATTTCACGGGCAAAGCAGACAAAATTACAATTTAAAAATCAATCATAGCTATAGAAATTTATTGTCATTTTTTACAAATAAAGCTTCATATTATGAGAAGGATACTTTCTACGACCTTTATATCCTGCAGTCATGGCGAGACTAGGGCCGTTTCTCAAACGAAAGGCTGCATCCTCCGGAGGTCACATTTGTAGGCTGCATACGTCATCAAGCCTGGTTTATTTCAGTAAACTGAGCATTACATTTGCGAGTCAAAAGCATATTACAACAATTTACTCTTAGCTAAGAATAATGGTCAAATTTATAACCATTAATATACTAAAATAAGATCTTCTTTGTGACGTATGCAGCCTACAAATGCGACCTCCGGAGGATGCAGCCTTCCGTTTGAGAAACGGCCTAGGTTCCTTCGATCTAAAAAAACAAGAATCGGAAAAGAATCGAAAACAACAGAGGAATCGATTCTCGGAATCGACTCCCATCGATTCCAGAACCAGGAATCGGAATCGATTCCAAAAATTTCGGAATCTTACAGCCTTACTAATCGACTAGTCGACTTTAATGCTCTGCCATGACGCTGTAAGCTTGATGTCGACTAGTTGCTGGTCCTATAGAGGGCGCAACAGTATAAGAAATCTCTGAAGGACTTCCACATTTACGCTCCGTTTCCAAACAGTTAAAATGACAAATAAATGCATACTCTCCACAAGACGTGTAATTATATTACTGGATGCTCGAAATTAAACGGGAGAATGCATGTTTTAAACAGCTTATAGTACAGGTCAGTTAATCGCCATTCTAATATAATGCGCTGCTGCTCTGTAACGCACACACATAAGCTGTGTCCGAAACCGCTCCCTATCCACTATATAGTGCACTATGTCCGGTGTCAGCCATTTTGTAGTGTTGTCCGAATTCTGAGTGAATGACTTCATTCCCTACATTCGTTCACTACTTTTTCCCCACAATGCATTCTGATTTCGAGTGTACAACCAACTCGCTGAAGCACTATATTTCCCACGATCCAATGTGCAGAACCGACGAGCTGTTAGAGTGAGCGGGAGCGAGCGAGTTTGAATGAGAGATGTCGTTTAATTTACAAAAATTATGATAATTTTGTGGATTTTTAAAAATGTTCGTTGGTAGCGTATTCATTATGATGTCAAATTAACGGTCGCCTGAGGGCGCTCTACGGCCACTGTCATCTTATTTGAATGCAAAAATGCTGCTCGGAGAGTTTCAAGATACTACAAACAATAAATACCATAGCCGCGGGAACATATTTTATTTGGGGGGTGCTGGGGGGCGGGGCTTAATGAGGCAGGGCGGGGCCTTTGACAAAATCCTATAAACAGCCCAAACTCTTATAGATTAACATACAAATGAAGATGTAGCCAATATGCGAACCAATATATATATATATATTTGTGTTTTTTGTGATTTTATTTCAAGATTTTTTTCTTTAACATTTCTATTATTTAAGAGGATTTTATTAAATATTAACATTGCTGATATGCAAAAGTTTTGGTCAATACACTTTATCGAATTCTCTCATCAGAAACAACGAAGTGCAGATGTAGCCTACCTACCTGCGATGTAAGAGATTAATTCATCATACACTTTAGACAACATCACTGATTAGCTTATAGTTTTTTTTTAGAGTGCTTACACTCACGCTTCAGTAATATTCTTTGACAATGTAAATGTTCTTTGTTTGCTGTATAATTTGTTCGTTGTTTGAATAATAGTGGACATGCGCGTTATAATTAAACTTAAAATGTCTTTTTATTAAACGTGATCAGGTTAAATTCAAATTCAGCCTTATTAAAATATTTTATCATAATATGGATAGCCTACTTGCCTAAAACGTTATGATGTTCGTAGTTAGATTACATTAGGCTACAGATTAGACTACAGTGGTTTGAGCGCGTTTGACCAGAGACTAGCACAATTAAAGAGCAGTGCTTATTGACGGTGGCCGTCTCGAGAAGCGAGAAAGCTTCGGAAAACAGCTCATAAAAAGGACGAGAACGTGAATGGTTTTTACAAGTCGGAATGTAAAATTACGGTAATATCGCGTGAACATTCACATGAAATTCAGTCTAGAGTCTGCGCGGGACTGTTTTTTAAGTCCCGCTCCCGCGAGGTTATATCCCGCACCCTCCCGCGATATATTAACTCTTTGTTCACCCGCTGTCCGCTTTGAATAATTTTCTTCCCGACCCGACCGTTCCCGCTAAATTTAGATCTCGTTTCCAGAATCACACATTAAAATTTCCTCTACTGAAAGAAAGACAGATAGGCTAACAAATAAAAGTGTAGTCTGCACAAAACTGTATTTGTTATTTTATTCGTCTTGTCTTAAGACACGAAATTCGTTGAACATTTTGCTGCCAACACAGTAGGAAAAAAAAGTGTCACAGAGAAAATAAAAATGTACAAAAATTGTATTCCTTATTTTTATTCGTCTTGTCAGGATACAATTGGTTTAACCTTTACAACACAATAGAAACAAGTGTCGCAGAGGGGAAAAAAATGTAGGTTGTACAAAAATGGCCTATTATAATTTTATTCGTCTTGTCAAAATACTAAATTCCTTTAACATCTTGCTGTAAACACAATAGTTTAGGAAAAGTGTCGCGGAAGAAAAATAAATAAATAAATTCGACATCTGTCATTTAAAATTATAGGCCAAGCAAAATATAAACAAAACTGAGTTGAGCGACTGTGTCTGTTCCCCGAACTAGAAAATACAGAAAACATCCAAACCAAAGTAATAGTAACAATTTAATTGATGTTCAACAAATAAAAAAACGATATAATACAGATAAACACACGATAAAGCTTGGCTTATTGAATATTAGATCCCTTTCTTCAAAAGCACTTTTTGTAAATGATATGTTCACTGACCATAAACTAGATGTGCTTTGTCTGACAGAAACCTGGCTAAAACAAGATGATTACATTACTTTAAACGAGTCTACACCACAAGATTACTGTTACAAACATGAACCGCGTCCAAAAGGTAAAGGGGGAGGTGTTGCTACAATTTATAGCAATATTTTCAGTATCTCTCAGAGGTCGGGTTTCAAGTATAATTCGTTCGAAGTAATGGTGCTTCATATAATGTTATCCAAAGAAAAAAGTATTAATGATAAATCCCCTGTGATGTTTGTACTGGCTACTGTATACAGGCCACCAGGGCACCATACAGACTTTATTAAAGAATTTTCTGATCTTCTATCGGAGTTAGTGCTGACTGCAGATAAAGTCCTAATCATTGGTGATTTTAATATCCATGTTGATAATGAAAAAGATTTGTTGGGATCAGCATTTATAGACATTCTAAACTCAATTGGTGTTAAACAACATGTGTCAGGACCTACTCATTGTTGAAATCATACTCTAGATTTAATACTGTCGCATGGAATTGATGTCAGTGGCATTGAAATTTGGCAGCAGAGCGATGATATCTCAGATCATTATCTAGTCTCCTCTATATTCCATATAGCTAAAGCTGTAAAGCCAACTCCTTGTTACAAATATGGTAGAAACATTATCTCTACCACAAAAGACTGCTTTATAAATAATCTTCCTGACTTATCTCAGTTCCTCAGCATATCCAATAGCTCAGAACAACTTGATGATGTAACAGGAACTTTGGACTCTCTGTTTTCTAGCACTTTAGATGCGGTTGCTTCTTTACGCTTAAGGAAGATTAAGGATAAGAGTCCAACACCGTGGTATAATGAGCACACTCGCACCCTAAAGAGAGCAGCCCGGAAAATGGAGCGCAGCTGGAGGAAAACTAAATTAGAGGTATTTCGTTTAGCTTGGCAGGAAAGTACCCTATCCTACAGAAAAGCATTAAAAACTGCTAGATCTGATTACTTTTCGTCTCTTCTAGAAGAAAACAAACATAACCCCTGGTATTTATTCAATACAGTGACTAAATTAGCGAAAAATAAAGCATCAACAGGTGTTGGCATTTCCCAAGAGCATAGCAGTAATGACTTTATGAACTACTTTACCTCCAAGATCGATACTATCAGAGATAAAATTGTATCCTTGCAGCCGTCAGCTACAGTATCGCATCAGATAGCGCACTATAGATCCCCTGAGGAACAATTCCATTCATTCTCTACTGTAGGAGAGGAAGAATTGTATAAACTTGTTAAATCATCTAAACCAACAACATGTATGTTAGACCCGATTCCATCTAAACTACTAAAAGAGCTGCTTCCAGAAGTCATAGATCCTCTTTTGGCTATTATTAATTCATCATTGTCATTAGGATATGTCCCCAAAACCTTCAAATTGGCTGTTATTAAGCCTCTCATTAAAAAACCACTACTTGACCCCAAAGATCTAGTTAATTACAGACCGATCTCAAATCTCCCTTTTCTGTCAAAGATACTAGAAAAGCTAGTATCCTCACAATTATATTCCTTCCTAGAGAAAAATGATATCTGTGAGGAATTCCAATCAGGATTTAGATCGTATCATGGTACTGAAACTGCTCTCATTAGAGTTACAAATGACCTGCTTCGATCATCTGATCGTGGTTGTATCTCTTTATTAGTTCTACTGGATCTTAGCGCTGCGTTCGACACTATCGACCACAACATTCTTTTGAATAGAATACAAAACTTTGTTGGCATTAGTGGAAGTGCCTTAGCATGGTTCAAATCGTACTTATCTGACCGCCATCAGTTCGTAGCAGTGAATGAAGAGGTATCATATCGATCACAAGTGCAGTATGGAGTACCTCAAGGCTCAGTACTAGGGCCGTTACTTTTCACGCTTTACATGTTACCCTTGGGAGATATTATCAGGAGACATGGTGTTAGCTTTCACTGTTATGCTGATGATACTCCGCTCTATATTTCTTCGCGGCCCGGTGAAACACACCAAATTGAGAAACTAACGGAATGCATAGTCGATATAAAAAACTGGATGACGAGTAATTTTTTACTGCTAAATTCTGAAAAAACAGAGGTGTTAATTATCGGACCTAAAAACCCCACATGTAATAACCTAGAACATTATCTAACACTTGATGGCTGCTCTGTCAATTCTTCTTCATCAGTCAGGAACCTAGGTGTGCTGTTTGATAGCAATCTTTCATTTGAAAGCCATGTTTCTAGCATCTGTAAAACTGCGTTTTTTCATCTCAAAAGCATATCTAAATTGCGACCTATGCTCTCAACGTCAAATGCAGAAATGTTAGTTCATGCGTTTATGACCTCAAGGTTAGACTATTGTAATGCTTTATTGGGTGTTTTTTCTGCACGCTTGATCAACAAACTACAGTTGGTCCAAAATGCAGCAGCTAGAGTCCTTACTAGAACCAGGAAATATGACCATATTAGCCCGGTTCTGTCAACACTGCACTGGCTCCCTATCAGACATCGGATAGATTTTAAAATCTTGTTAATTACTTATAAAGCCCTGAATGGTTTAGCTCCTCAGTACTTGAGTGAGCTCTTATCACATTGTAGTCCTCCACGGCCACTGCGTTCTCAAAACTCTGGCCATTTGATAATACCTAGAATATCAAAATCAACTGCGGGCGGCAGATCCTTTTCCTATTTAGCACCCAAACTCTGGAACAATCTACCTAACACTGTTCAGAAGGCAGACACACTCTGTCAGTTTAAATCTAGATTAACTCTTTCCCCACCATTGACGAGATATCTCGTCAATTAAGAGACAGCGCTTCCCCGCCATTGACGAGTTTTTACGGCAATCCGTGTTCTAGGTGTATTACTGTAAGGAAAGCCCTAGCGCATGTCCTGAATGAGTTATGGGACTTCCGGGTCTTTAGGGTGCGAATAGAAGACGATCGGCATAAATAGAAGGATCAGAGAAAATGTAGATCATATATAGATCATATAGCCTATGTAGATCATGTTTTGACCATTTTGAATCTGATCGGGACGAAGTAGTCAGTGAGAGAGATTTACAGACACAGAAACATCTGTAGCTGTAACCGATTCGTCGATCTGAATAGGGGTGTGTGTGTGTGTGTGTGGGCGCGATCTATCTGTATAGATCTATCTATATATCTATCTATCTGCGTGCATGTATGCATGTGTGTGTGTGTGTGTGTGTGTGTGTGTGTGTGTGCGTGCGTGCACAGTATATGTATGCATATGTATGTATGTAGCCTGTGTGTGTGTGTGTATAATCATATGTATATGTTTGTGTGTGTGTGTGTGTGTGTGTCTATTTGTTCTGTTTATTGAATGCAATTTAAATTATTCATATAATTATTTACAGGTGAAAGAATATGACATCTGAATGTATTTTGCTTGAAAATGCACTACTTTGATAAAAATGCATTTTTCTGTTTTTTGTCCAAAATGTTGCATTTTTGATGAAACCTATCTGCATTCAAATGGTGATAAAACATGAACACATGAAGTTAGAATAAAATGTTTTTTTTTTGTTTAAAAGCAGAGGCTTGGTTCTTTATTTTGATACATAATATGTTCTTATATTCATAGCAGAAAATATTCTGAGGGCCGTCAAATTTAGGTGAAAATCATCAAAAATGCTGGCGGTGGCTGGCAACTTTTTTTAAAAACGCTGGCGGGGAAAGAGTTAAAGACCCATCTCTTTTGCCTGGCTTACACATAACACACTAATACGCTTCTATTATTCAAATCCGTTAAAGGATTGTTAGGCTGCATTAATTAGATCAACCGAAACCGGGAACACTCCCCATAACACACAATGTACTCATTACATTGTAAGTAGAATGGCATCTACGCTAATATTTGTTTCTTTACTATTCTGTTTCTCAGTCTGTATCCGATCAGATGGTGGATCAGCACCAAGAGATGATGTCTACAGCCCTGATCGTCAGCGGAGACCAGGACACCCAGATGACCCCCAGAGACATATCCCCAGCGAAAACCTCGATTAAAATACAATAAAAGTAAAAAATATAACAAAATAACTAAAAATATAATAAAATACCTAACTACATAATACTACTATTGTTAGAAATTGCAACAAAATTAAAATAGAAATATAAACTTTTGAACTGCGGGTTTCGTCTGGTCAGAGGAGAACTGGCCGCCCGACTGAGCCTGGTTTCTCCCAAGGTTTTGTTTTCTCCATTCTGTCACAGAGGGAGTTTTGGTTCCTTGTCGCTGTCACCTCTGGCTTGCTCAGTTGGGGACACTTCATTTCTAGCGATTATTGCCGATTTGATTGCACAGCTACTATTTAAACTAAACTGAGCTAGACAATGACATCTCTGAATTCAATAATGAAATGCCTTTAACTGAAAATTGAGTGTTTAATCTTATCATTATACATTACTGGGTAACACTTTACAATAACAGTATATGAATTATCATGTACTAATACCTTAATTAATAATTACTTGACTATGAACTAATGAAGAGTTAAGACATGTATTAATCAAGAACTAATGAAGAACTAACTTAACTACGACATGAGTCATATGAATTACCTCATGAATAACACCACCTTAATTACATGTTAGTTCCTGCATGTTAGTTAATGTATTAATTAACACTTTGGGGTAAACTAAATCAAACATGCTGTAGAAGAAAGATTCATGAAAATGGCACACTGCAAAATTGTTTATAATTTTCCACCTGCAGCTATGTCACAAACATCAGTGAATGACAGTGGATTTCTTGCAATATTTACGTTTAACCTAACTCATCCAACATTAGTTCTTTATATCATAATAATGCACTGAAATCAGACGTTTGTCTTGTGTTCTTGCTCTTCTTTTGGGCCACTATTGCTCCTTCAAAATGTTAACCTTCCTCCTACCGTTCAGTTCCTTCTCCATCCAAATGCAGCCACGTGACCTCTGCTCTTCCACTTTTTTACAAACCACCAAAAAACACCAAATATCTGATTTAGATGAGCTGAATATGTATAAAACATGTGTAATTGATAACTTTTAAAGATGTGCCCCTCCAAGACAAGTCATGACATGATACATTGACAACTCATGAATTCATGTTAAGTTATAAGTAATTAATGATGAGTTAATAATATTGTGCCCCCCAAGTAAAGTCATGACATTATGATACATTAACAAGGCATGAATTAATGTTAAATTAATGATGAGTTAGTAATATTGTTTTATTTCATTAAGATATTCTTATCAATGCATTTTTATCATTTTATCAATAAGTGATTTAGACTTTTAGACCTCTTAACCTACCTCCAAACCTAAACATTTTATAAACATGCAAGAAAATAACCATTTTAGTAACAATATAGCATTAAAAGTTTTTATAATCGCTAATCCCACTCCTACATCTACACCTAAACATAGCTATTTCTGTACAGTAGAAGAAAAACATGACAGACAGATAAATGCAATTACAATCATTTATTTACAATAGTCTAACCTTGAGGTCATAAACGCATGAATTAGCATTTCTGCATTTGAAGTTGAGAGCATAGGTCGCAATTTAGTTTTGAGATGGAAAAACGCAGTTTTACAGATGCTAGAAACATGGCTTTCAAATGACAGATTGATATCTTCATTTGAGCAGAATTTATGTTGTTAATCGCTGAAAATATTATCCAGAATATTTTCCTGATCCTCTCCCTCTTAGTGAACTCGTGAAAGCGTGCGCGTGCTAGCTTCATTCAAATACACACCTCACCAGAAACACGGCATGTCGCGATCTGTGACGAATGCAGGCGAGAGCCAATGAGCGTTCGATTATCCTGCCGTAAAACCTGTCGTTTGAAGCTGCAACATTTGAATTTGTAACGAACGCGTCAGTCAGCGCGGGCTTTGCTGTTTACGGTCGCTGGACTCGCTGCTCGGGATGGAGATGAAGATCGTCAAATAAAGGCTTGGATTTGGGTCTGTTCCTCGCAGTCGTATGGATTCTGAAGATCTGGATTACAGCGCACGAATAAAATTGTTTCATTTCGTAATTATGTTGCGGTTTTGGTGTTTTTTTTTATAGTTCTATTGTCATTCACAGCATGTCGGAGATTACGCTTTTTGTGGCCCATGGCAAACAAAGTAAACATTTCATGACAAGTAAAGGTTAAACCATTTAAAATGTTATTTATTTTAAGGTTTAAAGTTAAGTCTTGTTTAACATGTAGTCCTATTATTGGAAACGAGCCGGCAGCAGAAATCACACAATAAAACGAAATGTTATCATTTCAATATTACTAACTCATCATTAACTTAACATTAATTCATGCCTTGTTAATGTATCATAATGTCATGACTTTACTTGGGGGGCACAATATCATTAACTCATCATTAACTTAACATTAATTCATGACTTGTTAATGTATCATAATGTCATGACTTTACTTGGGGGGGCACAATATTATTAACTCATCATTAATTACTTATAACTTAACATGAATTCAGGAGTTGTCAATGTATCATGTCATGACTTGTCTTGGAGGGGCACATCTTTAAAAAGTTATCAATTACACATGTTTTATACATATTCAGCTCATCTAAATCAGATATTTGGTGTTTTTTGGTGGTTTGTAAAAAAGTGGAAGAGCAGAGGTCACGTGGCTGCATTTGGATGGAGAAGGAACTGAACGGTAGGAGGAAGGTTAACATTTTGAAGGGGCAATAGTGGCCCAAAAGAAGAGCAAGAACACAAGACAAACGTCTGATTTCAGTGCATTATTATGATATAAAGACAGTAAACCAATCCATAACATAACCATCATCTCTATGCTAACACTGATTTTAATTTGGAAAATCGCATCTGCTTAATGAATACATTATTGTAGGAGGGCAGCAGTGGAATCACTCAAAACAGGATGAGATGAAGTTGTTTTAATTATGAATGCATCATTGTGCGTTGGATGAGTTAGGTTAAACGTAAATATTGCAAGAAATCCACTGTCATTCACTGATGTTTGTGACATAGCTGCAGGTGGAAAATTTATAAACAATTTTGCAGTGTGCCATTTTCATGAATCTTTCTTCTAGAGCATGTTTGATTTAGTTTACCCCAAAGTGTTAATTAATACATTAACTAACATGCAGGAACTAACATGTAATTAAGGTGGTGTTATTCATGAGGTAATTCATATGACTCATGTCGTAGTTAAGTTAGTTCTTCATTAGTTCTTGATTAATACATGTCTTAACTCTTCATTAGTTCATAGTCAAGTAATTATTAATTAAGGTATTAGTACATGATAATTCATGTACTGTTATTGTAAAGTGTTACCCATTACTGACACTCTATCCTCCAATTTGATACTGTTAAGTGCTTTGACACAATCTGTATTGTTAAAAGCGCTATATAAATAAAGGTGACTTGACTTGACTTCTTGAAGGACAGCGCATCCACACTTTGCTCCATCTTTATTCTGCTCTGTCACTCATCGACAACCTGTCTGTTCTGTCTGCGGGCCGTATATTCACCACTGGTAGGCTAGCCTGCTCTGAGCATCGTTATGCACATGCTGCGCACAGACCTCGTAAATAAAACGAAGCACTGGTTCATGCGTGCAGTGCGTGCATAACAGTCAAGTGCAGGCTGTACCGGTGCTTGAATAAAGCGCAGATATGCTGTTCTGAAAAGACGTTGGGAACCGGATATTGTTAGACCGCCCGCTCCCGTTCAAATTGCACCAGTTACCGACCGCAACCGCGTTTTATTCGGGAATTTAATCCCGCGTCGCAAGAAATCTGGTGGGGTCCCGCGGATTCCGCGGGAATGCAGACCTCTAATTCAGTCAGTGTGAGGGGGAGATGTAGGGACGAAAAATACAACCGCACTAGGCTATATATTTCTGGTCAGTTTAATAAATAATCACAAAAATTAAGTATTTTGGGGATGATCGAGGAGCAAAAGGAAAATCTCAGACCCGGCCCTGCAGCGGGGGGTGCTGCAGCACCCTCAGCACCCCTAGTTCCCGCGGCCATGATAAATACATAAAATTATTAACATGTGCTAATGTGAGTTTATTTTTGTTGACAATATTTTAATAGTATTTAATGATTATGACCATAAGCATTACAAAACAAATTAATAATATACCATCAATGAAACCACAAAGCTGATTACAATATAAAGTCATTTTAAGTGTTATTGCTATTAATATTATTTTCTTAAACGAGGTACATGTAATATAAAAGTACATATGTGACTAAGATGTTTTTGCAACAGCCAAGTCTCACGCGCAGTGTACACATCACCGTCCGAATCCGTTCACTAATTTCTTTCACTCCTTTCTAATATAGTGCACTCAACTGCCTTACACTATATAGAGATTAGTGAATGAGTGAATGAGTGAACGAGTGAGCGATTTTGGACACAGCTATAGGCTTCAGACAGTAGCGCGTACACAGAATCGCTCAGCGTGGAAATGTATTGTCAACACTGTTCTTTGATTAAACTATTCTAAACTAAATCCCACAGCTTCACTACTAGTAGAGTCGCTGCCAGGTAGAATTAATTCACACACGCAATCGCTCTCACTAATGCATTCATATGAATGTGCTACTTTATCTGTATCTGATTTAGAAGGAGCAGAAATCTGTGAGAAATATAACCACCCAAAGACAAATGAACTGATAAAAATTAGCTGTTATAGGAGCAATAGCCATGTGGGCAACACTGCGTCATATGCCATAGCTGTGCACAAGGTGTTTGTCACAGCTCCAGACTTATTTGTTCATTAATGACGTCATCAACGACTACTCGACTTCACTCGACTTTCATCACATAAAAGTTGACTTTAAAAAATAGAACCCCTAACACACACACACTGACACACCCTCTCTCTCTCAAGCAAAAATGTAGCACCACTGTTCAATCTTTCTGATATTAGTAAATCTTTGTAAAAATGCCTTTTAAAATATTTATTCAAATAAATACTTTAAAATAATTTGAGCTTCAGCCTGATATCAACCCAAGATATCAACAAAAAACTTTCAAAGCGATTTTCTCAGGTTTTCAATTGGAAAAAGAGGGCACACAACCATAATTCAAATGGGTATATCTTTAAAACCATTCAAGGATATCAGCTTAATAAGCTTATGGTCTCCTCTTTCCATTGATACCAAAATCTCAATTTTGAAATTTGGGTCATTATGACTCATTTTGCTGGATCAGGTCACATATTGCATTGTTCCCTAAGTCCATTTTTATAGTTTATTAATTTCTTTTTGATTTATTGCAGGAGCTGGGGTCCCACGGGTGGACTGATCTTCCTCCTTGTGGTGGTGGTTCTTCTTTATCGTGTGTTGTGTTACACTTTGAGTGTTTGATAGTGTGATCAGAGTGCACGGTGGTGTGTGCGTGGAAGTGTGCCCTTGTAACACCAAACTCTAGTCAAGTCAAGTCACCTTTATTTATATAGCGCTTTTAACAATACAGATTGTGTCAAAGCAACTTTCCAATATCAAAATAGGAAAATAGTGTGTCAATAATGTAAAATTACAAGATTAAACACTCAATTTTCAGTTAAAGGCGTCTCATTATTGAATTCAGTGATGTAATCGTCCAGCTCAGTTCAGTTTAAATAGTATCTGTGCAATCAAGTTAACAATATCGCTGGAAATGAAGTGTCCCCAACTAAGCAAGCCAGAGGCGGCAAGGAACCAAAACTCCATCGGTGACAGAATGGAGAAAAAAACCCTTGGGAGAAACCAGGCTTAGTCGGGGGGCCAGTTCTTCAAAAGAATGTTGTGGTCGATAGTGTCGAATGCAGCGCTAAGATCCAGTAGTACTAATAGAGAGATACAACCACAATCAGATGATAAGAGTCAGATGATAAACTCTACATTGTGTCCTGCCGTTGGGAGTCTCAGCCCTGCTGGTATCATTTCATTTTTGTTTTGTTTTACATGTAGTTGTTAGTTATATAGTTGGTTTGTGTTACTACCTTCTTTTGTCTGTTTGTAACTTGCTTTTTTTTTTTTTTCCTGTTGATTTTAGTGTCTAGCATTTTAAATCCCTTATTTATTAATAAACATTTGTCTTTTATACTTTACCCACGTCTCCTGCCTAACTACTTTTATGAGGGAACAGAACCTGTGTGCTTTATCACCCAATTTTCGGGTTGTTTGAGTATTTTCCCTGGGGGTAATTCCTAGGGTGACATAGTCGGATTTTCTTACTGGTAAAAGTTTGGGCTTGAGTTTCAAAAGTTGCACTGCTCTGTCACATTCTGGCGTAATCAGCAGGGTCGCCATAGTTCAGGGTGAGCTTGTGTGTGTGTGTTTTTTTTGTTTTTTTTTCTCTTTCTTGCAGATGTGGAAAGGGCATTTTGACTTAATATTTTGTATGGAATTGTACTGTATGTTGTGTTTTTCCTTTAGACGCAGCTCAACACTGCAGGTCCTTTGTGTGTGAGACTCCTTGGATGGGGCCAATCTACAATTGGTAAGTGATAATGGGAAGGGTAGCTCCTTTTATAAAATGCATGTTATGTCAAATTCGGAAACCCTTGGGTGTGATGATAAATTGTTGAACAGGAGGTAGGTACCAAGTAGTTGTTGCATCGAGTTGGAATATTTTTTGCGTGTTTCTCACTAGCTGTCTGTTGGAGGTCCTTAGGAGGGAATTCTGATTGGGGCCTGGCATCACGGTTAGTTCTCCTTGTGCCTGTAATGTAGTATGGGGTGCAAGGGAGAATGTTGTTAGAGGCACATGATGCCCTGGTTGAGCTAGGCCCATTAAGGGAACTGACAATATCGCAGTAAGCCCAATTGGATCAGCTCTTTGGAATTTGTGGCTGGGTAATAGGCCAGGAAGTGTAACTATACCCCTCGTATACGAGGTTATTCATAATCATGGAATTGGTCCTCCTATAGTAAAACCCATGACTTCTTGAACGTTTGCGACCTGGATATTTTTCCAGGAAGTGTAATGGGGAGGTTTTCACCTCAATCTATGTCTTTTAAGGTTCCTCCTATGGTTTGAAGTGAGCAGTCTTTTGCATGCCAGTTGTCTGAAAATTAGTGTCCGCTAAGTAGAGCAGCTGCAGCTTGGTTGTATTGAATGGCAGCTTAAGTTATTTTTAGAGTCCCAGTGCAGCATTGTTAGCATTGTTGTACCTTTCTCTTTCTGAGTTAGCTTCAGAATTGCAGGTGCTGAGTTTTATAATGTGTGTCCCAACATTGTCATAAGGTGTGTTCCCTGCCTTGTTGTAGGCGCAATGTTCCATCAAGGTATGCAGTTGCAGGGTATGGCGGATTGTAGTTGGCATTTTCAATTAGTGACAGTAAATTGGTCAGTGCTGTTTCTGAATGACATTGTGCTTTTTGAGCCCTCTAAATCTGGCCTTCCAGTGGGATTTATAGCCTCACTGTCATTGGTGTAGGTAAGTTGGGGCATTTCCGATGGCAGTGAATGTGGGTATCACTGTGGTGCAGAATAAAATTAGTCAATTTAAGTGGCATTAACGTTGCTAGTTTCCATTCAAGGGTTCTTGAAGATTAAGGCCAATAGCTGGTCAGTACTGAAATGTCTACTGAGAATGAATGAGAATGAGAATGAACTTTATTGCCAGGTATGTTTACACATACGAGGAATTTGTTATTGTGACAGAAGCTCCACAGTGCAACAGAATGACAGCGACAGGACAGGACACAGATAATAAAAAGAATAATATACAAAACAGGCAATGTACAAAATGGCAAAAACACAATATATAATATAGACAATTATGTATGTACAGGTATGATATGTGCAAATTTGAAATGTAAATAAGTATGTGTGTTAAGTAAATAATGTATAATAGTGTTGTGTGTTCCACTTACTGCTTGCCAAGGACAGTGGGCGAGGTGGTAAAAGGTGTCATGTCACCCTCTCGTGTAATATCCAGTGCAGTGTCAGGTTTCTTCAGGCCTTGGGATAATTTCTGAGGTTTGTTCATCGTCGGGGAGACGATGGCTGATGTGGGGGTGGAATGTAGCAGAGTGAGGTATAATCCCAGTATGATTGGCTGGCGTTACCCAAACAGGTGAACCTATCAGTGTTTGTACTTCATTATGATTGGTCAGTTGTGTATGTTTCATGAACCTATTGGTGCCCATGTCGTGAATATAAAAGAAGGAAGTGTTTGGCTGAATGAATATATCCTGATATAAATCATTAGAGTAATGTCTAGCCAACTCCTTCTCCATTGTACAAATAGTTGCTTCCAAGTCTCTTCCTTCCTTTTTCTTTCTTGCTGCTTGAGCAATAAATTTCCCTCCAATATATTCCTTTGAGGTCTCCCATACAGACGCCAACCTATCAGTGCTTCCAATATTCAGATTAAAGAAAGAGATCAGATCATCGGCCAACAATGTGCCAAAACATTCATCCTGTAATAATGCAGTATTTAAACGCCACTTTCCCTTTCTACCAGCTTCTGTGTTTAGAGCTATATCCAATTCTACCGTTGCATGATCTGATAACACTATTGCTCCAATTTTACAATCTACAACTTGATCAATAATATAATTTGAAACCAAGAAAAAAATCTATCCTAGAGTGACATTTTGTCAGTCCTGTCTTGTGTTTCCCCTCCTCTCGTGCCCATATTTGGTTTGTTCCTGTTCCTGTGATTATTAGTTGATTAGTCCCCAGCCATGTTTGATTGTTCCCCACCTGTTTTAGTTCTCCTCGTTTGATTTCGTTCTGTTTATAAGCCCTGTGTTTCCCTGTCTCCGTGTCAGCTGTTATACGTCAATCCTGTGTTCCTGTGCTCCCTATGTTTGTGTTTCAGTAAAGTCTGGGTTGTTTAAAGTATTCCTCGTCTCATCACTTCCCTGACTCCTACAACCCGTGACAGAACAGCTGACCTAACCTCAACAGGGGCCGCAACGCCAGTTTACCCCGGTTTGTTTTCCCTTTTTGAAAAGTTTTTAGTTGTTCCTGTTTTTTGTTTTCCGCGGCGATGGAAGTCACCATGCAGGTCTTCGCCCTTGCCCGACGGGATCTCCCGTTCTATGAGTATGTGGCCGAGTTCTGTCAGCTCACGAGGGGAATGCCGCTGGAAGACGCGGGCATCATCCACCTTTTCCGGCTCGGAGCCAATCTCCACCGTCCCATGGAGCTCCCAGACACCACGGGACTGTGTTGGAGAGAGGCTATTTACCGGTGTCTGGGAAGCGTCCGGGCCTGAGCCGGAACTAGCCCGCCGTCCGCGGGCCCCCCCTCAGCAGCCGCCATCCGCAGCTCACCTAAGCTCGCCACCGTCTGCGGCTCCCCCTCACCAGCCGCCGTTTGTGGCCCAGGAAAGCCCGCTGTTCGTGGCCCACGAAAGCCCGCCGCCGTCCACGGCTTCCTCTCACCAGCCGCCGATCGCGGCCCAGGCAAGCCCGCCGGCAGAGAGTGTGGCAAGCCCGCCGGCAGAGAGTATAGCAAGCCCGCCAGTGCCTGCCCCTCGCAAGTGCCTGCCAAGGCCTGCTCCTCCAGAGTCTCCGCTGGTCCCGTCCAGCACAGCGCTTCCAGAGCGCCCCCCAGTGCCTGCGCCACGAAGGCGTCCCCAAGAGTCTCCGCTGGTCCCGTCCAGCACAGCGCTTCCAGAGCGCCCCCCAGTGCCTGCACCACGAAGGCGTCCCCAAGAGTCTCCGCTGGTCCCGTCCAGCTCCTCGCTGCCAGAGGGCCCCCCTGTGCCTGCGCCACGAAGGCGCTCCCAATAGTCCGCTTCCCCTGAACCCCAGCCCAAGACCACCTCTAATTTCCTCAGGAAAATTTTTTTTGGGGGGGGTAGTAGGGCTCCGGCCAGAGAGGCCGAGGTGGGGGCTGGGGCTGAGGTCTCAGAGGCAGATCCGCCATGGCATCCCGAGTCCCCTGATCCGCCATGGCCACCGGACTCCCCTGATCCGCCATGGCATCCCGAGTCCCCTGATCCGCCATGGCCGCCGGACTCCCCTGATCCGCCATGGCTTCCGGAACGGGCGCCGCCCTGGAGGCCGTCTATGATGTCTCCTGGTCCCTAGAGGCCTCCAGAGCGCCCACCCCCCCTCGCCGTTGGATGTTGCTAGGCGCGGGACGCGCCTTCCGGGAGGGGGGAGTAGTGTCAGTCCTGTCTTGTGTTTCCCCTCCTCTCGTGCCCATATTTGGTTTGTTCCTGTTCCTGTGATTATTAGTTGATTAGTCCCCAGCCATGTTTGATTGTTCCCCACCTGTTTTAGTTCTCCTCGTTTGATTTTGTTCTGTTTATAAGCCCTGTGTTTCCCTGTCTCCGTGTTAGCTGTTATATGTCAATCCTGCGCTCCCTATGTTTGTGTTTCAGTAAAGTCTGGGTTGTTTAAAGTATTCCTTGTTTCCTCGCTTCCCTGACTCCTACAACCCGAGACACATTTATGGCAATGAGGAAAAAAAAAAAGTATACTCTTTTCATTGGATTGACCAGGCGCCATATATCAGTCAATCCAATATCCTCTGTTAGCATATGAAGGGCAGCCCTGTCCCTTAGTATTGAAGGTCCTTGATATTTACTCTTATCCAAAACCCCATCCATAACCTGATTAAAGTCCCCTGCCAAAATTATTTGTCCCTCTTTGTCCCCAAGAATCTTGTTTGTCTTATTAAAAAAACCTGGATCTGCCTTATTGGGGGCATATACATTGCATAGTATCACTTTAACTCCATTAATTAGAGTTTCTCTACAATCCTGCCAGCATCGTCTTTAGCTTCTGTTAGCATTACAAAATTAAGCCTCTTATTTATTAGGATCATTATCCCATTTTTTTTTTCGCTCATAAATGATGAATAAAATACATGTCCCACCCAATCTCGTTTTAATTTTAGTGCTTTGTTATCTGTTACATGACTTTCTTGAACAAAAGCAACATATACTTGTTTATGTTTGAGATATGACAGGACCTTTTTTATTTTAATTGGGCTTCCACATCTGTTAATATTCCATGTTACAAAACTGATGTGACTACCTATTTATAAAACAAATGAATCGCACATAATCGTGCACGTAATCAAATGCATTAGGTGACTGCCCCCGAATGACATAGACTGTGATGTACATTTTTTTCAAGTTAAACAAACAGCAGTTGCACATTTCAAACACAAAACATCCTATTGCTTAACAAAAAGTAACTAACCCCTACCCCGAGCTTAACAACATAAAAAAATACGAAAAGTTAACAACAAAAAAAGAACGGTCATACCAAACAAATGTGGACCGTCTTCTTTGAAACACCCCGAGATTGCGATCCGTAAAGTGCCGATTCAGCTATCCAGCCTTGTCTTTGGCTATCAAAACTGTTCCGAGACAGCACAGGAATTCGACTACTCCTCCCACCCAATGCACCTGACCCATAAACTCCACTCTGGCGATCTTGCAACAAACATTTGGTACCGTTATTCTGGTGCCCCGCAATGTTCCTTAATGAACTGCTCTGCATCCACACTCGATGTAAACACTCTATTCTTCCCTTGCCATGTGAAACGGTGTGAGGCTGGATATGCCAGTGTATATTTGACATTGACGCTTCTCAGCATCCTCCGGGACGCTGTGAATTCCCTTCGTCTTCTGGCCAACTCTCTTGACATTTCGGGGAAGAAGGAAATCCTACATCCACCCCATTCAATCATTCCTTTTTCTCTGGCCGCTTGTAGTACTTTCTCCCTGGCTGACGAATGCAGGAACTTAATCAAAACTATTCTTGGTGGTCGATCTGCATCGGGCCTAGGAATGAGAGCGCGATGCGCCCTCTCAATCTCAAACTCTCCATCCGGATCAATTCCCAGTCCCTCCAATAGGATTTTATACACGCACTTGACCATTCCACCTGCCTCCAGCCCCTCTTTCAGACCGTTGTTGCGGTGGCCTGTTTTCTAAATCATCAATTCGATTCCACATAACTTCCAGGCGTTTATTGTGCCGTTCGCCTTCACCGACGAGCTTCGAGGTGACGTCTTCCATGTTGAAGATGCGGCCCTCCGCTTCATCCAGCCTTTCTTGGATTGCGTTCACCGAATTTTTGAGATCGGTAACAACCTCTTTGATTAATGACACATTTATTTTTATTCCACAAATATTTAACCTCACCAGGGACGCTAGTTCTAATAAAAATATGGAGTGAATATGCTCGAAATAAGTTACACAACTATGCTGCCACCTTCCTCTGCGATCCCACGTGACTCTGTTTTGTTATAGTTTTAACAGTTTTGTCTGGAACTCACCTGGGTCCATTTTGTTATTTTTGTATGTTTTATTTTTGTTAGAAGCACTGGCACAGGATCATGCTGTTCTGTGCGTGAGTTAGCTGGGAGGCTAATTTTATGTAATCTGGCTCTTTTTGGCAATTTAGTTTCCTTCCTTAGTGCCAGTGGCTGGGGTTGGCCATGGTACCCTGTATTAGTGTGTCCACGTGGAGTGCTGTGCTTAACATTTTGCCTTGTTTTCTCAAGTGTGTGTGTGTGTGTGTGTGTGTCATGGGTATTGAGTGCGGGGTAGAAATTTGAGGGTCTTTGCTGGCCACCTTCCTCTTTACCTCTTGATTTTTGTTATTTTATCTTTTTATTTAATCATTTTGTATGTTACTGGTATTGTGTTTGTGATGTGATTTGAGACCTTGTGAAATATTGTATTGAAAACTGTTTTTTATTAATTGTATGTTTGAATAAAGTGATTCTTGTTGATATTACTGTCTATATCTTCATGCTCACCCTGCCTTTGGCAACGAACCTGTGTGCCCTTGTATAGGGCTGTTCTGTCCTGGGGTCCGTTATTTGTACCTCGCTTAATATCTGAGATTATTTGAAATATGCCAGATCTTCTAATCGTAATAACTGATCTCTGGTTAATTTGGTTCTTCAAACGAACTTGATTAAAATATCTGGATTAAATTGTCTAAGATTACTGCGCGTTCTCGTGTTCCCCGAAAAGGGCAGATGTATCGATACTCGAAACCACAATCAGCAATGCAGCGATTGGCTAGCGGCAAGACCGCAATGTAATGACATATAATTAAAGACACCTGACGAAAAACTTGACAAATTTCTGGACCTTTATAAGGAAACAGCCAAGTGAACAAAACTACATAAATGTTATAACAGATAAATGAAATGTGCACAGTTTTTTTATTATTATTATTATTTATTTTTGCATGATTTCTAATTATTTATATTCACGATTTCTACTATTTGTGCAGGCTTTACATTTTATTTAAATTTTGTAATTAGTAATTCATTTAATTTTATCTTTGAAGCAGATTTGTTACGTGACCGCATTAATTAAAGTCTCTTAAGGGTCAAGATCAAGTTATCTGCATCTCCTGTGCTCCATCAAGCCACTCCCATAATATCTGTCACCACTCAAATTAATCCACGACTCAGATGAACTGTATAGCATGTGTGTAAGACTCCAGTACAATTATAAAGTAATTATTTTATCACAAATCTTTCAATGAGTAAAACTGGTGTCTATAGTATTATAGAATACACAACATTATTACATTATTTTCAAAATAATTTTTTTATTATTATTATCTTAAATTATTGTCCCTGGATCAGTAGGGTACTCTTATAATAAAGTAACAGTGGCTGGGGCAGACTTTAAGTATTAATTCCACTTAAAAAGATGCAATCTAATCCTGTTTACATGAAATAAGCCTGCTCCCGAGCAGGTTTAAGCTTATGGACCTGTTGCTATGACAGCAACTCCGGGATGAGTTTTTAAGATCCAACCAATCCAAGATCAAGTAAAATCATCAACAATCAAATCCAGCTAACTGAGTTAGCGACATACGAAGAAAGGGCCCCTGGTGTATTCCGGGTGGCGTACTCAACTATAGGATTTCTGCTGTTACTAGTAACTTCTCCTACCTGACCACTTATTGCCACACTTGCTTTGTTGAGTCTATTTTGGATGTCTTTCTTCCGCCGTCTGGTGTGATGATGCTGCCCAGGTACACAAAGCTTTCTGTAAAGGAGAGATTGTGATTGTTGACTTTGATTGGAGTTTTTGCTGTAGTGTTCAGGGTCATATTTTCAGAATTTTTTTCTGGCTGATTTTAAGGCCAACTTGGGAACTGTATTGACTCAATTTATCTGTCTTGTCCTGTATATGCCGATGGGTGTGAGAAAGTAATACTAAATCATCAGCAAAGTCTAGATCTTCAAGTATGGAAAAGATCGTCCATCTGAGGCCATGTCTCAATCATGTTTTGCTTAATTTGTTTGTCTCATCAAGTCAAGTCAAGTCACCTTTATTTATATAGCGCTTTTAACAATACAGATTGTGTCAAAGCACTTAACAGTATCAAATTGGAGGATAGAGTGTCAGTAATGTATAATGATAAGATTAAACACTCAATTTTCAGTTAAAGGCATTTCATTATTGAATTCAGAGATGTCATTGTCTAGCTCAGTTTAGTTTAAATAGTATCTGTGCATATATAGCGATAATCGCTAGAAAATTAAGTGTCCCCAACTGAGCAAGCCAGAGGCGACAGCGGCAAGGAACCAAAACTCCCTCTGTGGTAGAATGGAAAAAAAACCTTGGGAGAAACCAGGCTCAGTCGGGGGGCCAGTTCTCCTCTGGCCAGACGAAACCCGCGGTTCAAAAGTTTATATTTCTATTTTTTTATTTTGTTGCAATTTCTAACAATAATAGTATTATGTAGTTAGGTATTTTATTATATAACAAAATAACTAAAAATATTTTTAGTTTTATTGTATTTTAATCGAGGTTTTCGCTGGGGATATGTCTCTAAGGCTCATCTGGGTGTCCTGGTCTCCACTGACGATCAGGGCTGTAGACATCATGTCTTGGTGCTGATCCAACATCTGATCGGATATGGACTGAGAAACAGAATAGGAAAGAAACAGACAAATATTAGCATAGATGCCATTCTACTTACGATGTAACGAGTACATCGTGTGTTATGGGGAGTGTTCCCGGTTCCGGTTGATCTAATTAATGCAGCCTAACAATCCTTTAACGGATTTGATTAATAGAAGCGTATTAGTGTATTATGTGCAAGTCAGGCTAAAGAGATGGGTCTTTAATCTCAGGGTTTAAAGCAAAAAAAAATCCTGAGCCTGAACTTTTTCCCGGGGAGGGGGCAGCACATGCAAAGCATGCAATGACTGTTGCAACTTAAACATTTGAAATGATACTATGGCAAAGTTATGGCTTTCCTTATTGAAACTGATTTTTTTTTTCATGAATATATGGTTGACCAGAAGAATGAAAGCTATATCATAGACTTGGAAAATTATGAGCTATATCACCACTTATCAACACTAGGGGTGTGACAATACACTTAGATCACGAGATAAGACAAAATACATATAATTGGTTCACTAGAACAAGACAATTTTAATGCTATTTTTAAGAAAGTTTCAATGACCAAATATTTGTCTTTTAATTACAAAAAGTAAAAATACAGTTTTATTTTGAAATATTTTAAATATTTGTAACTAATGATTATTTTGGTAATCAAGTAATCTACTGATTATTTTGACAATTGAGTAAACCGATATTTTCATTAACACAAACAGACCTAAGTGAATACCAGGCTGTAGTATGATTATTTAGATGTAAACTAACGATGAGGCAATAACAATTGACTCAAATAAAATATCAAAACCAAGTAATTACATGGTTTTATTGAACAACACCGTTAAAATACATAATGTAATATGCCTATACATAATATGAACATAACCAATTTAAGTAAATTATGTAGGCTATTATAACAAATACCAGCAGAGGGCGACAACGGCCTGGTGACGTTTCGCTTTACAGCGTGATTAAACAATGTTTTAATCCAATAAATTTTAATATTTGGCCAAATGCAGAAACTTTTATACTTTTATACAGAAATCGCAATGTACAACATGGCATTTAGACATAGGTTGACTTATTCTCCTGTGTTGGCAAAGGTTTATAAATGATTTACGTTACAAATCTAGTAAGATAATGCTCATTGTTTTCCCAGATGAACTTTAAGCAATTCTCACAGCATATACAGAGGAAGAGTTTAGCCCCTTTCACACACACAGTCTTTAGTGGTAAATTACCATTAGATCATACGTGAACAGGACCTTTTCAAAAAGCCTGGTAAATTTGTTCTGGCAATCATATCGTTCTTATGGAGATGACATGATTACTCTGAGCTGTTTACAAAGCTCCGCTGCTTTTTAATTAGTTTTTCCATGTAAATATGCGCTAGATGGACTTTGACCATCGTGCCTCGCAGCTTTTTGTCGCGCTTCTCCAGTCATCAGGGCTGCGACTCTGCCTACTATTATGCGCGTCTCGTGTTTATAAGAGCAAAAAATTCTTATTGGCTAGTAATGTTAGTTTGGTTGAGAGTGAAAGCTGTGCTCCTCTCATACCACTGGTAGGCGAACTCGTGAACTCGACAGTGATATCAACAAGTTTTTTTAAAATTTAGGATTTTTTTTTCACAGCTAAACGCTGCACGCCGGAGATCCGGCACGGTGCTGGAGAACTTTAAGCCCTGTAATCGAGACTTAAACTGACAGAGTGTGTCTGCCTCACGAACAGTGTTGGGTAGATTGTTCTAGAGTTTGGGTGCTAAATAGGAAAAGGATCTGCCGCCCGCAGTCGATTTTGATATTCTAGGTATTATCAAACGGCCAGAGTTTTGAGAACGCAGTGGACGTGGAGGACTATAGTGTGATAAGAGCTCGCTCAAGTACTGCGGAGCTAAACCATTCAGGGCTTTGTAAGTAATTAACAAGATTTTAAAATCTATCCGATATTTGATAGGGAGCCAGTGCAGTGTTGACAGAACCGGGCTAATATGGTCATATTTCTTGGTTCTAGTAAGGACTCTAGCTGCTGCATTTTGGACCATCTGTAGTTTGTTGATCAAGCGTGCACAACAACCACCCAATAAAGCATTACAATAGTCTAACCTTGAGGTCATAAACGCATGAATTAACATTTCTGCATTTGACGTTGAGAGCATAGGTCGCAATTTAGATATGTTTTTGAGATGAAAAAACACAGTTTTACAGATGCTAGAAACATGGCTTTCAAATGAAAGATTGCTATCAAACAGCACACCTAGGTTCCTGACTGATGAAGAAGAATTGACAGAGCAGCCATCAAGTGTTAGATAATGTTCTAGGTTATTACATGTGGGGTTTTTAGGTCCGATAATTAACACCTCTGTTTTTTCAGAATTTAGCAGTAAAATTACTCGTCATCCAGTTTTTATATCGACTATGCATTCCGTTAGTTTCTCAATTTGGTGTGTTTCACCGGGCCGCGAAGAAATATAGAGCTGAGTATCATCAGCATAACAGTGAAAGCTAACACCATGTCTCCTGATAATATCTCCCAAGGGTAACATGTAAAGTGTGAAAAATAGCAGCCCTAATACTGAGCCTTGAGGTACTCCATACTGCACTTGTGATCGATATGATACCTCTTCATTCACTGCTACGAACTGATGGCGGTCAGATTAGTACGATTTGAACCATGCTAAGGCACTTCCACTAATGCCAACAAAGTTTTGTAGTCTATTCAAAAGAATGTTGTGGTCGATAGTGTCGAACGCAGCGCTAAGATCCAGTAGAACTAATAAAGAGATACAACCACGATCAGATGATAGAAGCTGGTCATTTGTAACTCTAATGAGAGCAGTCTCAGTACTATGATACGGTCTAAATCCTGACTGGAATTCCTCACAGATACCATTTTTCTCTAAGAAGGAATATAATTGTGAGGATACTACCTTTTCTAGTGTCTTTGACAGAAAAGGGAGATTTGAGATCAGTCTGTATTTAACTAGATCTTTGGGGTCAAGTAGTGTTTTTTTAATGAGAGGCTTAATAACAGCCAATTTGAAGGTTTTGGGGACATATCCTAATGACAATGATGAATTAATAATAGCCAAAAGAGGATCTGTGACTTCTGGAAGCAGCTCTTTTAGTATTTTAGATGGGATAGGGTCTAACATACATGTTGTTGGTTTAGATGATTTAACAAGTTTATACAATTCTTCCTCTCCTACAGTAGAGAATGAATGGAATTGTTCCTCAGGGGATCTATAGTGCGCTATCTGATGCGATACTGTAGCTGACGGCTGCAAGGATACAATTTTATCTCTGATAGTATCGATCTTGGAGGTAAAGTAGTTCATAAAGTCATTACTGCTATGCTCTTGGGAAATGCCAACACCTGTTGATGCTTTATTTTTCGTTAATTTAGTCACTGTATTGAATAAATACCAGGGGTTATGTTTGTTTTCTTCTAGAAGAGACAAAAAGTAATCAGATCTAGCAGTTTTTAATGCTTTTCTGTAGGATAGGGTACTTTCCCGCCAAGCTAAATGAAATATCTCTAGTTTAGTTTTCCTCCAGCTGTGCTCCATTTTCTGGGCTGCTCTCTTTACTAGGGTTGGGTACCGTTCACATTTGAACTGGAACTGGTACCTGAAATTTGGTACTTTACTCTCTGTGTAATAACACAAACATTTATTTCAGTGAAAAAATAAGTCCAAAACTCTCAATTTCAACATTTTGAACAATAGGGCCCTACAATTTTTTTTTCTTCCAGAAATTTTTGTGTTTTATTTTTTCTGATAATCAAATGAAAATGAAACCTTTTTATTTTTGGGCAAAGAAACAGAGGTTTACTGTTAAAATTAATACATGGTAGAAAAATTGTGTGAATATTCCTTTAAAAAAGTTTTAAAAATAATTGTATTTTATTTTATTTATTTACAATTAAGTCGTTAATGTGGTTGTAATAATTATTTTTTATCCTTTAATTGTTTTATTTAAATTTGTCAGTAAATGGAATATATAAAGATGTACATTATACTGTACAAAAGTAATACAAGAGTAATATAGGCTATTTCTGTTACATGTTAAACCACACTTTTATTTTGACAGGTTGCCGTGAAGTTTCTGTGTGTATACAATATGATATGCTGGTTTTCTCAAATGAAACGGTAAAATTCTCATGAAGTGACTCATGAAGCCTGTAAGTTCATGTGTTCATATCGTCGTAGTGAGATGCAGAGGCCGAAAATCACCGCTAGTTCACGTGTGCTTCAGTATTTGTGTACGTTAGTAAACAAAACCGCGTCTTCGCCATTCAAACATACCGAGGCTGACGGAACATACAGGATTCATATTTAAACCATCTTTTTGCGTTTTAATATTCACATACACTAGTTCATATCGCGATTCGAATTAAGTGACAGAGCTTCTTTTATTCATCCAAAACTTGACGAATTCCGTGGCATTCCTATAGAGTAAATTCCGTTTTTATGAATGGACTCCACCATCCTGTCCACGTTTTTGCGGAAACCATATGACCCTAGAAATGTAAGCACACTTCAGAACATTTCGGTTTGCTCTGTGTTGTGTTTCAAAGAGTTGCAGTGGTGACATCGTGTCACAGGGTCTCTCTCTCTGTCTCTCTCTCGTATGCGCCCAAATGCGTTCTCAGGTACCGAAATTTGGTACCGAATGACTTAATGTGAATCGATACTCGGTAGTACCGACGCAATTCGGTCAGTACCCTTAAAAGTACTGAGTTCGGTACCCAACCCTACTCATCACCCAGTCAATGACCAGATTGAATAGTAAAGTAATCATCACGCAGCCTTGTCGTACTCCGGTCTTTACTTCAAACCAGATGTCACTTCCTCCCACACAGCAACTGTAGTTGTTATAGAAGCTCTTGATCAGCTGCACCATGTGATTTGGTATTCTGTATGCCCTCATTATGCACCACAAGCTATCTCTATGAACGCTGTCGAAAGCTTTCTCGAAGTCTATTAAGTTTACATACAGTTGCCGTTGCCATTCTGCACTCTGTTCAATGATGTTACGTAGAACAAAAATTTGTTCCATACAGCTCCTGCCTTTTTTGAACCCTGCTTGTTCATTTCTAAGTGTTTCATCAACAGCTTTAGACAGTCTGCTTATGATCACCTTGGCAAATATTGTATTTTACTTGGAATTGACAGGAGAGTAATACCGTGCCAATTGTTGCAATCGTTGAGTGTGCCTTTTTTTGGAGTCTTGATGATCAACCCTTTTGTCCAATCATCCGGTACACAGGTTCCAGTCCAAACTGCTCTAAAAAGTGGTTCAAAGATTTCAGCTTCTGTTTCTGGATCTGGAATAATTCTGCAATCAAGTTGTCCTGGAGTTTTGTTGTTTTTCAGTGACTTGATGGAACTTATGATTTCACTATTTTGTTGGTGGTTCAATGTTGACTTCAAAGTCTGTCTCTCTTTCTGAGATATCTGCATGTACTTCTGGTGGTTCTCTATTCAATTCCTCTTTGAAGTGCTCAGCCCAACGTGCATATTGTTCTGTTTCTATTGTAAGATGTTTGCCTCACTTGTTTTTAATTAGTGGGCTAACTGTGGAATAATATTTTCCACAAACCTGTTTGTTAACCTTTTCAGTGGTGAGTTTAAAATATTCCAGCGGTCCCCCCAGAGTGAGTTTTTTTTAGGCGACCGTTATTTTAGAACGTTTTCCCTTAATGTTTCCATGGCGACGCGTCATGATTGTCACGTGACACACCGCGGCCACAATAACACTGTATGACAGATGGATCGCTTTTATTTCCTTTTTCCTTTTTTATTCAAAATATTCATAAACTTGCTTACCATATAATCAACTATCTGATATTCCGATTCACAAATATGTGCAAATGAGTGTGTTTTATAGTTTAAAAACAGTTCTAAATGATCTTGATTGTGATCTGTAATGTGAGATGGGCGCCGCCATGTTTGTTCGCACGGCAGTTCAGAGAGTCCAGTCAGTCGATTTACATTACATAAATTCATCAATTTCTCGCGAAATACATGCAAGTAAGTGGCGGGTGAGATGGGAGGAGAATACAGTGAACTTTATAGTTACTTACACTATGTGTATTTGATATTAATAAAACAAGTCTGAAAATTATATTTGAATGGATTGTTATTGCTGCTTCCATAAACATCTGAGTGTATTTTACGAACTCTGTAAAATATTGATTGTTTTACTAGTACTTATGTGTATTTAAATGTCTAAAGCATAAAATAAACATTATGTGGTTAAAAACACCGCATAGATGCGATTATATGACAAGTGCAGCTGCATCTCAGCGTCAGTCAACGCGCGAAAACGCAGTTTGAATTTGGCAGTTATGCGATGTCACCGAACGTTCTAAATCCCATATGTGGGACCGTACTCCCAGTGGCACGGAAATTAAAATCCCATATGTGGGACTGTACCGCTCAAAAGGTTAATTCTGTATAACTGACCTTGCTCACCTCGGGCAATCTAAAGTGTTACCCTCCATTTTGCTTGAGAACAGCATGAATATGTTGGTTCACCACCTAGACCAGCACTATACAGCTGTCTACATTCAAACAGACGGGAAAGAAAATGCCCCTTGTGGAATCCACGTGCTGCATGAACTGCCACAGACTTCTACAAAGGATTGCGGTTCTTGAAACAAAGTTACTTGCTGGACCTCCAAAACAGGTGGAACACACAGCAGATCGTCATCACGGACCCCCTCAGCATACAGCTGGTGAGTCCTGTGAATCTAGTGAATCTCAACAGTTTATACAAAGTGTAGAGGAACAAGCTGATCGACAGACTAATCGATGGCACAAACAGGGAGCGAGACCCAAAGGCACTCGAGACATCAGATTGTCACGAGTATCTCGTATTGCTGCCGTAGCATCCTCTACCCCAGATACGGCTATGACAAGACTTGTAAACACTGGCATTCTACAACCCCCTATACATCTTGAGAACAGATTTGAGGCATTAATGAATGTGGGTGAGGAAACCCCAAATGTGACAAAACATGGATCGAATCAGCCAGCAGCTAACATCGCTACTAACAGGCGCTCAAGGTCGAGCAGACAGCGGCACTCAGCTCAGAGCACAGCCGAGCCCAGGACTCTGATAGTGGGTGACTCTATTATCATAAACATCAGTAGCAGGACTACAACTACATGCTGCTTTCCTCAAGCAACCGTCTCTGATGTGAACAAGGAACTTCGGAACATTCTGATGAAGCACAAGACTGCAAATCGAATCATCATCCATGTGGGGAAGAACGATATTTGGAAAGAGCAGTCAGAACTGCTTAAGAAGGATTTCAGTGAACTCTTTGAAACACTTCAAAGACTTGAAGTTCAGTCATTCATCAGTGGACCACTCCCAGCAAGGGGAACTAACATGTTTTCGCGGCTGCTTGGGCTGAATACATGGCTACAAAGAACCTGCAGTACAAAAGGAGTCAACTTCATCGACAACTTCAATATTTTCTGGGGCCACAGACAACTGTTTAAACTGGACAGCTTCCACCCAAACAAACTTGGTGCAAGAGTGCTAAAGGACAATATCTATTTCTCCCTCCATCATCCTTCAGTGGTGTGTGCCAATCCACTCGGCCTCAATGGCACACACACACCTGGACAGAGTATGAGTGACCACAGGACTTCATGTCAGCCTCAGAGTCATCTTGTGGTTGACACATCCCACAAGGACACTGATAACACCACGCAGCCAAAACAAACTTTCCTCATGGAAACTATCCTGGCTGAGCCCTGCCCACAGAGCTCATCACAAACAGACTGTGACGTACTACAACAGCTCCAAGACTCAGCACCCAAGGACAACTATCTGGAAAACAGCCAGGGAAACCAGGACAACATTTCACAGCCACCGGAAACACCAGAGCCAGAGCCCATCTCACCAGACACACTATCTCTCTCTCCAGAATCTCCACTTCTAAGCTTCTCACAGAAAATGGAGGAACTGGTGTATGCTGGGACCAAACTCTTTCGCTGCAAGCCCCCAGATATCAACTAAAAAACGGCGGGCCCCACAACCACCAAAGACTGCAGGCCCAGCTCTCCCTCCTCCTCCTGTGAGAGCTCTCCGACCGCTGCCACAATGCCAGGGCCCAAACCCTCCTCCATCGGCTGTAGGTGAACCAAAAACAACTGATAACAGCCCTCAGTGATATGTGTCGGGTCCCCGCTATATTAGCAGCAACATTCACAAATGTTCACAGAACAGGCGGGAACCCAGTGTGCCTGTAGCGTTCTATATTTCTGTTTTATCACGTGATAGAAAGTCTAAGGCCTTCTCAAACCGTACGGCTGACCCATCTAATCTGCGGCCTTTAATGTGTCAATCTAAGGTTGCTGTAGAGACAAAATGTAATTCCATCAAGTTAGCATTTTTAAACATTCGCTCACTAAAAAATAAATCATTTCTGATCAATGATTTAATAACCACAAACAACCTGGATTTTATGTTTCTAAATGAAACATGGCTTGAAGACAGCTGCAGTGCAACAGTCCTCGATGAAACAGCCCCTCCTAACTTTAATTTTACAAGTGTCTGCAGGACTGTTAGGAGAGGTGGGGGTGTAGCTGCTCTATTTAAAGATGTTTGTCAATGCAAGCAAGTGTCATTTGGTCAGTATTTGTCTTTTGAATACCTAGGTATTGTGCTGAAAGGTGCTCCACGCATTCTGTTTATCATTATTTACAGGCCTCCAAAATACTCTCTAGCCTTTGTTGAAGAGTTCACAGAACTGTTATCAATGATTTCCTCGGAGTTTGACTGTCTTACTATTGCAGGGGATTTTAATATTCACATAGATAATGCAGAAATCAAAACTGCAAAAGAAATTATAACTGTTTTAAACACTTTTGACCTAATCCAGCATGTGCATGGACCCACACACAATCGTGGACACACTCTAGATTTACTCATCAGTAGAGGTCTAAATCCGTTGTTATTAAGGATGTAGCACTATCTGATCACTCCTGTATTTTCTTTGATATATTGATCTCTGTTACCACTGAATCTAGATCTGTCTCTGTCAGAAAGAGATGCATTAACGAGAACACTAGTGCGCTATTTATGAAGGCTATGTCTTTAACACCAAGTATTTCTGCAGACTCTGTTGATCTTCTCCTGGATTCATTTAACTCAAAAGTTAAGAATGTTATTGATGATATTGCTCTGGCAAGGGTCTGCAAGAAGAATGGCAACAGCAAATCAACAGCAGTTCGGAGTATGAAAAGACAATGCAGAAAAGCTGAGCGGATGTGGCGGAAGACAAAACTTGAAATTCACTATAGCATCTATAAAGACAGCCTTCATGCTTTCAATGTGGAACTAGCCACAGCTAGACAGACCTTCTTCTCAAACCTTATAAACAGTAACCTAAACAACTCTCGCACTCTTTTTGCTACTGTGGAGAGACTGACAAACCCCCCCCAAGTCAAATTCCCAGTGAAATGCTCTCCGACAGTAAATGCAATGAGTTTGCTTCCTTCTTTTCTGAGAAGATCAATAATATCAGAAAGGAGATTGGCATATCTAGTTTTGCAGAGGTCACACAGATTCGACCGCAATTTCAAAAAGAAGTGACCATGTCTGTTTTTGAAGCAATTGATAGCAAAACTTTGAAAGAAATAGTACAGCACCTTACATCGTCAACATGCTATCTTGACACACTTCCCACCTTTTTTCAAAAGTGTGCTTAACTGTTTAGAAGCAGATCTCTTAGAAGTGGTGAACACCTCACTTCTTACTGGGACTTTTCCAAACTCCCTGAAAACTGCAGTCGTTAAGCCCCTTCTGAAAAAGCGCAATCTTGATAACACAATGTTGAGCGACTATAGACCAATATCAAATCTTCCTTTCATAGGTAAGATTATTGAAAAGGTAGTTTTTAATCAGCTGAACAACTACTTAAACTCAAATGGATACCTGGACAATTTTCAATCTGGTTTCCGAGCACATCATAGCACAGAGACCATGCTTATTAAGATAATAAATGATATTCGCTTCAATTCTGATTCTGGCAAAATATCAGTGCTGGTACTACTAGATCTTAGTGCTGCGTTTGACACTGTTGATCATAACATACTTCTAGAGAGACTGGCAAACTGGGTTGGGCTTTCTGGGATGGTACTCAAATGGTTCAGGTCATACTTAGAAGGGAGAGGTTATTATGTGAGTATAGGAGAGCATAAGTCTAAGTGGACGTCCATGACATGCGGAGTCCCACAAGGCTCAATTCTTGCACCACTCTTGTTTAGCCTGTATATGCTCCCACTAAGTCAAATAATGAGGAAGAACCAAATTGCCTATCACAGCTATGCTGATGATACCCAGATTTACCTAGCCTTATCTCCAAATGACTATAGCCCCATTGACTCCCTCTGCCAATGCATTGATGAAATAAACTGTTGGATGTGCCAGAACTTTCTTCAGTTAAACAAGGAGAAAACTGAAGTCATTGTATTTGGAAACAAAGATGAAGTTCTCAAGGTGAATGCAAACCTTGACTCTAGGGGTCAATCAACTAAAAACCCAAGTCAAAAATCTTGGGGTGATTCTGGAGACAGACCTTAGTTTTAGTAGTCATGTCAAAGCAGTAACTAAATCAGCATACTATCATCTCAAAAACATTGCAAGAATTAGATGTTTTGTTTCCAGTCAAGACTTAGAGAAACTTGTTCATGCCTTTATCACCAGCAGGGTGGATTAGTGTAATGGTCTCCTCACTGGCCTTCCAAAGAAGACCATTAGACAGCTGCAGCTCATCCAGAACGCTGCTGCCAGGATTCTGATTAGAACCAGAAAATTTGAGCATATCACACCAGTCCTCAGGTCCTTACACTGGCTTCCAGTTACATTTAGGATTGATTTTAAAGTACTTTTACTCGTTTATAAATCTCTAAATGGCCTAGGACCTAAATACATTGGAGATATGCTCACTGAATATAAACCTAACAGACCACTCAGATCATTAGGATCGAGTCAGTTAGAAATACCAAGGGTTTACACAAAACATGGGGGGTTCTGCTTTTAGCTATTATGCCGCCCGCAGTTGGAACCAGCTTCCAGAAGAGATCAGATGTGCAAAAACATTAGCCACATTTAAATCCAGACTCAAAACTCATCTGTTTAGCTGTGAATGAGCACTGTGCTACGTCCAAACTGATTGCACTATGTATAATCATTTTCTATTCTTAAATGTTTTAAATTCTTTTTAAATCAATTTTTAAATCACTTTGTTTTTATTGTTGTGATTATTATTATTTTTACTTCCTTATTATTATTTTTAATGACTATTTCACTTCCTTTTATGTAAAGCACTTTGAATTACCACTGTGTATGAAATGTGCTATATAAATAAACTTGCCTTGCCTTGCCTTACACCAACATAAACCAACCATGACCAGCATAATACTAGCATAGACCAGCTTGGACAGAATGACTTGGAAGCAGCATACTTATAGAATGGTAAACCTTTCAGATTTGCCTCACACACTCACTGAAACAGAAATAAGATATTCCCAAATCTTTTCCTCACACACTCTCACTGAAACTGAAATAAGATAGTCCCAAATTGAGAAAGAACTGTTGGCATTAGTATTTGCCAGTCAAAAGTTATATGACTACATCTATGGAGAACCAGTCTTGGTGTAAACAGACCATCAACTTGTTACAATTCTAAACAAGCCCATACACGCTACTCCAGCAAGACTACAGTGATTTATACTGAAGCTGCACAAGTTCAACCTAACTCAAACCTACAAAAGTGGAAAGCAGCTTTACATGGCAGATACACTGTCACATGCTCCCAGGAAAGTAACAATGCAGCACCTCAGTGATGAGGATGAATCTGAGGTGCTGATGGTCCAACTGATTTCATTCAACCATTTGCAAGAGCTCAAAGAACACACAGAACAAGTCTGAGGAATATCATCAAGCGTGGATGGCCAAAGAAAGTGTGCCATCGCCACTAAACTTTTTCTTTCATTTCCGAAATGAGCTCACTACTATTGGTAGAATCATCAAGAAGCAAACAAGGGCAGTAGTTGCTCTAACCCTACAGAGTGAGTATTTCCAAATCTTGCACAAGGGCCAAATGTATGGAAGCCTGTTTCTGCCACTGAATAAAAAAAAGGTTATTGCGACTTCATCTCACAATTCTGACTTTTTTATTCACAGAATTGTGAGATGTAAACTCGCAATTGCGAGTTATAAAGTCAGAATTGTAAGATATAAACTCGCAGTTCTGAGAAAAAAGTCAGAATTGTGAGATTTTAAAATCGCAATTACCTTTTTCTTTTTTTTATTTGGTGGCGGAAACAGACTTCCATACAAATGAGACCTGAATGAATGAATGATGCGTTTATATAGCGCTTTGTGTATTGCTGTACAATCATGTGGGGGGGGGGGGGGGGTCTCTCCTCAACCACCACCAGTGTGCAGCATCCACTTGCGCTCACCACACACCAGCTACAGGTGGAGAGGAGAGAGAGTCATAGAGCCAATCAAGTGGATGGGGACTATTAGGAGGCTATGATTGATAAAAGCCAGTGGAGGGAATCTGGCTAGGACACCGGGGTTACACCCCTACTCTTTACGAGAAGTGCCATGGGATTTTTAATTACCTGAAGCTACTTAGTGTAGAGAATGTGATGCAGTTTTCTGGTTGACTATGACACAGGACATTGACAACGTTCTGCAGTCTTGTAGCATATGCAGTGCCCTGAAACTCAACAACAAAAGGAGCTATTGCACATTCATAAAGTCCCAAAACTGTCTTGGTCTATAGTTGCTATTGGCATATTTGCCTGGAACAGCCAAGAGTACCCAGTGCTAGTCAGTGGTGGAGGTAACGAATTACAACTACTCACGTTACTGTAATTAAGTAGTTTTTTCGGGTACTTGTACTTTTTTGGAGTATATTTTTAAAGCTGTACTTTCAATTGTACTTAAATACAAATTTATCAAAATAATCTACTTCGCTACTTTTAAACCATAGTTCGTTACTGAGTACGCCCACAATTTGAATTGATATTCAAACCTTTGATTGCATTTCAGTAGCCAATAAAGATATCCAATCGTAAACGGACCAATAAAAGCCCTGCTATCTGAACCGGGAAAAGCAGCAGCAGCTTTTGAAGATCTGGGGTGCGTTTCCCGAACAACCTTGCAACTCGCTGATTAACCACCATAGTACGATACATTGTTTTGGAAACGAACTAGCTAGTCACGACTGTTTCCCGAACACGGTCGCATCTCCGCCATTTGAACCACATTAGTTCAACAACATAGGACCATTGTTAATGACGTCACACGCATGTGTTGGAGGAATAACTTCTGTTATTTAACTGATTAGAGATCTCTAAGATGCTGCTGTATTGAACATGGCACCTACTGACTAATTTACTATTTTTTGTTCCCTGTCATTTTGCTGTATTTGATGTTTGATTCATCGCGAGTTCCCTCTTATGTCACACTCCGGGGTTCCCTTAGGCATTTATGCACATGCGCACTTTTCAAAAACGGCACTTACAAAAATACATAATTAAAATGCATTTTATATTTAGATAGAATGGAAGATACAGATAGTACTGCAGGTTAGCTTGCTTGTTGTGCCCAAGAGTATATTTATTTAAGCCCATATATCTTATTAACAAGAAACTATGCTTCTAACCACAGGTCGAGAGCTGCAGTTCCAACCACGTAAGTTTGTGACGCTGATTGCGAACGTTCGTTTGAACTATGGTTTCGGGAAACACCGAATCGTTGAACTATGCTGATAACGACAGAACTTGCGACCATAGTTGGCTAACGATGCTTTTGGGAAACGCACCCCTAATCGGACAGTGAGGGAGCTCAGCGTAACTATGGAGTCAAAGCGACATGGTAGTGTTATCCTAAATATCTATATTTTGATACCTGAAAATATCCGATACGGTTCCATTACTCATTCTCCACAGTATCTACCCAAACTATAATTCCTGACTACAATGTTTGAAATCGTGTAAAACATTTTGTACAATGTAAAAAAACAATAAAAGTAATATGAGTGTACATGATGAATGCTACGAGTCTAAGTATGTTTAGTACATGTTTATTATTAATAGCCTACTATGTTCAGAAATATATTTTAATAACGTGCTAAACAATAATAATTAGTTTCTCAGATATAATATTTCTTTCTTTTTTTTTATGATAGTACAAAGCATGTGTGAGTCTATGGCTACAAAACCTATACATATATATATATATATATATATATGTTCCTGATATTAACATGCTCACAAATGTTTTGTTTTTTTGGTTGTTTGTATTTTATTGAATCAGATACCTGCACCACAGATGTATCCTGATGTCTCTTCAAACTGTTTTCCTCTGAGAGCGCTGTACCAACATCAGATGTTCAACTACACTGATATTCTTTGTTAAAACAAGCTCCTTTTCTACTGATTATGTTTTTTTTTTCTTCTTGAATCCATGGAAAGAAGTAGAAACACTTAAATAACACACGTAAATATCAGGTATGATTTACTTGTTTCACTTGTTGAACAGAATCTGTTGCAGGAATGACTCCAAGTCTGTTCACATCTCTGTGGTTAGATCAGTGTGCACAATAATGTGTCTTTGACCTTATGTATGTTTTGATTATACTGTGTTGTAAATAAAATA
Source organism: Onychostoma macrolepis (assembly GCF_012432095.1). NCBI lineage: Eukaryota > Metazoa > Chordata > Actinopteri > Cypriniformes > Cyprinidae > Onychostoma > Onychostoma macrolepis. The sequence continues at coordinate 32,482,093 of NC_081159.1, read as the reverse complement.
CAAATAATTAAAAAAAAACACTTTTTTTTCAATCTCCTCACACCTGCCTCAAAGTCACAGTCACACTGATGGGCCATTAGGGGAGGGCCCTTTGTCTCTCAGGTGAGACTCACTTAATATTCATGGCCATTGCCACTCCCTCGCATATAGACCCTCGATGACAAAACATGTCTTGAAAAATTTTAATCAATATATTGTTTTCTGTGAATGAGTAAGCAGAATGATTTTCACATAATTCTGAAGTAAATATTCTAGCCTACAAGACTGATTACTCAAAAGTCTTATTCAGAACTATTTAGTGTGGGTTTTATGGCCTTATTTCAGCTACATTTTTTTTCCCAAAACTTACTAACCACGCATAATATTTTTTTTTCTAAAAATTGTAGCACAGTTTGTGCTGAATACAAAAAAAATTACATGTTGGTCAATAGTATGTTTCAAGTAGCTGAAATAAGCACAAATATCAGGGCATGTCAAAACATCTCAAGGGCCCCAAAATGACCTCAGACCCCAGAGGGTTAACATGATTAACTCTGAGGACACTGCAGAGAAAAGATTCTACTGTGCAGGATTGGTGTCAGAAGGTGTCTGAAGTAGATGGGGTTAGAAATGACATTGTCTCTTGTTTAACCCTATAAAACCGACGGGAGCGCCCGCGCTCCGGTTTGCTTGTCTCTGTTTAAAAGTCAATAGAAACCAAAACCAAAAGGGTAGCGCAATAATTATTTTTGCATTCAAAATCAGAGACGTTACACAGTCAGATCAAATCTACAACATGCTCCTGTTGCGTTGTTTTCACCCTTTAACAAGTCTGCACAAATTGCATAAAATGTGTGTACAACAAAATACACAAAAAAAAACATTACACGTCTTTGCACACATGTTCTATAGATCTGAGGTTGCTAGTGGTTCCTAGATACCTTTTCCTACGTCTACTATGACGTAATCACGTTCTGTGCACTATGACCCCAAGGTGTGTCTCATATGGTGACGTCACAAGCCGCGACATTTGACTTTCATTTGCTGTACGAATATACTACTGCTGCTGCTGCGTTCTATTCATCACTCTTATTTATTTATCATTGTAATCTGTTGCTTTTTTCTTTTCACATGCACACAAATGCACCTTTACAAATGCAAGCACAATCACACACTCGCGTGCATAATGTTACGACTGCATGAAAACATAAGTACATGCACGCAGAGGTTTCGGAGCTACTAAAGTTACTCGCGTGCGACGACGAGGAACTCTCCGACTGCTCATCTGCTCCAGAATCTGTTTCTAGTGGGGTTTATTTTTGTTTTATGTATTTGTTTTATTTTGTTTTTACACAAGAATAACTGAGATGTTCTTTATGTAACGTTATTTATTTTTCAATCAACATCGCTCTCAAAAGCAAAATGTTATATTTTTTTACCCCACAAATTCAAATGCACATTCATCTGTGAGGCATGTGGCATACCCCTCTGCATTATTCTAGTCAGGAATTGTCACAAGTGTTATCACAGCCTTTCTGCATTTTTAGTTATGATAAATTACAGATTTTAGAGTAGTGTAACTGATTATTTTACATTGTCTTTTGTAGTTGTTCAATCAATATTGCTCTCAAAAGCAATATATTATCGGTTTGACTTCATAACGCACATTTATAAAAATGAGTGTATCTCACAAACAAATTTATGTAATCAGTCCAAATCAATTGTATGTAGTTTCAAAGTGTTTTAAAATTTTAGTAAAATATATTGAAAAAAAAAAAGATTTTCATATTTTTGTTGGTTTATTGCACTTTTGAGCTATTTATCTAGTAATTATGGATTTCTTACATACACAGCCTTCAAATTGGAGGTGTAAGGATTGTATTGATATATGACATTTGAAAATACTCAAAAGAATGGAAAAATACTAAGATATGCTCTGGCGGAATTGTTCTATGGCAGGTCTTAAAGGGTTAATGGAGGAAAAGTACATCCTGAAAAAAGGTATACTCTATCAATGTGCCATACCATTATGACTCTGGGACATTCTGTTCCATGGGCTGGACACTTAGGCAAGCATAAAACATTAGCAAGAATTGCAAGTCAGTTCACTTGGCCTAAGATATATACGGATGTAACTTGAGTTCATTCGTACTTGCACAGAGTGTCAAATGACTTCAGGAAGGAGAGTGGCACCCGCACATTTATTACCATTGCCAGTGATCGACACACCCTTCAGTCACCTGGGAATGGATGTAGTGGGGCCCCTGGGAAGAAGTAGGAATGGAAACAGGTACATTTTAGTGATCTGTGATTATGCCACCAAGTATCCGGAAGCCTTTCCCCTTAGAAACATCAAAGCTAGACAAGTAGCTAACTGCCTTGTGCAGCTGTTTTCCAGGGTGGGTGTTCCCCGTGAAGTTTTAACAGATCAGGCTACTAATTTTCTGACGGTCGTATAATAATAAAATGCTCTATGAATGCAACTCTATGAAGTGATGTTGCCATAATAGCCTTTACCTTCTGCTCTAGAGTTTTGTTTTGTGTTAAACATGGCAGAAAAACAGTCTTAAGTAGGGATAACTGCAGACTCGCGCAATGGGCGTGGCTAAAAAGTGCGATGCATCGCCGCATCCGATGCTAATCAACGTATTTTTATAATCAACGTAATCGATGACGGGTGCAGCTCTAGTGTAGTGTGGTCCAGTACGTGATCCAAATGAGAGCGTGTCTGGAAGAGATGACATCATTGGCCCAGGAGAACATCAAAAAAGCCCAGCAAACTCAGAAAGTGTGGTATGATAAGAAGGCAAGGGAGAGATCATTTGAGCCGGGCCAAAAGGTGCTGCTGCTGCTGCCTACCAGTGAGAATAAGTTGCTAGCTAAGTGGCATGGTCCCTACAAGGTAGTGCGGAAAACTGGCAGTGTCACCTATGAGATCTCTATGCCAGAGCGGGGGAAGAAAAAGCAAACCTTCCATATTAATTTGTTGAAAGAATTCCACCCTAGGGCTGAGTCGGAGGCTGCTCAACTCTGTGTTCGTGTGGTCAGGGAAGAAGAGGAACCAACAGAGCAGTATTTTCCAACCAGCTGCATTCAACAAGGAGTGGATGTATCCCATCTAGAGCAGCCCCAAAGAGACCAGGTAAAGTAGCTGTTGAATCCTGGGTTGTTTCAGGAGAAACCGGGGCGTACTGATCTGGTGTTACATGATGTCATCCTTAGGGAGGCAACACCAGCTCGCCAGAAGAGTTATTGGATCCCTGAACGCTTGGTAATGGTGCTAAAAGATGAACTAGACATTATGCTCTCTATGGGTGTGATTGAAACCTCCCATAGTGATTGGTGTAGCCCCGTTGTCCTAGTCCCAAAAAAAGGATGGCACACCGCGGTTTTGTATTGACTTTAGACAAATTAACAGGTCTTACCATCAATCCAAAGAAGTGTACCATAGCTAAAAGAGAGATCAGCTACTTGGGATTTGTGATTGGAGGAGTAATTCGCCCGCAGTTGGATAAAGTAGCGACTGTCAGAAGGTACCGTCCCCCTACCACTAAGAAACAGGTGAGATCTTTCCTTGGCTTGTTGGGATGGTTTCGCAGATTTATACCTAACTTTTCTGCCAGGGCCTCTGTGCTTACAGATCTCACTAGAGCTACAGTTCCCAACAAGGTGGTCTGGATGGAGCAATGTGAGCAAGCTTTCCAGGACTTACGAGAGGCAGTATGTGGAGACTCCTTTCTGCTGAGCCCGGATTTCCAGAAACCGTTCATCCTGCAGACGGATGCCTCAGGAGTTGGACTGGGGGCGGTGTTACTGCAGGATGTGGATGGAGACCGCTGACCAGTGGCCTTCTTGAGGCGGAAACTGTTCCCTCGAGAAACACGTTATTCGACAATGGAGAAGGAGTGCCTGGCCATAAAATGGGCCGCGGATTCCTTCCGGTACTACCTTCTGGGGAGACCCTCTGTGTTAGAAACCGACCATCAAGCTCTGCAATGGTTGGATCGAATGAAGGACTCCAATGCCCAGATTACAAAATGGGCTTTGTCATTTCAGCCCTACCAGTTCACGGTAAAATAATGCCCGGGAGAACAGAAACAAGGTTGCTGACTTTTTGTTCCGAATCTCAGAGGATGTAATTACTGAAATGGGCTTTTCTTGTTCTTGGAGGGGTGGAGACTCAACACTCAGGATGACAGTGGTCGTCTGCAGAAGGGGGGGAAAGTGTCACAGAGCTGCCCTCTGTTCCCTCTGCGTAGCCCCTTTTGGTATTAAGACATGAACACATACTTGGGTTTGACAAGCTCTTTATTTACCTTGATGTGTCAGCGAGGTGGAGAGATGGATTATACAAACACATGCACATACATTTACACACCTGCAACTAGCCCGTTGTGTTCAGACTGGCCACCTGAACACTAAAACTGTTGGACATTTAAGTTTTTCTTATAAACTGTTTGCTATTACCTGGATCAGCATATATAGTGGCGGCCATCTTGAACTGCGTAAAAGACCCAAAAGGACTTTTGTCAGCCTTTTTATACCTTTGCTGTGTTGCATCATGGGGAGTGGGAGATACCAAGTATGAGTGAAAAGGTGTGGAAACTGTTTTATGAGTTCTTGCACTTGACTTTTTATAATTATTGCTGAATTGAAGTTATGGTATATTATGCTATTGATATTGGTGTATTGAAGGAAATGGAGTCATTCGATTTATAATCCTTTATGTGAGATTACTTTATATTATTTTCATGTTATATTACGGCTTCTGAGAAATGGTTGAACCCATGAGTATAAATTCTCACATAATGAAGCAGTCGGTTAGTCTTTGACTGGTGTGCAGTAGCTGTTGAGGAGTACTCTGACTGAATCATTGTAATACCTGAACCAAGGTTATTTTTGTTTAGTTGGTTTGTTTGTTTTTGTACTTTGAAGTGGAATTGGAGCAGAAAGCGAGTATAACCTGCCCTTATGCGGAGACATACCTGGTACTAGATCTATAGCACAGTCATAGGGACGATCCGGAGGAAGAGAAGCAGCCCGGGACTTACTGAACACTTCTCTCAGGTCGAGGTACTCCTTGGGCACGTTAGACAGGTTCACCAGCTCATTCTGCAACAAAGAACAAGACACAGACGAACAAGCAGACATAAGACAGGAAGCATAACACAAATCACTCCACACCGATATGGAGCTATGGCCCCAATCCGCCCTAGGATTGTGACGGACCAGCCAGGGATGGCCCAGAATGACCGGAGCCAGTGGGGATTCTGTGAGCAGAAGTGTAAGCTTCTCGGTGTGGTTTCCTGACGTGATGAGGGAGACAGGGCCAGTAGTGTGTGTGATACAAGGAAGAGTCTGTTCATTGAGTGCGCTGACTGAGATCTTATGGGTGAGAGGAACAATGGGAATTTGAAGGTATTGTGCAAAGTTAACGTCCATAAAATAACCTTCCGCGCCGGAATCCAAGAGGACATGGCAGTTGTAGACCCTGGCTGCCCATTGCAGTCTTACTGGGAGGAGAGTTGTGGATGAGGATGTAGTGATTTTTGCTTTCGCCAACCTAGGGAGGCGAAATGGTGTAGTGATGGGTACTCGCGTCACCAATGACGTTATGATATTTGGATCACGTGTCACTTAAGGTGTGGTTATGAGTACATCACATAAGAAAGATTGGTGGGATCTCTAACTTGTAGAACCTCTTTCTGTATCATCAACACAAGGAAGACACAAGTGTAATAAAATTGAATTTATTAACAAAAAATAGACGAGTAATCAACAACTTCTAAACGAATACCATAAATGAAATAGGAATAAAGTGCATAAGATGCATAAAATGCAAGTGATTATATTGGGTGTTGCAATCTCAGAGCTACATTATCTGGATAGATAAACTGTTGCTACTCTGAAAGAAATAAGGTGAAGAACCTCATTATGCATCAAACAAATACATGAAAGATTTGCTATAAACTGCAATCGGCTATATAATATCTAATGTAAATTAGAAAAATCATATACTGATAATATACAACAATGCCAAGGTCTCTGGAAGAGGTTTGGATAAGTGATAGTTACGTTCTCTGTGGTCGAGTGAGCAGTCCGGTGGCGGTGACTTCATCCACTGGTTGTGCTGGTAACAATGCAGTGGGGAAAGGAGCAGGAATCCATTTCGACAGCCTTGAACACGAAGCGCTGGAGGATGCTGATCTCCTGGAACACCAAAAGGTCCTAGAATCTGGAACACGCAGATGTGGCCCTGGAGTAGGTGCAGAAGGTCCTTAGCCTGGAACACACAAGCCAAGGTACCTTGGAGTGAAGGTTGGCTCGCTGGAGCTTAACCTTGTTACAGATGTCTGTGTGTCTTCTGCCTCTTTGGGCTAGAGACTCAGAACTTGGTTGATCTGTTAGTGTCTCACCCTTGCAGGCCGGAGACTCAGATCTGGTTGATCTGTTGCTGCCTTCCCTGTAACAGGCCGAAGACTCAGAACTGGTTGATCTGTTGCTGTCTTCCTGGTAACAGGACTCAGACTCAGAACTCGAAGACTCAGAACCCAAGGAGTGTCTTTGGGAAGATACCTTTATCTCTTTTCGATGAGGAGGAGATTGCAATCTGGCGCTTCTCCATTTCCATGCTGTGATTGGCTGTTTCCATCAGAGTGGGGGGACACGGTGTGGCCCACCCTTCTTTCCTCCTGTGGAACTTATTTGCATAGTCCAAACACAAAGTTAGGAAAGTGTCACAAAAGTTTTACCAATGCATCATTCACTTACCAAACCACAACCAGAATACATTTGGCAATGTTAAGAACACATTAAGTCCAAACATGATGGAAGAAGTTTGAACTGTCATGCATGCATTCATTTGTCCATCAACAGCTGAGTTTGTGTAAGATGTTGCACTACATGTCGCTGTTACTAAGAATACTTATTTCTCTGAATAAGTAGGATGTGTGTGTTGTAGTTTGCATCAGTTTAAGGTTTGAGAACATAGTTATGAATGGATTTGGATGGAACTTTGTGATCTCTCTTGTGATCCAGAGGTCCTAAGGAATTTTTATGGCAGTCACTGGCCAAAACCTTAGGAATCAGTCTGTTGGTGGGTGAAGGGCAGAAACTGCATTTGACCAATGAGAAGTCCTGTCCTTCCCGGATTTTTTACCAAAGGTCTTCTTCTTGCCCTCTAAGAGGTGTCCGGCTGTTGTCCTGGCATCTTTATCTGATGGCGTTGGACAGTTTGCTTATGTTAGTCCACCAAGATCCAATCAAAATGTAGCAAACCTTTGTCCACTATTGTGGTCAGAGAGGGGCCCCGCCATAAACTGGGCCCTGGAATGTGCTGTCCACTACAAGGATTTCTCCAGAGACAATCCACCCAACAGTAACCTCAGCTTTACTGTCGGGCTTGGCCTGTTACTGGACAGTCAGCCAGGAAGTGACCTGCAGCACCACAATATAAGCAAAGTCCCCTTGCTCTCCGACGGTCCCTCTCCTCCTGGGAAAGCCGAGCTCTTCCCACCTGCACGGGTTCACAATCGCATGGGAGACTGACCGTATTACCGGAGTTGGCAGTGGAATACTCAGGAAGTTCTCACACCAACTTGTGGCGGCCTCGCTGATCACGTTGCTGTAGACGTGCATCAACACAAATGGCTAATTCGATGAGTCCATCAAGATCAGTGGGTAATTCCACTGTGAAGATTTCCCTCTGAATCCGGTCAACCAACCCATGCAGGAACATGTCTCACTGCGCCTCCTCGTTCCACTTACAATCCGCAGCCAAAGTCCGAAACTCGATGGAATAGTCTGAAACGGGTTGGTTCTCCTGCCGTAGATCAGCCAGCATGCGTGCAGCCACTGCGCGATCAAAGACCCGTCTCATCTCTTTCGAGAGTGTGTGGAATGAAGAGCAGCAAGGGTGTTTGTTCTCCCACACCGCCGTTCCCCACAGAGCAGCATGTCCTGACAATAGTGTCAACACCAAGGCTACTTTAGCTTCTTCAGTAGAAAACATCAAGGGCTGCAGAGAAAAGAACAATGAGCATTTAGTTAAAAATGCTACACACAGATTGGGCTCACCACCATAAATTTCTGGTGTGGGTCGATGCGGCTCATGATGTTGTCTGATGTTTGTTGAAGTGAGAGGAACTGGCGGTGGAAATGGCGCAGTGGGCGATCTCAGATATTGGAATTGGGTTGTGAGCTCGGACACCTGCGCTACCAAGGCTTGCACGGCTCGACCAGAAGCTAACATCTGTTCCTCTTGATGATCAATGCACACGTTGTTGGACAAAAAGTAGCGTAGATCCGATGCATCCGCTGAATCCATTGTGTGGTCAGATCGTTCTGTCACGTTCACAAAAGAGGATTCAGTAGCGAATGTGAAATATAACAATTTATTTGTGAGAGTCCAAGCAAGACATATAGCAAGAGTCAAATGAAGCAAGTGCAGGATAGCAGTCACTTTTGGCAGCGCAGGGACGCAAATGGGCAGCCGATATGTATCTCCCGGGAACATACGGAATCCTTAGAAACTCAAAACGGAATCCAAGAAGACGACGAACAGGAACAGGGAACTCGAACACAACCAGGAACACCGAAACAATCTGACAATAAGGACAGAATGCAAAGGTCTTAAATAGCAGCGCTGATCAGCAACAGCTGGCGCTGATCAGCCCGTCAACAGCAATCACCGACACGCACAAACACACACACACACACACACACACAGAGTGAGAATGAGTCAGTGAACCCATAAACCGTGACAACATCAAGCCAAATCTGTTTACCACTAATGCTAAGATTATATGGGCACACGAACTCGTGAAATGAAATTATTAGCGTAATTTTGGGAGGAGTACGCCCATCTAATCTTCCAATTAATATCTGAGTATAAAAACAGCCTCTTACCATTTCTGTTTTTAGTTCCTTCGTATATATATATATATATATATATATATATATATATATGTATATGTATATGTATATGTATATATATATATATATATATATATATATATATATATATATATACACCACCGTTGCAAAGGCAAAAGACCGTAACTTCGATTTTTGTCGAAAAAGAGTTATTGATATTTTTGGGACATTCAAGACATCCTTTATCATGTACATAAGTATCTTGAGTCAATTTCGTCGTTTTTACGAGAAAATAATGGGTCGTCTCAACCGAAACTTCAAAAAGCCCCGGAGAAACGTCTCGGTTACATAGGTAACCCTCGTTCCCTGAAGGAGGGAACGGAGACGTACGTCGGACTGACCGACGAATAGGAATCTCACTAGAGAGGCCAATCTGCTTCGAGTGAAACTAAAACGAGCCAATGCACATTGGCATGCAATCATATGCAGCAGCTGCTCACCTTGCAGCGCGGGTATATAATGAGCAGCAGGTGCGTTGCATCTTTAGGTTTTCGCTGAGTAGCCGAACAGGTAAGGCGGCAGCATCAGCTGGGTCCAGCGACTGTGGCGACGGGACGTACGTCTCCGTTCCCTCCTTCAGGGAACGTGGGTTACCTATGTAACCGAGACGTTCCCATTCAGTCGGTCACGTTCGACGTATGTCGGACTGACCGACGAATAGGAATCCCTACCAAAGCGCCACAGGAGCTGCCCCCTTCCAGCGCTCTGTAGCCAGCCTCCTGTACCCCCTTGCCTAAGGAAGGTGGGACAGGGCAAACACAGAGAGTGTCGATCACTGCTGTTCCCAAAACCCATTCAATGAGACTTGAAACACTGGGAAAGCGTACCCTTTCACTGGAAAGGAACGCTGCGGAAGCCACATCCTTCCCCGAAGGAGTTATGTGGAGAAGTACATATGGACTAACCCCGTAGGGCTGTACTACATATGGAAGTACTGGGGTGACTCCAACCTGACGAGAGGTGGGTTCTCCCAGAGGGAAAGACACGGGTTTGTTTAGGAGCAACCCGTGGAATACCCCATATGGGATCCCCGTAGGGTCACACTTATGGAACCTAGCCTAAATCCGGTTCTCAAGGATACAACGGAGTAAAGGCCTGGTGCCAGACGCTCCGCCACATCTGGCTGCCGAAGGGTGATCGGAGGACTCAACAGGGTCTGCCTTGTAGGGACTCTCTGGAGCAATAAGCGTATGTAACGCAGCAAGCCGACACTAAGCCGGGACCTCTCCGTGCCTCTGACCTGAGGTGAGAACACAGGAGGAGACCGGCTCGTCGCGAAGGCTATAGAACCTAGCGAACGTGTTAGATGTCACCCAGCCCGCAGCTCTACAAATGGGCTATTCTGGCCCAGACAGCAACATAGTGTTGGCCCAGATCCTAGTGTGTACCAGGTCTGGATTCCAGATAAGGGCCACACATGGCCCAAGTCTCAGCCAAGTTAATTACCCATAACTGGCCCTGAATTGGGCCAGTTCTGGCCCATGTGTGGCCCTTGTCTGGAATCCAGACCTGGTACACACTAGGACCGTAAGTCATTGCGGTATGTGGGCCAAGCAAAAGCTGATTGTGTGGGCCAGAGCTGGGCCAGAGAAAAATTGCTATGTGGGATCTGAGGTCTTGTATGACCATACCCGTATGACCATAGCTGGCCCTGTTCTGGTCCTATACGCTGGACCAGATGGGTTCCACATGTCAGCCTCAACAAAACCATAACCAAGCCACTTGATACACACTCCTCCCAGATGAATAGTCACAACAACGACAATATTCTGAACAAATATTTAATCATGTTTAATCAGCAAACCAAGTTGAATGAATCTCACACCTAACATACAGCATTGTCAGTTCACACTTTCACAAAAACTATAAAAACATGCTTATTTGTTTTGCTTGGTCAGTGTGTTCACCCTGTTGGAGTATGGCAGTGTGAATTGGCTTTTAGGTGCTTTGGAATACAAAACAAAAAACAGTAAAAGAAATATATATTTGTTTAATGTTCACGCAATTAATACAAAATTCTTAAATAAGGTAGTTTCTCTATTTTTGCAGTATTCAAGTGTTCATGTCCCTGAATAATATCTGCATGAACCTAAGTCTGAAGAGTACACATATCTCATGAGTGAGAAGTCTCGTGTGGAGCCTGGATCTGGAACCGACTTCTGTCCAGGTTATCCGTCTTCACGAACTGCCCTGAAATACAATTCAAACAAACAATGTAGTGTGAGGCTCTTACGTTCACAATGCTCATTTTGGCCTCAGTGATGAAGTGTGCAAAAAATTCTGCTGGACTGAAATTTAGTATTTGGTGAACAGTCTTCGAGAGTGCAAATAATATTTTAAGTTTTAAGTATCTTTCAGGCTCGCGTGAGGTTTCCACAAGCAACAAAGTCTGCTTGAACAAGAATTTCACTACATTTAAAGTTTAGAAAATAATATACAGACCGTTACAGTTTGAAGTGAGGTGTGTTCACAGTACTGGTTCTGTCTTACCGTTATTCATTTTAATTTCAAATAACTTTTTTATTATCATCTGTGTCTTTTTTGAATTATGATTGACCCCTCTGTAGGTTGTTGTGTATGAAGTGTCCTCAGAGCAGAGTTAAACAAGATGGCCTTGTAGGACATACAGGAACCCAGACAGCAACATAGTGTCGGCCCACATCTGGCAGATCCATGCGGGCCAGATGTGGGACGGATCTGGGCTGACCCTGCTTGCTGTCTGGGAAATATTTGATATTTATTTGATATATTTTTTAAATATTCGACAAACTTTTGAATGTTTGAGGTTTTACTTACTAGTCAGATGGTTTATGGCGCTTTGGAGATGTTCTTCAACAGGAGATCCGCTCTGCTCCAGCTCTGCAGCACAGCCATCAGCATGGAAGAATAGGAACAATATGTCACATAGCCAACAAAATGTAGTATATAATGTCAGGATTATTAGAAATAAACAAACTACAGCAGAGGTGATATGCAATAATAATAATAATAATAATAATAATATACAAAACATACAAAAAATCTTAAGATACCAGAATTCATATTTTTAGGTTTTACAGATGCATGATGATATAGTTGAAATATATTGTGAAAAATTCATATAAAGTTATTTAATAAGATTTCTCAGATCACCTGTGTTTCCTGTATCTCTGTCAGCAGCTCTCATTACCAATTTTCTTGTAACTTCCCCTGCTTTAGGTATTTTTTTCTGACGCTCCTGAAATCACAGTACAATTTATCAATATTTGTTTGCAATGAAAGATCAAAATGTGTTTGAAATAGTTTCAGCCCATTAGTTCATGTAAGTGACGTCACCGATTGACCCCACAGTGCAGACATTTAGGTTAAATTAATTAGCTTATAGTGACTTCCATTTATTTATTGACAAAGTATCAGAAAAACATTTACAAAACTATCAAAGCCGCTCATCTACACATAAAAGTTGCTTAAAAACTCAAACGTTCATTAATAAGAGCTCAAATGTATAAGTTACCTTACCTCTAATTGTTAGCCTCTATAGTTAACGGTTGTGATGCTAACAGTCTTTTTGAAGACACTAAACCACTCCTGTAAAGTAAAGATTCAACAGAAACGTGTCAGTAACATGTAAGAAAGTGTCAGGCACAGCTGTATGTATTATTTGTGTAACTTTAGGGACTAAACTTACCTGAAAGCAGTGAAAACAGCAGAGAGACAGCCTCTTGCTTCTCGTCAGCTGAGTGAGTTGGCGCCCTGTTACCATGGTAACCTCCTCCGCTCCAGTTTAAATGCGATTTGAATGCTCAACGCGCGCGCTCATTGGCCGTCCACACGAACGCGGTTATTTTCAAAACAGCAGCTTTTTCTATGCGGTTTGTTCCGTTCGTCCTCACGCAAACGCTGCAGCAGGTCACTGAAACCGAACATTTTGAAAACTCCTGCCAGGGTGAAGATTTAAAAAAACTCCGGTTGCAGTGTTATCCTGTAGACAGCAAAACCAGAGTTTTTGGCTTGTGACGTCTGAGCCTGCGCTGTTATCTCCGCCTACTTGAAACTTTGTCAGGCTTCTGATTGGCCAGCATGGCCTAAAACACATCAAAGTTACGCATTTACATAAATAGTACAAAAGTAAAATAAAATGTCCTGAAATTTCATCATGTATTGTTTAGTAGGCCTACATCAAACTGTAAATTTAATGAGAATATGAAATCAGTGAATGCAAAACATTGTTTGAAGTCAGTTGTATATAAATAAAACAACAGGATATACTATTCTATAATATAACATATAATATCATATCATATGAGGCATGAATATAATTTCACATGTAAACACAATTAAACACACAATATGAGCTTTATGTTATGCATTTAAAAAAATATATATTTTCAAAATGTATTTCAATATATTTAACAGTGTTTCACATATATGTGAATATATTACCTTTCTGTATGGGAAAACATTGGGATTTTAGTCAAAAATATTTGAAATGGATTTTAAATGTGGGTCAAGATCGGCAATACTTATGTGGCCCACATATCTATATTTGACATCTGGGCCAAATACTACATTTGACATCTGGCCCATGTCTTGTGTGCTGTCTTAAACCCGGTAGCACCTCTGCCAAACCCGGGCCATGTTTGGCCCACATGCTGTATGCCAGTGCCGGATGAATGGCAGATGAATATATGAATATATCTATAAAACAACAGAATATATTATATAATATCATATGAGGCATGAATATAATTTTGCATACAAGTAAACACATAATAACACACAACATGACCTTCATGTTATGCATTTTAAAAATATATATTAAAAATATATTTAACAGTTTCACATTTATGTGAATATATTACCTTTCTGTATGGGAAAACATTGGCATTTTACTCAAAAAATATTTGAAATGGATTTTAAATATGGGTCAAGATCGGCAATACTTATGTGGCCCACATATCTGTATTTGACATCTGGCCCATGTCTTGTGTGCCGTCTTAAACCCGGTACCATCTCTGCCAAACCCGGGCCATGTTTGGCCCACATGCTGTATGCCAGTGCCGGATGAATGCCAGCTGTGCCAGATGCATGCCAAATCTGGGCCAAATTTGTTTGCTGACTGGGTGATTGCATGCCAATGTGCATTGGCTCGTTTTAGTTTCACTTGAAGCAGATTGGCCTCTCTAGCGAGATTCCTATTCGTCGGTCAGTCCGATGTACGTATTCATAAGGAAGGTAACACCAGTGAACGTAACACCAGTGACAATTTTCAAGAAAAATGCATTTTACAAAATGTCTGCTGCAAGGTATCAAGCCACATGTTGTCAATCATGGTATACTCAATAAATTAAGTAGTTTAATCCATTTGTATTATAGTTTTTTTTTTTTTACATTTCCCTAACAATAAATAGGTCACACCAGTGACATCAACTAAAAGCTTCATATGAAATCATGAGATAAATGAGAAAATTTATCATAACTGAAAAGAAACAGTGGACTAAACATGGGCATTTTTTCATAGATGTTTAGAAAATAGGAAGGAGGAAGTCAAGTGATGTCATCAGTGTGATTTTTTTATTCCAAAATAAAAGACTTTTGTTAGCGTTAACACCAGTGACACAACTCAGGGGACCACTATTTTCATTATATATTTTATAATTTTTATTTGGCATTTTGTTTTATTATGCCATTTATATCATATATTTGATAGTTATGAATAGACTTTTGTATTTTAAATGGTAGAAAATCCTGTTTTTGACCTCAAAATAAAGCACTTTCCTGCTGTACATGGCTGTGGGGACAAGCAGTTTTGTGGTACTTGGAATTCTATATAATTAATTTAAAAAAAAAAGAATGCCACATTGATGGCTCAGGAAGGTGTAATTGTTCAAATAACATATTGTTTCATTTTAAAATATAAAAAAATTGTAACCCTAATGTGTATTTCAATTGTAATATTTCTTTAAAGTCTAGGGACAGAAAGGCGGACGTTTCTGTAGAATGACCCACCACTGATAAACACTGTAGTGTCCTGCAAATATTAAATAGGGTCAGTTTTATTGGCAGTTAGGCATGACTTTGTTAAAAAATCTTTTCTTTGGAAAGATACGTTTCCCTTTTCTCTTGTGTGTGATTGCAGGTGTTCCAGCTTTTCAGAGAATGAGCATAGACATCCAATGCTTAGACTGCACTGCACTGGCCACCTAGATGAACACACCTGAACATCCACAGAACACAACGACATCCACCACTTCCACAAGACCTCAACACCAAAATAAAAAAAAGGACTTATGGTGCGTTCACACCAGACACGAATGAAGCGTTAAGCGTGAGTGATTTACATGTTAAGTAAATGCAAAGACGCGAATAGACATCCTGCGGTGCTATTCTCGCGAATGAGGCGGCGCGAATTGAGCGTTTCGGGCGTCGGCTGTACGTCCTCCTAACGTAACAGGATAACCAAGAACGTCCCAGATAGGTACTCTAATAGTAATATATTGGTAACTTCATGACTTACCGGCAACGTAACTGCAACGTCATATGCACATAATTTCATTACAATAATTTTTGTACGTTCTTTATGCTCTCTGATTACCATAATGCTATTTAAAAAGTGTAATTAAACTTCAGACACAAGATTGAACGTTCCTTGAAGATAAAATGTGTTTCTTTTCACCAAGTCAGAATATGGACGATTGCTTAGCGGAGGAAGTCACCATGGTTGTCAAGTAGCAACTTCAACTCTCACTGTTGTTTTTACTAATTTCAGCTAAGTTTAAAATTACACAAATAGTAATTTTAGAGTAAACTCTAAAATTACACAAATAGTACATACAAGCGTTCCTGACACTTTCTTTCACGTAAATGACACGCTTCTGTTGAATATTTACTTTATAGAAATGGTTTAGTGTCTTCGGAAAAAGTCCGTTAGCATATCAACTGTAAGCTAACTATAGAGCATGGGAACCTACGTCACGCCGCGTCGGATTCCACCATGTTTTAGGTCACGCTCAGGAGCACACAACGTAAACAAAGAGAGGGTGCTCGCTGCAGAGCCAAATGGGAGGAGCTAGAGCTCCAGCTCCCCCTCGCTGGATCTAGTGGGCGGGGCTTGAAGCGCTATCAAGCGCCACCATGTGGCTGTTAATGTTAGTGTGAGTTCAACCGTAATTGAAGTAAATGTTTGTTTTGATTCGCAAGATGCTGGCATAGATCTTATTGGCTTATTTTTCTCTAATATTTGTCATGATTATGATTATTTTCAGCATGGTCAGTATCGGTTCTTTGGCAAACGGCATTACGTAAATACTTTTTTTTTTTTCAACAAATAACGCACGATTTTCCCACTGTAAATACTTATATAAAACCCTCAAACTATATGTGTGTGCTTCTAACACCTGTTTAAACTATGTATCTGTGTAAGCTTGTCATATTATTTTCTCCTTATTAGGATGAATAGTTTCCTCACTTTTGAAGTCGCTTTGCTTATGTAAATTATTAACAATGTGAAAGCTTACTCTCTGTGCACCCCTCTTAAATTTTTGGCCACTGCATTAACGTGTGGGTTATTTATGAACTAAATCATCTGATTAATTAATGTAATAAATAATAATAACAGTAATTATAATAATAGACTAAATAATAAAGTTATAATAAGAACTGTAATCTGCCCATTTTTGTATGTAAATGTGAATGCATAAACTTCAACAGGCTAGTTGTAATTTTTTTTAAATTATATTTTAAATTTAAATGGAATATTGACTGTAATTTTAGATAGACTCAGCCTTCATGTGATAGGCTATGCATTATGCCATTTTTTAATGTAAATAAGTAACCAGTCCAGTAGTCTAAAACCAGCCATGTGACTTCTCACACTAGAGGAAAAATAAGATAACAGATGTGCTCTGGGATTAATGTGTCAGAGAGTCACAGTCACCGTCATCAACAGCAATCACCAGATCACAGTCACCTGAGTTCTAATCACCTGCACCTGCTCACCCTCATCAGCACTCCCATAAAGCACCCACGCTCTCTGACATTCATCGTCCGGTCTACAGTTCATCAGCAGAACAGTAACCTGACTCTTCTCATACTAACCTGTGTCTATACTCACCTGTTGCCTCGCAGACTTTCTCCCCAGTCTCTCCAACGATTCCCCGTGGCGGATTTCCAAGCTTCCCGGTTCCCAATCTGATACTTCCCTGCAAACAGAGGATTCAGTCACTCTCCACTAAGACCTATTGGACTCTCACACTCACCTCAGACTCATGTCATTATCCATCTCCAGTTCCTGTCAATAAACATTATTTTTCACTTACCCTTGGTTCACGTCTCTGTTTGTGACAGAAGACTGGATCAACACCGTCACCAGCATGGATCCCCGGCCTTCATCACCTTCGGAGATCCTGGAGGAGCTGGTCAACACTCTTCGGGTTTCACTTCTGCCACCACCACCTCCCCAATCTGCCTCTGCCAGTCCCATGGCACTGCCGCCTACCTATGCGGGTGATTCAGCTGAGTGTGTCGGCTTCTTACTTCAGATGGCGCTCTACCTCGAGATGCAACCACAAAAGGTAGCCAAGGTAGCCTTCTTAATTTCCCTTCTCTCTGGTCGAGCACTGATATGGGCTAGAGCCATATGGGACGCCAATACTGCCATAATTAACTCCTATGAAGCGTTTACTCGTCATTTCAAGGAGGTGTTTGGATCCTCTACCGGAGCGCTCTCGGTGTCGGATCAACTACTACGCCTGCGTCAGGGCACTTCCTCTACTCAGGAGTACATGCTGCAGTTCCGCACTCTAGCGGCTTCTAGTGGGTGGAACGAGACTGCACTCATCAGCACTTACCGACAAGGGTTGGAATCCACTATTCGTAAGCAGATGGCGATATATGATGATTCATTGGGATTAGAAGGTTTTATGCAATGAGCCAACCGAATCTCCCAACGCCTATCAGCCTGCGACACTCCCGAAACCGCTCACCAGCCGGTCTCACCCGCCACCACTCCTCCAGTACCAGAACCCATGCAAGTAGACACAGCCCGTCTCACCAGTCGAGAATATGTACGCCGATTAACATCAGGCCTGTGTCTCTACTGTGCTTCCGCCGATCACCTCATGAAGTCCTGCCCCATCAGACCCCCACGTCCTGCGGTGAGTACACTTCAAATAGATCCCCTAATCTCCAAGCTTTCTGTGATCACGGTACAACTACTCACTCCAGCTCAATCCGTTTCAGCCTCTGCCCTGGTCGACTCGGGCTCCTCGGGCAACTTCATCTCTCAGGACTTAGCTAATCGCCTATGCCTGTCCCTCCAACGGCGTACCCGGGAGCTCCGAGTCGAAACCATCAATGTGAGGTTTGAAGCTCCTCCGATGAAGCTCAAAATCAGAAATCTACATGAGGAGGAAATCAAATTTCTGGTACTGGAGGGTTCAACAGTGGATATCATCCTGGGATGCCCCTGGCTTATACTCCACTCTCCAGAAATCAGATGGGAGTCAAGTGAGAATTCGCTGGAGCGAAGGGTGTCAACAACACTGTCTCAAAGAAGTTCCACGACCTCCTCAAGTCATCTGATGTTCAGGTCGCCTCCATGCTGATTGAGAGTCCCGAGTCAGCCGTAGTTCCCAAGATCCCATCTGATTATAGGGCGTTCCAGGATGTCTTCAGTAAACAGGCAGCCACACAGTTACCACCACATCGACCATGGGACTGTGCCATTGATCTGCTGCCTGGAATTAAACTCCCCAAGGGTAGAGTATATCCACTGTCCATCCCGGAGTGCAAGGCTATGGAGGAGTACATCAAGGAGGCTCTTAAACGGGGATACATCCGGCCATCCAGTTCTCCAGCGGCATCAAGCTGCTTCTTCGTGGGTAAGAAGGACGGGGGCTTGAGGCCATGTATTGATTATCGTGCCCTGAATTCTCAAACAGTCAAGCTCCCCTATCCACTTCCCCTGGTCCCGGCCGCTCTCGAGGAACTCCGTGGGGCCCGCATCTTCTCTAAGCTGGACCTGCGCAGCGCATATAACCTTGTTCGGATCCAGGAAGGTGACGAGTGGAAGACTGCCTTCATTACTTCCTCCGGTCACTACGAATATCTTGTGATGTCGTATGGCCTTGCTAACGCCCCATCAGTATTCCAAGAATTCATGAACGAGGTGTTCCAGGAGTTTCTTAATCCCTCTGTTATAGTCTACATCGATGAAATCCTGATATACTCCCGGAACCTGGCCGACCATCACCTTTACGTTGCGCAGGTCCTCTAGAAACTCAGGCAACATCTGTACCTCAAGCTAGAGAAATGCGAGTTCCATCGCCCCACAGTACAGTTCCTCGGTTACATCATCGGACAGGAGGGAATCCAGATGGACCAGGGGAAGGTTACAGCAGTTTCTGAATGGCCAACCCCTCAAACTGTGAAGGAACTCCAAAGATTCCTTGGATTTGCCAATTTCTATCGCCGTTTCATTAAGAACTTCAGTCTGCTCACAGCCCCACTCACCACCCTGCTCAGAGGGAAGCCCAAGTCCCTGTCCTTTGACTCCAGCACCCACGAAGCCTTCAAGACCGCATTCAGCACGGCCCCCATCCTCCGCCATCCTGACCCCAATATACCATTCGTGGTGGAAGTGGACGCCTCCACCACAGGGGTCGGGGCCGTGCTGTCTCAGCAGTATGGTGAGCCTCCAACCTTGCACTTACTATTTGAAGAAACTGACCCCAGCGGAGCAGAATTACGACATCGGAAACAGGGAGTTACTAGCTATCAAATTGGCCCTAGAGGAGTGGCAGCATTGGCTGGAGGGAGCCAACCATCCCTTCACAGTCATCACAGACCACAAAAATCTTCAGTACCTCCGCGAAGCAAGAAGACTTAACCCCAGGCAAGCCCACTGGGTCCTATTCTTCACCCGGTTCAAGTTCACCATCACCTACCGTCCTGGTAATCGCAATAGCAAAGCAGATGCCCTCTCCCATCTCCACTCACCAGATTCCCCCTCAGATCTGGATCCTATTCTCCCTCCAGCCCTTATAGTCAACCCCATCGTCTGGGACCTAGAGCATCAGAGACAGAGCCGCCACCCTCACAGAACCTGCTCCGCTGGGAGGCCCAGAAGGGAAGACATTCATCCCATCTTCCCAACGGCAATCCCTTCTGGGCTCAGTTCACTCTGTACCGGGCTCTGGACATCCAGGCAGCCAGCGGACCCTCTCGCTCCTCCAAGCTCGGTACTGGTGGCCCAGTATGTCCCGTGATGTCACCAGGTACGTCCGCAGTTGCTCAGTCTGTGCCACGTCTTCCACTCCCTGTCAACTACCTGTGGGCAAGCTCGTACCTCTCCCCATTCCTCGTAGACCATGGTCCCACCTAGGAATTGACTTTGTAACCAACCTCCAAGAATCCGATGGGAACACCTGCATCCTTGTGGTGGAAGACCGCTTCTCTAAGGGATGTAAGCTAATTCCTCTCCCTGGCTTGCCCACTGCATTAGAAACAGCTGAACACCTGTTCCACAACATTTTCAGAAATTTCGAAATACCCAAGGATATTGTGTCAGACCGTGGGCCACAATTCATCTCCCACGTCAGGAAAGCCTTCCGCCTGTTAGGAGTCACAGTGAGTCTATCTTTTGGTTATCATCCCCAGACAAACGGACAGACCGAGCGGAAGATCCAAGAAATTGGACGGTACCTCCGGGCATACTGTCAAGAAGATCAGTACAGCTGGAGCTGTTTCCTCCCGTGGGCCGAGTATGCAAAAAATTCCCTCCGTAAGAACACCACCGGCCTAATACCGTTCCAGTGCATACTCTGCTACCAACCACCGCTCTTCCCGTGGACGGGAGAGCCATCAGAGGTTCCAGCTGTAGACCACTGGTTCCGAGTGAGCGAGAGAGTGTGGGTCTCAGCGCACGTCCACCTGCAACGGGCAGTGCGGAGACATAAAGCCTTCGCGGACACCCGACGTGCTCCAACCCCCATATACCACCCTGGAGATCGGGTGTGGTTGTCCACCCGTGACCTGCGACGCCGCCTGCCCTGTAAGAAGCTGAGTCCCTGCTACATTGGTCCGTTCAAGATCCAGAGGCAGATCAACGAAGTCACATACCAGCTCCAACTACCCCCCAGGTATCGAATTCACCCCACTTTCCATGTGTCCCTACTTAAACCCTGTTCCTCTCTCAACACGAGCCGGATGAGCCGCCTCCTCCAGAGATCCTAGAGCAGCCATCCATCTACCAAGTCCACGAAATCATGGATTCACGGCGACGGGGAGGCCGACTGGAATACCTCGTGGACTGGGAGGGCTATGAACCGGAGGAACGATCCTGGGTGGCCCGGGAAGACATCCTTGACCCCATGTTACTGCAGGAATTCCATCACAACCACCCCAATCGTCCCACACCCAGAGGCCGAGATCGCCCCGTGTAAGGGCGTTAGGAGCCGCCCCTGGAGGAGGGGGGGGGTTGGGTGGTAAGTGTCAGAGAGTCACAGTCACCGTCATCAACCGCAATCACCAGAGGTCTAATCACCTGCACCTGCTCACCCTCATCAGCACTCCCATAAAGCACCCACGCTCTCTGACATTCATCGTCCGGTCTATGGTTCACCAGCAGAACAGTAACCTGACTCTCCTCATACTAACCTGTGTCTTTACTCACCTGTTGCCTCGCAGACTTTTTCCCCAGTCTCTCCAACGATTCCCCGCGGTGGATTTCCAAGCTTCCCGGTTCCCGATCTGATACTTCCCTGCAAACAGAGGATTCAGTCACTCTCCACTAAGATCCATTGGACTCTCACACTCACCTCAGACTCGCATCATTATCCATCTCCAGTTCCTGTCAATAAATATTATTGTCTTTCACTTACCCTTGTTCACGTCTCTGTTTGTGACATAGTGAGGTATCCACTCCAACAACATTTGGGAGAAGACAGATGTAATTTAATAGTCAAATACTCCACTGTCCTACAAGTTTATGCTGGGTTTATTTGTTTGTATTAACCTAAATGTGCATCTAAACATAAAAAAAAATCATACATCTAGATAAAATATAATAAGAAGTTATAAAATAAATGTAAACATATTTCAAGAACAACACTTCTTATACTTTCTTACACTTTTTATACTTATATTTTACAAAACAAAAATCAATATTTACATTCATAGTACCCCATTGGTAGATTCACAAGTGAGGGTCGTGTAAACAAGATACACGGATATCTCTTTTGTCTCGTATTTCCTGCAAAAAAAATTCCATGTCCTCTACTCTCTGAAAAGTGAAAAGGGAGCCCGAATTTGTTCTTCATCCCTTTCACCTTCATAAAACATGGTGTTTATGAACAAGTCTCACATCGTGATAGCCAACAAGGCATCATCCTCCTTCATCCTTAAGATCTTTGGCAGTTCGATCTTCCCAGCAAAGTGGTGTTGGTTCTCCTCCACCCACTTACAGTCCAGCTGAATGTTTTTCATCACCGCTGAATCCTATGCGCAATATAAGAATTTCAATAATAATGTAATTAATGAAGTGCTGCTCATAAACACCTTTATGAAACAGGAAAGGTAAATATATAAGTCAAGCAATACATAAATATTCCCTCTACATACATAGATTCCTGGTGTTGGGGTGATCTCCATGATATCTGACTCAGGTGGTGTGACTTCCATGTCATCTGGATTTGGTAGTTCTTGTTCCTGGGTGACTAGTTGTTGGACTTGACTGTGGGAAGGGAGAAACATTACAATGTTTTTAAGGCATGCATTGCTTTATTTTTACATATTGCCTGCATACTGGAAATGCACAGTATGGAGGTTTTAATCAAAGGTGTAGTTATCAATATCATACCTTGTCAGAGGAAATGTCTGAATTAACTGATAGCACTACCACTTCCTGATTATAGGCATACCAGACTGATAAAACATAATTGAAAATCTTAGTCATTTTTTTTTTATTGTTGAAAGTGTTCTCTCAGTCCTTTTTGCTTTACAAAATTACAAATAACCATAAATTGATGCAAACTCACCACAGCAAAATCAAATGGCTTTGAGAGTGCAACATGGAGTGCATACTAAAAAACAAAACCAAAACTATATTAACAAATGTGGTGTTTAGCACAGACACAGCTGTATAGCAATAATAAGACCACTTACCATCAACATGAATACCCCACAATCAATTCCTCCTAGCTGAAGAGGGGCACCCTGTTAATTATAGACCATATACAATTAGACCATATACAATAAATACAGTGTAGAGCCGCCATGTCCGGTGATTGTTTTTTATTTAAGTCTTTATGTTTGTTTATAGTTTTGTTAAAAAAGTGCACTTGGTTTACTCAATTCACCCAAAGCGAGTTATTCAAGACAACTGTGTACTGCATTCTTTCTTAACACTCCATTCCAGATATGAAAAGCAAAGAATTTAAAAAGGTGTACCTCAAAATCTGTCAGTACAGACATGTTCCAATGGCCGGGAGAAATGTGATTTGCCAGTTTTCTAAAGTAATTCAACAATAAAAAAATATTCGTTATTCACGGGCAGTCACAAGCAAACAAAGACATATACTCTTAAAAAAAAGGTGCTTAACGATGCCATAGAAGAACCTTTTTGTCTAAATGGTTCCATAAAGAACCTTTAACATCTGAAGAAGCTTTCTGTTTCACAAAAGGTTCTTTGTGGTGAAAGAAGGTTCTTCAGATTATAAAAAGGTAAGAAAGAGATGGTTCTTTAAAAAAACCTTTGACTGAATGGTTCTTTGTGGAACCAAAAATGGTTATTCTACGGCTTCGCTGTGAAGAACCTTTTAAGCACCCTTTTAAGACTGTAATTGATCATGTTGCTATAAAAATGTTAGAGCTTTATATTAGAGCCAGGGTTTTGGTTTTACTATGATTAAATTATAATTATATAATACTGAAAACCATAACTGGCCGAAACATAAAAGTATGAGCTCAAACAGATCCACCATATATTTCATAATGTGTGACACATTTCACTTCATGAATTTGAATGAAAGTACTATTCCATCACTCTTCACACATGTAAAAAAATAAAATGTTATAACCAGTTCCTTTAAAATGAGGTAAAGACTATTACATAATAAAACAAGCTGGTTTACATAAGAACACAGACATTAATTTGTGTTAGTATGAACTCAAAACACATGCATGTTATTAGTATGAACGCAGAACAGTAGAACTTGAAATGTGCTATCCTCAGGTAAAAACCTGAAGATTTGAATGTAACTCCCATCTCCAAAGTATCCAGGGTTCATGGAGTCAAAAAATAAAATATCCCTTGACTTTGGCTTAAGGATCTGTGAAAGAACATGACATTAGAAATTGGTGATGCACTGAAGAAGAAAATTCTTGGCCAAAGCAAAACTGAAGATACTGGACATACTGATCTAAAATTGTAAGTGTATATTTTAAAATTAGCTTTGGTCTGAAAAACTAACTACAAATTCTATTAATCTTAAAATACTTTACAATTGTAAAAAATTATTTCCTTCCATTAGTGTGACTTGACCTCAAAATTACTTTTAAAGTTTGGATAATAGGCTACCAACAAACCTACATCCTAAAACAAGAGATGTGTGGTTAGTTTGCAGCTTTTATCCTGAAACTTAGGATTTCAGCTGAAAATTTTCAGTGGCCAAAATTTTGGTGCATCCTTGAAGCTTGGACCAATCGAGAGCCCATAATGCACACTTGTGTAATTATGGACATAACAACCAATAAGTACAATTACATGATGCATAGCAGGCTAACATATGGCCACAGCCATATCACCCTGCAGCCCAAGACTGGTTGCCCACTGAAGTTAAGCAGGGTTGAGCCTGGTCAGTACCTGGATGGGAGACTCCTGGGAAAACTAGGTTGCTGTTGGAAGAGGTGTTAGTGAGGCCAGCAGGGGGTGCCCACTCTGTGGTCTGTGTGGGTCCTATTGCCCCTGTATAGTGATGGGGACACTATACTGTCAAAAAGCACCATCCTTCGGATGAGACATTAAACCGAGGTCCTGACTCTCTGTGGACATTAAAAAAAAAAAAAAAAAAGCCATGGCACTTCTCATAAAAGAGTAGGGGTGTAACCCCGGTGTCCTGGCCAAATTCCCTCCTCTGGCCCTTGTCAATCATGGCCTCCTAATAATCCCCATCCACTTGATTGGCTCTATGACTCTCTCTCCTCTCCACCTGTAGCTGGTGTGTGATGAGAGCACTGGCGCTGTTGTACTGTGGCTGCCGATGCTGCACACTGGTGGTGGTTGAGGAGACCCCCCACATGATTGTAAAGCGCTTTGCGTGTACACACAAATAAAGCACTATATAAATACATCATTCATTCATTCATATGGAAAAATGCAACTTACGCATATAATCCAGTGCCCTGACTCCCATGAAGGAAGTAAAATTAAGTCCTTGGTTGCAGCATCATCCTGTGAGATGAGAATCATGGTGAACCAGTTATGTACATGATTATTAATTTCTTGCACTAACAATTCATATCGCAACATAAGCAAATCATTCAAATGTATGTGCCACATATTTTAAAGGATACTAACAGGTAAAGCTGGCAGAGGATCACTGTTATATGGAGGCAACCACGTAACCACCACATAACTGTTGACAGCAAACACATCTTTGCCCTGAAAAGATAGAAACACATAGTGCAGTGTGACATTAAATATTTTTCATAACCCCTGAATTACTAAACACAACAAAAGCTATCAAACTGACCTGTGAAGCAGCTATGAACTGAAAGCACTGATTTTTGAAAAAAAAATGGAAGAATATTAGTAAAGTTGCATTCATATCAACCCAATGTCAACAGCAAAACAATGCCTATGAATAGATATTTACTGTTGCCTCTAACTCATCAAAAGCCAAAGACCAAAAGTCACTTCTCTTCAATGTTTGGGTTGGGCTCAGCTGAAGTAAATCTTCATTTGGATCTTTGGCTCTATCCAAGACATAAGCCAGCTGATAAAATGAAATAAACATTGTTATGTAACTTAGTAAAACATGTAAGGGATAATCAATGGCTAGCTGTGCATTAAATGATTTTATGCACGACGTGGAGACGAAGAACCTCCGCGAAGTGCATTCAAATCGTTTAATGCACAGCTAGCCGTTGATATCCCGTTTATGCCATGGTCATTTGCCAGCATTCACATATTAAAGATGTTAATAATATTTGCGCTGCAATATTTGACCGGAACGATAAAAATTACGGTTATTTTCGTCTGTTTTACTTTGGTATTACTATTCAACTGTAACCGTATGTTACTATGGTTACCAATGTTTATAGGAAGCGCATTAATATAGAATGTGATTAAACTGACCTGGAACTACCTGTGCAGTTAAACGAATTTAATCAACACCTGCCAGCCAATCAGAATCGAGTATTCAGACAAACCATGGCATAAACAAATATGAACAGTAATCCAGATAACAATATTTATGACAATCATTGAAAAATATGAAATATGTCAACATCCCATATCCTCCTGCCTGCATGTTCATCTGTTTGGCTTGTCCTTATGCCTTGAACTAGGCCAGATGTGCTAGGACAGTCTTAAAAGAAGATCCATATTTGTAAATGAATTTTTATGGTTTTAGTAAAGCTTGTTTATAGCTGAAGAAAGTTAGAAAAGTAGTGTACAACCACAAGTAAAAAAGTGAAAACGGGAGCAGTAGAAAACATGAAGCATCATGTAATACCCCCAAGACAAAGCAGATCCATACTGTTAAATTCAGATGTATTATTGCATTTTATTTAGTTTTCTGTCACTCACTGGATTGTATTGTTTCCTCTGCTTCAGTTGGTATCTGTGCAGCTGTGCCTGTAGTAAAACAAAACAAAACAAAACAAAACAAAACAAAACAAAACAAAACAACAACAGTACAGATTATAAGATAATAATGCAGATGACCATTCAATGTTAAACAACTGACAAAATAAACCGCTTAATTAATTTATCCATTACTATCTGACAGTTGTCATCCAGTTGCAGCTGAACATCTTTGCCCACTACTTTCTGGATGCTGGCTTTAGTTTTGGTATTGCATTTTGTGTTGTAGTGGTGTAGTATGTTTCTCATCATGAAGATGTGGTGAGAGGGTGTGAGGGTATTCAAAAAATAGTTGTTTTTCCTCATTTCTGCAAATAACTGTTCAGCCCACTGGCTGTTAACCCAACCAGCCAGCTCAGGGACAAGTCCAATCCTCCAAAGGGTATCTCTAGCATCCTTTGTATTCCTCTCATGGAAAATGTCATATAGGGTGTAGTGGTCAGATGACCCAGTGATTGGGTGGCAGTTTGTGTCTGTATCTGTTTTCTTTGTTTTGAGCCAAGGTAAACTGACCTTTATCTTTCCCTCACCCGCCAGTTGCAGATTGTCTGTTGTTGCTTCAGCCAGCCACCCCTCATGTGGACTAAATGTGCGTTGCCAGTCCCCTTGCAAAGTCGTATATGGAGACATTTGGGAAGTGCTTCCAGCTAAGTAAAATGTCCGCATAGTCTCTGGGACTCTTTGCTCTTAAATTAAATTTTATGGAGTACACCACTGCACAGGGGCACATTACAACCGCCCAACCACCTATGGAAACCACATAATTGATGTAATAATAATGTACATAAACAATGTTTAATAACTGCTACAGATTAACTTGTATGCTTGAGCTACAAACATTACATTCTCCTGGCAGAATGACTTTTTACAACTGTAGAGTAAACAGACGCAACTATAGATCTAACTAGGGGTGTAATGGTGTATCGAATGGTTCACGGGCAAGTTCCAAATGGAAGTGATCATCCCTATCCCCTTGGAGTGGGGACTTTGGAGTGAGCTGGGCACGTGCAAGCCATTATTTAGTCGTTTGGAATGCACTTGGCAAAGGGAGCAATCTAATTTCCTCATTATCTTCAGCTGGGATGTTCCTGTGACAACGCAGCACGTTGTCCGTCATCAGATCACTTCCATTTGGAACTTGCCCGTGAACTGTTCGATACACGATACGCATACCGTTAGCTCTAACTGCACAGTGAAAGATGCATCTTACCTGAAGCTCCCCAGACCTTCTAAAAGATTTTGTCGTAAGATGACCTGTTCCTCATTTCATCCCGCAGTCTTAGGATGAGGTCCATTTTTGAGCCTTTTGAGTCCAGGCCACATTGCTTGCACAGTTTTTGAACCGTGTCCACCTATTATGTTAAAGATAAATAATATTTAGCTTAATTCAAACACAGTGAATTAATAATCAGTGAAACCAGCCATTACCTTGAGATTAATTAGTGCATCCTGGAGCCTCTCCTCTGTCATTTGGAGATCTGCCATTTCA
The DNA here is from genome assembly GCF_012432095.1 of Onychostoma macrolepis. Taxonomy (NCBI): domain Eukaryota; kingdom Metazoa; phylum Chordata; class Actinopteri; order Cypriniformes; family Cyprinidae; genus Onychostoma; species Onychostoma macrolepis. The sequence continues at coordinate 32,453,846 of NC_081159.1, read as the reverse complement.
GTAGCCTGTCTTGGTGCATGAAACTTTTCATGTTCTGTGTTAAAAATGGTGTCATCCCTTCTAGTTTTTGGTCCAATCCAAGGAGCCCAGTTGTTATAACTTGGAACAACCACAAACGGGTTCTTTCAACCACCTTGAAATTGAAAAAAAAAAAAACTGCGTTATTACAAAGCATGTTTTTTGGAAAAACCATGCAGCTGAAATCAATAGCAGACAACTAAATACAGGAACAGGAGCAGACATGTTCATAACTTATGTGAACCCACACTTGAATTTTCTTTCAATTAAGAATGTTGCCATAGTTAACAATTGTGATTAAGTTGAAACAGTAGTAGTAACATGCAAAGTCTATATCACAATGCTATCACTGCAATCTTGTGGGGAACAGACAAGCCCAGTACTTTAAGTTGTTCAAGTTCAAGTTCAAGTTGAGCTTTATTGTCATTCTGCTACATGTGTGGACATATAGTGGAACGAAATGTCGTGTCTCGCAGGACCACGGTGCTACATACTAGTTAGACATGAGATACACATACAGCAATGCAAATGTAGGAAAAAAAACAAACAAACAAAAAAAAAACCAACACAATAGGGCTATACAACAGTTTAACCATCTGACTATACATATACTATAAATACTATAACTACTATACCTAGTTGACTACACATACACAAACTGAGACTGTACAAGAACTTTACATAAATACTGTACATGAAATAGTGCTAAAGAGATATTTGTACATGAAATTGTGCAGGAAATATATATTTTTTACATTAAATTGTTCAGAAGAGAGATTTTGTGGGAAGCAGCGCATAGTGCAAAGGAGTTAGTAGTGCAATGCTCCAGTAAACATTATTTTGTAGTGCAATATTCAAGTAAACATATATTATCTTATTGAGTCTTTGTTGCAGGGAGTGTTTATAGAAAGTGTCTAGTGTGCATATAGTGGGACGAGTGCGTTACTACAGGTGGTTTGTATAGCCCACTCACCTGTGTGTAGCACACCCAGAATTGCACTTAGGAGAAATTTGTCAATAGTTATTTATAGTTGGGGGGCTGAGGTGTTCATGGTTTCAGAGCGGGGACAGGGAGATTGGAGTTAAGAGCTCTCACAGCCTGGGGAAAGAAGCTGTTGAGCAATCTGACAGAACGAGCTTTGATACTCCGGTACCTTTTTCCTGATGGCAGGAGCTGGAAGAGGTTGTGGGAGGGGTGGGTGGGGTCCTTCACGATACTGTTGGCTTTGCTGGAGCATCGTGCAAGGAAAATGTCCAGGATGGAGGGAAGAGGGGCACCGATGATCTTTGCGGCAGTGTTCACTGTCCGTTGTAGGGTCTTGCGGTCAGCAGCACTGCAGTTCCCATACCAGACAGTGATGCAGCTGGTCAGCACACTCTCAATGGTGCCCCTGTAAAAGGTGGTGAGGATGGGTGGAGGGAGACTTGCCCTTTTCAGCCGACGGAGAAAGTAGAGGCGCTGTTGTCCCTTCTTGTTGAGTGACGTGACGTTGGTGGTCCAGGTGAGATCCTTTGTGATGTGCACCCCCAGGAATTTAGTGCTACCGACTCTCTCCACGGTTGAGCCGTCGATGGTCAGTGGGGGGTGGTCAACAGAGTTTCTCCTGAAGTCCATCACAACCTCTTTTGTCTTACCCACATTGAGGGACAGGTTGTTAGCACCACACCATTCAGCCAGCTGTGCCACTTCCTCTCTGTAGTGCGTTTCATCGTTGTTGCTGATGAGGCCTACCACAGTTGTGTCATCAGCAAACTTGATGATGTGGTTGGAGCTGGACTTGGCAGTGCAGTCGTGGGTCAGCAGCGTGAAGAGCAGCGAGCTGAGCACACAGCCTTGTGGGGCCCCTGTGCTCAGTGTGGTAGTGCTCGAGGTGTTGCGGCCGATACGGACTGACTGAGGTCTTGCAGTTAAAAGTCCAGGATCCAATTACAGAGGGAGGTGTTAATGCCCAGCAGGTTTAGTTTGTGGATGAGCTGTTGTGGGATTATTGTATTGAATGCTGAGCTGAAGTCGATGAACAGCATTCTTACATAGGAGTTTTTCTGTTCCAGGTGAGTAAGAGCTAGGTGGAGAGTGGTGGATATTGCATCGTCCGTGGAACGGTTTGAACGATATGCAAACTGGAATGGGTCCAGCGTGCTTGGGAGACTGGACTTGATGTGATGCATGACTAACCTCTCAAAGCATTTCATCATGATTGGGGTCAGTGCTATGGGACGATAGTCATTCAGACAGGACACATGTGACTTCTTTGGTACTGGGATTATGGAGGTGGATTTGAGACACGTGGGGACGACTGCCTGGCTCAGCGAGATGTTGAAGATGTCTGTTAAGACATTCGTCAGCTGTGCAGCACAGTCTCTCAGTACACGCCCAGGTATGTTGTCAGGGCCCGCAGCCTTCGTGGGTTAATCCTGGATAGGGTCTTCCTTACATCGGCTGGGGAGAGACAGAGTACCTGGTCGTTTGGAGATGTGGGTAGTTTCTGTGCAGGTGTGTCGTTCTGTATCTCAAATCGTGAGTAGAAGTGGTTGAGTGCCTCTGGTAGGGATGTGTCATCGTCACTGGCCTGTGGCGGGCCTTGTAGTCAGTGATGGTCTGAATGGCTTGCCACAGGGTCCGAGTGTCTTTACTGTCGCTGAAGTTGTTGTTGATTTTTTTAGCATACTGATGTTTTGCCTTCTTGATGCCATGAGACAGATTGGCTCTTGCTGTTTTGAGGGCTGCTTTATCTCCTGATCTGAATGCTTCATCTCTGGTCTTTAGCAGCCCACGAACCTCTGCTGTCATCCATGGCTTCTGGTTGGCACGTGTGGTGATGGTCTTGATGACTGTCACATCATCTATGCACTTTTTGATGTAAGCAGTCACAGTTTCAGTGTACTCCTGTAGGTCTGTGTGGTTGTTGTAGGTGGCCGCCTCTTTAAACATGTTCCAGTCTGTGTCCTGGAAGCAGTCCTGCAGTGCTGAGCTAGCATTTTCTGGCCATACCGTGATTTGCTTTTGAACCGGTTTGGTGAGTTTCAGAAGTGGTCTGTATGCTGGGATTAGCATAACAGAGATGTGGTCCGAGTACCCGAGGTGGGGGCGGGTTCAGCTTTGTATGCATTTTCTCTATTGTATAAACAAAGTCCAGTGTGTTATTTCCCTTGTTGCAAAGTTCACATGTTGGTAGAACTTTGGCAAAACTGTCTTTAAGTTTTCGTGGTTGAAGTCACCGGCTATGATGAAAAAGCCGTCGGGGTTATTTGTTTGTTGTTCGCTGATGGCGCTGTACAGTTCACGAAGCGCGTCCTTAGCGTTTGCACACGGGGGGATGTAAACCGCGACAATAACAATGGCCGTGAACTCCCGCGGCAGATAGAACGGTCGACACTTCACAAACATAAACTCCACCAGCGACGAACAGTGTTTTGATACTAACGCAGCATTGTTACACCATTCTTTGTTGATATACACACAAGCCACCGCCGCGAGTCTTACCAGACAGTGATGAATCTCTGTCCGCTCGGTAGCAGGTTAGCCCGTGCAGCTGAATGGCGGAGTCCGGGATGTTGTTCTTTAGCCATGTTTCAGTGAAAACAAACACACAACAATCCCTTGCTCATGCTGTGTAGACCGACTGAGATGAATTAAGTCCAGTTTGTTTTCCAGAGAGCGAACGTTTGAGAGCATGAGTGTTGGAAGAGCCGGTCTTGAGGGGTTAGCCCTTAGCCTGGCTCGTATACCTCCGCGCTTACCGCGCTTCCGTCCTCTCTCACACCGCTTGCGACGCCACCTTGTGCGGGTAGCGTCAGTAGGCGAGGCCGCGGTCTCGAGGTCCGACTCCAGCAGTAAACAAAGGCCTCGTAGCTTCTCAGTAGCCGCCGGCGAGAGTTTGTGTTTGTATGTGTTGTCGATATCCAAAAGGCTTTGGCGATCATAGATGTATCCCGGAGTGATCTCCCGATGAATTAGCGGTAAATTGACATTGTTTGGAGACGAACAGACGACATTAAAAGACATAAAAGCACCGTCTTTGGGACCCGGAGAAGCCGCTGCGTCTGAGCACGCCGCCATCTTGGATAGACTAACTCTTGGATAGACTAACTCTTTTTAAGTAAAGAGACATAAGTAAGTAAGTGGCATACTTACAGGTAAGTAAGCCACTGCAAACAATTTCAGATGTCACAGAGTCCCAAAACTGTTTGCTATCGACAGTGCCATCAAAGTGTGCTGGTGGTGCCTCCATTTCACTTACTGCATATTTAAGCATGGTATTAAAAAAGTATTGTCATTTTCCTTTGATTCATCAAAAAATGTTTGTTTTGTTACTCACCAGGCATATTGAATACACCCTTTCTGTGAAGGTCCATGACCACCACTAGTGGATAGTATCCACATTTGTAGCAAGAATATAAGTAGTTGTGTGAGGTCATGGCTTCAAAGTGCATGTAGGCATGGAGTATTGTGGCTTTTTTAGGGAAGGTCTTATTTTCTGTTTGCTCAAGGACTTCAATTGCTCGGCTTACAGAATGGTGAGTCTAAAAAAGTATAAAATATTGTAAGGCACACATTAAAAAAATAAGGACAGTAAAACACTACATGTGTTCTTACCTGAAGTGATGCACGTAGTACAACACACAAATGAAGGGTGATGAGAATATGATCATTGAATTTGTGAATTTGTGAATTCCATCACTCCATTCTTGATATCTGTACATCAGCCCACAGTCAGGACATTGCCTGCAGTATATAGAAAAGCCTAAAAAAATGAAAGGAAAAGAAACAGTACAATATTGTTATTGATTGCTTTCAATCATCTAGAAAGTCCACTGTGCACTGACTTCTACTATGTTTAACATTAGTTAAATTGGTATGGCTAAGATGATATGGATGATATATTTTGACATGTCTCACCATCTACAACACCAGTATAAGTGACAAGTTTGGCATCTGCTGTTATGAGCAGTGGCTCGGTAAGTTGCCCGGCACACTCCACGCATGATGTTTCTTTTGGTATCAACTGCCTTGGAAGATCCTGCAAAGATTTGGAACCAGTGACCAAATGCTGGGGTAGTTGGGCAGGAAGAGCTTTTTTTCCATTAAATAGTGAACCATCCTTCGAAGGCCTGCATCATCAGGTGGATATGCTTGTCCTTCATCTTCACCTTTGGATACAGAATCTGTCTCTTGATTATTCACAATTGGATCGGGCCTGATATCACTCACTGTCATGAACAGATGTCGGTCAGTACTAAAAAGATGCCATTTTGCAATTGTTTTATGAAGACATGACTGTCTTGCTTTGGCACATGGACAGTGCCAGGACTTCTTTTTTGAATCATATGCAGCTATTATCCTACCCAGTCTGCTGTGGTACGAAACTTTTGGCTCATATATTGAAATGAACTTTTTGGATGGCGGCCCTCCAACAGTCACCTCAACAGAAAGTGGAACACCTGCATCAGTAGCTGCCTTTTGTTGGTTTAAGCAGCTCTGCTTTCTTGCATCCCCAAAAATCCTACAAGTAACCATTTCTGTCAGTACCTCCTCATCTAAAATGATGGGTGTAGTGTCTGAGCGGGGACAGAAGATCAATGACTTGAGATGAATGCACTCATAAGGAACAATTCCACTTCTCACTGCAAATTCAGCATTTGTGCTGCATTCATCCAATTCACAGGTTATTTTTTGGCTTGCACTCCATGTTTTTTTTTTTGAAAATGTATAGGAGAGCATGGCTTAAAGAATGACTTATCAACAGCAAAGATGCCATTTTTGGCATCAATGCATTGGCATGATAGATGCCGCTTTGCTGTAATATCTGTCACCCTTTGCCTATGTCTTCGGTTGATATGAACCAGCAAGTTCTTTTGATTTATTTTGATGCCACAGTGTGTGCAAGTCACCCTGACTTGCTGCCGGACATGTACTCTTTTTGTTCACAGTGATGCTGGGGATGGTTCTGGTGCTGCTGGGGATGGAGGTGGTGCTGATGCTGGGGATGGAGGTGGTGGTGCTGATGCTGGGGATAGGTGGCGGTGCTGATGCTGGGGATGGAGGTGGCGGTGCTGATGCTGAATTTTTACACATTTTAAAATGTGTGATAAGACTGTCACGTCTAATTATTGTTGATGCACAGTAAAAGCAGTGAAAATGTGGTGATTGCCTGCACTTTAGACAACACTTGATGATGATAAAATCTAAAACGTAGAAAGAATAAATCAGCACAATTGTCTTGTTTACATGTTTAATACAGTGCATCACCTATGCTGAGGTTTTGTGATGAAACACCTTGCTCAAGATCATTTTTTAATTTTTTTACCACACTCCCACCAAACACTAAGGCTAGTGAGGATGAAGGTTTTGTTTTGTCCAAGCAGAACACATGCAATTCTACTAAATAAAGCCCTGATTAAAATCTATTAGCTGAACACACTACTGCTCACCCGGAACAAATACCTGAGACTCTACTCAGACTCAGACTCTCTTGCAAGCTGATTGTTTTTAATATTTACAATGATTCGAATTAAGTAATGTAATGCAGAAAAACTATAACAACAAAAAATGAAGTGAAGTATATGAAATTCAGACTTCCCAAAGGTTTCACAACACATGAACAATATATTTTTAGTTTTAAATGCTAGGAAGAAATTACTATGACATGCAAAAACATTAAGGTTCAACAAGTATGTGTTTCTCACACGTCGCACCCACAGTATAATTAAAATAATTCACACACACATACGTTACCTTCTTCTTGAACTGTATTTCGCATGTGATTAGCTACATGATTTCGGAGCTCATGTAAATGGTTATACACCGATTTACAGTAGGCACAGTGGTATTTTTGGCAGCACACTGTGCATCTATCGATAGACAGCAGGGGATCCTGTCCTCGCAAAAGTATTGTCTGATGCATCTGTTCAGGTTAAACAAATACTGAAATAAAATAAATAAAAACTGTGATTAAACAAAGACACTACACATGCTTAAATGTAATTTAGCATGGGGAGAATGCTAGAACTTATTAGCTATCGATAGTTAAGGCACGAAAAAAACTCCCGATTAATATTTCATGGGGTCAAAACATAACAATAACATTAGTCATGTCGAGACAGTGAAATATTGATTTATAAATGAAAGATTTAGATTTTAAAGTTCGGGTTATCTTTAAAGTACAGTTTTCTTACCGTGCTATACAGGTTGTACATTAATTCGAATGTACATTAATCCAATTAGCCTTTTTCACAAAAATCGGAAATTACGTCAGCGCAGGGTAAAGTTAGTTCCGTTAAAGGTCTGCGCCTATTATATCAGTGGGCCCTTTTCTCAAATAATGCTTCTTACCTTTTCTGTTTTGTCTGTTTTCCAAGTTGTTGTTATATAATCTATAAAGAAATAACATTTTACTTGTTTGTAACTTATGGCTACTCAGACTGCTGACTCCTGAGATAATACGCTTGACATAGCGCTGGATGGTTTCTATTCTCCGTCTCCAGCAAAGTCCCTTTTTTAAATAGTCTTTGATCTCCGGTACATTTGAGCGTATTATCTCAGTTTACTCAGTCATTTCCCCCTCGAATCACCACGTCATGATAAATTACTTCAAAATGACAACATTTATGACCATGCACATTTTTCCAAGAATAGCCTACATTAAACAATTCTCAGTCCGGTTGAAGCATATTAAACGTAATCCCGATAGAAAAGGAACAAAACAATGAATCCAAGTCATCTCTTGTTAAATATGTATTTCCCAGGGCACATTATACAACGCACATTTACTCCATCACATTAATAATGTAAAGGAGAGCAATTAGAAAATACAACATTACTTTAATAGTAAAGGCTAATTATGCCTAAAAGCCCCGCCCACTAGATCCAGTGAGGGGGAGCTGGAGCTTCAGCAAGGAGGAGCTAGAGCTCTAGCTCCTCCCATTTGGCTCTGCAGCGAGCACCACTTGTAAACAAATGCAAATCACCACAGAAAAGCCGACCGTTTTACATTAATATTTAAAAAAAAACATCTTACATAGGCTTAGAATAAAACGGACTAATATGTAAATCTCTTTAAATAAAAATAATCGCTCTGTTGTTTGTCTGAGAGGCTGCAAATATTCATTACTATTCAGTCTCCTTCACTACAGTGGTAGTGAGGCTAACTGCTAAAACACTTAAGTCAATTAACCATGGTTTTACTATAGTAAACGTGTAGCGACCGTGTTTTTGGTGTATGTATTACCATTCGTATAACCACAATCTTAAATACCATGGATAAACTATGGTTAGAGTAGCAAAACCATGGCTAATTTTGTAAGGGGAGAATACACTATAGCTAGATCTCAAACAGTGGATCATTGTTATATTGTCATATTGCCCGGTAAAACTGCTCAGTGTTAAGAGTTACGCCATTATAGAGGTAACAGAACTTGAAGCTCATTTGAAACGATGTGTATTGTGGATGCTATGCAAATAAATACATTGACTTGACCGAACCAAGTTGAAGATTCCTACTAGCGATGCCGAACAACGATGCGAGCGATCAAATAAATGAATGAATGAAACTTAATCAGTACAAAAAGTGGCCGGGTCTTAACGATTTTATATATAGGCTATAACATGTAATAATATTTATATATATATATATATATATATATATATATATATATATGTATATGTGTGTGTATGTGTGTGTGAGTGTGTGTGTGTGTGCGCGCGTTTGTTTGTTTGCTTGTTAGTTATGTTAAAAGGGCTTTGATGTCCAAACATAAGTAACACTGTAAGAGCATTACTAAATAAGTAAACCTAAAAATGTACATTCTGTTATTAAATTGTATATTCTGTAAATTATTATTTTTCTTTTCTGCATTTCACCTCTGCTATAGTTTAAATAAACCTGGCATTGTGACAGATTGTTTATGTTCCTAGATTCTTCCATGCTGGCGGCCGTGCACAAGAGTTGGAGCGTATCTCCTGTCGGAGAACATCTCTAGACATTATGAACCATCTGTCTAGTAAGTAATACCTCAAATATACACTACCTTTAAGGGTCAGATTTGTCATGTATTAGTATTTTATGCTCACCACTGCTGCATTTATTTGATTAAAATACAGTAAAACAGTAATATTGTGAAATTACCATTTTTTAATAACAATTTCCTATCTCAGTATGTTTTAAAAAGTGATCAAAGCTGAATCCACAGTCTTCAGTGTCACATGATTCTTCAGAAATCATGCTTTGCGAAAACAAGAATAAATTACATTTTACAATATATTCATATAGAAAACAGTTATTTGCAATAATAATATTTCAGGATGAGTTTAGAGAATGAGAATGTGAAATCCCAAGTTTATAGCAATATGTGCTATTGCATAGACCTGAACAACCATCAATCACTTAATTAACCCTCACATTGAGTTTCTCAATGAGGCTAAAATTTATATTAAATGCACCAGCTCAGTTATACCTGAAGGTTACTTGCTTGCGTTGCCTTTGTGTTACAGGGATTCCCTTTTGTCGTCGTCGTCCTTGCAGGAAAAGGGGTTTTCCCAAGTGCTGATTGGCTGGAAGTTCAGTAGTTGTTGAAGTGATGCCTTGGGCGTTGGCTGGAGATGCGGAGTTGGTCTGGTTGAAGTTTTGAGGTGGTCACAGGCTCGAGTTGAACTCGGAGACAAGGTGTGGTGGCAAAACATAACTTAAACTGAGAACACGAAACTCGCAACGGTAAATAAACTAAAAGAAAAGAAAGAAAGGGTGTAACGAGACTAGGTGGTTTTTCATACACTCATACATACCAAACACGAATAACCCTTAAAGTCGTTCAATAGTCATTAAAAAGACATACATAATATGTGCTTAAAACATGATAGTCTAATATGTGGGTTTCATACATAATATAGTGTTATGCCTAGAAATGTCCTTTTAGGATGATTTTATATGCATATGAAAAAGAAAGTCTCTGTGTAGTTCTATGTAGGACATAGGGATATGTTCGGTGAAGACCAGAGAGAGGTTAAAAGGTCTCCTAAAGAATTTCAGTCTCAGTCTTTGTCTTGTACAGTATGTGTGGGGGAAAAGTCAATCTAAAGAAGCTCGTGATTTCTCTTGTGGAACACATGTGATGGCCATCTCTTTGACCATTAATCTTGATTATTTACCCCAAATTTGACGATCTCCTTCCTGCGTTGGACTTATCAATAAGTGTTCTTTTGTCTTAATGTTGCAAGCTATTCTGGAAGAGGCTTGTTGGTTAGGCTTCCTTCAGAGGTCGGAGCTTGGAATCTGATTTATGTCATTGTCCTGATTTCTTGGGGCCTCTCTGGAATTTCGGCTCCTCATGTTTCGATGTTCTGATCGAATCTTAGTTTGTCTGACTCATTCTGACCCTACAACACTCTCACACCGTGTCTAAAATGGATGCGACAAAGTGACTGTTAAAAATCATTTGAGCTTTTTGTCAGTACGTCATAAATAGAACGAGGCATCAGATTACTGTCAGGGATTTGTTGTGTCGTGCCGCACTGCATCCAGTGTAGACAACATCATATAATAATAGCTCCTATTGTATTTTGTTGCGCCGTCCGGCAGAACGTTGGTCCTCCATGCCCAGGACTGGACACCAGTGTTGTAGGTCATCTATCTAGAACTAATCAAGTTTTTCAGTTTTACTAACTATAAAGTCACAAACAGGTGAGCGTGATCAGGTGTGGACCTAAACTCTGGGTGTTAATCACTCAGGTCCCTTGCGCAGTAGTCAGTGGTTAAGGCCTGTCTCAGTCACAAAATTTAGTTTGCTCCCTAAAAAAAAAAAACTGAAAACCAGGAAGCATCAATGCTCACTATGTTCCCCTATAGGAAGTTCTGAAGCTCAAAACTTAAGAGAAAATTTGCTACAAAATGACACATGATAGATTTTAAAACACAAACTAATATTATATTTCAGCATAAACATACATCACTAGACAGGTAGTGTCTAATCTAGCAAATATTTATTTATGACTGAAATCTTGCACATGCATGTAACAAAGTATTTATCATAATGTGCTGTAAATAACATAAAAAAAATATATCAATTTTACTGTTGTGCATAAATGTCAGTAGTGATGTTATTGACGCGTTTCTAAAAGCAGTTCGCAGAGACGGAGAAGACAGAGAGTGCACCCTGTTTGTTTTCTTATTTTTCCAAAAGCACAAAGTTGTGTTGTTATTGTGAGTGTACACAAATAAAAGTAGACACTTAACAGTTTCGATTGATGTATAACACTTATCTGTATGACCAAAATCGATGGAGTATTTTTAGTGTCTTTCGCACTGATAAGAAAAAAAATAAGCTTGTCTCGCCGGCGAGACAGCCGACCCCAGAGATTTAATAACAGTCTAGCAATATCCATACATGGCCATTGTCCACTTGAAAAGCCGTTGGATCCTTGTGTGGCCACGTATTCTGTTAAGAGGCAAACGAGATGAGAGGCGAGCGGATCCATTTTCAGGGTTTTATTTAAATACATGGTCATAAATACAGGCAGGGTCGAACAATGGCAAACAGGTACAACACAGGCAAGACAAAGAGTAATCCTAGGGCAAGCGTGGGTCTTCAATCGGCAAACAGTATCCAACAGGGCAAGGCAAAGAGTTAATCCAGGAAACACAGCAATAATCCAGGCAGGGGAAAACACAATCCGAAACAGGCAAGACTAAGACTAAGACTAAGACTAAGACTAAGACTAAGACTAAGACTGGCTCCGTAAGGTAACTATCAGCTATGGTAGCGATATGTGCATACAATACTCGGCAACTGAACGAGGAAGTCCAGGGTTTATAAAGCATGTCTGACTGGATACAGCTGTGTGCGTATGATCAGGTGAGCGTGTGATTAGTGAGATGGCTGATGGGAAATGTAGTCCAAGGTAATGTGTCTCTGTGGTGTGAGAGTCAATATGATGGAAGGGTGACCTCTGGTGGCAATCAGACGGAAGACCATGGACCGGATTCATGACAGTTTTACAGCCTTTCTTTTTTCCATAGTTGTCACTGAACAAATATACTGTGTTTAACTAAAATAAGTAATTTTTTTATGATCATAACATTTATTTAAATATCTTCTAATAGTTGGAGCCAATATCCTTGTTGTATAGGCAGTGTGAAATGCAGTGCGGTTGTGCTTCGCAGAATGTGAGTTAGAGTCCCATTTTGGGGACCTTTCGTGATCCGATAAATAAATATTTAAGTATCTTCTAATTAAAACAGTAAGGGTTCCTATGCAGTTTAGAAATATGGAAATTGATTTAAGTCATCTGATCATAGTCATGTGACCAACTCTCTATAGCTTTACACATTTACAAAGACAACAATTTTCACACTCAAAAAGTACAGCATATTTTCATACTCGGTGGAAAAAAAGAAGAAAAAAAAAAGAGTAAAATCCAAGTCCTCATTGAATCCTTGATAGATATTTGCCTTTAATTTGTAAATCCAAAATGTCTCTCTTTGATTAAGTTGAAGTTCTCTATTGCCTTTCCTAATAGTAATGTTTATATGATCAATACCTTGTATTCTAATGATTGAAGGATTACTATTATGCATTAATTTAAAATGTTTTGCCAAAGGATATTCTTCATTACCCCTCCTACCCACATAGCAATTTTTCTCTGGCCCAGCTCCGGCCCACAGAATCAGCTTTTGCTCGGCCCACATACCGCAATGACGGTCCTAGTGTGGACCGGGTCTGGATTCCAGACAAGGGCCACACATGGGCCATAACTGGCCCAAGTCTCAGCCAAGTTAATTACCCATAACTGGCCCTCCACACTAGGACCGTAATTCATTGCGGTATGTGGGCCAATTAACTTGGCTGAGACTTAGGCCCTTGTCTGGAATCCAGACCTGGTCCACATTAGGACCGTAATTCATTGCGGTATGTGGGCCAATTAACTTGGCTGAAACTTGGGCCAGTTATGGCCCATGTGTGGCCCTTGTCTGGAATCCAGACCTGGTCCACACTAGGACCGTCATTCGTTGTGGTTTATGAGCCAAGCAAAAGCTGATTGTGTGGGCCGGAGCTGGGCCAGAGAAAAATTGCTATGTGGGATCTGAGGTCCTGTATGACCATACCTGTATGACCATAGCTGGCCCTATTCTGGTCCTATATGCTGGACCAGATGGGTTCCACATGTCAGCCTCAACAAAACCATAACCAAGCCACTTGATACACACCCCTCCCAGATGAATAGTCACAACAACGACAATATTCTGAACAAATATTTAATCATGTTTAATCAGCAAACCAAGTTGAATGGATCTCACACCTAACATACAGCATTATGGTCAGTTCACACTTCCACAAAAACTATTAAAAAAAAACATGCTTATTTGTTTTGCTTGGTCAGTGTGTTCACCCTGGTGGAGTATGGCAGTGTGAATTGGCTTTTAGGTGCTTTGGAAAACAAAATTTTTTTTTTTTTTTTTTTTTTTAATGTTCACGCAATTAAAACAGAATTCTTAATAAGGTAGTTTCTCTATTTTTGCAATATTCAAGTGTTCATGTCCCTGAATAATATCTGCATGAACCTAAGTCTAAAGAGTACACATAATATCTAGTAGACAGCAATCCTTGTGAGTGAGAAGTCTGGTGTGGAGGCTGGATCTGGAACTGACTTCTGTCCAGTTTATCTGTCTTCACGAACTGCCCTGAAATACAATTCAAACAAACAATGTAGTGTGAGGCTCTTATCACAATGCTTATTTTGGCCTCAGTGGTGAAGTGTGCAGAAAATTCTGCTGGACTGAAATTTAGTCTTTGGTGAACAGTCTTCAAGAGTGCAAAAAATATTTTAAGTTTTAAGTACCTTTCAGGCTCGCGTGAGGTTTCCACAAGCAACAAAGTCTACTTGAACAAAAACTTAACTACATTTAAAGAAAATAATATACATACAGACCGTTACAGTTTGAAGTGAGGTGCGTTCACAGTACTCTGGTTCTGTCTTACTGTTATTAATTTTAATTTCAAAGAACTTTATTATCATCTGTGTCTTTTTTTAAATTATGATGGACCCCTCTGTAGGTTGTTGTGTATGAAGTTTCCTCAGAGCAGAGTTAAACAAGATGGCCTTGTAGGACATGCAGGAAATATTTGATATTTATTTGATATATTTTTTTTAGTGCTGTCAATCGATTAAAAAATGTAATCACGTTAATCACAGTCATGGAATGTGATTAATCATGATTAATCACAAAGTTAAAATACTAGGATTTACCTGTAAATGTGTTGAAATAAAGAAATGCATGACAAACTAGTTCAAGGAAACAGAACCTTTCACACTTCCGCCAGGTATGAGACATAATCCTTATTATTCTTTTAGACTAGACTTGGAGGGGGATCTAATTGACTGGGAGACGGATCTGGAGGCCGACATTCCCCCTCTCCTCTCTCCTTCGTCCTGGCTTGTCCTGTCCAGCCCTCCTTTGTCTCTGCTGGTCCCGTCCAGCTCCATGCCTCCAGAGCGCCCTCCAGTGCCCGCTCCTCGAAAGCGCCCTCCAAAGTTTAGCCCTGAAAGCCCAGAGGTTCACAAAAGCCCGCCCTCCCAACCGCTCCTGCCTCCTCCACCGCTGTGGTCTGGCAGCCCCTCTGCTCGCCCTCAGCCCACCATCAATGCGGTGCGAGCCCCACGGGACTGCCATCCTCCAGCGTCGCCGGGGCTGGAGTATCCCTCACCTCCACTTCCAGTCTCCTCGGCCCAGACTCCGCCTCGGCCTGTGGACCCAGCGGCTCCACCTCGGCTACTAGCTCCTTCGCCTCCCTGTGACCCATCGATCCTCCAGCTCCACCGGGCTCCCTCGTCCCTCCAGCTCCGCCTTGGTCGGGCGTCGACCCGGCATCGCCTCAGGACTCCGATCCTCCGGCTGCTCCTCGTCGCTCCATCCCACCGGCTCTGTTGGGCTCCTTCCTCCCGCCAGCTCCACCTTGGTCCTCAGTCTCACTGGCTCCGGCGCGGATCTCTGGATTTCTGCCTCCGCCTCGGTTGCCAAAGCCCTCGGCTCCACCTTGGCTCCCCGGATCCTCAGCATCCCCATTCCTCCTCCATGGCTCCTCCCTCTGTCGGCTCCACCGTGGGCCATCATCATGGCTGTGGCCTGGGTCCTGCCAGGCTCCTCCTGCTCCGGGTCCCTCCTGTCTCCTCCCTGGCTCCTTCCTCCTTCGTCGCCTCCCTGGTCTCTGTCTGCCGGCCCCCTCCTGAGTGTCCATCCTCCTCCTGAGCCTCCACAATTGTTCCCCCCCCCACCCCCCGTTTTGTTGTGGTTTTTGCTCCCCATGTGTTCCCTGTGACCCAGTTTCTCCCCAGTCTGATTGTTAATTTGATTCCAGCTGTGTCTCCTTAGTTCCCTCGTTATCCTGTCTTTATAAGCCCCAGTTCATGTTTGTCGGTCTTTGAATGTCTTCCCTGCCTGTGATATGTTACTTGGATTAAAGACTCTCATTTTGTGTATTCCTCGTCTCCTCGTTCCTGGTTCCCATGCTTCCCTTGAAGCGTGACACTTCGCTTTATTTTCAAAATCTTGCTCTTTATCACAAATCCTACGTAATATTTGAAACTGCCCCAAAGGTATATTATTTATAAACAAGCTGAGATACTGGCATCAAATATGACAAGGGACAATTTGTTACAAAGAAAAATAAGAGTAGAATATTCTAATAAGGTCTATTTTGTAATAAAAAATAATACGAATGCTGAGAAAATGAAACAAATTATTCAAAAAAATTGGGGTATTCTACAAAATGATGAATTGCTGAGAAATATTTCCTGATCCTCCAATGATTAGTTTTAGAAAATGCACAACCTTAGGGGACAAATTAGTACATAGTTATTTACCACCTAACCGGGTAAGTTCTTGGTTGGGGAATAAACCTAAGGGTTGTTTTAAATGTCATCACTGTAACCATTGTGATACTGTGGTACAAGGTAAAACATTCTTAGATGAAAATGTGAATAAGTTTTACTCTATTAGACATTTTATTCATTGTCAAACTACCCATGTTATTTAAAGACCAGAAAGTCCTCAATGTAAGGTGTTTTATGTTGGAAGAACAAAAAGACGATTACTGGACTGATTGGCTGAACACAAATATGCCATTAGGAGAGGTAATGAAGAATATCCAAAACATTTTAAATTAATGCATAATAGTAATCCTTCAATCCTTAGAATACAAGGTATTGATCGTATAAACATTACTATTAGGAAAGGCAGTAGAGAAATTAAACTTAATCAAAGAGAGACATTTTGGATTTTCATATTAAAGGCAAATATGTATCCAGGATTAAATGAGGACTTGGATTTTACTCATTTTTTATAATGTTTTTTTTTTTTTTTTTTTTGAAGTAGTATTCTTGAGTATGAAAATATGCTGCATTTTTTGAGTGTGAAAATTGTTGTCTTTGTAAATGTGTAAAGCTATAGAGTGTTGTTGGTCACATGACTATGATCAGATGGCTTAATGAATGACATTAGGTGTGTTCGACTTGAAGTGGCGCTGCGGAGTGCAGAATGATCAGTGTATGACATCAAAGTACAGAGAGAGCGATAAGAGGGCAGATGGATCCTTATGCTTTCAAATTGCTCTTGCGGTACATTTATGTCATACACTGATAATTCTGTGCAGCGCCACTTCAAGTCGAACACACCTAGTGCTTTCACCTGTGCTAAGCTGCTTGTTTGCTCTCCCTGAAGAAGGCATGTGCCGAAATACGTTGGAAAGTTTTTAGAGTTTTTGGATGTAGCCATTTGATAATAAAGGCTTTTTAATTCACAAGAGTGCCATGGTCATTCTGAAGAATCAATTTAGTGTTTACCTTCATGTGGTCTACTCTTCAGGACAATGGTAACCACAAAAACTTCAACATAACAGAAACTCTTAAATTAAACAAGTCTTTCCCTTCACTAAAACACATAACATAACACTTAATTACAACATTTTCTCTCCTTATCCAGTCCTATGCAAAATATGCTAGGAACTAGAAATACCAAAACCAAATCCCAAAGCCTTATAAAAATGCTCATTTCAGAAGAAAATTTCAAACGACTTTTGCATCTGAATTTTTCATATTCAGATAACACAATGTTTCCATGGTAGCTACTCCAAGGTACTTCCAATAATACCATGATACATGTCCAAAAACATATTGCATGTTCACAAAATGTGCTTCATTTTTGTCAAACATTTTGAGACAAGAGATGGGGCAATTGTTTTAAATTACATTTCAGTCTCTTCCTCACACAAAGCTATCATATGACTTCAGAAGATTATTATTATTATTATTATTATTATTCACAATTTTGGAACACCCAGTGGATGAGACAATTATGTGATATATTCTTTTAATGGTCCATTGTAAAAGTATGTTCTTCTTCTTCTTAATATACCACATTATAATACAAATAAGTAATGACTAAAAATAGGAATGTTTTCTTAAAATGTCTAAACTTAATTAAAAAAGAGAGAAAGTTCAGAAATGGAAATGTATTAAACTTCTATGTTTAAAGCATAAAGGCTTTTACTTTATGACTGTTATCTTATTTGTTATTAGTTATTGGTCTGATTTTATCCTTTCTGTCTCAGATTCCACATCTTCTTCTTCTTCTTCTTCTTCTTCGGAATGCAGTGATTATGCTCTGTTCTTTTTCTCTCTCTGGCTCTTCCCCAGTGGGCTTTGTGATGGGTGACCAGGGTCTCAACGCCTGACAGTAGACTCAGCAGGATCTCAAAGGCCCTGATGGAAGCCACAGATGGCCATTCCCTTACACAGGAACACACATACATTAGTAATGTGTGTGTGTGTGTGTGTGTGTGTGTGTGTGTTTGTACATACTCTTCAGCAGTGTGAAGGACTTTTCACACTGAATGCGAAATCGGCGCAAATGTTCGGCGCGATGACGCTTTTGAATCGAAACGATAGATCTCTATGGGGCTATTCATACCAGACGCGATCATTCGCAGCGCGAAAAAAGCGAGGATTTTTTTTTTCTCTCTCTCTATTTTTTTCGTCCTGTTCCCTGTCGCTCCGCGATGAAATGGGCCGTCCAATTAGAGATTTGAGATGCCCGGAGCAACTGCTGTTGCACAAAAAGGCGAGAGTTCGAAAACCAGTGTAAACAGGGGCGTCGCTAGTGGGGGGAAAAGGGTGACAGAGTGCATAGGGCCCAGAGGTCTGGAGGGCCCGCGATCGTCTACTGGCCATTGGGAACACCAGGACATTCCATTCAAATAGTGGGCTGAATATTATGGGAATATTATTATTAATATGGGAATATCCCCTATATTAGGCGCTGTTTTTAAATTGCAGTGCATGCAAAACAGCATAAAGCAAATACTACAAAAGCGCGGAACAGTGCTCCTCGATGCATCCGCCAGCCGCGCGTCAAAGAGCGGGACCAGTCACCCGCACAGCGCTGAAGAACGTGCATCGCGTTTCTGCCACGATTTATAAGAGATAAACAGCGCAAGTCGCTTGATCCATTCAGATGTGACACAGAATTGTTAAACAGTCATATGAGAAAGGTTAGTGATTCTGGCTGAAAACAGCCACGACAATGAGGATAAAGCTACTAGGCTTATCAATTCAGCACCATAGTAATTTAACTTGAATTTATTAACACTGTATAAATAGACTATGTGTTGGCAGAAATATTTATTATGTTACTGTTACATATTGTGGAATATGCTATTTTAATTTCCAAGAAGCTGTCTTGTAGTTTCTTCATGTTTATTTTTTTTATTATTGTTTTTATTTTTTTAGCTACAATTTTAGAGTTTATTAGCCTATTAGGCTATTTATTTTAAAATCCATATAACCATGGTAATAAGGACCATGGTTTTACTTCTTTTGACCACCATCCTACTAGTCAGTTAAACTCTGGATACTTCTTTCTTTTTAGATGTTTAGTTCTAATGAATTTTAATTGAAGTAAAATGTTAATTCAATAAGGCCCTGATTAAAGATAAATATCTTATAAATATCTTTAAAAATGTCTTATATAAATTAGGTGGGAGATCCACCCAAAAATGAAAATTATCATCATTTACTCAATATCATGCCATTCCAAGCCTGTATGAATTTATTTCTTCTGTGGAACATAGAATATTTTTTGTCCATACAGTAGAAATCAAGGGTAACCAAAATGGTTTGGTAACATTCTACAAAATTGTATTTTGTGTTCAACAGAAGAAAGTCATTTGGAATGACATGAGGATGAGGAAATGATGACAGAATTTATTAGCAGTAACTTTCCAGCAGTCTAGCTTAAAATCAATGATTTACTGTCAAGTGCTTTTCAATGTGACAAAAATGCATTATTAAGTTTGTTGCATTTGTCATGAATGCAGCCATAATTATCGTTTCTGTCCAGTTATTTATTCATTTGTTTTTTTACTCCAATTGAAGGCCCTATGACCCATCACCCCAAACGTTATTTGACATTTTATGATTGCAACTCATACTAACCCCCCACCCCACTGAACTTGATTTTGAGGGGGCCCCATAGCAAATTCAGTGCACAGGGCCCATAATTCCTAGTGACAACCCTGAGTGTAAACAAGCACAGAAGAACAGTATTCCGAGAGAGAAGAGAGTGGATTTGGTATCTGAGAATAGATTTATTCTCACATGTAATTTATATTAATTATCCACTGAATTATGTGATCTGGAGTGTCCGTTTTCATCCACGTGCATAAGTGTTATATGAAATATGAAAGCAAATGTAACCCTGCCTGCCTTTTTTTTAGATTTACTGTTTTCTGCATAAAATCGTCCTACATAATGTGCAGAACATTCTGTGAAAATACAAAGCTGATATCTTTAACGCTGACCGAATAAGACCATGTTAAATTTTTTTAATGATAATTAAATTAATAGGTGAAATCAAAATTTGAGGCTCGTTATCTCAGAATTAGATTTTTAGACTTTAGCCTGGTTTTCACAGGCAGGGTCACAAATAGACATGATCATGATATATTTTCTGTATGTGTTTTGTATGCAGCTCATGGTATTTTCATATCAATAAAGGATGTTTATGAAATAAGTGCACATGGCGTTATTAACATACAGTGCATGCCTGCCAATTATAGAATCAAAATCAACTATAGATCACAATATATATGCACAAACATATACTGTGCATGCACACAAACACACGCATATCGTAATGCATTGAGAAGTGTTTCCATCTGACTCCCTACAGTTTCACACAATCTGAAGGGGTCAGAAGCCGGGTCTCCTGATGAAACTCGTGTTGTGACAGGAAACAAAGGAAAACAGTCCCTCTCTCCACCCTTCTTCTCTTCTCATTTACCTCCCCTGTGAGAAAGAGCCAGACATGGACAGACATAGGCTGGACTGAGGATTTGGGGCTAGCACAAGATGGATTGTGAATCAGGGGCAGTGAGGGCTCAGAAAGAGGAGGAGGGCTCAAGTGAAATGTTGGAAAACATAAGGGCAGAGGGGAAAAGTCATGAAAAGCCAGAGATTTGTGTTCATTTGTGCTGTGTGTGTGTGTGTGTGTGTGTTCATGGGTCCCAGATAGCAAGCAACCATTGAAACAATACTCAAGTCAGCCAATGCAATGATGTTAATACTGCACCCTCCCTTAATGTTGAAATAAAGTAGAAATAAAAAAGCAATGCTAATATAATTGACAGTGTTTGGGAAACTTAAAGTAATGCATTACAATATCGCATTGCTCCCTTAAAAATTACTATGTAAACGTAATTACATTAGTTTCTTTATTTCACCTCACCTGGCTTTCTCTGTTTCTTTTAATTTTTCCTGAATCTAAAGGCCATATGTCACAACAAACACAACACAGAAATAAAATAAATAAATAAATACAAATATTCACAATGCATTGTCCTTTCACACTAATAGCAAAATGAATAAGCCTCAGGCTGTATGAAACAAATTTATGTCTATAATGTAGAGAGCATTAACTTTTTTTTTTTTTTTTTCACAAAACAAACTGGCAAAACCCATCTGTTTGCATAGTACCCAAGCTGATTAAATTATTTGTATGAGGGGACTATGTGAGCATGGGTATTAGGGTATTATGACTAGGGTTTATGATTAGGGTGTGCTATCATTCCCCTGGCATGGCATCTTCTCTCTAGAACAAATTCTTTCTCCTTGATGCCTTTATCTTTCGCCCTCTGGCCTCTTTAGTATTGCCATGAGCACAGTAGTCAGAGCTTCACAGAGGCCAGGGTTCAAAGAAATTCATTCACGTTTGAGAAATTAATTCGAAGTGGCATGCCCACAGAAGATCATTCAAGGATCTCAGGGAGGTTATTTCCACTTCTGAGCAGAAGAAACTTGAGATCTTTTCATGGGCAGATCCAGGGACGGGCACACTGCAGAACAGAGTGGATGGAATCAGCATTAGCTTAACTTCTCACCCTTGCATTGTTGCCCCCTTCAGCACATCAAGCCAGGAGGTTTTAGTGTGGATGACGGTTGCATCAGCACACATCCCTGAAGACTCCAGAGAATCAAGGAAAGACTGAGCACAATGACTTTTTTTTTGTAAATCTGTTGCTTACTTCAGCAAAGCACTGGAGATTGCTCTTTGCCTTTATTCTCCTTATGTATACTCTTTCCCTGGTTGGGTTGTATTTAAGAGCTTTACAATTTGCCAATATCTGTGGAAAGCTGATTGAGCAGTGCAGTAGCCTGCCCTATTATGTGCAGTAGCCTACACTCTTAGCTGAAGTTTAGCTTCAACCATCTCCAACACACTTGCCTGGAAGTTTAAGTCTGAAGACTTTGATTGTTTTGGTTCAAGTGTGTTTAATTGAGTTGGAGTGAAACTCTGCAGGACAGTGGGCCTCCAGGAAAAGGTTTGGACACCCCTACCCTAGGGGCTCTAACCTATAGATTTGTTCCAAGGACCAGTCTGGGTGAGGAAGCATGCCAACCAGGTTAAGTATTAAAGTGCATTGAGCTGCGGAATTTTCCACACTTCTAGGCACTAAAGCTCTTGGACACGTGGCAGCGTGGCTACAGTCTGGTTCACTACAGTTGATTTTACAGCTGGCATTTATTCAGTATGGCATATTAATGTTCCCATATCGTCAACAGCATGAAGCTGCCTCATGGTTCCCTCAAAAGGGACCATCTTAGGGTTATGTATATATAAACCTATTCCCTGAGAAGGAGCTGCATCACATTTCCATACTGTAAGCATGCCCGTGTTTCTTCATTCAAGGCAAATCTTAGCTGATGACACTTTGTGTGGGCACATTCTTATAGCATGCTGGCATCATATGACTGCTGTAGCCAATCAAGATTAGTATATTTGTACACATACTGTAGCTCTGGACACCGGTCACACACTGAACATGTTCCTATAGTGTTAACACCATAATGCAGTATCTTGTTTCCTTCTCAGGGAGCCAGGCAGTATTTAAAACCATAATATGTTTTTCGTTTAATTAATTTTTGATTAGTATTAAAAACTGATTAAAGTTTAAAGATTAAAATATACAATGAAAATTAGTATTGCATAGTTGCACAGTACTTGATGATATTCACTAAGAGTGTAAATCACCATCAAATAATAGAAGTATGATGCACATCTTAGCATCCATTTCCATAGTGACTCCTGGATTTGGTGCACTGTTGTGAATGTCTTTGTGTTAACTGTGAACATACTGTAAGGGAAACAAGGTCAATTTAGCTCAAAGGGAATCATTTAAGATTTTATTGGGAATTTGAACAGAATCACTGTTTTATAGCTGATCACTGAGTCAGCCGGCGATTCATTAAAAAGCCGTGGGGGGTGGAATTAAAAAGCAACTATTATATTTTACTTCACATATAAATAGTGATGACAATTTAAACACTTCTACACTTAAAACAAATAAATAAATAATAAAAAATAAATATAACAGTTTTCTTTTTTTTTTTTTACATTTCAACATTTAGGTCAACAAAAAGTGTCCTAATCATTGCGGTGTGATTTGTTGCATACCTAAAGATCTCCTCATCTTGAATGTCAGATCTTAGTTTTGGTGGTGGAATAAGTAGCATTCAGTTCTCCGAAGTTGATTTTCATCAAAACGTGAAGAACGGGGAACTACACCTGAGGCCAAGAACTGGTTCTTGACTCAGGATACACAAGTAAGACAGTCTCAGTGCTGCTGGAAAACGAGTCATCAGATAAATTGACTTCCTGGACTGAGTCAGTAACACTAGGGCTAACATCTCCCATAGCAAAAGTATTACAGCTAGAGGAAACAGAAAGGTGCTTTAGGTTTTGTCTCTTGCATGCTGGAGTTAGTGTCATCAGTTTGTAGAATCTATCCTTGTCATGTCTTTAAGCTTAAAAGTTTTCAATATCCCTCCAGTTGTTGGAAACATGTCCTATGTCCCATTGATTGAAACATTTCAATTTTAAGTGCTTGAACCATTGAGGAAAGCTCGCTGCCATCCAAATTCATCAGTATTTTCTGGAAGAATTCAAACATGAATTTGAGACTCTGAGAGTAGATTAAGTTGAGAGAGTAGATCAGGCCAAACAACATTACTAATCCAAAGGAAATACTCTTTAAGTGTTGTAGCAGCTTCACACCATCTATCAAAAATAAAACATCTGGCTCATCCGCAGTACCAGCAGCTTCTTTGTAAAGTCTCAGAGTGAATTCAGGGTTGCAGTCCTATGGCATTTAAAAAAAAAAAAAAAAAAAAAAAAACACATTGTTCAGTTTCACTGAAATATTGACAATATACAGTCTGGCAATGTATGTTTAGGTCCGTACAAAAAAGTATATATACACTAACCTGGAATTCTTTGACTATTGTCATATCCTCATTGAGGTACACACACACACTCTCGTTTGATATGTGTCACCACACTGAAATTATGACAACATTAAAACCATATATATTAAAAATGGCACAATAATAAAAACTGATGTTCAATCATTGTAATTAGTTCTAAAGGAATGAAATGCAGTACCACACCTTGTCTGCAACTGCCATAATGTGTGATATCTTCTGTGTAGAAGCACCTCCTTTGCTGCTGAACACCTTATATTTGCACGTTTCCTATAAACTTTTACATGCAGCTTTCATACACTGACATATCTAAAAGTCAAAAAAGAGAGAGAAAACATCAATACTTTTACAAATAAATGAGTAAAGTTTAGTTATATAACAAAACAAAACAAACAAAAAATGTATACATAACGTAACTGAGTGATTATCCCACACTGGAGTCAGGGCCGTACCCAACATTGAGGCCCCCGAGGTCCGGACCTCGGTATTTTTCCAATAACAGAAGTTGTAAAATAATTACCTTATACTAATTCTGCTTTGGTGCTACAAGGATAAAAAGGCAAGGTAACAGATCTTCTCATCTGAGATGCCTCAGCGGTAGGGGTGTGCGATATATAGTCTACGATTATATTGTAATTGTTGTTGTCGATGTGTGATTTGACATGATCGAGTATTTAGCAAAAACCATTCAAAACACCCCTACAGAGTGCACGCATACATTACGTGAATTCTAGACTAGTGAGTGCGCATTTAGTGTTCTTTCACTGCATGATTCAGTCTATTAAAATGCATTTAGAATGATCACAAATTCAAGACATGGGGGCAGAAAATGTATATATTTATACCACTTAGTTAATCAATTTCACATGAAGAGTGCCATTTTTCTCCAAAAATTACCATGATTATAAATGTGATATTGATTTTTTTACAACAGCTCAATAAACAAAAGTTAATTAAGAGATTACGTTTTAGACACCATATTACCTGTTTTTGCTCTATTTCGCCAACAAAAATAATTCCAAACACAGCCACAGTGCTGTTTTGCGTCTCTGAGCAACATGACGATGTTTCGTTCCTGAATGAATCAACCGTTTAAATGATTTGGTTCAATCGCAATGACTCACTTATTAACAGTGACCTATCAGCAGTTTTAATTTCACATTTCGATTTTTTTCATGTTTTAAATCATTACAAATATCAGTATTTAACGTTTCATTTTTAATATATCAAAACATTATTTATGCATTTGTAATTGCAGTTAAATGCATTTATGTCTTGCATTAAACAGTGTGTAAATACATCTAAATGTCACTTCAGAGTTCTTCAGAATGCTTCACTTCTGAGTTGACTTGATTTGCTTGGTAACAGCCCAAATGTCTTATTATTCTAATTCACTGATTAAATGTAAGAATCTGACTCAAAATATAATGGACAATTTTAGAAAAAAAAAAAGGCTTATAAACATAAAAATGCCCATGAAATATAAAAATCTGTTTAAACTTATTGGAAAAGATTTCTGTCAGTGTGAATTAAAAATATTAAAATAATAATAATAATAATATTCATGTTTAATCATTTTAGACACTTGATTTTGCTGAAGGCTACCAGGATAATTATAACTTGAGTTTATTAACAAACAATAGCTTCTCTATTTCCAGTTTGTAGCGTGGATCATTCATTGCGACATTTAATCTGATTCTCATGTTTAAGAATCTGTTATCTTGAAAAATAATTTATGCTGCTACTGCCCACTGACTTGGTTTTAAACCTGTATTATTATCCAATTTATGAGCCTTAAAACATCTTTATTGGTGGTCCAAGACATTTCATAACACATAATGTGTTTACAATATTCCAGATTATGTATGTGGTGCACAGTAGAAGCAGGTTGGGGAATGGATTGATCTGAATTGAGGAGCATATTTTTTGAAAGCCCTCAATGCTCCTATTTAGTGAGTAGGGAGCAGAAATAGAAAACCTAGAGTGGAGTATATGTGTTGCTCACATTATACTAAACACACTCTTTGTCACACACACAGTTTAATAATGAACTGAAAACATTTGTATACTTCTCATGATAACATAAAAGTTATTGGTGCAATGTTTGACAATAACAATGTTTGAATTTTCCTTCTTATGGCTAATAATATATCATCTGCTGATATGTCATGCATCTCTACTCACTAGTAATTACATTTTTAATGTACTGTTGTAAAAGAGCAATATCAAAATTGCAGTCATGTTGTTGTTTTATCATTGTTCCTATGGACACATGATAGCTGTGCTCATATTCAGAACAACAGCAAAACAGTACAACATGGTTTTGGCTTTGGTCTAATAATTTATAGACTAACTTTCCTGGAATTCTTTTTCAGCGCTCCCACAAAGGTATGTAGTCTGTGAGGTTTTTTTTTTTAATAACACTTTATATCAGGGGTATCACACTCGGCTCCTGGAGGGCAACTGTCCTAGCTTTGTTCTAAACCTGCTCCAACATACATATCGGTAGTTTTCAAACCAACTTAAAAGACTGTTTGTCAGTTATTTATTCATGTATATTATTCATGTCCATTTTTTTATTTTGCAGAAAAAGTGAATGTGCTTTCCCTATTCTCAGCCTCAGACGTCACGCCCACGGACTGTTGGCTAAACGTCTGATACATATGGCACACAAAAGTGGAAACACTTCAAGAGTTTCAATGTCGTCATCGGACTGGTTGAATTACACAGGATTTCCGGGAGACGTGTGTGTCACGTTCTTTAACGTTCCACCTGGAAACAAAGATGCCGTGACGCCAAACTCCTCACGAAAGAAGAAAGCCGTCATGTTTACAACTGTGATGACGAGCGCTTATCAGGATCAACTAACCACTGGATTTTTAAAAGTATGTGAAATATTTAAAGCTCATGGCATAGAATCTGTAAAATACGTCCGAGAGTTTTACACAGTCTGTTATTGCGGTGACATTTCCACGCCCCACGAAACGTGATGCTGAACAAAATGAACTGGGATTGGTTGTTTGACATGTCGGTCAAACGGCCTCATGGGTGGGCCTTGGCAAGTGAAAGCTGCCATGGATTCCAGACCTTAAGCCGTCAGTTTGAAGCTCTGGCTATGCGAGACAATGCTTTCCCTAATGTGGACACAGGATCCCTGAGAGAGGCTGTTCACAACAAATTATCAAATGAGCGAAAGCTTAAATGTGAGATGTTAATGTTTGAATACTGTGAATTTGCATTTTCATGCTTTGTTTAATTGTGCCTTTTATTGTTTTATTGTGTCATATACCCTAGTTTGTAGTGTACACAGATGATGTTGTTACACATGGTGAATAAATGTTGAAATGTAATATGGCAGATGTAGTATGGTGTGTCACATTTTTGTATTTGTAACATTTTTAAGATTGACAAGTATGCTAGTAATACCACAGGTTTAT
Source organism: Onychostoma macrolepis (assembly GCF_012432095.1). Classification (NCBI taxonomy): domain Eukaryota; kingdom Metazoa; phylum Chordata; class Actinopteri; order Cypriniformes; family Cyprinidae; genus Onychostoma; species Onychostoma macrolepis. Next base: position 32,426,588 of record NC_081159.1, on the reverse strand, counting down.
GACAGAAAAACTATGGTTTTCTTGCAGTAATATCATAGCAAATTAAGTATTACCACAAAAAACTCTGCAAAATTATTACAGGAATACCACAAAAATATTAAAAAAGGACCACAGGACTATTACAGGAAAGCCAGGTATTAGTGCAGAAATATGACAGTAGTACCACAGGAATATCGCAGATATATTACATACAGTACAACAAAAATGCTGTTGTAAAGCGTTCCAAAAAACAACACAATACCACATAATTACCACACAATTTTTGTGTAGTACTTTTAATGTTTTACCACATGTAATACCGCAGGTAATTTTTGTAAGGGTTAACAAAGATATTTATTAAGTCAAGATCGATTAAATAATAAAATAGATGATATTTAAGTCTAAATCACTTACAAATAAAGAAAACATCTTACCTTGTATAATCTCTACAGCTATTCTTAATTTTCCTTATCGCTGAGTCTCAGTCGCGCCTTCATCGACTTGCTGCCTTCAGTGTTTTTTTTGTTTTTGTTTTTTTTAATCTAATATGCGCATGCGCAACATCCGCATTTGCGCATTATGGCAACAAATTAGGTATAGTGTCAGGTTTGTCTCGGATATATTACATTCATGTTGAAAAAGAGTAATTACGAACAATAAAAGTTATTTTAACCCTTAAATATACTTTATTTAAATTGTTTGCTTAATTTCAATTACTGGCAAGAATCATTAGTAATGCTTCAATATACATTATGCCATGGTCTGTCTGAATACTCGATTCTGATTGACTGGCAGGTGTTGATTAAATTCGTTGAACCGCACAGGTAGTTCCAGGTCAGTTTAATCACGTTCTATATTAATGTGCTTCCTATAAACAGTGGTAACCATAGTGACATACAGTTAGAGTTGAATAGTAATACAGACGAAAATAACCGTAATTTTTATCGTTCCGGTCAAATATTGCAGCGCAAATATTATTAACATCTTTAATATGTGAATGCTGGGAAATGACCATGGCATAAACGGGATAATCAACGGCTAGCTGTGCATTAAACGATTTGAATGCACGACGTGGAGGTGAAGAACCGCCCGACGCACAGCTGAGGCTAGCCGTTGATTATCCCTTATGTATCACATGGCACAATGTAATGTAAAATGCTGTATTTGATGCCATCTGTCTCCGTTCTTCTGATACATCTCTGATCAGTTCCTCTCCCTTGTGTCCTGCTGTATGTTCACAAATAGCAAAACACACGGTTTTACAAATGAGGACGTCCTCAAAGGGAGGTTTTACGTGATTTTGTCAAGTTTTGGTTATTTCTGGGTACCAATTTTTCCCAAAAAATTGTTTACTGTAACGTAAGTAGGTACACACACACACACACACACACACACACACACAGGCAGAGGTGGACAGTAACTAAGTAAATTTACTTGAGTATTGTACTTAAGTACACTTTTTGAGTATCTATACTTTACTTGAGTATTATTTTTTCTGGAAACTTGTGACTTTAACTTCTGTACTAAATTGAGGGCCAGTTTGACTGTTCATGCAGTTATTTGTGTAATAGGTTTGTTCGTTGTGTGATTATTAGTCTGGCAGTTAGTTAATGACCTATAGTTAGGACCCAGACCGCGTTAGAGACCCGGATGCTGGCGCAGTTTAGGAAAGGTGAAAGCGCTGTTATTATAATAAGCGTGAGATCATTGGATCTAACGGTGATAACGTCATTCCATCCGTGATGCTTTGAATAATCGCATGTGTGTGTGCATCAACTAGTAAGTTAATTTTCATACTGTATATTTACATTGCTACGTTAATTTATGTTTAAAGACGAGCTTATCGCGTATGCCTTAATACATGTCTCTGTAAACTAATCACAGATAATCCTGTTACGCAATCACTGTATAAACATTTACCGTGTTTATTGACATACGAGATGCCGGTTGTTCTTCACTTGCACACTGATGTTCTTTAATGTAAACTTGTACTTTATTATTGTTATTTCTATTTCTAGAACCACACTCAAGTAAACTTCAAATTCTGAAATGAGTGGTCTGTGAGTGGTGTGTGCTTCTAACTCCTCCAACTGACATAACTTAATTGTTCTGACCGGACAATTTTTGGTGGTTGCCACCGGGTATTAATTAGCACCTAAGAGCTTAAGAATTCTTTACATGGTCCTTCGAGCCGGATCTGGGCAACTTCTGAAATAGCATAATGTCCATAACTAAAGAGGAGATAAGTGATGCTACTGTTCACTCTCGTCGCCGAACACAGATGCCAAGATACCTCGAAGACTATGAGGTGGATTATGTGCCAGAGCAGCGATTAGTGCACACACCCTCAGGCCACTCCAACGAGGGAGAACAGTTAGAAGGGGCTACAGGAGGTCCATTACCACCCTTCAACACTCTGGTTGCTGGCATTGATCACTTTCCTACCTATGAAGGGACTCCACACTTCTCTCCTGAAGTACTACAGATGCACCTGAAGGATCTGGAAGAGGAGAACCGTCAGCTTAGATGTGACCTCAGAGAACACTCTCCAAGACCAGTGTCCGCATCTCAGCCAATTCATTCGCCCAGACATTCGATGCGTAATATGGAGGAACAAGCCTCTACCTCAACGTCATATCACAGAGTGACGCCTTCAAGAGATCAAAGAGATCCACGTTATGAAAGGGATAAGTCAGAGAAGTGTAGTGAGGATAAGTTATGCGCAGAACGTCAACATGATAAAATAGATGAGATCATACATGAGCTTCAGAAAATGAAAGCGAGTTCCAAGACATCCAGATCGGCATCACCACCGCCAAAGCGTGCAGCAACACCCCTGAGGGCTGAGCATGCTGACGACCGCTACCAGCACTCAAGGCAGCCATCCACACACTATTACAGCCCTACCTCAAGGCAACAGCAACCATATGTGCCCATTCGTTCCTCACTGCCACCTAGTCAAGAGAACATCTACCGTGGTCCAACCCCTACTATACCTGATTTCTCTAGAGAGGATCCACGTGAGTTTGCCCGGTTAAAGGTAGCTCTTGACAATCTTCTGCCTGCCGACGCTACAGAGCGCTTTAAGTTCCAGATACTGACAGATCACTTGAAGCTTGAGGAAGCATTGCTCATTGCTGACTCCTATAGTAATAGCAGGTACCCATACAGTCATACCATGCAAGCTCTAACAGAACTTTATGGGCAACCCCACCAACTTGCACTTCAGCGCATTGCTGGGCTGATGGATGGACCCAGCATAAGAAGTGGTGACACAAAAGCATTCAGGCTTTTTGCTCTGAAGATAAGGGCCCTGGTTGGAATGCTGGATCAGTTAGGAGGTCCTGGACGTACAGAACTGACTTGCGGGTCACACGTCTCCCGACTCCTGGCTAAATTGCCCCACGATCTCAGAGCAAACTTTAAGAGGTATGTCAATCCCCTCAAGATCTTACCCAAGATGGCGGCGCGAGTACATCGCGAGGCTCTGGGTCTCTCCAGATTTTGCAATTTTGCGGTATTTTTCTTACTCATCTCGGGCCTGTTCGTGCAGAACAGTTGTGCCTTTACATCGTACACCCGTTGTGAGCTTTTGGATATCGGTTTGCGAATTTCCGACACTTTTATGGACAATCTTCGACTCCTTCCTGAGATCGCTAGGACACCCGAGGCTATGCACCCTACCCGGCCGGGCGGAAGTGCTCGCAGGCGGCGTCGAGATCGTAAACAAAGGCGGGGGAAGCGCGGAGGACTAAGAGCTAAGCTAAGGCTAACACCACACCGGCTCTCTTTACCCAGCATTTTCCTTGCCAATGTACGGTCGCTAGTGAACAAAATGGAGGAGATTCGACTCAGCATCACACACAGCAAGAAACTTTTGAACTGTAACGTCCTAATCTTCACGGAAACCTGGTTAAACAGCGGAATACCGGACACCGCTATTGAGCTAGCGGGACGCCACACACTCCGGGCGGATAGAACATTAGATGGCTCCGGTAAGACCAGAGGTGGTGGATTGTGCATTTACATTAACAAAGCTTGGTGCACAAACTCTGCTATTGTTGGGAGTCATTGTTCAGCTAACCTTGAGTTTCTCATGGTTAAATGTAGACCGTTTATCTACCGCGGAGTTCACTTCCACCATTATAACTGCAGCCTATATTCCCCCGGATGCTGATGCCAAGCTTGCTATGAAAGAACTTCACGCAGCCATCAGTAAACAACAGACTGATCACCCGGAAGCGGCTTTTATTGTTGCAGGTGACTTTAATCACTCAAACTTAAAGTCAGTGCTACCCAAGTTTCACCAGCATGTTTCCTGTCACACCAGAGGAAACAAAACCTTAGACCATGTTTACACAAACATGGCTGGAGCTACGTTGCGACACCCCTCCCCACCTGGGACAGTCAGATCACCTTTCTTTGTTCCTCACCCCAAATATGCACCCCTCATCAACCGTGTGAAGCCATCAGTGAAGACCATCAAAGTGTGGCCTGCGGGGGCAGATTCCACACTCCAGGAAAGGTTTCTACACACAGACTGGAGTATGTTTGCTTCTCAAGCCACCAGTGGCGCTCACACAGACATTGACTCTTACACCTCCTCTGTATTGGATCATATCAATATCACCATTGACAGTGTTACAACCCAGAAACAGATCACCACATATCCAAATCAGAAGCCTTGGATGAACAAGGAAGTGCGACTCCTGTTGAAGTCACGCAACACTGCCTTCAGATCAGGAGATGCACAAGCCTACAGCACATCCAGAGCAAACCTGAAGAGGGGCATCAAAAGGCCAAGCACTGCTACAAGCTAAAGATAGAGGGACACTTTTCCAACTCTGACCCTCGGCGCATGTGGCAGGGCATTCAGGCCATCAGTGACTACAAACCCACCCACTCCACCCCGCAGCCACTGATGTCAACTTCCTGAACGAGCTAAATTACTTTTATGCTCGCTTTGAAAGAGACAACAGAGAAACTGCCACCAAGCTCAATCCCTCAGATGACCACCCACCAATCATACTCTCCTCCACAGATGTCTGCAAGGAACTGAACCGGATCAGCGCGCACAAGGCTGCTGGACCAGACAACATCCCTGGTCGTGTTCTCAGGGCATGTGCGGAGCAGCTCGCTGGGGTTTTACAGACATTTTCAACCTGTCTCTTGCCCAAGCAGCCGTACCAACATGCTTTAAATGCACTTCCATTGTGCCAGTGCCAAAACACTCTAGTCCGAGGTGCCCTAATGACTACCGCCCTGTAGCACTCACACCCATCGTCATGAAGTGCTTTGAGCGGCTGGTCCTGGAACACCTAAAAGACTCTCTACCATCCACATTGGACTCACACCAGTTTGCCTACCGTAGCAATAGGAGCACAGAGGACGCAGTTTCCATGGCACTGCACTCTGTGCTCACTCACCTGGACAATAAGAACACTTATGCACGTATGCTGTTTGTTGACTTCAGCTCAGCATTCAACACTGTCATCCCAACCAAGTTAATAGCCAAACTTGGAGACCTGGGCATCAATACCTCAATGTGTAACTGGATTTTGGACTTCCTGACCAACAGACCCCAGAATGTTCGATCAGGATTCACCTGCTCCACATCCATCACACTTAACACTGGTGTACCACAGGGCTGTGTGCTAAGCCCGTTTCTCTACTCCCTCTTCACCTCTGACTGCAAGCCTGTGTATGGATCTAATTCCATCGTCAAGTTTGCAGACGACACCACGGTGATTGGCCTCATCAGTAACAACGATGAGACTGCCTATAGGGAGGAGATCCAGCACCTGGCCACATGGTGCACTGAAAATAACCTGCTCCTCAACACCACCAAAACGAAGGAGCTCATCGTGGACTTCAGGAAGGAGTCAAGAGACACACGACACCATCCACATCAATGGAATGGCTGTTGAGCGTGTCTCCAGTTTCAAGTTCCTGGGGATCCACATCTCGGCGGACATGTTGTGGAAAACCAACACCTCCAGCCTGGTCAAGAAGGCTCACCAGCGCCTCTTCTTTCTGAGGACACTGAGGAAGAATCAGCTCTCCTCAGCTATCCTGGTGAACTTCTATCGCTGCGCAATAGAAAGCATCCTGACCAACTGTGTCACAGTATGGTATGGGAGCTGCTCTGTTGCGGAGCGCAAGGCACTGCAACGGTGGTGAAAACTGCCCAGCGCATCACAGGGACTCCACTACCTGCCATTGAACACATCCAGAGGAAACGCTGTCTGCATCGAGCTCGCAGCATCCTTAAGGACTCCTCTCACCCAGCCCACAGACTGTTTTCTCTCCTGCCCTCCGGCAGGCGTTTCAGGTGCCTCCGGACCAGGACCAGCAGACTAAAGAACAGTTTCTTCCCCAGAGCTGTCTCTTTACTGAACTCTACCCCGTTGATCCACTTCCTCATATATTATTAACTCTTCTCTCCTACCTCACATCTGCCTTATTTGCACTACTGAATGTAAATATTTATCACAGTAACAACTGTTTACTTTTGTATCTTGCACTACCATACCTAAATTGGACTATGCTCATTTGCACTGCCGACTGTTGTTACATTATCAATGCTTACATTAATATTTTGTACAGTTAATCACTTCCACTGCACTTTTACACCTTGTTTATAGTAACAGTCATCTGTATATATATTATATTGATAGTACATATCACCTGTAAATTCTGCCTATAGTAATAGCCATCTGTATATTTATTCACTATACACATTCACCTGTAAATTCTGTATATTTATTCACTATACATATTCACTTGTAATTTCTGTATATTTATTCACTATACATATTCACCTGTAAATTCTGTACATTTATTCACTATACACATTCACCTGTAAATTCTGTATATTTATTCACTATACATATTCACCTGTAAATTCTGTACATTTATTCACTATACATATTCACTTGTAATTTCTGTATATTTATTCACTATACATATTCACCTGTAAATTCTGTTTATATTAATAACCATCTTTCTATATATATTTATACATATACTCAGTACATATCCTTGTCCTGCACTTATTCAACCATTGTATATACTGCACTTGCTACTATTGCACTTCTGGTTAGACCTAAACTGCATTTCGTTGCCCTGTACCTGTACTTGTGTAATGACAATAAAGTTGAATCTAATCTAATCTAAAGACACCAATCCCGACCTTGTTGGACTTGGCAGAATGGATGGAATATGAGGTGAGGGTACAAGAAGACGGTACTCAATTCAGTACTGACTCAAGTGGAGAGAGAATGAGTTCCCGCAGAGAACAGCGAAGAGCACCGAAAGTCTCACACAAACCTACTGCCATCCTCCATGGAAGTGAGCAAAGGCAAGCCCTCAAGGCAGAATCAGTTCAGCAAAGTGCAGTTTCTGCACACAACTCAACACTATCTCAACCAGTGTTCAAATTTTAAACTGCTGACTAAAGAGCAGATTGTGACCTGGATCAGATCAAATCAGAGATGCTGGAAATGTGGACGTGATCATCAAGCAGGTCAGTGTACTCATAAAGCAAAATGCAAGAAGTGTCAGAGGAGACACCTAGAAGTCCTGCATGAGGTCAACAATGAAAGGAGTGCTCATGCTACCAAAGCAACAGAAGAGATCAGCCAGTCTGTCAGCACTACAGTAGAAACTCTGTATGTCGACCATCCAACAGGCAGCAGTAAAGTGTTACTGAAACTCTGCAGAGTCATCATACGCAACGGAGACCTTTCACTGGATACATATGCCCTGCTAGATGATGGATCAGAATGCACCTTACTTCTCCATGAGGCAGCTCAGCAACTCAGCCTTCACGGTAAGCCCGAAAACCTGTCTCTTCGCACAGTGCGCCAAGACATCCGCATCATCCGTGGCTCCACAGTATCATTCACAGTGAGTCCCGCCACACAACCAGATCGCAACTTCGCAATCAAGAGAGCTTTCACAGCTGAAGAGCTTGGACTAGCACCTCATACTTACCCAACTGAGACATTACAGAAGAGATATCACCATCTCAAAGGTCTACCTTTGCAGTCAATTGACCATGCGAGGCCATTACTGCTCATTGGGTCAGATTACCCACAACTGATCACCCCAGTTGAGCCAGTCCGGTTGGGACCCCCTGGAGGTCCAGCAGCAGTGAAAACTCGCTTGGGATGGACATTACAAGGTCCATCGAAGTTCCTTGAATTCATCCCCCACATGCCACAGTGCCTGTTCACATCTATCAGCCTTGCACCTAATGATCTGTTCAGTCAAGTAGAAAGGTTGTGGCAGATGGACATCTTGCCCTACCGCAACGAAAAGCTTGTGACAAGATCGAAGCAAGACACAAAAGCTATGCGCATGTTGGAGGAGAAAACGATCAGGGTAGATGTGAAAGGTGTGCAAAGATATGCTACCCCTCTCCTCTGGAAAACTAGCCCTCCACTACTAGCTGCTCCAAAGGAAGCAGTACTGCCTCATTTGCGGCGGACTGAAAACCAGCTGTCCCAGAGTCCTGAGAAATCTCAAGTGTACAAGTCAGAAATAACAAAGTTGCTGGAGGCAGGCTATGTAAAGAAAATCCTCAATCCACAGCCGTACAGACTCAAGGGTGGTACATTCCGCACCACATGGTCCACCATAACGGCAAGAACAGGATTGTATTCAACTGTTCCTTCAATTTTCAAGGACTGAGTCTGAATGAATACCTTCTTCCAGGACCGACTCTGGGTGCAAACTTGTTGGGGGTACTTCTCCGTTTCCGAGAACATGCAGTAGCCATCAGCAGCGACATAAAGGGGATGTTTCATCAGGTTCGTCTCCTGACAGAAGACCAAGCATTCTTGCGATTCCTGTGGCGAGACCTGAACACAACCAGCCCACCTGATATCTACCAGTGGTCAGTGTTACCCTTTGGTACCACTTGCAGCCCATGCTGTGTAACCTTTGCTCTCCAGAAACATGTTGCCGATCACAGCCAGCCAGACAGTGAGGTACGTGCATCAATAGAGCGTTGTTTTTATGTAGATAATTGGCTGCAAAGTATTCCCTCTCTTGACACTGCCAGGCATCTAGTGGATGAGGTGCGACATCTGCTAGCCGAGGGTGGATTTGAACTGCGCCAATGGGCTAGCAACACTCCCCAAATCCTGCATCATCTGCCGCAGCAAATCAGATCAGAGAATTATGAGCTTTGGTTCAGTTCAGACAGGGCAGACCCTCAGGAACGCACACTAGGACTTAGGTGGCAGTGTAGATCCGACACACTTGGATACAAACATGGCCATGTCATTAAAGCCGAGCCGACTATGCGACACATTTATCGCATCCTTTCGAGTCAATACGATCCTTTGGGATTCATCACCCCATTTACCACCCGAGCAAAGATCATAGTACAAAGGCTCTGGGACAAAAAAAGAGAATGGGATGACCCTGAATTGCCCGCTGACCTCAGAAATGCATGGCTCACTTGGGAAGACGAGCTTCCACAACTCCCAAATGTTACGCTGCCCAGATGCTACACTACGAAGGTAGATCCCTTGACCAGTTCAAGAAGTGTGCACGTATTCTGTGATGCCTCAGAACGGGCATACGGCTCTGTAGCGTATCTCCGCACTGAAGATAACAAGGGCCAGATAGAGGTATCATTCTTGGCAGCTAGATCACGAGTAGCTCTAGCTGGATCACAACTGGCAGCAGTTCTGCAAAGAGAGCTCACGCTAGACATCAGCAGTTTCAAATACTGGACTGATTCTACCACAGTTTTAAGCTGGCTGCAGTCAGACTCGTGTCACTTCAAAGTGTTCGTGGGAACTAGAATCGCAGAGATTCAAGAACTTACTGACTCACAGTTATGGTCATATGTACACTCTCAAGACAACCCCGCTGATGATATTACTCGTGGCATGTCCATGTCTCAGCTTGCCAAACCTTGTCGGTGGAAGGATGGCCCAGCATTCTTGCAGAAACCTCCATCGCACTGGCCAAAATTACCCAACCTAGAGTTAGCCGCTACCTCCGAGGAACTGCGTAAACCAGCATCTTTCCATCTTCTCATGACTCAGGATGACGGGCATCCAGGTGCTACGTCTCAATATGACAGCTTTCAAGAGCTTCTTGATGCGACAGCCCAATCACTTCACGGGGCGGCCAGCCCCACAGACACGGTCACGGCTGACACATATAAGAAAGCTGAACTCAGAGTCATCCAACAGTCCCAGATGGAAAGCTTCCCTGACGACTACTCCCAGCTTCAAGCAGGGAAATCCATCTCCCCAAACAGCCGTCTAAAGACATTAGCTCCTGAATTTGATCCTGACAGTCAACTGATTAGAGTAGGTGGAAGACTCAGACGATGCCATCTGCTGAGCCCTGATATTCTGCACCCTATTGTTCTAGACCCAGTCCATCCAGTGACTAAACTTCTAATTAAGCACTATGACACACAGCTACATCACCCTGGTACTGAACGGGTCTTTGCCGATATCAGAAGGCGCTTCTGGATTTTGAGAGGTCGACAAGCAGTTAGATCAATTCAGCATCACTGCATTGAGTGTCAGAAATGGCGTGGCAAGCCCAACGTCCCTAAAATGGCAGACTTACCCCCTTCCAGCCTAAGACTCTTCCAGCCAGCCTTCTACTCCACAGGCATAGACTGTTTCGCCCATTTACCATCAAAATTGGGCCGAAATGAGAAACGCTGGGGCATCATCTATAAATGCCTAACCACAAAGGCAGTGTACATCGACCTTCTATCTCAAGCAGACACAGACTCCTTCCTCATGTCTCACGCAGATTCATCGCCCGTGAGAAAACCTCACGAGCTGCTCAGCGATCAGGGCACTAATTTCAGAGGCGGAGACCGGGAACTGAAGGAAGCCTTCAACAATATTCACCCTCAGTTGCAAACAGAGCTTGCCAAGCAACAGATCAACTTTAAGTACAATCCACCAAACTCCCACACTTCGTGGATCTTGGGAGAAAGAGATTAGATCTGTTAAAGCTGCACTGTACACAACCATTGGTGCACAAACTGTCACAGAAGAAGTGCTCAGGACTGTTCTAATTGAAATAGAAGGAATTCTAAATTCAAAGCCATTGGGATATGTATCCTCTGATGTTGCTGATCCAGACCCAGTAACTCCTAATTCACTCTTGATGGGACGACTGGATTCTGCTTTGCCTCAGGTAATTTACCCTGAATCTGATCTGCTTAGCCGCAAACGCTGGCGACACAGCCAAATACTGGAAGACCAGTTCTGGAACTGTTATCTGCGTAACTACCTGCCTGGACTCCAGTCTCCCCAGAAGTGGCAACAAGAGAAAGACAATCTGACAGTTGGGACGGTAGTTATGATCGCTGATCCACAATCTCCCCGAGCACTCTGGCCCATTGGGAAGGTGAAAGCTGTCATACCTGGAGCTGATGGTAAAGTCAGAGCTGTGGAGGTTCAGGTCAAAGACAGAACCTACATCAGGCCCGTTGTCAGACTAATTAAGCTACCTCCACTCCCTGAATGACTGAATGAGTACTGACCCAAGATGCAAATCTGCAAACACATTTGGGGGCGGCTGTACTAAATTGAGGGCCAGTTTGACTGTTCATGCAGTTATTTGTGTAATAGGTTTGTTCGTTGTGTGATTATTAGTCTGGCAGTTAGTTAATGACCTATAGTTAGGACCCAGACCGCGTTAGAGACCCGGATGCTGGCGCAGTTTAGGAAAGGTGTAAGCGCTGTTATTATAATAAGCGTGAGATCGTTGGATCTAACGGTGATAACGTCATTCCATCCGTGATGCTTTGAATAATCGCATGTGTGCGTGCATCAACTAGTAAGTTAATTTTCATACTGTATATTTACATTGCTTTGTTAATTTATGTTTAAAGACGAGCTTATCGCGTATGCCTTAATATATGTCTCTGTAAACTAATCACAGATAATCCTGTTACGCAATCACTGTATAAACATTTACCGTGTTTATTGACATACGAGATGCCGGCTGTTATTCACTTGCATACTGATGTTCTTTAATGTAAACTTGTACTTTATTATTGTTATTTCTATTTCTAGAACCACACTCAAGTAAACTTCAAATTCTGAAATGAGTGGTCTGTGAGTGGTGTGTGCTTCTAACTCCTCCAACTGACATAACTTAATTGTTCTGACCGGACAATTTTTGGTGGTTGCCACCGGGTATTAATTAGCACCTAAGAGCTTAAGATTTCTTTATAACTTCACTACAATTGAAAGACAAATATCATACTTTTTACTCAACTACATTTATATCAAGGTCCCCAAGTAGAAAGCCGTTATATTTAGCAGTTTTTACAGTGTGTGCATTTTCAGATTCACTGAACCCTTTTTTTCTGCAAAAATCCGGTCTGCGATCTGCCAGGACCTTCCTGTGTTGCCAAGTCTTACAGTATTTCTAAGTCTGCAGTTTTCCGCCTAGCTTTGAATGGACATTTGGCTGATTTTTGTTGCGCAAATCTGGCAACCTCGGGATCTTCCCCGCTAAACTAATGTAAACGTCCGTGCTACTGCACAGCTAAAAGCGCTCTAAAAAGGCATGTGTTAACTCTTTAAAGCCCTTTGGAAAATTAACCATGTTTTTACTATAGTAACCGTATTTGCAGTAAAATCACAGTATCCACAAATTTACTATTATCTCACTATAGTAACCATATGCTATTTGTAGTAAAACTTCAGTAACCACAAATTTACTATAGTGTCATTATATTAACTATAGTTTGATTTTTGTAGTTGAACTATGGCAATACAAATGGTAGTATATGTCAAAAATCGCTGCCCTCGCTTTACTAATATATAAATAATATATATATATATATATATATATATATATATATATATATAAACTTAGGACTACTGGTAAATTGCTGCTAAAAACTGGTCAGGGAAGTATATGAATCTGAACATTATGTTATTGTCAAAACACTGCACATAAATGCTTTTTTTTTTTTTGTGCAAACAAATGATCAAAAAGTAGGTTAAATTAAAACTTTGGAATCTAAACTGGGAATTAATAAGAATTGAAATCAATAAGCAGAATCAGAATCGGAATGGATAAAATTCAAACAATGCCCAACCCTAGCCACATGTTGTGAAGTTCACTGATTTCTGTGCATTTTATGAACACTGATCAGTTGATGGCAAAATTCAAAAAGACGGTTCTTTGGCGCAACCTGCACACCCATGGCCATACTGAGAGAGTATGTTCCAGTTTTCTGAAGAGACTAAAGGTTTGTTTTCTTTTCAATGTTTGCTTTGTTTGCCTAAAATGAACCATATCATAGACTTCAATATCTCTTTGAAAAAGAACTTTGTAACTTTTAAACAAGTATTAAAATGAGTTCCCTTTCAGTCGGTCACTCCGAGTCACGTTGGATGACCGACGAATTGGGATCTCGCAAGAGAGACCAATCCACTTCGAGTGTAACTAAACGAGCCAATGGACATTGGCATGCGATCATTGCATCCAGCTGCCGCTGATCACAGCGTGAGTATAAGAGGCAGCGGGTGCACTGCATTAATTCATCCTTTTGCTTCGGAGCCGAGCGGCGGTGAATCACTGCTGCTCTCCTTTCCTGCGAGTGAGAAGAGCGAGCGAGTGCGGGCGTTACAGCGCAGCAGCGGTGGTCGCGGTCTCACGGGAGAAAGACGAGACGATTCCCGTGAAGACAGTCACACTAGGAGTGTGTGGTGGCCAGCTCCCCTGCGTGCTTCAGCACTTAATAAAGAGCAAATTTCTCTAAAAGAGCAACACGAGTGATCGCGTCTTTTTAAAGATGTCTTTATCACCCGTGCATTTCTAGGTGTGGTCGTTTCCTGGCGCCTCAGGACAGTCACGATCGCTGCCTCACGTGTCTGGGCATTCAGCACGCTGAGGAAGCTTTCGTGGATGGTTCATGTTCTTCTTGTGGGAACATGACCATCTCGGAGTTGCATAATAGACTCCGCTATGTCAAACATGGCGGAGTCCCTCTGCCTCTGCCGCGATCCAGCGTTCGTTCCTGGGGCGGCGCTGTATCCGGTGGAGTCAGAGGTGATCTGAGGGTGACCGTGAGGGCTTCCCCAAGAGGAGTTATTGACCCCTCAAGCACTGCGCAGCCGGTGGAGCTGCCGAAGGAGCGCGCCGGGCTCTCTGCTGGACAGAGTGCACCACGCGTTTCCTTTGGTGCCCCCTCTGACGACCAGATGTCGACCGCTGCATCGTAGGGCGAGTCCTCTCTCTCCGGAGATGACGACCCGGCTGCGTTGCCCCCTTCGGGTGTGGTAGCGTTGTTCGAGCCAGACCCAGAGATGACGGCTATGCTTTCCCGGGCCGCCGAGAATGTCGGGCTCGTGTGGAATCCTCCACCGCGTCTCGATCCTTCGAGGCTGGACGAGTGGTTTCTCGGCGGGGGTCGCGCTGGTTCTCAGCACCCCCCTCCGGTGCCATTCTTCCCGGAATTGCATGAGGAGCTCACAAGATCGTGGAAGGCACCTTTCACTGCCCGAAACAAATCTTGTGGCTCCTCCCCCCTCACCACCCTCGATGGTGGAACCGCTTAGTACGCTGGGCATCCTCTGTGGAGCGGTCTGTGGCCATGCAACTATGTCCAACAGCCGCTACCACTCTGCGGGTGACCCGTGTCTCAAGGGCCTGTAAGTATTCGTCAGGTCTAACTGGCAGTGCTTATAGAGCCTGTGGGGAGGCGGCTTCTGCCCTCCACGCCATGGCGTTACTGCAGGTCCACCAGTCCAAATCCCTGAAAGACCTGCACGAGGGTGGCCGTGACCTGGCGGTTCTACATGAGCTGCGTGCTGCGACGGACCTCGCGCTTCGAGCGACGAAGGTGACCGCACAGTCTCTGGGTCGTGCGATGTCCACGCTAGTGGTCCAGGAGCGCCAACTCTGGCTGTGTCTCGCTGACATGAAGGAGCAAGAGAAGGTACAGTTCCTGAATGCTCCCGTGTCGCAGACCGGCCTTTTCGGCGACGCTGTCAAGAGCTTTGCCCAGCAGTTCTCGGCAGCCCAGAGGCAGACTGAGGCTATCAAACACATCATGCACCGGAGGAAACCTGCTGCTGCCCCTCAGCCTGCTCGTCGCCGTGGGCGCCCCCCCTGCGGCTGCCCCCGCTCCCGCGCAGCCGCAGCAGCCTTCCACCAGGCAGGCAGAACGCCCAGCCCGTCCAGGCCCCGCCAAACCTGGCGGCAAGTGCAAGAGGCCCTGAGACGGGCGACCCAGGGATGGAGGAGACTGCTCGTCGGGAGATGGTGACCGCACCAGTCCCTCCCCCGGAGGAGGGCCGGGTGGAGAATCTTTTGTTTTGTTTTGTTTTTGTTCCGCCCAAAACATCAATAAAGGAGCGGTTTCCTCAATCTCTGGGTCTCAAGAGGAGGAGAGTGGTGAACCGTGCATCACGGGATCACTTCCCTTCTCCTCTCTCGTCAGCAGGCAGCAGTGGGTTGCCCAAGAGCACCCCTCCTGCCCATTCATGGAACCAGGTAAGGGCGGTAACACTCGAGTCCCCGCTTCAAGTCGTCACACGCCAGGCTGTCACAAGCCTCAAGCCGGGTTCCTGTGTTTCCTCCCTCACGAGGAGGAATCAGGTGAGTGTTACATTGCACACCCAGACCCCGCCCCCCGCCGTCACAGGCTCCGGGCCGGGTCCCTGTGTTCCACCTCGCTGCCCCACCGCGGGTATGTCGGTGGCCCCGTTGGTCCCGCTGGTACGGTCTCTCAGAGCCTGGCTAGCGCTCCCCAGTCCATCTCGGAGGCATCCGGTTCACTTCAGTCAAGGCCGTCGATGCCCCTGTCTTGCGTGCGGAAATTGCAGTCCTGCTGGTGAAGGACACGATAGAGCCGGTCCCTCCAGCCAATATGAGGTCGGGGTTTTACAGCCCTTACTTCATTGTGCCCAAGAAAAGCGGTGGGTTACGACCGATCTTGGATCTGCGAGTTTTGAACCGTGCACTTCACAAGATGTTGACGCAGAAACGCATTTTTGGGTGCGTCCGTCCCCTAGATTGGTTTGCAGCAATCGACCTGAAGGACGCGTACTTTCATGTCTCGATTCTCCCGTGACACAGGCCATTCCTGCGATTCGCGTTAGAGTGTCGGGCATATCAGTACAAGGTCCTGCCCTTCGGGCTGTCCCTTTCGCCTCGCGTCTTCACCAAAGTCACAGAGGTGGCCCTTGTTCAGCTGAGAGAACGGGGTGTGCACATCCTCAACTACCTCGACGACTGGCTCATACTTGCACAGTCTCAAGAGCAGTTGTGCGCACACAGGGACCTGGTGCTCAGGCACCTCAGCCAGTTGGGTCTTCGGGTCAACTGGGAAAAGAGCAAACTCGTGCCAACACAGAGGATCTCTTTTCTCGGCATGGAGTTGGATTCGGTCAGCCAGACAGCACGCCTCACCCAGGAACGTGCTCAGTCAGTGCTGAACTGCCTCAAGACTTTATCAGGCAGGATGGCGGTCCCACTGAAACTCTTTCAGAGGCTCCTGGGGCATATGGCTGCAGCTGCGGCTATAGTTCCGCTCAGTCTGCTCCATATGAGACCGCTTCAGCACTGGCTCCATGGCCGAGTCCCGAGGTGGGCGTGGAAACGCGGTACTCACCGGGTTCAGATTACACCGGCCTGCCGCCAAAACCTTCAGCCCGTGGACAGATCCCTCGTTCCTTCGGGCAGGAGTGCCCTTGGAGCAGGTATCCAGGCATGCTGTCGTATTCACAGATGCCTCAGGTTTCTTAGGGGGCCAGGAGGTTAAACCCTCCTAGGCCTCCCTCCCTACCCTCTTGGGATTTGGCATTGGTGCTAAGAGCCCTACAAACTGCCCCCTTCGAGCCTTTGCAGTCAGTCGAGTTGAAGTTTCTCTCAGGGAAAACCCTACTCCTGACTGCGTTGGCCTCGATCAAGAGGGTGGGGGACCAGGTAGTGAACCTGCAAGCGCTGCCCCTGGAGGAGGCAGACCCAGCCCTAGCTTTGCTCTGTCCTGTACTTGCACTGCGACAGTACGTGGATAGAGCTCAGAGCTTCAGGACCTCAGAACAGCTCTTTGTCTGTTACGGAGCACAGCAGAAGGGGAAGGCTGTCTCCAAGCAGAGGATGGCCCACTGGATAGTGGATGCCATCACCTTGGCCTATGAAGCACAAGGTGTGCCCTGCCCTCTCAGGTTGTGTGCTCACTCCACTAGGCTCGTGGTGCCTCGCTAGCAGACATCTGTAGAGCTGCGGGTTGGGCGACTCCTAACACGTTCGCTAGGTTTTAAAACCTACGTGTCGAACCGGTTTACTCCTGTGTTCTCACCTCAAACGGGTAGTGGCACTGAGAGGCCTGGCTCAGAGTCGGCTTGCGGCGTTCTTACGCCTAATTCTCCAGAGAGTTCCTTAACCAGGCAAACCCTGTCGAGTCCTCCAGCACTCCGGCGTCCGGACGTGGCGGAGCATCCGGCGCCAGGCCTTTCAACCAATGAATTCTTGAAATCTGATGTGAGGCTAGTGCCCATATGAGAGACCCTGCCGGGATCCCATATGTGTATTCCATCGTATGCTTATTAGAGCCGTGTTTCCCCTGGCAGACCACGTTCTGCCATCTCTAATGATGCAGCCTAAGCCATCTCAGAGACTTCCATGTGCAATAGGGCCCTACGGGGTTACTTCACATGTCTAAATGCCACTTAACCCCCTCTGGGAGGAGGTGACTCCGCAGTGTGCCTCTTCCAAACGGAAGGGCACGCTTCCCAGTGTTATCCAAGTCCTACTGTCTGGGTTGTCCAAGGAACAACAGTAGTTGACCCTCTCTGTGTAGAGCCCAGTCCTATCGTCTGCCTTATAGGAAGGATCAGGAGGCCTACACAGGGCACTGGAAGGGGCAGCTCCTGTGGCGCTTTGGTAGGGATCCCAATTCGTCGGTCATCCGACGTGACTCGGAGTGACCGACTGAAAGGGAACATCTCGGTTACGTATGTAACCCTCGTTCCCTGAAGAAGGGAACGGAGACGTCACGTCCCGTCGCCACAGTCGCTGTGCCACCGCTGAGCGGCCGGGTCACCGGCTCGGCTCCTCAGCGAAAGCATGAATTAATGCGGTGCACCCGCTGCCTCTTATACTCACGCTGTGATCAGCGGAAGCTGGATGCAATGATCGCATGCCAATGTCCATTGGCTCGTTTAGTTCCACTCAGAAGTGGATTGGTCTCTCTGGCGAGATCCCAATTCGTCGATCATCCGACGTGACGTCTCGGTTCCCTTCTTCAGGAAACGAGGGTTACATACGTAACCGAGACATTCAATGTAGTTAACACTCCTGGTGTTAAATAAAAAAATAAAGATGATTATCTTCATTCAGTATTTGACCAGTGGTATCTGTACTTTCACTTAAGTAAGGAAGTTGTGTACTTTGTCCGCCTCTGCACACAGGTTTTCCTATCATTATGGTGACATTCCATAGGAGTAATGGGTTTTATACTGTCTCCCCCTACACTAACCCTACTCCTAAACCTACCCTTATAATTTTTATTTTTTATTTATTTATTTTTCCTTCTCATTGGACCCAAAATTTTATTGCCATCTTTGTGGGGACATTTTGTCCCCATACAATAGGGTTTACCACACACACACACACACACACACCCTTACAAAATAGTGCTTATCATCTTAGATGAATCACTTTTAGTGTAAAAATAATTCAGTGCATTTGGTTATCCCTAATTTGAAATCAAGTTGTATAGAAACTAAATATCTATTGAAATCTACAGATTCACTGATTAACCATTAAGATGAGTTAGATTAAATAATAGACAAATGTATTAAACTGAATGAGAAGTTTGATTGTAATAGCTTTATGAAAGACTGTGAATGAAACATTTATATAGATGAAACACTTATTTTGTGTAGTGAAAAGGATATTTTGTGATTGTGTGTATTGTACTAACACAATTGAAAATATGCTGAAATGATTGAAAAAAGTGCACTTTTGATGATCTGTTGTGATATTAGTACTAACAGTTTTGAAAATTTACCAGTTGCTTGTGAAAATTGCGCCAAAACAATTAAAAAAACTGTAAAGTCACTATATGAAATCAAAACTTTCTGTTTTTTCAAAATTTTTCTAAATAATTTATCAGTGCACTTTTTTTTCTTTTTAAATTCACATGCGTTTCTAATTCATCTCCCCCTCACAACAGTATCTCTTTTAAATGCATTTCACAGATCACTAGTTAATGCAGAGGAGAGAAATGGTGAACCATTTTTTTTTTTTTTAAGAAAATGTGTAGACCTTTGAATTTGGCATTTTTACTCACCCAAAGCAGTATCTAACTTGAATGAAACTGTCCATTTCTGGACACACCAAAACACCTACAATCATCTTGGTTCATATACTGTATATAATCTTAAATTTTTAATTGTAAATTACCTATGATATGTTAAATATTATATAATGTTTGTTAATTACTTATTATAAAGCATTACTGAAGTGTTACCTTATTAATGCAGCATTAAATGTTTTGAGCATTATTATCAAATCTCATAAACGTTACTTCTAATTATGGATACATGATTGTTCCTTTTCCCATATCCTGCGTTAATAAGAGGTATGTGTAACAGACTGTGTGTGTGCCCCTGGCTATCCAGAAAATTAAAAGGCTGATGATGTGTTACCTTCCTGCCAGATGAATTAACAAATGAAATGAGAGAAGGAGAGGTGCTAATAAAGAAAGACACACACATTTTTCTCTCTTTCTCTCTCGTCTATTACTGTCTATTACTTCTACCCTTCTCTATCTTTCTCTATATTTTATTCACTTCATTCTTTCTCCTGTTATGTCTTAAATTGCACCGGAACTACATGATACTGGTTGCATATCTTGCAAAACCTGAAATGCGTTACTCCATGTACATTTTAATACATTTTCAGGTTCCTTGTTTGTCCATTACAGTTAAACTGCCTGCTGTTCTTCAGAAAAATCATTGATTTAGTACTGCCCTTCAAAAGCTACAAGATACTTACATGTTTCCCAGAAGACAAAATAAAATTAAATTTACCCTAATCTTCATATTCAAAAAGCTTTCACCCCCCGGCTCTTAATGGGTGGTTTTTCCTTCTGGAGCATCAGTGAGCATTTGAACCTTCTGTAATAGTTGCATATGAGTCCCTCAGTTGTCCTCAGTGTGAAAAGATGGATCTCAAAATCATACAGTCATTGTTGGAGAGGGTTCAAATACACAAAAATCCTGAAAAAAACAAATAATTTGAGGGACCTGAAGGATTTTTCTGAAGAACAGCAGGCAGTTTAACTGTTCAGGACAAGCAAGGGACTCATGAACAACTATCACTAAACAAACAAACAAAAAATAAAAAATAAAAAATAAGGTAACAACACAATATTAAGAATCAAGTGTATGTAAACTTTTGAACAGGGTCATTTTTATAATTTCAACTATTATTTTCACTTGTGTGGACTATATGTAAATGTATTTTATGTGAAATATCTTATTTGGGTCAGTACTAAAAAAACAACAACAACAAAAAATAAAATACATGCATTTTGTATTATCCCTCTTATTTTGGTAAATAATTAACATTTTGCAGACTCTGCAAGGTGTATGTAAACTTTTGACTTCAACTGTGTAAGGTCCACACGCTTGGCCCAAAGAAGGTATCCAATGGTGGATGAAGTTCCTCTTCAGGAACTCGAGCTGCGTCCATGAACGCTAGGGGAACGCCTCCAGCGTGACCACGCTCTGATACAAATGTAATCTGTCCAAAGGATGGGCGAGACGTCACGGGCGGGTGACGTAACGGCCAGGAGGCATAAAAGCACGTGCGGTGGAACCGGCGTCAGCTTTTGTCATTCAGCTACCGCTACTCTGTGTGTCTGTCGATCTGTGTTGTGAGTCTTATTTAGTGTTGTTTGTCACTTGAAATAAGCTCCACAATGTCTAAAGTGCAGAGAAACTAGCACTTGGGCGAGAGCAGATCGCATTACAGGCTGTGTTTTCACTAACAGTCCGTGTGTGGTCTGCTTGAGAGCAGAGCACGCAGAGTCAGCTCTCGAGGGAGCTGACTGCCCGCTTGTGAGCGTTTGTCGCTGCGTATGCTTACTCTCAGAGGGCTCTCTTTGAGGAGGGAGCTTTCACATGCGTTCCTTGCGTTGCCGGCCCGCTTTCGCCGAGGCGGAGCAGCGGCTGCGCTCGCGGGATCGCAGATGGATCAGGTGGAGGGAATGAAGACGGGCGAGCCCCTATCTTCTTCCTTCCCATCAGATCCAGCGCCCGCTCTCTGGGTTCGAAGCCCGCGGTACTTCCCCAGAGAGAGAGGGCGCGACGCTCCGCCTGTCTTTCTCCGAGGAGGTAGACGTGGTGAATGGTGTCGATGAGCTTTGTAAAATCGCAGTGTTTGCACAAGCTTATTATGAACGAGGTTGTCATTATAGCAGTGTCCCTGCTTAGGAACGGAGTTCGCGCTGTCAGCTCGAAAAGGCTGATCGTGCTTCTCCCGCCGTATGATCTCGCGGTTAAAGAACCGGTCCGCCGCTGCTGAGGCACGGCGGCGAATGAGATCGCGAGGATCGCACATAGATCTGGCGGACGGGTTGGAGACGGGTTCGCCTCTCTCCACCTGCAATCCCCAGATCTAGCGCTCGCTGGGCTGGAAGCCAGCGGTGCGGTTCTTCCCCTTTGAGTGAGAGCTCACTGTTGCAGCGCGCTGTCGAGGCGACGCTGCATTATGTCATTCTCGCTCGTTTCATGAATCCTTTCATATCAGACCGTGTTTACTTGTCTGGTTGTTTTTCTCCATTTAATTTTGAGGAATTAAATGATCTATTTCATCTAACTAGGAGAAGTTAGATGTGTATGTGTAAGGAGCCTAAGAAAACTTGGGATTTTCTCGAGTGAGAGCACTATGTTTTACTTCTCTTCCTCTGAGGAGGTTGATGTGGTCAGCAGGGGCTGCTGGGCGGAGCAGCCCCAACCGTGTTCCAGCTCCTCCTATAGGGAGTGTCACTGCGTACTCCCCAGTATGTTGGAGTCAGAGTGGCGCCCGGCCGAGGCCTTCTAGCAGAAGGCGGATCTGCGGACCGTCACTCTCGCTGGATAGTCTTTGGCTAAAAACATCCTGCTGCCTATGGCCCAGGACTTCTGAGGGCCGGCCCCTCTGGGGAAGAGCGGCATACACGGTGCCCGTCTCTCCTCAGTGCCCTCAGGAGATCGGTCTGCCAACCCTGCCACGTACAGTGTTCCAGGGCGCAGCGATCTCCAGCGAGCATACATCTCAGTTTCTTCCGCCCGGAAACGCAGCGGAGCTGAGATGCTCGCCACCCCTTCGGGGGTCTCTAGAGCAGCTAGTTTGGCTTTCTCCTGCCGGTGTGCCGTTCCAGGATACCGAACTAGCCGCTTTGATTATACCAGATGCCAGTCTCCAGAGACTGGTTCCCTTAGTAGGCACCTGGCGGTGTGGGAGCCCCTGCCAAGCGTGTCTCATTGGGTCCTGCATTGCAGGCTCTGGTTCTACCAGTCTAGTCTTCCTTGAAGATGACGCGAGTCTGAGGACAGTCGCTTCAATAGGAGACTTCGGCTGAGGCAGTCCTGGTGCCCATGGCCCAGAACTTATGAGGGCAGGCCCCTCTGGGGAAGAGCGGCGTACACGGTGCCCGTCTCTCCTCAGTGCCCTCAGGAGATCGGTCTGCCAACCCTGCCACGTCGGTGTTCCAGGGCGCAGCGATCTCCAGCGAGCACACATCTCAGTTTCTTCCGCCCGGAAACGTAGCGGAGCTGAGATGCTCGCCACCCCCTTCAGGGGTTTCTAGAGCAGCTAGTTTGGCCGTCTCCTGCCGGCGTGCCGTTCCAGGACACCGAGCTAGCCGCCCTGGTTATACCAGAGGCCAGTCTTGAGAAACCGGTTCCCTTAGTAGACTATTTGGCAGCGTGAAAACTACTGCCAAATGTGTCTCCATTGGACCTGCATACTGTAGAAAGAGGCTACGGAATCCAGTTTGGTTCTCCTCCGCCTCGTTTCAACGGGTTGAATCCCACTCTGGTGGGCCCCGAGCAGGTTCTGGTAATGGAACGAGAAGTAGAGTACTCTCTTGAGAGAGGAGGCCATCGAGGTGGTCCCTCCTTACGAAAGAGATTCCGGGTTCTACAGCCGGTACTTCATAGTTCCCAAGAAGGATGAAGGGTTGGCGTCCCATTTTAGATCTGCATCAGTTGAACCACTCAGTCAGCAGACTGAAGTTCAAGATGCTCAAACAGGGCGTGTCTCAGATCAGGTCCGAGGACGGGTTTGTCACGATCGATCTAAAAGACGCATACTTCCATATCTCCATCCTTCCCACTCACAGGGAGTTCCTGAGGTTTGCTTTCGAGGCTAAGCTCACCAATATCGGGTTCTTCCTTCGCCTAACACTCACCACGCACTTTTACAAAGTGTGTGGATGCCGTTAGCTCCGTTGCGGCTACAAGGCATCCGCATATCCACTTTGGTTGATTCTTGCTCTATCAGAGCAGATGGCGGCTCAACATCGAGATGTTGTTCGTGCTCACATGAAAGTGTTGGGGTTAAGACTGAACACCAAGAAGAGTGTGCTTTCTCCATTACAGAGAACCACTTATCTTGGTGTGGTGTGGATTCGACCACGATGCAGGCACGTGTGTCCCCTGCTCAGATCGAGTCAATCCTCACAGCAGTCAGGAGAGTGAAAGAAGGCCAGTCACTCAACAGTGGTGGCTCAAGACCAAGGGGTTCTCCCCAAGGGGAAAACCGCTTCACATGCTCAAGGTCACGTGGTGGTGCCTACGTGCCTTAGACATGTGGAGACATCCTTGGTTCTTGTCTCAGGGCCTGGTGTTGGGAGCTCCGTGTTGTTGCAGACGCTAGCGACGGACGTGTCCCTCACCCTGCCCGCAGTCTGTGGAGTACTCGCCGTCTCATGTGGCACTTCAACTGCCTGGAGATGCTGGCGGTGTTTCACAGAAACACTTTCTCCCAGACCTAGAGATTGCCGGTGTTGGTGCGATAGCACCGAAAACACTGCGGTGGTCTCTTACATCAACCACCGAGGAGGTCTGCGTTCACGCCCCTGCACAGGCTGGCGTACCAGATCCTTGGTGGTCCCAGGACAAACTCCTCTCGCTGAGAGCAGTTCACATGCCTGGGCATCTCAGTGTGGGAGCAGACATCCCGGGGAATGGATGCTTCACCCTGAGGGGGTGAAGCACATTTGGAGAGTGTTTGGCCAGGCTCAGGTGGACCTCTTCGCTACTCAGGTAAGTATACAGCGCATGTCCCCTCTGGTACTCTCTAAATTCATCCAGCTCCACTGGGGCTGGATGCCATGGTACAGACGTGGCCGAGGCTTCGTCTGTACATTTTTCCCCGATCGCTCTGCTCCCGGGAGTTCTGGCGAGAGTGCGCTGGCACGAGGTCAGTCTACTTCTGGTAGCACCGTTCTGGCCGGGCCGAGTATGGTTCTCGGACCTGATTTCTCTCCTCGACGGCTCTCCATGGGAGATTCCCGTCAGGAGGGATCTCCTCTCACAAGCGGGGGTCTGTCACCCCGCCCGGAGCTGGAAGTTGTGGGTGTGGCCCCTGAGGGGGCACAGCCCATAGCTTCCGGTCTCCCAACCGAGGTTGTTGAGACCTTCCTCCAATCCAGAGCTCCCTCAGCGAGGAAACTATACGCCTTGAAGTGGAACTTTTCACTTCTTGGTGCGGAGACCGCCAGCTCGACCCAGTCAACTGCCCGACTGGTACAGTTCTGGAGTTCGTGCGGGCCTGTTCCTCCGCAGGGTTAACCCACTCCACCCTGAGGGTTTACGTGGCGGCTATACTGGCCTACCGCGCCTTCTCGGTGGCCTTTCAGTGGGTAGGCACCCCTAGCTACATGCTTTCTCCACAACACAGGGACTTGTACACCCTGAAGTGAAGTGTCACTTCATGGTGCAGAGGTTGCCAGCTCGACCCAGCCAACTGCCCGTTTGGTACAGTTCTGGAGTTTGTGCGGGCCTGTTCCTCCGCAGGGTTAACCCACTCCACCCTGAGGGTTTACGTGGCGGCTATACCGGCCTACCGCGCCTTCTCGGTGACCTTCAGTGGGTAGACACCCCTAGTACATGTTTCCTCCAGAGGCTGAGGCCTCCGGCCAGAGAGCGTTGCTATGTGGTGGATCAGGATGCTATTCCATAGCCTCGAGTCCTCTGCTCTCCCTCTTGGGGATCAAGACTCACTCTTCAGAAGTTGGCCTCGGGACGCAGGTCCCGCTCACCCAGCCACCTGTGGCCTTTTTCTCGCCTAGCTGTGCTCCATCCACACTAGGCAGGATTTGTCAGTCTGGCGGCGTGGGGATCTTGTTCCCCTAGCGTTCTTGGACGCAGCTCGAGTTCCTGAAGAGGAACGTCTTAGGTTACGTATGTAACCCCAGTTCCTCGAGGAACGAGACGCTGCGTCTCAAGGCCATACTTCCGGCATCCCTACGAGCGGTTGCTTCATTCCTGAAGCTGACGCCGGTTCCACCGCACGTGCTTTTATGCCTCCTGGCCGTTACGTCACCCACCCGTGACGTCTTGCCCATCCTTTGGACAGATTACATTTGTATCAGAGCGTGGTCACGCTGGAGGCGTTCCCCTAGCGTTCTTGGACGCAGCGTCTCGTTCCCTCGAGGAACTGGGGTTACATACGTAACCTAAGACGGTTTCCTTCATGTTCGGTCTTTTCAGCACGCAATGCTATTAAATTTAAGTTCAATTCTGATCTGACTCCATTTTATTATTTAATCGGACTCCATTTGATTATGACCTCAGAATTAGGTTGAAATGCAAATTGGTTGTTTGTTCATTTCTAATTATTATTATTATTATTATCATTATTATTATTATTATTATGACATTTGATTACTCTATTTAACTCTTACTTTATATTTACTAATTTATTAGGAATCTATGTCGCTCAGGGCATATCACGCTGGCCAATGTATGTGTACCCCATGACCACAAACTCGCCAGTCTAATCATTAGCCAGAGGTTATGGCTAATGCTATTTAATAGGTTGCCCGTGCTTACCATTCTTTAAATAGTACTTCTGTTTAGCTCCCTACAGTTAACTATGTCCAACTTAGTTAAAACTCAAGCAATAATCAACGGTTATGCTAGTACTATATGTCTAGCCCCCGATAGTTAAAATAACTACTGTACGTACAACTTGAATAAAGCTCAGACAATAATCAGAGGTTATGCTAGTATCATATACCTAGCTCCTGATAGTTAGTATAACTACGTACAACTTAATTAAAACGGAGACAGTAACCAGCAGTTCTGCCCAGTATTATAACTAGTCAAGTCAAGTCAAGTCACCTTTATTTATATAGCGCTTTTACAATGCAGATTGTGTCAAAGCACTTAACAGTATCAAATTGGAGGATAGAGTGTCAGTAATGTATAATGATAAGATTAAACACTCAATTTTCAGTTAAAGGCATTTCATTATTGAATTCAGAGATGTCATTGTCTAGCTCAGTTTAGTTTAAATAGTAGCTGTGCAATCAAATCGGCGATAATCGCTAGAAATTAAGTGTCCCCAACTGAGCAAGCCAGAGGCGACAGCGGCAAGGAACCAAAACTCCCTCTGTGACAGAATGGAGAAAAACCTTGGGAGAAACCAGGCTCAGTCGGGGCCAGTTCTCCTCTGACCAGACGAAACCCGCAGTTCAAAAGTTTATATTTCTATTTTAATTTTGTTGCAATTTCTAACAATAGTAGTATTATGTAGTTAGGTATTTTATTATATTTTAGTTATTTTGTTATTTTTGGTTGATATATCTAGGGATATATCTCTGGGGGTCATCTGGGTGTCCTGGTCTCCGCTGACAATCAGGGCTGTAGACATCATCTCTTGGTGCTGATCCACCATCTGATCGGATACGGACTGAGAAACAGACTAGGAAAGAAACAAACAAATATTAGCGTAGATGCCATTCAACTGACGATGTAACGAGTACATCGTGTGTTATGGGGAGTGTTCCCGGTTCCGGTTGATCTAATTAATGCAGCCTAACAATCCTTTAACGGATTTGAATAATAGAAGCGTATTAATGCGTTATGTGTAAGCCAGGCTAAAAAGATGGGTCTTTAATCTAGATTTAAACTGACAGAGTGTGTCTGCCTCCCGAACAGTGTTAGGTAGACTGTTCCAGAGTTTGGGTGCTAAATAGGAATAGGATCTGCCGCCCGCAGTCGATTTTGATATTCTAGGTATTATCAAACGGCCAGAGTTTTGAGAACGCAGCGGACGTGGAGGACTATAATGCGATAAGAGCTCGCTCAAGTACTGAGGAGCTAAACCATTCAGGGCTTTATAAGTAATTAACAAGATTTTAAAATCTATCCGATGCTTGATAGGGAGCCAGTGCAGTGTTGACAGAACCGGGCTAATATGGTCATATTTCCTGGTTCTAGTAAGGACTCTAGCTGCTGCATTTTGGACTAACTGTAGTTTGTTGATCAAGCGTGCAGAACAACCACCTAATAAAGCATTACAATAGTCTAGCCTTGAGGTCATAAACGCATGAATTAACATTTCTGCATTTGACGTTGAGAGCATTGGTCGCAATTTAGATATGCTTTTGAGATGAAAAATGCAGTTTTACAGATGCTAGAAACATGGCTTTCAAATGACAGATTGCTATCGAACAGCACACCTAGGTTCCTGACTGATGAAGAAGAATTGACAGAGCAGCCGTCAAGTGTTAGATAATGTTCTAGGTTATTACATGTGGGGTTTTAGGTCCGATAATTAACACCTCTGTTTTTTCAGAATTTAGCAGTAAAAATTATTTGTCATCCAGTTTTTATATCGACTATGCATTCCGTTAGTTTCTCAATTTGGTGTGTTTCACCGGGCGAAGAAATATAGAGCTGAGTATCATCAGCATAACAGTGAAAGCTAACACCATGTCTCCTGATAATATCTCCCAAGGGTAACATATAAAGCGTGAAAAGTAACGGCCCTAGTACTGAGCCTTGAGGTACTCCATACTGCACTTGTGATCGATATGATACCTCTTCATTCACTGCTACGAACTGATGGCGGTCAGATAAGTACGATTTGAACCATGCTAAGGCACTTCCACTAATGCCAACAAAGTTTTCTAGTCTATTCAAAAGAATGTTGTGGTCGATAGTGTCGAACGCAGCGCTAAGATCCAGTAGAACTAATAAAGAGATACAACCACGATCAGATGATAGAAGCAGGTCATTTGTAACTCTAATGAGAGCAGTCTCAGTACTATGATACGATCTAAATCCTGACTGGAATTCCTCACAGATATCATTTTTCTCTAGGAAGGAATATAATTGTGAGGATACTACCTTTTCTAGTATCTTTGACAGAAAAGGGAGATTTGAGATCGGTCTGTAATTAACTAGATCTTTGGGGTCAAGTTGTGGTTTTTTAATGAGAGGCTTAATAACAGCCAATTTGAAGGTTTTGGGGACATATCCTAATGACAACGATGAATTAATAATAGCCAAAAGAGGATCTAAGACTTCTGGAAGCAGCTCTTTTAGAAGTTTAGATGGAATCGGGTCTAACATACATGTTGTTGGTTTAGATGATTTAACAAGTTTATACAATTCTTCCTCTCCCACAGTAGAGAATGAATGAAATTGTTCCTCAGGGGATCTATAGTGCGCTATCTGATGCGATACTGTAGCTGACGGCTGCAAGGATACAATTTTATCTCTGATAGTATCGATCTTGGAAGTGAAGTAGTTCATAAAGTCATTACTGCTATGCTCTTGGGAAATGCCAACACCTGTTGATGCTTGATTTTTCGTTAATTTAGTTACTGTATTGAATAAATACCGAGGGTTATGTTTGTTTTCTTCTAGAAGAGACGAAAAGTAATCAGATCTAGCAGTTTTAATGCTTTTCTGTAGGATAGGGTACTTTCCGCCAAGCTAAACGAAATACCTCTAATTTAGTTTTCCTCCAGCTGCGCTCCATTTTCCGGGCTGCTCTCTTTAGGCGCTGGTGTGCTCATTATACCACGGTGTTGGACTCTTATCCTTAATCTTCCTTAAGCGTAAAGGAGCAACCGCATCTAAAGTGCTAGAAAAGAGAGAGTCCATAGTTCCTGTTACATCATCAAGTTGTTCTGAGCTATTGGATATGCTGAGGAACTGAGATAAGTCAGGAAGATTATTTATAAAGCAGTCTTTTGTGGTAGAAGTGATGGTTCTACCATATTTGTAACAAGAAGTTGGCTTTACAGCTTTAGCTATATGGAATATACAGGAGACTAGATAATGATCTGAGATATCATCGCTCTGCTGTAAAATTTCAACGCCACTGACATCAATTCCATGTGACAGTATTAAATCTAGAGTATGATTTCGACAATGAGTAGGTCCTGACACGTGTTGTTTAACACCAATTGAGTTTAGAATGTCTATAAATGCTGATCCCAACAAATCTCTTTCATTATCAACATGGATATTAAAATCACCAACGATTAGGACTTTATCTGCAGTCAGCACTAACTCCGATAGAAGATCAGAAAATTCTTTAATAAAGTCTGTATGGTGCCCTGGTGGCCTGTATACAGTAGCCAGTACAAACATCACAGGATTTATCATTAACACTTGTTTCTTTGGATAACGTTATATGAAGCACCATTACTTGAACGAATTATACTTGAAACCTGACCTCTGAGAGATACTGAAAATATTTCTATAAATTGTAGCAACACCTCCCCTTTACCTTTTGGACGCGGTTCATGTTTGTAACAGTAATCTTGGGGTGTAGACTCGTTTAAAGTAATGTAATCATCTTGTTTTAGCCAGGTTTCTGTCAAACAAAGCACATCTAGTTTATGGTCAGTGAACATATCATTTACAAAAGTGCTTTTGAAGAAAGGGATCTAATATTCAATAAGCCAAGCTTTATCATGTGTTTATCTGTATTATATCGGTTTTTATTTGTTGAACATCAATTAAATTGTTACTATTACTTTGGTTTGGATGTTTTCTGTATTTTCTAGTTCGGGAACAGACACAGTCTCTATAGCGTGATATCTAGATGAAAAAGATTCTATGTGCTGAGAGTTAACTGCCTTTGGTGACATGAGGCAGCTAGCAGACGATCGGTTTAGCCAGTCTGTCTGCTTCCTGACCTGGGCTCCAGTTAGTCAAGTACAAACTCTAAGACTATGTGCCATATTTCTAGAGAGAAGAGCGGCACCACCCCAGGAGGGATGAACACCATCTCTTTTCAACAGGTCAGGTCTGCCCCAAAATTCTTCCAATTGTCTATAAAGCCTATGTTATTTTGCGGGCACCACTTAGACATCCAGCCATTAAGTGACGACAGTCTGCTATGAATCTCATCACCACGGTAAGCAGGAGCGGACCAGAGCATATTACAGTGTCTGACATCGTACTTGCAAGTTCACACACCTCTTTAACATTATTTTTGGTGATCTCCGACTGGCTAAGTCGAACATCATTAGCGCCGACGTGGATAACAATCTTACTGAATTTACGTTTAGCATTAGTCAGCACTTTTAAATTTGCCAAGATGTCAGGCGCTCTGGCTCCTGGTAAACAATGGACTATGGTGGCTGGTGTCTCTATTTTCACGTTCCGCATACAATAGAATCGCCAATAACTAGAGCACTTTCATCAGGTTTCTCAGTGGGTGCTTCACTGAGTGGGGAGAACCTGTTTGATGTTCTGATCGAACGGAAGAGTGGTGTTTTGACCCGCGACTATGCCGCCTCACTGTCACCCAGTTGCCCTGCTGCACGGGCTCAACCGAAACCGAACAATGTACAGGACTCCTGAGCTAGTCGCATCCAAAGCAGTATCTACAGCCCTCACATTCTTACTGTCCTCAACTAAAGTTTGGATGCGTGTCTCTAGTTCTAAAACCTTCTCTGTCAGCCTAACTATTTCCCTGCATTTATCACATGTGAATCCTCGCTGCTGACAGAGACAGATAAACTATACATGTGGCAGACAGTGCAAACAACAATAGCAGGAGAAGAAGCCATTACTCACCTTGATTGATGAATGATACCAACTTAACTTACCACTTACCACTGTTGTTTGATGAGCTCGTGAAAACGGAGCGAGGAAAAATAAAATAATAATAGGCGCGAATAGAATGCAAATGGAACCGCAAGTGACAAGCTAACGGGCTAACAAGCTGCACTCGCGGTTTTTAAAGGCGAACGATCAAATTAGTTAGATTAGTTTGAAAGATAACACCAGAAATATGGTGAGAATTAAGTTATATTTTATCACTTTAGACAAAAGGGATTGAAAGTAAGGTAGAGATTCAATAAAAGCGAAGGTACACGGAGCTACAAACACAAACCTCACAGCAGCACAACAGACTGAAGCAATCCCAGACTGGAACTAGTCCCCCATAGTTAACGCAACTGAGTACAACTTAACTAAAGTCAGGCAGTTAGTCAGAAATCTAGAATCTCACCTGATGTGTGCTATGCTCTATCTAACCTGAGATCTAGTATGCAGTCAACTCTGGATGCAGATTTGCGGAAACATACGTCTTCACTTCATTTAAAAGTAAGTCAGAATAAAATCAAATGTAACAATTTATTATCGGTCGGGTAAATATGTATTATGTAAATTGCATAGCCAATTCAAAGATATCAAATCATATCAATACAAAACATCAAATTCCCAAAGATAAATCTAAGAGTAAAAAATGCATACCTGACCTTAGAAAAATACATAGTATGAAGTGTGTGAACACACTTCATACCACGGGCTCATTCCAACTACAGAAGGCCCTGATCTTCTTGCAAGATTTCCTTAAGTACTCTGACCAAGATAAACATCTGACCAAAATGGAGACAAGAAGTAACTATTGGAATTTGCATTAATCAAGTAGAGTTATCACCTTTTGGGACAGAAGGTAATTTGCATGAAAGGCACGGGAAAGTGACCCGCCCTCCACAGTGTACAAAATATCATGTAGAACATTATATTCTACTATTGACCATTCTGAGAGAGCTGAGTGAAGGGAAGGATGGGTGAGGGGAAGGAAGAGGATGAAAAGGAACTGATGCATATGTAAGAGAGGCATTTTCTCTCAGTGGGATGTGGAGACAGATGTCTGTATGTCAATACACTGTGTGTGTGTGACTATCAGCAAGATTAGAAAATTCCGATTCAACTATACAAATCCTTAGTCGGGGACACCCCTAATATACATTGCATCCAAAATAAAAGTTTTTATTAACATAATATATGTGTATGTACTGTGTATATTTATTATGCATATATAAATACACACACATGCATGTATATATTTCAGGAAAAATATGTTATGTTTATATATTAAATATATTTATATATAATATAAATTATATAAATATATACGTGTAAATATATTTAATTTGGTGCATAAAACTTAAAATGTATTTTTGGGTCAAAGCAACTAAAAATGATGAAGCACATCATAATCACAAAATTAGTACGCTTTTTTTATAAAAAAAATTAAAGTTCACAATGTTGCCTAATTAGACTAGTTCTCTTTTACCTCATTTTACATAAAACTATTGTTATGTTTTATGGTCAAATTTGTTATATTGAAATATAATTATAATATTGTAAATATTGTTTTAAATTATGTGTTGGTATTACTTCATGAATAAATTGTAATGTAATACATTTCTCATTTAATAACCTATTACATTATGTGAAAAATTTTATTACATTAAAAAATATTATCACATTATGAGCTCAATATTTTATTACATTTTGAGAAAATTATTGCATTATGTGCAGTTTTTACATTATGTGCAGTTATTACATTGAGTTGCTACAGCCCTGCATTTACTGAATGAGCAATGTATTACGTCTGAACTGATTGCACTGTATTTTATGTATAATCATTTTCTATTTTTAACTGTTTTAATTCATTTTAAATCAGTTTTTAAATTCCTTGTTTTTATTGTTGTGATTATTTTTTATTTTAATTCCTTTTATGTAAAGCACTTTGAATTACCGTTGTGTCTGAAATGTACAATATTAATAAAGTTGCCCTGCCTTACCTAACAAAGACACCCATATACAAAGAACAGACCAAACACTTACCCCCTACCCTACTCTCATAAATAATGGCATACATTCTGTGTATGTGCAAGACCAAGGTTTGCAATTGTGTTTGTCACAGTGAAGTGCATAGATATTTTGTTGGTGTATGATGTTGTTGAGAGATGCTGTGATGTCTGTCTTCTTTATTTGTCCAATAATAATAATTATGCATGTAAGTGGGATAAGATGGTCCAGTTTTGAGTCCGTTTTCCACAAGTAGAAATGATAAAGGGGTGAAATAAATGCACATACAGTAGTTACAATTTATTCACCTATTGAAATTAAATAAGACAGCATACATTAAAAAAATAAAATAATTTAAAAAAACGCAAATGGATTACTCAAAAACAGGTGATGCAACTTGTCCTAGGTTAATGGTTACACACTGGACACATAACTGAATCTCAGGAGCCCAGCTTTAGAGATTATCCAGACCATTCAAGATTTCGACGCCTCTATACTGTTGTTTACAGGCAGAATTCTGATTAAAAATCACTGACTTTCTATGATGCATACAAATGATTTAGACAAAATAAGTGAGGAAAATAAGGGTCAATCCATAAATAGCTAACCAAGCTAGAGCAGTTGTTGCGGGGGTCTTTTGCGACTGACATGTTAACTGTTCATCTGCGTTGTAGAGAATGAAAAGATCATCCTCCCACCTTTTTGGAACTACTGCAAGAAATATGAGGGGAAGAACAAGAGTCACCATGAAAATCTGCTAACATGCCAGCACAGACAGTTTCTGTTAGTAAAGGGAAACAAGTGCACATGCTATAAAAAGGCATGATCTGGTTACCTAGATAGGCCAACTGACCAAGAACCTGAGCATAAAGTTGCTAATGATGTTGATGCAACATTTGAAAATGAGCTGGAAAAGTGTGTACAAGAGTTACAGGGGAAAGTGACCACTTCATCTGTTCATCTTGACAGAGATGTAGATGCTAATAATAAGTGGAGAGCAAGATGAATAGCCATTGTCAGCTGGGTACAACAAACCATGGGCCATGGGGATGAATGTAGCCAAACTTTGACTAATGTCATGAAGTCTGGTTTACACAGTAGTGGAAAGAGTACTGAAAAAACATACTCAAGTAAAAGTATCATTACCTTCCAAAAAATGTAGTGTGAGTAGAGAAAAAGTACTTGTCCAAAAAAACTACTTGAGTAAAAGTAAAAGAGTAGCCTGTTTAAAAGTACTCATGAGTATTGAGTTGTGAGTACTGAGCTGCAGATTCTACCCCCTCATAATAAACGCTGAACACATGCAATTTATAAATTTTAAAAATGTTTACATTCTGTAATGCACATTATCTTGTTTGTCATAAAGAATTAAGAATATCTATCATCCAGCAGTTTTAATTTTGACTGCCAACTCTTTAAAATACATCAAAACAGCATGGAATCTGTATTCAGCTGAAGAAAAGATGAAAATTATTCTCAGTACAGTCATCCCCATTTAAATCATAAAGTTTGAAAAAAAAAATATTTAAAATAATTTGTAAGGCCACTGAGATAGCATGCTGTTGTTGCACATAAAATATTAATGTTTAGAACAGTGCAAACACAAACACCATTAGAAACTCAGTTCAGCGTGCGCAAATACGCGGTCTCAGTGAATGAGCAGCATCCTGAAAGGAACAAAAAGTTTTGAACTTGAAAATTGTTTATGCGCGAGCGCACTTGCTAAATGAAGGCGGATTATATAAAATGGATTAAAAAAAAAAAAAAGTTTATTAACAAGCTGCAGTTTTATGACATCACGCGCTGACACAGATGCAGTAAACCATGTTAACGCCACGGGTCATCAATAAGGTGCAGACTGGTTCTCAATTTGAGTACATTATTTCAAATCGTTTTACAGTGTTTCCAACACACTTTTTCCACAGCGCATCACACACAAGTTCAACAAGCAACGACGACTCATCCAAGTGACTGCTGCAGAATGCACGCCAGAGAGAGAGACGAGGCAGCGCAGATCGCGCGTCTCATAAGTGAGTGGGAATTTACAGAACGTGGCACTTGCGGGCGTCAACACTGTACGCAATACCCACAACCTCACACCAAATTCCAGGCCGTGTAGATAGGCAAGCATATATACAAATCATTTAGTAAGCAGAAATCCGACATTTACCTTAACATATTAGAGGTAGATGCAACTGAATTGATGCTTGAAGAATGCACTTCCAGCAGCCATGATAAACAGCAGTTAGCTGTTAAAGTTTTCTATGCACAATTTGATTTGAAGAAAGTCACGAGACCGTGATTACTCTCTCTCTATCCAATCACATTGATGGATAAAAATAAAATTAAAATAAGCATAACGACCACAAACGGAGGAAAATAGCAGAGTAAAAGTACCGATACAACACTTAAAATGAACTCAAGTAAAATAAAAGTACACAATTTAACTACTCAAAAAAGTACAATTACTGATAAAAACGACTTAATTACTGCCCAGACAGCAACATAGTGTCGGCCCAGATCCGGCCCACATCTGGCCCGCGTGAAATCCATGCGGGCCAGATGTGGGCCGGATCTGGGCCGACACTGCTTGCTGTCTGGGTGTAACAGGAGTATTTGTAATTCGTTACTTCACACCCCTGGGTTTACATTGCAGTTTATTCTGGCCAAGACCTGCCTACTTAGTGGACATGTATGAAACACTTGCAGATGTTCTCACACAGTACACATTGTGCGACAGTCGACTTTGTGCATGCACCTTATGCATGTGTGCTCAGAAAACTGCATATCAGAAGCTTAAACAAGGGTTTAAAATGTTTACAAATGATAAGCGGTCATGATGACGAAGAACTGCAGTGTCAATTAAGTATGACTGCTATAGAGATAAACAAACAAATGTGTTTTGTTTGTTTCCAGAGCATTAGGGCACGAGCTGTTTCTTCAACGTGTTTTTGCTTCCACCCAAAAAGGGGCATTTACAGCTTGGTATAAAAAGGGAACATTATACCAAGCTGTATAATAAGGGAACATTCACACAGCAGCAGAATATGGTTGTCTGTCCTGTATTGGAGTTCTTAATACGGTTACATTCACACACAGTATGGTTATTTACGGGAGTGACAACCGCATTCTAACTCACACCCAGAAATTTCCAGGACTCACAAACACATTCTGAGAAAACTTGTGCTGTGTGAATGAGATGAGCTGTGTGTCGTCTGAAGATTTTTGATCCAGTCACTGTTCTCCACTAGAGCTACTCATTTCAGATTTGTTCACTTTTACTGATTGTAAGATGCTAATTAGCCACATAACTTGTATTATATTATAGCTGTATTCATGCCATATGGATATTTGTCAGGGATCTGGAAGGAGGACCCAATAGCAGAATGAATGACAAAGGTTTATTAACAAAACAGACTGATACAGGAGGGTAGTGACGTGCACATGTAACAACATCAAAAACACAAACAAAGAGACAGCTGGGGAGGACCACTGGAACAGTCTCGGACAGCAACTGGCAGATTACAATGGCAGAAAAAGGAGCGGCAAGACCAGGCAGATAGAGAGGACCAAACAAGGCACCATAGAGCAGAGCGCAGATACTTGTTGACTGCCGACTCCGAAGCTGACCAAGTGCCAGGCATGGAGAACCAGTGGCAGGACAGGACCTCTAACACAAGAGACAAGACAAGGCTCCACAGGCACACAAATTACTCCAAAGCAGGCAGGGGATAAAGCAAAATAACTAATAAAAAGGAGGGTAACAAATAAGTAGTCATTACTCATTTAACCAAGACAACTAACTTAAAATATAGCAAACAGATACAAAACAAGATAAAGACAAGAACTGGAATTATTAAAATAAAAGCAAAGACAAACAAAAATGCAAAACAAGGAGCAAGACAAGAACATTAAACCACAAAAGACTAAACAAGACAAGAACACAAGACCAACCAGACAAGGCGTACTCAGCCACATCCACAGGCAGAGACAAAGACAGTGACAGAGGGGGTGAGAATGACAACGAACCAGCAAAGACAATAGGGCAAGGGGCCCTATAAATAGGGAGGAAAACACACGAGGAACAGGTGAAAGCAATACACTAATAAGGACTCAACAAGGGCTAACAAGAAGGTGTGGTAAAGATGAAACAAGGAGGAGGAGCTAGAGAAGCACATGGCCGACAAAAACAAAGCCATGTGCTAACACAAGACAACACACACACAAGGCAAACAGAGTGTCAGGGCCGAACCCTGACAGATATTACACTAAGCCAGGCCTGGACTGGTAATCTGGCATACTGGGCATTTTCCCGGTGGGCCGACGCACTGAAGGGGCCGACAGAATTTTTTCAAGGACCATCACGAGCAGCCAGTGGCCCATTGGTTTGTCTCCTGTACTGACAGCGTAAACCACCCAATCACAATGCGCTAGACGGAGCTATGAAGTGTTTTGCTCCGCCTATATAAAGAACGCTTCACCCCAACTTCTTCGTCGTCGGCTTTTCCCAAGTTTTCACAGCAGCTTTATCAAGAACAGGTCTGCTCACTGCGCTGCGGTGAGTGA
Organism: Onychostoma macrolepis; assembly: GCF_012432095.1. NCBI lineage: Eukaryota > Metazoa > Chordata > Actinopteri > Cypriniformes > Cyprinidae > Onychostoma > Onychostoma macrolepis. The sequence continues at coordinate 32,388,945 of NC_081159.1, read as the reverse complement.
TGCGGCGTAAAGAGCCAGGCAGGAGGAGGAGAGGAGAGCAGTTGAATCGGTAAAGTGCTTGATAGAGACTCGCAACGGAGGCAGGCATCTATATCCTGTGTGCGCGCGCCATTAGTGCAGAATACGCAAACACTTATTAATTAAACGTAAATTCGTCCACCGCGATTTTTTTTGGCCAAGTCATGTCAAGTGTGTTCATAGAGGTTTCCACGGGCCAATGCGAATAAATCTAGATTTAAATTCGAAAAGACACGATATTGTCAGACCTGACGTTTTTTTATTATCCAAAACAACTAGATGCAATGATACATATCTACACTACCAGTCAAAAGTTATTGAACAGTAAGATTTTGAATGTTTTTTTTTTTTAAGAATTCTCTTCTGCTCACCAAGCCTGCATTTATTTTATCCAAAATACAGCAAAAGCAGTAATATTGTGAAATATTTTTACTATTTAAAATAACTGCTTTCTATTTGAATATATTTTAGAACGTAATTTATTGCTGTGATCAAAGATTAATTTTCAGCATCATTACTCCAGTCTTCAGTGTCACATGATCCTTCAGAAATCATTCTAATATGCTGAATTTCTGCTCAAGAAATATTTATTATTATTAATGGATTCTTTGATGAATAGAAAGATCCAAAGATCAGCATTTATCTGAAATAAAAAAGCTTTAGTAACATTAATACACCATTCAAAAGATTGGAGTCAGTATAATTTTTGTTTTGTTTTTTGGGAAAGAAATTATGGAAATTAATACTTTTATTTAGCAAGGATGCTTTAAATTGATCAAAAATGAGGATAAAGACAAAATATTTATATTTCAGATCAATGCTGTTCTTTCTATTCATCAAAGAAACCTGAAAAAACATTATACTCAGCTGTTTTCAACATAATAATAAATGTATTTTGAGCAGCAAATCAGAATATTAGAATGATTTCTGAAGAATCATGTGACACTGAAGACTAAGTGTAGTAATGATGCTGAAAATACCGCTTTGATCACAGGAATAAATTACATTTTAAAATATATTAAAATAGAAAACAGGTATTTTAAATAGTAAAAAATATTTCACAATATTACTGTATTCAGACTTGGTTAGCAGAAGAGACGTCTTTCAAAAAAAATAATGAAAAATCTTACTGTTCAAAAACTTTTGAATGGTAGTGTATATCACATTATATATATATATATATATATGTATATATATATATATATATATATATATATAGTGGCGGTGGGCCACCAGGACCAAAAAATGCCAGGGCCGATTTTTTGTCCCAGTCCAGCCCTGCACTAAGCCAATCATCTCTGATAAATAATAGATTACTTACTGTACCATTGAAAACACACTTTTTTGTGAAGTTGATTTTAAAACAATATGTATTGTGAAAAGCACTATACAAATAAAACTAAATAAAATAAAATTTTATTTTATTAATACAGTTTTTTCACATTTCAGAGCTTGTACTTTGCCTACTAAACAGGTCTGAAAAAAAGAAAAAAGAAACGTGCACTGCTTTTCTGGCCATGACAGCAAACATTGTATTGTTCTTAAAGGCATAAAAAAACATATCTGTTGATTACTTTTTGGAACTAACTGCAGACAACTAGAAATATCAAAACAATATTCACGTCTCTGATGCTGCTGATTCTCTGAAAAGCTTGCTCACCTGTGCTGGGGAATTTGTCAACTGATTGTCGGTTTACGTTCCATAATCTAATGAAAATGAAATTATGAAATAAAAATATTTTTAAATTGTAAATGTTATGGGGGATTAATAATATAATGTATTTAACACAATTATCCCTTTCAGTTTAATTTTATCATTAGTATATCAAATCTATGACACTTACCTGTATTGTCTTCTCACTACATCTAAAACAGTGTGTCCACAGAGAAGGGTTCAATCATTTGTATGCTATAAAATATGCTATATATATACTGCCCTACAAAGGCAAAAGACCTTAACTTGCTAGAGTGTGAAACTGAGAAAAATTACTTTAAAGTTTTTACTTGTCCAGCCAAATTAATTATATGTAGGACACTGGAAATTTGGCAATTAGATGTTTTAGTAATGAAAATTATCTACATTAAAAAATTGTGAGCTCAAACTTGATTTTTACCCCTATTTTTAAGTTAATGTACTCTGCCTTTTCATTGTCTGCAAAAAGTGAGAAGTCACACCAAGGCAAAAGACCGTAACTTCCACATTATCAGTATTTGGTTGCTGATCACCATTTACAAAATCATTATAGTAACACCTGTATAAAATCTAGTGATCATGGGGCTATTGCATATAGCAATGTGACTGTATTATTATTATTATTATTATTATTTTGACCGTAACAAGCAGATTAAAAGTAAAACATGTGAGTGGATACCGTTTTGCAACAAATTTATTTGCTATGCTCAGTAATGTAAAATAATGCTAGACATAGCATAATTGCTTATATCGACTTGAATGAAAATAGCCTAACCTAAAAGAACGACTTGTGGATTGATGTGAACACCAGAGAGCAGAAATAATGCTCAGAAATGCGTGTGGATTAAACATCTCTGACAACGTTCAGCACCATGGATAGATTTTATCGGGTTACAAGAAAAGGTAGGATATGGATTTAATTGCTAACTGTTAGGCTACTGATTTTAAGATTGATCATGCTACATGCTACGGCATTCAAGTACACACGCATCCATCTAGAAGTGACAGCCTGGTGAATAATCTGCATTATAAAAATAAAAAAATAAATAAAATAAGATTATGTATTGCCAGAGGAGGACAAAGTACACAACTTCCTTTCTTGAGTGAAAGTACAGATACCACTGGTCAAATACTACTCCACTACAAGTGAAAGTTGTAAAGACAGATTTTTACTTAAGTAAAAGTATGGAAGTACATGTTTTTAAAAGTACTTAAGTATCAAAAGTAAAAAGTAAATGCATTGTTTTATTGTCGCATTGTTGTATACTTACAATAACTTATACCACAAATGCAACCTACTGAATACACTGATTAGCTTGTATTATCTTTGGAATTAAGAGCTTTTATGTTACCAAACCTATAGAAATGGAACAACTGAATGAAGATAATCATCTTTATTTTTTTATTTAACACTTCTACAACTACATTGAACTCATTTTAATACTTGTTTAAAAGTTACAAAGTTCTTTTTCAAAGAGATATTGAAGTCTATGATATGGTTGATTTTAGGCAAACAAAGCAAACATTGAAAAGAAAACAAATCTTTAGTCTTTTCAGATAACTGGATCATACTCTCTCAGTATGGCCATGGGTGTGCAGGTAATTTTGCCATCAACTGATCAGTGTTCATAAAATGCTCAGAGATCAGTGAACTTCACAACATGTGGCTGGTTGGGCATTGTTTGAATTTTATCCATTCAGATTCTGCTTATTGATTTCAATTCTTATTGATTACCAGTTTAGATTCCAAAGTTTTCATTTAGCCTACTTTTTGATCATTTGTTTGCAAAAAAAAAAAAAAAAAAAAATATATATATATATATATATATATATATATATATATATATATATTAGTGTAACGCCAAGCCAGCAGAGGGAGCCCTCACCCGAGTACTGATTGCATACTACTTCCTCTACTGGCACTTCCTGTTTGGTGGCTTTATAAGCCAGATACTGAGCACATGGCAGGTTGCGAAGTATTGCCAGTTTACCTGCCTTACCAAGCGTTTCTCATTGTTATCTTCTGCCTGACTTATTCGACTACCGATTACCTGGATTTACCCCTTTTGCTTAGTTTGCCTGATTGGACTGTTACTCTGGTTTTGACCCTTTGCCTGTCTTCACGTTTCTGTCTGCTGCATATCCTTTTATTAAACTTCTGTATATGGATTCTAGTTCTGCCTCAGCGACGTCCTTACAGAATACTTCGCCACCGATGAATCCAGCGGAAGTTTCCAATCTGCAAACAGCGTTCGCTTACCAAAGTGAACTGTTAAAGGGCTACCAGGAACAACTCGCTAATCTTCAGTCAGTCAATGAACACCTGACGCACTACATCCGATCACTTCCCTCACCAACGCCGAAGACGGTAAGCTTTGCTCTACCTGATAAGTTTAATGGTTTTGCTGAGCATTGCAGAGGCTTTCTTCGTCAAGTGGGAATTTATCTAAATCACCAAGGGGAGAAGTTTGCGTCTGAAATGGATAAATGTGCCTTTCTAATGACCCTGCTGACTGGAAAAGCGATCGATTGGGCAGCTGCAGTTTGGGATACCGACCCACGTTTGAGAACCTCCGTCGATTACTTCATCCAACAACTTAGGGAAGTTTTTGAATATCCAGCTGGAGGCAAGAGCGTAACCACACAAATTCTGCATACAACGCAAGGTACCCGCACTGCTGCTGATTATGCTGTTGAATTCCGTACTCTTGCTGCTCAAAGTGGATTTAATGATGTATCTCTCAAAGCTATTTTCCAACAAGGCCTCACCGATGAACTCCAGACCGAATTAGCTTGCAAGGGGGAGGATCTTTCGTTCTCAGACTTTGTAACACTCACCATAAAGATTGATAACCTGATGAGACAAGCACGAAACGAAGGATCAACAGAGGAGCTCGATGTGAACCATTGATTTCAACCCTAAGTATTCAGCCTGTTGAATCCACTCCCAGTAACGAACCCATGCAACTTGGTAACTCAATTACCAGAAGAAAGAATCCGACGTCGACAACTTCAGCTGTGCTTCTACTGCGGTGAGGCAGGCCACCGCTGCTCCGGGTGTCCACACAAACGCCAAACTACTCAAACGGTGAATATTAACCATTACTTTCTTCCTACTAAGTCTCTTCTGCTTCCTGTTTCCCTCAAGACTGATACTGCTTCTCTTGAACTTACAGCGATAATCGACTCTGGTGCAGCCCTCAACCTGATCAGTAACAGCCTCATCAAGAAACATAATCTCCCTACTCAACCTTGCACTCGTCCTATACAAATCAAAGCCGTTGACAAGACCCTCATTGGAGAAGGCATCACTCAAAGAACCAGAATTCACACTATGACCGTCGGCCTCTTCCATCAAGAATCCATAACCCTGTACGTGGTCAACTCATCACATCATGAAGTGATTCTCAGACATCCCTGGCTCTCTACTCATGACCCTGACATCTCCTGGCATTGTGGTGAGCTTCGTCGCTGGTCATGTTTCTGCTTCCATCACTGTTTGACTGCTCCACCCCTACCATGTCTCACAACCAGTATTGAAAGCCCTGAAACCCATAAGACCGTAGACATCCCCTCTTGTTATAAAGATCTGTCAGAGGTGTTCAGCAAATCCAGAGCTACACAACTTCCGCCCCACCGTCCGTGGGACTGTGCCATCGATCTACTTCCCAATGCCATGCCACCCAAGAGCAAAGTCTACCCACTGTCAAGAACAGAGTCAGGCCATGGAGGATTACATTGAGGAGGCTTTGAGTTCAGGTTTCATCCGTTCACCCACATCACCATCTGCAGCAAGCTTCTTTGTGGAAAAGGATGGTGGACTAAGGCCCTGCATCGACTATCGAGGACTGAACAACGTAACACTAAAGTTCCGCTACCCACTTCCCCTAGTTCCCTCTGCCCTGGAACAACTACGTGAGGCCACTGTTTACACCAAGCTCGACTTAAGAAGCGCATATAATCTGATCAAGGAAGGAGATGAGTGGAAAACTGCCTTCCTCACCACTAGGGGGCACTATGAATATCAGGTCATGCCCTATGGACTTGCTAACTCACCAGCCATGTTTCAGTCCTTCATCAATGAGATCTTTCGAGACCTGCTGAATAAGTATGTAGTAGCTTACATCGACGACATCTTGATATACTCCAAGACTGCGAAGGAACACATCACCCATGTGAGAACTGTTCTCAGACGACTCCTTGAAAACCAGCTATACGTCAAGGCAGAAAAATGCAAGTTTCACGTCAAACAAACAATTTTCTTGGGATACCACATCAGCCACGAAGGAGTAAAGATGGATGAGACCAAAGTCAAGGCAGTCACTAAATGGCCACAACCCAACACTATCAAGGAACTCCAACGATTCCTTGGTTCTGCAAACTTCTATCGACGCTTCATTCGAAATTACAGCCTAGTCTCCGCTCCTCTAACCACCCTTCTCAAAAATAACCCCAAGAGGTTACAATGGACCGCAGATTCCACAAAAGCCTTCACTTCACTGAAGGAGAGATTCACGACTGCACCTATCTTGAAACACCCTGATCCCAACTTGCCCTTCGTGGTGGAAGTCGATGCCTCAGACTGTGGAATCGGAGCGGTCTTATCACAACGCCACGGTCAACCAGGCAAGTTATTCCCCTGTGCATTCTTCAAGGAAGCTAACGGCAGCAGAGCGGAATTATGACGTGGGCAATAAGGAACTTCTTTCCATGAAAGCCGCCATGGAAGAGTGGAGACATTGGCTTGAGGGCGCTATTCATCCATTTCAAGTTATCACGGACCATAAGAATCTTGAGAACATTAAGAACGCCAAACGGCTCAACCCACGTCAAGCTCGATGGGCCCTGTTCTTCACTCGACTTCAGTTCACAGTCACTTATCGGCCAGGTAGCAAGAACAGTAAGGCAGATGCACTTTCCAGACGGTATGACCCACATACCGCGAGCTCATCCCCAGAAGCTATCCTTCCCTCCTGCGTGGTCATAGCTCCTGTAACCTGGGATATTATGGAAGAGCTACAAAGAGCCCAACAGAATGAACCAACTCCAAATAACTGCCCCCCAAACAAACAGTACGTCCCTCACGACATGTGGCCACGTATCATGCAATGGGCCCACACTTCTATCAGCACAGGTCACCCTGGGATCTCTTGTACCCTCCACCTCATTCAAAACTCCTTCTGGTGGCCATCCATGACCAAAGATATCACCACTTAAGTCAAAGCTTGTCAAGTCTGTGCACAATCCAAGACACCTAAGGAATTACCATCTGGTCTCCTCCATCCACTTCCCATACCACAACGTCTCTGGTCTCACCTCTCTATTGACTTTGTAACAGACCTACCGCCCTCCGATGGCCTCACTACTATACTGGTTATCATGGACCGATTTTCAAAGTCCTCAAAGTTACTCTGTAACGCCAAGCCAGCAGAGGGAGCCCTCACCCGAGTACTGACTGCATACTACTTCCTCTACTGGCACTTCCTGTTTAGTGGCTTTATAAGCCAGATACTGAGCACATGGCAGGTTGCGAAGTATTGCCAGTTTACCTGCCTTACCAAGCGTTTCTCATTGTTATCTTCTGCCTGACTTGTGTATTACTCTGCCTGATTTATTCGACTACTGATTACCTGGATTCACCCCTTTTGCTTAGTTTGCCTGATTGGACTGTTACTCTGGTTTTGACCCTTTGCCTGTCTTCACGTTTCTGTCTGCTGCATATCCTTTTATTAAACTTCTGCATATGGATTCTAGTTCTGCCTCAGCGACGTCCATATATATATATATATACACACAGGATGTTACTGGCAAAAAAGTTGCCAATAAAATCTTGTAAAAATGATGTTAATTGCTGTAAAATGGATTACAGTATAATACTGCAAAGCAAATCAGTTAATTGCTGTATGTGAAATACAGTAATTTGTAGTATTTTTTTTACAGTAATATTGAATTAAACTCGTTTATATTACAGCAATATTTTGTAATCTCACGAAAGTACAGTATTTACCTGGCAACAAAAGTTGCCAATAAAATCCTGTAAATACCCCTAAATCCAAGATGATGTTGTAATTTAACAATGAAAATGCTGCAAAGAATAATTTGAACAGTAAAATACATTTAAATGAATTATCATGAGAACTATCTTAATACATTTACAAATTAATAGAAACCAAGTCAAAGATGTTGCAAATATTTATTAAAACTGGCAGAAAGACATTGCAAGGCTTTTACTGGTAAAAATAAAAATGTCAGTCTTTCAACAGTTACAATATTATCATAAAAATAACATAGTTATTTGTAGTTGTTTTGTGATGCTGTTATATCACAAATAATAAGCCATATTCTGAATAGAACATTTACCTTCTATAAAAAATATTAAGGTCAATCAACAGAATTTGTATAATTTTGGTTAAAGGATTAAAATAAAATGCTGGAATCAACATTATACCACAAATTCTGTTGTTTGAGCTTATGTTATATTAAATTTAGAATATTCCTGCAAAAGACAATTTAATAAATACATACTGAAAGTCCATCAACTTTCTGAGATGAGCACACACATGAGGGTTGTCCCTCTTCTCTAAGACCTTTCCACTTGTTTTGCCTATGTATATCCGTCTTGTATCCAGTGAGTGTTGTGATTCCAACAAAACATCTGCACATAAAAACAAGCAGAAGCTTTAGAATAAAGTTCAGTATTGAATGAAACTAGCTCAATAAAATAAATGTAAACATGCCACTTATACAATACAATCAGCATTTACCAGTACTTAAACTAAATAAGTAACCTTTTTCACAAATGAAATTACTCAAGTAAAACATGTTACCTTTGAAATTAATTCAAGTGTGCAAAAGAAGCCTGCTCCCGGGACGCCAGACTGAAGTTGTAATAAGACTGAAAATCCAGCCGCAAAGTTGAGGTATGCATTCACAACCATGTGACCCTCGAATAGGCCTTGTCAAAAGCCACTGGGTACACCTGAAATGAATAAATAGAAGCAATAATGTAACTTACAATACAGTATTTCAATATAAAATGTAATCTAAAATACAAGTTTATCAAATGATTTACAACAGAATTAATAAGAATTAATACATTACCTAATATAATCAGCTTCAGAGAGTCTTGAAGCATCAAACATTTCTCCTCATCAGCTGCTATTCTTTGCACCTTCAAGAAATAATGAAAATTATCTTGTGATTTAAAAAAAAAAAATGCATTTACATAAATGAGACCAAAATGAACACTCAAAAAGGTATATAACTTTTACATTTGATTAATAAATTAAATTATAACAATACATTGTAGAACTGTACCACCAATCAAATAAAATAATTTATAATGCAAAATTACAACTGTGTTATGACATTAATGTTTTACATTAATTTTTGAAATTACAAATAAGAAACATTGTAAAAATGCAATGATACTTTTTAAACGTGAAACTAAACCACCATTAGGTGGCAGCAAATTATTTAATGGGTGAGTCAATTGAGTCATTCATTGAACCGATTCGTTCAGAATGCTGAATCATTCAGTAAAAACACAGCTGAGTTTTGCTTTGATCTTTGTTTGGAACGATTTTCGTTGGTGAAATAAAACAACAGTCAATATTGTGTCTAAAAAGTAAGTAAATTAATGTTAACTAACTGTTTATTGAACTACGTAACATTTGCAATCATGATAATCAGCAACAGATCGCTTGTTATGCTACTTAACAATATCATGTGTTATAAATAAACTCAACAGTTTGAACATTTACCTCATGTTTCTTCCGTGAGTTTATGTGTGCTGTTAAGGTTATTTGTTTGTTGAATGTAACATTAGCAAAATCAGAATCAGTCTCGCGTTTCGATGCTTACCTAGTTATTTTTTTTTCCACTCAAGTTTTAATCAGGCTAACTTGTCCAATCGGGCATGTAAAGATGTATTTCACACACAAAAAAATTGCCCCGGACAAGCTTTAATGTCCAGTACAACTACAGTGGCAATAGACACAATTTCTCATTTACATGTTGTTTCTAATTATAGTAAGATGTCACGTCAATATGGTACAGTTGAACACATATAAACAAATGAAATTTCACATATTTTGCTGTTCGTCAGTTATTTCGACAGATAGAAGTTAAGGTTACTATGACAATCGTTCACACTGGGCATTACGTTAAAAGTTGGGTAAACACTACTTTAAATGCTTTCAATAAGAAAATTAAACTGCCAAAATGAGAAAAATGCAGCATTTAGCCTAGCTATGATAGCAGTTTCCATCTTACTGCACATACCAAGGCCGCTTGTCTAAATGTGTGATAGCTATTGTGACATGATATCACTTATACATTAACTTAAATAAATATAAAAGGATGTATTTCCTAAGTAAAATTAAGTGAACGTACCAGGAATTATGAATAAAGCCTCTAATCTTCAATCGTTCTGGCACTGCTCCAGTCGGCTGGATTTCAGATTTGAATGATGCGCGCGCAATCCCATAATGCTACACTACAGTAAAGTAGTGTAAAAAGCAGGAGCTACAGTGATAACACCTGCTTCTTGTAAATTAATTACAGTTGACATGGAAATATACAGTAAACAACTGTAAAACCTTATTTGACCCATAATGCATTGCGAATTACAGCTACATCTTGTAAAATGTTTAAACAGTAAAATTCTGTGAAATTTTGCTGTAGAAACTACAGCAATTTTTTACAATGTATATATATATATATATATATATATATATATATATTTACGTGCAGTGTTTTGACAATAAAATAATGTTCAGATTTATATACTTCCCTGACCAGTTTTTAGCAGCAATTTACCAGTAGGACTAAGTTTATATATAGCCTATATAATATATATATATATATATATATATATATACATACATACATACAGGTGCTGGTCATATAATTAGAATATCATCAAAAATTTGATTTATTTCACTAATTCCATTCAAAAAGTGAAACTTGTATATTATATTCATTCATTACACACAGACTGATATATTTCAAATGTTTATTTCTTTTAATTTTGATGATTAGAGCTTACAGCTCATGAAAGTCAAAAATCAGTATCTCAAAATATTAGAATATTTACATTTTGAGTTTGAATAAATGACCATCCCTACAGTATAAATTCTGGGTATCTCTTGTTCTTTGAAACCACAATAATGGGGAAGACTGCTGACTTGGCAATGATCCAGAAGACGAACATTGACACCCTCCACAAAGAGGGTAAGTCACAGAAGGTCATTACTGAAAGGTGTGGCTGTTTACAGAGTGCTGTATCAAAGCATATTAAATTCAAAGTTGACTGGAAGGAAGAATTTGGGTAGGAAAAGGTGCACAAGCAACAGGGATGACCACAAACTTGAGAATACAGTCAAGCAAAGCCGATTCAAACACTTGTGAGAGCTTCACAAGGAAAGGAGTGGACTGAAGCTGGAGTCAGTGCATCAAGAGTCACCACGCTCAGACGTCTTCAGGAAAAGGGCTACCAAGCCACTTCTGAACCAGAAACAACGTCAGAAGCATCTTACCTGGGCTGTGGAGAAAAAGAACTGGACTGTTGCTCAGTGGTCCAAAGTCCTCTTTTCAGATGAAAGTAAATTTTACATTTCATTTGGAAATCAAGGTCCCAGAGTATGAAGGAAGAGTGGAGAGGCACAGAATCCATGTTGCTTGAAGTCCAGTGTGAAGTTTCCACAGTCAGTGATGATTTGGGCTGCCATGTCATCTGCTGGTGTTGGTCCACTGTGTTTTCTGATGTCCACAGCCATCTACCAGGAAATTTTAGAGCACTTCATGCTTCCTTCTGTTGACAAGCTTTATGGAGATGCTGATTTCATTTTCCAGCAGGACTTGGCACCTGCCCACACTGCCAAAGGTACCAAAAGCTGGTTCAATGACCATAGTGTTACCGTGCTTGATTGGCCAGCAAACTTGCCTGACCTGACCCCCATAGAGAATCTATGGGGTATTGTCAAGAGGAAGATGAGAGACACCAGACCCAACAATGCAGATGAGCTGAAGGCCACTATCAGACCAACCTGGGCTCTCATAACACCTGAGCAGTGCCACAGACTGATCGACTCCATGCCACGCTGAATTGAGGCAGTAATTCAGGCAAAAGGAGCCCCAACTAAGTATTGAGTGCTGTACATGCTCATACTTTTCATTTTCATACTTTTCAGTTGGCCAAGATTTCTAAAAATCCTTTCTTTGTATTGGTCTTAAGTAATATTCTAATATTTTGAGATACTGATTTTTGACATTCATGAGCTGTAAGCTCTAATCATCAAAATTAAAAGAAATAAACATTTGAAATATATCAGTCTGTGTGTAATGAATGAATATAACATACAAGTTTCACTTTTTGAATGGAATTAGTGAAATAAATCAACTTTTGATGATATTCTAATTATATGACCAGCACCTGTATATATATATATATATATATATATATATATATATATATATATATATATATTAGTGCTGTCAATCGATTAAAAATGTAATCGCGTTAATCACAGTAATGGACTGTGATTAATCATGATTAATCGCAAATTTAAAATACTAGGATTTACCTGTAAATGTGTTGAAAAAGAAATGCATGACAAACTAGTTTAAGGAAACAGAACCTTTCACACTTCCGCCAGGTATGAGACATAATCCTTATTTTTCTTTTATCATTACTCTTTTGTTTTTATTCAGCCATAAATCAACCTTTAAACTGGCGATAAAACGTTTAAGACACATCGCTTCAATCCCAGTATACATTTACCCAACTATTATCAAAAGTATTTCTAAATAAATACAACAAAACATTTCTTGCGACCTTACGTGAAGTATTATGACAAAATGCATTATGAAGAAGAATTGGACCTGTTCTGCAGGTGCATTAGAGCTAATATTAGCATCATACTACATAAAACAATTTATGAGATTAATAGTACACTTTTACTCAGAACTCACTTTAAACCACCATCGAGTGTTTGTAATAACTTCCTTTTACGATCACATGTGGAATTTGGTCGTTTACTGTTGTTAAAATATGCTATTTATAGCCTTTTATCGCTGCACAAATTAGCATTTCAGAAGTACACATTCTCAAGAAAATCACATACAGACCATATCTATCGTAATCGTGTGTTTATTATCTTATATAATCTATAGTGGCTGTTATCATGTTTATTTCTGCTGTGTAAAAGCCTTAACATGTATGCTCTGCTGAAACTCACGTTGTTTGTGATGTTACAACCGCCTCTCCGTTCTTAAGTTGCCGGGGATACATTCCAAGTATAATACACATTAGTAAAAGGATCTATTTTAATTTTTATTTGTCTATAGACGGTTTCAACGGCAACATAAACAAACGTTACTGCGCATGCGCGCTTTTGTGGCCCTAACTTAACTTCCGGTAGACATCCAAATACAATCAGTAACAACAGCTAAGTCCCTCTAGAGTAGATTATGTTTTGATAACAAGCAAAATATGTTTGCTGCGTGAATCAGACGGACTGAGATGCAGCGATAACTACTTGGACGGACTTTTTAAAACTGCAAATGTATTCTCTGCCAGCAGGAGGCGCTTTAAAGCGGGAGAACTAGAGGTTTTCCCGGAAACGGCTGTTGGGCTGTACGTTACACAAAGCAGCGCTGAGCTTACAAACGCTGCTTTATCAGGCATATAACTAGATTAAATGAAAATTACATCGAACATTTTCTAAAGACAGTTGTCCTTCAGAAATACAGTGATATAAAAACACCTGCACCTCGTTTTGATTTTAAACGTGCATTACGTGCTCATATTCAACGAAGCAAGAAAATCGGTCAGTTTTGATATTGTAGCAGGTTGCGACAAATAAATAAATTTACAGCACATCCTACAGCACAACAACCTGAGCCCAACTTCATTACTCATCACCTTAACTTTAACTGTGTTTGTAGCCGGCGCCACTAACAAGACCGATAAACAAACACAGACTGGAAGTTAACTTCGGTCCAGGCACGTGTGCCCGATGAAACCGTCTATATACACTTTGGGCGGCCGTGGTACATTTTCCAAAGGGCTTTAAAGAGTTAACACATGACTTTTTAGAGGGCTTTTAGCTGTGCAGTAGCGCAGACGTTTACATTAGTTTAGTGGAGAAGATCCCGAGGTTGCCAGATTTGTGTAAAACAAATCAGCCAAATGTCCATTCAAAGCTAGGCAGAAAACTGCAGGCTTAGAAATACTGTAACACTTGGCAACACAGGAAGGTCCTGGCAGATCGCAGGCCAGATTTTCGCAGAAAAAAGGGTTCAGTGAATCTGAAAATGCACATACTGTAAAAACTGCTACATATAACGACTTTCTACTTGGGGACCTTGATATAAATGTAGTTGAATAAAAAGTACGATATTTGTCTTTCAAATGTAGTGAAGTTAAATTCGCAAATTTCCAGAAAAAATAATACTCAAGTAAAGTACAGATACTCAAAAAGTGTACTTAAGTACAATACTCAAGTAAATTTACTTCGTTACTGTCCACCTCTGAGAGTATACCACCATCAGTTCTGCAAGGAGCTTATGTCTAGTGAAACAGTAGTGCCACTTACACTTGTTAAAGTAGTAAACCATGACCTTCTCTCTATCTGGCCTGTTCTTGCAACATGAAGGCATTCACACCGACATGCATAGTGTCTAAGGCAGGGTGGTGTCGGGATCAAGGACAGGTATTTCAATCATCAGGCTTTCTCTTTTTTTGTTTGTTCTTTAACTCTGTTGTCTGATCTTCAGACCATGCTGGCAAAAACAAAACAAAAAAAGATATGGAATTCAAGTTAATTAGTCAAAACTTGAATGAATTTGATGAAGAGACCCACTACTATATGGTTACACATCATCATACGTCATCTAGCTCCTACAATACATACACTTATACTATATACAGTGTTTCCTTGGTTATCGGTGTAAACAAAGTAGCGCTGTGTTTTGGACACTACTTTAATATGCAATATATTGAGGCGAAAGATGAAAAGAAATTGCCATCCAAACTTTTCTGAAGTCAGTCAGCTCTAGGGGTGTGCCCGAAGCTGAATACCTTATTCGGAAAGGCACGGATAATGGCTTTTAAAACAAATAACGGATAACGAATAATTATGCCCGAATATTCGGCTGAGGCTGCAGAACATGTTTGCTAGATTCACAGGTGAGCCAGGGGATCAGTGCAATATTTTACACAAACCTCTAAATTCACGCAATGATGAGTGTGTGACGTGAATGAATGTAAACTTTATGGAAGAAAAGAGCGCAAATCAAACACAGCTTGCTGTTGCCTCTCCGTGCATCTCTCATAAATCATAGCTTGGCAAGAGTAATTACCTAAATAATAGAAGTTCAATAAAAAAAAAAAAAGTTGTTTAAAGAGTCCTGCGTATAATGAAAATGTGCGCCTTGAGTTAATTCAGTCGTGTTCAAATGATCACTAAATGTTTGTCATGAAATCTGTCTACTTGTATGATAAATGTATTTTTAGAAATTTTTTATTTTATATTTTAGAACAGGGCAAATAGGGCAAATAGTTGAAAATAATATTTTTCCATACTCTGTTCCCTTTTTTCCATATCCTACTTTTCCAGGCCTGCAAATTACTTAAGTAAAATACTTTTTAAACTGCGCAGGAGCCAAAGGAAATCATGTTGTTTTACATAAAAATTACAACGCAGTAAGAAGTGTTTGAAGTAAATGAGTTTAAAATAGGCCTACTATTAATTAAATAAACGCAAATAAAATAGCAGTGTTACCGCTGCCTTCCATGCATTTCCTGCAAATTACTTAAAATCAATGTCCATATTTCTAAACTGCGTAGGAACCCTTACTGTTTTAATTAGAAGATATTTAAATATTTATTTATCGGATTACGAAATGTCCTCAAGCTGGGACTCCAACTCACGTTGCCCGAAGCACAACTGCACTGTCTATACAATACAAGGGTATCAGCTCCAACTGTTAGAAGATATTTAAATAAATGTTATAATCATTAAAAATATATATATATTATCTTAGTTAAACACAGCATATATTTGTTCAGTGATAATTACGAAAAAAGGTAGGCTGTAATACCATGAACATAATAACGGTCTTATCTGTCTGTACAAAGTTCTGGTTAAAGCTCTGCCTACTTCTGATTTTATCCGAATACAGATACAGATACGAATAATTTTGTGATCGTGATACAAATACAGATACATGGGGCTGCACACCCCTAGTCAGCTCCCTTTAATGATATAAAAATATAACCTCTCACCCCAATTCAATAATTATATTTTCTTCATATATTTTGAGCAATATGAACCGCTAGCTTGCTCCGCCTGCTAGTGTTTTCTCCTTTTTTGTTGTCTGTCTTCGGCATGTATGGCCTCTGTTAACAGAATCAAGTATGATGTGTTTTTTCTTTACCACTGTCTCATTAGCTCCTGAAAATAATAGAAACATATGTACAAACGTACAGTACAAAGACTAAAGAAATTATTATTATTATTTATTTTTTTTTTCAGGAGCTACTGGGACAGTGATTAAGATCTACTAGTTGACCGTGATCAACGGGTTGTCAACCACCCACTGCATGCCCGGGTTAAGAACATATATGGCCCCCTTCAGCCTATCTTGGTGTCACAACTTTTTTTTTTTTTCCTCAAATCTCCAACATACAGCGATACAAGTAGTATGCATACTAAATATTCCAAAGTTACAAAAATATTCCAGAGTTAACTGTAGTATTAGTAAGATCATAAATCAGGCAAAACCCATGCTTCTCATTGCCATGGTTTTATGTTTTCTACAACAACAACTAGATAAAAAAGTTTGTCAAGACAAACTTTAAGTTGGCTTGAGAAAGCCGGACCAGGAAGTTTGAAAAGTTTAAAAAGTTTAAAAAGTTTTAAGTTTGATGATTTTCAGTCTGAAATAGTTTGAAGTTTAAAGTAGTTTTACAAGCTTAAGGCAATACAGTCTGTCAGAGATAGATAGATAGATAGATAGATAGAGTCAGATCATAGATAAATAGATAGATAGTAATAGTCAGATGATAGACAGATAGAAATAGTCAGATGATAGATAGAGTCAGATCATAGATAAATAGATAGATAGTAATAGTCAGATGATAGACAGATAGAAATAGTCAGATGATAGATAGATAGATAGAAATAGTCAGATGATAGATAGATAGATAGATAGATAGATAGATAGATAGACAGACAGATAGATAGATAGATAGATAGTAATAGTCAGATGATAGATAGAAATAGTCAGATGATAGATAGATAGATAGAAATAGTCATATGATAGATAGATAGATATGAATGAGTTTAAATGGCTTAGAAATAGTACATAGAAGGGAAGTCTGATTGAGTCTAATGGGCTTCAGTGTGTTTAGATTTAAATTTTGACAGTTGGAGTTTGAATAGTCTTGGCTCATCTGAACATTCCGTCAATGTAAGTCTATGGGATTTTTTAAGTCGGATCAGTTAGAAAAGATATAGCAACTCGAGTCAGACCAGTCTGAAGATCTGGGCTGAGTTTGAAATTTGTAGAATTAAAGCTCTAGGAGGAGTAGCAGTCAGAAATTTTAGTCTCAGAAAAAGAAGAATTACTAGAATGTACATTTCCTGAAGAAAATGTGAGTGGTGCTTGCAGTGGCAAAACTCGGAGCTTGGCAGATACTACAGTATTCTGCGCGATTGTAGAGAGCCAACTCCCATGTCTGTATGATGTTGTGGAGCTGAGATATGGCTTCTTTATGTTGCTATACGGTTGCTAGGGTTCTCTATATGGTTGCTAGGGTGTAGCTGCACAGTCGTCATGGTGATACTTACAGACTGGTTTTTCAGCCCAAACAAAAGAGGCCACCCGCATATCTATACCACTTTCTGGTGCTGAGAAATTGATTATTCATGTGTTTGTTCAGTTGCTAAGGTACTCTAAATGGTTGCTATGGTGTGCTATACAGTTTATGGAATGATATTTAAAGACTATTTTCTGAATCAACAGAGCCCTACCCCATGTTTCTACAATGTTTTGGTGCTGTAAAATTGTATGTTAATGTCCTTTTACGGTTGCTAGGGTGCTGTAAGTGGTTGCTAGGGCATAGGTGGCCTTTCAGTGGGTAGGCACCCCCTAGTTACATGTTTTCTCCACAACACAAGGGACTTGTACACCCTGAAGTGAAGTGTCACTTCATGGTGCAGAGGTTGCCAGCTCGACCCAGCCAACTGCCTGTTTGGTACAGTTCTGGAGTGTGTGCGGGCCTGTTCCTCTGCAGGGTTAACCCACTCCACCCTGAGGGTTTACGTGGCGGCTATACCGGCCTACCGCGCCTTTCTCGGTGACCTTCAGTGGGTAGACACCCCCTAGTACATGTTTCCTCCAGAGGCTGAGGCCTCCGGCCAGAAAGCGTTTACTATGTGGTGGATCAGGATGCTATTCCATAGCCTCGAGTCCTCTGCTCTCCCCTCTTGGGGATCAAGACTCACTCTTCAGAAGTTGGCCTTCGGGACGCAGGCCCCGCTCACCTAGCCACCTGTGGCCTTTTTCTCTCGCCTAGCTGTGCTCCATCCACACTAGGCAGGGATTTGTCAGTCTGGCGTGGGGATCTCGCCCCTAGCGTTCTTAGACGCAGTTCGAGTTCCTGAAGAGGAACGTCTTGGGTTACGTATGTAACCCCAGTTCCTCGAGGGAACGAGACGCTGCGTCTCGAAGCCATACTTCCGGCATCCCTACAAGCGGTTGCTTCATTCCTGAAGCTGACGCCGGTTCCACCGCATGTGCTTTTATGCCTCCTGGCCGTTACGTCACCCTCCCGTGACGTCTCGCCCATCCTTTGGATAGATTTCATTTGTATCAGAGCGCGGTCACGCTGGAGGTGTTCCCCTAGTGTTCTTGGATGCAGCGTCTCGTTCCCTCGAGGAACTGGGGTTACATACGTAACCCAAGATGATTTTTTAGATGTTTAAGCCTTTATTTTGGGAAAATTTCACTGCTTATTGAGAAATTAAGAGATTAATGTTCAGACTTTTGTATATTATAACCTGGAACCTGGATGTGAGAAATAATTACATTTGATCCAAAAGATAGTTTTAGCAACATAACGCAGATGCTACAGAACACAGTTAGCTGACTAGCTGTATAAGATTGTGTGCTAAGCTAACATATTACTTCACAGTGTCACGGCCAGCTCGTTCCCAACCGTAACATAAAGAGGACCACACAAGCAAACGAATATTTCAGTTGCAAGATTATTTATTAAGGAAACAAGTTATTGGTTTCAGAAACAAAAATACCAAAGTCTAGGGATTTAAATAAATATAAACAAAACAATAATCCAATGGGGTAAAGAACATTGACAAAGAAATAAACAAAAAGATTTGGAGCAAAAGACTTCTCTGGAGAACAACATCCCTCCAGAGGAAGTATCCTCCAGCAGATCAAGAACACCATTTATACTCTCCGCCCATAACGTCTCTAATTAGTAGGGACAACACACATTGATGATACACTGCCACCAACAGGCAGAAAAGGGAAAGACAGGGTCATCACACCTCCCTCCTCAAAAAGATTCTACAAAGAATCAAAAAGAGAAAATGAGAGGGGAATAACATAAAAGCAACATATGAAGGAACAATACAAGGCAAAAATATGGTCCTTCTATCCATGAAGTATTTCTCACTCCACCTCATCTCTTAGCACCTCTGGGCCCTAGAAATGCAAAAGAAGATAGGAGAAAAGCATACAGTGATATCATGATGTTACATTCTGGAAAGTGTGTCAGCTATTACGTTATCCTTCCCTCGTATGTGCTTAATTTCCAGGTGGAAAGGCTGTAAAATAAGACTCCACTGCATAAGTCGTTGATGTTGATTTCTCATCCGATTTAAAAAAAAACAGAGGGTTATGATCTGTATAAACAACAATTGGGGCAGCAATTGAACCCAGATATACTTCAAAATGTTGTACAGCCAACACAAGGGCGAGGGCTTCTTTTTCAACAGTTGAATATACTTTCTGATGATGATTGATCTTCTCTGAGAAGTAACTAATGGGATGCTCGATTCCATTTAAATCTTGCAGGAGAACAGCGCCTGCACCGTAAGCGCTAGCATCAATTGCAAGACTGAAAGACTTCTCAAAATTTGGGGCGATCAAGATAGGAGCACTAGCCAACAAGGCTTTACAATTCTCGAAGGCTTGTTGACAAACCTCAGACCAGTGAAACACAATTTTTGGACTTAAGTCTGTCAGAGGCGAAACTACACTAGCAAAGTTCTGACAAAAACTCAGATAATACCCTATCATTCCAAAAAATCTACGCAACTCATGTCGATTTGTGGGGATAGGAAAACTGCATATAGCTTCAACTTTAGCACTAATGGGTTTCACACACCCGTTTCCAACTACCTTACCCAAATAAGTGACAGTTGCTTTTCCAAACTCAGATTTAGAGAGATTGATGGTTAAATTAGCCTCAGCTAAACGAAAGAATAGATCTTTTATCTGTTTCAAATGTTCGGACCAGGAAGAACTATATAAAACGACGTCATCAAGGTAGGCCTCGCATCTAGACATTCCAGACAATATACAATTCACCAAACGCTGGAATGTAGCAGGGGCGTTACGAACCCCAAAAGGCATCACTGTATACTGTAGGAAGGCGTCTGGGGTAACAAAGGCAGATAATTCTTTTGCCCGAGCAGTTAAAGGCACCTGCCAATACCCCTTTAGAAGATCAAACTTACATATTGGGCAGAGCCAACATGATCAACACAGTCATCAACACGAGGCAAAGGAAAACAATCGGGTTTTGTCAGAGAATTAAGCTTTCGATAATCAGTGCAGAATCGATATGAGCCATCGGGTTTGTTTACTAACAAACAGAGAGAGCTCCATGAACTAAAACTAGGTTCAGCCAAACTGGGAGTAAGCAAATAGTTTACTTCTTGTTTTAACAATTCTCGTTTTACTGGATTAACCCTATAAGCATTTTGTTTAATAGGGGAGGAGATTCCTACATCAATGTCGTGTTCAATAATGGAAGTACGACCAGGTGTATCAAGGAAAAGAGAAGGAAAGGATGGTATCACCCCAATAACGTAATTTATCTTCCCCTTATCCAAATATGACAAGTAACAAAGCAAATCAGCAAGGATTTGAGAGTTGTTAACCCTTTAACGCGTACGATCACACCGGTGTGATCAGTCTTGGCTGGTCCCAGGAGCGTACGATCACACCGGTGTGATTGGAACTTTCAGTGAGTCACGTCATCAACTGCTGAAATTCAAATCTGCTTTCTGGCGCGGAGCCAGATCAGACGCGCGAGCGCTTGTAATTATTCAGTGTTTTCAACCATATAATGCTTATTTTAGATTTCAGACATTTAAATACACATAAGTACTAGCAAAGCCATACATTTATAGTTTGTAAAATATGCGCTGATGTCTATGGAAGCAGCAATAATGATCCTTACAAATATAATCTGACGACATGTTTTTATTGATATCATATACAGATTGTGTAGATACTTTAAAGTTTACTCTGCTCTTCTCCCAGTTTACTGGAGACTTACTTTAACGTGTTTCGGGAGGAGAGGATGAATTTACGTGTTGTAAATCCCACAGCTGGATTCAGCGCGAGCAAACATGGCGGCGCCCATCACCCGGTATAGGTCAACTAACACGATCATTATAAACTTGTTTAAACAACCAAACACATTTACTTGCATATATTTCAGAATCGGAATATCAGATATTTAATAATATAGCGAGTATGTTTGTGAATATTAATAATAAAAAAAGGAAAAACGAAATAAAAGCAATCCATGTGTCATACAGCGCTATTACGGCTGCGGTGTGTCACATGACAAGCATGACGCGTCGCCATGGAAACAATAAGGCTATAAGTTCTAAAATAACGGTCGCCTAAAAAAACTCACGCCGGGGGCTCAGATAGAATATTTTAAACTCACGTGTGAAAGGGTTAAGCCGCCCATCCACTTTTCCCTGAGAATGAAGATTCCCATCCTCATCAAGGTTGTCTTGATGTGCCAGATTCTAAGGATCACACGGTGTCACAACACCAACAGAAGCAGTACTCACTGGATCAACGTAAGATTTTAACAGGTTAATGTGACAAACTTGAACTTTCCTCCTATGATCAGGAGTGCTCAACATATAATTATTCTCTGACAGACGTTTAGCTATACTATAAGGACCAGTAAACTTAGCTTGAAATGGGTTAGTAGGGAGAGACAATAAAGCCAGTACTCGATCACCCACTTGAAAACTCCTAGACTTAGCCTTTCTGTCAAAAAGTCGCTACATTTTCACTTGAGACTTAACCAATTTCTTTTGAGCTAAAGCTCGTGCCTCATAAAATCTACGGTGAAACCCACTCACATGGTCTATAATGTTGTCGGGAGGCTTAGAGGTATGCCACTCGTCAGCTAAGACAGCAGTGGGTCCCCTTACCTCATGCCCAAACACCAACTCATTCGGACTAAAGCCGCTGCTCTCCTGAGTCACCTCACGTATAGCCAACAACATCCATGGCAGACCCTCCTCCCAATCCGCATCAAGTTCCACACAATATGACCTTAAAAGAGACTTCAAGGTTTGATGAAACCTTTCAAGAGCCCCTTGACTCTGTGGATGGTAAGCACTGGAAATATTGTGGGAAACTCCAAGTTGACGCAGGGCTTTTGAGAATTGTTTTGACATAAAATTTGAACCCCGATCGGACTGAATAACCTTGGGAATACCAAAGGTAGACATAAAATTAGTGAGGGCTTTCAAAATAGACTTAGTGGTAATAGACCTTAATGGGTAAGCTGCAGGATAACGGGTAGTCTGGCACATGATAGTAAGAAGGTAGTTATGACCAGCCTTAGACCGTGGCAGAGGACCAACACAGTCAATAAGCAAATGGTCGAAATGGTTAGAAACCACAGAAATAGGCTGTAACGGAGCAGCTGGCACTTTTTGATTAGGCTTACTGGTAATCTGACATGTATGACAGGACCGTATATATTTGGCCACATCCTGTTTTACTTTAGGCCAATAAAACTGCCGCCTAATGCGGTCATAAGTTTTCCGGACTCCAGTATGACCAGCAAGTCCTTGGTGGGCCAATGTTAATATAGAATCTCTAAACGTCAGAGGGACAACAATTTGAGTTTTAGGTTCCAACTCATCTTTATGCATGATCCACTTCCTACAAAGAAGGCCATCAAAAAAATATGATGAGGGCAGATCATTAGAACCCTTCTCAGACACTGCAGCAGAAAGTAAGTGTATCATCAGTCTGTTGTGCTTTTATCAGCTCCCCTCGTGAGATCTGTAAAAGAGAAGTCAAAGCGCAATCACCCACATCACTAAAATCAGCATTACTCTCTTCAAGAGTGGACAACACCCATGTATCAGCCGTTTCCGTTTGGGGGATTGTAGACTCTTCCTGATTAGAAAGAGAAGAACAGACTTTTAAGTCTTTTTGTTCAAAACGTTGAAACACATCAGATTCTGGTTCACCTGTATTAACGGTAGAAAGGAAGGTGTCATTAAGTGAACCCTCTCTAGCTTGGTTTTCAGGGAGTTGGTTAGCCATAGATCGAGTAACTGCACAAGCTGAAAACAAATCAAGGAATTCTGTATTACATTTTCCAATATCAGATTTTCTGGGTACAGATACTACTATGGGTGGAGCTGCCACATTTCTCTCTCCCCAAACATTCCCCCCAGCTAAATCATTTCCCAGAATGAACGTAATTCCAGGAACTGGAAGTGCAGAACGGACACCAACCATAACATCACCAGATACTATGGCAGAGGAAAGATGGATTCGGTGCAAAGGCACTTCAATAAACCCCATCTCAAAACCTCTCACCAACACATAAGTTCCCGTAGCTGTTTCAGAGGTTAAAGGCAACACTCCTTCCAAAAGGAACGACTGTGCAGCTCCTGTGTCTCGGAGAATACGAACTGGAACCATTTCCTCAGAACATGGCAAAGACACAATTCCTTCAGTGATAAAGGGTGTATAAGCAACAGAGCCAGTAACACTTGGATCGACAGATTTACCATAAGAACGAGACAAAAGGTTATCTCCTTCAAGATTCTCATCTAAAAATGTGGCAGTAGCAACTAAAGCAACAGGTTTTGAAAATGTTTCTTTCTTCTTAAGAACAGGGCAGTTAGAGATTTTATGGCCAGGCTTTTTACAATAAAAGCAAACCAAGTCTCTTGAAATTACTGTCTTATTAGGACTACTAATAACACTTGCCCTAGCACTTTGTTCCAACACTGCAGACTTTGTCTTAACTGGAAAAACAAACTTAGACTTATTCATGTCACTTTTGAAGCAGACTGAACTGAATGACCCCCGATGGGTTAATACAAACTCATCTGCCATAATAGCAGCATCAGAAAGTTTGCTCACCTTGTGTTCAATCAAATATGTAGCTAGAGCAGAAGGAACACAGAGCTTAAACTCCTCCAGAAGCACCAATTCTCTTAACTGCTCCTTAGTTGTAACTTTCATTGAAGTGCACCATCGGTCAAACAAATTTTCTTTTTCCCTTGCAAATTCAACATAAGTGCAGTTGTCATTTTTATTAAGACTTCTGAATTTCTGGCAATACGCCTCAGGTATAAGTTCATAGGCATGCAATATCGTAGACTTCACAATATCATACTCACCACTCTGTTCCAGTGTGAGAGCAGAGTAAACATCCTGAGCTTTACCTGTGAAAACACACTGCAGCAATAAAGTCCAAAACCTTTTCGGCCACTTCAGAGATAAAGCAACACGTTCAAAGTGATCAAAATATTTTTCTACTTCCTTTTCAGAGAACGGCGGAACTAATCTCACATTCCGATGAACATCAAACACAGGTTCTCTCTGCTCATGCAACTGTTCTGGTACCAATGGCACATCAACTCTCAAAGCTTCCGCTTTCTTTGCTTCTAACTCCAACTCCAATTTCTTTAACTGAAACGTTCTCTCTTCCCGTTCTCTCTCCAACTCAATCTCCAATTTTCATACAGACAACTGTTGTTCTAATTTCTTAGCTGCAAATTCCCTTTCGATTTCTCTTTCTCTCATAGCGCGATTCTCACGCTCAGCACGGAATTTTTCAGCATCTAAATACAATTGTTTCTCTTGCAGTGACATCTCTCAAAATTTCAGTTCACTTTCAACATCAATATCACAAGGAGAAAACACCAAAGAATCAATAGGAACAACAGACTCAGTTCTTACCTCTAAAACTCCTCTGTCAACAAGTGATCGCTTCAAAGTTGTCACCAACGTTTCTTTCAGTTTCTTATCTTGAGTAGTAAGATCAACACTAAAGCGCTCGGAAATTTGTATTAATTGTTCCTTTGTACACCTCTCGAGTAAAGATTCTGAGGGACAAACAAAGAAATATTCGAGCACCGAAGACATCTTTGCACCAACTTACAACTAAATGTGACAACACAAACAAGCCGCTCACACATGTGAGATGGATGTATTTACTAGAACTACAACTCCCATAAACCACTGCTTCAAAAAGGACCTACGTCTGTACGTTACGTAACCTACTCATTCACAAAAAAACTTTCAAAGACTTACCACAAGTCAAAAACACATTGTAGGTACGTAATAAAGGAGAAGAACACACTAGAAATACGAAGGTTCACCTTTATAATGTGAGAAACTCCAGCTCCTATCTGAAAGAAAACACTAACTAATTCCTACCTAGTCTTCGAAGGTGTACCCGGGCTCGGGGCGGCATTAAACGCTGAACTCTGTGACAATCAGTCTTTTAGACCAAAAGTCCGAAAGCGTACCCCCGACAGAGACCTAGATCTCCACCCAGGATAACCCTCAAAAACAAGAAAGGCAAAATAATTAAAATAAAACAACAAAAGTGATCCGTTGGAAGGATTGTATACACAACCCAGCTGGATACACTCTTCCTAACCAGAGTTCTCATTCACAAAGGTGACCATTCACAAAAAAAAAAAACACGAATTAAACCCTACTCACCAACATTCCTACACCAAAGGATCCCGGACAAACCTCCCAATTTATGTCACGGCCAGCTTGTTCCCAACCATAACATAAAGAGGACCACACAAGCAAACGAATATTTCAGTTGCAAGATTATTTATTAAGTAAAAAAGTTATTGGTTTCAGAAACAAAAATACCAAAGTCTAGGGATTTAAATAAATATAAACAAAACAATAATCCAATGGGGTAAAGAACATTGACAAAGAAATAAACAACAAAAAGAGTTGGAGCAAAAGACTTCTCTGGAGAACAACATCCCTCCAGAGGAAGTATCCTCCAGCAGATCAAGAACACCATTTATACTCTCCGCCCATAACGTCTCTAATTAGCAGGGACAACACACATCGATGATACACTGCCACCAACAGGCAGAAAAGGGAAAGACAGGGTTGTCACAACAGGCATTACTGGATTGTACTTTTACATCCATAATATTATAAATTGACAGTTTATTGCTGGTCTGTCATTTTACAGTACTGTAATTTTTAAAGATTTCATATTATTTTAAGGTGAGCTTAAAGGGTACACTACTATGAAAATCACACAGCTTCAGTGTGACAAGAAAATGTATAATTTCATAGACATTTTTAATAATAGTTGTTCATATTAAAATATGTGTGAACTTAATACATGATCTAGACTATTTATTTAGCAAAATCCTGTCATTTTAATAAATATTACATTACATTTATTAAAGATTGTTGCTTCTCCTATTAAGCTCAGCATTCTCTCTTTGAGCACTTCCATACTGAATGTCTATGTAAATTAGGGATGTGCCTGAAGCCGAATACCTTATTCGGAAAGGCACGGATAATGGCTTCAAAAAGAATAACGGATTTATCCAAATAACAGAAAAAATATTCAGCAGACACAATCATGTTTGCTGGAACAGCACTACATTAGTGAGGTCTGCGGTTGTTAAGATTTGTGCAATAATAATGGCTAGTACTGCTTTGATGGCGTTTGACACAGTTTCGTACATTTAATATCATGGTGATCATTGCGTTTGTCTAACGAATGTGGTCTCCTCAGCAATAAACCATCCGCGCGCTCCTATTTTGAATGCTGCCTGTCAGTGCCGGTGAAGCAGTGTTGCCAGATATTGCTACAAAAAACAAACACAACCAATCTCCTGACAAATGCACCAAACTAAGTTTAAATCTTGTATTTTGCAAATAGGAAACAGAATCTCTAACCCCAACCTTCATCTTCCCACTTTATTAATGCCCTAATTACTTTATTAACGCGGTTACATTAAGTATTAAAACAAGTCCAGCAACGCTTATAATAACTAGATCTGGCAACATGGCGGAGAGGAGTGGAGGCTGCACTTGCGCCAAGCTCCTTCACTGCTGCGTTTCGCAGCTGCTGCGAGTCAGCCACATGAATTTATTCAGCGACATGATTTTAAATAATTTTTCATATGTTTTCAAATTTTATTTTTGAACATGAAACATTTACGGAGGTCTGGACCTCGTAGCTGGCTTTGGGCCTGGATGTGTAAAGTGAATGAGTGTAAACTATAGCCTATATGAATGAAATGGTTAGAGAGTTGCACTTGTAACCTGGAGGTCGCGGGTTTGAGTCTCAGGTCCGGCAGGAATTGTTGGTGGGGGGAGTGAATAACCAATGCTCTCTCCACCTTCAATACCATGACCCTTTAGCATGGCACCGAACCCCCAACTGCTCCCCGGGCGCCGCAGTATTGGCTGCCCACTGCTCTGGGTGTGTGTGCACTTGGATGGGTTAAATGCAGAGCACAAATTCCAAGTATGGGTCACCATACTTGGCCACACATCACTTCACTTTCACTATATCAACTCGACAAAAATATCCTAAAAACGGTCCTAACTTCAGACCTTTTTGAAATCCAACTGTAAAAACGCATTACATTAGCCCTTTTCGTGAATGGCATTACATTTAATTATACAAGACGAAGAAAAGCGATGTTTTTGGAGGGTTCAAATGATTTGTTACGCTCTGTTGATAAAAAAAAACTCGTAAATGATCACAGACTCCCGCAACAAATGATCTAAGTTACTTAAAGTTCAAGATATTTACAAAGTTATAATTTTAATAAAAAAGAATACTTTCTTTAGTTATACAAGGCATATTTGTTAAAATGAAAACTACGAATCAAACATATTTGTATTAAAAATGGTATTTTCATGTAATTTGACGAACTTCCGGTATAAGCCACGCCCACTTCCGGATCTATCCAAATACAGATACAAATAATTTTGAGATTGTCACAGATACAGATACAAATAATGGCTCCACTGCACACCCCTAATGTAAATACTTCATGAACAGACTTTAAATATTAGCTGATGGTAGTCCCTTTAAGTTAAGTTAATACATTTTCTATGGATTCTATCAACTTAAATCTGCAGACTGGCTCTGATCTTTGGCAACTAGCATCAACTTTTCCAGACTATAAATCTGTGGAAAATCGGGGGGGAAATTGTGTAGTGTATTCCAGCCATAAGAGACTACAGATAAGTTGACTTCCATTTAAAAAGAGGTTTCATAATGAGGCTAGTTTCTGTGTTCATCCCCATGAATTAAATATTTTATTGGTTTGTTTTATTTGATTTTTGAATGTGTTACTTAGCTGAATGTGGACTAGTCTAGATGTTGCAATGTGCTTAGATGACACTTCATTATGAATATATAACTAGTCTACTTGAATGCCTTGTTGCTTGATTTTAGTGTTCTATTTTTTTGTGGTTGACTTTGTACCTTCAAAAAAAAAAAAAAAAAAAAATATATATATATATATATATATATATATATACAGTATATATATTTTACAACTATTCTTTAAACATTTTCCTTAAAATAAACAATAATTTTTATAAAACATGATGTGAGCTTAATGGGAACAGGGGTGTGCTTAAAGGGTACACAAATGTACACTGATAAAAATGATTTTGTGGTGAATTAAATACTACAGAAAAACAAATTAAATTTCTACATTAAATAATTTAGTTCAGGCAAGAATTTAAATAAAAGAGTAAATTCAATATTAGTATTCAATTTAAACTTGTAGAATTTAAAGTTTGAATTATAAGTATATTTTACTTGGAATTGTTTGTTATTTTCACAAATATTATTTAAGTAAATATCAACGTCATGATCCCATTGTTCCCATCATGTACTTGGGCATGAATAATTAATAAGGTCATTTCTTTTTGCTGTTTTTGAGATGTATTTTCACTGTTTTGTGGTTGCTTTTGTTGTTAGGTTAAGTAACTTGCTGTTTTATGACATCTGTAGTTAATTTTTTACTCAAAATGACCCATTCATACTCAAACATTATTCACTGATTGTCACCGTCATTGTGTATCATGTGCCAAGTATTCAAATCTCTGTGTTCATTCAGTTAATAACTATATTGAGTAAACATATTACCTTAAAATGAATAACAAGCTGTCTACTTGCGTGCATATGTGCTTGTAACTTAACCACATGCTTTCTAGGCTTTTTTTTTTTTTTTTTTCAGTGCTGTGTTGTTTGAGTAAACTTAAAATAATTAAGTAGAAATTACTCATCAAACTACCTGGTCACGTTAAATTTACTTATTGCCTTTACTAATTTTAGATAACTTAGTTAAGTAGATTTTACTTAATTCCGTATTTAAATTTTACTTTAAAAATATGCGTGCAAAAACTTGCTAAATAAAAAATAAGTAAATTTAAGCTCTTATTTTTTTCAGCGTACCCATTAGCACAGCCATACTTTTTGAATTTAATGATGTATATCTTAATTGAAATGCTTTTGTCATTTAAACTAAAAATGTCTCAATGTAGATTTTGGTGAGATTAATAGGTACATTTATCCTAATTATATATGCCAGTATACTGCCGTGCAAAGGCAAAAGACCGTAACTTCGATTTTTGTCGAAAATTAGTTATTGATATTTTTGGGACATTCAGGACATCCTTTATCATGTGCATAAGTATCTTTAGTCAATTTCATTGTTTTTCCGAGAAAATAATGGGTGGTCTCAACCACAACTTCGAAAAGTCCCGGAGAAACCAAGGCAGAACACCATAACACCAATTATGGCTCTTTCACTTTGTTTGGAACGCTCAAAATGAGTTACGGCGTTCTGACTTTGTTTAACTGCGCGTCAAAATGAAGTTACGGTGCCGGCTTGGAGTTATACGGTGTTCTGCCTTTTTTTTTTTACTGTCCTTTAAAGTCTGCCGCATTTAAATTACGGTGTAGACAAATGAATTAGATCGCGATCTACCAAACAGCTCCATATAACAAAGCACTGTAATGTAGATTCACCAGGCTGTCACTTCTAGTTGGACGTGTGTGGACTCGAATGCCGTTGCTAGCATGATCAATCATAAAATCAGTAGCACAGTTTGCAATTAAATCCATATCCTACCTTTTCTTGTAACCCGATAAAATCAATCTATGGCGATGAACGTCGTCGGAGATGTTTAATCCACAAGCATTCTGAGCATTATTTCTGCTTGCTGGCGATCACATAAATCCACAAGTCGTTCTTTTAGGTTAGGCTATTTCATACAAGTCAATATAAAAGCAATTATGCTATGTCTAGCATTCTTTTGCGTTACTGAGCATAGCAAATAAATTGGTATCCACGGTATCCACTCACGTTTAACTTTCAGTCTGTTTGTTACAGTAAAAAAACCCAAAACAAAACAAACAAAAAAAAAACATTCATACAGTCACATTACTGTTTGCAATAGCCTACATGAGACAGCCCATGATCACTAGAATTTATACAGGTGTTACTATAACAATTTTGTAAATGGTGATCATCAACCAAATATTGATAATTTGGAAGTCACTGCGTTTTGCCTTGGTGTGACTTCTCAGGTTTTGCAGTGTAACGGGTGGAAGAATCACACGACAAGATGAGTGCAATAAATGCCCCGAAGGGTGCGTTTATTGTGCAAATAGTGGCGTGCCGTAGGGTTTAGGTGCTGTGTCTTCGTGCTCCAGGATCTGCTTCTTTGCCGTGCTCCAAGTGCGTGAGTGTCCGGTGTCTGTGCGGTGCAGGTGCTTCGGGCTGGCCGGCTAAACGCTGCTCTCTGTGTGGAGAGGGAGAGGAAAGTAAGCGATACTTCAACTGGAGTCATGTCTCACCCAAGTGCGCCTCTTGGCGTCTTATATATCCGTCTCGTAATGAGGTTCAGGTGTGGCCGGCCAGCCCACGTTAATGGCGTGAAGGTGATTCTCCTCCGTTTCCAGGGCGACGCTGATGAGGTCCCAGGACACGCGTCACACTCCCCCCCCCAAGCGTCATCCTGTTCCTGCGGGCGAGAGGGGAAACTGGGGGTGGGTGGGGAGAGAAACCTGACAGACCTGCGAAAGCTGACCAGATCCGTGAGAGCCCATCGGCGTTGGCCGTCCCCGCCCGGTGTTTCACGACGAAGTGGAAGTCCTGGAGCGCCAGGAACCAGCGGGTGACCCTTGCGTTGGTTTCCTTGGCCCGCGCCATCCACTGCAGGGGGGCATGGTCGGTGAACAACGTGAATTGAGGTGAGAGCCTCCTTCACCTTCTGGAATGCCTCGGCCTCGGCGGGTCCCCAGGAAACCTTCTCCAGCTGCCCCTTCCTGGTCAGGTCTGTCAGGGGAGCGGCTAAGGAGGAGAAGTTAGGGATAAAACATCGATAGTAACCCACCAATCCCAAAAAGGCACGTACCTGGGTTTTAGAGGTGGGCCGTGGGGCCGAGAGGATAGCTGCCACCTTATTCTCCTGGGTTTTTATGAGTCCTCGGCCCACCCGGAACCCCAGGTACTTTGGTGGAGAAGGCGGTCTTCGGCTTCGCATCGTCCGACAGGGGCACTTGCCAATAGCCCTTCGTGAGGTCCAGCGTGGATATGTATCGGGCTCTCCCCAGCTGATCCAGCAGCTCGTCTACCCACGGCATGGGGTATCCGTTGAATTCGGAGACCTCGTTCAGGCGGCAGAAGTCATTGCAAAAGCGGAGGGTGCCATCCGGTTTTGGGACCATGACGATGGGGCTGGACCATGGGCTGCGCGAGGGCTCGATTACCCCTAACTTCAACATTTCCCGCACTTCCTCTTCTATGGCGTGTCGCCGAGCCTCCGGCACTCGTTAGGGCCGCTGCCGAACGATGGTTCCTGGTGGTGTACGGACATCATGGTGAAGGACATGGGTCCGCCCGGGGAGTGGGGAGAACACGTCGGAGAACTGACCGACCAGGTGTTGCAACTTGTTCTTCTGGGCAGCCGAGAGGTGGGGGTTGACATCTACAACCACGAGACTCGAGGTGGCCAGGGCGGCTAACTGGGTCCTAGTCCCGATCCACCGTTTCATGAGGTTTATATGGTAGATTTGGTCTTCCTTTCGTCTTCCGGGCTGGCGCACCCGGTAGGTGACGGGCGCCACTTTCTCCGTCACCGTATAGGGCCCTTGCCATTTAGCCAGGAATTTACAGGCCACGGTTGGGACTAGGATCAGGACGAGGTCTCCAGGCTGGAATTCCCGTGGTTGGGCTGCCCGGTCATAGTGGTGTTGTTGGGCCTGTTGCGCTCGTGTAAGGTGTTCCCGGACCAGGGGCATGACTCTGTCGATCCGTTCCCTCATTTCCCGGAACGTGTTCGATGGTGGACCGATGGGCGGCCGGCTGTTGCTCCCAGGCTTCCTTGGCGACGTCGAGTAGTCCGCGGGGCTGACGTCCGAACAGGAGCTCGAATGGGGTGAAGCCGGTGGACACTTGGGGCACCTCCCTGATCCCGAACAGAACATAGGGAAGCATCCGGTCCCAGTCGCGCTTGTCCTCCGCGGCCACTCGACGGAGCATCCGCTTCAAGGTTTGGTTGAATCGTTCTACCAGCCCATCGGTCTGCGGGTGATACACGGAGGTGCGGAGCTGTTTGACCTGCAGGAGGCGACAGAGATCTGCCATGGTCCGGGACATGAACGTTGTACCTTGGTCGGTCAATATCTCCGCGGGGATGCCGACCCGGCTACACAGTAGGAACAGTTCCTGGGCTATGGCCTTCGAAGTGGCTTTCCGCAGGGGAATGGCTTCGGGGTAGCGGGTGGCATAATCCACGATGACCAAGATGTGTTCGTGACCCTGGGCGGACTTCGGCTGCGACCCAACCAGATCCATGCCTATCCGCTCGAAGGGTACCTCGATGATGGGCAACGGAATCAACGGGCTGGGGGGAGGGGTGCTGGGTGAGGTCCGCTGGCACGTGGGGCAGACGCGGCAGAAGCGCTTCACGTCCGCATCCAGGCCGTGCCAGTGGAAGTGGTCGCGGATCCTTTGGAAGGTGTTGTAAACACATCATAGAAAAGGTTGGAAGACTGGGAGGGGGACTCACGGTCTCGAGGGCTGTCCGAGGCCAGCAGGGCGGGGCGTCGGCGGGGATGTCGGCTGTACCTCCGGGTTCGGCGGAGATGGTGACACATGTGGGCCCCATGTGGGTTTTTAATGGGCTGTCACTTGGGCCCTGCATGGGAAACCCAAATGGGACCCATACAATTTCGTCCATCGGCTCCACTTGGGCCCCATGTGTGTTAGCCCATAGGGGCACATGATGGGTCCATAGTGGGCTCTAAGTGGGGCCCATGTAGATTTTTATTTTATGGGCCCACACGGGTCCCAAATGGGTTCTATTAATTGGGGCCAAGGTGGGCCACATACAGAACCCTTATGGGGCCCAAATGGGTGACCACACTGAACCCACAAATAGCCCATATATGGGGTTTTTGTGGGACCACAGTGGGTCAGAACTGGGCCCCATTTATATTTCTTTATTAATTCCTCTGAATAAAATGAATGTGCTAATATGCAATAAAACTCTAAATTACAATGTTTTTTGACCTAATATCAGTTGATTTTATGTGGTGCTCAATACATTTTAAATTACGTTAAAATATTTCAACTGTTAAAAAAATGACTTCAACTCAGAATCTCTAAAAAACATTTTTTATTGGGTAAAACATAATAAAACTGTTACATGTCTGCCTGTCTGAATCCCCGTTTTCCCTATTTGGTTAGTTTCCGTTTCTTGTTAATTATCTGTGATTGTCCCCACCTGAGTTTAATTACCTTGTTTGCTCTTCTTGTTCTCCCTCCTATAAATGTCCTCAATTCTCCCTGTATGTTTGTCCGTGATTTACGTTAATTAAATGGAAAAGTGAGTTGAAGCTACTTGTTCTCTCATCCTTCTTTTATATTTACTTGCGTTCATGCCACAACCACTCACCCACGTAACAGAATCACGGACCTGTAACAGAGATGGACTTCGTGGAAGCAGTCGCTGCCCTAACCTTCCTGAATCTCCCCTTTTATAAGTTTGCGTGTGAGTTCTACAAACTCGCCGTGGCAGCAACGTTACCGGACTCCACCATCATCAGAATGTTCCGGCTCGGGGCCACTTTCCATCGTCCCGTGGACCTCCCAGACACCACGGGATTGTGTTGGAGAGAGGCCATTCTTCAGTGTCTGGGAGTTGTCCGGGCCCGAGCCGGAACTAACGCGCCTGCCGCGGCTCCCCCACGCCAACCATCATCCCCGACTCTTCCTCACCAGCCACCATCTGCGATCCACGAATTCCCGCCGCCGTTCGCGGCTACGGCCAACCTGCCGACAGAGAGTGCGGCCAACCCGCCGACAGAGAGTGCGGCAAGCCCGCCTGAAAGTATGGCAAGCCCGCTGGTCCTGTCCAGCTCACCCGTGCCTCCGCTGGTCCCGTCCAGCTCACCTTCTCCTCCGCTGGTCCCGTCCAGCTCACCTTCGCCTCCGCTGGCCCCGTCCAGCTCACCTTCGCCTCCGCTGGTTCCGTTCACCTCCGCACCGCCCAAGCGCATTCAAGAGTCCGCGCTTCAAGAGCGCCACCCTGTGCCTGCGCTAAGAAGGCGTCTCCCTAGCTCCGCGCCGCCTGAGCGCATTCAAGAGTCCGCGCTTCAAGAGCGCCACCCTGTGCCTGCGCCAAGAAGGCGCCTCCCTAGCTCCGCGCCGCCCGAGCGCATTCAAGAGTCCGCGCTTCAAGAGCGCCACCCTGTGCCTGCGCCAGGAAGGCGCTTCCCTAGCTCCGCGCCACCCGAGCGCATTCAAGAGTCCGCGCTTCAAGAGTGCCCCCCTGTGCCTGCGCCAAGAAGGCGCCCCCAAGAGTCCGTGCTGTCCGAGCGTCCCCAAGAGTCCAAACAAAGATTGAAAGCCCCTAATTTCAGCCTTAAAATGTTTTGGGGGGGGGCTATTCCCCTACATGTCCTGCTCCATCTTGGGCGCCCAAGCTCCTGGATCCTCCATGGGCGCCCAAGCTCCCTGCTCCTCCTTGGCCTCCCAAGCCTCCTGACCCGCCATGGCCGCCGGAGTCCCCTGATCCGCCCTGGATGCCTCCTCAGTATCCGGTATCTCCGTCCTGCACCAGCATCCAGGGCGCCCACCCCCCCTCCCCATTGGTACTGTTACGGCGCAGGACGCGCCTACTGGGAGGGGGAGATACTGTTACATGTCTGCCTGTCTGAATCACCGTTTTCCCTATTTGGTTAGTTTCTGTTTCTTGTTAATTATCTGTGATTGTCCCCACCTGAGTTTAATTACCTTGTTTGCTCTTCTTGTTCTCCCTCCTATAAATGTCCTCAGTTCTCCCTGTATGTTTGTCCGTGATTTACGTTAATTAAATGAAAAAGTGAGTTGAAGCTACTTGTTCTCTCTTGTTCTCCTTCTTTTATATTTACTTGCGTTCATGCCACAACCACACACCCACATCACAAAAACAAAACAGGATAAAAACTGGATAAAAATACTTGAACAGAACAGGATGAAATGGTATTATTCCTGGGCCTGTGCAGACTTCTCAGCTTCATACCTAAAAAACAGTAAAGAAAGAAAAACAGAAAATACTACTAAAACATTCACAAGCATTAAAAAGCATGCATGGTTAGAAAACAAGTCCCCATGCATAGTTTTTAGGGATTTATTGTTTGACATGCACAGTTGTGTTCACAAATATTGCATTACCATTAAGTAATCATCTATACTGTTTAAAATGAAAAATAAATAACAAAATTTCAATATCCATCATGGCACCAAGTCAATACACAATATAAAAAACTTCAACAGGTTATAAATGTGTCTGAGCTTGTATCATTAAAGACATTCTGTTATTACCAGAGGTGGGAATGTCTGTAATCACCCAGAACACTATCAATAGTCTAGCAACACCCCAGCAACTGCATAGCAAAACCCAGAATATCCTAGCAACCAACTAGCAACACTTTAGCAAACATCTAGAACATCTAACTGACCAAACTATTTATGTTTCTTAAACAAGACTTTAAGACAAGCCAGCATAAATTTGTCTTTCAAACTTTTCAATCTAGTTATTACAGGTATTCTTAAATGCTTACAATTCAAATACACAGATGACTTTCCTGCCCAGTGAACACTCATGAGATCAATAACACTTAACAAAAAACTCTTATTAGGATTCAGGAATTATTTTTGCAGCTCAATGTCTATTACAGTATACAACATGAATTAAATTACAGATAATAATAATAATTCAGCAATGAACGTTTGAGAACAGATCATTTTCATTTTATTACTGTAAGATGAAAAACACTAGAAAAGTTCAAATACCAAATAATTGTATATGAACTTGTTATGCACCACAATACAGTACAAAATAAAATTTAAAAAGTAAATTCAGCATCCTCTGCATATTTGGTCAAATTTAATTACAGTATAGAGTACTATAGCAGTTTCCTGGTCTCCTGACACAAGATTAGCTATATCTTTAGGCAGTCATTTCTCAGTTCTGCAAACATGCAGTACACATTAAAAAAGGGTTACAAATCAAATTTGACAGTCACATGTTTGAAGGTGTACAACATGTGCTACAGCTTACTGTACATATAGAAGAGTAAAATTTCCATCATCTACTGGTACTGTACTGTAATTATACAGAATGTGTAAGTATAAAACCCATGTATATTATTCGTTCAGCTCTCTCCTCTGCAGAGATTTTGATTGGTGTAATCAGTTTTGCTACCTAATGTTTAACTAACTCATTGTTAAACGTTTTGAGAAATATCTTTGTTTTGAGAACTGAATTAATGGTTTGGGAAAAGGGGCCAACTAAAATCAGTTATATTATGTTAACAATCGAGAAAACTGCAATACAAGATTCTTACCTAACTCTGCTATTAGTTTTCATGATCGGCATCTTCTTATTGATTTCATGTTATTGTTTCGTCCGATATGGCAGAAAGGCCTCTATATCTATGATGAAAGTGGAGCGAGCGGTCGGAGAATCGGATCACCAAACAATTACGGGGTGAATCTCAGACATATAAGGATGGGATTAGATTCCTCAGAGGACTTCTAAATAAACCGAGAAGCAGTATCTGATTCACGAACAAATGTAAAAACAATTTGTTAGTGAATGGGCTGCGCTTTGTGTTTTTGACTCAAAAAGAACCGGTTCATAAGAGTAATTTGTTAATGAAGCCGACTACGCTGGGTTCGCTGCGTGCGCGTGCAACCATCGTGCACAGTTTAGTGAAAGACTTGTTTTGGCTGAAAAGTAGCACATGAAACACCGCTTACATTTATATTTTATTCTGTGATAATTCTGGGCTGGCGGGTGGGGTGGCACAGCTTTTTCTTTGGGTGGCAGTTGCCACCCCGTGCCACCCCGGTAGATCCGCCCCTGTTTATAACCGTAAAATGTTTATTGTAAAATTAACAGTAACTTACTGGCAACAATTAACCAGTATTGCTTTATTTCATACCACACTAAAATTACTTTGAAACTAAGTACAGTAGCTTTAAGTGTACTATTATTTTCTATTTTATTTTGTTATATATTCAATAACACAAGTTATTGCTTCCCACCAACAGCTTTATTCATGATCCATCTTTTATATTTCACAGCTGAACTTCAATATACAGAATTACCAGCATATTAACCATATTTCATCAGTGAACATACATATAGCCTACAAGTAAAATCACAGATAACACATTGTGCCAGTGGAAAATAAATGGTGTAAATATAAAAATAAAAGTTTGAAGAGTTAATGTACTTAATTAGTAAGACTATACAACAATAATCAGAGAACACATCTCAAAACATTTAAAATGGTCTTCTTTATGGCGACGACTCTTCCCGCCTGCCTCACGAAGGTCCAGCTGGTCAGCCAGCACCACTGCGGGAGGGAAATGCTAGTTAGCATGGCTTAATTGATAAAACAAATGAGACGACTACAAGTGTTTTAAAGTTCACCTACTTACCTATTTAACGAACTCGTACAACTTTTCGTCTTCACGAGTCTCCCCATTGGTCTGCTAGTGCCGCTGCGGGAGGAAAATACTAGTTTACTAGGAAAGTGAGCAAGTAAAATTACAATAATATGATGATGATGATGATGAAGAAAACTGTATACATGTATACAATAATAAATCAATTAATAAATCAGACATTATTTTTAATCACAATTTGTTGATACTTTACTACATGTTAGGTATGGATAAATTTATGTATTATTCATGCAACAATGCTTATTACCGTACTATCTTATTAAGTATTGCTATATGTATGATAATAAGAACTTTGTATGTTGCTCTTATGAATGTTTTAGTATGATAAAAGGTTAACTAGCAAACTGAATGCATAGCATTCTTCATAACCAGTGTTTGCATATTTAATTCTGTAACTTATTAGTTTTATGCTCCCCACAAAGACGCTTATAATAGCTGGATCTGGCAACACGGCGGAGGCTGCGCCAGTGCCCTCACTAGCAACTCTCTCTCAAGACCCATTCAGTGACCAAATAGCTGTCTGACTTACACATCTGACACATTTGTGCACAAAGATAGCATTTTTAATCTATTATGAAGCAGACGTGCCTGTATGCGCTCACTTTAAAAGCTTTTTTTTATTGAAGTGGAAACATTATATGGGCGATTGCGTTACACGCAGAAACATTCGAGCATAAACTTGTTTTCAGCTTCTGCCCTGTGATTGTATAAATAAAACATCCTACTGAAAGTTTGCTGGTTAACTGCCAACATTTTAAATTTTTGTATAACTGTTTAGCTACGATAGTTCGATCGCAACTGGCTTCGTTAAGTTTTATTAGTGTCGACTCTGTCATTACTGAATTTTCAAATATTAAAAAAATATATCCAATTATATAAAAGCAGCAGTAATTATTTTAATATAAAATGAAATATAAATATGTTACCTTGATAGATTAGAGAGTTTATCCTTTGACATGTGTTGAAGTGGCGAGTAGCAACCGTTGTAGTTTTTTTTTTTTCAAATGAGAAGGGGCGGGAAGACACGCACGCCAATCATTGCATGACGCAATGACTGCATAACACAAGTGCTTTTACATTATAAGGGAAAAAAATACCCTTTGAGATACTTATTAATAAAATAAAATGAGATTATTCATAAAGTAAATGGTCTTGGATTGCTATACACAGTACATTACTATATAATCCTTCATGATATAAAAAACACATGAAATAAATAAAATTAAATCAATTTATTTAATTGTTAAGGTTAGTTACCCATAATTGCATAAAAATAAATAAACTGCTGTAACAGAGACGCTGGAGCTTGATTAGGATCCATGAGCAGAAGTTTATTAGAGGTCAAGGCTTTAAACAGAAGTCGATAACACAGGCAAAGGGTCAAACCAGAGAAGCAAGCAGATCGTTCTTCATATACAGGGGCAAAATCAGAGAGAGTGGTGACGAGGCAGGCAGAGGTTCCAAACACAAACATCAGTCGGATCAGGCGTCAGAACAAAGGGGCAGAGTACAATTACCGTGAGTCAGGATATCAGGCAGGATCAATAAACGGGAAGGCAATCAGGAATAGTAGTCAGAATAACGCTTGGTAAGGCAGATTAACTGGCAATACTTCGCAACTAGCATGTGAACAGGTCTCAGCTTATATATGGGTCAAACAGGAAGTGACAGTAGAGGGAGCGGGCCAAGTTCAGTATTCGGGTGAGGTCTCCCTCTGCTGGTTTGGCGTTACAACTGCAAAAAACGAAATTTATGTAACTATAAATATATCCTAATGTAGCCCAAATGTGGCCCATATGGGACCCACACATAAACAATAATGGGCAACCTAACTGGAGCCCACAACTTTATCCAAGCTGGGGCCCACATTCAGCCCATCAATGTGGATGCCCATATAGCCCAGATAAATCCCATGTGGGGCCCACATGGACATGTTGGCTGGGATATTCGCAAACAGAGTGGAGCCTATCACAGTAAAGTGTTGTCTAATCACTCTTACTCTAACATTAGGCTATTAACATTATAACTCATATCACTTTTATATCATCTTGCTGTCTATTTTATAGAACATTAAAAACAAAAAAAAACAAACAAAAAAAAACATCTTGGCATCGTGAGACATTTAGATGCAGTGAATGAAACTTCATGTTTCACTTGATTATAAATTTAGTCATGAATTATAGTTTGGAAAAAGTCTAACTAGTAAAATGTGTACAAGTTGTGTGACAACTAATGCAAATAGGTTAATAAAACAAGACTTACTCATGTAAATGATCTCCACTAAATCAAGCCCCCGCGTTCTTCTTTTTCTGAGGTAATTTAAAGCTTATTCCTCTTAGCGTGTGTTTTTCTGAGGTAAATTCTGTCTTATTCCTCTCAGCTTGTCTTTGTCTGAGGTAAATTATGTATTGTTCCTCTCAGCACGTTTTCTTCCAGAAACAAAGTAGCTGAGATAAACTTGAGGAAAAGTCTCGCTGCTTTGTTTCCTGTGATGTGGGAGTTTACATGCCGTGCGTCTCACGTGGACTATTGTAATATCAAAAGCGAAAGTAGCTCGTGGGCGTGACCTAATTAGAGATAATGAAGCCAGACGGGAAAGACTGGACATCATGTTGGTTTCATATGGATTACTTTATCACAGAATATTTGTTTTCGATAAGACTTGCTTTGTTTAACCCTCTGGGGTCGATGCCCGTTTTGTGGCAGATTTTCCTGATAAGGCTGAAAAGAGCTTGAATTATTACTCTGCCATTTTTGATCGTAAAGATAAGAGAAATACACCATTCGAATCTGTAAGGGGTCTACGTTTATTTGTATACACTCATAATAACAACTAAACTTTGTGCTTTTGAAAAATAAAGAAAACAAACGGTGTGTTCTCAGTCTTCACTCTCTCCGCGAACTGCTTTTTGAAACGCGTCACTAAAATGAACTGAAAAGGTCGAGAGAGCAAGCAAGCGGCGCATGCAGGAGGGCTGTGTGTCACGTAGTTTTAAGCAGGCTGAATTTTGTCCATCCCACAGCAATTGATCCAATCAAGTTGTCCCTGCAGGGCTGAGCCCTGCCCCGTGCTGTTCCGCTTTGGACACAAATTAACCTAAGATGTAAATCTTCCAGTGGGGAATATTTCTAAAAGTTCTGTTAAAAATGTCACCTTATGAACACTCTATATAATATGCACTTTTGATTTATTTCAACATTCTGCATTTAAAATAAACTTCCTTTCAATACCAAACTTCACATAGTTCACATGCATGTTAATAACTTTCTCTGCTATTAATTAAAAGACTATACACATTAATTAGACTTCATTGGTCACAATAACATCTCAATCATAGAGCATATTATTCGGGGAGTAATAAATTATTGTCTGTAAAGATCCTTTATGTAAGTTTGTGTTTCTTTTGTTGTAAGAGAAAAGTTGAAAACACAGATGAGCAGGAAGCGAGTCATGGGACAGCCATGTTGCAGATCCTGTGTTTGCAGGCCGGAGGGCTGTCAGTTCATTTAATCATCGTTTTCCTGTCGGATATACTATAGAGCCATACATTGCTTCACGAGACGTCTTGGGTTGTGAAAGGATTCTTTCAGTTCTTGATACAAAAGATCTTTGTTGTTTTCTTGATCAAATTAGTTTTATCACCATTCTGAGTAGAGAGAATAAGGCGCTGACAGGAAAACCACTCAGAATATTGATGTCAGGGGTAGTGATGATTAATTTAGTTTAGTTCTCCAGGAATATGTTCATTAACTCACATGGTGGCCTGCTCGAACAACAGAGATCCTACAGAGACATGAAAAAAATATATAGAAAGCTTGACATGTCTACTCTTAAACAAAGTAAGTCTTACAGAAAACAAATATTCTGTATTTATTATTTAGCAAGGATGCTTTAAATTGATCAAAAGTCACAAAATATCTCTATTTCAGATAAATTCTGTTCTTCTGAACGTTCTATTCATCAAAGAAACCTGAAAAAAATATACTCAGCTGTTTTCTTGTCACAGATCGGTCAGGCTCACTCACTTCACAATCACAGTGCACACTCTCACCTGATTTCTGATTGATCACACCTGCACCTCATGAGCACCCTCATCAAGACTGCTACAAAAGCACACACCTCACTCCAGTGTCCGGTCTCGTTCATATGAAGTGGAATCTCTCTATGCTTTTCAAGCATTATATTGAAATACCTACCTTGTATACTTACCTTCTGTGTCTCCTCCAGCCAGTGTGTTCCTCGCTCCAACATCTGTTCCAGGTGCCATATCATTGTGGATCTTGTCTCAGCTCATCATCAGAGGTGTGTGCTATCTCCAGTCTCCGTTCCACAATCTCCTGTGAAACAAGAAACAAGGTTATACTCCCCATCAATCCAAGAACTGTTCCATTGCCCTTGATACTCACCTGCCCTTACAATCTGCATCTGTTGCTGTAAATAAAGATCCCAGTATATTTTCTAATCCTCTGTCTGAGTCTCCTTCCGTAACATGTTCAACAACAACAATAATAATAATAATAATAATAAATATAGCTGTAAGCAGCGTTTACTGGGGTTCGAGCACTGTTAGGCATTTAAGGTGGTCTTGGCCAACCTGGATGTATGGCTGACAGTTAAACACCTCCAAAATGGAGAATAGGCTCACAGACACACAACACGCATATACATACATACATACATATATATACACACACACACACACACTGAAATTAAATGATTAAACTAGTATATTAATACTCTATAAGCATATTTACACACACGGACACACACATGCACAGACATACATGCACACACATTTTGTTGCAGATATAGATATTTGAAATATGTGATAGGTGACACAAAACTTATTGCAAGTCTTCTCTTTTTAAGAGTTTAGATGTCATTTTCAGGTTTCACTGTAATCATAATCTGGCAAAATTGTAAAAACTGATATGTCTGTATGGACAAAATGGTAAATTTTGACTCAATGAGATTTAAAATGTTATAACAGCGACTTTATAATGTTTAAACACGAATCCATAAGTAAACCTAACAGTACTGTTTTAGAGTTTAATAAGCCCATTATTGGTCTTTCGCTTCCATCTAGTGGTTATAAATTGCAATTTCTCATACAACACTGTGTTTTTAACCTTTATAACTATTATAGAGTTATTTTTTGCCCAATCTTTCTTAAATTTTACATGCTTGTTTAGAATGAAATTATGCATCGTTTTACACAGGTTTGAGAATTTGTGGGCTTTCTTTTAGTATTAACCCTCTGGGGTCTGAGGTGATGTTGGGGCCCTTGAGATGTTTTGACATGCCCTGACATTTGTGCTTATTTCAGCTACTTATAACATATGATTGGCCAACATATTTTTATTTTATTTTATTTTGTGTTTAGCACAAACTGTGCTACAATAATATGTGAGCAAGATTGATGTATATGTTTGCATTTTTTAGAAAAAAAATAAGATTATGCGTGGTTAGTAAGTTTTTTTTTGGGGGGGGGGGGGGATGTAGCTGAAATAAGGCCACAAAAC
This sequence comes from Onychostoma macrolepis, assembly GCF_012432095.1. Taxonomy (NCBI): domain Eukaryota; kingdom Metazoa; phylum Chordata; class Actinopteri; order Cypriniformes; family Cyprinidae; genus Onychostoma; species Onychostoma macrolepis. Next base: position 32,345,331 of record NC_081159.1, on the reverse strand, counting down.
ACATACTGAATAGCTCTGAATAAGACTTTTGAGTAATCAGTCTTGTAGGCTAGAAAATTCATGTCAAAATGGTGTGAAAATCATCTTGCTTACTCCTTCACAGAAAACAATATATTGATTACAAATTTTTAAAGACATGTTTTGTGATCGAAAGCCTGTGAGGGAGTGACAATGGCCTTGAATATTAAGAGATTGATCTCCTCTACTGGATGAAATCTTGTTCTTCTTTTGAGGGAAATTCTGCCTTATTCCTCTCATAGCCGCGATGAGCAATCTCCTCACTCTTTGTTTGACTTGGGCGTTTACATGTGCACGCGTCTCACGTGGATATTTACATATGAACGGCGCGAGCCGCGAGGGGGCGGGATTGCATTAGAGATAATAAGTTAGACGGGAAAGACTGAACATTGTGTTGGTTTCATATGGATTACTTTATCACAGAATGTTTATTTTCGATATGACTTACTTCATTTAAAAGTACACACTTCAAGCTTTCTATAACTCCATTGTCTGTGTGTTGAGTATTTGCTGAGTTACAGTTCATTTTAGTGACGCGTTTCTAAAAGCAGTTCGCAGAGACGGAGAAGACAGTGTGTTTTCTTTATATTACAAAACCACCTTTTGTTTTTATTGTGTGTACCCTAAAAAAAAAAAAAAAAAAAAAAATTAGCTTGTCTCGCTGGCGAGACAGTCGACTTGGGGATTATCCATCTGGTTACAGGCTAAAAAAATATAATAATAATAATACATGTGATTTTTCATTTATACGTGTAAAAAAATCTGAATTGAAACACAATTTGATTTGTATATAAGAAATTATCTTCTACAAGGAGATACTTTATTTTTATTTATTTTTTAACTGAATTAAAAAAAAAATAATAATAATAATAATTTATAACAGGCTCATGACAAACGTATGACTGTACATTATGTGTCAGATATAAAATGTTAAATAACTTATTAATTTACGTGAGTAATTACTGAGTGGTTAACATGTTTTTCACTTTAAAATAATGGTCCAGATCACTAGCAGTTCTTTAGTAGAACTTTAGCTTTAAAGTGAAAAATACATGAACCCCTCACTAATTACTCAAGCATTACCTTGTCAACCTGCAGGAACTACTAGTGATCTGGACCATTATTTTAAAGTGAAAAACACCTTAACCACTCAGTAATTACTAAGTGATTTAATAAGTTATTTAACATATTTAAATCTGATACATAGTGTACAGTCATACATTTGAGTGAGGCACTAGTGATATTTTATGAGACACTGCAATCTGGAATATGCAGTTTTGTGCTCAACACAATATAAATGAAGTTGATGCCTTCATTGCAATGCAAACATTAAGGATGTGGATTGTTTTTGTGAAGAGAACATCATTATTTATATTCAAGAAAAGTCCTCCCCAGCCTACTGTCACTAAAGGCAGGTCTTTTGGAGTTGGAGGCATACTGAACTGACACAAACTAGAGCTTAATTGTGAACTAATTCAATCGCTTCCTAATTATTAACATTTTTAAATTAATTATTTTTATTATTATTCTGTGTTTTTGTTTGAAATAAACAGAGAACATCTATCCTTTGTTATGAGTAGTAGTCACATTTTCAACCTGTAGCCGACTTATTTGGGGGATATCATATTCATAAATTGTGACCCGTTCTGGCGAAATGAATCGGATGTCGCAACGTTCCATTTTAAGATAATGTGGAAAAACAATGAAAAAAATCGATTTTTCTTTTTTTTTAGTAATTTCAAAGAACAGACATTCAAAAATAATCTCCCAAAGTTTCGTAGTCCAGATAACTGAATAAAGGTATTTAAATGACTATTAAAGTTGGCTTAATCCAGCAGGCACACAACGTCATAAGACGTTAATATTTGGTTAGATTTAGGTCGCAACGTCAAGGTGGCCAAAATTCAATGTCAAGCCAACGTCTAATGACAACGTTACGGTGACGTCCAATACCGACGTCAGCTGACATTGATATTTTGTTGTTTTTAGGTTGTGTTGTAAAGTAACCAAAATCCAATGTCAAGCCAACGTCATATTGACGTCAAATACTATTAATTAGTCGTCAGGTATGGCAACCAAAACCCAACGTCTCCTAGACGTCATAATGGTAACGTCCACACAACGTCAAGTTATAACATCATTAGACGTTGATCTTTTGTTAGTTTCATGTTTTGGCATTAACTAAAATTCCAACGTTTAGCCAACGTCTTAATTACGGAATATAACTGTACATATTTACAGTATTTTTCTGTTATTTTAAATTATAAGTAAAATTCTGTAAAACAACATCTATAAATTAACAACTTGTCTGTTATTTTAAGTAGGCTATTATATCATTAATAACAGATTATAGTTCTAATTTTTTTAACAGGAAAATGGCTGTATTATTTAGAATGTATTTTTTTCTGTTTTCTTAAATTGCATATAATTTAAATGTAAAATTACACAAATAATCTGTAATATGTAGCTCATTATATTAAAGGTTTATGCCCATACTAGCTGTTTAGCATTTTTCTTTGTAATTTTAAAGTACATCATATTAGTTTTATATTTAGGTGTTTTAAAATTTAACAATTCTGAACACAAATATAGCTGACTTATTTCATTACATCAAATAATGCATAGTCTGTTTTTAAAGAGTAAAGCTGCACTACTCTCCAGGTTGAAACTTTCAGGCCTCTGCCCACACACCAGCTGATCCAAATTACTTTGCAAAGGAAATGGTGAACAGAGAAAAGCACACATAATCTTTAAAAGCTCAAACTCTCCAAAAAAAAAAAAAAAAAATCCATTGACAAACATGGCATATCTGATCAGAATGTGCATTTGTTATTTGTGTGAGAAACCCTATACCTACTGAGAAATTTGAAATTAGAAAAAAAAAAAACAGAGCATGGAGAAAAGGGTCTGAAAGGACTGGAATGCATACCAGCATGCATTGTGTAGTAAACACCCATTCAAATATGGAAAATTTAGAATCCTCGATTTGTCAAATGTGCATGTCTGCATTATGGAAACACCTTGCTTTGAGGTGACAGCTTAATAAACACTGAATCATCTTGCTGCTGCATGCAATACAGTGATGAAATGAATAAGAGTACATTCATTATCAAAGGCCTCAATTATTGTTGAATGAGTCTCATATCAACATACAGTTTACATTTTCCCATACCATGAATGCTGTAAAGTTTTACTAAATTAGCTGGAAATGAACATTGCTTTTCTCAACTCCTCTCGTCACTTCTGAGCATTTCCTATGGAAGCAGAATAATGACAATAGTTTTTGAAACATAAAGCATGCTAAATTCCACAAATCGAAAAAAAGATGCATTGCAATTAACAGTGCTTGCATTTTAATGCCTTGTATTTCCAAAGGCTTGTATTTTTAGGTCCTGAAATTTAACAGTTATTTATTTAAGCTGTGAATATTTCAATTCAAAATATTTCACACACATTTTCATAATTAAAAATTCAATAATTCATATTCACCTTCCAGAATTCACTTCCAAAATATTAAATCTGTTTAAAAATACGATGTATAATATTCGACAGGCAAATTTCGATAATTTTATTTCACTTTCCAAATTCGCTGCCACAAATTCAGTGGTTAAAATTCGGCAGAAAATTCAGTGTTACACATCCGGGATCCGCAGGAATAGCAGTAGAGCACTGATGCATGATCTCCAGCTGATGTCAGTCGCTCACCAGCAGGTGGCGCAAGCGGCGGTTGATGAAGGCCATATGTGGATCAAGTCATTCATTTACAAAAACTGATTTGCAGAAATGGAGCAAGCACTAAGTAGAAGTTTTGATTATCGGGGGCCAGTATAAACATGTGGAAACGCTGATTGTGTGTATGCTTAATTCAGCATCTTTGCTGTTTCCCGTAGCCTACATGTAAGCTGCTTTCTCTACCACAAAGGAGATTATAATGCTCTTTTACCCAACGCTGAAGTACAGAACTAACATTACATCTGAGGAATATTGCTTTTGGTTGCTCAGGAAGAGGCAGAAATGAGCGATATCATTTGATGTAAGCATATGCATATGAAAAATAATGTTATCATCAACACTAACCGCATATAAATGAAAACTACCTAAGGTCACAGAATGAAATGTCAATCCAGAAAGTGGTAAATGCCTGTGCAAGCTTTGGGAATACTGATGGAAGCATCTACTGCATCTTTGTTTTGATAATATTACTGAATATGATCTAGGTGTAGTATTTGATTAAAAATTGATTTCCGCAGCTTTTTGCTCAAAATGTTGCTTTTTTTTTTAAAGAAACCTACCTACATTAAAGTGTTGATAAAAAAAAAAAAAAAAAGGGTCAGCTATTCATACAACAAAATATTCTGGGGGCCATGGAATTTTAGTGAAAATCAGCAAGAATGCTGGCAGTGGCTTGCAACTTTTTTCAAAAACGCTGGCTGGGAAAAAGTTAACAAACAATGGAGGAGAAAAAAACAAAAAACTTTTAGACAGCATTTATTAATTGTTTGGAAATGTTGATTCCAACATTTACTAATGCATTATTAAAATCAAAAGTCTATGTTATTTAATGGACCTGAGATAACATATGCTAAAAATTTTAAGTTGTATATTTTTTTAACTAACATTAACAAAGATTAATAAATACTGTAACAAATGTTTTTCTCATTATTAGTTGTTAATGTTAGTTAATGTATTAAATACAGTTAAACAAATATAATTTACTGTAAAGTGTTACCGGAATGGTTTAGCTTTTATAGAGGTGGCAAGAGATTTGAAAGGATTTAAAAATTAGATCTTTCTTAATCAACAGATGAGATATTTTATGTAACCAATTGATAGTCATGTAGCTCTCCAACAGTAGCATGAGTTCCTTACATAGTGTTTGAGATAGTAATGGAGGATTTCATTATGCATAGTTGTAGTACTGTGGACCATGTACAATGTACTGTGTGAATTTATGAACCTAATTGGTCGACAAATTAACATCTTCAGGTGTCTACATATTGTCAGGGTGCGGGTGATAGAGGACTCAGACGCAGAGTTAGAGAAAGGAGAAACCTTTATTCTCGCCACAAAACGCAAAATAACAAACAATATTTAACAGCCACTTAGGGAAGCGGAGATGGTTCAGCAGACGCCACACAGCGTAGAACCCTCTCCAAATCCTGGTTGGCACGCTCAGCCTGACCGTCAGTCTGCAGGTGATATCCGGAGGATAGGCTCGCAGTCACCCCCAGCTGTCGACAGAACTCGGTCCAAAACTTAGACACAAACTGGGGACCCCTGTCAGAGACCACGTACACTGCGAGGCCATGAATGCGGAAAACGTGGTCCAAGACGATAGTCGCTGTCTCCCACGCTGAAGGCAATTTGGGGAGGGGGTCGCCTTCGAGAACCTGTCCACCACAGTGAGGATTACAGTCTTGCCATTAGATGGAGGCAAGCCAGTAACAAAGTCCATCGCTATGTGTGACCAGGGTCGTGAAGGGACCGACAACGGCTGGAGTAGCCCTGCTAGGGGTCGATTGGAACCCTTACCCGCAGCGCAAATCGGACAGGCCGACGCAAACCATCGAGCATCCTGCCGCTGCTTGATTAACCTATAAGTACGAGTCGCTCCAGGGTGGCAAGCTAGGCTAGAAGAGTGGCCCCACTGTAGGACGCCAGTTCGGACTGACTCGGGCACGAACAGCAGACTCTCTGGGCACCCCGCGGGAACCGTAACGTTGCATAGCAACGTGCGGACCTTGGACTCCACCCCCCAGGTGACAGCCGCCACAACCCGTTCGGGATGCAGAATAGCCACGGGGGGGTGGGACCAGCCTCAGCCTCAAAGATACGTGACAGCGCATCAGGTTTACCATTCTTAGAGCCAGGGAAGAAATGGTAAACCTGAAACGTCCGAAAAATAATGCCCAGCGAGCCTGCCTAGAATTTATTCTCTTGGCGGTGCGGATGTACTCCAGATTCTTATGGTCAGTCCAAACCATAAACGGAAACTCCGCACCCTCTAGCCAGTGACGCCACTCCTCCAGCGCCAGCTTGACAGCTAGTAACTCCCTATTCCCGATGTCATAGTTCTGTTCCGTGGGGGTTAAACAATAAGAAAAGAAGGAGCAGGGATTTATTTTCTCGTCTGAAGATGATCTCTGAGACAACACTGCCCCAACCCCCACCTCGGACGCATCCACCTCCACAAAGAACTGCCGAGCCGGGTCAGGGGTAGTTAAAATAGGAGCCGAAATTAACTGACTCTTTAAACTCTCAAACACAGTTTGGGCCTGCGACGACCAACAGAATCGTTTCTTAGTGGAGGTGAGATCCATCAGAGGAAGGGCGACCTGACTAAAGTTCCCAATGAACCGCCTGTAAAAATTGGCAAACCCCAGAAAACGCTGGACCGCTCTACGATTATATGGGGTGGGCCAGTCAACAACAGCCTTTACCTTGGCGAGATCCATTTGGATACCTTCAGACGAGAGAATAAAACCCAGGAACGGAACCGACCGTGCATGAAACTGGCACTTCTCCACCTTGGTAAATAAACGATTCTCCAGCAGCAACTGGAGCACTCGCCTGACTAGCTGGACATGATCACTCTTGTTCTGGGAGAAGATCAGGATGTCGTCAATATACACAAAAACAAACCTATCGACCATGTCTCTGAGCATGTCGTTGACGAGTGCCTGGAAGACCGCCGGGGAGTTTGAAAACTCCCGTACGGAACTCAATGGAATAACATGACACAGACTGCTCGCCCTGCTGAAGCAGCGACAAGACTCGTGCCGCCTCAATTCCCCGAGCCGAGCGATCAAATACCTTGCACAGCTCCTCCGAGAACGCCTCCAACGACTGACAGCAGACATGAGAAGCCTCGAGTTCTTCCTGCTGCCGACCCAGTAGAATGCCCTGCTGCGAGAGGGCTCGGCGCAACTCCGTTTCCTCTGCTGAATCCATAATTTGGTGAGCAGATTCTGTCAGGGTGCGGGTGATAGAGGACTCAGACGCAGAGTTAGAGAAAGGAGAAACCTTTATTCTTGCCACGAAACACAAAATAACATAATATTTAACAGCCGCTTAGGGAAGCGGAGATTCCAGAGCTGGCCGGCAGAGTCTGCGGACCACACAAGCTGCTGGATCTCCGTGCTACGAGTCCTGCAGCACAAGGGAACAGAGGGTCAGATAAAGAAGCATGAATCTCACACAGAACACGAGCAAGGACAAAACAATCTACTCACAACGGGGAACAGAAAACAGGGACATATATGGGAGTGGGGGAATGAGCGACAGGTGGGGGAGAGTCAGCTCGTGATCCGTGCACGCCCGCTGCACGATCAGCACTGATTGCCCAGATCACGAGCTGCCGAACATGACAGGACAACAGACAGCAAGAGGAGCCGAGAAGGCACCCTGAACCGTGACACATATAGCCAATTAGTCCCTTTCTATATAAACTGGTTATCTATTAAATTTCTTTCTTTTGTTGAACATAAAATATTTTGGAAGAATATGGGTGACCAAAACAGTTGGGTCAAATTGTATATATTTAAAAACTCACTTGCTCTGCATTATCATTTTCATCATCCTTAACACATTTCATGTGTACACAAATTCATGAATGTGAATGAATGAATGAATGAATAAAATAAATAAATAAATAAATAAATAGGCTATATACATAAACATAGATAAACATAAATCAGAACTGAGCACTAAAGGCTTGCAGTGTGAACAAAGCCTTAGCGATATTATGAAGTCTAATTGGGTTTGAAGATTTATTGGGGACTGAGCTGGTTTAATATGGTTTATTTGGGTTCTGATGAGGTCATTCTGAAGTGGGCTATTATGGTATGTCTGAAATTTTTATTTTCCTTCATATTGATTTTTTTTCCCACCAGTCAATATGACAATAAAACCTTCAGACCTCCTTTAAACCTGCTTTGTCAAGCCAGCAATAAAGTTTCTCATCAAACTTTATCTAGCTTTTTTATTACATTTATTATTATTATTATTATTACCACCAAGGATTAAACTGGGTGAACCAAACTAACTAATGAAAACTAAACTTTCACATTAATTGTCTAGTACTTCCAGTCTCTACATTTGAGTTTTCTTTATTTATTTATTAATTTTTGAGTGGTTCTGAATACTAAACAACCCAGTGCCGTTTTGCATACCGGTTTCTATTTTTGAAACGTTCTGAAATTATGTTTGCATAAATTTGCATAGGCAAGTGCAAATAGAGCCATGAATATGCAAATATAAGGGCTGATGTCTGTGGCAGGCTCCACTCTGCAAGAGAGCGCAAACGCACACACACACAAACGCTGACCTGCAAACACTTTCAGACACATCCCTCACCTATCTTTACAGTCCACCCTTCAACAGTCCCCAATGAAATACTCTTTCTCTCACTCATTCACTCACTCACACACACACATTTATTTTTTTTACCTCTCACAAAGAGAACTGTGTATATTTGCTTCAACATTCTTCCTATCAGCATTGTGATTAAAATATATTGCTTTGTGCATGATGTTTGGATACTTGCGCTTGGTTTATTTATGTGCTTAAGTGGATGAGTGTACATATACAGACTGACACATACTGACTGAGCCAGCTGACATATACTAACATCTGAGCCAGCTGCCAGAACAATTACAACCATTTGCTCCTATAATAAACCATGACGTATTTTGTTCACTGTGTCTTTTCTATTCCGTTTGTCTCTCGTTCCCTCTCATTTATTCCACATGTGTGACATCATGATAGGGGAGGGGATATTTTTGGGACAAATGACCCCACACTTCCCCCTCCCATCCAACAGGTCCCAGATGTGCTCAGTGGGACTGAGATCCAGGCTGGCATATGGAAGAACACTGTCTTGCAGAAAATCACATACAGAGAACAAGCAGTATGACTCGTGGCATTGACATGTTGGACGGTCATGCCAGGAATGTAAGGGTATCACATGAAAGAGGAGGTGGTCTTCTCTGTATCTAGCACAACACTGATATTTCCTACGTTCTGTCTGATGATGCTATATACACTGTTGCTGAAGGCCCTGACTGAAACCCCATGGTATGCTACTATCTCAACACCACCCTCCAGCCCCACCCCCGCCTCCGCCGGGCAGCGCCATAACAACACCACACATACACACAGCTACATACAATATACAACCATGCACTATATGCACTAGTAGGCTATTATTTTTAGGCCCACATTATTATTATTATTATTATTATCATCAGTAGCGGTAGGTAGGCCTATCATCATTACTAGGCTTTTGCTATATAATTATATGAGGTTACATGCTTTATTGTTGTTGTTGTTATTATTATTATTATCATCAGTATAGGCCTATTATCATTACTAGGCTATTGCTATAATTGGGAATTGGCACCAGACCTCTGATATTAATTTATGCTTTATTATTGTTATTATTACTAGGCATCATCTGCATTTTTTACAGAAGCTTGCAGGTAGGTGATGTTAATGTGAGACCTGAGCCTGCTTTGCCTTGCAAAGATCCTCAATTCTTGGCTCAATGTTTGATAAACATAGCCTCAAATCATCCTCGATTTGTGCACGATTGCGGTATTTCGTTTTGAGTGCAGTCATTTTTGAGAATCCTGCCTCACACAAATATGTCGACACGAAAGGAAGGAGAATCTTCAAGGCGACATCACAGAGTTCAGGATATTCTTGCATCAATGCTGCCCAGAATGACGAAAGAGGGCAGGAGCTAAAGAGTTCCTTCAGTCTACTGTCACTCTTCAGCTCAATAAGCTGTTCCTGCATATCAATTGATAGCTCGTTTGCTGTGCACACAAACGGATCTCGAACCCACGCAAAAGAGCGATAATCCTCTTTAAAGTACGTCGCAAATTGTTTTCTCATTGCTGACAGGTGCTCAGATGCTGATTGAAATAGAGAGGAGAAATCGTGTGACGTCCCTGCATCAGTGATAAAGTCCGCAAGGCTGGGGAACATGTCGCAGTTCCCTCGACTGATGCGGCCATGCCAGAGGTCTAGTTTTTGTGTGAAGGCGTGCACTTTGTCTGCAAGGAGCAAAATATGAGTTTCGCGGCCTTGCAAAGACAGGTTATATATATATATATATATATATATATATATATATATATATATATAACTAAATACGACCTCATGTTTTATACGTTTGCAGCCTCTGAAACTTCCGTCCGTCATAAAAATTAATTCGGATGGTTCGATTTTCTGCATTTTTCGTATCCGTAGCAAATATTTTGAGGGGAGTTTTTGACAATTGAGAGCCACCAAATGACAAATATGAAAAAAACATATGACAGTTTCGGACTCAGTCAGGGTACAAGGACCTTAAAATTTTGAGGCTTGCGCAGCTTCTCGAGGAGAAATCAAACAAATGAGCGCCATTTTCTAAAGTCTATGAGCGCAGCACACACAAATAAACTAAATTGACACACTGCAGTTAAATTTCAAAATGTGGTGTTTTTATATTTATAACATTTGAATACAGTTCAGCAACATACATCACACGACCTGACGACCAAGAGAGCTGACAATTGACCATCACTTAATTTACCATCACCTCACAATTGAAAATGTGACACTGATTTCATATGACAGTTCAATAAACAAATTAATAATATTAAGTCACTTACATTTTAGACGAAATAATGACTATTTTGGTCTATTTTAGCAGCGAAAATAGAGCCGATGAATCCAAACAAAGATCACAGCATAGCGCATCTCACAGCAACACTCAATCGTGTTCTGAATGATTCAGTGTTTTGAACGAATCGGTTGAGTCAAAGATTCAATGACCAATGCACAAACATCTGTCTCATTCTTGATGAATCGGCCGTTTGAATGAATCGTTTGAATGAACGACTCAAATTACTTGCTTAATAAAACCGCTTATCACCTGCATTGCGCTCACTATCGACAAACCAATCAAATTTGTTCAAAACTCTTTTTTTTTTTTAAATCAGTCCAAACACATTTTAATTTTTATTCAGGAGTTATGTATATACAAAACTATAACTTTTTATGACAGTAGTTTAGTGATAAAATTTGCAATTTTTTTTTTTCTCCCATCCTGTAGCCTACTCGCCCCACCGGTTGAGAACCACTGCACTAGTGCATAACACCAATGAAACAGTTGATCTTCAACCACAGCGCACACGCATAGACCAGCACACCACTATGCATTATAACAGCTATATAGACACATCACTACAGCATCACCATCTACTGCCCAAACTCAAGCAATACCAAACAGATACAACCACAACAAAAATGCTGTATAAACTACCACAATAACTGTATCTCTCCTAAAGAGTAAGCAGTAACACTCACCCATTACTTGTAAATGAAATCCATCCTCCGATCCTTTCTGATGAAACGTTCAATGACCTCCTCAAGCAGTTGTGTGTTCTGCTAAAGATGAATGAGCAGCTCCTTCTCTATCGCAATAGAAGCCAGTGCAGAGAGTCGTGTTTGTCCGGTTGTATTCCGTGAATACGTTTTGATGTGCTTGAGAGCTGAAAATGATCGCTCAACTGATGCGGTGGACATTGGGATTGTCATGTTCAAGCATGCGAGGGCATAAAGCTGTAACATGCTGACTGCAAGCCCCGTGCTCCTCAGAAATGTCAGTAGCTCACTTGGACACTTTCCCTGAAAGTTTGTCATGCTGTACATCACTTTGAGCTCAGCTCTGAGTCTGCCTAGGTCAAAATGTGCACCGTAACTCTCATCCAGTCTCTGCTTCGGGAAATGTCTGCTTGAACTTTGCAAACAGCTGTGCATCCAGCAATGCAACAAAAAGTAGTCGCTTGTGATCCTCAAATCGATTTTTGATTTGCTTGATGATGCTGTCGATTAGTGCTATGTGTAGCTGTCTATAGTGCACGCATGCGCATCTGTTCGGCCTTTGGCTGCACTTGGCTGTCCTGCGGCCTCCACTGTCCTCTCATAGATGGCATCAAAGTTCGCTTATCTTCAAGAATCTGGCAAAAATCTGCAATTCTGGACAGACTGAACTGCACGTCTAAGTTCTTATATACAGAAGCAGCATATACTCATTGTGCCTTCACACAGAACGCTCCTGATCTGCGGCTATTTACCACAAACACAACATTTATCCATTATTGTGATTTCAAATCCAGACTTTGTTAGCCTATACTGAAAGTGCTTTTTCAGCATTGTGATCCTCTTTTATTACAGTACATTTACACAATCTTTCATATCAAGCCTATCTCACTCTATTACTCATTTGTTCATGCTTTTTTTTTTTTCACTCCAATGTTCCAATTATTCCTGCCCAGTAAAAGCTGCACAGATATATTTGCTTACTCCAATAGGCTTATCTATGAAAACAATTTAGAAAAAGTTAAATCGCTTCACACTTTATACCATCGCCATGATATGTATTGTTATATCACTCAGCTCTAACATGCAGTAATGCTTAAAACACATTTGACAAGATAAATTATCAAGACTGATTGGCTAACGCTATTTTCCCCTTGTCTGTGCTTTTATTCTTTCATATTAACTGATGGCAAATCTGAATGATGCACTATTTTAACTTTAATCAACAAGTAGAATTGACCATGACATCTTCACCTTTTCTTATTCCAGAAAAGTCACTCACCCAATGCTAAATGGAGTTATACAGCTGCAGCTCACATGCATGAATGTTGGGGAAGGAGAGAGAATTCCTGTCTGAACTATCTGATGCACGAAATCAGCACCCTGATAAAGAGGTTGACTGACACAAAGTATTTTATGTATTTTGAAAATACCAAAATATTGATCTTAAATGTTTTTTTTTTTGTTTAGTTTTTAAAAAAAAATACAAAATACATTTAATTATTTTCCAAAGGTTTTAGAATACAAATTTGTATTTTGTATTTCAAATACCCATTTTAAATACAGTACATGTGTCTGAAATACTGCCCAGCGCCCTGTGCAAGTGTTGCCAAGTCCACTGTTTTTCTAGAGGAATTGGGCTACTTTTTCACTGTTGCTGCGGGTTGTTTTTCAACTATGTGGATTGAAGCGACCCCACTAACACAATATTTACCCCCGGAATGCTAGTTTTGGACTAGTTTTGAGAAGCAATTGGGCAGATTTTGTTGTGAAAACCTGGCAACCCTGTGGTATTGTTCTTTTGCACATGCAGTTCAGTTCAGAACCATGATCTGTTCACACTGGAAATCTTATATTGCCCAAACAAAAATGTGAACAGCTATACAAAGAATCAGAATTTAGCACTAAGGCTCGCAATGTGAACATAGCCTATGCTACTTTGCCATATCCTGTCCTCAGCCTGTTACCCTCTTTAGTGAGACTGTGGAACTGTTGGTCAGCTGTCAAAAAACCTGACTTCATTCCTGCCTTTGCCAGTCAGTCAAAACGCTGCTCAAAAAAACAACTCTCAACTCAGCAACAGAAAACTACAGACCGCTCTTTATTCTGCCTTTTCTGTCTAAAACACTTGAAAGAGTTTTGTTTTATCAGATCTCTGCTTTTTTAACACTGACAAAATCTACCTGATAATTTACCAATCTGGCTTCAAAAGTTGACAATCTATGGCACCAAGGTCAAGGTCAAGTTTATTTATATAGCACCTTAAAAGCAACAAGTGCTGACCAAGGTGCTGCACAGCCAAAGACATCATAAATAACAACTAACAAAATCATTAAGACAATATAAAATATAAATCATTAAATACAAATTAATACAAAACATCACCAAACAAAAGAAACAAACAGAAATGAAATCAAAAAATATTTCCAAATTAAGCAAAAGCCTGAGAAAAAAAAGTATGTTTTAAGAGATGATTTAAAAGAAGATAACGTAGGGGATGATCTGATGGATAAAGGCAAAGAGTTCCAGAGAGTAGGACCAAGAACTGAAAAAGCGCTGTTCCCTTTGGATTTTAAACGAGATTTTGGGACCATCAGTAACTTCTGAGAAGACGATCTAAGCGTTCTCGCAGGAGAATAAAGATGGAGAAGATCTGAAATGTAAATTGGGGCAAGACCATGAAGTGCTTTAAAAACAAACTAAAACCTTAAAATCAACTCTGAATTTAACAGGTAACCAGTGAAGTGAAGCCAACACAGGGTAATATGCTCCTCTTTTTGTCCCTGTCAAAAGCGAGCAGCAGCATTTTGTACCAGTTGTAAACGTGATAGTGAGAACTGGTTAATTCCGGCATAAAGAGCGTTACAGTAATCCAGCCTGGTTGAAATGAATGCATGAATAACAACCTCTAAATCGTTAAAACTGAGAAAACTTTTCAGCTTTCGAAGCTCCTTAAGCTGCAAAAAACTGGTTCTGACTACAGAGTTAATTTGTTTATCAAATTTTAATTCAGGATCAAAAATAACTCCCAGATTTTTAACCTTTTCATGAATGTTGTCTTCAAAAGGGCCCAGAGTAGGTCTTAAGTTTTGTAAAAGGTGAGAAGGACCAAACAACATAACTTCAGTCTTTTTTTGATTCAACTGTAGAATTTTTTTTTCCATCCAATTCTTAATGTCCTCTAAACAAGCCAGCAAGGAGGACACTGAATCAGAACCTGATTTTAGAGGAAAATAAAGCTGAGTATCATCTGCATAAATATGGTATGAAACTTTATGAGACTCAAATATAGAACGAAGAGGGAGCAAATACAGGGAGAATAAAATTGGACCCAAAATAGAGCCCTGGGGTACCCCACAAGTGATGGGAACTGATCTTGATGAAAATTCACCAATTTCCATCAAAAAACTCCTGTTTGTGAGATACGATGCAAACCAGTCTAATGCAGTACCACAAATGCCAACCTCAAGATTTAATCTTTTTAACAAGATGCTGTGATCTACTGTATCGAAGGCAGCGCTCAGGTCCAATAATAATAGTACAGTTACCACAGTCTGCAGATAAGATATAATTTACTACTCTTAAAAGAGCTGACTCAGTACTACGTTTTGCTCTGAAACCAGACTGAAAAGGATCCAGAATATAATTTGAATTTAGATAAAGGGAAATCTGGTTTAATACAACTTTTTCCAAAACTTTGTGCAGAAACGGCAGTTTTGAAATAGGCCTATAATGATTTAATTCAGTGGGATCAAGATTTGTTTTTTTGAGTAAAGGCTGGACTGCCGCCTTTTTAAGGCAGGAGGGAACAATGCCTGTCTGTACAGAACCATTAATAATAGAAAGTAAGCTAGGCAAAACAGAGGGCAGAACATCCTTCAGCAGCTTTGTAGGAACAACATCACAAGAGCAAGTAGTTGATTTCATATTTAAAATAATGTCTGACAACTCAAAAGGAGAAATAGCTTGAAAGTTCGAAAACACAGAGGAGCTAGTATTTCTATATTGAAAATTCTGGGATAAATTACAAGAAATCTGCATCCTGATAGAAGCAATCTTGTTAATGAAGAAGTTACAAAACTTCTTACATAACTCCAAGCTAGGATCTGGGCCAGTTGGTCTAGATGGGTTTAACACTGAATTCAACGTAGAAAACAAAATCTTTAGACAATGAGAATTTTTTGAAATTAAATTAGAAAGATATTTTGCCCGTTCCAAAGAGACGGCTTCCTGAAACTTAGACAAGCTGCTCTGCAAGAGTTGATATGAAATTTGTAATTTATCCTTTTTCCATCTTCTTTCTGCCCTTCTGCAATCCTTCCTTAAAGCTTTAATGTTGTTATTAAACCATGGCTGATTTTTTGGTTTAATCTTTTTGGATTTGAGAGGAGCAACGACATGTAAGATTGCTAAACAAGAGGAATTAAAACTATTTGTCAACTCGTCAACACTTATACCCTGTGCTGCCAGGACACTACTGTGAGCTGGCAGGGCTATAAAAGCTTTGGTGAACCGCAGGGCCGTGAAGGGGTTAATATCCTGGTCCTACACCATCCGTTTCCGGTTGAGTAAACGCTGTGCGAATTGTCTGCCGCTGCTCTCCGGTCTTATTGTTTTATTTATTTATTTAAGTTAAAAAATTTTTACGGTGTCTTCAAGTTGGTGAAAACTGAGAATTTCTCTTTTGGCTGAGTTCCTATTGATTGGTGCAATATTAAATTCAAGCAGTTTACAAGCTGAAGCTAAAGCTAACCTGGGAATCTTCCTCCACTGCTGCCGTCGGAGTGGTGCCTACACCTGGTGTCTGGCCAGAAGAGAACTGGCCCCCTGACTGAGCCTGGTTTCTTCTAAGGGTTTTTTTTTTTCTCCATTCTGTCACCAATGAGAGTTTTGGTTTCTTGCCGCTGTCGCCTCTGGCTTGCTTAGTTGGGGATACTTAATTTCCAGCGATATCGTTGACTTGATTGCACAGATACTATTTAAACTGAACAAAGCTGGATGACGACATCACTGAATCCAATTATGAACTGCCTTCAACTGAAAATTGAGTGTTTACTATTGTCCTGTTGCATTATTGACACTATTTTTGTATTTAATAGTGTAAAGCTGCTTTGACACAATCTGTATTGTTAAAATCGCTATATAAAGAGAGGTGACTTGACTTGGTATCTACCACCTAATGAACCCAAGTGGTAAGACTCGATAACAGCATTTCACAAGTTCGCACTTACATACAATCAGATTGAGTAAATAGTATGCACATTCGGTGAGCTGTCCGAGAGGTAGGATCAGAACTTGGAATATAGTCCAAACCCTGGGAATTCACCATATCCCCAAGCTGGGATTGTCAGGATTGTCACAACAATTTACTAGAGAGAGACCCAGATGCAGAATTATCAAGGGGGTGACGTTTATTGACAAAACTGAGATAAACAAGGCTGAAGTGAGAGTCCAAACAGTAGGAAAGGGCAGTCTGCTGGAGCACAGGAGGATGGCCGAAGTCAGACCTGGACAAGGCTTGGCAAAGGACATAGGGCAGTACCAGTCAATGAGACCACTGGGGATCAGGCAGCAGCCTGAGCTTGATACTTTGAGCTGTAGTGAACCTAGTCCAGTCGGATAGCCAGGTCTTGAGAACAGCATCCAGGGGGCATCCGGACACAGAACAGGAAAATACAATAGACAAAAAAAAAACACCACACAAGACAAGACAGAACAACAAGCAACAATATAAGACACCAATTACACGCTATGACTAGAAAGGGAAAAAAAGAAGAAAAAAAAAAACAATTACAAAGTGCAGAGAGCAAATAAAACAATAAACCAAAAAGCAAGTTCCAGGAATCAATAACTGAAATACAAACTGGCTAAGACAAAATCAAAATAAGGAAAGAAGCCAAACTAAAGGCTAGAAAAAAAACTAGTCTAGTTCCTGGCTTTATTTCTGCTCTAGCGCAAAATAACAAAAGCAAAGAAATCCTAATAACTTCAAGAAAAATTAATGCAAACTAGACTGACAAGGAAAGTAAAAACAACACTACCAATACAACCAGTTGACTGACAATGAATTCTCTTAAGCACAAGGAACTAATGCAATGAACCAGCAGAGACATGAGGGAAAGGGGCTCAATATAAAGGAGCAGAGCACATGAGGATCAGGTGGACACAATCACGTAAACGAGGACTAGACCAGGACTAAACAAGGGGGCAGGGTAACTGGAAACCAGGAGGCAGGGCAAGCGGAGCACATGGCCAACAAAAACAAAGACAAAGCCATGTGCTCAGACACAAGACAAACAAGGACACATTAAACAAAGACAGAACAGACACGACTGTCAGGGCAGGACCCTGACAGGGATAAGAATGGTTCGGAGTGAAGAGTACTGCTAATAGTAATTGGCTCCAGTGAAACGTGAGTGTATCTGTATCTGAATCTCAATCCAAAAATGAATTGCAAGACATGAGTCATTTCACTATGTTTTGGCAGTCTAGTCATCTGTAACAGTTAAATAGAACTAATACACCTCCCAATGCACTGTTTAGCATTTCGTCTCTTTGTTGATGTATGTGATGTGAAACTGACATTTGCTGTTAAATCTAAACTGATAGCTTAAATTATAAATAACTATTTATTGTTTATTATCATATTTACTGATATGAAATTGAGTAAGACAATAAACCATTTTGTAAACTGTTTTTGTTCACCTAAGATATCATGAAATTTAAAGGTTCACTAAGCTATTTTTGCCAATGATGTTAATATTTGAAAACACCAAAACAAACACGCCCATAGCCCAACAGGATCTCGCCCCTATTTTGATATCTCTGCCCCACACGTACATACACAATCCTGGCATAAAAGCCAACACAGATAAGTGAAACAAAGCAAAATCAACGTTACTCACCTATCAAAAGAAACAACACAACCTCAAAGTCCAATTCGAGCCCTTCCCGCTCCTTGAGTTCTCCCCCCCTCTGGTCTAAATATCCTTACCTCTGCTGAATTATTTTTATCCCCGGTGGGGGCAAAATTTATAACACATAATGTAATAAGTATTACATTAGTATTGTAATAAAATTTTCATAATGTAATAATTTTCTCAAAAGATAAAATCTTGAGCTCATAATGTAATAACAATTATTACATTATGAGAAATTTATTACATTATAAACTCACCACAAATATGGTAAAATTTCATAATTGTAATAGGCTTTTTAAAATAAAAACATCAGTGCTTTCAAAATTACATTAAACTGTACGTTTCATCATCCATTGGTCGATTTCCATGCCCTTTTACTTTGCTAAACCAAAGGGTAGAGCACAGTACCAACTACAGTATGGATGCTCTCATGGCTCTCATTGTTTTTATTCAAGTATCAAAATATTCTCTGTTCCAGAATTCTGATGTTGAAAGAAAGGAGAAAAAAAAAAACACCTAAAAATATGAATTATAAATTAGCATAATTGGTGTAGGTATAATAAGAAGACTAAATATAATTATAATAAACAGCTACAGTAATAGTATTATAGTGAAGAATAAGCCAAAGACAAGTTTCTTTTTGTGTTATGTGAAGCAAGGGCATAGGATTGATTTTGACATTGGTGGGGAAATAAAGTTAAAGGAGCCCAGTATAAGGGACAGTATTTAGCCTATGTGTATAATATACATATAATATTTCTCAGACGTGAACATATTTGCTTTGCTTAAACTTTTCATGTACAAACGACTTCTAAAAAGAAATAATTTGTGTATACACAAACAAATTAATTCTAAAAGGACATATATATTTATTTTTAGAATTAATTTGTACAAGAAAAGACTAAGCAAATATGTTCATGTCTGAGATTCATTTCAGCATTTATATAGAATAATTAAACTATAGCTAAACTTTAGTGAGGGGACATTGTTTCTCTTAGCATCATGAAAAAAATAAATAATAATTTTATTAAAATTCTGAATGCATTACTGATAGCCTAGAATGTGTGAAATGAGTGCTCCCTTTATAATTTCAGATGCACTGAGCCTGTCACTCATCTCAGTTCATCGGTTCAATGGATGTGTCTGTGATTGGCTGCACTGCTCAACGCTGCAAACGTTGTAAACAGAAACATCTGATGCTCTCCAGAGCGCAAATGCAAATATACACAGAAGAGTTTGCCAAATATATTATTATTACAGTTTTAACTAAGGGTGCTCTTGTTTATTTTATTTTTATTTTTTTAATTTATTTATTTTGAGAGTTCCTTTTTTTATCTTTTTTTTTTAGTTTAACTCCCTAAACTGGGCATGACACGATGCTTTCCGTATGGATTTAATATGGAATTTTACTTAAATATGGGATCAGTTGGCAATCCTTGTCACGGTTCATGGGTCATTCTGTCTATGTGTTGTCTCTGTGCTGATTGCTTGTCAGCGTTGCCCAGCAACCCGGTGCTGATGAGCTAATCAGACCGGCTGCACCTGATATTCATCTCGGCGCCTATATTTGCCGCTCTGTTTGATGTTGCTTTTGTCAGTTCGTTGTTGAGATCTGGCCCCTCAGTCACGTGACTCCAATCCATTGAGAGCTCTGATGGAGAGGGCAATTGGAGCTTTAAAGCTTCCACTCGTC
Source organism: Onychostoma macrolepis (assembly GCF_012432095.1). Classification (NCBI taxonomy): domain Eukaryota; kingdom Metazoa; phylum Chordata; class Actinopteri; order Cypriniformes; family Cyprinidae; genus Onychostoma; species Onychostoma macrolepis. The sequence goes on along the minus strand of NC_081159.1, from coordinate 32,325,330 downwards.
TCTGAAGCACCGACTGCTCCATCTCGATTTGATGTGGCCAGTGTTTCCTCACAATCCAGTCCGTTTTTCTCTCCCCTCCTACCTGATTTTGAGAGAGAGGTTGTGGCTCAGTGGGAGCATCCTTCCAAACCTCCACCATTTCCGAGAGAGTTTAAAATGTTTGCAACTGTCCAACATGCAGAAAAGATCGGATGTGGTTCTCTTCCTTCAATTGACCAACCAATTGCAGCAGTGATATCACCACCTAAGTCACTTCTTGGGCGTTCAGAAGGACTAAGTAAGAACTGCAGAGCCATGGATAGAATTTTGCATCTGCTTCACGGAGAGGTTGCTAAAACAGCTTGCCTGGCTAACACGGGAGCTATTCTTCAGCTGTATCTTAATCAGCTGCTGCAAGGCCTCAATGAGTCTTCGAGCCCAGAGAAAATAGCTGAATTACAGCTTGTTTCTTCTACCTTGTTGAGGGTGTTGAAAGGACAAGCAACCTCAGTAGGGAGGTCAACAGCTCGGTTGTGGACTGCAAGGCGGCATCTTTGGCTCTCTCAGTCCAAATTGGCTCCAGCGGATTGCACGTCTTTGCTAGGGCTTCCTGTGGTACCTTCAGCAATGTTTGGGCCTGGTGCTGTCGAAATGCTGCAGCAAGCTCGTGATGCTCGGGCTTGTGCGCGGGAGATGAGGGGATTTCTCCACAATTTCGGGCAGACTCCAGCAGCTGCTGAGAGAAACTGGTCAAGATATCGTCATGCTCGTAATGAAGGCCAAAAATCATCTGGAAGGCGAGATGCTGTAGATGCAAGAGATCTGAGATTTCAGATGGGCATCAATAGAAGACACCAGGGTCGTAAGCAACCTAGACATAAGATGCAGTCAACAGCAGCCCCCCATAAACGGCCGGGGGATGAGCCTCCTTCTCGTTCCTGAGGATTCCCAGAACCCACTGTGCTTCCCGCCTCCCTCAGCCAATTTAGCAGCCTGGAGAGGCATCACAAACAACCCTTGGATCATCACTACAATGACTCAGGGCTATCGGCTTCAGTTTATAACCAAACCACCTCTTTCAAGAGTTCTGACAATGTCCTCAACGTCCAGTCATTCGGAAGAACAAACCTTGTTAGAGGAAATCAAAACCCTTTTGGAAAAAGAAGCCATACAGGAATTAAGGTTGGACGAAGCACAGACCGGGTTCTGCTCCCGTTACTTTTTAGTGCCAAAGAAAAATGGCACTTTTCTACCCATCTTGGACCTCAGAGGTCTGAACAAGTTTTTAAAACCTCTAAGGTTCAAGATGTTAACTATTCCAAGAGTGAAACAGGCTGTACGTCAGGGGGACTGGTTTGCATGCATAGACCTGAAAGATGCCTACTTCCAGATTCCAATCTGGGAGGGACACAGGCGTTTTCTTCGATTCGCTTTCAATGGCAGGATGTTTCAGTTCCGCGTCCTACCCTTTGGACTGTCCCTTGCTCCCCGCACCTTCACACGGTGCATGGATGCAGTACTAGCTCCCCTCCGACTTCAAGGTGTAAGAATACTGAATTATTTGGACGACTGGCTGGTGTGTGCACAGTCAGAGAGGATATGTCAGCAGCATGTAGAGCTGGTCATCAATCACATTCAGTCCTTAGGACTCCAACTGAACAGGGAGAAAAGCCAACTCATTCCTTCTCAGACAGCCCAGTTTCTGGGGATGAACCTGGACTCTCTGAGGTGAATGAAGGTTTCTTTGACGATAGAGCGCCATCAGGCTCTTGTGACCTGTCTCTCCCTTTTTCGGTCCGGCCAGAAAGTTCAGTGGAGGACCTGTCTCAGGCTACTAGGTCTCATGGCCGCAGCTGCTCAGATAATCCCTCTGGGGCTCCTTTTTATGCATCCAGTGCAGAGGTGTCTGCTAAGGTCTGGCCACTGTCAACAGACAGATCTGATGTGCGAGGTACCTGTCACAAGAGGACTTCTGAGAGCCCTCCGCTGGTGGAACGAGCCGAGCAATACCATGAAGGGTTCTCGGATGGGTCCTGTTCTACGGAGGCAACTGATCTCAACAGACGCCTCCATGAGAGGTTGGGGAGCGGTGCTCAATGGTACGTGGGCCAGAGGCCTTTGGGAACCACCCTGGACATCTCAGTACATCAATGTGTTGGAATTGAGGGCCATTCATTTAGCTCTGGACTAATTCCTACCTCGCCTGGTAGATCGTCACGTCCTAGTGAGGACAGACAACATGGTAGCAGCATCATACGTGAACAGACAGGGGGGACTGACATCCCCTCTACTCTGCAAAGTGGCTCACAACCTTCTCACTTGGGCACAACCTCATATCCTCTCACTAAAGGCAGTGTATCTTCCAGGATTACAGAATCAAGCAGCCGATATGCTGTCAAGAGGGGGTCCTTGGCCAGGAGAGTGGCGTCTCCACCCAGATGTGGTGAAGATCGTCTGGGATCATTTTGGGATGGCAGGCGTAGATCTTTTCGCCTCTTGGGAGTCAACTCATTGCCCACTCTTTTTCTCACTGGAGAAGAGGCAAGCGCCTCTGGGGTACGACGCATTGGCACAAGAGTGGCCTCAGGGTCTCCTGTATGCTTTTCCCCCCTTCGGGCTACTTCCTCCTTTACTGCAGAGGATACAGACGGAATCAGTCAAAGTGGTTCTTGTTGCTCCATTGTGGCCCCAAATGCCCTGGTTCTCAGACATTCAACCACTCTTGGTAGGCCCTCCCCTGGAGCTTCCATACAGACGAGATCTTCTGTCACAGGCTCAGGGAACACTGCTCCATCCATTTCCTCAGGGACTGAAACTGTGGGCTTGGCCCCTGAGAGGGCCCAGCTGTTAGCTATGGGACTCTCAGAGCCTGTAGTACACACTTTGCAAAGTGCCAGGGCACCATCAACAAGGACATTATATTCTTATAGATGGTGTGTATTTTCTTCCTGGTATACTTCTCGTCATCATGACCCAATGACATGTTCAACGCCTGACATTCTGGAGTTTCTGCAGGAACATTTGGATTCAGGAAAATCACCTACTACCCTTAGAGGATTCGTTGCTGCTATTTCTGCAGCTCGAGGGAGTAGATTGAGTCTTTCCCTTCATGACGGCAAGCTGATAAGTCAGTTTCTTAAGGGTGCTCGACGCCTTAAGGCACGGAGGTCTGAGACATTGCCTCCATGGGATTTAAATATTGTTCTCAGGGCTCTTGTTTCGCTCCCTTTGAGCCCTTGGATTCAGTGGACTTGAAATGGCTGTCAATGAAGACTGCATTCCTAATAGCTATTACTTCAGCTAAAAGGATTAGTGAGCTGCACGCCTTGTCAGTGCATGCAGACTGCTGTAGATTTCTACCAGATGATGGAGGGGTTATGCTCCGCCCTAATCCAGCCTTTTTGCCAAAAGTCCTGTCCCCTCTCCATTTAAACCAAGTGACTGAACTACATTGTTTCCAGGGAGTGGGTCAAGATGAAGTTACTTCATCCTTGCTTTGCCCTGTGAGAACACTACAAACTTACATTAGGCGCACAAATCAAATCAGAAGTACGGACCAATTGTTTGTTTTCTTTAAGACAGAGAAGCTTGGTCACCCTCTGTCAAAGGCTAGGCTTTCTCATTGGATAGTTGATACAATACGGCAGGCGTATGATGGTGCTGGAATACCTGCTCCCTCCCGACTTCATGCACACTCTACACGCAGTGTGTCCACCTCATGGGCTCTGTTTAGGAGGGCATCCCTGGGTGATATTTGTGCAGCAGCTTCATGGGCTGTTCCATCCACCTTTACACGGTACTACAGGGTAAATGTGGCAGCTAATACATCCTTTTCTGAGTCTGTGTTGGGACTATCTAAGGAATGATGCTTATGGCAGGAGAAGGCAGCTGCCATGATAGCATGTGGTAGATGATTACTTAAATTGGGTATGCATGTTCTCAGTGATCTGTTAATACTCTTGTTACACACAAATGTATGTTGGTGTAGAACTTGTTAATAAAGTTATACCCCTCCTCTTTATGTATGGAGTATTTCTCTCACTCAGAGAACCAAGGTTACAATGTAACCCCACGTTCTCTATCGTATCGAGACTATCTCTCCACCGCACTGTCGCTCAGAGACGCGTTCATTAGAGGAAGTGATGCGCTATGATCATCCCTTATATACACAGGTGAGTATGATCTGCGCATGGGCATAATTAATGTCTTACAGATAAATCCACGTCACATGCCACAGGTGGTGTCATAGTCCCCATACGTATGTATTCTGGTGGAGAGATAGTCTCTCACTCAGAGAACCAAGGTTACAATGTAACCCCACGTTCACGGGCTAATTAATATAAACATGATTATAAGTTGATCCCTTGTCATTTGAGATGTGACTTAAAACTTAATAAAGTGTTGGGAATAAGTATGTAAAATTATTTATTTGAAAACAATGGTCATTTTCTGTAAATCTATGTCAGTGAGACAGTGACGGAAGCTTCCGGGTAAGCGGATTCTCCGCAGCTTTGGCGCCTCCGCTCTGTGGCTATGACTCGTCGGGATTGTAGCGCGTTCTCAGTGTTTAGCTGGTAGACTGCTGATTTCATGAGCGAGGTAAGCTGTCCGAGAAGCGCTTGCCCAAGTGGAAAAATGCGCTGTTGCTGCCAGATCTCGATTGCCGAAAATTACATTGTGTTTGATGCAAAACTAACATGACGAAATCATATGAATAAAAAACAAAAACAAAAACAAAAATAATAAAAAAAACATCATAACTGTATATTTTCATGCTTTCTCAAGCAAAGCAAATTTTGAAAGTCCACTAAAAACATATCTGGTCATAGACAATGTTGATGGCGTTATTGTCAACATGCCTAAGTAGTAAATAAATTAAAAAAAAGTTTATAAAAATGTATATAAAATTTGAAATAATAACAAACATCAGGAAAAAAATAGGAAATACCTTTGTTTTCCGTATACTTGTGTCGCTTACAGTTAAAGTCCTTCTGTGATTTTATTGTTGTTTGCAACGTTACTTGGCAATATTTTAAAGATATTATTATTATTATTTTATTATTTATTTTATTTTGTTTTATTTTATTAATTTTTTTTGGTATTTTGCATGGTCCATTATTGTCATCCGGGTGGGAGTTTAAAAAAAAAAGAAAAAAAAAAGATTAATTCAGTTGATGCAGAGACATAGACCTGGGGAATCTCCCATCTCCCCACGCTTTGAATATTACAACGTAACAACGTGTAAACGTTATTTGGCGGTTTTTACTTGGAAAATCAGCTGTTTTCTAGCATTCGAATAACTATGGATAAACCTGAAACGATAGGAGAAGGATTGGAGATGAATTTCATTTAGAAATAGCCTAAGGTAGGAATGTGCATACTTTTAAATCGACACCTGCCACGGTGTTTTCCTCTTTGATTGTGTCCTAAAAGCGATTGGGGGTCTTAATCTTAGCACTCAGCATACCCTGTTAAAAAGTCACCGCCACTGATATATATATATATATATATATATATATATATATATATATACAGTATATATATATATATATATATATATATATAGATAGATAGATAGATAGATAGATATAAAAGTCCACTGTGTTTTGTGATCTGCTCATGGATAAAAACAGTTCAAAACATCCCCCCCCCACCTCTGGTTTTTCCACAAATCACACCCTGTATGTATGTATGTGTGTGTGTATGTCTAACAAAGCACCACCCACCCCAACCCTTTCAGCTATGTCAGGCACAACTCTATGTGTCTGCAGGGGGGAGGGGTTTGGGGTGTAGAGTGTGAGATGTTGGCAGGAGAAATGATGATGATGAAATTAAAATTCTGCAGCCAGCAGAAGGGGCTTGCACGATTCCACCACCAGGCCGGGCCACATCGATCCGTTCCAGCATTTGACTTTCAGCCATGACAAAACTGTGGGCAAATTAATTGTTCTCTGGGATATTAAGCATCAGAGTCCATTAATCCTCTTTGGAGCTACACGCCGTTTGAATACTCATCAGCCACAAACACTCATTCATACACTCACTCCTTCTGTCTCCCTCTGTCCCTACCTCCTCATAACTCCCCTTTTCTTCTTCCTGTCTCCCTACCTCCTCACAACTCCCCTTTTCTTCTTCCTGTCTTCTTCCTGTGTGTGTGTGTGTTGGTGGCCAAAATTATTAGAACAAATGGTTTTCTAAAAAATTGTTTTAAGTCAGTTATTTTTGCTGTAGTGTGTCAGCAGGAAATAGCAGTTTACTTCTCCAAACATTCATTTTGCCATTAATTATAATTATGTCATGACAACTCTCAACTGGGATTGGCATGGTAATGTACATGACAATGTAAATGTGTTTGGTCTTGGTGGAATAAATCTGCTACACTGCTGCGGCAGAGCATGTATCGAGACTTGCTACTGCCAGTACATCCACAACATACTGCTGTGAGCATGTAATAAATACTGTTGCTGCACATATAACATACATGAAATAACCCCCTACACACACACACACACACATATACAGTGGGTACGGAAAGTATTCAGACCCCCTTAAATTTTTCACTCTTTGTTATATTGCAGCCATTTGCTAAAATCATTCAAGTTAATTTTTTTTCCCTCATTAATGTACACACAGCACCCCATATTGACAGAAAAACACAGAATTGTTGACATTTTTGCAGATTTATTAAAAAAGAAAAACTGAAATATCACATGGTCCTAAGTATTCAGACCCTTTGCTGTGACACTCATATATGTAACAAAAAAATTTCTGCTGCACTTAAGGTTCCTAAGCACAGTGCTGCACAGTGGCCTCCATAATCCTTAAATGGAAGACGTTTGGGACGACCAGAACCCTTCCTAGAGCTGGCCGTCCGGCCAAACTGAGCTATCGAGGGAGAAGAGCCTTGGTGAGAGAGGTAAAGAAGAACCCAAAGATCACTGTGGCTGAGCTCCAGAGATGCAGTCGGGAGATGGGAGAAAATTGTAGAAAGTCAACCATCACTGCAGCCCTCCACCAGTCGGGGCTTTATGGCAGAGTGGCCCGACGGAAGCCATGAAAGCCCGCATGGAGTTTGCTAAAAAACACCTGAATAAGATTCTCTGGTCTGATGAGACCAAGATAGAACTTTTTGGCCTTAATTCTAAGCAGTATGTGTGGAGAAAACCAGGCACTGCTCATCACCTGTGAAATACAGTCCCAACAGTGAAGCATGGTGGTGGCAGCATCATGCTGTGGGGGTGTTTTTTTGGACGAAAACCTTCTCCAGAGTGCTCAGGACCTCAGACTGGGCCGAAGGTTTACCTTCCAACAAGACAATGACCCTAAGCACACAGCTAAAATAATGAAGGAGTGGCTTCACAACAACTCCGTGACTGTTGTTGAATGGCCCAGCCAGAGCCCTGACTTAAACCCAATTGAGCATCTCTGGAGAGACCTAAACATGGCTGTCCACCAACGTTTACCATCCAACCTGACAGAACTGGAGAAGATCTGCAAGGAGGAATGGTAGAGGATCCCCAATTCCAGGTGTGAAAAACTTGTTGCATCTTTCCCAAAAAGACTCATGGCTGTATTAGATCAAAAGGGTGCTTCTACTAAATACTGAGCAAAGGGTCTGAATACTTAGGACTATGTGATATTTCAGTTTTTCTTTTTTAATAAATCTGCAAAAATGTCCACAATTCTGTGTTTTTCTGTCAATATGGGGTGCTGTGTGTACATTAATGAGGAAAAAAAAAAAAGAACTTAAATGATTTTAGCAAATGGCTGCAATATAACAAAGAGTGAAAAATTTAAGGGGGTCTAAATACTTTCCGTACCCACTGTATATATCCGTTGTCATATATATATATATATATATATATTCTGAAGAAAGGTAAACATGTATAGTGATGAAAGCCAAAATATTAAATGTCGTGGATGAATATTTACGGAGTAATCCACTATTTTGTAGAGGGTGTCAAAATGGCAATTTTCACCTGAGATACAGAGCCAAATTACACAATATTATGTGTTTTTCCTCAATTTTGCAGATAACATTTTACCTTTAAAGCCATAGCAGAACTGTTGTGCATCTCCGAGCAGCACAGTGGTGTTTAGTTTCTGAATAAATCCGTTTTGAACAAGTCGTGTGAACCAATGATTCAAAGACTCATTCATGAAGACAGCCATTTAATTCATTTTTGAATTAATCAGCCATTTAAACGAATTGAATGACTGACTGCTGAAGACATTTACCGCCACCTGCTGGCAGATTTAGGTTCTTATTTAGAGTATAATTTCATACAAAAATAAATAAATAAATAAATAATAATAATAATAATAATAATAAAAACATTAAAGGGAAAGTTCTCCCCCCCAAAAAAATAAATGATGTCATGTTTACTCAGCCTCATGTCATTTCACACACACACACACACACACACACACACACACACACACAGTGCCCATATTCATACCCCTTCATTTTTTTCAGATTGTGTTATGTTGCTGCCTCATGTTAAATTGGTTTAAAATACTTTTTTCCCCCCACATCAATCTACACTCCATACACCATAGTGACAAAGCCAAAAAAAAAAAGAAAAAAACATCTTAACATCTTATCTTAACATTTTAACATCTTTGCAATTTAAATAAATAACTAAATAAAAAACTTAAATGATTCCGTTGCATAAGTAATCATACCCTCATCTGGGACAGTTGGAATTTAGCTCAGGAGCATTTATATTGCTCGTAGATGTTACTACACTTTGAATGAAGTTAACCTGTGGGCCAGTTGAATTGGTATGATTTGGAAAGGCACACACATCTTAATAAAAGGTCTAACATGTAGCTGGTAACTGGTTATAATTACTAATAAATATTGAGATTACATCTTAGAATTAACTGTAGCAGAATCGATATCACAATTATTTGATCTGGCCATCCACTGAGCAGACAATATAATCATTTATCAATTCTAGGAAAGATTATTCTCTTGGCCAAGGAAGAATAGCTTTCCTACTTTATGCAGTACTAGCAATAGTTTAGCATGTAGCAAAGATTAACATTCAGTGACTTCGAATTGTGAGCAGAACACAGAGACAATCAATTGTGCATATAAGGGATTTAATAATTGAAACTATAGCTAACATACAACTAAACTAAGCAAGAAATATATATATATATATATATATATATATATATATATATATATATATATATACATAATGAAGGAAAGTAAGGAAAGTGAGAGAAGAAGAACAAAGAATGGCAGTATTTCACATCAATTAACCACAACCACAAACAATGAGAATCATCAAAGAATCAAAAATCACCTTAAACAGGGGCTCAAACTTGGCTTTGCTGCTGAACAAGAATCCTGATGTGATAGACAATGGAGGTTCTTGATGAGTTATTTAGGAGTGAGCTGGAGGTTTTCTTCAGGTTTTTCTGAAGATGGGAAAGTCCACAGTGACTCGACAAAGTTACTTGAAGATTAGAACTGCCGGAAAATCAAACTCAAGAGGAGAGATTTGAAGAGTCTTGGAGTGTCCGTCTCAAGAAGAAAGTTTTTTTGAGCAACGATTAGTCTGAGTTCAGAACTTTTTTGATAGTACCTAGCCGCACCCACCTTTTTGGTGCAGTGGCCAATCAGAGGCATGAATTCTGAGCGGTATAAACATTCTTTGTCTCCGTTTATGGCCCATTTGCATTTTTATTGCTGGTCTGGAGAGTTGGTGCAGTTTTACTTCAAAGTATAGTAAAAATTGTATGATGCATTTCACAATCACATAGTGTACATCATTGTTTGAGGAATAAAAGATCATCATTTTGATACCAAGAAAGAAACCTCTAGAAGATATTAAAGCAGAGACACACTCATACACTTGAATATAGGTGTTTAGAGTGTAACTAATACAAGTAAAGAGTTGTAACTAAGTTAATATAACAGGGGAACATACTGTACATACAACCAGGACTGGGGAGTAACGAAATACATGTAACAGCATTACGTATTTAAAATACAACATACGAGAAACTATATTTCATTATAATTACATTTTAAATAGGTGGTAATCAAATTACAGTTACATCCGAAAAGTATTTTAGATTACCAAAGTGATTACTTAAATATTAAATTAAGAAATTATATTAAAATTCTATGTAAACAGTTTGGGGATTTTAACCAATAAGGCAACTGATTCTCCGTTGAAAAAACAAAAATTTAATGTGTGCAGCAGCCTGTTCATTTAGCAACTCGTACTGAGAGTGCATACGCTCATCACAACACATAAATGGACGACACAACAGAAAGCCATTCGCGTAATGCATTTCTCTAGGGGAAATACAAACGCTATTATATAAATCTGAAAAAGGTAACGTAACATATCTTGTCTGTGTGTGACATTCATTGTCTTAGTAGTTCAGAGCTTATCACATTTGTGGTAAACTTTAAGAGCTAACTTATACAAGTGGTGTTTTTATTTTTATATATATACACAAGTATATATATATATATATATATATATATATATATATATATACAGGTGCTGGTCATATAATTAGAATATCATCAAAAGTTGATTTATTTCCATTCAAAAAGTGAAACTTGTATATTATAGTCATTCATTACACACAGACTGATATATTTCAAATGTTTATTTCTTTTAATTTTGATGATTAGAGCTTACAGCTCATGAAAGTCAAAAATCAGTATCTCAGAAAATTAGAATATTACTTAAGACCAATACAAAGAAAGCATTTTTAGAAATCTTGGCCAACTGAAAAGTATGAAAATGAAAAGTATGAGCATGTACAGCACTCAATACTTAGTTGGGGCTCCTTTTGCCTGAATTACTGCAGCAATGCGGCGTGGCATGGAGTCGATCAGTCTGTGGCACTGCTCAGGTGTTATGAGAGCCCAGGTTGCTTTGATAGTGACCTTCATCTCATCTGCATTGTTTGGTCTGGTGTCTCTCATCTTCCTCTTGACAATACCCCATAGATTCTCTATGGGGTTCAGGTCAGGCGAGTTTGCTGGCCAATCAATCACAGTAACACTATGGTCATTGACCCAGCTTTTGGTACCTTTGGCAGTGTGGGCAGGTGCCAAGTCCTGCTGGAAAATGAAATCAGCATCTCCATAAAGCTTGTCAACAGAAGGAAGCATGAAGTGCTCTAAAATTTCCTGGTAGATGGCTGCGTTGACTGTGGACATCAGAAAACACAGTGGACCAACACCAGCAGATGACATGGCAGCCCAAATCATCACAGACTGTGGAAACTTAACACTGGACTTCAACATGGATTCTGTACCTCGCCACTCTTCCTTCAGACTCTGGGACCTTGATTTCCCAATGAAATGTAAAATTTACTTTCATCTGAAAAGAGGACTTTGGACCACTGAGCAACAGTCCAGTTCTTTTTCTCCACAGCCCAGGTAAGATGCTTCTGACGTTGTCTCTGGTTCAGAAGTGGCTTGGTAGCCCTTTTCCTGAAGACGTCTGAGCGTGGTGACTCTTGATGCACTGACTCCAGCTTCAGTTCTCTCCTTGTGAAGCTCTCCGAAGTGTTTGAATCGGCTTCGCTTGACTGTATTCTCAAGCTTGCGGTCATCCCTGTTGCTTGTGCACCTTTTCCTACCCAAATTCTTCCTTCCAGTCAACTTTGCATTTAATATGCTTTGATACAGCACTCTGTAAACAGCCACACCTTTCAGTAATGACCTTCTGTGACTTACCCTCTTTGTGGAGGGTGTCAATGTTCCTCTTCTGGATCATTGCCAAGTCAGCAGTCTTCCCCATTATTGTGGCTTCAAAGAACAAGAGATACCTGGAATTTATACTGTAGGGATGGTCATTTATTCAAACTCAAATGTAAATATTCTAATATTTTGAGATACTGATTTTTGACTTTCATGAGCTGTAAGCTCTAATCATCAAAATTAAAAGAAATAAACATTTGAAATATATCAGTCTGTGTGTAATGAATGAATATAATATACAAGTTTCACTTTTTGAATGGAATTAGTGAAATAAATCAACTTTTTGATGATATTCTAATTATATGACCAGCACCTGTATATATATATATTAAATAAAGATGGCTGATATCACCGCTGAAGCAGTGAGTCAGGCCTTAAAGGTTGCTTCACTTATAAAGCTTCTGTCCAGTCTAGCACTAAACTGGCCTATCCAACCAAACCAGGCCATAGACAGATTATCCCTTGCCCATGACCAGGACAAAGATTGGGATTTAAAGTTTCAGGAACTCAAAAACGAGTTGGCTGATTTGCGTAAGGACAATTTGAAGTTAAGGGTTTAAGGGTCTTCAGATACTAAATGCTTACAGTCCATCGCTGACAGTCAGGAAGCAGAGCTGAAAAAGCTTAAAACTGACATGGCCACTCTGCAAACCGAGTTGACCCATTCACAGAATGATATGTCAGTACAGACAGAAAGATTAAGTGCAGTAAGTACTAATCCGAATGAGACCAAAGCTGAGTTAAGGTCAGCTAGGCTTGAAATTTCTGAGCTGAAAAGGCAACAAGAAATAGAACACAAGACTTGTGATCTTCTTAAGCAACAGCCTTCTAACTCAAATGTTGCCCAAATCCGGCATAGGGAACCACTGAGTAGAGTACGAGCTGAGGCTACAGCTAGAACATCTGTGTTGGTTGACAAAGATGGCATTGCAGAACAGAGATGGGAAGAAATAGGAAAAAAGAAGAGTGTATTGGAGAAATGCAGGCAACTCCCCCATAAGCAACCTGAACCACAGAGGGTGCACACCCACTCCACTGGTTCAGCTGTAAGGGACCCCTGGTGGATAATCTTTCACAGGGACAGTGTTACCAGAAAAATGGTAATTTTACAGCCTCTACCGGCCTTAGCATGAGTGCTGGCTTCACTCATTCCTATAATGCAGCCTCCTACTCCACCGTAGGTAGAAAGACTAGCTGCTCCTTACCTGAATCTCCTAGCTCCCAGCCATTTAGAGACAGCCGCCTGCATATTATTAGAGAATTAGCACGTGACATAGATGTGTTTAACCCCGAGACTTCTGATAACAACATAGAATTGTATTTGAAGGATGTAAATGCAGCCTTGACATACTTTCCTGAGTCTAGTATGGCTGACAAAGTCTTTCTTCTGAGAAAGACCACCACACAAACCGTCCATGGTTTCATAGATAAACAGAGCCCAGCTATCGCTAACAATTATGACAAATTGTGTAAAGCCCTTATGTCAGAGTACACTCTGTATCAGAACCCATCTGCCGCTCGTCTCTCAGCTTTCCGAATTAAGCAAGGTCGCCATGAATCTCCCAGAGAGTACTATGAGCGCTTAAGGAAAATGTATTTTGCTGGTAGAGATGCCCCTAGTGCAGAGGAGGATGTCATGTTTAAGAGTTTGTTTGTGAGTAATCTATACCCCACTGTTAGGAAACCACTCATACTTCTGGTAGATGTTGACCGTATGTCTGCAGGAGAACTGAGGCAGCTTGCAGAGTGAGCATGGGACAGTGAGAGGATAGGCACAAACAGGAAAGACAGAGAGCCAGATACATCTGTGCTTGAATCTGAAAATGACAGTAAGACTCCCTTTCAAAGGGAAGTGTCAGAACTTCCCCAGAACAGGTTTGTCCATCCCAGCAATCTTCAGCAGAGCACCCAGAGCACCCAGAGCCCTAGGTTCTCAGGTTACAGGGGACATAACAGTCCCAGGCATGCCCCCAGAAAGGAGAGCAGGCAGTGGGATGACAGAAAGCAAAGACAGAAGAAGGGCAGAGATGGCTATGAGAATGGCCATAAACATTGTAGTCATTTCAGAAGTAGGACATCTAGAGGAACTGAAAGTAAGGAAGCTGAGAACTTAGCAGAGATCCAGCACCTACTTCTTAAAGCCCTCAAAAACCTCAAGTCAGCGGAGAACACCTCCAATGACAGAGACCTGGTCTTCTCAGCATAACCAGGTCGGGGCCCCTCCCCCTCCACCTAACATCTGATGTGGACAAGAGACATGGGGAAAGGGGGGTACCCCATAACTGAACAGGGTCTAACAGTGTCAGCAGACACCCAGCCCTTGTATCACATCAGACATCACCTTCAACCAAAGAAGGGTTCTTTACTTTCCACTTCAGTTTGGTGTTCCAGTTTAGACTTTCCAGTCACTGTTTATGACCTACAAGGTTATGATTTTGCATGCCCATGACAATCCCTTTGGATATTAGGAAAGGGGGGTCAAGCCCCATATGATAGTACTGACCCACTAGTTTACTTGCCACATTAAGTAAAACATTGCAGATCACGGTTAGGGTTGTTCTAATTTGTTGTTGTCAGTTTTAGCTATCCAATCTCCCTTAAACTCATCCTTCCAAAAATAGGAATTGTTTGATTGGACCTGTGAGGCAGCCTCTAGAAGCACCTGCATACTTTAGACAGAACACTCAAATGTACAACCTCCATTGCTGGTCAATATACAGTCCCTTGAACTACACCACAGTGCAGTCAAGATAATGGATGTCGTACAACATGACCACTCTCATTAATTGGTCTGTATATTAATGCAATATTTACTCATGATTTAAGTGAGCTTTGCTCCTGATAATTAGACAATAGAAACAATTTTGTCATATGTGGTACCAAGTGAACCAGTTGAGGATTCTGTAATCAGGCATTGCAAGGAACTATGTAAACATTGCAGGGGCACATAGCCTACAGCTTGAATAGTGCCATACCAAATTATGTCAATCCAGACATTTAAGAAATTGGTTTCCTGCTAAATCTGCTCAAACATTTTTAATGTTTACTCTTACCTTGGTACTCTCTTTAGAGATCTAAAACATAGACTTTAAGTTACTTTTAGGACAACTTTTCCTTACACATATCCTCTCCAGAATGCTTCTAACCGGTTTAGAAATTATTCTAACGGCCCTTACATTTAGTTAATTTAGCTCTATATAGAACATATTGAGCCAAATTGTACTTTTAATGCCAATGGTCAGAAGGAGGAGATGAGGTGTGTGTGTTTTGTTCCTGCTGTTCCTTTTAGTGCATCGCCCAGATCAACGACTTCAGGTCCTCGATCAAGCCGATCAGGGGGGGTGTAGTGGACAGCACATTCCAGGGCCCAGTTTATGGTGGGGCCCCTCTCTGACCACAATAGTGGACAACGGTTTGCTACATTTTAATTGGATCTTGGTGGACTAACATAAGCAAACTGTCCAACGCCATCAGATAAAGATGCCAGGACAACAGCCAGACACCTCTTAGAGGGCAAGAAGAAGACCTTTGGTAAAAAGCCCGGGAAGGACAGGACTTCTCATTGGTCAAATGCAGTTTCTGCCCTTCACCCACCAACAGACTGATTCCTAAGGTTCTGGCCTGTGACTGCTATAAAAATTCCTTAGGACCTCTGGATGCAGCAGCAGTGGGTGAAACAAAGAGAGATCACAAAGTTCCATCCAAATCCATTCATAACTACGTTCTCAAACCTTAAACTGATGCAAACTACAACACACACATCCTACTTATTCAGAGAAATAAGTATTCTTAGTGACAGCGACGTGTAGTGCAACATCTTACACAAACTCAGCTGTTGATGGACAAATGAATGCATGCATGGCAGTTCAATCTTCTTCCATCATGTTTGGACTTAATGTGTTCGTAACATTGCCAAAGGTATTCTGGTTGTGGTTTGGTAAGTGAATGATGCATTGGTAAAACTTTTGTGACACTTTTCTAACGTAGTGTTTGGACTATGCAAATAAGTTCCACAGGAGGAAAGAAGGGTGGGCCACACCGTGTCCCCCCACTCTGATGGAAACAGCCAATCACAGCATGGAAATGGAGAAGAGCCAGATTGCAATCTCCTCCTCATAGAAAAGAGATAAAGGTACACTCAAAAAAATTATTCTTTAAACTTACTTAATTCAATTATGGACAGTGGTTCCACACAACCAAATTGTTCTTTATTTACATTAATGGATTTTTTTAATCTATTTAAAATTACTGTGTTGAGACAACACAATTGAATGAGGGAAATCAATGTGAAATTGATTTCTGGTGAATTTGAATAGGCTTCAGTCTGTTGTGCTGCTGAAAGGTTTGTGTTTGTAGCTCCGTGTACCTTCGCTTTTTATTGAATCTCTACTTTACTTTCAATCCCTTTTGTCTAAAGTGATAATATATAACTTAATTCCCACCATATTTCTGGTGTTATCTTTCAAACTAATCTAACTAATTTGATCGTTGTCCTTTAAAAACCGCGAGTGCAGCTTGTTAGCCCGTTAGCTTGTCACTCGCGGTTCCATTTGCATTTCTATTATTATTTTATTTTTTCCTCGCTCCGTTTTTCACGAGCTCATCAAACAACAGTGGTAAGTGGTAAGTTAAGTTGGTATCATTCATCAATCACGGTGAGTAATGGCTTCTTCTCCTGCTATTGTTGTTTGCACTGTTTGCCACATGTATAGTTTATCTGTCTCTGTCAGCAGTGAGGATTCACATGTGATAAATGCAGGGAAATAGTTAGGCTGACAGAGAAGGTTTTAGAACTAGAGACACGCATCCAAACTTTAGTTGAGGATAGTAAGAATGTGAGGGCTGTAGATACTGCTTTGGATGCAACTAGCTCAAGGAGTCCTGTACATTGTTCGGTTTCGGTTGAGCCCGTGCAGCAGGGCAACTGGGTGACAGTGAGGCGGCATAGTCGCGGGTCAAAACACCACTCTTCCGTTCGATCAGAACATCAAACAGGTTCTCCCACTCGGTGATGCACCCACTGAGAAACCTGATGAAAGTGCTCTAGTTATTGGCGATTCTATTGTACGGAACGTGAAAATAGAGACACCAGCCACCATAGTCCATTGTTTACCCGGAGCCAGAGCGCCTGACATCTTGGCAAATTTAAAAGTGCTGACTAATGCTAAACGAATTCAGTAAGATTGTTTTCCACGTCGGCGCTTAATGATGTTCGACCGCCAGTCGGAGATCACCAAAAATAATGTTAAAGAGGTGTGTGAACTTGCAAGTACGATGTCAGACACTGTAATATGATCTGGTCCGCTCCTGCTTACCGGGTGATGAGATTCATAGCAGACTGTCATCACTCAATGGCTGGATGTCTAAGTGGTGCCCGCAAAATAACATAGGCTTTATAGACAATTGGAAGAATTTTTGGGGCAGACCTGACCTGTTGAAAAGAGATGGTGTTCATCCCTCCTGGGTGGTGCCGCTCTTCTCTCTAGAAATATGGCACATAGTCTTAGAGTTTGTACTTGACTAACTGGAGCCCAGGTCAGGAAGCAGACAGACTGGCTAAACCGATCGTCTGCTAGCCGCCTCACGCCACCAAAGTCAGTTAACTCTCAGCACATAGAAACTTTTTCACCTAGATATCACTCTATAGAGACTGTGTCTGTTCCCGAACTAGAAAATACAGAAAACATCCAAACCAAAGTAATAGTAACAATTTAATTGATGTTCAACAAATAAAAACGATATAATACAGATAAACACATGATAAAGCTTGGCTTATTAAATATTAGATCCCTTTCTTCAAAAGCACTTTTTGTAAATGATATGTTCACTGACCATAAACTAGATGTGCTTTGTCTGACAGAAACCTGGCTAAAACAAGATGATTACATTACTTTAAACGAGTCTACACCCCAAGATTACTGTTACAAACATGAACCGCGTCCAAAAGGTAAAGGGGAGGTGTTGCTACAATTTATAGAAATATTTTCAGTATCTCTCAGAGGTTGGGTTTCAAGTATAATTTGTTCAAGTAATGGTGCTTCATATAACGTTATCCAAAGAAACAAGTGTTAATGATAAATCCTGTGATGTTTGTACTGGCTACTGTATACAGGCCACCAGGGCACCATACAGACTTTATTAAAGAATTTTCTGATCTTCTATCAGAGTTAGTGCTGACTGCAGATAAAGTCCTAATCGTTGGTGATTTTAATATCCATGTTGATAATGACAGAGATTCGTTGGGATCAGCATTTATAGACATTCTAAACTCAATTGGTGTTAAACAACACGTGTCAGGACCTACTCATTGTCGAAATCATACTCTAGATTTAATACTGTCACATGGAATTGATGTCAGTGGCGTTGAAATTTTGCAGCAGAGCGATGATATCTCAGATCATTATCTAGTCTCCTGTATATTCCATATAGCTAAAGCTGTAAAGCCAACTTCTTGTTACAAATATGGTAGAACCATTACCTCTACCACAAAAGACTGCTTTATAAATAATCTTCCTGACTTATCTCAGTTCCTCAGCATATCCAATAGCTCAGAACAACTTGATGATGTAACAGGAACTATGGACTCTCTCTTTTCTAGCACTTTAGATGCGGTTGCTCCTTTACGCTTAAGGAAGATTAAGGATAAGAGTCCAACATTGTGGTATAATGAGCACACCCGCACCCTAAAGAGAGCAGCCCGGAAAATGGAGCGCAGCTGGAGGAAAACTAAATTAGAGGTATTTCGTTTAGCTTGGCGGGAAAGTACCCTATGCTACAGAAAAGCATTAAAAACTGCTAGATCTGATTACTTTTCGTCTCTTCTAGAAGAAAACAAACATAACCCCCGGTATTTATTCAATACAGTAACTAAATTAACGAAAAATCAAGCATCAACAGGTGTTGGCATTTCCCAAGAGCATAGCAGTAATGACTTTATGAACTACTTCACTTCCAAGATCGATACTATCAGAGATAAAATTGTATCCCTGCAGCCGTCAGCTACAGTATCGCATCAGATAGCGCACTATAGACCCCCTGAGGAACAATTCCATTCATTCTCTACTGTAGGAGAGGAAGAATTGTATAAACTTGTTAAATCATCTAAACCAACATCATGTATGTTAGACCCGATTCCATCTAAACTACTAAAAGAGCTGCTTCCAGAAGTCATAGATCCTCTTTTGGCTATTATTAATTCATCATTGTCATTAGGATATGTCCCCAAAACCTTCAAATTGGCTGTTATTAAGCCTCTCATTAAAAACCACAACTTGACCCCAAAGATCTAGTTAATTACAGACCGATCTCAAATCTCCTTTTCTGTCAAAGATACTAGAAAAGGTAGTATCCTCACAATTATATTCCTTCCTAGAGAAAATGATATCTGTGAGGAATTCCAGTCAGGATTTAGATCGTATCATAGTACTGAGACTGCTCTCATTAGAGTTACAAATGACCTGCTTCTATCATCTGATTGTGGTTGTATCTCTTTATTAGTTCTACTGGATCTTAGCGCTGCGTTCGACACTATCGACCACAACATTCTTTTGAATAGACTACAAAACTTTGTTGGCATTAGTGGAAGTGCCTTAGCATGGTTCAAATCGTACTTATCTGACCGCCATCAGTTCGTAGCAGTGAATGAAGAGGTATCATATCGATCACAAGTGCAGTATGGAGTACCTCAAGGCTCAGTACTAGGGCCGTTACTTTTCACGCCTATATGTTACCCTTGGGAGATATTATCAGGAGACATGGTGTTAGCTTTCACTGTTATGCTGATGATACTCAGCTCTATATTTCTTCGCGGCCCGGTGAAACACACCAAATTGAGAAACTAACGGAATGCATAGTCGATATAAAAAACTGGATGACGAGTAATTTTTTACTGCTAAATTCTGAAAAAACAGAGGTGTTAATTATCGGACCAAAAAACCCCACATGTAACCTAGAACATTATCTAACACTTGACGGCTGCTCTGTCAATTCTTCTTCATCAGTCAGGAACCTAGGTGTGCTGTTCGATAGCAATCTGTCATTTGAAAGCTATGTTTCTAGCATCTGTAAAACTGCATTTTTTCATCTCAAAAGCATATCTAAATTGCGACCAATGCTCTCAACGTCAAATGCAGAATTTGACGTTTATGACCTCAAGGTTAGACTATTGTAATGCTTTATTGGGTGGTTGTTCTGCACGCTTGATCAACAAACTACAGTTAGTCCAAAATGCAGCAGCTAGAGTCCTTACTAGAACCAGGAAATATGACCATATTAGCCCGGTTCTGTCAACACTGCACTGGCTCCCTATCAAGCATCGGATAGATTTTAAAATCTTGTTAATTACTTATAAAGCCCTGAATGGTTTAGCTCCTCAGTACTTGAGCGAGCTCTTATCGCATTATAGTCCTCCACGTCCGCTGCGTTCTCAAAACTCTGGCCGTTTGATAATACCTAGAATATCAAAATCGACTGCGGGCGGCAGATCCTTTTCCTATTTAGCACCCAAACTCTGGAACAGTCTACCTAACACTGTTCGGGAGGCAGACACACTCTGTCAGTTTAAATCTAGATTAAAGACCCATCTCTTTAGCCTGGCTTACACATAACACATTAATACGCTTCTATTATTCAAATCCGTTAAAGGATTGTTAGACTGCATTAATTAGATGAACCGAACCGAACACTCCCCATAACACACGATGTACTCGTTACATCGTAAGTTGAATGGCATCTGCGCTAATGTTTGTCTGTTTCTTTCCTAGTCTGTTTCTCGGTCCGTGTCCGATCAGATGGTGGGTCGGCGCCGGAGGTGATGTCTGCGGCCCTGATCGCCGGGCGGAGACCAGGACGCCTGGATGACCCCCAGAGATATATCCCCAGATATATCACCCAAAAATAACAAAATAACTAAAATATAATAAAATATCTAACTACATAATACTACTATTGTTAGAAATTGCAACAAAATTAAAATAGAAATATAAACTTTTGAACTGCGGGTTTCGTCTGGTCAGAGGAGAACTGGCCCCGACTGAGCCTGGTTTCTCCCAAGGTTTTTTCTCCATTCTGTCACAGAGGAGTTTTGGTTCCTTGCCGCTGTCGCCTCTGGCTTGCTCAGTTGGGGACACTTAATTTCTAGCGATTATCGCCGATTTGATTGCACAGATACTATTTAAACTAAACTGAGCTAGACAATGACATCTCTGAATTCAATAATGAAATGCCTTTAACTGAAAATTGAGTGTTTAATCTTATCATTATACATTACTGACACTCTATCCTCCAATTTGATACTGTTAAGTGCTTTGACACAATCTGTATTGTAAAAGCGCTATATAAATAAAGGTGACTTGACTTGACTTGACTTGAAATAATAATGCCCAACCAAATAAATGTAATAACTTTCCTTTAACTTAAACCAATTAAGTTCAGTCAACATGTTTTGGTTTACTAAAAACTAGCCAAATATGTTTCACTGAGCCAACACAAGGAGCTTGGTTTCAAATAAACCAATTACATTATGGACAGTGGTTCCATCCAATTAGTTCTTGTTATTTTAACTCAATTGTTTCTATTTAAAGTTCCTCCCTTTAACAAAGCATTTTTTGTGTGTGTGACTTATGGAATGACTCATACAAAAGGCAAGATATGTATCAAATGATCAAATTGTATTTGTTAAACAAGCATAATAAACAGTTTTAAACAGGCTGCTCAATCTTACATTTGTCATCAGTCCGGGTCCACGATGCTCCCCCTCACCACCAGAGGCCGCCACCTCCCGTCTTCCTGGACTCAATTGCCATTACCACACACACCTGCCACTGATCACACTCCCAGCTGTTCTCCATCACCATGGTCTATTTATACGCCACACTCCCGCTACTCTGTCTGGTAGAATAATAATTGTTCGTTGTTTGTGTAGTTGCTGTTCTGACTCTGGGGATACATGCACTGTGTTGCCTTTTCGTGTATCCCACTCCTTTACCTGTTTTGTTTTTGCCCTGTTGGCCTTTTCGTTGTTTATTAAAGTGTTTTTTCCCTGCATCTGGACCCAGACCTTGTTCTTGCCGTGCACATTCCTACCGTGCCGTGACAGTATTCTACCAGCACACATGGGTCCAGCAGGGAAGTTCCTCGATATCCGGCAGGGAGACCGGACCATCGAGGATTATGCCGGGGACTTTGTGGAAATGGCTCGCCAGTCGGCTACAGAGAAGACCTGCCTCATGGTCATCTTCTGGGGAGGCCTGGCCGACCCCTTTAAATCCATGATGCCATACTGGGCCCCAGAGGAATCGCTGGAGGACTACATCAACCTGCAGTTGAGCGGCTCAGCTTTCAGGGTGGAGTTAGCTGCGGAGCCCGCTACTGAAGCGGCGATCAAAGGGGCGTCAGAGGCCTCGTCTGCCGCACCCAGTACCTCCAGCCCGCTCCCAGAGCATCCAGGGCTGATACGCTGCGTGCAGGAACCCCCGCTGATGTCGTTGCGAGCGGCGTGGTCTGCTCGCGGTCCTCCCGAAGCGGAGGTGGCCGCTCACGATCTCCACAGGATCCCCGAAGCGGCGGTGCCCGCTCACGATCGTCCCGAAGTGGCGGGGTCCGCACACAAGGTTCCCGAGGCGGCAGTAGCCGTTCACGATCGTCCCGAGGCGGCGGGGTCCGCACACAAGGTTCCCGAGGCGGCGGTGCCCGCACACAAGGTTCCCGAGGCGGCGGTGTCCGCACACAAGGTTCCCGAGGCGGCGGTGTCCGCTCGCGGTCCTCCCGAGGCGGCGATGTCCGCTCACAGGATCCCCGAAGCGGCGGTGTCCGCTCACGATCGCCCCGAACGGCGGTGGCCACTCACGATCTCACAGGATCCTCAAACGGCGGTAGCCGTTCACGATCGTCCCGAGGCGGCGATGTCCGCTCACAAAGCTCCAGATTCTCCCGAAGCGGCGGTGTCCGCTCACGATCGTCCCGAAACGGCGGTGGCCACTCACGATCCTCACAGGATCCCCGAAGCGGCGGTGTCCGCACAGGGTTCCCGAGGCGGCAGTAGCCGTTCAAGATCGTCTCGAACGGCGGTAGCCGTTCACGATCGTCGAAGCGGCGGTGTCCGCTCACAGGATCCCAGCGGCGGTGTCCGCACAAGGTTCTCGAGGCGGCGGTGTCCGCTCACGATCGCCCCGAACGGCGGTGGCTACTCACGATCTCACAGGATCTCAAGCGGCGGTGTCCGCACAGGGTTCCCGAGGCGGCAGTAGCCGTTCAAGATCGTCTCGAAACGGCGGTAGCCGTTCACGATCGTCCCGAGGCGGCGATGTCCGCTCACAAAGCTCCAGATTCTCCCGAAGCGGCGGTGTCCGCCACGATCGCCCCAAACGGCGGTGGCTACTCACGATCTCACAGGATCTCGGCGGCGGTGCCCGCCACGATCTCTCACAGGATCCTCAAGCGGCGGTGTCCGCACACAGGTTCCCGAGGCGGCGGTGTCCGCACAGGATCCTCAAGCGGCGGTGTCCGCCACGATCGCCCCGAAGCGGCGGTGTCCGCCACGATCGTCGGCGGCGGTGTCCGCCACGATCGTCTCAAGCGGCGGTGCCCGCCACGATCGTCTCAAGCGGCGGTGCCCGCCACGATCGTCTCAAGCGGCGGTGCCCGCCACGATCTCACAGGATCCTCAAACGGCGGTGTCCGCACACAAGGTTCCCGAGGCGGCGGTGTCCGCACACAGGATCCCCGAAGCGGCGGTGTCCGCTCACGATCGTCCCGAAGCGGCGGTGTCCGCTCACAGGATCCCCGAAGCGGCGGTGTCCGCTCACGATCGTCCCGAAGCGGCGGTGCCCGCCACGATCTCACAGGATCTCGGCGGCGGTGTCCGCACACAAGGTTCCCGAGGCGGCGGTGTCCGCACACAAGGCTCCCGAGGCGGCGGTGTCCGCACACGATCGTCCCGAAACGGCGGTGGCCACTCACGATCCTCACAGGATCCCCAAGCGGCGGTGTCCGCCACGATCGCCCCGGCGGCGGTGCCCGCCACGATCGTCTCAAGCGGCGGTGCCCGCCACGATCGCCCCGAAGCGGCGGTGCCCGCCACGATCCTCACAGGATCCTCAAGCGGCGGTGTCCGCACACGGTTCCCGAGGCGGCGGTGTCCGCACACAGGGTTCCCGATACGGCGGTAGCCGCTCACGATCGTCCCGAAGCGGCGGTGCCCGCTCACGATCCTCACAGGATCCCCGAAGCGGCGGTGTCCGCACACAAGGTTCCCGAGGCGGCGGTGTCCGTTGGGTTTGTCTCCGAGGGTGCGGGGCTCGTCTCAGGCCTTCCCGAGGCGGCGGTGTCCGCTTCCGGTCCTTCCGAGGCGGTGGTGCCCGCTCACAAGGCTCCCAAGGAGGTGGAGCCAGCCATTGCCCGCTACGGGGTGGCAGCTCTACACCCACCGCTGGTATGGCCGCGGGTTCCGCCCTGGGTCCCCATCCCGCCGGCGCTGCCTCAGTCCCCAGGTCCCCCTCCAGCGCACGGACCTGGCCCTCCCCCATCCCTCCCCTTCCCCTGCTCCGTTCTGGGGATACATGCACTGTGTTGCCGTTTCGTGTATCCCACTCCTTTACCTGTTTTGTTTTTGCCCTGTTGGCCTTTTCGTTGTTTATTAAAGTGTTTTTTCCCTGCATCTGGACCCAGACCTTGTTCTTGCCGTGCACATTCCTACCGTGCCGTGACAACATTCAAGAATCTTTAGACTTGTGCAAATGCATTAACATTGTTTTTCAGTTTCAATGCATTATTTTAGAAGTGTCAACAAAAATAAAGAAATTCTTACTCTTAATTGAAGAAAAAAAAAAAAAAAATTGACAGATGACCGTTGGCAGATTATAATTGAGGTTCTGGTCAGAAATCAATTCTGTAATGTATTCTGTAACTTTTACAGAAAAAGTAACTTCTACTATGCCAAGCAGCCTCCAAGAAATGGGCAGCTTGCACAACTTCCTCTAAATCTGAACAAAAATATTTTAATTTAGACAAAAGAACGGATAGTTAACAATTATCAAATGACATCTTGAATCAATGATATCACTGCTGTAGAGTCTAATGGATAGATCTTTTACTGAAAATTACAGATGCCCTAAGCACCTACGGGAAATAGTCACCTTGCAACAATTTTGAACATGGATAAATACAGTTGAACAAGTGTAACCCACATTACAAAACAGCAAAAATGGCAAACCATTCTAAAACTTGGCATTTAAAAGGTAACCGATAAAACCTTCCAAGAAGAGTCCTTACTCGAACACAGAGAAGAGCTTTGTCTTCAATGTTTGCACTTTATTGGATAACTTGTTGCCATCAAGCTCCAGAAATAACTTCTGTAGTACCTCGAAAGTGTACCTGAGTTCAGGAGGGTAGCTTAAGTTTAGTCCATATATCAGTCCCAGCAACATGGCTGTTGCATATGGTACACTGCAAAGGTCCTGGAGAACTTTTTCACCTTCCAACACCACTCCAACATCTGCTGGGCTATCTTCAACGTCGGCACCTTCGTATCTTATGACATAGATTCCCATGACAGCTTTCTGGATCGCCTCCTGAGTGCTGGCACCGTCTGTATCCTACAGAGGTAATTTAAAAAGATGGAGAACTCTTAAAGTCCTGCATATTAACTGTGCCACAGCATTTAATATCCTTGAAAATACAGGAAAAATGTTTGTTAACAAAAAATTAATCTATAAAATACTGACCATAAACTCCAGAATAAGACTGCTAGGGTCTTCATTCAGGTAGACACATAGGGATTTGATTATGCATTCTCTCTTCACTTCAATGTCATCAGTCTAAAAATGCAAATAACATTAACAAAATATAGCCGTTAGATTTTTTACAAAAATCACAGGCACACATTTAAAAATTGTCAGTCATTCCAGTCGTTTATCCATCATGTGCTTAATCATTTTCTTAAGGGAAAGAGCCTGCTCCTGGAGGGCCACTGTCCTGCCGAGTTTACCTACAACACAATTAAATACACCTGAACCAGCTAATCAAGGTTTTTAGGAATTTTCAAATAAGACTTACTACAACTTCCAGGCAGGTGTGTTGGGTAAGTTAGAGCTAAACTCTGCAGATCGCTGGCCCTCCAAGAAGAGGTTTGGACAAGCCTGCCTTCTGTCAAAATATTTTTCCAAGCTAATGCATTTGCAACATCTGCCAGTTTATAGTAATACCACATATAAGTTGAGAGTCTCTTTTTTTGGCTCATTTTATCTGTAAAAGAAAACCTGCCTAATAATTCAGCACACCTGAAATAAGGAGTTTTTGACTTTCAGCCTTCATGGACAATTATATATAACTTAGAAATGATTAAATACAAAATCAATAGTAGTTATTAAGATTAACGTGGTTTGGAATTGGTAAAATGTTCTTGGCAAAAAAATATGACCAGAATATCAACTTGCCTAATAATTCTGCACACAGTGTATTGCCCCAGCCCTAATTTTATTTCAAGGTTTTGTTTGTGCAGTTGTTCATACCTGTGTAGTAGGCACCAAGAGTGTTTTAATTCTTTGCCCAACTACTCCTCCTCTGCTTGCAAAAATCTTCATAAGCTTTGCAATGTATGCATCCATGTTGGCAAATAATCTTGACACCAATGGGGCTGTTGTAATTCTCTCAAATTCTGCACAAACCTACAAACACAGTAATTGGTTACCAGAACACCAATATAAGTTAACACAAAGACAGCAAAGACAAATGTTTCACTTAAAAACTTCACTTACCTCTTCTTTCCTGAAAAGAGCAGGCCACCTGGTTTTGAAGTCTGCGATAAGTGGTTCCTTGATCACCTCATGCCTCCTGATGGAAAAACTCTTGTCCATCAGCATTCTTACATTCTTCTCATTGTTCTTCTTTTTTACTTCAGTCAGAAGGGTTTGTCTGACTGCCTCAAGAGTTTCATCCGTTTCCCCTTGTGGATGGGAAGGGCAGTAGTTCACTTCAGCCTTGCGTGGTTTTTTTTACACGATATGCAGGACTGGATATTCCATCTGGCTTATGCTTGATTGAATTAACTGTGACTTCTGTGTAGCCGATATTCCTTAATTTTGTTCTATAATTGCCAAGTTTATATTTTAAACTGGCTTTCCATCCACTGTATCCAGTTACAGAACCTCTCTCTTTTAAGCAAGGGTGCTTTTTAATGAGTGCTTCAGCCACCTGACCATATTCTGCATCTGAAGGGTAAAGTTTGTATTTCACAATTTCTTCTGCAAGTCCATCTAAAATGGAGATTTTCAGCTTTAGGTCAGGACTGAGGAAAGTGCCCTGTGTTTTAAAGGCTGCATTTCCTTGTTCCAGTTTGAGCTCAGCATCATATGTGAAACGGGGCACAGTGAATTCAGCTGGCCATGCAGATGACTTTATACTAGATGACGATACAGGAGCCAAACTTGCAGAAGATTCAGAGTATCTGATGATGGATAAATTACAAATTAAAGAAATAAAACAACAGTAATGGTTTGAAGAAAACAGAAACATGGTCTTTTTTTTTTTTTAAAGGTACAGCATGTCACCTTTTATGCGTTTACTTGTCTTTTCAGGCTCACCAAACGCAAACGACCAACCATGTAGTCGGCCAAAGGATAGCTGTCAGCTAAGTCACCATGTTCTACAAAGAACATCTCTCTTGTTGGTGATACACTAAGCTCAAAAGCCCTGAAGTGTTCCCTGTACCAACCACACAATCGCCTCAGTATGAAGCACAATGTCTCTTGAACTATACAAATCTGAACAATTTCTCCAAAGTCAGGGAGGCCACTTGTAGTATCATGTGCCAGGATCATACCATTTCTGAAGTTCATACCCTTGTTAGAGACACTCTGAGCAACATGGACCTCAGATACATTTGGGTATTTGTCTTTGATCATCTGAGCTACCTCTGTCTGCAAAACATCAAGAGGAACTGTTGAGGCAGTCGAAACTTCCAGTGTACCTTTTTCATGACTACTTTTCAAGTGGTAGGAAATCATTAGCTGATGTTTCACAGCGAGTGAGCGTGGAACATTTTTGAAGCAATTTGTATGTCGTGCAACCTGCTTAAAAAAGCTGTGCTTTGCTTCGAAACGCATAGTCCATAAATGGACAAGAGGACCAAACGATTTTACCATCTCAGGGTAATGTTCCAAAAAATGATGCTTTGGAAGAAGTTTGACATCAGGGAAAAGGTATTTGTATCTCTGTCTGTGTTCAGAAATTTTCATCTCAAGGTAGGAAATGGATTCATCTGTGTGGACTGGGGAAACCACCAACTCAACAATATCCTTCAGGTCCACTAGCACCTGCCATGCGGGCTCACCTTCAGGTACCACATGTCCAATCAGAAATGGGAGAAATCTGATCATACTCCAATTTTCATGGGCGTTTCCCCCAATTGTATTACGACGTGAAAATGTGAATGGAATTGCATGAGGCTTGTTCTTCTGGTCTTCCCACTTGTAGGGAAATTGAAGAATATATTTATTGAGGCTTTCCAGTGTAAAGTGTTTCTTAGATATCAGCAAAGCCAAGCACTGTGCAAGTTCTACAGGCACTACACCCTCAAAAATGTCATGCAGCACATCCGGGGGATAAGCAGACAACACGTTGAAATGAGAGAGGTGCCTAGTAAAAACACAATCTCTTTTCACTCCACAATAGCTTGTGCCTTTTTCCTGTGCAGTTTTCACATGATCTTTATGAAGATCTTTGTTTCTGAGGTTGAATGCACCAGACTGAACTTCTTTTGCCTGCACATCAGAACTTTTCCCTAAACAAAACCGGCAAAAGAACTCTCCTGAAAAGCTTTCAACAAAGCCCGCCATATCATGAGCTGCCAGGTTGTCTGCCACCACACAATAAACAGTACCTTTAATAAAGGTTCCAAGAAGATGAACGAATATGCCATCTTTTTCAAGAATTGAAAGGTCACGCAGAAGAGGCTCAAGAACTTTCTCAAGCCCATAGTGTTTCAAATCCTCACTTTTGCACAGGAGTGTCAAATAGATCGAGGAGAGAGACGAATGGGAGCCTGGGGTAAATTGCTCAAAATCCAGTACACAGCAAAGAGCTTATGTTTTTCCGGGACGTCCCAAGTGGGTTACACACTTCAAATCATCTGCATATAAAGTTAATGAAATTGTTAAGTCCTTCCCAGACAACAAAATGTTTTCTTTGAAGTGGGAACCATCCTGAAATGACCTGTAATCATGGCTGCTGCAACTTGCTGGACTAGTTCTTGCTCTATGGTTTTCAACAACTCTGTCAACAACGTCCTGCTTAGCAAAGAGCAGCTGCAAAGACTTCAAAATTGGAACATACTGAAAGGTGTTAGTCTGTTGTTCATCAAGGCAGTACTCAATAGGTTCCACAACACTAAAGTTGTCCTTATAAAACTGCTTGCGCTTATAGGCAGTGCATAAAGAACCACCTCTGCCTATGGCTGAGTGTAATGGGTTAGATGCGATGGTAGCGGCTATTTCCTTTATGACAGATTCATCAACATGAAGATTGTGTTTCTCAAACACCTGCTGTACTCCGGCAACTGAGAGAGGCACTGACACAGACTTTAATAGGTAATGCATCTCTTCCAGAAAATCATCAATGGCTAAAGAAGGAACGTGTACAAGATGTTCAAGTTTTAATAGCATTGCTGCTAAATTCTGAACAACAACACTAGGCAAGTCGTTTGCCATTTCATTGCAGTCATCATCCAAACAAGCACCACTGGTCTCACTACTGCCAAAATCTTGAACATCATCTTCAGACTCTCCTAATGGTTCAGACATGGTAACTACACCAGGCTTAAAGTCATTTAGTGAATGTGGGTTGTGTTTTCTGTTTTTGTGTGACTTAAAAGTTCCATATACATTTGAATGGAAATTGCAGCCAGAAAACATGCAATGAACCGTTTCACTTCTCTTTAAATGACTATTTATGTGAACAAAGTAATCTCTTTCTGATGCAAGATTACTGCATGCACACAAATGACAACTGAAGGTAGACCTTCGTTTGTCATTTGCTCCTGAGTGTGCAGCATGATTTCTACTTAAATGAATCAGTAGAGCATTCCATGTCTTAAATGAACATGGGCAGTCTGAGTATGTGCAAGAATATCGCCGACTACGACCATAATGCCTGTGCTGCAGTCTGTGATGTTTTAGTAGTTTAGATCTTGCAGAAACTGCAATTCCACAAATTTTACATTTCCACATTTCTGAAAGAGAATAAAATTAAAAAAAAAAAAAAATATTATGCCAAGGGAGATTGGAAATGTAACTATAGATGCAAAACAAGTTAAATGTTTACTCCACCCCAAAATGAAAATTCTCATTAATCACTTAACCCCATGTCGTTTCAAACCCGTAAAAGCTTCGTTTGTCTAGAGAACACATGCAAAAATACATGTAGTATATGTATGCTTGTGTTGCGGCTGATACAGAAGAGCTTACACAGTTTGCGTTCAGTGGATATCCAAAATGGCACTATACGGTGAGTAGACGAATTGTTGAGAAAAAAAAAAAAAGTTATTTTCTTTGCATACAAAAAGTATTCTCTTCGCATCATAAAATTCAGATTGAACCACTGATGGCAGATGGACTATCCTGACGATGCTTTTCATACTTTTCTGGACCTTGACAGTGTTAATTACTTGGCAGTCAATGGGACAGTCACAAGCCTCCCGGCTTTCATCTAAAATATCTTAAATTGTGTTCCGAAGACAAACAAAGCTTTTACGGGTTTGGAACGACATGGGGATAAGTGATTAATGACAATTTTCATTTTGGGGTGGAGTAACCCTTTAACACCATTTAAAGGTACACTGTAATTTTTTTGTTCAAGATCAGTTTAAATAAATGAATCAATACATCAATCCTTATCCCAAAACATGTTTTCGTCTTACCCTGATACATTATGGAAAGCCCTTTATAAGTGTACATTTTAGACCTAGTGGTAGAGATGCACCGGCCAACTGGCCATAAATGAATTTTTTTTGTGTTTTATTTTGGCCAGTTTCTATTCTTGACTTGCATAAAATGTATTACACAAATTTCCCAAAATGTAATTTGTGTAGAAACATTACAAAGTCTTTAAAAACGACGTTCACACAGGCCAAAGGCAGATCATGCTGAAGATGGATAGAAAGAGGACAACACAGATGCTGCAGCAGAGAAAATACTGTACAAGGCAGCAAGCTCACTGTTTGCAAAAATTGAAACATTGAATTGGGGGTTTATATGAATGCATCTCTGAAGGGAACTGACCTGCTTTAGAAAAGTTTTGATAGCCTTTTCTTTTTCTCTTACTCGGTGTAAGGTAATCACAGCGCTGCTTTGTGTACAGTGATAAACAAATTTCAATTAGCCCATCTGTTAGTTTTGTCTTGTGCATGACAGCTGTCATATTATAGAGCAAATAAGTTAGCTTAAAGGGGAAAAAAAAAATGCAACTGGGACCGGAATCAACCAACGTGCTTAACGAAAAAATAAATCGACAAAATGCATGCAGTTTGGTTTTTAAAGAGCCAAAAGCTACACAGTGTACCTTTAAATCACATTTATAGTTACATGTTCCACCAAGGGGTTAGTTCTGTTGACCATGACTCATCTAACATTAATAGCACGATGTTAATTACAATCATAGGCGGCACAATGCTGTATTATAGCATTATCTATGAAAATTCAATGATTTATTGAGCGATGAACAGAGTGATGTTTACTGTTCTAAAAGGGCGGGCATGATTACATGTCTGGAGCATATCTATAATTTGAACAACTCGAAGTAGCGATCGGTTTGAGAACGTCACTGCATGGACATGTTCATAACCAAAACTTCAATTTGATTAAATTTGTTTAAATCAATTATGAGTTCACTTACCTTTATCCAAAACGTCGTTTTCACCGTCGACATTCGTTATTTCCCCCAAATTAGGCCGTGATGAAGGAAACCGTGATAAAATGCATGCTGTAATAAAAAAAGAAGAAAAAAAAAAACGAATAGCAGATACGTTAAAATTTCTGCAACAGTCGACCATGGCATTTGAACTTGCTTCCGAGCTTAATGAGACTCGAGTAGAGTATAAGTGCACATGGAAGTTTTGTCATTAAACTGCTTATCTCAGAAAAACATTCTGAATTGTAATATACTGTCCCATCCTTTGTTCCACAAGCACACGTATATAATAAGTGTTCACTACAGACCACATGCAACTCACATTTTCCAATCGCATGAAATCATCCATTAATGGCGCAATAAACTAATTACACACAATACTCGACTATACTAACCGAAATTCGGAACAGAAATTCACTAACACTAACAGAAATTAAAGAATTGGGCTTAACACAAAGAAACTTTAGATGTCCTACCTTGCTGGTACTCCTATCGTTGCCGCCATGGTCCTTCTTCGCGCTGTCTTCATCATACGTTAGAAATCGTCACATCCGGTTTTTGAATGGCGTAATTAAGCCCTTTACGTTACTTTAACGATTCATAATTAAGTATAATGGGAAATTAAACAGTTTAACTTATTTAAGCACAATACAATAGTGTTTTGGCGGATAACGATATATATGTGCGTTGTCTTAACACAAAATATTTTAGTAAAACGAACAGTGGCACAAAACCATTTTTTTGAGTGTACCTTCCCAAAAGACACTCCTAGGACGAAAAAGAGAAGTTTTCTTACTTTATGTTGTTCCAAAGTCCTAGGTTAACTTCACTTGTATTACAGCGGCAGGAAAAATGGGTTCTTACTTGTCAAAGATGCCAGTCAAAAATCTGTAATGTTAAACAAGTGCGAGTTTAATAAACACAAAAATTCAAAATGTACAAAATTCCTGTTGATTCCTGTATCCTATTATATTACACTTGTCAAACCTTTATCTTGTGTTATCTTAAACCTTTAAACACAAGATTTGTCCATAAATGACAGACAAGACGGTAAGAAAACTGTTTCTCCCTTTCTTCCTATGCACGAACCCGTACAAGTTCAATCTTCCGCAACAACAAGTGGGCGTAACCATTAAAGAAACAGAACAGAAATTATACATCAGAAAACATAGAAAATAATACTGAAATATATAAACAGGAAATATCAGAATTGCCTCTCAAAGAAAATTACATAATACTTTCAGTTATTACTTGTAAAATCAACACTCAAAGCAACAATAATAATATACAAATTGTTGACCTATTAAATTGGCTCTTACATACCAGCCCCTAATTGTCTTTGTGTTCAACAAAACAATTACCAATCTATTTACCAAAGAGCTAAACAAATTATTTAAAGATAACAAATAGTCTTGATCAAATCTCAGAAAAAAAATTCCAATAAGATGTTAACCTGAATTACCTGAACCTGAAATACACAATAGACCCATACCACATCCTTCAAATAGGATTTTGTGTAAGAAACTATAAGTCTGCCTCTAAAAGTAAACAAAGCTTAGTAACAGGCCGTAAAAGAGTGTTTGTGTTGGTTTTCACTTGGGCCTGACGCACAAGACCCTTGTTGTCTGTGAATGTTTGTAGCACACGTCCCATTACCCAAGAGTTTCGTGGTGCGGAATGGTCAGCAACCAATACAATGTCCCCAGGCTTGAGATTTTTCATTAGGCTTTG
This sequence comes from Onychostoma macrolepis, assembly GCF_012432095.1. Lineage (NCBI taxonomy): Eukaryota > Metazoa > Chordata > Actinopteri > Cypriniformes > Cyprinidae > Onychostoma > Onychostoma macrolepis. The sequence goes on along the minus strand of NC_081159.1, from coordinate 32,291,975 downwards.
CCACTTTTGTCTTTCTTGCAGGTCTGGTAAGTACTCTTTGATCCAGCGCTTCCAGAATAGGTCAGCCATATACTGAACTTGGTGCCACCTACGTCTGGAATACAGGTCTGTTTCGTCAAAAACCCCAGGAGACAAGGACGGCTTTACTTTCAGCAGCAGCAAATGATTTGGAGTGAGGGCCTCCAAGTCATTTGGGTCGTTGGACACCTTAGTGATGGGACGGCTATTGATTATTGACTCCACCTCACACAAGAGCGTTTGAAGACTTTCTTCATCAAGAGACTGCTGTTTTACAATGGAGTTGAGAATTTTTCTGACAGTCCGTATTTGTCGTTCCCAAATTCCTCCATGGTGGGATGCAGTTGGGGGGTTGAAAATCCACTGTACACCTTTTGCGAGCAATGTGGTTTGAATCCTGTCATTATTCAAACTTTGTATGGCCTTTCGCAACTCCCTTTCTGCACCAATGAAATTCGTTCCATTGTCAGACCTGATTGTCTGAACCTGACCCCTTCTAGAAACGAACCTCCTTAGTGCATGAATGCACGAGTCAGTGTCCAAAGAGCTAGCAATCTCAATGTGAACAGCTCTTAACGTCAAACAAGTAAAGATTACCCCATATCTTTTAATCAATGACCTTCCTCTTTTGATTTCAAATGGGCCAAAATAATCAATGCCTACATTTGTAAATGGGGGTTCGTCTGGCAAAAGTCTGTCACGTGGAAGATCAGCCATGAATTGTTTGCTTGTAATGCCGTGCTGGCGTTTACAAACTGTGCATTGAGACAGGATTTTTCTGATGGCTGTTTGCGCTTTTGGAATCCAGTATTTCTCTCGCAACTTTGACAACATGTGATTACGGCCGCTATGACCTACATCTACATGAATTGATCTTAAGATCAGATGTGAAACATGATGGTCCTTCGCTAAAATAGCAGGATGCTTGGACTCCTCAGGCATAGCTGATCTGCTTAGTCTGCCATCTACTCTTAGGATTTTGTCTTGCAAAACTGGTGACAACCTGTAGAGAGTGCTACTGCGTTTCACAGTTTTACCTTGCTGGAGGGTTTTGATTTCCTCGGGAAACATGATTGTTTGGCTGTAGCGAATGATCTCTTTCTCAGCCTTTTCAACATCACTTACAGTCAATGCAACACTTGACAGTGAAGCTTTGAAGTTCTCCATTTCCCTTTCAAGATCAGAATTCACTGTTACATTGTGTTTTAGACTGTGGCACAGCTCTTTCCTTTTTTCCATCAGTGCCTTCAGAATGTTTTTAAATTTGAGAAACCGTGCAATGGCTCTTTTCAAACGGTACCAATCTGAGTAGTGTGAAAAGAACTGAGAAGTATAATCATAAAAATCTGCACACACTGCATTGACAGAGACTTCCTTGACTTCCAGATCACTGCCAGATAGCTTAAGAGTGTGATTTGGCATTTTTGGCCATTCTGATTCTGGCTTTGTCAGAAAGGATGGACCTGTAAGCCATGAATTTGCTTTAAGGAAAGCATCTACAGTGAGTCCTCTTGAGGCAATGTCGGCTGGGTTGGAAGAAGAACTCACATACCTCCATTGTGACACCTTTGAGAGCTCTCTGATTGCAGTTACCCTGTTGGCCACGAATGTACGGAACCGTGCGCTTTCATTGTTGAGATACTTCAGGACTGAAGTACTATCTGTCCAAAATACAGACTCCTGAAGAATCAAGTCCAATTCAGATTTCAGCATATTGTCCATTCTAGCAGCCATTGTAGCAGCAGTGAGCTCGAGGCGTGGCACGGTTACTGATTTTACTGGAGCAACCCTTGCTTTACCCATAATAAAGGCACAATGTTGGTCACCTCTGCAGTTCTCCATAAGCAAGTAAGACACTGTGCCATAACCCAGCTCACTGGCTTCTGCAAAATGATGCAGCTGCGCTGAGGTGACTTCTCCAAAGCCAGGTGGCTTTATGCATCTCTCAACCTGAAAGTCATTTAAGTTCTGAAGACTAGCCAACCACAGGTTCCACTGATGTCTGAGCATTTCTGGAATACTGTCATCCCATTCATGTTTTGTTCTACAAAGCTCTTGTAGTATTTGTTTTGCAGAAAGAATGACTGGAGAAAGTATTCCAAGGGGATCATAAATGGAGCTGACCATGGACAAGATTCCTCTTCTTGTAAGAGGCTTTTCCTGTAGAGTTACTTTGAACTGCAAAGTGTCTGTCTCTACACACCATTGAACCCCTAAAGCTCTTTCCAATGGTAACTTTTCTTTCTCCATATCTAAGTCCTTCACTGTCTTTGCTTTGCTCTCCTCACTTATTGATGCAAGTACAGTGCGACTGTTGGACATCCACTTGGTCAAATTAAATCCTCCTGATGCACACAACTCCCTTAATTCATGCATTAGAGCAATACCCTGCTGTTCAGTAGCCACAGATGTCAAACAGTTGTCTACATAGAAATTTCTAAGAACTGTCTGAATTACCTCTGATCTGTGCTGTGCACTGTTGTCTTTTGCACACCTCTGTAGAGCGTAGATTGCACAACTTGGGGAGGATGTAGCACCAAATAAGTGAACAGTCATTCTGTATTCCTCCATTTCCTGTGCAGTGTCCCCTTTAGGCCACCAAAGGAATCTTAACAGGTCTTTGTCTTTAGCAGGGACTCTGACCTGATGAAACATCCCTTCTACATCTGCTGCAAGGGCAATCGGCTCATGTCTGAATCTCGTCAGCACACCAATGAGAGAATTATTCAAGTTGGGTCCTTGTAACAGTTGAGAGTTGAGTGATTTTCCTTGGTAGGTAGCTGCGCAATCAAACACCACTCGAAGTTTGTGTTTCTGTGGGTGATACACTCCGTGGTGTGGGATATACCAGATTCTGCCAGGGTTTCCTTCAGCTCCACTTGCAGGGATCTTCTCAGCATGGCCTTTAAGTAACATGTCTTCCATGAAACTAAAATAGTCATTGTGGAAAGCTGAACTTCTTTTGAATTTTCTTTTCAGAAATTGAGCACGCAAAGAAGCAACAACATAGTTGTTTGGAAACACTACATCCTTTTTCATAACTCATTTGCTGTTGAATTAGGTTCTCCAGGCTTACCACGGAAATCCTGTTTGCCATCACCGGTGGCCATCCTGTGTTTCTGTCAGCTTGGATGTTCTCTCTCTCCAATGGTCCATTTACAATCCAACCCAGGATGGTCTTGACAGCATAAGGCCCATCTCCTCTGCTGTTGATGACTTTCCATGGCTCAAGAATCTTGGGTACATTTGTTCCTATTAGTAAGCCAATACCTGCATCGATCTGAGGAAGATGCACCTCTTCAAGGTATTTCCATTTCTTAACATCCTTCTGTTGCGGAATGTTTTCTCTTTTAACTGGAATCTCCTTTTGTGAGAACACCCGAGGGAGATCCACAAAATTGTTCTCATTCAGTCCACTTATTTCCAGTTCGGTAAAAATATGTGTACTAACAGACCTTTCCTGTCCCATAGTACGCAGTAGGATGCTTGCTTTCCTACCAGTTAGCTTTAATTCCTTCATTAGTTGTTCTGTGCAAAATGTCGCAGAACTTCCTGGGTCCAAGAAGGCATAGGTCGTAACCTCATGATTGCTATTTTTGGACTTAACTCTAACTGGTACAATGGCCAAAGAGCATACCAATCCACCAGCCCCAGTACAGCCACAAGTTTCGCTGGTTGCGGTACACAACTCTGTAACAGTTGTGGAACTGTCTCCATCTTGAGATCCTGGAAGCACTGGCTTTTCTGGGAGATGAAGGATGGTTGGATGCTTTAGTGAGCACTTTTGACAAGTAAGTCTTTGAACACAACCTTTACACATGTGACCTGTAATAAGCAACCATAGCACAAGCCCTTAGATTTCAGAAAGTCTAGTTTTTCTTTGTGTGGCTTATGCTTCAAAATGTTGCAAACGTCCAATCCATGGTCTTTATTACAGCATAAGCAGAGGGTTCCATGGCTTGCTTTTGCTCCATCTTGTACCTTTGTTCTTTGTTTTTTGAGGTCTGGAACCGGTGTCACACTTGTTGCAAATGTGGTTTTCCTTTCTTTCACTTGTAAGTTACTTGATTTGTTTGGTTTGAATCTGATATTGTCTTTCACCATTTTGTTGTCCTGAATATTGCCAAACAGCGGATGCGAAACAATCTTTGCCTGTTTGTCTACAAAACTAACCAAGTCAGAGAATCTTGCTCTCTTGCCAGTCCTTTCTTGAAGCTCACAGGCAACTACTCTCCACCTTTCTCTCAGTTTGAAAGGAAGCTTTGTTACAATCGCACGCATGTTGCTTGGACTGTCCATCTCTTCAACATATTCCACACTGTCAACAGTGTTGCGACAACCATTAAGGAAAAGAGCAAAATCTGTTAAGGCTTTGTTGTCTTCAGGCTTTAAAGCTGGCCAGTTCAGTGCCTTTTCAGTATAGGCAGTGGCAATTGCGTTCTCATTGCCAAAATGTTGGTAGAGTAGTCTCTTAGCTTCTTTGTAGCCCCTTTCAGAAGGCATTTGTTGACAACTGCGTACCAGCACCTTTGGTTGCCCTGTGGTGAACTGCTCTAGGAAGTACAACCTGTCTCTGTTATTTGTGGTCTTATTCTCTACTCCATGTTCAAAGGCTCGAATAAAGAATGTGAATTCAAGCGGGTCTCCACTAAAGACTGGAATGTTCATTGGCGGGAGAGTAGATGAAGATTGCTGTTTCATGAAAACCTCAGCAATGTCATTTTGACGTTGCATGATGTTCAACAAGCTCCCTGTATCAACATGTGAAGGAATGCTCACATCTGTCCTTGGAGGCTGTGCAAAATCCTGTTGCATATCACTGACTCTTGGAGCTGCATCAGCGTCAGGTGCTAACTCACGGAAAAATGTTTTTGGCCGTACTACTTTATCAGATGTAGCTTTTAGGTTTCCTTTAGTTGTGGCTGCTCGTGCTGCACTACCAGATGCATCATAAACACTACGATCTGGCTCGTACATGGAAAAAACCTGAAGTTTGGCTTCAGCCGCAGTAATAGCAGTTTGGAGTTCTAAATTTTCCTTCTTTGCTTTGAGCTCAGCTTCCTCCTTCTCAAGCTCTTGTTTCTGCTTCAAAGTATTAGCTCGTGCCAACAGCTCTGCCCTTTCAGCTTCAATTTTCAGCCTAGAAGAAGCTGTAGATGAAACACCTGAGGCCACCTGACTACCAGATTTTTTCGGAAAGAGAGGCAGTTGTGAAGAAGAAATAACCATTGAGGCACTGTCAGTACATTCAACCTCTGCATCACATTGATCTGCCTCTTTGGATTGGAGTTTTACTCTTTCAACCCAATCTTTGACCTTATCTACAAAGTGCTTAACTGCTTGTGACTTGGGTTCAAACCAGTTTATCTGATCTAAATATGCCTCATCATCTGACATAAGTTCTCTGGTTACATTATTAATGTCTTGGAATGCAATGAAAGACTGTGCAAACTCACCATTTATGCATTCATACACAGTGTCAACATTACCAGAGTCCTCAAGCAAAGTTTCAATTTCTCTCATTTGCCTTGTTAAATGTCCCAGTTTGGCTCTTGTACTTCCCATCAACTGGTTAAGCCGTTCCTCTTGTGCTTTAACAGTCATCTTCGACACTCTTTTAGAGGTAGCGTTCAGTTCCTCTGTTTCCATAGTAATCAATGCTCTTGTTCAAAACGCGCATTGCGTTCATCACGAAAGCAGATGAGATCGCCCTCTTGTGGTGTTGTTTGACGGCGCAAACATGGTGGGTCCATGACGCAGCAAAGTTCAACAATATCCAAAGGTCCAAAAATATATCCAAAATGTCCAAAAATAGTGTTAAAGTTCACCAAAGTCCGATCAGCTAAATCCGTAGTGTGTGAAATCCAAATGCCATCAGAGAATCTCAGCCGCGATAGTCCATTAAATCCAAATATCGTCTCTGATGATGCGCGAATCACTCGATAATCCTCTCGTTTAACAAAAATATTGCTCGTATCGGACGAAAAAGAGAAGTTTTCTTACTTTATGTTGTTCCAAAGTTCTAGGTTAACTTCACTTGTATTACAGCGGCAGGAAAAATGGGTTCTTACTCGTCAAAGATGCCAGTCAAAAATCCGTAACGTTAAACAAGTGCGAGTTTAATAAACACAAAAATTCAAAATGTACAAAATTCCTGTTGATTCCTGTATCCTATTATATTACACTTGTCAAACCTTTATCTTGTGTTATCTTAAACCTTTAAACACAAGATTTGTCCATAAATGACAGACAAGACGGTAAGAAAACTGTTTCTCCCTTTCTTCCTATGCACGAACCCGTACAAGTTCAATCTTCCGCAACAACAAGTGGGCGTAACCATTAAAGAAACAGAACAGAAATTATACATCAGAAAACATAGAAAATAATACTGAAATATATAAACAGGAAATATCAGAATTGCCTCTCAAAGAAAATTACATAATACTTTCAGTTATTACTTGTAAAATCAACACTCAAAGCAACAATAATAATATACAAATTGACCTATTAAATTGGCTCTTACACTATCTACAAAGTCGAAATCTAACTTGGTTCTATCTGCGAATCAGCCAATCAGCACTTCTATTGCTAGCAAGAGGACCAATCAGGATCAACGTTCTTTGGCATGTCGCCGGACTGCTCCGTAACAGCAGGAAAGATTAAACATTAAACAACAATAATTACGTGTCTGCATAATCAATAAGTGCAATTCACCTTTATTCCACAAAGTGGCACTGTTTAAAACATAATGATGTGATTTTTCACGCATTATGATGCTGAAAACGATAGTTTTGAGAATATATTGAGATCGTGAATATGAGCCAGATGCTGAATGTATAATGGAGAAATGCACTCTGACGATAGCAGTGATGGTAAAATCTGCTCAAATCGAACCCTTCTAAGTTTCAAAAGGTAAGGAAGTATGCTTATTTTATTATTTTTATTATTATTACTTTATGTTCTTAAAATATCAGGAGAGTCTGCTATTGCAGCAATTAGAGATCCATCCGTGCTGGATAAGTCTGGGTTGCTAAAGACCCGAATATGTAATGATTGGCGAAATATTCATGCAGTTTAAACTCTTAAAATATCTTCAATTTTAAAACATTAAGCCTTAAATATCAAATAGTCAATAATTTAAATGATGGGGTCTTAATTACAACAATAAACGTCAGCATGGCGACCAAAACCTGACATTTAGTCGTCAGGTATGGCAACCAAAACCCAACGTCTTGTAGACGTCATATTGGTAACGTCCACACAACGTCCAACTCTAACATCATTAGACGTTGATCTTTTGTTAGTTTTAGGTTGTGGCATTAACTAACCAAAATCCAACGTCAAGCCAACGTCTTAATCCAACGTCATATTGATGTCAAATACTGACATTCAGTTGTCAGGTATGGCGACCAAAACCTGACATTTAGTCGTCAGGTATGGCAACCAAAACCCAACGTCTCCTAGACGTCATAATGGAAACGGCCACACAACGTCCAACTCTAACATCATTAGACGTTGATCTTTTGTTAGTTTTAGGTTGTGGAATTAACTAACCGAAATCCAACGTCGAGCCAACGTCTTAAGCCAACGTCATATTGATGTCAAATACTGACATTTAGTCATCAGGTATGGCGACCAAAACCCAACGTCTCGTAGACGTCATATTGGAAACGTCCACACAACGTCCAACTCTAACATCATTAGACGTTGATCTTTTGTTAGTTTTAGGTTGTGGAATTAACTAACTGAAATCCAACATCGAGCCAACGTCATATTGATGTCAGTTACTGATATTTAGTCGTCAGTTATGGCAACCAAAACCCAACGTCTCCTAGACGTCATAATGGTAACGTCCACACAATGTCAAATTCTAACATCATTAGACGTTGATCTTTTGTTAGTTTTAGGTTGTGGCATTAACCAACCAAAATCCAACATCAAGCCAACGTCTTAAGCCAACATCATACTGATGTCAAATTCTGACATTTAGTCATGAGGTACACTGTAAAAAAAAAAAAAAAAAAAATCTATTTAACGGAATATAACTGTACATATTTATAGTATTTTTCTGTTATTTTAAATTATAAGTAAAATTCATCTATAAATTAAAAACTTGACTGTTATTTTAAGTAGGCTATTATATCTTTAATGACAAATTATAGTAGTTCTCATTTTTTTAACATAGGAAAATGGCTGTATTATTTATACTGTATTTTTTCTGTATTCTTAAATTGCATATAATTTAAATGTAAAATTACACAAATAATCTGTAATATGTAGCTCATTATATTAAAAGTTGATGCCCATACTAGCTGTTTAGCATTTTTCTTTGTAATTTTAAAGTACATCATATTAGTTTTATATTTAGGTGTTTTTACATTTAACAATTCTGAACACAAATATAGCTGACTTATTTCATTACATCAAATAATGCATAGTCTGTTTTTAAAGCTGCACTACTCTCCAGGTTGAAACTTTCAGGCCTCTGCCCACACATCAGTTGATCCAAATTACTTTGCAAAGGAAATTGTGAACAGAGAAAAGTACACATCATCTTTAAAAGCTCAAACTCTCCAAAAAAAATCCATTGACTTTCAAAAACATGGCATACAGCCATTGTAAATTATTGGTGTGTCATCTGATCAGAATGTGCATTTGTTATTTGTGTGAGAGAAACCCTATACCTACGGAGAAATTTGAAATTAGAAAAAAACAGAGCATGGAGAAAAGGGTCTGAAAGAACTGGAATGCATACCATAACATTTTGAATCCTCGATTTGTCAAATGTGCATGTCATCATTATGGAAACACCATAATTTACAATAGTTTACATTTTCCCATACCATGAATGCTGTAACGGCATTACCACTGCAGTCAACAGTGTAATCTGTAGACAAATGTTGCAATTATGACAGTGTTTGCAGTAAGTGTTACTGTGGACAAAGGAATAAACCTAAACCAACAGGTGGTGTAACACTGTCTGCAATACAGCAAAGGGTCAGATACAGAAAATGCCACAGTTGTATGCACAGCTGCATTTAGGTATAAGAGTGGTAATACAGTTGAGACAAGGGATTTGCTAAAGTTCAAAAGGGTCATTATTGGTCATGTGAATGTAACTGTAATTTACGAGTATAGACGGACATGTACACACTGTCTGTACTCCTAAACCTAACCCTATTTTAACTCTAAATTCATAGGGAAATTATAGGTGAATAGTGAATAGCACACATACACTTGTAAGCATAAGTGAAAACACCATTTTACCAATTAATTACATGTAACAGCCTAAAAAATAAAAATCAATATACATACATATTTGCTATCTTTTGTTTAAAACTAGTTTTTTCTACAGTTGCAATGTTATTTGATGTCTCTCTTTGTTGCTTTGGTCGTGATTGGTTAATCTGAACGTCATCCAGGAATCTGGCCAATGACAACTGGGCACGCCTCCTACCGCTCAAATTTGAATTTACACACCAGCCCTTTGCTGCTCTGTTTATCTGCAGTCCTGCTCCGTTCAGTGCACTAGTAATGGCTTTTACATGGATTATCACAGATCTGACAGATGAATTCTTATTTTGACCGATTTTGAGTTATGCGGTGCAGATTGAGAACGAAAAAGCGTGAATATGAACACAGACACAATGGCTAATGGACACATATTGCAAATGGCAGAAGGTAAATACCATTTATAATTTTTCTACTGTTACTGTTAAAGTGATATGCTAATTGCGATGACATAATCTGTTACTGTTTTGTTATTATGTTTTAATAAAGATAAGGCTGTGTGTAATGACGATGTCGTGGCCATGATTTAAAGTGACTACTTTTTGTTTTTAAATATTTGTTTATATCGCGGAAATATATCCATGTAACATAGTACTACAAGTTACTGACATTTTAATAGAGAAACATGCATGAATGACAGAATAAATAGTGGGACATGTATGATGTTAATATGATTTAAGTACAGAAGGCCGCCTTTTGCTGATCTTATTTTTAATAACAGAATGAAATAGTAAAAATAACTAATGTTATATCGTTATTTTATTGTAAAATAAAATGTCTCGCTGTGAAACATGAAAAACTGGCATATACACTTGTTCAACAGAGAGGACATGAAACCACCATTCTTGGACTCTGAAGAATACTATGCAAACCATGCTTTTGGATCTACTGTTAAGTTTTTGTAATAAAGCTAGTGAGTAGGCTTAATTTCTGTAAGCCCATGTCTCTGTCAGTAAGTCAACAATGTAGTGTGTAGGACTCACGTCACCTAAGACGTTGTGATTTTGGGTCACACGTCACTCAAGGTGCGGTTATGAGTATATCAGATGACCAATTCCCACCTCACTTAGTTTAGTGCACCAGTCGAAGACTGGTAATTTGGCAATGTGGGCGTGTTTCCCACAAGCTGTTCAATAATTTGAATTGCACACATTGGAGGGAGCTGGTCAACTGATTTATCTGAAAGATTGGTGGTTTAGCTAGCTAGTAGAGCCTTGGATCATCAACACAAAGAAGACACAATTGTAATACGATAAATGAAATTTATTAACAATAGATATGCAAGAGTAAATACAACAACTAGTGATGATACCAATAAGTGAATATGCACTGCTAATAGAGAATAATAGACAACTAAAAATGAAGGAAGATACTGAGTAAATCGAAGAAACAAATAAATGGAATGAACGCAGAATGGCTGAATGCAATGCTGTTGAGCTGAATGTAGCAATGGAAGAGATTTCTATGGAAATGTTGCTTATAGGAACCACTTAATGGCTCTGGTGGAATTAACGATAAATAACTGCTTATTTATCTCTGAACAAATAATATAGCTATTATTCGTAATGCTGACCCCAAGTAAATGTTATCTAAACAGGTTAGAGAAACATAGGCTGCAGGTATAAACTAAGCCAAGGTCTTTAGGAAAGAGGTTTGGTAAGTTTATAATTACATTCCACAGGCGGGTGATCAGTCCGGTGGAAGAGACGTCTTCCACTGGTGATGCAGACTGTGTGCAATGGGGAGGGCACAGAGTTGCGTTCCGGTAGCTGTCAATGCGCTGACCTGGAGGATGCTGAACTGCTGTTGTGCCGCAAAGGGTCCTTAGAGCATGGGTCAGATGGGTCTTCACGGGGTCCTTTGCAACCTGGCTGCGTCGTTGAGGAGCCCTGGGTTTCAGGCAGTGTCTGCCACTGCGGAGGTCCTTTGCGGACTGGGCTGTGCTGCTTTCGGAGCGGCAAGAGTCAGACGGGGTCCGTCACTGCTGGGTCCTTTGCAACTGAAGGGCAGCCAAATGCGATAAGGAAGGTTTGCTCAGGAGCTGAGTTAAACCTTAGCTGTCTTGAAATCTCTTTCCTCGTCAGGCCAGAGACTCAGAACGTTGTATCTGCTACTGTCTCTCTGGATGTATCAGAGACTCAGAACTTTGGTGTTTCTGTTAGTGTCTCTCTAGATGAAAGACTCAGAAACGGGGAGTGTTCCTGTTGCTGCCTTCACGGTAACAGGACTCAGACTCAGAACTTTGGTGTTTCTGTTAATGTCTCTCTAGATGAACGACTCAGAAACGGGGAGTGTTCCTGTTGCTGCCTTCCCGGTAACAGGACTCAGACTCAGAACAAGGAGTGTCTTTTGGGAAGGTACCTTTATCTCTTTTTGATGAGGAGGAGATTGGAATCTGGCGCCTCTCCGTTCCAGGAATGTGATTGGCCACTTGTGTCCAAGGTGGCCATGATGTTGCCCGCCCTAGTGGAACTCATTTGCATACAGTGGAGTACAAAGTTAAAAAGTGTCTTTAACATTTCACCCATGCAATATTTCTTTACTAAACCTCTTTCAAACTATTATCAGCATCATGAGGAGCAAAAAGAGTCCAAACATGATAGGAAACTGTTGTACTATCACTTAGTCATACCATAATATGTTAATAGGCCTGCTTCCGTGAACTGTTGTGTTAACAGTCAATGGCCATCAACATAAATTGTACTTCATCTGAGGATGAAGTGAATCCCTTGCAGTTTGCATCCATTTAAGGTCTCCAAACATGGGTATGAATGGATATGGATAGATCTGTGTGGCCTTTCTTTGTTCCAGCCACTGCTGTTGCATCCAGAGATCTGGAGGAATGTTTATGGTAGTCATTTCCTAAACCTTAGGATTGGGTGTGATGGTGAGGGTAAACCCGTAGTCCAATGAGAAGTCCTCTCTTAGGTGGTCGTGGATGCAGAAGCTCTCCCTTCCTGTCCTGTTAGAGGTGTCTGGCAGTTGTCTTGGCATCTTATCTGATGGTTCTGAACATCTTTTTATGTTCCTCCACCAAGATCCAATCACAGTGGGGCACATCTCCCTCCACACCGGCAGTTAGAGAGGGGCCCTGCCATAAACTGGTCCTTGGAATGCCAGGACGACTGTTGTTCACTACAACAATATTGTTTTATTAAACCTGTTAATATTCATTTGTGTGTGTGTGTGTGTCTGTTTTCCCTCAATCTTCTGCCACATGATCTTCCGTAAAAGTGAGTATACATGTCATACTAACATTAATACTTTAAATGATCATGTGCAGATTTTTAGCTGTACAGAACCGCGCGTTTTGCTGCTTGATATTGCAAATTGGTATGTCTTACCATGTTATTTTAGTGTATTAGCTTTATTATGAACACACTGTTTTGTAATGCAAACAGTTTTACCGTTTACTGCATGTTGTTATTCTTGTCGTTGTTTCCCTATAGCGGCTAATGAACTGGAAGTCTTGCCCATAGGCTTACTTCCGTGTTTAGGAATAAGGTGGATAAGTATGATATCTTGAGTAATTTAATGATCTCCTCAAGTACATTTGTTAGACATTTCACCCCCTTGTGATAGAAAAACAGTGTAAACCGATTAATAATTATATTAGTTATAAATATACAGGTATTAGCATATTAGCAATTGATAAAAATATTAATTCTTTTTATTTTTTGGTGTACTAATTGGCATTTTTCTGGGTACAAAATTTATTTACTTTATGATACATTTGAGAAAAGTTGTTCATTGTTGTGAATACTAATTTATTTATAACTACCATCTCAAAGTAGAGTACATTTACATTTACATTTATGTATTTAGCAGACGCTTTTATCCAAACCACCGGGGAGGGGGAGTGGACGCCTTGGAAGCCGGTGCAGGACAGCGATACAGGGGGAGGCATCCAGGGCGGAACAGGAGACTCTGGAAGGCCATGGCGGGTCAGGGGACTCCAGCGGCCATGGCGGGTCAGGGGAGTCCGACAGCCATTGCTAGGTTAGAGAGAAATTTACAACTTTAAAGTCTGGTAGTGTATGATCCTCGGTCATGTAGTGTATGATGCCCAGTTTTCCTTTATTTACAAAGTCAGTATATATATGATGCCTGGTGTTTTAAAAATCTGTTCAGATTTTAAAAGTCATGTAGTGTATTCCAGCCTTTAGAATTAACAGTCATTTGAAACAGTGGCAATCTTGTAGATATTTTGTATTTCTTCTTTTGAGAATATTTAATTCAACTTCTGATCAAACTGTTCTATTAATTGGTACAGTATTGTAAATGTTGAAATGTATTTCCTTTCAAATTTGTACTTTTTTTCTTCAAAAACTGAATGATTGCATTTTCAGTTTTGTACAGTATATGTACAGACTTTGTATTTTGTCTTTCAAAATAAAACTTTTAATTTAAAATCTTGAGCATGCTTTAACACTTACATTTTTTTGTTTGTTTTTTAATAACCTGTAAAATAACAAGTGTTTCTCTGCAGAACTTTTGGGCTATTGCTTTCAGCACTTTATTGAATGCGTTTGATCATAATAATGTTCCTCTGTACAGTGTTTACATTTACATTTATGCATTTAGCAGACGCTTTTATCCAAAGCGACTTACATTGCATTCAAGTTACAGTTTTTACATTTTATCAGCTCTTGCTTTCCCTGGGAATCGAACCCATGATCTTGGCGTTGCTAGCGCCATGCTCTACTATTTGAGCTACAGGAAAGCATTTTGAACTTTATTGAATTTGTCAGTAATAATCTAAGACAAATCCATAAAATAACAGTTTTGCACTATAAAAAAAAAAAAAAAAAGAAAGAGTCCAATGACTGGCAGTAGCGGCTGCCAAACAAAAACCATAAAACTGAAGTAATTTTTTTAAAAATGGGACAAACCACGCTCATATTGATGTAATGTGGAATACCATTCATAGGCCTTGAATATGGGACGATTCTATGTCAAGCCCTGTTTGCAAATATGTGCTAATGTTGCCAACTTCTTGGAAAATTATGGCAGACTGCTGATATTACTGAACTCATAGTGTGAAATATCCCAAAACATTGCTTTTGGTACCATATAATAGTCATAAATTGCTCAGTCAGTTGTTGTTTGTTCTCTTCTTTGTGTACATACAACAGACCCAAATAAATGTTAAGAGATGTGTTCATATCCTCACTGCCTTTTAGCATCAACATCAGGAAGGTTTTAGGTTTTGAAATTGCGTGATATCATTTGTGTCTCCAGAAGATAAAAACCTAGCAGTTTGGGTGGGCCCATGATCTTCCATCTAGCACCACAGTAGGACCAATGTGACTTCTACATTAGATATGACAAACTTGACACAAACTATAACAAGCGGTTCATAATGTGTTATGTATAATCAGTTATTTGGACATTTAACTCCTCTTCCTTTTGTGTTCACAGGTTGATGACAAATGTGGTAATGGCCAGTTTCAATAGGGATGTAATACAATGTCTGTCCAACATTGGAGGTTGAAATCAATTTAACTTTGATTTCTGAAGTCAACCTGATTTTCATTTTCAACCAAAATGCAACATCTGTCAAACGTTGGAGATTGACGGCAATTTGACTATGGGTTCTGACGTCAATCTTACGTTGGGTTCTGACGTCAACCTGATTTTCATTTTCAACCAAAATGCAACGTCTGTCCAACGTTGGAGATTGACATCAATCTGATGTTGGGTTCTGACGTCAACCTGATTTTCATTTTCAACCAAAATGCAACGTCTGTTCAACGTTGGAGATTGACATCAATCTTACGTTTGGTTCTGACGTCAACCTGATTTTAATTTCAACCAAAATGCAACGTCTGTCCAACGTTGGAGATTGACGTCAATCTTACGTTGGGTTCTGACGTCAACATGATTTTCATTTTCAACCAAAATGCAACATCTGTCCAACGTTGGAGATTGACGTCAATCTTACGTTGGGTTCTGACGTCAACCTGATTTTCATTTTCAGCCAAAATGCAACGTCTGTCCAACGTTGGAGATTGATGTCAATCTGATGGTTGGGTTCTGACGTCAACCCGATTTTCATTTTCAACCAAAATGCAACGTCTGTCCAACGTTGGAGATTGACGCCAATCTTACGTTGGGTTCTGACGTCAACCTGATTTTCATTTTCAACCAAAATGCAACGTCTGTCCAACTTTGGAGATTGACATCAATCTGACGTTGGGTTCTGACGTCAACCTGATTTTCCTTTTCAACCAAAATGCAACATCTGTCCAACGTTGGAGATTGACATCAATCTGACGTTGGGTTCTGACGTCAACCCGATTTTCATTTTCAACCAAAATACAACGTCTCTCCGACGTTGGAGTCCAACGTCAACCTGACGTTATATTGACGTCCGGTGCCTGCTGGGCATGGTTCCAGTAATCCATGTCCTTAGTCTGCTTGTCTTCAGCAAACTGTTTGCGGGCTTTCTTGTTCATCATCTTTAGAAGAGGCTTCCTTCCGGGACGACAGCCATGCAAACAAATTTGATGCAGTGTGCGGCGTATGATCTGAGCACTGACAGGCTGACCCCCCACCCCTTCAACATCTGCAGCAATGCTGGCAGCACTCATACGTCTATTTCCCAAACACAACCTCTGGATACGACGCTGAGCATATGCACTCAACTTCTTTGGTCGACCATGGCGAGGCCTGTTCTGAGTGGAACCTGTCCTGTTAAACCGCTGTATGGTCTTGGCCACCGTGCTGCAGCTCAGTTTCAGGGTCTTGGCAATCTTCTTATAGCCTAGAAAATTTAAATCAATATATTGTTTTCTCTGAATGAGTGAGTAAAATGATTTTCAGATCATTTTGAAGCAAAACTTCTAGGCTACAAGATCCAGTTCTCAAAAGTCTTGTGAACAAATGTTCTATATGTGTTTTATGGCCTTATTTCAGTTACTTTAAAATTTTAGCTTTTCACTAACCATGCATAAACGTTGTTTTCTTAAAAACACAGTCACATACATACATGCTGCTCACATATTATTGTAGCCTAGTTTGTGCTGAATACTGTGTTTTAGACTTTAGCCATTAAAATGTTTATAAGCAACTGAAAAAAGGCATGTCAAAACTTCTCCGGGGCCCCAAAACACCCTCAGACCCCAGAGGGTTAAAAGTAGACATGTCAAGCTTTCTATAGATATATCTCTCATGTCTAGTATTCTCTGAGTTTCTACACGTTTCTAAATATAGATCACAGAGTCCAAGGCGGCAGACAGTGCACCCTGTGTGTTTTCTTTATTTTACAAAAGCACAAAGTTTTGTTGTTATTATGAGTGTATACAAATAAAAGTAGATCCTTTACAGATTCAATTGATGCATTGCTCTTATCTGTACGATCAAAACTGACGGAGTAATTTAAGTTTGTTTAGGGGCTTTAAAAAAAAAAAAAAAATGCAACAAAACGCGCCGGCACGTTTGTCGACCCAAGAGGGTTAATACTGAGCCTCTTTTGAGACTCAGTCAGGAATAAAAGTATCCTTTTTCTCGTTAGATGCCTTGGCTTTGTCTTTTTCCTTAACATATTAGAAGGACGTCAAACCGGCCACACACACATATATAGTAGGGGTGTAACGATACGCGTATTTGTATAGAACCATCTGGTACGAGGCTTTCCGTTCAGTACAGATTACAAACCGAACGATTCGTTGGACTGATCCTATCACTTTTGGAAATAAAAGCTTAAAGTGTGTGAAATATCAGTGCCACTACGCTCAACAACGCCGCCCAAACGACGTAACAGTCAACGTGCTGGGGTGCGTCGAAAGACAATGATCTTGTATTGATGATAGCCAGAGATATTGTCAAAAACATCAGTTATTGGCAATCTTAAGAGGATTTGGCATTTCCAATTAATGTAGGCCTCATACATTCTTATTTTGGTAACACTTTACAATAAGGGTACATTAATAATCATGTACTAATGCCTAAATTAATACTTAATTCATCACATACTAATTATTATGAAGGGAGTTAATTAATTATGAACTAACGAAGAGCTATCCTTAACTACAACTGGAGTCATGCGGATTCATGCATGAATAACGGCAGCCTTAACTACACGTTAGTACATGTTTGATAGTTAATGCATTAATTAACATTCATGGGTAAACTAAATCAAACAGCCTGTTTAAGAAGGAATAAGAAATACTCTGACTTTGAAATTAATTTAAATAATTTAATACTATCATAATTTGAGCATTGGGTGGCAAAGGATTCCCAGATAGCAAAAATCATTTGGGCCAGATCTGGTCCAGACCCATCGGACGTTCTGGCCCAGATCCGTGTAACTGACTCAGGCCGGTGTCTTTTGGCACAACGGGCCAATACCGGCATGGATCCGTTTTTTCCGGATCTGGACCAGATCTGGGCCAGCTCCAGACCAGATGCGGATTCCTTTATGGTGATTTGGCCCAAATGTGGGCAGGATCTGGCCCAGTACCATGCCGGATCTGGGCCAGCTCATTTTGTGTATTTTATATATTATATATTATATATATATATATATATATATATATATATATATACAGTGAGGAAAATAAGTATTTGAACACCCTGCTATTTTGCAAGTTCTCCCACTTAGAAATCATGGAGGGTCTGAAATTGTCATCGTAGGTGCATGTCCACTGTGAGAGACATAATCTAAAAAAATCCAGAAATCACAATGTATGATTTTTAACTATTTATTTGTATGATACAGCTGCAAATAAGTATTTGAACACCTGTCTATCAGCTAGAATTCTGACCCTCAAAGACTTGTTAGTCTGCCTTTAAAATGTCCACCTCCACTCCATTTATTATCCTAAATTAGATGCACCTGTTTGAGGTCGTTAGCTGCATAAAGACACCTGTCCACCCCATACAATCAGTAAGAATCCAACTACTAACATGGCCGAGATCAAAGAGCTGTCCAAAGACACTAGAGACAAAATTGTACACCTCCACAAGGCTGGAAAGGGCTACGGGGAAATTGCCAAGCAGCTTGGTGAAAAAAGGTCCACTGTTGGAGCAATCATTAGAAAATGGAAGAAGCTAAACATGACTGTCAGTCTCCCTCGGACTGGGGCTCCATGCAAGATCTCACCGCGTGGGGTCTCAATGATCCTAAGAAAGGTGAGAAATCAGCCCAGAACTACACGGGAGGAGCTGGTCAATGACCTGAAAAGAGCTGGGACCACCGTTTCCAAGGTTACTGTTGGTAATACACTAAGACGTCATGGTTTGAAATCATGCATGGCACGGAAGGTTCCCCTGCTTAAACCAGCACATGTCCAGGCCCGACTTAAGTTTGCCAATGACCATTTGGATGATCCAGAGGACTCATGGGAGAAAGTCATGTGGTCAGATGAGACCAAAATAGAACTTTTTGGTCATAATTCCACTAAACGTGTTTGGAGGAAGAAGAATGATGAGTACCATCCCAAGAACACCATCCCTACTGTGAAGCATGGGGTGGTAGCATCATGCTTTGGGGTGTTTTTCTGCACATGGGACAGGGCGACTGCACTGTATTAAGGAGAGGATGACCGGGGCCATGTATTGCGAGATTTTGGGGAACAACCTCCTTCCCTCAGTTAGAGCATTGAAGATGGGTCGAGGCTGGGTCTTCCAACATGACAATGACCCGAAGCACACAGCCAGGATAACCAAGGAGTGGCTCTGTAAGAAGCATATCAAGGTTCTGGCGTGGCCTAGCCAGTCTCCAGACCTAAACCCAATAGAGAATCTTTGGAGGGAGCTCAAACTCCGTGTTTCTCAGCGACAGGCCAGAAACCTGACTGATCTAGAGAAGATCTGTGTGGAGGAGTGGGCCAAAATCCCTCCTGCAGTGTGTGCAAACCTGGTGAAAAACTACAGGAAACGTTTGACCGCTGTAATTGCAAACAAAGGCTACTGTACCAAATATTAACACTGATTTTCTCAGGTGTTCAAATACTTATTTGCAGCTGTATCATACAAATAAATAGTTAAAAAATCATACATTGTGATTTCTGGATTTTTTTTTTTAGATTATGTCTCTCACAGTGGACATGCACCTACGATGACAATTTCAGACCCCTCCATGATTTCTAAGTGGGAGAACTTGCAAAATAGCAGGGTGTTCAAATACTTATTTTCCTCACTGTATATAGGCCTTCACACACACACACAAATAAGTTGTATACATATCTAGAATTCAAACAAAATTTGTTTATTTGTACAGTGCTTTTCACAATACGTATTCCAATATAGCTTTACAGAAAATGCATTTAAAAAGAGTATTGCATTTAAAAGTTACAAATAAAAAGATTAATGTCCATATGCCACAGTATTTGTACAGTTCCCGGATAATACAAATCATACAAGTAGATAATGACTATTTAAGTTGAAATGATAAATACCTTTAAAGCAATGATTACAAGCATCTTACATAATACATAATTAAATACCTTTTTTTTTTTTAAGGTATAATACGAAGGTCTTAGACAACAAAAAGTTTAAAGAACTGATTTAGATGTATTGACAATTACTGTCCTGAACACTATTAAAACAACATTCATATTAAAACAAAACCAAATTAATAGTAGTTATTATGATTGATGTGGTTTGGAATTGGTAAAAGTGCTTAAAAAAATATGATCAGAATATTGAATCGCCTAATAATTATGCATGCACTGTATATGCTTTTCCACATCATATGTTATCCATGGTTAGCATTTTTTTTAATTTTCCTGTAATCGAGTAATTTTGTCCTGCTTTGTGTGTAACAAAGATAATGTTCATTCTGCTAACTGCCCATAGGTGTAAAGTATAATAACTGATATAACAGAGAAGAAAAGCAAGGGGAACCTGTGCCACCTGTTTTATATATTACAAAATACACAACTAATTGCATATTACACAGATATGTTATGAATGTATTTGTTTAATTTAGTATTACAAAGCAAGGAAGGCAATGTTTAAGCCTTGCACACAAGAGTCACGGTTTATTAACATGCTCCACTGTGGAAATTAGTACACACTTCCTTTAATCACCGACATCAGATGAAAAAGGGTTTGTACCCAAATGACACACAGACTACAGCATTGCTAGAGGACTATGACTGTCATAACACGTATATTGTTCAGGAGGAGTGTGAAGTTATTTGAAGGAGCATTTCTCCAGAAAGCTGCAATACAAAATCGGCCCTAACAAACAGTATGTTCTGAACAGCACTAGTTGTAACATTATCAGGCACTCATTATTATCAATACTCCAATTATAAATTGTGGCATTCAAATAGCTTGAATGACTCAAACTCCACTGAAAACTAAAAAAAAAAAAAAAAAAAATGGACTCACCTTGCTGTTTGACAGTCCCGGCTCTCAGGTGGAACCTGAAATTTAAACAGATTGTTATATAGTGTTGATGGACAATTTCTCAGTTCATTTACCCAATTAACATGGAGCATACCGTTAACAGAAATAAAAGCATATTTTGGCAAATATTTTATAAATAAAAACCATACCAAACAATATAATGTAATACATGTCTGTCTCCTCAGTGCCCCTCTGTTTCTATCGGTCAGGATGTGCCTGGGAGCGTTCTGCCTGCTTATTCAAGGGGACTGGGCTGGTCAAAAGTTTGGACATTACTATTTTTAATGTTCTTGAAATAAGTCTCCTATGCTCATCAAGTCAGCATTTATTTGATCAAAAATACAGAAAAAAAAAAAAACTAATATTGTGAAGTATTAAAAATAATGAAATGAAATAAAATAATGGTTTTCTATTTTAACATACTTCAAAATATAATTTATTTCTGTGATCAAAGCTGAATTTTCAGCATCATTACTCATCTTCAGTGTCACATGATCTTTCAGAAATCATTATAATATACTAATTTGATACTCCGTTATTATAGATGTTGGAAACAGTTGTGCTGCTTAATTTTTTGGGAACCTGTGATACTTTTTTCAGGATTTATTGATGAATAAAAAGTTAAAAAGAAAAGCATTTATTTATTCAGCTTTGCCATCACAGAAATAAATTATATTTTAATTACAATTTTAAAAGTAATTATCAGTTAAAATATGTTTTTTATGAATATATTGTAAAACGTAATTTATTCCTGTGAGGCAAAGCAAAATTTCCAGCATCATTACTCCAGTCTTCAGTGTCACATGATATTCAGAAATCATTCTAATATTATTATTTGCTGCTCAAGAAACATTTCTGATTATTATCAGTTGAAATACAGTTATGCTCCTTAATATATGCAGAAACCATGATATGCATCCATTCAAATGTTTGGTGTGTGTTATTTAATAGAAATGAGTGTTTTTATTTAGCAAATAGGCATTCAATTGATCAAAGTAAAAACATTTATAATGAAGCAAAAAATATATTTCATATAAATTATGTTCTTTTGAACTGTCTATTCATCAAAGAATCATAAAAATGTTTCCAGAAAATGTTTTTTTTACATCTAATAAGAAGAAGAAGAAGAACCATTACTGATAACTGAGCACCAATAAAAATCCAGCACTAAATAAACATGTTACAATGATTTCTGAACGATCGTGCACTGAAGACTGGAGCAATGATGCTGAAAATTCACAGGAATAAATTACACTTTAAAATCTATTCAAATGATATTTCACAATATTACTTTTTTAATTTTATTTTTGATCAAATAAATGCATGCAGCCTTGAGGGTTAGCACTTAAACGTTAACATTGCTAGCCCACCATGACTAATTATCAGGCAGCAATCTTAAATATAGAATTTTAATAGAAGCAGTCAAAATTACTAAAGTTTAAATTAATTAATTAAGTTCAAATTCGTTAATTACGTATAATTACAGACATCTGGACTGTTTTCTTCATGTTAGCAAGTCCTCTGATAATAGGCCTAAAGTGTTCGCCGGTCCAACACCGATCTAAGGAGCAATAAAAACACAAACCTTTAAGTTACCGAGTACACAATATAATAAGAAATTAATTTGTTAGTAGAACAGTGTGATCACATGGTGTGACATACCTTGGTGAAGTTTTTGAGGATAACAGCGTACAGTCCGTGCCTCAATCGTCTTGACGTCTTCTTCTTCTACTAAGGTTTATTGGCGGTTGGAAAACAACTTTTTGGTGCATTACCGCCACCATCTGGTATGAGTGTGACAGAATGTTGTGTATAAGCATTGTTTGTAAAAAAAAATAAATTAAAAAAAAAAAAAAAATATATATCTTTCCACTTAAATTGGTTTCTCTAAGATATTGAAACAGTATATTACAACACATTTTTTTTTTACTCTTTCCGCAAAATGCTCAAGCCAGCATTTATTTGATCAAAAATACAGAAAAAAAACTGTAATATTTTGAAGTATTAAAATTTTAAATAATGGTTTTCTATTTGAATTTACTTCAAATACAATTTATTGCTTTGATCAAAGCAAATATCTTTGACGTCTTCTGTTCTGAACTGCAGAAAAAGACGCGCTCGTTTCGGACGCGGCCCGGATCTGAGGTCCGACGGTAAAGTGCCCTTGCGTTCCGGTGCCCCTAGTCTGCGATTTCTGCCGAGAGTAGGGGTGTTCGATATGAAGATTTTTGATCGTGGACTATAAAAATGTCTCCACGATTTGCTTTTTTGAAGAAATATCGTAGTATCGTACTTCAGCGCGCATTCTATCAGCTGCAGTTCTGGCGCCGCCGTCTCTATATACTATACAACGCCACATACATTCAGATCAGTGTTAACTCAGTGGTAGAGTTACTCTCACGGGACACTGCACTTATTCGCAGTCACCAAAAGTACATTATCTGCATCTACTTCAAAGACTTATTGGTTAAACGTTTCACTCAGTGTTCTGTTCTGACGAGCGCCTTTTCTGAGCACATTCACCCAAAGCGCGTGCTCTAAAAAGCCCGTCAAACAGCGCCTGATTACTGAACTAAGTTATGTTTTGTGCTAATACTGTCAAAACACACCAGGTTTATGTATAGACTCAGTTGGTTATGTCTAAAATGAAGGTAAACAGCTGAGAGAAACGCATGCGTGCCTGTACATTAGATGCGTGCAGGTCTTAAAGGGACAGTACTAAACATGCTGCCGACAGTACTTAAAGGGATAGTTCACCCTAAACTTGTAATTCTGTCATTATTTACTCACTCACATGTTGTCCCAAACCTTTATTCATTTCTTTCTTGTGCTGAACACAAAAGAAGATATTTTGAAGAATGTGGGTAACCAAACAGTTGCTGGTTCACATTGACTTTAATAGTAGGAAAAAAAAAATACTATGGAAGTCACTGTAGACCAGCAACTGTTTGGTTTTCCACATTCTTCAAAATAGCATTTATTTTCAGCAGAAGAAACTCATTCAGGTTTAAAACAACTTTTGAGTGAGTAAATGAAGGTAAAAAAAATCAAACACTAGCCTATTTTAATTTTGGGGTGAATTATTCCTTTAATGTTAATAAAACACCAAACACAAAGAGAAAAATCACTCACTACTCTTGACTGAAAAACTTTAATACAGTTGCTTTAATAGGAATCAATCTATATAGTGTTTTATTTTTATATTTGTTCATTCAATTTCTTGAATGCTCCTGCTAAATACACCTATGTAGACTACCTGAAAATAAAACTCTGTTTGTTTTATTTGTATATTATGTGTATTTGTAATGTGTATCTTTGCTCTCATTTTTTAATAACAAAGATAAAATAATGACAACGATTTTTATCTTCACCTACTTTGGCCTAAATATCCGCCATACTTTTTTATATTTTGTTACCTTGAAAGGCTTTGTCTTTATAATAGGGAAATTAGTTTGGCTGTAATGCTCAAAGAGCTTGCAAAATAGAAAATCCAACATGACAAAGAATTGTGATAATATTGTGAATTGTGTTATTTCTAAAAAATAAATTGTGATATTTTTGCCATATCGCCCACCCCTAGCTGAGGGGGACCAATCCATGCTGCTGAGCGCTTTGAGTTCTCTGGAGACGTCCATCTGAAAGTGTCGGAACGAGGGATCAGCAGATAGAGAGAAATGCTGTAGATTTTCTATTGCTTTTACCAGTCTGAGGAGAAAAAAAAGAGATAAAAATCAAGCTTTCTGTATACCAAGTGATCATGTGTAACATAATATTCCCACATTTATGTTGTGTACTTTGAAAATGTTTCTATGGAAACACACACTAGGCTTTTGTGGGATTCGTATTTCATAAATGGCCAGATTTGCACAATCACAGCAACCCACACCCACAAACATACACTCTAACCTGTTGTGCGTGACTCTTGCAGCCTGCACAAAGCATGACTGGTCAGTTTCCTTAAGCAGCTCTTGAGTGTATGTGAGCACAAGCCCCCTCCAGAAACATGGCCAAGTCCCCTGATGCTCCGCCAGCACATTGCGCAATTCACTCACACACTGATTCAGTTGCTCCTTAGCCACTGTGCTGTTCACCTGAACACAGAGGTATAGAGAATTAACAGGACAAAAAAGGAGATTAGCAAAGCTTGACTGTAAATTTCTTTATATTCTTTTTTTTATTACATATTGAAGCAAAAAAAATAATAATCGAACTCACTCATTCAGAGAAAACAATATATTGATTTAAATTTTCTAAGTCACTTTTTGAGTGGAAAGGGTCTATGCGAGAGGGCGTGAACTATCCTGTGACTCACACCTGAGAAGACAAAGGCCCGCATAATAAGCTCCATAATGAGCCATTCAGTCAGGTGTGTGACTGAGAGGGAAGAGTTACAAGAAAGAATGTGAGGAAAAAAGAAATGTGTATACATATAACTATCACATAAAATAACTTGAGATTCACTTGCGAGTTCAGTTAAACAGTTTAGTAGGAACAAACAAACAAATAAACAACAGAAGAGTCAAGACATCGTGGGTGCAATATCCAAAACAGTGGCAGGAAACTGGAACCCAGGAAAACGGGAGACAGCAGAAACTGCATGAGAAAACAAAACAGATGTGAGCAACACAATGAACGGACAAAGACAAAGAAAACATGGTGACAATACATACACTACCAGTCAAATTATTTAAACAGTAAGATTTGTAATGTTTTTTTTTTTTTTTAGGAAGTGTCTTCAGCTCACCAAGCCTGCATTTATTTGATCCAAAGTACAGCAAAAACAGTACATTATATTTATTATAATACATAGGCCTACATATTTTTACTATTCAAAATAAATAAAGCACCCCCCCCCCCCCCCCCCACCCACACACGCACACACTAAAATTAATAAATAAATTAGTGAGCATGTTGATATGCTTATCAGGAGCAACTATATTATTACATTAGCAATCACCAATATTGCCCACTGGATTTTATAACATAGATGCACACATGCTTTGCATGTATTATCATACAATACAAAAACAACATTTTATAACTGAGAAAATAAATTATTATTGTTAAGCTCATTATAAACATGTCTGAGCAGGTATTTGCAAACAGAGTAGGCTACTTCACAGTAAAGATTGGTCTAAACTTTCTGAGACATTCCTTTTATATCATTGTTTATAGAACATATAACTATCCTCACGTAGTGCAACATTTAAATGCAATGAAAGGTTGCCTATCATATTTCAAAATGTTGCACTCGATTTCACACATTTTATTCTGGAGTTATAGTTTGGCAAAAGTTCAACTAGTAAATGCGTTCAACTTTATAACAACATCACAGTATCGAATGCCAAAACATTACTTACTCGGTATAAAATATCTCCTCCTCTGCCGGCTCCAGCTGTGCTCGTGTTCTGTTTGTGAGGTAAACAAAGTTTTTTCCTCTCAGCGCATCTTCTGGGGGTAAATACAAGGCTTTTTCCTCTCAGCGCGTTTCTGAGGTAAATACAAGGCTTATTCCTCACAGCGTGTTCTTCCAAAACTGAAAAGTATCTGAGATGAACGCGTTGCTGCTTTGTTTACGGTGGTGTGGGCATTTACATGCCGCATGTCTCACGTGGAGATTTGTATTATCAATAGTGCGAGCAGCGTGTGGGCATGACCTAATTAGAGATAATGAGACCATTCGGAAAAACTGGACATGTCCTTGGTTTCATACGGATTACTTTATCACAGAATATTTGTTTTCGGTAAGACTTACTTCATTTAAGAGTAGACAAGCTTTCTATAGATATATTTCTCATGTCTCTGTGTGAAGTATTTGCTGAGTTACAGTTCATTTAAGTGACGTGTTTCAAAAAGCAGTTCTGCGGCGAT
Organism: Onychostoma macrolepis; assembly: GCF_012432095.1. Taxonomy (NCBI): domain Eukaryota; kingdom Metazoa; phylum Chordata; class Actinopteri; order Cypriniformes; family Cyprinidae; genus Onychostoma; species Onychostoma macrolepis. The sequence goes on along the minus strand of NC_081159.1, from coordinate 32,265,434 downwards.
GGAGAAGACAGAAAGTGCACCCCGTTTGTTTTCTTTATTCTTCAAAAGCACAAAGTTTAGTTGTTATTATGATTGTATACAAATAAAAATAGACCCCTTACAGATTCGAATGGTGTATTGCTCTTATCTGTACGAAGAAAAATGGCAGAGTAATGCAAGCTCATTTCAGCCTTATCAGGAAAATCTGCCTCAAAATGTGTATCCGAGACCAACTCATTTTTTTTTAAGATCAGTGCAAAAGACACTAAAAATACTCTGTTGATTTTGGTCACACAAATAAGTGTTATACATCAATCGAAACTGTTAAGTGTCTACTTTTTTTTGTGTACACTCACAATAACAACACAACTTTGTGCTTTTGGAAAAATAATAAAACAAACAGGTTGCGCTCTCTGTCTTCTCCGTCTCCGCGAACTGTTTTTAGAAATGCATCACTAAAATGAACTGTAACTCAGCAAATACTCAACACAGAGACATGGGAGTTATATCTATAGAAAGCTTGAAGTGTCTACTGTTAACAAGAGGAATACGACAACTGTAGCCAAATTCCTTGACACATCTGTGTGTGGTGGCTCTTGATGCCTTAATCCCAGCCTCAGTCCATTCCTTGTGAAGCTCACCCAAATTCTTGAATCGATTTTGCTTGACAATCCTCATGAGGCTGCGGTTCTCTCGGTTGGTTGTGCATCTTTTTCTTCCACACTTTTTCCTTCCACTCATCTTTCTGTTAACATGCTTGAATACAGCACTCTGTGAACAGCCAGCTTCTTTGGCAATGATTGTTTGTGGCTTACCCTCCTTGTGAAGGGTGTCAATGATTGTCTTCTGGACAACTGTCAGATCAGCAGTCTTCCCCATGATTGTGTAGCCTAGTGAACCAAACTGAGAGACCATTTTGAAGGCTCAGGAAACCTTTGCATGTGTTTTGAATTGATTAGCTGATTGTCATGTCACCATATTCTAATTTGTTGAGATAGTGAATTGGTGGGTTTTTGTGAAATGTGAGCCAAAATCATCACAATTAAAAGAACCAAAGACTTAAACTACTTCAGTCTGTGTGCATTGAATTTATTTAATACACAATTTCACAATTTGAGTTAAATTACTGAAATAAATGAACTTTTCCATGACATTCCAATTTATTGAGATGCACCTGTATATATATTTGGTCCCACTTTATATTAGGTAACCTTAACTACTATGTGCTTACATTTAAATTAATCATTTGATTCAATGCACTTATTGTGTACATAGATGTTTTTACATTTTAATGTAATTAATTTCTGTAATTACATTTATAATTACACTTTTGACCCATCTCTTACATCTTAACCCACCCTTAAACCTACCCATACCACCAAACCTGTCCCTAACCTTACCCCTGTCTCACCTCAATAGCAGCAAAAGAGTTTTGAAATACAATATGACCACAATAAGTACATTGTACTTATTTTTTTTTTATGTAAATACATAGTAGTTAAGGCCACCTAATATAAAGTGTGACCATATATATTTTTTTACAAACGAGGTAGATGAAGGAAAAGTAATTAGGAACTTCACATTTTCACTTGAGAATATGTACCAAAAAATATTTAAAGCAAATATTTGAAAGATAAATTACTTAAAGGGGAACACACCTGGAGTACCGATGTCCTGCAGAGTTTAGCTCCAACCCTGAAAAATAAACAAACAAACAAATAAATAAATAATTTAAGCTTCTACATGTTATAAAATATGATTATGACTATCATTATTATGAAATCCATTGTTGTGAGAGAGAGAGAGAAAAAAAAGATGTTGCATAAATGTTCTAACTAAAGCTGCCAAAGAAAGTCAGGGTATTTAAATTACCTGTAATTTGAAGAATAAAGATCTTCATGTTTTTTTCACAAGATTTAAAAATATCTTTCTTAACTGCATCATTGTCAGCCCCTCTTGAGTTACAATTTTTTATTTTTTTATTTTATTTATTTATTTATGTATTTATGGCAGATGATTCTCACAGAAAATCTTGTAGCTGCCGTTGAAAATTGGCTAATTTCTGAAAAGAAAAGAAATTAAAAACAGAAAAGATATGTTATGTGCCATAATTATTTCACAATGGCTTTTATTTTAAATATAGAATAAAGTATAAATAGTAGCAAATCAAAACCAATTGACAAAAACGATTTAAGAAGCTTATATATATATATATATATATATATATATATATATATATTCTTCAGAAAGAAAATACATTGGTTATGAATTATTTACATTTTCTTTTACCTTCATGAACTACTACACATTTTATCATATTGAATTACCGTGCCAAGAGTTGTGTAGTCAAGACTGTGTTTACAGACAAACCGACAATATACAGACTATGAAGAAGACTACTTTTGAAATGTGCAATAATGTGAGAGGATTAATATTTAATATTTGATAGTGAAATATAGTAACTGTCACGAATCCGGTCTATGAACTTCCGTTCACTCACCACCAGAGGTCACTCGCTCACCACATTGACTCTCACAACACCCATCACACTGGACTCCATTTCCCATCATCCATTGCACTGATGACACATACACAGCTGATTGCACTGATTGCACATACACAGCTGAAGGCACTGATCACACAGCTATCACCAATCATACACTCTGGCTGCATCCGAAACCGCCTACTCAATGAGTAGGTACTTAATTTCAAGAAGTACTTACTTAAGGAGTGCTAAAAGAGTACATACTCTGCAGTCAAATCTTGTTGTATGAATGCGGTCCGCCATGTTTACGTTATCATGTGATTTATGACATTATAACAAACGCAAACACAGTCTTAAAAGATATGAGCGACAGGTTTAATGCATCTATCTGTAAATTTTGATGTTGATGAAATTTGCTCATTTTTGGTCTTGTTGAAGAAACAGCTGCCCTTATGATTGTAGTAGGCTATAACCAATAAATTTGGGATTGATTTAAGTTTTTATATTTTTAACTACCAATATAGCCTAACCCACAGTTTAATCCCTAAAGATATTATTTTTTATTAAAAATAAATTATAAATCGTTATCTCTTGAATATGTTATTAATTTCTTAATTTCATGTGCAAAATTGTTCACCCACACGTATAACTGGCTTAAATCTCCTTGTTGTCCTCTTTTTCTGGTTGAATATCTCTCTCGTTTCATCCCTGAGGCTTATAAATAACAAAAACAAATGCAATTTTAATGCATTATATGATTATATGAATTTTATGATTATTCAAAGATATTCAATCTTTTTTTCCCTGTGTATAATATCATACTATGATGTCCGCAAACCCATTATAGTTATGTTTTCTTTTCTTTTTTTTTTTTGGTCATTATGATTGTTCATTGTTAAAGATACTACCATATTTCCCTGAGCTTGTATGTTCTTCAGTAATAACAATAAAAGGAAAATAAGAGCGACAGGCGCACAAACACCTCATAGCATCTATAAATCCACAACCCTACCTAGTACGTTTTCCTCCATGTTTGCAATGTTTGTAATATCTGCACAGAGACGTCGATCAGCTCAGAAGATCTCATCTCTGGAGAAGACTGTTGATTTTACACTCGAAAAATGTGAGTATTACTACTTAGAAATTAAGATTACCTCAGAAAGCAGTAGTAGCCCAACACTTATGAACAATAATAATGATAAATGCTGACCAATAATTATTTTTTTTTAGTAAAACAAGCAAAATGTAATTTGCTTTTTCATATGCCATAGCTATGCATGACTACACACTACTAGACAAATGCAGCCAAAGTGAATACATCTCAATTTTCAGACAAGTAATGAATTAATGCATATGTTAATGAAACAATTATATTTTATTTACTGACAACAACAGGAAACATGAATAAATGAGTAAAATGTAAATAAAAGTAACCATGACAATAAATAAATACAAGTCAACAACACATGAAACAAAGCTTTATTCAAACATATTGTTCTAACAATCATGTATTTACAGACGGTGAGCCCACATCCTACTGCCATCTCAACACAGCTGTGCCAGTTCTACAGCTTTATTCTGATGAAGCAGCTGACCAACGCGTCCACTTTCACCTGTCTCTGCCGTCCATCACCTCCCTCACTGCTGCAGTCACACTGAATCTGATCATGGATGAGAAAGGGACATCGAGGCTATCTTTGTCTGAGTGCACAGAGAGGATGAGGCTCCCCGTACCACACAATCTTGAACAAGAGCAGGAGAACGCGTGTGGGATAATCTGGCTGCTGCTGTGTCTGCTCCAAACATCTGTGTGCCTGCTCTCTATGAGAACAACTACCTGTAAAACATTTACACAGAGCAAAACATTTTACATATCATGTTGTCAGCATTCCATTTCTTGACAAATTTCATTTCATATGTTTACAATTACATGCTAATTTTTTATATAGCTTCATTACTTTTGTGGTGTAATGAACTGGTCAGCAGAAGGTTGCTGGTTCGATCTCCACAGTCGTCACCACCGGTGTCTTTACTCCGAGCTGCTGCAGGGGGATTGGGTTCCCTGTAATAAGAGCACTGTAAGTCACTTCAGATAAAAGTGTCTGCCAAATGCATAATTGTAAATGTAAAAAAAAATTTACGAATCCAATATTGGATTCCAGGAGAGAATCTATCTCATTCTCCGGTAATCAGCAGGTATGCGGAAACTTCAACAGAGGAAGATGCGTGAGACAGCAATGCAAGTATCTCCATGTCTGTAGTTATTGTGGTGGGGCTCATACCTGTATAGTATATCCAGTCATGAAAGCTACCAATAAAAAATCTAGAAACTACTTATCAACTTAGTCATATCGATACTAGATACTTATATACTAATCAAATTGCCGCTTTGACGGAAAAGATGTCTTGAGAAAATGATGGCACATAAAGTGCCTCAGTCAACATCATGTCCACAATGCGGCCATTGTTATTTCTCAAATGCAATTTTGCGGTACCTTTCTTCAACGCGATACCACTGGCCCGTTCTCCATCAGCCAGCTCCAGAATGTGACTCTGAGGCTTGAAACTTGAGTCGAAATCCACGAACTTCTCAATGTCCGTAACGATGTGTTTAGAATCCACCATGATACCTTTCATTTCCTCTCCACCAATCGGGACTTTATTCACCTGCTCCACCATAAACGCAAATGTGTGATCCTCCTCTTCATCCATCATATGCTTCACTTTATCCCGCTTTCTTCGACGACAGTGCACGTCTTTATGTGAGGTGCTTTTACAGAAACTACACCGTTGTCTCCGTTCCCCGCGCTCCTCAGCAACCACCGTGCACTCCGCGGCTTTGTGACCTTTCCGTCCACAATTGTAACAGGTGAGTCTTACATTCCAATTGTCTCTTCCTTTAATTTTCAATACGCTGTCCTCTCCCGAATCAGCAGTGCCAAACTTCTCTGTGCTTTCATAGCTCCTCAATTTTGCTTTAAAGTCGGCAAATGTTAGTTTTTCATCATTCTGGGTAATGAAAATAGAGAATGGTTTGAAAGTATCCATAAATCATCGCTCAAAGTCTCTCCCGCATTCCGCAATGCTGTGATTGCGGTTTCCGCACGAATAATATAATCCGTAACGGTTTCATTAACACCTTTCTGAAGAGATGTCAACTCCGTATACAAACTTATCACATGTGGCTTCCCCTTACCAGCGTAGTGATCTCTCAAAATCTGTAACGCCTTCTTGCCATCATCAGCAGCCTCTCTCATCACAAGCGACATACTCTTGTCGTCTAATAATTGGATCAGAACTGCATATACCTCTTCATTTTTACTGTTGTCTTCCACCTCCGCATCCTCATCGTTCACGGCAGAGGCTTCACCCAATATGGTGGATTTCAAACCCAAAAGACGCAAATGTGCCAGGAACTTCGTTTCCCACAGTTCATAATTCTTTTCCTCTCCGTCGAAACATAAACGATATCCTTTCGGGGGATATTACCAAGGGCGTTGGTTCGCGTCTCCATGGCCCCCCCAGATGCTCAACTCTCCCCAGTCCTCAGCACTGTTCAAACTCTACCCTCTAGTTGTCACCGCCTTTTTGTGGGAAAAAAAATTGGACGTCAAGCAGCATATGCACTGCGATAACGAAGCGACCGGTCACTGCATAAATAAGGCCGTTCCCATTCCCTTGCTCTCATGCCACTACTGAGATGTCTAATCTGGATTTCAGCATGTGATCAATTTATTATAACTGCTAAGCATATTCCCGGATCCAAAAATCAAATTGCTGATTCTCTCTCTAGTTTTATGTTTCAGAACCCCAGTACCTCACTATTCGCAACTCATATTCCCATCACTTGATTCTATCCTCCAAGCAGTTTCACTTAGAACTATCCATTCATATCTAACAGCTTGGAGATGGTTCAATGCATTTCACCTCTTCTATAACCTGCCATTCCCCGATTTTTCTCTTCTCGCAATTACATCATTTATTTCCTACCTCAATTCCATTAAGAACCTCCAAGCCGGATCTATTAAAGGTTACTTAAGTGGCGTTCAATTCACAAACTAATTTACTGCTTCCCCTCCCACGAAATAAATAATTCTCAAACATCTCTTCTAATCAGAGGAATTCAGCGCTCTCAACCATCAAGCCCGGATTCCAGACAACCTATAACTCTGGACTTCCTTACAAAATGCATCCAAAATCTCTGCACAGGGTACCATTCTATCCATACCGCTCGTACGCTCGACGCCATGTTTTTATTGGCTTTCTTCAGTTTTCTGAGATGCTCATAAATCGCAATAACCTCTAAATTCAACCCGAAAATCCATCCGACATCTCTGATTTGTCCATGCTCAATAGCGAAACTATCGCTTACTTTATTAAGCAAAGTAAGACAGATCAAGAAAGGAAAGGCCACTACATATACATTTTTAATCTTCCATCTCCAATTCAACCTTATCAGACTCTCTTTTCTTATTTCCAACTCCGGAATGCTCAAGCTAAATCTGCACTGGACCCTCTCTTCGTTGATGACTCTAACCACCCTGTTACACATTTTTGATTCCGAAAACACTTAAAACTAATCCTCACTCAATTATTGCCATTGTACTCCTCTTCTAGCGGCATGTAGGGCTTGCCAGTCCGATGCTGCAAGCCACAGCTCCGGTCGAGCACTGCACGAGCTCTCTGGTCGTCTTGCCTCCTTTTTATTTGCAAATTTTAACCTATATCTCTTCACAGCATGCATATTTTGGGGGGCAACTAAAATTTTTGCTCTCTGGATGCTGTCCCGTGCCTTTAAGCTTTTTTTGGGGAGTTCTCTGGGCTCGGAGACCTCCCCCAACATGCTTACTATTTGCTATCAGATTAGATGTAAGGGTGAACTCGTGAAATGATGTTTTATTAACAAGGTTCAGGAGGAGCACGATCAGATAATCAACTAATTTGGCGCAGGTGCAACTCATTTAGCTAACCATCCTAACGAGCACAATACGTATATATATATATATATATATATATATATATATATATATATGCAGCCTGCCTACCTCTGTCCAGTGACAGTTTTCCGGCATCCCTCCTCCACCCTAACTCCTCCTCACCCCTAATCTATTTTATCCCATATTAGGGATAGGGGGAGTTCTCTGCGTTCGGGCCATATTCCGGGCTCGGAGCCCTCCCTCAGGACAGCACGCCAAAATATGCTTACTATTTGCTATCAGATTAGATGTAAGGGTGAACTCATGAAACTCTAATAAAAAATAAACTGCAGGATTACACATGGAAAACTTTTATTTTCTCGCTCAAAACCTATAAATATTTTTATTGGAATGGAAAGAATTTAGTGCCCCGTGTATCAGAACGGAATTAAACGAAAAACTGCTTCACCTTATGTCCTATTCATAATTTACATATTTTGCAACATCGTTATTGAACTGAATTAAATCAACATTTAACTGATTCAAGCTGATTAATGACACTATCTTGCCTTGCCACAGCTGCTTATGTCAGGCACTGTCAGTTTGGTTTTCATTACCATGGACTTTTAGTTGGTTTTGTTTCATTTTCTGTTGTCTTTGTTCTAGTTTTCCGCTCTCTTTAGTTACCATAGCAATTCATTTCATCACCACACCTGTTCATCATTTAGTTGGTTATCTATGTATAATTAAGTTCCTTTGTTTCCTCAGTTCATTGTGGTTGTTGTTTATGTACGGTACACATTGTTATGCATGTTTGGATCATGTTGTGTTCAATCATCCCTTCAAGAGAGTGCTCCTAATCTCAGCTCCTTACCTGAATAAAAGACACCTGGGAGCCAGAAATATTGCTGATTTATAAGGGATCAAATACTTATTTCACTCATTAAAATGCAAATCAATTTATAACTTTTTTGGTATAAAAAAAAAATTGGTATTTGTGGTTTATGGGGACACAAATTTGTTTAATGACATGGGTATGACAGAGGTATTACAATTTGAAGGTGGTTTATGAGGACACTGCCTATGTCCCCGTAATTCAAAAGGCTTAAAAAAAAACATACTAAATGGTGTTTTTTTGAAAATCTAAAAATGCACAACGTTTCCTGTAAGGGGTAGGTTAGGTGTAGGGTTGGTGTAGGGCAATAGCACATACAGTTTTGTACAGTATAAAAACCATTACACCTATGGAGAATGTAAACCACAAATACCAATGTGTGTGGGTGTGTGTGTGTGTGTATGTGTGTATCTTTTTTTTTTTAACATTTGTATTTGAATGCTCTACATTTTGTGAAAAAAAAAAACATATGTGCATAGGCCTATATGTTATAGTATTAAAAACTGTTGTAAGCTTCTTTTTTTTTTTTTTTTGCTTACTGTACTGTAATGCAATGCAAATCCAGTCAAAAACAAGCTTGAGGACTAGTATTCATTCATTCATTAATTTACTCACTCACTCACTCACTCACTCACTCTATTTATTTATGCATTTATTTATTTATTTATTTACTGGATGCACATCTTTGCTCCCAAAGGAAACCTGTTGCTATTTGTTCAAGGAACAGCTCTTAGATAACCCATGATGGTCATTAAAGCCACTAATTCTCCCACACATAATTTAATAAAATAGTTCATAAGTTTTAAATAAAATGAAATAAGATTACGCTCCTGAACCGGAATATCATAAAATCTCACCACCAAACCCATATCTCATAATTACACAAGTAATTACACACACACAAACAAACACGCACGCACGCAGCATTCAATTATTCTGTCCACAGTGCAAGACTTCATTGGAGAGGTGTGGTAGGTAATAGGAATTGACCAGGATCAATAGTGAGGGAGATGGGCCAAATGCAGATATAATGACTTTGGACTTCTTACTGATTAAGATACTGTCACCCTGCTGACACTAGAGGTCAGTTACTATTTAACCCCCTGTTAAGTATGTCTGTTTTTAAATGGATTGTCTGTATCCAAAAAAACAAAAACAAAAAAAACAAAGCCAAAAGTGCCAAAAGGTGCACGGAGAGAGGACAAGAAATGATGTGGAAAAGAGATCAAGAAAAGCCTTAAGATAAATTTAAACTTGGATCACCAATATGTGCCTTACAGTTCATTTTGTTTTATTCCCAGTGAATAGGAGTTAAAACTCCCACCCGGGGGACACTACTCCAATAACAGACCATGCAAAATACCAAAAATAATATCAAAATATAAATAATATAAAATATTGCCAACTAACGTTGTAATCAACAATGTAATAACTGCAACTGTAAAAATAATTTTAACTGTAAGCGACAGATGCATACTGAAAACAAAGGTACTGTTACGAATCCGGTCTGTGAACTTCCATTCATTCACCACCAGAGGTCACTCACTCACCACAGTTGCTTTTAACTGTGGTGAGTGAGTGACCTCTGGTGGTGAATGAATGGAAGTGCACTACACTAACTGTTGCACGTCACCTCCGGACTACAGTTCCCATCATTCATTGCACTGACGACACGCACACAGCTCATTGCACTGATCACACACAGCTGATTCCCATTTGCACACCATATTTAAGCCATGGACTTTCTCTCCCTCACTGCTGAGTATTGTATGCACTTATCGCTCCCCTAGCTTTAGCTACTCTACAGAGCCCTTGTTAGTTTTCCTAGTCTTGCCTTGCCTGTTTTCCTGTTTTCTAATTCTAGCCCGAGTTCCCTGGATTAACCCTTGCCCTGCCATTTGGAAACTGTTTGCCCCAGCTCGGACCATTGCTTTGTTTACTGATTACCTCTTTTGTCTTAGCCCTCTGGATATTGTTAGCCCATGATCGAACACGCCTGTTTTGGATACTTCTCTTGCCTTGCCCTCTATATACCTGTTTGCCATTGTTTGACCCTGCCTGTTATTACCTCGTCTCTGTCTTTGAAATAAAGCTTGTTATTACCTCGTCTCTGTCTTTGAAATAAAGCTTACACATGGATCCGCACGCCTCACGTCTTGTCAGCCCCGTTACATGTACCCTAAAATAAAATTTTCTGAATGTTCAAAATGTTATGAGGATTGTTTAGTTTCCTCTTTTTTTCTGATGTTTGTTATTTAAAATTTTAATAAACATTTTTATAAACTTTTTTTTTTTTTTTTATTATTATTTACCACTTAGGCATGTTGACAATAACATATATCTACAATAATGTCTATGACCAAAAATGAAAGATATGTTTTCAGTTGACTTTTAAAATTTGCTTTGCTTGAGAAAGCATGAAATATACATGAAATATTTGTTGTTGTTGTTGTTTTCCATTTGATGTAGTCAAGTTAGTTTTGCATCAAACACAATGTAATTTTCAGTAATCGAGATCTGGCAGCAACAGCACATTTTTCTGCTTGGGAGAGCACCTTGTGGACAGCTTACCTCTCGCACTAAATCTGCCGCATGCCAGCAAAACACTCCTGATGAGTCACAGCAACAGAGCGGAGGCCCTAAGAGAATCCGTTTGCTCAGAAGCTTCCGCAACTTACGTAGATTTACAGAAAATTACCATTGTTTGCCAAATAAATAATTGTATGTACTTTTTCCCAACATTTTATTAAGCTTTAAGCAACTCAAATGACGAGTGATCAACTTATAATCATGTTTATATTAATTAACCTGCAAACTCATTCCCTCAGATGGCCTGGGTATATGGAGCATTCACAGCTTATATGGATGGAACGACACTGTTTTTTATTGTAACGATAGTCCACTGAGGCGAGCGAAGTGATGAACCCTAGTGCAGCTTTATTATATAAAGTGAAATCCAAAATACAAACAAAGACTTGACTTGAACAGACTTGCCGTGGCAGGAACAGACTAGACACGAACAGACTTGACTTGGCATGAACAAACTAGACTCACTGACTGCAGGTTACAACATCAATACACAACAAGAGACAATGACAACATGAGGGCTATAAATACCAAACAATAAGGGTCACATGACACAAACCATCCAATGGGAAACAAGGCACATGACTAAAGCAGCCAATCAGAACATGACACACACACTAGGCAGGAATGCATAAGGATCAAGGGAAAACACATGACTAGACAGGAACTATGACTATGACAAAATAAGAGACATGAAAACAATGAACATGAAACAAACTCCAAAACCAGGCGTTTTGAAGAGCCAGTGAAGACGAACAGGACTTGGATCATGACATGGACCGTGGAACAATGGGCAAGACCATGGGTCATGGAGCAGTGGTGGACCTGGACCCTGGAGCAAGGGCAGGTCTAGACTGTGGAGCAGAGGTGGACCTGGACTGTGAAGCACTGGAGGTCCTGAACATGGGGCAGAGGCAGACCTGAACTGTGTAGCAATGGCAGACCTAGCCTGTGGAGCAATGGTGGACCTAGGCCATGGAGCAGTGGCAGACTGTGGAACAGTGGAGGGCCTGGGCCATGGAGCAGTGGCAGTGGAGCCGGAGACCACCAGGTCAGATCCAGAGGAGCATGGAGCCATGGTGGAGCCAACAGAGCAGAAATCCATGGTGAAGCAGGCAGAGCAGGAAGCTATGGCAGAGCAGAGACATGGACAGACCACTTGACTGTGACAGAACAGGCAGAGAGTTCTTGAGAAGCCTCCATAGCCGCAACAGAGCAGACTGTGAGTTCATAAACGGCCTCATTGGTCGTGACAGGACAGACTGTGAGTTCATAAACGGCCTCATTGGTCGTGACAGGACAGACTGTGAGTTCATGAACGGCTTCCTTGGCCGTGACAGGACAGACTGTGAGTTCATGAACGGCCTCTTTGGCCATGACAGGACAGACTGTGAGTTCATGAATGGCCTCCTTGGCCATGACAGGGCAGACTGTGAGTTCATAAACGACCTCCATGGCCGTGACAGGCAAAGAGTTCAGAAGCAGAAGCTGCCGCCTCTGGAGGTTCTGCAGTGGAAGCCGCCACCTCTGGACGTTCTGCAGTGAACGCCACCTCCTTGGGAGGTTCTGCAGCGGAAGCCTCCACCTCTGGGGCAAACTCATGAACAGGAGAGACCTCTGGGACAGACTCGTGGACAGGAGAGGCCTAAGGAGTGCAGTATGCAGCCCACACACTCAAAATGGTGACTGCCATCACGGGCAGCACAGTAAACAGTGGCATGCTTGCCGGGCTTGAGTGTGTTGAGGCTGTGAGGCTTGAAAGTGTAGAGACAAAAATAACCATTACTACAGAGTAAGTAGTGGCTCAAGGCAAGGCATACTTGTCAGCAACTCGAGGCAATTGATATACCAACGCAGTTGGGGACCCGTCCATACCCCTGACACTGCGTGCCCGTTGAACGTGGCTCCCTAGCCGGTGGCCGAGGCATCCGTGAATATCACAGCATGCCTGGATACCTGCTCCAGGGGCACTCCTGCCCGAAGAAACAAGGGATCTGTCCACGGGCTGAAGGTTTTGCGGTAGGCCGGTGTAATCTGAACCCGGTGATTACCGCGACTCCACGCCCACCTCGGGATTCGGCCATGGAGCCAGTGCTGAAGCGATCTCATAGTTCGTATTTCAACGTTGAAACAATGTTTAATGCTTAACGGTTGAAAACCAACCGGTACATGACCAACCTTCAACGTTGAAATATGGTTGAAATAATGACAGTTGTTGTTTCAGTGTTGAAACTACGTTGAAATAATGTTTAATGCTAAATGGTTGAAAAAGGGTAATAAAAACACTTATAAATCAACTTTGATTTTTTTTTTTTTTTTACAAGACCTGTATGTGAATCACTTAATGTATGTACAGAATAAATCATTTCTGCCTTTTAAGTTATTATTAAGATCGTTATTATTATTTTATTATCATTTTACATTTTTATCATGAAACCTTCTGGTATAACTATTATCAACAATAAAACTAAACACATTGCGCTTCCTTACCACACTGAAACAATTCCGATTGGTTATTTAACTTATTTGCTTTGATCATGATTGGTTAATCTGGCTGTCATTCATGAAACTGGCCAATGAAACTGTGCCGCCATTTTATGTTTGAAAATATGACCGTTATCCTGACCGTCTTTCTGAGTGAGGTCGCTGTGAGTGAGAGCGCTGCTGCGCAATAAAACTGCCAGGTCGGTCCCGAATTATAATTATTGTATAAAAAACGTTTACCATTAAAGCTATTATATTATAGATACTGGTACTATTTATGTAAACGCTGCGTAACTTTCATGTGTTTGATGGATGCGCGCGTTGAACATTCGAGGCGCTTTTAAACTGGAGTGGAAGGAGTTTCCATGGAAACCGGCCGGCAACTCAGCTGACAAGTAGCAAAAAATCTCCGTCTCTCACTGTTGTTTTTACTGCTTTCAGGTAAGTTTAGTCCCTAAAATTACACAAATAATACATACAACTGTTCCTGACACTTTCTTACATGTAATTGACACGCTTCTGTTGAATATTTACTTTACAGAAATGGTTCATTGTCATCGGAAAAAGTCCGTTAGCACAACCCTGAGCTAACCAGAGGCTAACTATAAGAGGTAAGCTAGCTATAGATTTGAGCTCTTATTTATGAAAGTTTGGGATTTTAATCACAGATTATGTGTAGATGAGTGATTTTATAGCTTTGTAAATGTTTTGCTGGCAATTTGTTAATGGATGAATTGAAATAAGCTAATTAATTTAACCTAAAAGTATGCACTGTACTGTTAATCAACTTAAAGTTACATGAACTAAAATGGGCTGAAGCTAACGTTATTTCAAACACATTTTTATCTTTCATTGTAGACAAATATTGATAAAATTGTACTGTGATTTTAGGAGTGTCAGAAAAATCCTCGAATGCTGCTGATAGATATATTGGAAACATAGGCAATCTGAGAAAGCATATTAAATAACTTCATATGCATTTTTCCCAATATATTTCACCTATATCATCATGCACGTAAATCTTCGTTTCTTAAGATTTTTTTGTATGTTCTGTACATTATTCTCTCTCATTTCTGCATTTCACCCCCGCCGTAGTTTATTTCTAATAAACCTGACATTGTATACTATTGTTGGCTCTGTGACAGATTGTTTATGTTCCTGTAGTCTTCCATGCTGATGGCCGTGCAGCAGAGTTGGAGGGGACCTCTTGTCGAAGAACATCTCCAAGACACTATGAGCATCTGACTAGTAAGTAAAACCTCAAACATTAAAAAGTTTATCAGATATTAAAAAATATATCAAATAAGTATAAAATATTTTTGAGTCCTGTATGTCTTACAAGGCCATCTCGTTTAACACTGCATGAGGACACTACAACCAGAGAGGTACAACATAATTCAAAATGAGACACAGATGATAATAAAAAAAAGTGCTTGGAAATTAAAATTCATAATGGTAAGACAGAACCAAGTACCGTGACTGTGCCTCACTTCAAAGTGAAACAGTCTGTAATGGTCATCTGCCATGCCAGATTGATGGTGAAGGTGGGAATTATAAGTTTGATTTTCTAGACTTTAAATGTACTAACGTGTTTGTTCAAGTAGACTTTGTTGCTTGTGGAAACCTCACACAAGCCTGAAAGGTACTTAACTCTAGATCCGCCAGAGGTCGCTGTATACTTAAAGCGCCAGCGGGTAAATTTTACCCACACACATGGCAACTGTTTTTATATGGCTCAAGAACATATTATTTCACTGTATTATGCCACTGTCTTCACAAAGAAGTGTCTAGAGTCATGAAATGATTATGTCTAGTCGTCAGCTATGTTTTTACCCTGTTGTTTTATGTTCAAGACTTTTTAATGCAGCCAACACTAATTCATAAAGGTCAGTAAGCTAAAAAAAAAAAAAAAAAAAAAAGCCTGCACTGACTACGAAAATTAGAAGGTAGTAAATATTTGGATGGTGTAATATTATAATACAATGTCATTAATCAATATATTAGGATAACCTACGTTATCTAAATAGCCAATAGACAATAATGAGCAATAATAATTGACCACACTGCATAGGAAGATGCTATGACAAATTCAAGCGCACAGCTTCACCTAGGCCCAATTATTAATTTGTTTAGTTATATCAATCATAATTTGAATAATAGAACACCGCCAATAAACTTCGGGTAATCAAAAACAATTTTTATTCATTACATCATAGATGTAATAGATTTTTTTTCTTCAGGAAACAGCCAGACTAGAATAAATAGCAACACAGTAGCAGACAATAAACGATATGGCAAGACAAAAATGAAATAATAAAACCAAAGTTTGACCAATTATGAGTAACGTTAGGCTAAAACATCTAAATATGAAGTCTGGATCACTGTCAGATGAGCCGTCAGATGCTGAGCCGACCCAGGACGCATAACTTAACCATCAGACTCTCCATCACTCATGGAATTTAGTGTTTCTAATACCGACCTTCCATAAATCGCCTTCTTTTAGTCATTTTGACATTATTTTTTAAACTGATAACCGCTAAATCGGTGAGTGAAAGGCATTGCCTAGAAATGTACGATGTTAAAACACAAGCGTCAAGAAAATGACAGCGTGAAAATACATGCATTATATAGCGGGTAAATTTGATCCGTGCGGCGCTTATAGGTCTAAAAGCTCTGGGGTTTTTTATCTGGTTTATCTAAATAATTTTTAACAACATTGGATTGTAAATTACATAATTTTAGGAAAAGCCAATGACTGGAAGACTTGAATGTTTTGTTGAAAATCTGTTATGTACATTTGAAAAACAGCCACAGGTCAAATTTACTCCCTGGCGGTTCTAGTGTTAAAACTTAAAATCTTATTTGCACTCTTGAAAACTGTTCACCAAAGACTACATTTCAGTCCAGCCGAATTTTCTGCACACTTCACCACCAAGATCAAAATGAGCATTGTGAATGTAAAAGCTTCACATTACATTCATAACAATTATTGTTAATGTTTGACTTGTGTTTCAGGCTTTTTGTGAAGACAGAAAATCAAGAGATGTTGTGACGACCTGGACAGAATTCAGCTCCAGATCCAGCCTCCACACCAGACTTCTCACGCACAAGGACTGCTGTCTACTAGCATATTATATGTTCTCTTTAGAGTTAGGTGCATGGAGATATTACCTGAATTTTAGATATAATGAAAACTATATCATATATATATATATATATATATATATATATATATATTATGAAGAGTTCAGATGCAAAAGCCTCTAAATGCCATCTGAAATTTTCTTCTAAAATGAGCATTTTTCTCAAGCTGCTATATTTATGTTCAGTTATTTCATTTTAATTGCATAGAAAAGGACCTATATATTGCCATTAGAGTAAAATAACTGAACCTAAACATAGCAGCCTGATCAAAATGCTCATTTTAGATGGCACTTAGAGGCTTTTGCATCTGAACTCTTCATATATATATATACACTATATTGCCAAAAGTATTGGGTCACCCCCTTCTAATGAACAGGTTTGACTACTTTAGCAATTTCCATGAGTACAAATCTTTAATGTTTAAGCATATAATGATATTCTAGGAATTGTGTGCTTCTAATTTTAAAGCAACAGTTTGGACAGGACCCTTTTCTATACTAACATGACAATGTCTCTGTGTATAAGGCAAGGTTCAAAAGAAATGATTGATTGAGTCGGTGTGGAAGAACTTGACTGGTCTGCAGAAAGCCAAGTCCTAATCCAAGCTGAACACCTCTGGTGTGACTTTAAATGCAGACTTTGAGCCAAAAACTCTTTACCAAACACCAATTTGATTGGTTGAATAGAGGAGAATGTGATTAGTTGAGAAATTGTACATAGTTAATGATGGATCTTAAATATTTAAATACAGTGTGTTGTATGCCTACTAAGACTTGCATATTTGTGCATAATATTTTGACCCTGGATGCTTACAGAAGGATAATCTTTCATTTATGTGCCAGAAACATCATAAGCATTCATAATTTTGTTGGTTCATGCTGAACTGGTGTTGATAAATGTACTCTTATTAATATAAAGTCAGTTTATATTGTCGCTGTTTTTAAGTTACATTGTCTGGAGAGTTTTCCAGTTTTTAGTGTCCAAATGTTGTTTGTATTCTATTTATTATGAAGAGGCAATTATAATCTCGATAATGAAAACATTTACATGTGTGGAGATTTAATTTAGTTACATATAGTTTGAGTAAACGGAATATATTCTATGAAACATGTTTAAGTTTATTTAGTTGAATATTTTAATGCTTTAAAATATATTTGCATTTATAGAAATCTAATATATTTACATGTACAGAAATCTAATATGTTAACAAATATTAGAAATTAATATATGGACAAATATTGCAAATTAATATATTTACATAGTCTGATATCTAAATGTATTTACATATAAAGGAAATAAATATATGTAAATATTTCCGATAAAAAATATTTATTGAATATATGTGAAAAATATTAAAAGCGGCCAAAATCAAATATTTAAATATATTTTTAATATATATTTCAAAATATATTTACATATATTTTTAATATATATTTCAAAATATATTTACATATATTGTGTAAAATATATTTTCTTCTATTTGAGTTTAAGATATTTAAATATATAAAAATATAGTTATTAAAATATATTTCGATCTATGTGACTTCTGTATGGGATGGTTTATGTATTTTTGGTCAAACAGACTTGAGCAAGTTTCCAAACTATATTTATAATTATTTATTTATATATATTGTGTGAATCTTTGCAGTGTGTATGAAATTAGAATGAAAAGCTTTTCCTCTCTGCATTGATATATCATTAAACCCTTAATAAAGTGCTTTGTTGTTGACTGAGAATTTTCTCAAGAAATTCTGTGAAAGTGTTCCTATATACTGTATATTTAAATTCTAAGAAAATTATTTTTCCATTTGGCATAATTGTTCAAAAGTTTTTCTTTAGAAAATGAAGCATCTCATCACTGCAGATTTATGGACATCTAATTGTTAGAATGTTTTTTTTAATGCCGTCCGATTGATGTACAGTAAGTTTTATTAGTTACTGAAAACACGAAATATGCGCCGAAAATCATAGTTTACATCTCAGTGTTGACGTTTCAGCTAAATTGCAATATTAACAATTTCCAAAGTGAATGCTTGGTTGGATATTTAACGACGATCGACCGTTGAAAGGTACGCCGGTGAAACAGGGTCACAATATCAACGTTGATCCGTTTTGCAAAACCGAAAGGTAATTCAACGTTGATTCAACGTCGACAGATGACCATAACCCGAAAGGTAAGAGTGAAACAACGTCGCGATTTCAACGGTGAATCAACGTTGTTAGTTCCGCGGTGAAACGACGTCACAATATCAACGTTAATCCGTTTTGCAAAACCCGAAAGGTAATTCAACGTTGATTCAACCAAGGTACCTGACGTTGTTTCAACGGTGAATCAACGTTGAAATGCCGGCTGGGAGGGGCATTGACGGCCTTGACTGAAGTGAACCGGATGCCCCTGAACTTGGTGGGACACCGGGCGAACTGAATCGCGTAGTCGAGTCTGATGGTCCACAGGAGCCACCGAGACGGACTGGGGAGCACTAGCCAGGCTCCGAGAGACCATGCCAACGGGGCCACCGGCGTACCCGTGGTGGGGTAGCGAAGTGGAACACAGGGACCTGGTCCGGAGCCTGTGATGGCCTGGCCTGTGACAGCAGGGGGTGGGGTCTGGGTGTGCAGTGTAACACTCACCTGATTCCTCGTGTGGGAGGAAATACAGGAACCCAGCTTGAGGCTTGTGACAGCCCGGCGTGTGACGACTTGAAGCGGGGACTCGAGTGCTACCGCCCTTACCTGGTTCCACGAATGGGCAGGAGGGGTGCTCATGGGTAACCACCCGCTGCCTGCTGGCGAGAGAGGAGGAGGGAAGTGATCCTGTGATGCACGGTTCCCCACTCTCCTCCTCTTGAGACCCAGAGATTGAGGAAACCGCTCTTTTATTGATGTTTTGGGTACCACTGACTGCTGGGCCAGCGGCGGAACAAAAACAAAATGAAACAAAAGATTCTCCACCCGGCCCTCCTCCCGACGAGCAGTCTCCTCCATCTCTGGGTCGCCAGTCTCAGGGCCTCTTGCACTTGCGCTTGCCGCCAGATTTGGCGGGGGCCTGGACGGGCTGGACATCCCGCCTGCGACCGGCTCCACGACGCTGCCTGCGTACCCCAAAGCGGCCCCACAAGATTTGTTTCGGGCAGTGAAAGGTGCCTTCCACAAAGCTCCTCATGCACTTCCGGAAAGAATGGCACTGGAGTGGGGTGCTGAGAACCAGCGCGACCCCCACTGAGAAACCACCCATCCAGCCTCGAAGGATCGGGATGAGGTGGAGGATTCCACACGAGCCTGACATTTTCGGCGGCCCAGGAAAACATAGCCGTCATCTCTGGGTCTGGCTTGGACAACGCTACCACATCTGAAGGGGGCAACACAGCTGAGTCATCATCTCCGGAGAGAGAGAGCTCACCCTCCGATGCAGCGATCGACATCTGGTCGTCCGGGAGAGCAGCAAAGGAAACGGGTGGTGTACCCCATTCTGCAGAGGTCCCAGCCCGCTCCAACGGCAACCCCACCGGCTGCGGAGCGCTTGAGGGGTAAGGAACTCCTCTTGGGGAACATCCTCATGCGAAATTTGTGCGAAGTACAATGTGAGAAAAGGGATAACGACACCCATAGGGCATATACCGGTACCGGACGGACCTTTTAAACATCTGGTCATAGACTACGTCGACATGATAAAGCGGGTACAAGGTAAAAGATACATGTTGGTGATCGTTGACAGATTTAGCAAATGGGTGGAGGCAGTACCGTCAGCAGATTTAGGAGCAGGGACAGTAATCAAATTTCTAACAAGAGAAGTAATTCCTAGATTTGGGATACCATCAGAAATAAGTTCAGATAATGGTTCGGCTTTCATTCAAAAAACTGTAAAACAGGTGTTGCAACAATTGAGAATAAAACAAAGACTAGGTTGCATTTACCATCCTCAAAGTCAAGGACAGGTAGAGAAAATGAATGGAATTATCAAGGCCAAGATAAACAAAATATGTGAAAGTACTAAACTTAATTGGATTGATGCTTTGCCTCTAGCACTAATGAGCTATCGCATGCAAACTAACCGCACCACGCATTTAACACCTCATGAGATGCTTACAGGTCGGCCTATGCCAGTGCCACATTGTAGAGGTCCCTACAAAGGACCGCCTCTAGAGCAGTTACAAATGGAACTTCGTTCATATATGAAGAAACTAACTGCCATACATAAAGCTATCTATTTACAGGAAAAAAGAAAGGAGCCCAGCGAGGAAACGGAGACAACGTGTCCAGTTGTCCCAGGTGACCAAGTATATCTGAGGGTGTTCCGAAGGAAATGGAATGAGCCGAGGAGAGAAGGCCCGTACACAGTGGTGAGAGCAACTCCGACAGCAGTGCAAGTGGAGGGCAGTACAACTTGGTATCATCTAAACCACTGCACGAGAGTTCCCAAGAAAAGGACAGAAAGGGAGGAAAACAGACAGGTGGACAATGCGACAGAGAGTGACAAGGGGGAACCAGAAACACAGGATGAAGTGCAAACAAAAGGCAGCACAGAAAAGGTTTCACAAGGAGTTCCAGTTGTCCTGTCAGAGGAACAGGAGAGGGAAGGGAACGAAACAGACAATGTGTTTGGAGATCCTCTTATGCTTAATGTATCTAATAATGCAACTCCAAGCTCAACCCATAGAAAACAACCAGACTTCTCTCCAAATGCAACCCCAAGCTCCAATAATAGAAAACAACCAAACTTCTCAACAAATGCAAATCCAAGCTCCACCAACAGAGAGCAATCAGACTTCCCTTCAGTTACAAACACAAGAGGTAACCAACAGCAACCAGACTTCCCAAGAATTGACTTTTCAGCCCGCAAATGAATCTAGCAGTGACTTTAACTTAATCCAAAATGAACAAGCACAAGTTGAGGAGGAAAAAATATCTAGACAAAATAGACACATTGCAGATGACAATTATAACATCACAATTAAAGGCAATTCAGATATATTATGGGAAAAGGCAGAAGATAATAGTTGGTATAAATGGGTAAATTACACAGCTGAAAAAGAAGAATGGGAAAACTGCATAGTTTGCCTTGAAGCGAGACCGACTTTATATATTGTACCAATACCTATACACAGTTCTAGTTGCAAAATATTTCATGATGAATGGTTTAAGACATGTCCAGGACTGTCAAACGTAATGGGCTTAGATGTATTAAAAATGGGAGGTAAATGTTTTATTGAAAGAGGTAAAGCGATAAATGTCTTTAGAAACTGTACCCAAAAAATGGCATTTTGCCCATATTGGTGCCAGTTTCTCCAATCCACAACGATTTACAGAGAAGCTACTGAATTGCAATGTGAACGTACCCGTAAATGGCCTATTATACAAGAAACAAAAGTACAAAAGCCGCAAGGAAGAATACAATTAATGGCAGATCAGGAATTTGAATGTTATGAGAAAAAGGGAAATGTTAACGTAGGAAGATTTAAAGGAAAGTGTAGCAAAATATGGCAAATACCGCGATGCACAGTTGACTATTTAGTGGTAAAAGAGGGCCCACCACCTATATTTGATGACATTGATATTCCACTGGCAGACATATGGTGGATGTGTGGCTTAGAATATGGCCTTTTGACAACATTGCCAGAAAAATGGTCAGGATTATGCACTAGGGTTATGTTGACACATAAAATGAGTCACATCTCTTTAGACGAAGGAGAAACAAAAGAAGAGAAATCTAGATCGAGAAGAGCTTATGAAAAAGACCCTGCAGTTTATATAGATTCAATTGGTCAACCGAGAGGTATACCTTATGAATTTAAAGCAAGAGACAAAGTTAAATCAGGATTTGAATCAATATTCATTTGGATTGCGCAAAATAAAAATACAGAATGGATCAATTATATCTATTACAACCAGCAAAGATTTATTAATTACACTGATGACGCCTTATCACTTTTAGGAGAACAATTAGATGCAACAAGCCGAATGACATGGCAAAACAGAATAGCTTTGGACTATTTGCTAGCTGAAAAGGGAGGAGTCTGTGTTATGTTTGGGGATCAATGCTGTACTTTTATACCAAATAATACTGCTCCAGAAGGAGCATTCACAGAAGTAATGACCAAATTGAAAAATTTAAGAGTTGAACTTAAAACTAATGCTGGGACAGACGGGAAAATGTGGGATTGGTTTGATCTAAGGTTGGGAGCTTGGGGAGCTTGGGGAGCATGGTTTGCTAAACTAGGAATGTTTTTAGGAGTTGCCATAATGATAGGAGGTTTATTATTTTGTTGTGTATTACCTATACTAAGAACATTGGTCGTCAATGCTACTGTGAAACAAATGGAGATGATAAAAGTCCCAAACAACCAGCGAAGAATCACAGAAAGAAACTTGGATGAGTATTATGAAGGATTGCTAAACAAGCTGATCTTAAATGAGCAAACTTCGGATGATGGATCCAGCGACTCTGATGACTATGAAAAAGAGATATAAGGATGAGCCATATCCTGGGTGTAAGTGCTAGCCTAACCTCTGCCCAAGGATGGCTCTCTACGATGCGCAAAGTATCTGGGCTGAAGATCAACGGATCCGAACTATTGTTTCTTGGAATATTCAATGTATTATGTTTTGAATGTGTTTTTAAGTGTTTTTATGTGTTTGATATACATAACTGTGACAACCACAGGCAAGCGCTGAACCAATCGCACGCTCATGCTTTTAACATTGTATTTTACTATAAAGGGGGAAAGGAGACAGAATCTTTTACTCTCTTCTAATTAAAAGTGGAGAGAGACGTTTGGTTCTGATTCTCCGCCAGAGTGCTGCCGCATCATTTAGTCGTTGATGGTAAACCTGCGTGACTTACTTAGTCACTAGATAGTGTTAGCTGAAAGGACTGAATTATGAAGTAGCACTCTGGGTAGACGTAAACAAACTGTGAGACTTAATGAAGTCTCAAAGGGAGGAATGTAGAAGATTTTTATTGATATTAATCAGAATTATTTAGACTTAATCAAGGTGAATCTTGCCAAAAATGTATCTATTGAATCTACCAATATGTTCTGAAGGCCTTTTTGTCAAAGTGTGTACGTGGCAAAGCACATCTGGAAGGAGTGAGGAGGGGGCTTTTTCCCCTTTACCATAACAAAGTCAGGATGGTCTTCTCTCCTATGGGACAGATAGAAGTATGTACACTAGTAAAATATAGGATGGTACACGTGGGGTTCAATGTATAGAGACCCCCTCCCTTATGTTAATTTTTTGAGTATATATATACGAGAGACGACAAGTTCTCGGGAGGACTCCTTTGCAAACGAGTTTTCAGGTTTTATGCCATTAAAAAATAAAACCTACTCTGGAATCAAACTCTGGCACTGCGTCTTGGTCTTTGAATTACGGCGGACGACACTTCAAAACTCGAAACTTTGGATATCACATCGGGGCCCCTCGGCTACCCTCGCATAGAATCTCGAGGTCCTGTGTCCTTTTGAAGCCAAGTTATAGATACATCCTGCTTTGACAAAAAACAGGTGTTAAGGGGGCAAGATAGGCACTTCGTGGGCATGAGGAAGACAATGATGAGGTCTTGGTGGTTAGTCATCAAAATAGGCACTCCGTGGGCATTTAGGTGGTTAGGGGTCAAAATAGGCGCTCCGTGGCACTGAGGAAGACTATGGTGAAGTTTGGGTGGATAGTGGTCAAAATAGGCACTTGCGTTCATTTAGGTGGTTAGGGGTCAAAATAGTCGTTCCGTGGCACTGAGGAAGACTATGGTGAAGTTTAGGTGGTTAGGGGTCAAAATAGGCGTTCCGTGGCACTGAGGAAGACTATGGTGAAGTGTAGGTGGTTAGTGGTCAAAATAGGCAGTTTGCGTTCATTTAGGTGGTTAGGGGTCAAAATAGGCGTTCCGTGGCACTGAGGAAGACTATGGTGAAGTTTAGGTGTTTAGTGGTCAAAATAGGCACTTCACGGTCATTTAGGTGGTTAGGGGTGAAAATAGGCGTTCCGTGGCACTGAGGAAGACTATGGTGAAGTTTAGGTGGTTAGTGGTCAAAATAGGCGTTCCGTGGCACTGAGGAAGACTATGGTGAAGTTTAGGTAGTTAGGTGTCAAAATAGGCGTTCCGTGGCACTGAGGAAGACTATGGTGAAGTTTAGGTGGTAAGGGGTCACAATAGGCACTTCTTGGTCATTTAGGTGGTTAGTGGTCAAAATAGGCATTCCGTGGCACTAAGGAAGACTACGATGAAGAATAAGTGGCCAAGCAGTGCGAGGGCGCCCCCCAGAGGTGTCCGTACGGAGCCTATGGCCAATTTCGCGGCCTTAACCGCTTTTTCGTAAAATGTCCACGTCACCATTAGAATAAGTGGCTCGTGTCGTCCACAAAGTGAGCGCGAGCCCTCGCACCAACTATGTGTCAAATGGCAACTTTTATAACAAAAAAAAACTAATAGGTGTGTGCAAAACACGGTAGCCAGCACTGAATTGCATTCATCTTATTTGTGACAACATGATGGCCGATAGAGCATTCAAATTATTTCTCGCACTGTTCCACAGCAACAAACTTAACCAAACTAAGCACACACTTTAAAACGAATAAAATCAGTAATAATGGCATGTACTGATTAGTTTATTAGCATTCATATAGCGTTGTAATATACATGCATGTTCTGTAAAACTGCAGTGAAACTATATGTATTGTGAAAAGCGCTATACAAATAAATATGGAAAATAATATTTGCATAGATATACAGACTGACCCAGCAATGCAAGTGAAATGTCAACTAATCAGCTCCCTGGACATCTTGGTGACAAACCATGATAAGTACGTAAGTGACACTGTTTGTCTAGCTTCAGTTTAACCAAACATAAGACTGATGTCATCCATTGTACGAACAAATGATCCCAAACTTTCCGCTATGGAGTTAATTGTAAGCATCCAGACTGCGATACATTTACCGCCATCTCTCGCATACACGCACAGGCAGCATCAGTCAGAGCCGCTTTGAGCTGTCCGGAAGACTACTTTTAATGCTCCTTGTAGGTTTGCGCCTCAGACATATTTAGGGTATTCCAATCACTGTTTATTTATTTATTAAATAACTTAAATATTACGTTTTCGCTAGACTTAAATAGTAAGCGCTTGTTTTGACAGATCTGAGATTTAAAAATGGCGCTACCGGAAATGCTTCAGGGCCAGACATGCGCAGTAGAGTTCCAACGCCTTTGTTATTGTTTACGTCCTTGAAATGGTCTATAGCCTTTGTTATAAGGGTGTGCGATATATATAGTTTGCGATAATTTCGTAATTGTTGTTTTAACAAATATATTGCAAGAATCAAACAAAACACACATTATTTATTAATTTGTAACTGCAGATTAAAGCATGCCATGTCCCTCAGAGCTGCATTAACAGTGGGTAAATATATCTATTTCACTTCAGATGCAGCTTATGTGTTTCCTCTGCATTGCAAAGATGAATTTCGTTGATACCTGATTTCATTTGTTTGGTAACAGCCCAAATGTCTTATTATACTAATTGACTGATTAAATTGATCTCTAATTTAAAAAAATATATAAAATTTAAGTTTGAAAATTCATATATATAAAAAAATAACTAAATATTAGCATTTTATTTTTAAGTTTGATATAAAATAATTGTATTTGTAATTAATACTCTCTTTTTATTTTAAAATATAATAGTATTAACACACTTTATTATTTTTTTCATTATTTTATTTAAAAAGAAAAATCTAACTAAATAAACTAAATGTATATGTTTTGTATAACTACAAAAAATAATTATATTTATAACTCAATAATGTTTTTTTTTCTTTTTTTTTTTCTCTCCGGGCAAGTGACTTTTATACCTGGACAAGTAAATGACAAATTTATTTTCCGAAGGACAACCCCATGAGAATGCTTAATGTCAAGCCCTGTAGTGTATTAAATCTTTGTGATAGTTTGAGCCTTTTCTTTTAACAGTTTTAAATCTCAGTTATTGTGCGCTCTTGAAGAAAGTTTCATTGTTTTGACTGTAGTAACCGAACGTGACACGCAGTTTGAATATACATGAAATGGAGGATGACAGCTAGACAGCCGCAGCGCAGAGAAGAGTTTACATGAACTTGAATTTAGTAACTTCCTGAGTATTGGACAGATGCATCTCTAGTTGGATTTCACAATTCAGTTATTCATAGCTAAATAAATATCAATTAATAGTCTAATTCCAGAGCCTGTGAGAAATTTAGTTTTTCCCCAGTCAGGAGGAATGTTGTTGAAATCGTTGATGTTCATATGGTCTTGGTATGAGAAAAAATACGAGCTGAGCAGAGTACCTTATGATAGTGGTTTTCAATTCAGGACCTAGGGACACACATCACTGCATATTTTATACATCTCACTTTACTGACACAAGCTTAGTTTAGTTCATGGAGCTCTTTCCTTAGGAGCTGATTATCTGAATCAAGTGTGTTTACAAGGTTTCCGTGGGGTCTTAAAAAGTCTTAAATTTAGTTGTATCAAATTTAAGGCCTGACAAAGTCTTAAATTGTACAAGAAAGTCTTAATAATGATTTCAAGAGGTCTTAAATTTGGGGACGGAAAGACCAGAATTGTGATATGGCAGAATGTGACGATTAAACTTCAAAAGGCTACGATTTCATGAAATAAACATGAGTGCTGCAAGTTCAAAGTCCAGTGCTGCGCTTACTACTGATTTTACTATTTACTATGATTTTACTATTGATTTTATGCAACAGTTCAACAAACAAGAAGTTAATATTAAGATACTTACATTTTAGACACCATATTCCCTGGTTTTGCTCTATTTCTCCAACAAAAATCATTCCAAACAGCTACAGCACTGTTTTTGCGTCTCTGAGCAACATTCGGTGTTTCGTTCCTGAATGAATCAACCGTTTAAATGAATTATTAATTTCAATCAATTCAGTTTAATCGCAATGACTCACTTATTAACAGTGAATTACTGCCACCTACTGGCTGTTTTAATTTTACATTTAAAGTATCTTCATTTTTTAAATAATTTCAAACATCAGTTTTCAACGTTTATGTTTCAAATATCAAAACATTATTTATGCATTTGTAACTGCAGGTTAGCATTCTGTGTCCCTCTGAGCTGCATTAAACGGTGTGTAAATATATCTAAATGCCACTTCAGATGCATTGCAAAGATAAATTATGTTGATACTGATTTCATTTGCTTGGTAACAGCCCAAATGCAAGAATTTGACTCAAAAGATGATGCACATTTTTAGAAAAAATGGCTTAAAGGTAAAAAAAAAAAATACCCATAAAACTTATTGGAAAATATTAATTTCTATCACTGCAGTGAACTGACCACACAGAATATGAAGAATATCAAAAAAATTCAGGAGTCATCTGTTCACGGTAATCTTTAAGATACCAGCACAATAACACACTCAGCAAAATATCATCTAATTATCATTATCGGTAAAATCCCAGAAAAAAATCAAGATATCATTTTTTGTCAATATCGCACACCCCTAATTCATGTTATTTCATTCATATAATACTTTTATTGATAATAATTGTTTAAATCAATATAATAATTAATACTTCTGACATTTCTTAAAAATGGTTTAAAGGCTGAAATGTAAAATTGATCATTTTATAAAAGTTTTTGTGAAAACTTGTATCTGAATTGTAAATTATGCTTTTTACAGTCATTTTACAGTTTAATATGGTACTATAAACATTACCCTATCCCGTTCATATGGTATTAATTTTAATTTGTGCAGGTCTTAAAAACAGTCTTAAAAAGTCTTAAATTTGAGCTTAAAAATCCTGCAGAAACCCTGGTTTAACAAGAGAGACATACAAAGTGTGCAGTGCTGTGGGTCCCCAGGACCACAATTGTAAACCACTGCCTTTATAAGCACCTCCCGAGCTCTTAGTCGTTTTTAAAAGTTTAAGAAATATTGGAGTTGGCCTAAATTTGACCAATGTAAAGGCTTTCCCCTATTCCTAAATCATACACAACCACATAATTTTGCTTGTTCTGTCTGGGGAATCTGGGGGCATGGTCTCGTTTAAGAAATTATGTACATTTTAAAGTTAAATTTGTCTATCTGGTGCACTTTGAGAGTTCAATATTAAGAGCTCAGCGTGGAAATTTAACAAAGAAAAAAGTCAATGCAATGCAACCCTCTTTTTAGTTACTGTAGACCCTTAAGAGTTTTGTTAATAGGTTTTAAGCTAAATCTCCTAGCTAGGACTCCTAGTAGTAAGATAAAATTCTCTGTGAAAATGGCCCCAGAGTCTGCCTTTCCTTTAGAAGCTGGAGAACTACTTAAGATTTCAAAAGGAAGATTTAGTTTGTGGCCACCATCAAAAAAAGTCTTGGGTAACTTATTCAAATTGTCTGTAAAAGTATTTGTTTAATTATTTGTATATGTTTATTTTTAATATTTTTATATGTTAATTTTGTAGATTCAAGGGAAAGATGAAAAATAAGGAAGTCTGGGAACGACCGAAGAAGACTGCAGTGAGAGAAGGAAGTAATCATCAGAATGTAAGTTCTTTGAGAATGTGTGTATTATTTATTACAAGTTGTGTTTTCATTTAAATGTAGCAATGTACACAGCTGGTCAAAAGATTGAAAGAGATCACAGATTCTTCTGAGAAAGTCAACATGCTCATTTTCCTAAACAAAAACTGTTTGTTTTTTTGAGGTGGGCCAAATAATACAGGAGAGTATTTTCTTTATTTATTTTACCTTGCGAGAAGCTCAAGAACTATATGGTTCTTTGGTAATTGTAATATTGTTTAGGTTTATCTTCTGATAGTGAAGCAGTATTAAAGCACATCACCACCAGATTTGTAGCAGGTGCCTCATATAGGACACTCAGGAAACTTATTTCTGCAAAAATGTAATAATGAAGTATCTACTGAATTGTTTCATATCTTTTTATCATGTCTTTTTTTGTTGTTGTTGTTGTTGTTTTTTTTGCACCAAATTATGGGGAGATGTATCAATAAGAGTACTGATAATTATTGAAAATTTTCACTAATAACGTCATTATTTAACTATGCCCATCCTTAATGAGACAAACTTTTTTCAGTTGATTATATTGTGCAATCTATGAATTGATGTGTTCAGTTTTCTGTGCTCATGACTTGGTAACACTTTGCATGGTTAAAAAACAGGTGTAATGTTCAAAATGTTTTGGCTTAGTATTTGTAGAAAGTAGCACGGAATAAATGTTGATTCATGAATGAATGCATTGTGTTTTTGTATAGTTTCTATTAGAATTTAATGTTTTTGAATTTGTTTTTCTCTGCATGTATGTCATGAATGTATTTACTATAAATCCCCTATAATTAAATTACTGTTAGATTTTATAAGGTTTCTTTTTTGCACCAAAGATGAGTTTTAGTTCTATATGTATTTCAAGTTAATGGTCGGAGCACATCCTCAGGACCCGGTGTAAATATTAAAAATAAGTGAACGTGGTATTTTAGTCGTTAGGACATACTTGGTACATTCCAGCGACGTAACAAATAACATTGCCACGACGAATATGGGAATCACAAAGTTACGTCGCTGTGACGAATATGGTCTGGTCGAGTTTTGTCGTCACGATGTAACTGTGTTAGCTGGGTTATTACAATTAATGTATCATGTAATGGACAACAGCCTAATCAAACAAGTATAACGTTTTAAGTAAAACTGAACAACATATTTTAACTATTACAATGCTTAATAATAGTTGACAAGCGTTTGTACATTGTAAATGTTAAATTTTTTTTTTTTTTTTTTTTCAAATATCGTTCTTTTCCAAATATTAAAATGATAAATACATAAATATTTAAAATATATTGCATTAGGCCTACACATCCCGGACAGCAAGCAGTGTCGGCCCAGATCCAGCCCACATGGATTTCACACTTTTAGAGAAGTTTTAGTGTATTTACAGAAAACACACTTCTGTTCCCTATCTGTCGGTCACTACGAGTTATGTCGTGACGACATAGGGGATTTACTTTGGAGCCCCAATCATCTCTGACTTAAGAGAAAATGCCAATGAATATTGGCTAGTGGACTTTGCATACCTGCGCCACTCCCCGTGCACACGGGTATAAATAGGCAGCAGGTGCATCCACTCATTAGATTTTTGCTTCGGAGCCGAGTGGCTCTGCGATGTCCCTGTCTGCAGCGATTCCCCTGGGCACTTCAACTAAAAAGAGCAGATTTCCTAAAAGAGCAAATCACGGTCGGTTCACGTCTTTTTAAAGACGCCGTTCCGGCCGTGTCCTCTTGGTTGCGGTCGTTCCCGATCCTCTGTCCACAGCCACGATCGTTGTCTTCAGTGTCTGGGCATCCAGCGCACTGAAGCTGCGTTCGTGTATGGTTTATGCGTTCGCTCTGAGCGTGTAACCATGGCAGCGCTGCGATCGCGCCTCTCTCTCCTCACTGGGATGGGAGGGGCTCCCTCTGTCACTACCCGCGCTGGCTTCTCTGCCATGAGCAGAGAACCATCGGCTAGTACTCTGGGCGATCTGAGGATTATAGTGAGAGCCTTTCCGCCGGGCCAGTCCCCACGGACCTCTCACTCCTCCCGCAGCAGCTGTTCTGTGCGGCTCCCCGGTGATTCTGCTGTGCCGTCTCACGGCGTGCCCAGCGTTTCATTCGGTGCGCCGATAGAGGATCAGATGTCGATCGCAGCATCGGGGGATGGGCAATCGTCCTCTGAGGATGAAGATTCGGCAGGGCTGCCTCCCTCGGGAGTCGCGGCAGCCGCCGAATCGGACCCAGAGTTGACGGCCGTGCTTTCCCGGGCCGCCGCGAGCATTGGGCTGGAGGCGTGCACACCTCCTAGTCCTGAGCCCTCGCAGCGAGATGATTGGTTCCTCGGCATGGGCTGTGGCTCGCGATCACGCCCTGCCCCGGTTCCTTTCTTCACGGAAGTGCATGAGGAGCTGACGAAGTCGTGGATGGCCCCTTTTTACGGCCAGAAGCAGCTCGTCTGCCTCCCCCATCCTCGCTACCCTCGATGGTGGGGCAGCTAGGGGGTACGTTGACATTTCCCAGGTGGAGTGTGCGTTTGCAGTGCGCTCGCAGCCAAAGCTTACAGTGCTGCGGGCCAAGCTGCCTCTGCCCTGCATGCCATGGCTATCCTGCGAGTACACCAGCCAAGGCATTAAAATGCACGAGGGTAGTACCAACCCGAGGTTGATGCAGGAACTGCGCTCGGTAACTGACTGTGCCCTACGGGCGATGGAAGTCACAGCGCAGTCCCTCGGGAAGGCGATGTCCACACTTGGGGTCCAAGAGGGCCATCTATGGCTCAGCCTTGTTGATTTCGACAGTGCGCTGTTTGCCGCTCTCGTCTCCCAGGCTGGACTGTTCGGCGACACTGTCGAGGACTGTGCCCAGCAGTTCTCGGCAGTACAGAAGCAGACCGAGGCCAATTGGGTAAAAGGTAAGTAGCACATCTTGCCCCGGCATGATGCACCGCTCCGCCGCAGTGCAAGCCCCAGTCTGCTTGTCGCCATGGGCACCCTCCCGCATCCTCCAGAGTTGCTCCGCCCCGTGCTGAATCGTCCCATATGCCGGTGCGTCGAGCCTCTCGCAGGAGTACGGCACCCCTGTGTCCCAGTCGGCCCCTAATCGCCCAGATAGGCGACAAAGCTGCCCTGACACAGGCAACCCAGAGATGTGGGAAGCTGCTTTTTCTCAGGAGACGGCAGGGACAGCGCCGCTCCTTCCCCCGGAGGAGGGCCGGGTGGAAAATCTCTGGTTCTGTACCCACATTGTCAAAAGAAAGAGCAATTTCCTTTTCCTCCGGGTTTTCAGGTCCACGGGCTGACAGTGTGCGACGCTTTGCCTCCTCACTCTCGCCCACGACCCATCTTGCCAGTGGCCAAGAGAGTGCGGTTCAGGGGACGCAGTGCCTCCCCACGCACCTCTAGTCAGTCCCCTCTGGGACCCAGGGAGTTTTGGGAGGATGCCTCAGAACGCACATCCTTCTGTACCATCCAGCTCTACTCCCTTTCGCTACACCACCGCAGGTACGTCGATCGTGCCGTTGGAGCCACTTGCACGGCGTCTGGAGGCATGGCTCTCGCTGCCCATCCCGTCTCGTTGGCTCACGCGCATGATTCAACTTGGCTACGCGATTCAGTTCGCCAGGGAACCTCCCAAGTTCAGCGGCGTTCTCGAGACTGCCAGCTGTATTACTCCCTGACCGAGGCTCCCCTCGGCAGGGACGCACTGGCACACAGCTGGCCTCGGGCTCTACGCAAGTATGCGTTTCCCCCAGTGAGCCTGCTTGCACAGACACTGTGCAAGGTCAGGGAAGACGAGGAGCAGATCCTGCTGGTCGCGCCATACTGGCCCACCCGGACCTGGTTTCCCGAACTCATACTCCTTGCGACAGCACTTCCCTGGCACATTCCTCTGAGGAAGGACCTTCTTTCTCAGGGGCTTGGCACCATATGGCACCCACGTCCAGATCTGCGGAACCTCCATGTGTGGCTCCTGGACGGGACGCGGCAGACTTGAGCTGTCTCCCACGGACTGTGGTAGAGACCATCACTCAGGCTAGAGCTCCTTCAACAAGGCAAGCCTATGCGCTGAAGTGGAGCCTGTTCGCGAACTGGTGTTCTTCTCGCCGAGAAGACCCCCGAAGATGCACGATTGGAGTAGTGCTTTCTTTCCTGCAAGAAAGGTTGGAGCGTAGGCTGTCACCCTCCACCTTGAAGGTGTATGTGGCTGCTATTGCGGCCCATCACGATGCAGTGGACGGCCGGTCCCTGGGAAAGCACAATCTCGCTGTGAGGTTTCTGAGGGGTGCCAGGAGGTTGAACCCTCCTAGGCCACCCCTGATGCCCCCCTGGGATCTCTCTATTGCCCTGGCTGGGCTTCAGAGGGGTCCCTTTGAGCTGCTGGACTTAGTTGAGCTTAAGTTCCTGTCTGCTAAGACAGCGCTCCTGACCACTGTCTCCAAGCATTTTCGGTGAGCGAAGAGTGCCTTGTGTTCGGGCCGGTCTACTCTCACGTTGTCCTGAGAACCCGGCCTGGATACGTGCCTAAGGTTCCCACCACGCCCTTCTGCGATCAGGTGGTGAACCTGCAAGCACTGCCCTCAGAGGAGGCAAATCCAGCCTTGCCGTTGCTGTGTCCTGTAAGAGCATTGCGCATATATGTGGACCACACCCAGAGCTTTAGAGGCTCTGAGCAGCTCTTTGTCTGCCACGGAGGTCAGCAGAAAGGGAAGGCTGTCTCCAAGCAGAGGTTGGCCCACTGGTTAGTGGATGCCATCGTCTTGGCGTACCAATCTCAAGGCGAGCCGTGCCCCCTGGGGGTGAGGGCTCACTCCACACGGAGTGTTGCCCTTTCCTATGCGTTGGCGCACGGCGCCTCTCTGGCAGACATCTGTAAAGCTGCGGGCTGGGCGACACCAAACACCTTCGCGAGATTTTACAATCTCCGCGTCGAGCCAGTTTCTTCCCGTGTGTTGGGTAACAGGTAAGTGGCGGGAAGAGCTGGCCGGTGTCACGCTTGCTGCGCCATTCCCCCTCACCCGGGGATACGAGTGCCGTTTTCCTCCTCCAGTTCAGTTCCCCGGACGGCGAACCCTGGTGGAGTTCCTCCAGCACCCCCGGCAGTCAGACTGGGCGGAGCAGTCTGACGCCAGGCCCAGTACTTGTGTTAGCTCGCCCGGGTCTCCGGTCAGCCCCTGTACTGGGCTAGGTGTTCGTATGGCTTGATTCCCTTCGGGTAATCCCATATGTGTATTCTACCACGGTAAGGTTTCCCTCACGGTAAACCCGTGTCTTCCCTTTGACAGAGCCCTCTGTCAGGCCCTGCTGGCAGCTCTCCTCCCTACCCCTAGGTAGGATCTGCCGTATGTAGTACTGCCCCAGGCCTGGGTCATTCCATATCAGTGTCTCCACATGTTACCTCCCTTCGGGCAGGATGTGGCCTCCGTAGCGCCCTTCTCTGGAAGGCTCGCTTCCCCGTCGTTACTGCCAAGCTGTAACAACAAATAGGAAAGACTTGAAGCTATCTTTCATTGAAGGTCGAAATCCCTACCGACTTCTGTGGGGAAAGGAACAGCGGCTTGGCTATCTCCAGCAGCGATGTACTCAGTGGTTCCTGCGGGCACCAAGGTTAGCGAATTTGAAGGTTGGCATTTGTCTGTCACGCGCTTGCTTGTCAGCATCTGCATGCCACAAGGTCGTGACGGGGTTCAGGTTGTGGCGCTTTCCATAGGACCCCTATGTCATCACGACATAACTCGTAGTGACTGACAGATAGGGAACGTCTTGGTTACGTACGTAACCCTCGTTCCCTGATGGAGGGAACGGAGACGTTATGTCCCCATGCCACAATCTCGAACCATTGCTGGTTGCCAGGGACTCGTTCTCGGCTCCTCAGCGTAAAACCTAATGAGTGGATGCACCTGCCGCCTATTTATACCCGTGTGCACGGGGAGTGGCGCAGGTATGCAAAGTCCACTAGCCAATATTCATTGGTGTTTTCTCTTAAGTCAGAGATGATTGGGGCTCCCAAGTAAATCCCCTATGTCGTCACGACATAACGTCTCCGTTCCCTCCATCAGGGAACGAGGGTTACGTACGTAACCGAGACGTTACTCTTACTTAAAGTATATTTTATGTATATTTTGTGAAAATTTGTTATCAAGTAGAGGAAAAAAATATGGAATCATTCAATATTGAGGAAAAAAATATGGAATCATCTACCAAACCACACAGTTAGTACTTTGTTGCTCCTCCTCTTGCTTTTATGACGGCGTGAATTCTTTGGGGCATGGACTTCACTAATGAAAAACAATATACTTCATCAAGCTGGTTCCAACTTTGTCGAATAGCAGTTGACAGATCAGCTTTGCAAGATGGAGCCTTGTCATGGACCAGTTTTTTTGTTTGTTTTTTTTAATTTCCACCATAAATTTTCAATCGGACTGAGATCCAGACTGTTTGCTGGCCATGTCATTGAGTTGATATGCCTTTTCTGAAGAAAAACTTGCTCTGTGCCTGTGGAAAGATGCATTATCATCCTGAAAAATGACATCATTATCACCAAATTTCTTTTCTATTGATGGAATGAGAAAAGTGTCCAAAATTTCAATAGACTGTTGAGGTAAGGATTGCCATTTCCCCTGGTCCTTTACCTGACATGCAACCCCATATCATAAATGAGTTGGGGAATTTGATTGTTTTCTTCAGGCAGTCATCTTTATACATTTCATTAGAATGGCACCAGACAAAAGTTCCAGAATCATCTCCTTGTCCAATGCAGATTTGTGATTCATCATTGATTATCACATTCATCCAATCATCTAGACTCCATGGATTTCTTCTCTTTAGCCCATAGTAACCTTGTTTTCTTCTGTTTAAATGTTAATGCTGGTTTTTGTTTGGCTTTTCTAAATTTAAATCCCATTTCATTCAACCAATTTCTTACAGCTCTGTCACACACATTGATCCTGTTTCCGTCCATTTGTTTTTCACTTGTTTCCTTCTGAATTTTCTATTTTCAAGGCAAATTGCTTTGAGTTTTCTATCCTGACGCTTTGAGGTCTTCCTTGGTCTTCCTGTATGTTTTCCTTTTGTAAGCTTTCCATTTTGTTTATACTTGCACCAAATTTTAGAAACAGCTGACTGGGAACATCCAACTTCTTTTGCTACACTCCATGATGGATTTCTTTCTTGAAGGAGTTTTATAATCCTTTCCATTGTTTCAACAGACAGCTCTCTTGTTGGGGCCATGTTTCCTTTCAATTAGCCAAGTCCAACAGCTCGTTAAGGTCTGGAAGCACTGTCTTCTAACTGCTGACTAATTAGCATTTTAGATATGTGCCGGTATTTATTTCAGAAATGCAAATTACAAGCTGATTCCATATTTTTTTCCTCAACATTGAATGATTCCATAATTTTTTTTCCTCTACTTGATATGGAAAACAATTTTCCATTAATTAAAATGTTTTAATTTAATATGTTTGGGGTATGTTTCACATAAACGGTGTTGAATTATCAAGCAAAAATTGCTTTGTGTCATTTCTGTGATTTGTTTACTTGTTATAAAGTCAAAAGTTTGGGTGAACATCTTCTAAGTGTGGTGACTCCTTAATTTTTGCCAGGGGTTGTAGTACTCTATAGACCTGTCACCTTGACGAAGGCAGAGGAGGCGTGAAACTGCTGGGTTCATTGTACGGTCATGTATTCTGTAACGACCGTCCACTGAGGCGAGCGTAGTAATGAACCCAAGTGCAGCTTTATTATACAAAGTGAAATTCAAAATACAAACAAAGACTTGACTTGACTTGAACAGACTTGCCTTGGAAGGAACTGACTAGACAAAAACAGACTTGACTTGGCATTAACAATCTAGACTCACTGACAACAGGTTACAACACCAATACACAACAAGAGACAATAGATGCGTTTGTGATGCACTACACAAGCTGGCAAGAGTAGCCACTTGCAGTCGGGGCGGAATTAAAAGCGGAGACATCAAGTCAGACACTTTCTGCTCCCGGTAGTGATGCTCGCACGGTGTTTCCATACTCTTATCGCAAATAAAGTAAATTAAATGCAATATTTGTCAAATACACAGAAATGTTTTTATGAGCAACAGAAACACTTTTTATAT
The DNA here is from genome assembly GCF_012432095.1 of Onychostoma macrolepis. Classification (NCBI taxonomy): domain Eukaryota; kingdom Metazoa; phylum Chordata; class Actinopteri; order Cypriniformes; family Cyprinidae; genus Onychostoma; species Onychostoma macrolepis. The sequence goes on along the minus strand of NC_081159.1, from coordinate 32,228,308 downwards.
ACTGCTTAATACAGCGCCATCTGTTCATGAATAAACTTCAACATAAACATATACTATTTAAATACCAATAAAGTGGGGAATATATATTTTTATCGTTGTTTTATTGATAAACGTGATTCAATATAACAGTGCGACTACACTAAAAATGCTTTTACTGTAAAAAAAAAACAAAAAAAAAAACAGATTTGTGAGAATTATTGGAATTGAATTGTTAGAATTACGCAACACACCTTGTGCTTGTCATCACAGAATCTAAGAAATGAGGATAAAGTGTGTTGTCATCAAGGCTCTTGCAGCCGATTTTGAGCAACTGCAGCGCCTGACCTCAGCGGCTGGTCTCGTTTTGCTCTCACAGTACTTTGATGGTATATGTGATTTCAAGGCGGCTGCAGCGCCGATCAAAGTCGGACAAATGTTCTAACCAGAATGCATTGCTTTTGTCAGGCGGCAGCCGATTTTTGTGACACCGCATGAAGTCGAACACACCTATTGGCAACATGAGGGCTATAAATGCCAAACAGGGTCACATGACACAAACCAACCGATGGGAAACAAGGCACATGACTAAAGCAACTAATCAGAACATGACACAAGGTGCGTTCGACTTGAAGGAGCCCTGCGCGGAATGAACATTGTGTGACATCAAAGTCCTGCGAGAGCGATAAGAGAGCAGATGGATCCTTATGCTTTCGAATCACTCTCGAGGTACTTTGATGTCATACACTGACCATTCTGCGAACACATCTACAAACACTAGGCAGGAATTCACAAGGATCAAGGGAAATCACATGACTAGACAGGAACTATGACAAAATAAGAGACATGAAAACAATGAACATGAAACAAACCCCAAAACCAGGCGTGACAATTATATTCATAAATTGTCTGGATTCAGTCAAACTTACTATGCGTGTCTTTATGTGTGATTTTATGCAAGGCAAGGCAAGACAAGTTTATATATATTGCACATTTCATACACAATGGTAATTCAAAGTGCTTTACATGAAAGGAAGTCAAATAATAATTTAAAAAATAATAATAATCATAACAATAAAATCAAGGAATTTAAAAACTGTTAGTGATGTGCTCTTAACACACACACACACAAAAAATAAACATTCTCAAGCTTTGTTCAAACTCTTCCCCACTTAGTGAAAAATCCTTTCAAAATACCTAACTATTCCACAACTTCACCCCCTACTTACTTTGACCATCATAAAATAGAACTCAGAGGTCCTACTTTCAACTGATTAACCAACAAACTTGTCTTTCTTTGCCCACATTCTCTTTACCTTCACAGCATTTCTTTACATTAAGTAAAATAATAATAAAAAAATGATCACAACAATAAAACATGGAATTTAAAAACTTTTCAAATGTTTTTTTTTTTTTAAATTAAGATGAATTTAAAACAGTTAAAAATAGAAAATGATTATACATAAAATACAGTGTAATCAGTTCGGACGTTGCACAGTGCTCATTCAACAAATGCACAGCTAAACAGATGAGTTTTGAGTCTGGATTTAAATGTGGCTAATGAAGAGAGCACTGAGTTTACCAGTCGGAGAGCAGCGGGGAAACAATAAACGATAAAGGACATTCCTACTTGGTCTTGTAAGTATCTGTGTTTTCGTTTTTGCATGTGTTCATTATTTATCTGTATTGTGTGTTATGTTTAGGAACCGTGACATTTTAGTGAAGGGAACAGATAGTAGTTGTGATCCGTGACTAGGCCCACAGTTCAGCATGCATGTGTTCAGAGGATTAATTGCAAAATTTAATAGATAATAGAATTAAAAGTTTTATCATTTGTATGAGTTTACAAACTCAAGCAATGTTAAAACAGTGCAAGAAGAGGCGAAAGAGCAAACAATAGAACAAAAACAGCTTTGCCAAAGATTAATCTATATTAATTTATACAGTGAACACACTCAGAAGAATTGGACAAACTGAGGAGGAGTTTCAACATCTGGAAAAGCAGTTGGAAATCGAGGAGATCCGGGCAGCAATGGTAAAAAAAAAAAAAAAAAAAAAAGAAAGAACTCTCCAAAACAACATTTTCTCACTAAAGCTCTCATCTTTGACAAAGTCCATCATTTATTTTAATTATTATATTGAATTTTTGACTGAACAATGGCTTGTTACATACAGAGAGTGCATGAGCTAATTGAATAGAATATCTTTGTTCAAGTACAATAAGATTTATTTTGAAACTTCCAAATTGACAGTAAAGCTTAAAAATACAAATTGGCGAGCCGACCAATCTAAAAATGCTGTCGGTCAGCCGGCGTTTTTTGGGTGGCACGCCACCAGCGGTTTGCCATGGCTGGGCCTCTGTCGGTACACCAGTGGCAAGCGGAGGGTCCGTCTGCAGTATTAAAATAGTGCAAATAGCTCAGATGTGCAATGCAGCATTAAAACCTAAACAGTACAAACAGAAAACGTATTGTAATAAAAACGGTGGGGGTGAATTTATTCTTCCATGTACATTTGAGGTTAATTTGTGTACTGGGCTACTTTGTAGTTACAGCAGCTATCATTGTGTTGTTATGAAGTCAGTTGTGCCACACAATTTTGGAGGCAGAGACAGATTGTGGGGGGCACTAACAGAGAAAAATTTAAACTGCAGGAATAAAGAGTTTTAAAGGGTTAGTGATGGAAAACTTGCAGGTCAATGGGCATCAATGTTTAAGGTTGGTAAACACTTGTACACTGACGCATATAATACTGCCTGTCTGACATTGGCATGTGTTATTCAGGTGTCGAAGTTGTGCAGAATTAAAGGAAGGAACCTCAAAGCCAGTGCCAGAAGGATGCTGGACAGGTAAAGCCTTAAAAACGTGCCACGCTAATAGAACATTGTGGTGTCAATACTCAATAAGTTACAATGCAAATAAGAAAATTAAAAAAGAATTACTTTACTGGTCATTTTGAAATGTCAAACTTTGTCCGCAATTGTTAACCACCTCAATCTGCATTATATTTTAGGGTTTTAAAAAATTCCGTCATGTCCAAATTCAACATGGTCCGCTGCAGAAGGAGGCATTTGAAAAGACTGCACTGTTCTCGGTCATTAGAGATATTTATATACAACTTACAACATTTACCAGAGAGATTCTCTCTCTTTTTTCTTTTTTTTTTTTTTTTTTTACACACTGAATGGTGATACACAATATATATCTTGTTTTTGTTTTTAGTAGGCATCCAAGCAAAAGAAAACGACTCCCTGTCACAGTTAGTGTAATTAAAGTAAAACATGTCAAAAAAGCTTTTCTTATGCTATTTTTATTTTATTTTTTTTATTTGGCAGATGTTGTGATGACCAACTTCCTGGCAGTAACAGAGTTGGACTTGAGGAATGCATTTGAGAAGCATTTTAAACAAGAAATAAAACCAATAATGAATAATTTCCTTTAAGTTCACTGTTGGTTGTTTTATTTGTTCGAATAAGTAAACCAACAAAAGGGTTAATCCTTTTTTTTTTAATGTTGTCATTTATCTGTAATGTTTTCATGTTAAGTGTGATAACATGCTCTTTTTTCTTTTAAATATCTTAAATATTTTTTTCATTTTTATATTTTTATTATATTAAGTTGTTAAATTCCATATTTGTTATCATAATATTTATATTTAGGTGTATTGTATTTATACTATTATTTTGTCATTAATTCTTTAGTATTTTTATAATTTTGTATTGTCTTAAGTGGTCTAAATTGTTAATTTTTATTTCTCTTAATAAAAGCTGTATATTTAATTTGTTTGGATGGATTGCCATTTTGTTGTCTGTTAGATGTATATATGTAAGCATTCATTAGCTGTCTATTTGATGACTAGTCTATTCTTGGGCTATGGTTAGACGTCTATTAAATTTTCACTGACAGCCCAAATTTAGCCTTGTTTTAGCCTAGACGTCTGGGCTGTGTTTGGATGGCTATTATCTAAAAATAGTTGGGGTCCTTAATTCTTGGGTCTCCGTTTGTAACTATTTGACTTATTAATCATACAGTAAGCTTCACTCTTAACAGTACTAAATCAAACATCCTCCCTTGCAGATAACAAATGTAAGCGAAACAATGTTGGTTGTGCATGAAAGCCTGTGAAATGTAAACAAGGGTTAATTGTGGGAACACAATAGAATAAAAAAAGTGCTATTGCACTTTGATGGCCCATAAAATCCTTGTTAAGCTCTGTTAAACATATTCGTGTGGCTAAGGGGTGGCCATTAAACACATCACAAGGGCTAATAAATGAATTATTTAAAAGTAGCACTCCAATTACTAATTGATTAGAGCTGAGCAGGCCTCATCAATAAAGCACGAGGCAACAGCTTCAAAACCCAAACAGGCATAACTAATACATGAAAGGGCCTTAAAAGTTATAACGTCCACCTTAATTAGTAATTAATGTTTCAAAGAGCCCAAAATTTTCCTTTTTTTTTTTTTTTTGGAAGCCATTAAAAGAGTCTCATATAGCCAGACATTTGTATATAAATGTTTTAATTGTATTACTGTCACCTCCATCATCATCTCCCTGTTTCTAGTGAAAATTTGTATTGTGGTAATTAAATATCACTAAAGCTCTGTGTATTTTGCTGGAAATCATTAGACAATTATGCTGCCTCAGAAGTGTAAGACTCCATCCACCAGCCCAAAAAGCGGAGTCCAGCGGCCTGGTCGAAGGTTTAATGTGTGTTCGGCCTTTTACTTGCGCCTCTGAATTTATCAGGATTTAGTTTCAATTTTAATCTAGCTCCATGTTCTATCTGACTCCAAATTCAAGTGACCATTAAATTTAGACAATATTTCTAATTAAAAATTGATCACAGATATCGATTGTATATTAACTTAAATATTTGATTATTCTGTAAATCCCATACTTTCAATTATTTGTTCACTAACCACCCAGTGTGATTCAACAGGTCATCTTGTCAAGGATATAAATTAATTACAACAATAAAATAAAATTTCTTCATGAACAAGAACATGAACAACAATATAACATTAGACCACAGAAATTCCAAAATGACATATGCCTTAACATTTAACTTCCAAAAGTGCATTCATCTTTGCCATGTTATATTAATTTAGTTGATTAGTGCTATACGCTGTATTAACAAAAAACATTAATGGCATTAATAAAAACAGTTATACTGACAAGCTACAAAATATCACATTCATAATCAAATGCGATTATGAACATGATATTGTGTATCTTGTCAGCGATCTTCGGCTCTGTGTATTAAATGCCACTCCATCTGAAAGCACGTGAAAGAGATCACACAGAGCTGGCTTTACTGACGAGATGCGCATGACAATCACATGTCCCGGCCCATGGTGGCTCTCAAATCAACTGGTGCCTCATTTATAAAGTGTGCGTATGCACAGATTTGATTTTAGAGTGTGTGTGCACTTAAATCCACGCCAGTGCTCATATTTGTAAAAACTGTCTTTGACATGGAAAAATGCTTAGCGCCACGTCAGGGTCTGAGCAGACGTACACACTTTTTCTTGTTTGAGTACTGCAGGTTTTTGGAAATGTAAGCTGTTCTTGCAGCTCGCTGTTCTAAATTAAATAATTTGGATGATGACTGGCAATCTTTTACATGTTAATGACATTAATTATGAGTTGTTTACAAGCAGAGAGCTGAAACCATTCATTTGCGCGCAAGTTCAAGATCAATTGTGATTCATAGATCTCACATCTGAAAGTACGTGCGCTTTCTGTACATAGGTTCATTTTATAAATGAGGCCCCTGGTTTTTGCTCCTTGTGTTTTCTAGTGTCTGCTTGTCTTTTGCTATTAAAACCTGCCACATAAAACTACTTAAGTATCAAAAGTACAAGTAAATTTTATAAATATTGGCACAGTTGTATCAGTGGCAACCTAACTGAGAGTCTGGAAATACATTAATGTAATATATATACTGTAAAGAATTTGACCGTAAATTCAAAGTAAATTACTGGCTACTAGTTGCATTACTTTCACAGTAAGTTACTGTGATTTAGCAGTAAGTTCCTGTAGAATTACTGTATTTAGCTGTGAAGTTACAGTCAATGCCATCAGATTACTGCAAATTAGCAGTATTCTGCTGTAGACTTATAGTGTAAACTGTAATAGTGATTCAACTCAGTAGCCAGTATTGTGTTTTTAATTTACTATAAAATGTATTGTTAATTAAAAACTTTTCATTTAAAATTTACTTTTAATTTATTATAAAATACTGTCATTTTTACTTTTTATCTGTTTACTATGAAGGTAAAATGACGTCAAAAAGATTTGCATGCGCAGGGTAAGATTTGTGAAAGTGTACATAAGATCGCAAGCGTAAATTAATTTTGCATTCTCAAGAAGAGAGTTGTAAAAGTGCAAATTGCATTTCAAGCGTAAGAAAAAAAAGATTTGCAGCCTTTTACTGTTATTTGTAAGTGTATATCAAGTATTGTGAAACTGCAACTTCATGCCAAGGCAAAATAAATATGATCTGTATTCTTCTGACTTTCATTTTTCCGCGCTTACACTTTTGGCGCTGTTGTTTCGCCCAAATACAGCCAAAAGTATTGCAAGCCTGTGCCCAGTGTTTTGCAATTGAAAACAACCTTATCAAGAACTGCAAAACGGATTGACTGCGTAAAACCAATATGTGTGTGTAGACAAAAAAATCGTTGCAACTGTCTAAATGACTTCTTGCGTGCATAGAGCAAAATGTTCGCCAAATAACCCGCTGTGTACGTCTGCGTCTTTGCGCTTGCAGTTTTGGCACGATTCTCTCACTGATTTCAGATTTGCAAGCGCGTGTGGAAGGCGGGACCTTCTTCTTTCAGCCAATCAGATGAAGCTCTTGCTGACTCTCGATTTACTCTTATCTGATTGGTTCAATAAAAACTCCAGACGTGAGAACACATCTTTATTTTAATTTGACTCAGCGTCATTCTTATTTCGGGGATGGTATTTTTAATGCACAGATACATATAAAAAAATTCAATAAATAATTAATAATACAATAAAATAAAATAATAAAACAAAAAAGCATGATCCTTTATAAGCTGTGTAGGCTACCATTAGACTGACTACCATGTGTTCATTCTGAATTTCGAGCTAATATTAGGAAATGACATTTCTGTGTATTCACTCTATTTATCCTAATCATCCTCCTCCTCTTCAGCAGACCATATGATATTAGTTTGTAATCTTGATGCTACTGAAAGTATCTGCACTACTATGCATAATTTCACCATGTCTCCTGATCAGGGTTGATGCCAGATTTTTGTTTTCCTTTAACGTGTATTTAAAGGAGATTTTACTGTACTAAATATTTACCCCTAAATTATGCATTTACCATCTGTAATGCCATGTGAAACCACTAGATGGATGTATAACCATATAAAAATGTCAACATTACTGTGTATTTCATGGTTTCTGGGAATATTTGATTCAGACATAGTTATTTTGCATTTGGTTTTTCATTTAGATGCATATATTTAGACATTATTAAAGACTATATTTTGTCAAAGTAGTTGTAGTTTTTTAAATGTTGATTTGGTTTGAAGTGTCAGTTTTTGCATTACAGTCAAATCTGGAGACAAATCGCTATTAAACATTTTGATTGTAAAGTTTAACATCATTTCAGTGGTGTAGGCAGATTATCTAAAATATTAAATTTCAATGCAATGTCGAACCAATCCAATAATGTTCACTCTAGCTTGAAGATCAGTATATAAACACATGGTAGTCAGCCTAATGGTACACAGCTTCTAAGGATCATGCTTTTTGTTTTATTATTTTATTTTATTGTATTTATTTACTTTTTAATATATATATGTGTGCATTAAAAATACCATCCCCACAATAAGAATGACGCTGAGTCAAATTAAAATAAAGATGTGTTCTCACGTCTGGAGTTTTTATTGAACCAATCAGATAAGAGTAAATCGAGAGTCAGCAAGAGCTTCATCTGATTGGCTGAAAGAAGAAGGTCCCGCCTTCCACACGCGCTTGCAAATCTGAAATCAGTGAGAGAATCGTGCCAAAACTGCAAGCGCAAAGACGCAGACGTACACAGCGGGTTATTTGGCGAACATTTTGCTCTATGCACGCAAGAAGTCATTTAGACAGTTGCAACGATTTTTTTTTCTACACACACATATTGGTTTTACGCAGTCAATCCGTTTTGCAGTTCTTGATAAGGTTGTTTTCAATTGCAAAACACTGGGCACAGGCTTGCAATACTTTTGGCTGTATTTGGGCGAAACAACAGCGCCAAAAGTGTAAGCGCGGAAAAATGAAAGTCAGAAGAATACAGATCATATTTATTTTGCCTTAGCATTTAGTTTCAGTTTCACAATACTTGATATACACTTACAAATAACAGTAAAAGGCTGCAAATCTTTTTTTCTTACGCTTGAAATGCAATTTGCACTTTTACAACTCTTTTCTTGCGAATGCAAAATTAATTTACGCTTGCTATCTTATGTACACTTTCACAAATCTTACCCTGCGCATGCAAATCTTTTTGACGTCATTTTACCTTCATAGTTTACCCATTCAATAACCTATAACACTGGAAAGATATGTTCAATTCAAATAAACACAAAAACAATCAATTGTACACATTTATTTTGCAGTTTAATAAATTCTGTCTAAACTTTCCAGCACAGAGGTTCAGACGGTCATGCTTCTCTCCATTGAACCAGGACACACTATAGAACATATTCAGTGATCATCTTACTGCATAACTACATCTAACTTAACACAAAGCCAGAGTTGAGTTTGTCCATTTTGGCGTTGGAACATTGCTTACACACTAAATTGACATCCATTCGAACTCAATGAGTTTCCTGATCAGTGTACAGACTTGCTGGTATATGTCCTCTCTGCCACTTTGAGTTTGTGCCTGACTCTGGATTGATGCCCAAGAAGTACCTATAAACAAAAAGGCAGAGAGGAGAGCTGTTAGTTTCTTTCAGGTTGGATGAAAAAGTGTCAGTTCCCAGTCATCACATTCAGTGGGTCACTGCTGTTGCAGTACAGACCAAAAAGGTGACAGAACAAGGTGATATTAACCCTAACCATTTAAATAACAGCATCTTAAAAACATTTCCATCACAAACACACCGTCAAGAACAGTCCTGCAACAAAGTAGAGGTGTGTGATTTATCCAGCCAGAGCATTTGCACACAACTGTGTACATCACTTTATATGTACTGTTTGCAGAGGATGGAGCATCCTTTTAAAAACAGCTTCCTCTCTGGTCTCCAGCACAGCTTGTTTGGTCTCCACACCACTTTTTTGAGGGGGAAAAGGGGAGAAGGGGGTCATCATCACTTGGCTGCTGTGGTCCTGTGCAGCTCGCAAAATCCCAACACATCCAAACATTCCTTGTTTAACCCACCAAATAAAAAACAAGCCCTCAAGTACAATGTTATGTAGAAATTACTTTTGGTAAATTCCAGAGTGCAAGAAGCATCTTCAACATACTTCAAATTGACCGTCGAATGTCAGCATCCATGCCCTCGTCTACATTGTGTCACCTGGAACAGAAACAGATATACTGTTACCTACTGTTCAGGGGTGACCCTGAATAGTCAACGATTCGATGCTTTGATAGGAGGAGCCTGATTCGAATCCCAATCTCACAGTCGAATATTCGCAGATGTTATGATCATGCCATTTTGGCTATATGGGGGTGCTGAATGTCTGATTTCACATAGAACTACCGGTTTTCTCCAGATAAGTTAATATACAGCCTATTAAGATAATGCTGTAAATAAGAATCTGAAAAGAAGGAAGCTTTAAATAAATATTTTAACGTGCATGAATAAATCCAACCACCCCTATAGATTTAAGTTGTACTTTCCATAATCCGTATCTGGCAGAGGAGCATCTTGGCGGCAGAGATTTAAATCTTTAACAAGACTCAAACTGACACCGGCAGAGTGAAAGACTGGATTTTTCCGATCAGGTAGGGTACGAGTGATTTCAGCCAGTTTATATATATTGTAGATATATTATTTATCTCGTATAAGATGCATTTGGTTGAGTTGTGCTACAGTAAAGCGCTTCAATGTAGTAATACAGTGATTATCTCTTCAGCGCGCAGCGCGAGCAGTATAAACAACAATGCAGAATATTAATAACTAATATTTATTAATGGGACTGTCTTATAAATAACATTATAATGAGAACACTATTATAATAAAACGCTGTGAAGTTTTACAGTTTAGTTGCCGTGTTTCTGCAGGTTGTTGCGTGAAGAACGCGTCCACAAAAGGAGTTCATTCAGAGCTGCGCAGACACGTTCAAGCTTTCAGGGCACTTTGTGCAGATAGCCTATAAGGTGTAATATAACGTTATGTTGTATAAATAATAAAGCATATTCTATATGATATAAATGATGATTTAAATCCCATTGATTATAAACCTGCTATCAAATGCTTAATTCTACTGGTCATCTTTTTTTTTTTTTTACAGTGCACATGGCAACTGTTTTTATATGGCTAAATAACATATTATTTCACTGTATTATGCCACTGTCTTCACAAAGAAGTGTCTAGAGTCATGAAATGATTATGTCTAGTCGTCAACTATATTTTTACCCTGTTGTTTTATGTTCAATACTTTTTAATACAGCCTACACTAATCCATAATGGTAAGTAAGCTAAAATTTTTTTTAAAAAAAGCCTGCACTGACAACGAAAATTAGAAGGTAGTAAATATTTGGGTGATGTAATATTATAATACAATGTCATTAATCAATATATTAGGATAACCTATCCTATTGTTATCCTATTTAAATTAAAATAGTCAATAGACAATAATGAGCAATACTAATTCACCACACTGCATAGGATGATGCTATGACAAATTCAAGCGCACAGCTTCACCTAGGCCCAATTATTAATTTGTTTAGTTGTATCATGTATAATTTGAATAAGAGACTCCAATAAACGGGTAATCAAGAAAAAAAATGTTTTATTCATTACATGCATAGATCTGATTTTTTTTTTTCTTCAGGAAACAGGAACACAGTAGCGAACAATAAATATGGCAAGACAAAATGTAATAATAAAACCAAAGTTTGACCAATTATGAGTAACGTTAGGCTAAAACATCTAAATATGATGTCTGGATCACTGTCAGATGAGCCATCAGATGCTGAGCCGACCCAGGACGCATAACTTACCATCAGACTCTCCATCACTCATCGCATTTAGTGTTTCTAATACCTACCTTCCATAAATCGCCTGCTTTTAGTCATTTTGACTTTATTTATGAAACTGATAACCGCTAAATCTGTGAGTGAAAGGCATTGCCTAGAAATGTACAATGTTAAAACATAAGCGGCAAGAAAATGACAGCGTAAAAATACATGCATTATATAGCTGGTAAATTTGACCCGTGCTGCGCTTATAGGTATAAATGCTCTGTTTTTTTATCTGGATTGTAAATTACATAATTTTAGTAAAAGTAAATGACTGGGAGACTTGAATGTTTTGTTGAAAATCTGTTATGTACATTTGAAAAACAGCCACGGGTAAAAAAAAAAGTTCTAGTGTTAACCCTTTCAGTGGTGAGTTTAAAATATTCTAGCAGTCCCCCCAGAGTGAGTTTTTTTAAGGCGACCATTATTTTAGAACGTTTGCTCTTACTGTTTCCATGGCGACGCGTCATGATTGTCACGTGACACACCACAGCGACAATAACACTGTATGACAGATCGCTCGTCTTTGGTGATTTCAACATTCACCTAGACAAGCCTTATGCTACAGACTTCCATTCACTCCTAGCTTCATTTGATCTCAAACGCCTTACCACCACTAGCACGCACAAATCAGGCAACCAACTTGATTTAATTTACACACAATTGTACAGCAGATAACATTCTGGTACAACCGCTACATACCTCGGACCACTTCTTCATTACATTTACATTACACTTTGCTACTCCTGTGCCACCAACCCCCCTACCGGTTACTTTTAGACGAAACCTACGTTCCCTCTCCTCTGTAGTATCCTCCTCTCTTCCATCACCCACCCATTTCTCATCTCTGGATGTGAATGCAGCTACTGAGACTTTATGCTCTACCTTAACCTCTTGTCTAGACGACATTTGTCCTCTCTCCTCTAGGCCAGCACGGGCTGCTCCTTCCAACCCTTACCGGCACTCACACACATAATCAACACATCCCTACTCACAGGCATCTTCCCCACTGCGTTCAAGCAGGCTCGGGTAACCCCACTGCTCAAAAAACCTACATTAAACACTTCTCTTATAGAAAACTACAGACCTGTCTCTCTCTTTCCATTCATAGCGAAAACACTTGAACGAGTTGTCTTCAACCAAATCTCACTGTTTCTTTCACAGAACGACAAACTGGACGCTAAACAGTCAGGTTTCAGGAGTGGCCATTCAACCGAGACTGCGCTACTCTCAGTCATTGAAGCCCTGCGAATTGCAAAAGCCCATTCCAAATCATCAGTCCTCATTCTGCTGGATCTATCTGCCGCTTTTGACACTGATAATCATCAGATACTCCTGTCCACCCTCTCATCACTGGGCATCACTGGCATTCCACTTCGCTGGTTTGAATCCTATCTCACTGGTAGGTCTTTCAGGGAGGCCTGGGGAGGGGAGGTATCCAAAGCACATCAACTGTTCACTGGGGTTCCTCAGGGATCGGTTCTTGGACCCCTCCTCTTCTCTACATACACTACATCACTGGGTCCCATCATACAGGCACATGGATTCTCCTACCATTGCTACGCTGATGACACACAGCTCTATCTCTCTTTTCAACCAGATGATCCAACGGTAGCTGCACAGATCTCAGGCTGCCTGGCGGACATCTCGGCATGGATGAAAGAACATCACCTGCAGCTCAACCTGGCAAAGACTGAGCTTCTTGTCTTCCCTGCCACTCCGACTCTACAGCATGACTTCACGATCCAGTTAGGTTCATCAACAATAACCCCATCAACTGCGGTCAGAAATCTTGGTGTAATCTTTGATGATCAGCTGACCTTCAAAGACCACATTGCAAAGACTGCTCGATCTTGCAGGTTTGCACTATAAAACATCAGAAAGATCAGGCCCTTTCTGACAGAGCATGCTACACAACTTCTTGTCCAGGCCCTTGTCATTTCTAGGCTGGACTATTGCAATGCTCTTCTGGCTGGACTTCCGTCAAACACAGTCAAACATCTACAAATGATTCAGAATGCAGCGGCACGACTGGTCTTCAACGAGCCCAAAAGAGCCCATGTTACACCTCTCTTTATCTCCTTGCACTGGCTACCGGTCGCGGCTCGCATCAAGTTCAAGACACTGATGCTTGCATATAGAACAACCACAGGCTCAGCACCCGCTTACTTGCACTCTCTATTAAGAATCTACATCCCCTCCAGAAATCTGAGATCTGCTAGTGAGCGACGCCTCGTGATACCATCACAGAGAGGCTCAAAATCACTCTCCAGAACATTCTCGTTCACCATTCCTGGCTGGTGGAATGATCTTCCCACCCCTATCCGGAATGCTGGATCCCTGTCAATCTTCAAGCAACAACTGAAAACTCATCTCTTTCGACAGCACTTGACTCCATCCTAAACTTAAAAAAAAAAAAAAAAAATCTCTCTCTTTACTTAGTGTTGCAAGCACTTCGTCAGTCTGATGGCCTCTTCAAGATGAATCGCTTTATGTATTCCCCAATTGTAAGTCGCTTTGGATAAAAGCGTCTGCAAAATGACTAAATGTAAATGTTAATGTAAATTTACAACAGCTCTACTGCAACAGCTCAGATGTTACGGCCCAGAAACTTCACAACTTAGAGATAGTGATGGAGGGATTCTTTTGGCTCATACCTCCAACAACCTCCAACAAGAATCAATGGTAGGTACAGTGCAACAATTATAAATAAAAATACTATATATTGTTTATTGATTTAACACACTCTAAATACATGTTTTGTCCCTCCAGGACATCAACACCAGGTGGAGTGTGAGGAAGGCTGTTAAAGACTCCAGCCACCCTAGCCATGGATTGCTCTCACCGTTACCATCAGGCAGATGTTATCGCAGAACCTTCACCAGCAGACTGCAAAACAAGGTCTTTCCACAGGCAATCAGACTGAACTGAACTCGTACCAGTAACAGCACACCAATCTCTTATGTACTGCACTCTATCACTTACACTGACTGGACTCTGATTCACTATTATTCTGCACCCTGACATTCTGTTTGCACTAATTCATACTGTACTGCACTGCAAAGGTATGTGTACTGTGATTATTGTGTTTATTATGGTTTTCATTTCATGTTCTCTGTATAGCATAATATTTACCATATGTTGTTCTCTATCTGTATCGAGTCCCTTATATATGTGTTGCATATATATTCAATACTTGTCATCCATACTGTCATGCTGCAGTTTGCACAAAAGACTTTCACCACCTGTACACTTGTCATGTGTCAGAGTGAATCAGACAATTTAAGATTCGATCAGATCATTGTTGAAACACGAGGAGCTGAATTCCACAAAGAGGCCCAAGACAACATGGATGATCGTAAATTAGATCCTAGTGCCAGCCAGCCTGAAGCAAGCCTAACCAACCAACTCCACCGTTTGAACTTGCAACATTGCAACATTAACACAAAATAACACTTATTGATAATCTCAACTCAGGAAGGAGATTGTCAATTTTGGGGCAAGTAACCAAAATTAATGGTTAAAGAGACACACAGCATGACCATCACATGTAAATCCATGATAGAAATCATGAGCTAAAGACTTCCTCGGATTGACTTTCCCCACCTAGCAGACAAAGACCAGACTGAGATTCCTTCTAAACCCGTCTGACCTTTGTTCCTCACAGAATACCTCCTCACGTTCACAGAACGGCACAAAGACTTCTTTGCGTATGTATATGCACCAAAACAATGCTAAAATAACTTATGAGTAACTAATCATTGATATGCATAACTCCATATTATGTATGTAACCCACACATTTGACTATTATGTCCTAATCACTCATTGTGTACACTCATTGTCTTTTGAATAACTATTGAATAGTTTATAGGTTTATAGTCGTGTTTAGTATGTGTGTGAATATTCATGCTTTAAATGTTTCTGTCAATCAATTCTTTGTAAAATGTATTATATTCTTGTTATAGAAGTCATGTTAAAATACTTATAAAAATTATTGTCAGAGACAATGAAGCCGAGAAAACTCTGCAGAGCAATGTCCAGAATCTTTTTTTGTACCCTCTTTTATATAGTTTTTCCTCTAGGCATGTTCAATACATTTCATACATATGTGTTATAGTTTACCTGTTTACCAGTCTGGAGACACAGCCAAGAAGCAGACAGGAGGCCTTCATTTTATGTTCCGTGAAAGTATGTGCCCCATCATATATTTTGTCTAATGTCAAAACAGGACACGCAGCTTCATCATATGTCTGCACATTCCATTCATGCAGGCCTCTACACACAGGCAGATACATGATTATAATATTAGAATAACTTGATACATAAATGGCTATATTCACATTGATTATACTTGACTAATTTATATTTTGATTAATAAAACCAGTCCAAATCCGACTGTGCCCACCTCAAAACTTCAACCAGCCCACTGACTCCACACCATTTCTCAGCCAACGCCCAAGATGTCATTCTGAACGACTATTGAACCTCCAGCCAATCAACCACTTTGGGAAACACCTTCTGCAACCACTACAACAAAGGGAACCTCCTACAGGCAATGCAAATACCTCCACAGTCTAGCTGAACTGGCACATTTAATATAAAGTTTAACAGCCTCATTTAGGAACTCAATGTGAGGGTTAATTAAATGATTGATGGTTGTTCAGGTCTATACAATTGCACATATTGCTATAAACTTGGGATTTCACATTTTCACTCTCTTAAGCTCATTCCTTCATCACTTTCTCTCTTCCTGCAACTTGTGTGAATGTGTGAGTGCATATGTGTATGTGTTAAATTAGTCCCAGATAGAAAATTGTTTGTGGGCCTTATCTGGTTGAATTTAGGCTGTTGCTATGGCCCACATACCACCACTTCCCACTTCCCTCGAATGGCCCTTAAGCTACTCGCCTAAAGAATACCAGAACCATGCCTGAAGCAGACCAAAACTCACCCACAACTTCACAATGTCCCCAGAAATCAGCCATATCTGGCCCACAACAGTACCGGAAGCCCCAGATTTCAGCCGGACAAAAGCCAAACTGCCAGCACCTTTACCCCAGAACTCAGCCACAACTTATCCAGAAGCTCCGGAAGACAGCCATAACTGGACCAATATTATGCCAAAACTAAACCAGAAATTACTCTATATGTAACTGAGTGGTAAACAGTATAAAAGTTTATTTCTCCCTTTTCATCCCTTTCTTTTACGTTCTTGGAAAACTTTTCAGAACAAATCTTTCTCTTGAAAATATTAAATGAATAAACTACAAAGTAAGTGAACCCGCTAAATGTGTTCCTCGTGGTAAATCAAAATCCCCGGTCACACATTTTTGGTACCATGAGTGGGGCAGTTTGTACTGTCTTATTTGTACTGTGAATATTTTGCAGAGGCGGTGGATGTCCAGGGCGTGGAGGATCGCGGTTGCGGACGTGGTGGTCGATGTGGGACTGATCGGGTTTACAGTGTGCCAGGCGTGATGGCTGTTCAGAAGACTGGTCCAGGTTGATGTGATCCCTTCTGTCAACGTGCAGTGTAGCTCCCAGGATTTCACAGATGCATCCAAGAACTGTGTATCAGCACGAGGGTGTCTGAGGTACTGAAAAGGACTGGGGCGTTTGGACGAGTTTTGCACCAAGGACACTTATATTGGACTGAGTTGTTCATCCTGAGTTATTTTCTTTTTTATCTAATTGTTTAAGATATGTCGGACTTTGATGAACTGCCTGCAGGGGGGGGTAGACGTCCCTGTTGATGGGGCTGTGGGTAATGATGTTATAGAGCAAATGAGGGGTCAAATTCAAGAGTTAAGAGATTTGAGGGACGATGCTCTGGCCAATAGGGCGGTTGGTGGGGGTAATTCAACTCACTCTTACATTTATGTTCCTCGTGAACATCAGATTCAGCCCTTTTGTGTGGAGTACAACAAAGATGGGAGGTCTGTAGAAGAGTTTATCGAGGAGGTGGAAAGGGTTCTACGGGCCAGACCCGGGAAGAACAGTTGGACTTTATTATTGCACTTCTGAGGGGGCCCGCACTGGAAGAGGTGAGTTTATGTGTGGGAAACCAGTCCAGACAGGCCAGTGATTTGTTTACTTTCCTGCAGGAAGCGTTTTTGGGGAATGGTTTAGCGGGACTCAATTGTTGCAGATGTTTTACAACCGCAAACAATTGGAGGGGGAAGACCTTCAAAATTACTCTCATGCTCTCTCTTGCCTATTAAGCTCTGTCACAAAACAGTCCCCAGGTGGTCTGGCTAATGAGCAGGGGATTTTACGTGATCAGTTTGTGGAGGTTGTGCAAGACGCTGCATTAAGGCGAGAGCTGCGGAAAACAATCAGAAAAAAGCCCCACTTGACCCTGCTTGAGATTCGTAATGAAGCCATTCTTTGGTCAATGGAAAAGAGCAGGCCGACCAGAGTTGCAAATAGTCCATTCAGAAGTACTTAATGAAACTAAGGAGAATGCTGCCGGGTCTGAAACTCAAACATCCACTGTGTTAAATGATATTTTACAAGTTATTACTCGGCAGGACAAGCAAATAAGTGAGCAAGAACAAACTATTTCAGAGCTCACTAAGGAAGTCAAGAAGTTGACTGCACAATGGTCAGTGTCAGTTCCACAGAATTTTGTTCCCTTGTCAAAGTCTCCTCCCAGGTTTACAGAGGTGGGAGAACCTATCTGTTTCAGATGCAATGAGGTTGGGCATATCGCTAGGCGCTGCACTATGAGATGGGGTGGGAGACCTAGGAGTGCTGTCAGGACCGATGAAAGGCAAGAGAACCAAGGCCCTTCCATGGCGCTGAGTCAGGCAGCACAAGGGGTAGTGTCTGGTTCACTACCTGAGGGAACGAGTCGAGACAGGTTTCTTGAGCGGGCAGTTGGAACGTGCCCATTGGTGGACTTGAAAATCAGGGGTGTGCTAGTGTCATGTCTGCTCGACACTGGTAGTCAGGTCAGTACTATTACAGAGGGGTTCTTCCGAGAGCATCTATTTGGGAATATGAGTGATGTGTTGTCTACTTCAGATTGGCTGAAGATCACAGCGGCCAGTTTAGACATTCCCTATTTAGGTTACATAGAGCTGGACGTGGAGGATATGGGGATGACTTTTCCTGAGTGTGGCTTCTTGATTGTTAAAGAAACTCCTAGTCCATCGTCTATGGCTATGCTTTTCAGAATGAACATCATCAGTAAGTGCCGACAGATTGTTCACGCTGAATTTGACATCACACTAGGTGGGAGGCTTGACTCCAACTGGAGGGTAGCCTTCCAGCAGGCCCAATCGGTTGAGTTAGTGGAGCGAGGTTCATTCACTCATGTCGCAGGTAAGACTCTGCCCATGTGCCTGCTTGGTCGGCAGCCACTGTCCTGATCAAGGGAATGGCATCAGGGAAAAAAAAGGATGGCTCTGCATGGTTGGTAGAACCAGTAAACACACCTTTACCAGGATGTTTGGTTGTAGTACATCAGAGTCAGAGTTACCTGTGTGTCCAGTGAGAGTTCTTAACCTGTCTCAGGAAGACCTTTGGCTTCAGCCCAGAGCCCGTTTGGGTATGTTGTCCCTGATAGATGGTAGCAATGTGGGTTCATCCTGCGAAGTGAAGTTTCAGCGAATCTCCGCAGATACAGAACGGGTCACTGTCGGTGTTGGTCAGGGTTCTGAACCCCCCGTCTTGGATCACGTTGACACTGGAGGCACGCCTGAACAGCAGGTTCAGTTAAAAGCAGTGCTTGAGAAATATTTAGGTGTATTTGCTTTGGACGATGATGATCTAGGTTATACAGATAAGGTTCAACACGAGATACACTTGACTGATGATATACCGGTGAATCAGCCTTATCGACGCGTTCCACCCAATCATTACCAAGAGGTCAGAGAGCATATCACAAAGTTGCTGAAGAAGGGTGTCATTCAAGAGAGTGTGAGTGCTTACGCCTCGCCAGTGGTATTGGTGCGCAAAACAGATGGGTCACTACGTTTGTGCGTAGATTATAGAAAGCTCAACGCTAAGACGAGGCGTGATGCATTTCCGCTACCTAGTATTGACGAGAGCTTTGATGCCCTCGGGGGAGCAAAGTTTTTCTCAACTGTGGACTTGGCCTCTGGTTATCATCAGATTGCAATGAGTGACAGGGATAGAGCCAAGACGGCGTTCACAACACCCTTTGGTTTATTTGAGTACTGGAGGATGCCGTTTGGGGTCTGCAATGGACCGTCGACCTTTCAGCAGCTTATGCAGGCTGTCATGAGCGATCTGATCTTTCAGGCGTTGATAGTGTACTTGGCTGACATTTTGTTGTTTTCACAAACATTTGAAGAACATCTGGAAAGATTAGAGTTGGTGCTGAAGCGGTTGGCAGAGACTGGTTTAAAGGTGAAGCTGGGGAAATGTCGTTTCCTTGGTCATCAGGTGTCAGTGCAGAGGATTTCTCCTGACCCTGGCAAGGTTGCTGCAGTTAGTAATTGGAAGATCTCCGAAACTGTCAAGGAGTTGAGGTCATTTATTGGGTTTTGCAGCTATTATAGGAAGTTTATCGAGGGATTTTCAAAGATAGCTGGACCCTCACATGACCTGGTGAATCTGTGTCTGAGAGAAGGCAGGTGTGCAAAGAGGCGCCATCCTGTATCAGAAACAAGGTGATGAAAAGAGGGTTATTCCGTATGCCAGCAGAAAGTTGTGTAACGCAGAGAAAAATGATTGCGAATGAAAACGCAATATTTTATTAAATCAACCAAATTCGCAGAAATATTGACTTATATGAACAAAGAGGTGCTAACGAGACAGAGCGTATAAGCGTAACCGCATGTTTTCATAAAAATAAGAATAAAATATTAAGACATCTGTTTTCTGGGTCAGACCTAAAAGACAGATGCCTAAAACGGCTGTATCAAAGCATTGGTGGAGACAGAATAAAAAAGACATGAATCATCCCACCTTTCACTTAAAGGGATACCCGGGCATTAAGACATGTATAGCTTAATATAATGTAAATGATGTCTCTTATTTAAATATGTAGTAAAAAATCCATGAAAATGTATGTTATTTGAAAAAATCGTTTTTGGACTATGGGGGGTGCCATTATTTTATGTGCACAGTACATTCTGCGTTGATGACGTCAAATGGTTGCACTCAGTGAACTACTGGCGCTTTTTACCGCAACACAACTCAGAATACACAACTCAGAGAATAAAATACTGATACGATACCACATTGTGAGGCTTTTGGTTGTAATTTTCAGTCGAAGGGCAACAAAAGAAGCGATGTAATGTAAGACTTCACTGCTTTCCTAGCGATAAGAAAAGGAGAAAAGAATGGGAAGATGCCTGTGGACGAATAAAACTTCCTAAAGACCCGCTTCTTTGTTCTCTCCACTTTAGCCCTGATGCCTTTGAGTCTTTTAGTAGACCACAGCTACTGAAAGAGCTTACAGACGGCTGAGACAAGAAACGCTAGATGCCATCTGTTAGGATGTAAACATGCCGACGAGCGGCCGCTGGATGAGTTCCTCAGCACGGATTTCCCTCGATATCCGGGGCGTTTACACTCCTTGTGGGGAAAAATCGATGGTACAGCATTTGGTTTAAATCTATACTTATATCCATCGCCACCTGTAAGCTCTTTCAGTAGCTGTGGTCATCATATCAGTATTTTATTTTCCGAGTTGTGTTGTGGTAAAAATAGCAACAGGTAGCACTAGTAGCTCACGGAGTCGAACCATTTTACGTCATCAGAAAAATGGTGCCCCCCATATTCCAAAATATGTTTAAAACGATGTGATTTTTTTAAAATAACACAAATCTTTAATGGGTTTTCTACTACATATTTCAGTAAGAGACATAATTTACGTTATATTAAGCCATACAAGTCTTAATACCCAGGGATCCCTTTAAAATTACGTATCAACTGTAAGTCATTTACCTAACTATTTTTTAGAGACATACGCAAAAGAAATGCATATCTATGTATGCACTGTGAAATGCGTAGCTTTAAGAGTTGTATAGGTAACAGAAAAACACAAACACTCACTTTTCATGCTTGGTTTGTCTTATGAACCCACATCGTAGACAGACCAGAAAGATGACCTAAAAGAAATATAATTTGTTTAGTCTTAAGTGATGCCATGTAGAAGGACATATTTAATCGATCAATAAAAAATCAATTCTGTTGTTGTATTTCTTTTGAGAGTTCAACCCTGTTAACCCTAATTACAGAATAATGCAACATCGGAAAATCATCAGACAAGTCTGAATATAAAACACCAGATTTAATTTCTGCACTTATAGAATGTCAAATTTGTTGAATTTTCCTTAACTCTTGTAGGTTCATGAATAAGACGAAAAGAATAACTAGAATAAAGAATATTAATAAAATCTACAATAAGGATATCAAATTTCTCGGAACACCAAGTATGTTACTGGGGCGAAGAATAATTATTTTGTCCTCACTCTCAATCCATCTCAGCTATCATTGAGGTTTTGTCTGTCTGTCTGTCTGTCTGTCTTTTGGCCAGGGTTTTGATTGAATGTATCGTTTTAAGGTGTGCAGAATGCGTTAGATTGGTGCATGAACTATATGTGTGATGGATATTTATGTGTTTTGAACATATTTTCAAGCTCGGTATAAGTATGTTTCTGTTTGAGAACTTGTTGGTAATTTACATGTTGTGAACTTGCAGACAGCGTTCTATTTGACAGCACTTAAAGGATATGAGTTTTATAGTATTTGATAAATGTTTTATAAAGCGTTTTCATAAGAGGAATGTATTGAAGTGGTCGTTTAACAAGTTAATGTTCCTTTTTAAGAGTTTAATATTCAGCATACTGTAAATAAAGCAGTTAAATGAGCACATAGTATTATTTCAATTAATTCCATGTCAACAAACAGTATATACTTCAGTGGTTCTTTGTGTGATTTCATAATAAAAGCATCTAAATTGTTAACAGACTATTAAATTTTACATTAAAACTTAATAAAAAACGTTCAGTAACGCACAGATGTGTAAGACATCACATTAATATGTTATCAGTCCTTTTACACATATTTTGTGCACTATCCATTTTAAGAGTGTGGTTTATCGCGCATGCAGATTATATTTTAAAGTTGTTAAGCCAAATCAATGAGTTTATGAAACTGGTTTATTCTTTCTATAGGTTTATACTTTAAACATGTAGAACATATCCACGTTTATGTGTAGGCTACTCAATATTGGTTGGTCGTGACTCGTATCTGACATGAAGGATCAATGAATGAAACCGTGACCACAAACATCATCAGGTTGAATTCATTTGGATGTTTCACTGATATTAAATGACCCTGAGTTGTTACAAAAGAGATGTACACTGACATCACTGCGAGATGGCTTAAGGAGGCGATGAACCGGTTCGTTGAACAGAACTGTGGGAAAGAATCGATTCGCGGAAATGAATCGGACTTTCCATCACAAAGAGATCACAAAAAAGTGGGGGTTGTAACATCACAACACGGAAGAAGCGTATACTTCACAAAAAGTGTAGAAATGCGAGTCTTTTTATATAGGGTATCTGAGCGTGCGTATAATCAGAAGTCCGACGATTTAGAGCTCTGTCACGTATGAGCATTTTGGGATATGGATCCCCGACCCCATGTTTGTAGTCTGAGGTACATGCTGGGTATTGTAGTTCGCTGACCTGAAAGTACACAACGTTTGAATGAGGTATTATTTACGCGTGTTCAATTTAACAACTTTGTAAAAACAAAAACAAAACGAATTCTTAAAACGTACTTAGACTAAACAAATATACAGTGTCCTCCAAAAGTATTGGAACAGTAAAGACAAAATTGCTCTGTTGGCTGTGGAGTCAAGACATTTACAAATATGATGAAAAGATGAATATGAGACAAAATTACAGAATGTCACATTTAATTATTGGGTGATTCAACACATGGTGTTTTACCAGCTAAGAAGTTCAGCACTTTTAGAGTTTCATCCCCCTATCTGATGTGAGCATAAGTATTGGAACAGTTGCCTCACAGGTCTTTCTAAGTGATCAGCTGTGTCCTGTTGCATTAATTCTTCAGATATTAAAAGCAGGGAATGTGTCGTATCAATTATATCCATTACGTCTGCATTCCGAATCTTGCATTCGATGATGACACACACAAACCAGGATGAAGATGAGGGAGCTGACTTTGAGAGAAAAGCAAGCAATTTGGATGCTAAAAGAAAAGAGGAAGTCAATTAGAGCTATAGCAAAAACAAAGTGCATAGAGAAATCAAGAGTTTGGAAACCACCAGCGACACGTGCAACCAACAACTACCTGATGGGCTGAGAAAACAACAATAGTTGATGACAGACAAATCATAAAACCTAAAAGACGTGTCTGTAAAATCACCAACAACTTCCAGAAAGCTGGAGTGATGCTCTGACAATCTACTGTCCTCAGGAGACTTTGACATAGAATAACAGAGGCTACACAGCAAGATACAAACCTCTGACCAGCTCCAAAAATAAAAAGGCAAGATTAGAGTTTGCAAAAAAGCACAAAGGTGAGCCAGAAGAGTTTTGGAACTGTGTTTATGGACCGATGAGACAAAGATGAACCTTTATCTAAGTGATGGGAAAGCAAAAATGTGGAGAAAAAAAACGGAACTGCAAATGATCCCAAGCATACAGCCTCATCTCTAAAGCATGGTGGAGGTGGTGTCATGGCATGGGCATGCATGGCAGCTTCTGGAACAGGCCCTCTCAACTTTACTGATGACTTAATGTATGATGACAGTAGCAGAATGAATTTGGAACCATCTTGCCTACCAATATTCAAGAAAATGCCACCAAATTCATTGGGAAGTGCTTCATATTGCATCAGGACAATGACCCAAAACACCCTACCAGTTCAGTCAAGGATTTTATAAGGGCAAAGAAATGGAAAGTCTTAGATTGCCCAAGTCAATCTCCAGATTTAAATCCGATTGAACATGAATTTCACCAGCTGAAGAGGAGAGTAAAGGCAGAAACTCCCCAAACAAGCAAAAATTGGAATTGGCTGCATTAATTAAGATAAACAACATATATTATGAGAAATACATGTACAATATTGACACTGATACCTGTTTCATATAATCACATTGTGATGCTGGCGCTTTAAGGTTTCAGCAAGTCAAGTGCATGTGGGAGTAGCGCCTAGCCGAGTGTACTACATTGCTTGTGTGTTTGAGAGATACAAGTGATATAAATTGTATAAAACGCCAAAAAGGTGATAAATATTCACTTGTATTCGTGTCATATTCCATCAGGGAGTAGTATACAGAGGCGATTGTTTTGTGATTTGCAACGATTGATGAGGATTGGTTGTGAGCTCACGTGGAGAGTTGTGTTCGTGTCTCAAATTCGTTGATGAATCATAGAGCATAAGTGTTGTATTTGCTTATTTCATAATATAATTTGCCATGAAAATTCTATTGTGTATACAGTGGGAAAACTATTTGCTGTGTAATAGTTCAGAAATGCTTTTTCATTTATTATCAGAGGGGAGATATAGCGCTGAGTAGGCCCTCTGTGAGATCCGGATTGTGTTCATTATACAGGGTGTAAATCTTTATTTTGTACATTTTATGCAAGTATTTTGAAATGTGTGTAACTTGGGTTTGTGTTGAATTACTTGTGTTCCAAATTCAAGATTAATCTGTGGTAAAGCTAATACTGCGCTATTGTGCATAATTCAGTGATAATTCGAATGATGCAAGTGGCCTTATGTGTGCATCTGTATTTGTTTAATTTGTAGGGGTGTAAAAGCCACTACCGTTGACTTTTTGCCTTTTTTGTTGCCACACTGATTAATTTCTTGTTTTGTACTTTTATACTTTAAAGAGAGGAAACCAATTCTTATTTTACTTTTGTTTATAAATATTTTTGTCTTATTTTGTAATATAACACATACTCAACCCCCCAAAAAAGCCAAAGCTACTTTTAATGCTGTGTCCCATTGGTCACAGTCGAGAATAAAAGACCCCAAGCTGAAGTGTTTGCCTGTGTTTGGCCCTTTATTGTGCAGTAGGCCGTTGGCTGGCAACACCTATTTTTGGTACCAGGAGTGGGGTTCTCCTTGCTAGCTTTGGGGTTGTACTCTGGTTTGTGGCATACAGGGGCTGATATAGACAATGGTAGTGGTGAAGAGGAGTTCCGTGCCATTGCCAAGAGGGTTACCAACAGCTGGTGTGGTGTTCCTGGATAGACGTTGAGGAGGAAGGTGCTTGCTGGTGTTCTGGAGTAGGGAGGTGCTCACATTGTCGCTGAGGGTGAAGTGGACCTCAGAAGACGGACACTTTCAAGTGATCCTTGACGCAAGCTGGTACTGTTATGTGACTGTGTTGCTTTTAGAGCCAGAGACTGCATCAGAAAATGGATCAGGACCCGATTCTGCCCAATGCTCGAGCTGGAGCCATCCAGCATGTGGATGGTGCCAAGGCTATGGATTGTGGTGATGGAGGTAACCAGTGGCACAGCTACAGTCACATATTTTGGAGCTGGGGCAAAAATATGACCAAGTACTGTCAGCTCTTGCCGACATGAGTAATGCTTGTACCAGGTCTTATGTATACATTCCAAGAGAGCCACGGATTGTTCCTTTCAGTGTTGACTGTTGTACAGATAACCAAACTGTAGATGAGTTTATTGATGAAATTGAAAGAGTCATCTGAGTTCAGGGTTTGAAACAACAAGAACAACATATGACTTAATTTTCTTTTTTTAACATCTCAAGATAATGTTCACAATTAATACTAATAGTTGTATTTTTTTGCTGAAAAAAGTAAGATTAATATATGCTGCTTTCTACATTTTCTGAATGTCCAGCCCCATGGGCGGACATGTTGGCTTTAGGCCAAACTGACAAAACAAGCACAGAAAATTTGAACCAAGTGATGTGACCCCCATACTCCAAACAATCTCAACTATGATAACAGTATTGGATGAATTTTTTTGCTCGTGCCTCCTGCAAGAGACTAAAGAATATATATCTAATGGTACACATTGCCTGTTTTAGGGTTAAAGTCAGTTCCCATGTTAAATGAGCCATTTAAAAAGCTTGTGATAGACTGTGTAGGACCTTTGCCTAGGACTAAAGGCTAAAAGATAATGATAAAGATATAGTTCTAAAAATTTTCTCAGTATTAAATAATAACAGAATCCACACCACAACTATAACGATAAATGCACAGAGAAACAATATAGTTGGAATCACTTTCAGAACGATTTTTTTCCAGCAGATGAACGATAAAAACATTGACACCCAATCAGAATCCATCCTGCCATAATGAGCTCGAGAATTTAAAGCGGCAGATGAGCGTGTGCTTAGAATAAACAGACAATATCGTTCGCTGGCGTGGCGCTAATATCATTATCTTTATAGTTATCTTTATAGTTATCGTTCTTGGAGTGAACGGGGCTTAAGTCAGGACATGTGCATTTGATAACTATTATGTGCTCTGCTACCAGATTTCCCAAAGCCTTCCTATATTACGCTCTCTGAAGACCCCCCGACATTGTGAAAGCCCTTGTGAAATTTACCAAAAATTATTCAATCTGACCAAGGAACAAACTTTACTTCTTTACTTTATAGAATGATTCCACCAAACCTTAAAGACTATGCTTCGTACTTATTGTGTAGAACATCATAAGGTTTGAGAAGAGCAGTTACCACTTTTGTTGTTTGCAGTTCATAACACAGTGCAAGAGTCCTTGGGATTCAGTCTCAATGAATTAGTCTTCGGACACTCCCTTCGTGGACCATTAAAGTTGCTTCAAGAGCATCTCCTTGCTGAGGTCCCCTCATCTAAGTCTCCCACCCATGTGCTAGATTATGTCAGTTTGTTTTGTGAAAGGTTCTATTTATTCTGCAAGGAAGTTAGCTTGTCAGTCTTTAGTCTCGTCACAGTCTAAAATGAAGGATAATTATGACCAAAAGTCTGTCAACCCATACAGAGGTCACATAGATTGAAATATATTTTTAATAAATATATTTTGATATATTTAAATATCTTAAATTCAAATAGAAGAAAATATATTTTATATAATATATGTAAATATATTTTGAAATATATATTAAAAATATATTTAAATATTTGATTTTGACCGCTTTTTAATATTTTTCACATATATTAAATATATGTAAATACATTTAGATATCAGACTATCTAAATATATGAATTTGCAATATATGTCCAATCCATATATTAATTTCTAATATTTGTTAACATATTACATTTCTGTACATGTAAATATATTTTATACAATATATGTAAATATATTTTTAAATATATATTAAAAATATATTTAAATATTTGATTTTGGCCGCTTTTTAATATTTTACACATATATTAACTATATGTAAATATATTTTAATCGTAAATATTTACATATATTTATTTCTTTTATATGTAAATACATTTAGATATCAGACTATGTAAATATATTAATTTGCAATATATGTCCATATATTAATTTCTAATATTTGTTAACATATTACATTTCTGTACATGTAAATATATTAGATTTCTATAAATGCAAATATATTTTAAAACATTAAAATATTCAATTAAATAAACTTAAACATGTTTCATAGAATATATTCCCATTCACTCAAACTTTATGTAAATAAATTAAATCTCCACACATGTAAATGTTTTCATTATCGAGATTATAATTTGTCCCTTCATGATAAATAGAATACAAACAACATTTGGACACTGAAAAACCGGAAAACTCTCCAGACAATGTAACTTAAAAACAGTGACAATATAAATTGACTTATTAATATAAAGAGTACATTTATCAACACCAGTTCAGCATGAACCAACCAAATTATGAATGCTTATGATGTTTCTGGCACATAAATGAAAGATTATCCTGGCAGGCTGAAGCTGTGGTGCTTTCAGTTTGGGCTACTACCCAGGCTGATGTGGCCTCTTACCATCTATGAGGTCCCAATCTCAAAGGTAGAAAAACTGGAGAGATTGGTTAGCTCATTTGCCAAAAAGTGGCTGGGACTTCCCAGATGCTTTACTAACATCGGGCTGTATGGTAGAGGCATTCTGGAGATTCCTATTTCCAGCCTTGCAGAAGAGTTTAAATGCTCTAAAGTAAGGCTGGAAATGACACTAACAGAGTCCCGTGACCCATGTGTTTCCCAAACAGCTCCTACCCTGGTGACTGGAAGGAAATGGAATCCTACTGCAGCTACTCACCAGGCAAAGTCAGACCTCAGGCACAGAGACATCATTGGCATTGTGCAACAGGGAAGAGGAGGCCTCGGCCTTGGAGAGAGCAGGCCATCGTGGCATAGGGCAGCTCCAGCTCAGCACCGACGGCTGGTTGTCGAGGAGGTGCGTCGACAAGAGCAGGCAACGAGGTGTGCAAAGGCTGTCTCACAAGCCAAGCAAGGACAGTGGATGAGATGGGAGGGAGTTGAGAGGAGAAAGTTCTCTTGGAGGGAGCTGATGGGCATGGAAGCATTTCACATCAGCTTCATCTTACGTGCTACGTACGACGTCCTGCCTTCCCCCTCAAACCTCAACCAGTGGTACGGAGAAGACCCGATGTGCCCCCTTTGTTCATCCCCCGCAAACCTCAAACACATTCTGGTTGGCTGCAAGACAAGCTTGTCACAAGGCCGTTATACCTGGCGGCATAACCATGTCCTGAAATGTCTAGCAGCTACCTTGGAGGTCAGACGGATAAAGATCAATGCCCTGCCTCCTACATCAGTCCATCCTTCATTTGCAAGAGAGTTCATCCGAGAAGGTGTAAAGAAAGCTAAAGGCCATATACCATCGGACATCGGCCAGCTCGGAGGGGCTCGTGACTGGAAGTTGGCGGCAGATCTGAACCAAAGACTCTCAAAGTTTTTTATTTGTCCAGCCAAAGTACTTATAGGTAGGACACTGGAAATTTGGCAATTACATGTTTTAGTTATGAAAATTAACTACATTAAAAAAATAGTTGGCTCTAACTACATTTTCACCCCTATTTTGAAGTTACTGTACCCTCCTTTTGCATTGTCTGCAAAAAGTGAGAAGTCACACCAAGGCAAAGGGCAGTAACTTCCACATTATCAATATTTGGTTGCTGATCACCATTTACAAAATCGTTACAGCAACACCTGTATAAAATCTAGTGATCATGGGCTCATATAATCTATTGCATATAGTAATGTGGCTGTATTAATGTTATAGGGTTTGATACACAAATATAATTTAATTTAGCTCAAAGGGAATCATTTATGATTTTACAGGGAATTTGAACAGAATCACTGTTTTGCGGTTGATCACTGAGTCGTCAGCGATTCACTGAACGAGCCGTATAACATTAATTCTGCACTGGATATTAAAATCCAAAATATAGTGAAAACTCTATTAATAAGCACAGTAACAAGATCGGCAGATTAAGACATTAACTTGTAAGCACAAAACACAAGATACTACTCTTTTCAATATAAATAAGACTTTATTTATATAAACCTAAGACATAAACTAATCTAACATGAACACACGCATTCACACATTCACACGTTGCAGAAAGAGAGAAAGGATGAGTTTAAGAGAATGAGAATGTGAAATCCCAAGTTTATAGCAATATGTGCTATCGCATAGACCTGAACAAACCATCAATCACTTAATTAATCCTCGCATTGAGTTTCTCAGTGAGGCTAAAATTTATATTAAATGCACCAGTTCAGTTAGAATCTGGAGTTGTTTTACTTGCGTTGCCTATGAGTTACAGGGATCACCTGTCGTCGTCGTTGCAGGAAAGGGGTTTTCCCGAGTTGGTGATTGGCTGGAAGTTCAGTAGTCTTTGAAGTGATGTCTTGGGAAGCCAATGGTTGGGCGTTGGCTGAGGATGGTTTTGGAGTGAGTTGCTGGTTGAAGTTTGAAGCGGGTGCAGACGGAGCTGGACTTTGCAGCAAACTTAACTTTGAACACGAGACTCAACAGAAAGAAAAGAAACTAAAGTAAAAGAATAAAATGAGTAACAAGACTAGGTGGGTTTTCTTCTCATCGTGGTGTTAAGTAGCAACTGGCCTGTAGGCCAGAGCACGCTCAAAGAGCGCTAAAAAAAACAGCGTCAAAACGCGGTGGCGAGAAGAAGAAGGGAGAAGGGAAGAAGGGAAGAAGGG
Organism: Onychostoma macrolepis; assembly: GCF_012432095.1. NCBI lineage: Eukaryota > Metazoa > Chordata > Actinopteri > Cypriniformes > Cyprinidae > Onychostoma > Onychostoma macrolepis. Next base: position 32,197,957 of record NC_081159.1, on the reverse strand, counting down.
ATGATATCCTGAGGTTTTAAACTCGGCTTTTTGGACACATCCCATCTGGTGTCTTGACCAATTAGATAGGCTATTATCTTAGCTAGGGTTGTTCCTTCCATCATAAATCAGCATGTTATCAGTCACATGGTCCGAATTTTACACACTCTTGCAAAGTATACATTTGGATGTGATTTCTATAACCAGAATATGATACATTTGACAAAGAATCAATTGGAAGAAACGTTTCAAGCTAGAATTGTCAAGCTCATACATACCAAACACGAATACCTTAAAGTCATTCAATAGTTATTAAAAAGACATACATAATATGTGCTTAAAACATGATAGTCTAATGTGTGGGTTACATACATAATATAGTGTTATGCCTAGAAATGTCCTTTTAGGATGGTTTTATGTGCATATGAAAAAGAAAGTCTGTGTATTTCTGTGGAGATCAAAAGACATGTTCTTTGGACAGAGGAATTTCAGTCTGGTTCTTTGTCTTCTATGTGTGGGGGAAAAGTCAATCTAAAGAAGCTTGTGATTTATCTCGTGGAACACATGTGATGGCCATCTCTTTGACCATTAATCTTGATTATTTGTCCCAAATTTGACGATCTCCTTCCGGCATTGTACTTATCAATAAGTATTCTTTTGTCTTAATGTTGCGAGCTGTTCTGTGAAAGAGGCTTGTTGGTAAGGCTTGCTCCAGATGGTGCTTAGGAATCTGATTTATGATGTCCTGTTTTCTTGGGCCTCTCCGGAATTTCGGCTTCTCATGTTTCGATTTTCTGATCAAATCTTAGTTTTGTCTGACTCGTTCTGATCCTACAATGTTATTTTATTTTTATTTATTTATTAGTTTTTTGACTAGGCAGTCTAAAAGTAAAATGTGACCGTTTTTGCAACCAATTTATTCGCTATGCTCAGTAACATAAAAGAATGCTAGACATAGCATAATTGCTTTTATATTAACTTGAATGAAATTGTCACAAACAGAGATGGAAACCAGAGGTGAGTGAAATGACAAGATGGTTTATTAACATGTTGGGAGCAGATCGTAGAGAGAGAGTGGTAGGTGAGTATATTGGAGGCTGGAATAGTTCGGTGGGTTTTAGCTGTCAGCTGATCAGAGTTTCTATTACAGGATCGATGTCTGGCGGAAACCAGGAGTCAGGGGATTCCTTTACGGGGATTCGCAGGAGGATCGTGGGAGAAGGTCTGAGAAGCAACAGGTAAGTATTAACCCTTTCGCACGTGAGTTTAAAATATTCTAGCTGAGCCCCAGGCATGATTTTTTTTAGGCGACCGTTATTTTAGAACTTATAGCCTTATTGTTTCCATGGCGACGCGTCATGCTTGTCATGTGACACACCGCAGCTGTAATAGCGCTGTATGACACATGGATTGCTTTTATTTCGTTTTTCCTTTTTTATTATTAATATTCACAAACATACTCGCTATATTATTAAATATCTGATATTCCGATTCTGAAATATGTGCAAGTAAATGTGTTTAGTTGTTTAAACACGTTTATAATGATCGTGTTAGTTGATTTATACCGGGTGATGGGCGCCGCCATGTTTGCTCGCGCTGAATCCAGCTGTGGGATTTACAACACGTAAATTCATCCTCTCCTCCCGAAACACGTTAAAATAAGTCTCCAGTAAACTGGGAGAAGAGCAGAGTAAACTTTATTGTTACCTACACTATGTGTATATGATATCAATAAAACATGTCGTCAGATTATATTTGTAAGGATCATTATTGCTGCTTCCATAGACATCAGCGCATATTTTACAAACTATAAATGTATGGCTTTGCTAGTACTTGTGTGTATTTAAATGTCTGAAATCTTAAATAAGCATTATATGGTTGAAAACACTGAATAAGTGATAATATTACAAGCGCTCGCGCGTCTGATCTGGCTCCGCGCCAGAAAGCAGATTTGAATTTCAGCAGTTGATGACGTGACTCACTGAAAGTTCTAATCACACCGGTGTGATCGTACGCTCCAGGGACCAGCCAAGACTGATCACACCGGTGTGATCGTACGCGTTAAAGGGTTAACACAGGTAAGTACGAGTGGAGTCAGGTTACTGTTCGGGTGGTGAACCGTAGACCGGACGATGAATGTCAGAGAGAGTGTGTACTTATGGGAGTGCTGATGAGGGATTGCAGGTGCGGGTGATTAGAACTGATTATGATCTGGTGATTGCTGTTGACGGCAGTGACTGTGACTCTCTGACAGAAATAGCCTAAAGACCCCATTAAGTTTCCTGAACTATGGAAGAGCAACCTCTAAAGCCTTTTAGAAAACTTTTAAGATTTTTTAAAAGTCCTTTAGGATTGTACTTGTCAGACTGTATGAACATGATGATTATGTCACACTATGGGATCTCAGTTGTCATTAATTTCAGACTGTACGACAGTCAAGACGAGTTAAAAACAGGTGCGCGCAAGAAAACTTGTCCGAAGTTTTACATTATCAACCCATACACGTCCAGTGACTGCGAACTGCATTGCACGCGGCACCGAAATGTTGGCTGTCATGAAAAGTATATGAACGGCGGCAATACCGGCATGTTTAAGAAGAATAGTGTATGTATTCATACACACGCACATGAAAACAGCAGCGCAACCAGTGTTTATATAAAAAAGAAACATATCAGATGAATTCCGTGAGCGGAGGACGGGAGCGCCGGAGTTTATAGCTGATAGAATAATTCTCAAGCATTAATTCTGCTCATAGCTTGCCTTGAAAAACCGAGACAGTTTGATATTCGTCGCAGGGGTAGTCACACTGCAGGACTGTGCGCCAAATCTTCTGACACTGCCAGAATTTCGTCGGAGGTGAAATTTGATCGCAACAGCCATTAATCGGCTGTCGGTGAACATGTCAAACCAGCGATCAAAGACTACGGATTTTAGCCTAAGATCATAGGAATCTTTTAGGATTTTCAAAATTTGTCCCAGACGACCAAATCGTGGCCAAAATCGCACAGTGTGAGCCGGGCTTAACCTAAAAGAACGACTTGTGGATTTATGTGAACACCAGCAAGCAGGAATAATGCTCAGAATGCTTGTGGATTAAACACCTCCGACGACATTCATAGCCATGGATCGATTTTGTGGGGTTACAAGAAAAGGTAGGATATGGATTTAATTGCGAACTGTTAGTAGGCTACTGATTTTATGATTGATCATGCTACATGCTACGGCATTCGAGTCCACACACGTCCAACAAGAAGTGACAGCCTGGTGAATAATCTGCATTATAAAAAGGGGGAAAAAAATATTTAAAGGTTATTCACGATTACGTATTGCTGCCAAGGTATCTAGTCTTTACAGTGCTTTGTTATATGGAGCTGTTTGGAAGATGGCGATCGATCTAATTCATTTGTCTACACCATAATTTAAATGTGGCAGACTTTAATGGACAGTAAAAACAAAGGGAGAACACCGTATAACTCCAAGCCATAACCTTAACTTCATTTTGACACGCGGTTAAACAAAGGCATAACGCCGTAACTCAATTTGAGCGTTCCAAACAAAGTGAAAGAGCGGTAACTGGTGTTATACGGTGTTCTGCCTTGGTTTCTCCGGGGCTTTTCGAAGTTACGGTTGAGACCACCCTTTATTTTCTTTTATCTTACTTTTGCAACCTCACAGAGTATTACATGTTCTGCCTTGGAGTGATCTTTGTTGGTCGACCACTTCTCGGGAAGGTAACAGTGGTCTTGAATTTCCTCCATTTGTACACAATCTGTCTGACTGTGGATTTGTGGAGTCCAGACTCTTTAGAAACAGTTTTGTAACCTTTTCTAGCCTGATGAGCAACATCAACTCTTTTTCCGAGGTCCTCGGTAATCTCCTTTGTTCGTGACACGATTCACTTCCACAAACGTGATCAGATTTTGATAAATCCCTGTTCTTTGAATTAAACCGGTCACATACTGACATTTGATAGTCATTGCACTGACTGAAAACACCTCTGCACAGATGGACTCTAATTTCACCTTTAACTGCTAATCCAAGAAATTCACATACTTTTGCAATGCACAGATATGTAACGCTGGATAATTTTTCTCAATAAATAAATGACAGAGAAAATATGTTTGATTTGGTTGTGTACTTTCAGGCCTTATATGAAAATCTGATGATGTTTTGGGTCATATTTATGCAGAAATATAGAAAATTTTAAAGGGTTCACAAACTTTCAAGCAGCACTGTATATAGTAAAAGTAGTTAAGATAATATAAAGTGGTACCCAAATATTTGTTTACATTCTTCCCTAAGAATCAGCTTCCTCCTACTATGTGAAGCATCTATTGCTAATGATGGCTAGCATGTTTTGCTCGGGTCACAAAACATATTTGCATTTTCAATACAAAATGTTTATTGCTAATCCCTTATAGGGTTTTTGTCCACTGTGCCTCACATAGACTCTCATGTGGGAGCAAGTAATCCCATGCCAGTTTGCATGTATGTCTGTGAATGGGTATTTCTTAGACCTTTCATGCCGGCTTTCCAAATTCTGCAACAAGGCCCACAGGGGATCCTAACATGCAAATCAGCTGTGGTGAAATTGAAATGTATATGGGATTATTTCCTCTCGATAAATGATAAAGCCTGCCTCTGATAAATAATAGATGGGACATCAAATATTCATAGTATGCAGCAAGTAGACACAACAATGGGCCACTGCTTACTTCCCCATGCTTTAATATAAATAATAAAACAATGGTGCAGCAAAGTCCCAGCAGTCCAATTAACACTGTCCAAGAGGAAAAGCTAGCAGAAAAATGACAGGGTCTGTTTGTATGTTGTGTATATGTGTGTTGGGTGTTGAGGGGTATAGGAAGTTTTGATTATACTATTTTGGGACATATATGCAGATTTACACACACAGACACATTTTCATTTTTCATCAATATGGATGCAACTCACACATGAGCAAGTGATGCCACATCAATTGTTCACAAACAACACCAGTGCTGCAAGTTCACACTGCACAACTACATGTGTTCTTACTCACATAAACACAACACACACACACACACACACACACACACACACACACACACACACACACAGACAGACAGACACAGACACAAACACACATTCTCTCTCTGATGAGCCACAAACAGTTGGCGGCTGTCAACCATTTCTCATGCTGACAGCCTCGATGGTACAGCAAGCACTAAAAGACATATAGCTTTAATTTGTGTGCCTGAAATCTCAAGTTTACCCTTTTTGTCTGTAGTGACAAATAAATCTCCCGAGAAGGATGGCACAAAAAGAAAAACATGTTTGCAGTAGTTAGATGAATTAAATAATAAAATTAAATGTATTGAAATAAATACATCGAGCAGGTGTGCAACTTCATTCAACATTTGCCCTTGTAAAAGTGTAAAAATAAAATGCTATTAACAGTCAAATGTAGGATTTTTAGTATTATAAATACATAACTGTTAATAGCATTTTATTTGTATGTATTTATATATATATATATATATATGGTACAATGGGGTTAAAGGCCCAGTTTAAGAAAAAATGTGCTGTTCACTGCGCCTAAAATGTATAATTGCTGAAAAGATATATACATTGTATTGAACATTAATGGAACAACAGATTTTGTGTGAAAATAAATCATTCAAGTTGTTTATTCTGTTTAAAAATCTTATAAATGTATGAGGTGGCAAGAGAGGTAAAAGGCTCACCGACATGGGGTAAAAGGCCCACGGTATTGATACAAATGTTGTTGTTTTTTTGTGTTTGTTTTTTTAATAATGTTAATTAATAAATGTTAAGTATTAAGTTAATACTTGTTCAAAACAATCACTTTAGCAAAGTTTGTACTATTTTCTGCTTATTTTGAAAAAGAAAATTATTTTTTGTTCAATAAATATACTGTCATTAAAATGTTAAAATTAAAATGTGTGAGTATGTATGTGTGTATATATATATATATATATATATATATATATATGTTTTTTTTTAAATACAGAAACAAAATCATTTTAATAAGTCAATATTATGAAATTATTGAAGGAGATCAAATAATAATTGAATATATATTTACAGTAATAACAACAAATTATATTTTATTATATGATTAATATCATGTTTTTAAATATGATGGTTTAATTATAAACATGGTGATTATCTCTAATATAGACACCCAACATAATATATGATATTTATCATATGAATCTAACCATGTCATGTCAACAAATGGAAAAGTCAGCCATCTATTAATTATCATGTTAATTACTGTGCGCCTTTAGCCCCAACAGCAGGGGCACTTTTTATCCCAAATACCATACTTTTACATATTCTTTTGTTATTTAAAATCTGTAGCTTTAATTATCTTAAACAAAACTGAAAATCATAAAGAAGACCTTTGTCTCAAAATATATGCATTAATTTTAGCGATTCTCATTTGCTACTTAAATCGACAACATTTAAAAAAAAAAAAAAAAAAACATAAAATATTAGGTCAAGAAAGCACAGAACTTTGCACTGCTGCGCACGATTGCGTCAAAGATCAGATAAATCTGCATGTGCATCTTGAAAAGTGGATGTTTTGAAAAGTGCTACGCCACGTTTTTTTGTGCCATCTAATGGTTTAGATGAAAATAATCTCAAAGGCGCCTTTTACCCCTGGGCACCTTTAGCCCCGTTGTACCCTATATATATATATATATATAGGGTACAACGGGGCATATATATGATATATATGTAGACCACAATTAACGGCACCCTTTTATTCAATACTTTTTGAAACCTCCATTTGCCAGTTTATCAGCTCTAAATTTTCTCCTATAATGCCTGATGAGGTTAGAGAACATCTGACAAGAGATCAGAGACCATTCCTTCATACAGAATCACTCCAGACCCTTTAGATTCCCAGCTCCATGTTGGTGCTTCTTCTCTTGTTCACCCCACTCATTTTCTATAGGGTTCAGGTCAAAGGACTGGAATTGCCATAGCAGAAGCTTGGATTTGCTCAGTGACCCATTTATGTGGTGTATTTGAGGTTTGTTTTTGGATTATTGTATGGTTGGAAGATCCAACCATGGCCCATTATAAGTTTTCTGACAGAGTCAGTCACTTATTGATTTTTTTTAATCTGTTGGTATTTGATAGAATTCATGATGTCGTGTGTCTAAACAAGATGTCCAGGACCTCCAGCAGAAATATAGGCCCACAACATCATACATACAGCAGTATATTTCATTGTACATATGGGGTACTTTTTATTCCTGTGTTCACCAAACCCATCTTGAGTGTTTGCTGCTAAAAAGCTAATTTTTTTAGTTTCATCTGACCATAGAAGTCAGTCCCATTTGACGTTCCAGTCATGTCTGATAACTGAATATGCTGGAGTTTGTTTTTGGATGAGCTAGGATAATTTTTCTTGAAATCCTCCCAAACAACATGTGGTGATGTAGGTGCTGTAGATTTTTTTTTTTTTTTTTTTTTAAGGTTTTCTGACCCTGAGTCTCAGCTATTTTCTGCAATTCTCCAGCTGTGGTCCTTGGAGAGTCTTTAGCCACTCAAACTCTCATTCTCAACATGCATTAGGACGATATAGACACATCCTATTCCAGGCAGTTTCGTAACATTTTATGTTGATTGGAAATTCTTAATTACATTTTTGGATGGATTGATGGATGATTAAGGGAATTTGGGCTTTGTTTTCCCTCATATTGATATTTCTGTGAAACAGGAAGCCATGGCTGGATAATTTCATGTTCATAATCACCCTGGAGTGCTCAAAATTGTGAATATGAATGGGAATATGCTTCAGAGATATTTTAATCTAGGGGTGCCAATAATTGTGTCCAACGTGTATTTAAGAAAAACATTTATTTCATAATGATATTTACCCCCATTTTAAATTCTTATTATCCAATGAAAGGTTTGATTTTTTTTTTTTTTTTTAATAAAAAGATCAAAAGGATTAACAATGCAGATTAATTTTCCCAGCCTTCTTTGATCATATTTACCAAGGGTGCCAATATTTTTGGCTATGTATGTATGTATGTATGTATGTATGTATGTATGTATGTGTATATATGCTGGGGGTCGGGGAGAACACATCGGAGAACTGACCGACCAGGTGCTGCAGCTCGGCCTTCTGAGCCGCCGAGAGCTGTGGATTGATGTCCACGACTACCGTCTCCACAGTAGCAAGGATGGCAAGCTGGTCACTTGTCCCCACCCATTTCTTTAGCTGGTCTGGTTTCCGTCATCCCGGCTGGCGGATATGGTAAGTGACGGGACCAACCTTATCCGTGACGGTATACGGGCCCTGTCAACTGGCCAGGAACTTGCAGGCTGAGTTGGGGACAAGGACCATTACCCGGTCTCCAGGTTGGAACTCTCTAGGCTGAGCGGCTCGGTTGTAATGTCGCTGCTGCGCCTGTTGAGCTTTGGTGAGGTGTTCCCGGACTAATGGCATGACCCGGTCAATTCGTTCCCTCATCTCTTTCACGTGTTCGATCACCGAGCGGTGGGGCGCAGGCTGTTGTTCCCATGCTTCTCTTGCCACATCCAGGAGCCCCCGTGGCTGGCATCCGAACAGCAGCTCGAAAGGGGTGAAGCCGGTCGAAGCCTGAGGTACCTCCCATGCTGAACAGTAAATATGGCAGCATGAGGTCCCAGGCTCGTTTGTCCTCGGCTACCACCCGTAGCAGAATTTGTTTGAGGGTTTGGTTGAACCGTTCAACTAGGCCGTCAGTCCGAGGGTGGTATACGGAGGTCCTCAGCTGCTTCACCTTGAGGAGGGTGCACAGGTCTGCCATTAGCCGGGACATGAAGGGGGTCCCCTGGTCGGTCAGTATCTCGGCAGGGATGCCTACCCGGCTACAGAGCAGGAAGAGCTCGTGGGCGATGGCGGTGGCCTTTCAAAGGGGAACTGCTTCCGTGTACCGGGTGGCGTAGTCCACGATTACCAGGATGTGTTCGTGACCCCGGGCAGACTTAGGCAACAGCCCTACTAGGTCCATCCCGATGCGCTAGAAGGGCACCTCGATAATGGGCAGCGGAATTAGCGGGATGGGGGGAGGTGTCTTCTGGCAGGTTGGGCATGACTGACAGAAACGTTTGACTTCAGCTTCCAGTCCCGGCCAGTGGAAGCGGTTACGGACCCGTTGGACGGTGCTTGCTGCTCCAAGGTGGCCGGCAAGCGGGTGCGACCAACTCCAGCACCATCTCCGTCTGTGGCACCACCAATAGAACTTTTTCCTCCCCCCTTTTTCGCGCGACGCAGTAGAGCAGGCCGTTTCGGACGATGAAATGCGGGAGAGGATGGGGCCCCGGTTGTGTCTCTTTTCCCTCAACAACGCGCACTTGAGTCCAGCAGTGCTTTAGACGGTCGTCCTCACGCTGTTCCTTGGCGAAAGAACCGCCTCCTGTCACCTGCTGATATAGGTCAAGAAAGAGGTTAGAATTAGGCTGAGGGGACTCACCATCTCTCCCACTGTCCGAGGCCAGCAAGGCGGGGCATCAACGGCCTTCTCTCGCTGGCCTTTTTTCCGGCGGCGGCTCCCTCTGGTGCTGTCAAGCTGTATGGTAGTGGCAAGCAGGCGGTCAAACCCTGGCCAGTCTCTCCCAATAAGGACGGGGACCGGCAGATCCTTCACCACCCCCACTTCCACTGGCCACGCGCCGGGGGCAGCCAAGATGGTCACTCTCCGGGCCGGTACGTGTTGTGTGTCTCAATGCATGCACGTGATTGGAAGAAAAGCCTTGGTATCCCCGCGGGAGGCTAGGATGCAGGACTGTACCAGGCTGACTGTGCTGCCGGAGTCCAGTAGAGCCAGGAACAGGCGGCCGTTAATCTTTATTTCCGCTTCTGGAGCCCCCGCAGGCAGGTCACGGTGCTCAATACAGCCTGCCAGCCATGTCCGTGCAGGAGATGTGGGAGCCTCTGTTGGCATGGGCTCATCCCTTGGCGCGGGAGCCGCTGGCCTGACTACTGGTCGCAAGGTGCCCTCCGGCGTGCATTGCTCCTGGACCACCCTCCGGGGAAGTGCCGACGCTCGCTCCCCAGCATCCCGGTGTTGGACAGCATCTGCCAGCTCCACGGCCTCAATGAGTTCGGAAACGGTGGCGGGGTTCCGCATCCCGACAGCTTGGCGGTGAGTCCTGGGCAGGGCCCGCAGGAACCGGTCAACGACGACGCGCTCCGCTTCTTGGGCAGCCGTCGGCTCACCATCTAACAGCTAATGTCGAGCGAAGCGAGACAATTCAGCGGCTTGGGCTCGGGCTGGGGGCCGGGTTTGTACTCCCAGTCGTGGAAATATTGGGCCGCACAGACCGAAGACAGCCCCAGGCGGGCCAGGATTTCCTTCTTAAGCTCACTATACTGCTCTGCGGCCGAGGACGGCATGGTGAAGTAAGCTCGTTGAGCCTCCCCAGTGAGGAGGGGAACCAACAATCGCGCCCATTCTTCGCTCTCCCAGCCCTCCTGGATCGCCGTGTTTTCAAACATCTGCAGAAAGGCTTCCACGTCGTCATCAGCTGTCAAATTCGGCAACAGTTTCGTTACTTGTGCTTGGTTTGTCCCTGTCTGGCAGCAAAATGTTCAGTAATCTGCTGCTGGCGGATGCTGACCTCCGCTAGCCGCTGGAGGATTTCGTCCATGTCTGGGAGGAGCAGTCGCCTGGCAAACAGGGGAAAATTGATAAACAAGTGATTTTGTGAGTGGAGAAGGTGCTCTTGCTTGAAGAAGTGCTCTCACTCGTTTCCAGGTGTGGGTGAATCCGTGGAGTACTCGTGGGGGTGCTGATCGGTCACACACTGCTGTCTGGAACGGGATAGAGAGAGAACGTTAGTCTGCTGTCTCACGGAGAGGCTTCTCCCCCTTCGTCGGTGAGCACGCTGCTTAAGTGCAGGCTGGTTAATGAGCTGCAGGTGTGGCCGATCAGCCTGTGATGATCTGTGAGCAGGTGCTCCTCGTGAGTTTCCATGGCAACGCTGATGTGGATTCGGGACGCTCGTCACAATATATATAGATACTGTGTGTGTGTGTGTGTGTGTGTGTGTGTGTGTGTGTATATATATATATATATACTGTATATAGGTGTGAGAGGCATGGCTGAAGGGCATTGTTAGGCACAACGTTGTTAGTAATAACTGTTAGCAATAATCAGTAACAACAAAATGAAAATACATTAAATACTCACAATGAAATGGAAATATATCTGTTGCATTGATAATATGCACTAAAAAAAATGGTAACCTAAAACAATTATCTTATTCAAATAAAGAATTAACATTAATGTAAAATATTAACATTAATAAATCAACCTAAATGTATTAGGCTTTGTAGGTTACACCAACAAAACTAAAATTAAGGGTAAGATCAGGCAGAAATAGCTCTTTCACATAACAGTCTCAGGTTACCACTTTTTTAAACATTTTGGAAACATTTTACAATAAGGACCTAATGGTTAGCGTTAGTTAATGCGTTACCCAATATTAACTTAATGCGTTAGCCAGAATTAACAATGAGCACATATGAAATAAGTAATTTCTTTCTTGGCTTGTTTTCCTTTTTTTTCTGTCAGAGTCTCTCACTTCTTTCTCCAGTGAAGGGAAGTGGAGAAACCAATCTAAAATCCATCAGGATCTTCTCAAACCTGCCTACTCCGTCCCCCTCTCAGGCGTGAGTGTCTGGGAATTGGGTGAGATTGCATGTTTAGCGGGCCAGCTGGCTTGGCTGATATGAATTGCATCCCACCCCCACCCCCCACCGCTCACTGTGAGAGGTCATGACCTTGCATCTTGACGGACTGCATCAGCCTATTGTAGGGCACTTTAATCCATTAACTGACAGCAAATGGCAACTTGGAAGAGAGGCAAGAGAACAGGAGTATGAGGGAAGATGCAATTCACAGGCTGTGAAGGAAATTGGAAATTGAAGGGAAGAGGAAGATGATTTGAATCCATTATCGATCATAGGCTTTCTGATCATGGAAACCTTTAGGGATGTGACATGGCTGCTTCAAACGCCAAATAGGTAACATTAAAATTCAGCTTAAATATTTATGATTACATAGACAAAACAATTATTTAAAATTACATTCAGGAGTTGAACTTTTTATTACAGATTTGCCCTCTAATAAATGGTGCAGATCCTTTCTATGACAATGTTAGACTATTTGTTTTAGCCTGTTTCATACTGTATTGTGAGAAGCTCATGTACAGTCCATTTTTGCAGCACAGCTCTTGTCAGGCTGAATTGTAGAAAATGTAGTATAAACTATAACCTTTGTATAAACATAACATAATGGACTGAACTACATAGAAACTGTTTGAATGACAATTGTCAGCTTTGAATTGTTGCTTACTGCTCCGCGCTTTGCTCCCTGTTCATGTACTCTTCTCCAATTTTTCTAACTTCAGCAGATCAGCACAGTGCGCAAACAACACATTTTTTGGCACAAACACTAAACTAAAAACCTTTTGGGACTGTAATAATACTATGAAAAAGAAGACTCTTTGTCACCCACTGCCAGCAGCAAAGAAAAAGAAAGAAAAGAGAAAGAAAATGCCTCTTGTGGAATCTACTTGCTGCATGAACTGCCACAGACTTCTACAAAGGATCACGGTTCTTGAAACAAAGTTACTTGCTGGACTTCCAAAACAGGTGAAACACACTGCAGATCACCATCATGGACCCCCTCAGCATCCCTTTGCCTTCCTGTTCAGAGAAATAGGAAGGCAAAGGGAGAAGGATTAGCATAGCTGCTGTTCATATTATTTCAGGCAAATAATGATCATGTGCACTTTTTATTACTATTTAGTACTATTTCATCAATGAAGTACAAGGTTATGACATGTTTTGTGAATGCTTGGCTAAAAAGGAGTGTTTTTAAATCTAGGTTTAAACTGAAAGAGTGTGCAGAATTTTTCTAGATCCCTTAATAAACACATTATTTGTTCTCAGTATTTGGGAAACAGACACGGTCTCTAGAATGGACAACATATGCCAGAGTATCATCTAATAAATTTTAATAAAATTTAAGTGGGAGGAACATCATAACTGTAATTTTTGAACTGTAATTCAAGAGTTTGAGGTCTGTAAGATAAGAATCTAGGAACAAAACAAGCAATCTGTCACAGAACCAACAATATTTTGTTTGCAGTTCCAGGTTTATTAGAAGGAAACACACTAAAGCAGAGGTGAAATGCAAAAAAGAAAAAGGATAATATACTAAATATATACAAAAAAAAAAAGGTCACACTTTATATATTAGGTGGTCTTAACTACTATGTACTTACATCAAAAAATAAGTACAATGTAATTATTGTATTGCAAAACACTTTTACTGCTATTGAGGTGGGATATGGGTAAGGTTAGTGACAGGTTTGGTGGTATGGGTAGGTTTAAGGGTGGGTTAAGGTGTAAGGGATGGGTCAACGGAGTAATTGTAAATGTAATTACAGAAATTAATTATAGATGTAACTACATACAGGTATTTTTAAAAATATAAGTACAATGTAAAAACATGTATGTACACAATATGTGCATTGTATGAAATTATTAATTTAAATCTAAGTACATTGTAGTTAAGGCCACCTAATATAAAGTGGGACCAAAAAAAAATAATCTTAAGATAACAAAATGTATGTTTTAGGTTTACTCATTCATTTAATATTGCTCATATAGTGTCACTCACGTTAGGATGTGAAAACCTTCTTAAAATAATTGTAATAAATTAAAAAAGTGTATTTTTCCAAAAGCAAATAAAAGATTCATCGTGATACAGGCGAAATGTTGTGAAAATATGTGAAAAATGCATATTAGGTTATTTAATGAGCTTTTTCAGCTTACCTGTGTTTCCTACTATTCTTACTACTATGTTATCTCTGTCAGCAGCTCCCCAAAAATGTTGAAATCTTGGACATTCCCTTCTGTTGTTGAAGGGTTATATTGTCACTCCTGAAATCACAGAAGAGTTTTATCAATATTTGTTTACCATAAAAGATCAAAACCTTTAGATTAGTTTTCAACCAATTTCCGCGCTCCTTGATAACGTTATGTCACCGGTAAACAGCAAAGTGTATAGGTTTAGGTTAAATAAATTAAGTGATTTCCAATCATCCATTGAAAAATTACCAGCAAAACCTTAACAAAACTGTCAAAATCTCTCATCTACACACAAAGACTTGATTAAAAGCCCAAACTTTCATAAATAAGAGCACAATATATAGAGTTAGCCTAATATATAGCATTAGCACAATAACGTTACCTCGTCTGAAAACGGTTGAGATGCTAAGGGAATTTTTCGAAGACTTTAAACCATTTCTATGAAGTAATCAACAGAAGCCAGTCAAATACAAGTAAGAGAAGTGTCAACAACAGTTGTGTGTATTATTGATGTAATTTTAGGGACTAAACTCACCTGAAAGCAGTGAAAACAGCAGCAAGAGACGGAGTGTGTCAGCTCGTCAGTTGAAGTTTTGCGCCCCGGTTCCATGGCAACTCCCTCCGCTCCCTGCGCTCGCTCAGTAAAACACGTCAGGCATTAAAAGTCACGCGTTTACGTTACATAAATAAACGTATTTATTTAACGTTTATAAATTCTTATTTTAATGTATTGTCTTAATTAACGTACTGGTTACTGTACTTTGTTCTTCTCGTTATTTCCCTATAACCATAACCATAAGTCTCACACATTCACATCCAATGGCTTGGTGGATAGAATTAGACATGATTCAAAATGTCATTAAATTATGACATTGCTAATTTAAAATTAATTTTGTAGTTCAATGGCCCAGTGAAAAATTCCAAGCCTGCACGTGATAGTGGGACAAAGTGGCACTTTTATAGTTTAAGATTTTGTATTGTTGCTTTAAGAACACTCAACCTTTTTATTTATTTATTTATTTTTTTTTAAGTGCTTGCTTGCAGTATTTTTATACTAAATTCTGCTTTTCTTTTTGTCTCTTAATTTTTTTCATGCAGTGCTATATATATATATATATATATATATATATATATATATATATATATATATATATATATATATATATATATATATATATATATACACACACACACACACACACATACAGGTGCATCTCAATAAATTAGAATGTCGTGAAAAAGTTCATTTGTTTTGTAACTTATTTCAAAAAGTGAAACTTTCATATATTTTAGATTCATTGCATGTAAAGTAAAACATTTCAAAAGTTTTTTTTGTTTTAATTTTGATGATTAGAGCTTACAGCTCATGAAAGTCAAAAATCAGTATCTCAAAATATTAGAATATTTACATTTGAGTTTCAATTAATGACCATCCCTATAGTATAAATTCCCGGTATCTCTTGTTCTTTGAAACCACAATAATGGAGACGACTGCTGACTTGGCAATGATCCAGAACACATTCTGTTGACTATAAGTAACATTGCACCTACGTTTCTACTAACTCTCATTAGTGTTAATCGTATATTAGTAGACTGGTAGGGTTAGGGTTAGTATAAGTTGACATGTACTTGCAAAGTTACTTACAGTCAGTAGAGTGTCTGTTGGGAGACCATCACAATAAAGAGTTAGCAGATATGAAGCAGACAGTCTACTAATACTTTAATGAGAGTTTGTTGACATGTATTTGCAACATTACTTAGTATCAACATAATGTTCAAAAGGGACCATCAAAATAAAGTGTTACCATATTTAACAATTTACTGCATTTCAAATAACGACAATATTAATTATATTAATTTCATGTCACATCAACAACCCATATTATATATATATATATAAAATAAAGATGTCCTGAAATATTATGGGGGTCCAGTCAGTCATTTTCAGCCCTGGAGTTTCCTGTTTGTTTGTTTGTTTGTTTTTTTGTACTGGCCTTTTCAGTGCCAGCTTTCTATTATCCATTTTTGTTCTATTATTTTTTGCTCGCATATCTCCAACAATAACTTGTTTTTTTGTTTTTTTTTTGAGTAAGGTGCCGCTGTCAGGGGAGTCAAAAGATAATTATATCATTATTAGGGTTGCCAATTAACTTCAGAAATGGAAAATAAGGGACAATTGTGATTCTTTAAGAAAAAAATACTGTTTATTCCCGTAGAAAATAAGTGTTTATTCTTTAAAATAAGGGACAGAATAAGGGATGTTCCAAATATTTGTACTGTACCATAATGTAGGCTGTCTGCCTGCAGTTAAAAGTTCTCAGAAATAATCACAATTGTTTTGCTTAACCTATGCAATTATTCTATGTCAATGTCGTACAAAAAATGTCATCAGCCTGAGTAAATTGAACCATTATAGAATTATGACTTCACGAGTGTAGTAATTTAGGAGGTGAAAATACTGTGAAATTACAAATGGCATGAAATTTGAAAGCGTAATAACTGAAGGTCTATATGAAACGTCAGTCAATCAAGCATTTTTTTTATTTTTTATTTTTAAAACAATGGTACTTAAAGTTTTGAACTAAAATATTATTGCAACCATATAGCCTTTTAATGAATGAAAATGCATATTTTTTAATTAACGAAAACTTAGAGAGTGTGGGCTGTTCTGGTGCTTGGATTTGTACTTCAATAATGAGGTCCAAGTTTAATAATAGCCTACGCTAGTTCTTTTTTAAAAATTTATTTATTTCCTTCTCTATTTAACAGAATTACTTTCAACGAAAGACGTCTTCCTTCAAGTAGATAATGGGTGATTCTTAGACTATGGGCACTTTTATGTTCTTTGGTCATATTTTTAAAAATATATATATCATTTTGGACAAATTCCTCTTTCTTTGTCAAACTAACAATAAAACCACCTTAAAAACTTTTTACTACCTTTCTTACTACCTTACCTTATGATTTTTTTCATACATTTCAACCTCCTTATAGGTTTCAAAATTACTGTTTTCTCCCTGTTGCACACCCAGACTTCAACAATGAAAATACAGTTTAAAAATATGACTTATCTGGTAACTATTAATGTACCTGAATTAAGCACTAGTAAAATAATTAAAATACATTATAGTATTTAATGTGAGACCACTATTGTCACGGTTCATGGATTCACTGACTCGCCTTTGCTATGTGTGTGCGTGTTGTATGAATGGGCGCGGCTCATCAGCACGGCTCGTTATCGCTGATGAGCTGATCAGTGCCAGCTGTGTTGAATGAGAATGTCCTATATATTGTTTGTCACCTCGTCTTGTCTTTGTCAGATGGTTGTGGAGGTTCAGGTTCGGCTCACAGTTTCTCTCCCTCGCTCCAGTTCCTGTGTTCCTGTTCTGAGATTCGCCTGCCTGTTCTGAGGATCGTCTGCGGTTCGTCCGTTGCGTTCTGCCCACGGAGTCCAGCGTTGCCGAGCCTGTTATTCTACTGTTGCCTCGTTTCTCACCTGCACTACCTCTTCTATTGTGTTTAATAAACACCTGTTCTCACTTGCTATTTAATCCGTGACTTTTTCCTTCGAGTCATGACAACTATCAATATTACTTTTGATACAAAATATAGCTGTCGCACAGTATTGGTGTCATTTCCACCACAACACTGTAATGTCCCTTTAAAAAGTTTGTGTGAAAGATTGTTTAGGTGGTTTCTATGGAAATGTTCAGTGACATCAGAGCACATGTTGGACATGGAGGGAATTTAAATTTTCATCAACGACAAATGAAGAAAAATCAAGGTAAATATTGCTTGATCAGTTAATATTGTCACGGAACGGCCAGGCTCTCCCACCACGTCATCACAAAGAGCACCCTCACCTGAGTACTAATCACCTGCACCTGTTCCCCATCACCACAGCCACTTAACCACAGTATATAAGCACACACCTCAGTGTCACTCATTGTCTGGTCTCGTCTCAGCGTAGTGGACTCTCCTGGCTTTCCTAAGCGCTGGATCGTCAAGAAACTTAGCTGTTGTACTTACCTCCTGTTCTCCTCTCCAACGTCTGTCTCCTCCATCGTCATCACCCGTTCTCCAGTACAGCCATCACTGAGGTGTGTGCTCTCCAGCTTATTCCAAGTATCTGTAAGCAAAGACATTTCCATTAGTTCTCTGTTCATCTGCAAGTCCGTTTCAGAAGATCCCCTCACCTGCTATTCACTCAGTTTGCTATTCTGTCGAATAAAGATTTTGTATTTGCAATATTAACATCTGTCCCAAGTTTACTTCATGACAGAAGACCGGACCTGTTACCGTCGACAGAATGAGTTCCCCGGATCCCTTTCAAGAACTCGTGGATACTCTCCGACGAACCCTACTTACAACCACAACACCGGTCACCACATCCGTATCCATACCAACTTTCCTCTTCTACACCCGTAGTTGCCAGTCCCATGGCCCGACTGGCGCCCTTCTCTGGCCTGGCGGAGTAGTGCAATGGATTCATCTTGCAGTGCTCATTAGCACTAGAAATGCAACCGCATCTGTATGTAACTGACCGCTCTAAGATTGCTTTCATTATCTCCCTATTATCAGGTCCAGCTCTTCAATGGGCAGAAACCATCTGGTCACAGGCGGGACCACCTACCCAGTCTCTGTTGAATTTCCTCACTCATTTCAGGAAAGTTTTTGGGCGAATGACGGGTGATTCCACAGTGAGTGAACAATTATATGTGACCCGTTCTGGCAAAATGAGTCGGAATGTGCAAATTTTCAAAAATTAGTTTTTTATTTTTACATTCTCCATTAAAATACCTTCAAAATGATATGACTTGTTGTAATCGGATAAAAAATTACTGAGCTACAGCCGTTTGAAGGCAATAGAGGCAGCAGATCTGTTTTTGAGAAATCGAGTTAAAGATTCCAAAGCAAAATCAACAAGCAACGTTGCATATTTTCCTCCAATTCTTTTCTTAATAATTACTATATTATTAACCACAATATAGCTATTTTTATTTTATCTTTTGTTATTAAAAATAAGAACAAAGATGCAAATAAACAGTTTAATCAAGAGCAGCGAGTGATTCCGTCTTTTCTTTTAATGTATGATTAGTATTGAGTCTCAATTTCAGATCAATATATATTAAGACCTACTGTAATGCATGGATCAAATATAATGTTACACATCAGATTTCCCCCCAACCATTAACTAACGTGAATCTCGCCAATACATATTTCGTAATGTTCTTTAAGGGAGATCGCGCGCTCGCGGAAAGGCGCGTCTCATGCACGCGCTTTGCAAATGTCAGTCAGCGCGATCATTTTGTTTTCATCAGCATGGGTTTAAAAATAATATTTCACTGGTTTGGACTCATGTCATGGAGAATATTCACGATATGAATATTCACAAAGCTGGAATGCTGTGCTTTGCAACAATAGACTTATAACTTGTGGTGAGAAACAGCAGCAGCCGAGAAGTAGGTACTTCTCTCAGAAAACGTACAAATGAAGCTCATTTTAGATGTTTAATTACTATTTGGAGCATTGGGATCACTTGAAGAGGGCTTAAATGAACTAATTTTTGTGAAAACCTCAAATTTGACCAACACTGACATTTTTAGTTTCTTTTGCCTGTAGCTCTAAATTAGTCCGTGCAACTTCCGACTCATTTCGCCAGAACGGGTCACATATCATTTAAGACAGGGTTCTTCGACCATTCATGATTCTCTCAAGTTCTGGACTCTAGCAGCGGTAAGTGGATGGAATGAGAAATCCCTTCGCACCACCTATTGGCAGGGACTGGAATCACGATTGCGGTTGCAACTGGTGGCTTATGATTCAATGGGACTTGAACAATTCATCCACCTGTCTATTCGCTGCTAATCGCATGCAATCCTGCCTGTCTGAAAATACTACAGCCTTTATCACTCGACTCCTCCATCAGCCAGAATCCTCCTGCACTCCAGAACCAGGTTAAGAACCCATGCAAGTGGACTCCCAACGTCTTTCACCAGCTGAGCGGCAGAGGCGGTTGGATAAGGGGCTCTGTTTGTACTGAGGTGCAGAAGGGCATGTGATCCTGTCATGCCCCCTACGTCCTCCTCATCCAGTCGTGAGTGTTATCAAGCCCTCTATCGCAAATATGAATCCTCTAACCACTGGCGTTCTCCTTACTGCCTTCGATACCTCCCTCTCTGTTTCAGCCCTCCTTGACTCAGGCTTAGCGGGGAGCCTCTGCCGCCAGCTCAACCTCTCGCCCACCATCACCGAAAAGAATTACCAACTCCAGTCGGTAACCGGGCAACCCCTTACCAGACATCATGTTTGTCACAGCATGGGTCCCATCCAGTTGCAAGTAGGGACATTACATCAAGAATCCATGCATTTCCTGGTTCTGGAGGGATCCACCGCGGAGGTAATTCTAGGGCTCCCATGGCTTGTTCAGCACAATCCTATCATCTCCTGGAGTTCCGGTTAAGTCCTGAAGTGGGGCCGCAAGTGTTTCTCCGGATGTTTTCCATCCCTACCACAGCCCAAGACACCAGACACCCGAATTCTCCCAGTACATTCCACCTCCATTGAAAGCCCAGTAGAGAAACAATCTGTGGATATACCCAAATGTCATGCCCCCTTCAGCGACGTGTTCTGCCCCAAACAAGCCTCTCAACTACCACCACATCGGCCATGGGACTGTGCCGTAGACCTCATACCGGGTGAGCCAGTGCCCCACAGAAAAGTCCACCCATTGTCACTTCCCAAACAGAAGGCCATGGAGGAGTATATTGAGGAGGCACTCCAACAGGGTTACATCCACCCTTCTACATCCACTGCTGCATCTAGCTTCTTTTTTGTGGCCAAGAAGGATTGAGGCTTGAGGCCCTGTATCGATTATTGATCGTTAAACAAGATCACAGTGAAGTTCAGGTATCCTCGTACCCGTTGCACTTGAGCACCTACAGTGAGGAAAATAAGTATTTGAACACCCTGCTATTTTGCAAGTTCTTCCACTTAGAAATCATGGAGGGGTCTGAAATTGTCATCGTAGGTGCATGTCCACTGTGAGAGACATAATCTAAAAGAAAAAATCCAGAAATCACAATGTATGATTTTTTAACTATTTATTTGTATGATACAGCTGCAAATAAGTATTTGAACACCTGTCTATCAGCTAGAATTCTGACCCTCAAAGACCTGTTAGTCTGCCTTTAAAATGTCCACCTCCACTCCATTTATTATCCTAAATTAGATGCACCTGTTTGAGGTCGTTAGCTGCATAAAGACACCTGTCCACCCCATACAATCAGTAAGAATCCAACTACTAACATGGCCAAGACCAAAGAGCTGTCCAAAGACACTAGAGACAAAATTGTACACCTCCACAAGGCTGGAAAGGGCTACGGGAAATTGCCAAGCAGCTTGGTGAAAAAGGTCCACTGTTGGAGCAATCATTAGAAAATGGAAGAAGCTAAACATGACTGTCAATCTCCCTCGGACTGGGGCTCCATGCAAGATCTCACCGTGGGGTCTCAATGATCCTAAGAAAGGTGAGAAATCAGCCCAGAACTACACGGGAGGAGCTGGTCAATGACCTGAAAAGAGCTGGGACCACCGTTTCCAAGGTTACTGTTGGTAATACACTAAGACGTCATGGTTTGAAATCATGCATGGCACGGAAGGTTCCCCTGCTTAAACCAGCACATGTCCAGGGCCGACTTAAGTTTGCCAATGACCATTTGGATGATCCAGAGGAGTCATGGGAGAAAGTCATGTGGTCAGATGAGACCAAAATAGAACTTTTTGGTCATAATTCCACTAAACGTGTTTGGAGGAAGAAGAATGATGAGTACCATCCCAAGAACACCATCCCTACTGTGAAGCATGGGGTGGTAGCATCATGCTTTGGGGGTGTTTTTCTGCACATGGGACAGGGCAACTGCACTGTATTAAGGAGAGGATGACCAGGGCCATGTATTGCGAGATTTTGGGGAACAACCTCCTTCCCTCAGTTAGAGCATTGAAGATGGGTCGAGGCTGGGTCTTCCAACATGACAATGACCCGAAGCACACAGCCAGGATAACCAAGGAGTGGCTCTGTAAGAAGCATATCAAGGTTCTGGCGTGGCCTAGCCAGTCTCCAGACCTAAACCCAATAGAGAATCTTTGGAGGGAGCTCAAACTCCGTGTTTCTCAGCGACAGGCCAGAAACCTGACTGATCTAGAGAAGATCTGTGTGGAGGAGTGGGCCAAAATCCCTCCTGCAGTGTGTGCAAACCTGGTGAAAAACTACAGGAAACGTTTGACCTCTGTAATTGCAAACAAAGGCTACTGTACCAAATATAACATTGATTTTCTCAGGTGTTCAAATACTTATTTGCAGCTGTATCATACAAATAAATAATCTAAAAAAAAAAAAATCCAGAAATCACAATGTATGATTTTTTAACTATGTCTCTCACAGTGGACATGCACCTACGATGACAATTTCAGACCCCTCCATGATTTCTAAGTGGGAGAACTTGCAAAATAGCAGGGTGTTCAAATACTTATTTTCCTCACTGTACAAGGAGCCACCGTTTTCACGAAAATTGGACCTCCGCAGCGCATACAACCTCATCCGGATACGTGAGGGGGACTGCATTCGTGACCCCTACTGGTCATTATGAATATATTGTCATGCCGTATGGACTGGTAAACGCCCCCTCCGTATTCCAGGATTTTATGCATGAGGTGTTCCGGGATTTCCTTCATCAGTTTGTCATCGTGTACATTGATATCCTCATTTATTCCCGGAACCTGGCCGACCATCGCCACCACGTTGCAGAGGTCCTCAAACGTCTCAGGAAGTATCAACTCTTCCTCAAAGCCAAAAAATGCTCATTTCATCAAACATCAGTACACTTCCTGGGCTACATCATTGACAGCGGTGGTATAAAGATGGACGAGGGGAAGGTAACAGCTATCACCACCTGGCCAGTACCCAACACTGTAAAGGAACTTCAACGCTTTCTTGGATTCGCAAACTTCTATCGACGCTTCATCCATAACTACAGTGCAGTCTCTAGTCCCCTTATTGATCTGCTCAAGAACAGGCCCAAGTCTCTGTCCTGGACACCAGCAGCCACTGAAGCCTTCAATACCTTGAAGGAATCATTCTCCACTGCTCCAATCCTCATTCATCCAGACCCTAAGAAACCATTCACGGTCGAAGTAGATGCCTCAACCAGAGGAGCAGGAGTTTTCACAGCAGCAGGGGTACCCAGCCAAACTCCATCCATGTGCTTTCTTTTCCCATAAACTCAGCCCGGCGGAGAGGAATTATGACATCGGCAACAGGGAACTCCTCGCCATCAAACTCTCCTTGGAAGAGTGGAGGCATTGGCTGGAGGGAGCAGCTCATCCATTTCTGGTACTCACGGACCACAAGAACTTACAATATCTTCGTGATGCTAAAAGACTCAATCCTCGTCAGGCTCGATGGGCTTTATTTTTTACTAGGTTCAACTTCACCATCTCTTATCGCTCAGGCCCAAAGAATGTCAAGGCGGACACCTTATCACGCATCTATGCTCCTGCTGAAGAAAAGGAGGAAATCGAAAGCATTGTTCCCAAAGAACTTATCATCAGCCCCATCGAGTGGACCTCCCCTCCAGCCTCCACACCCAATGCTCCAGGAAATACTCCGGCGGGTTGCCCATCAGGTCTCCAATATGTACCCAGAACCCAACGCACCCCTCTGATTCACTCCACCCACACATAACTGGGCACTGGCCACCCAGGGACCAACAGCACCCTCTCGCTGCTAAAGGATCGCTTCTGGTGGCCCAACATGGCCAGGGATGCGAGAAGGTTCGTACAAGGATGCAAGGACTGTGCCATCTCCAAAAGCCCCCGCCAACTTCCATCTGGCAAACTCCTACCTCTGCCCGTACCTAACCGACCGTGTTCACACCTGGGAGTGGATTTCATCACGGACCTGCCTGAGTCTGATGGTAATACCTGCATATTAGTAGCTGTAGACAGCTTCTCTAAATCATGCCGTCTTCTTCCTCTCAGAGGTCTGCCCACTGCTATGATGACTGCAGAATTACAGTTCAATCATGTGTTCAGATACTTTGCATCCCTGAAGACATCGTCTCCGATCGCGGGCCCCAGTTTGTCTCGAGGGTATGGAAATCTTTCTTCTCGCTCCTAGGTGTGACGATCAGCCTCTCATCGGGATATCACCCTCAATCCAACGGGCAGACGGAAATAAAGGTACAGGAGGTTGGGCGCTTCCTTCGAACCTTCTGCCATGGCCACCAGAACTCTTGGAACCAGTTCCTGGGCTGGGCCGAGTACGCCCAGAATTCCTTATGTCAACCATCTACTGGACTCACTCCCTTAACTTAACTGGACTCACTTAACCACAGTATATAAGCACACACCTCAGTCTCACTCATCGTCCGGTCTCGTCTCAACGTAGTGGACTCTCCTGGCTTTCCTAAGCTCTGGATCAACGAGAAACTTACCTGTTATACTTGCCTCCTGTTCTCCTCTGCAACGTCTGTCTCCTCCATCATCATCCCCCATTCTCCAGTACAGCCATCACTGAGGTGTGTGCTGTCCAGCATATTCCAAGTACCTTTAAGCAAAGACCTTTCCATTAGTTCTCCATTCATCTGCAAGTCGGTTTCAGAAGATCTCCTTTTGATTTTTCAGCAGTAATTAGATGCCTAAACTTTTTACATTATCGCACGAAATGTAAATATTTTGTCTCACGCAGCGCGACGAAATGAGAATGGCAGTGTGTGTCTGGACACATGATTACCCAGGTGAAAAAGAACTATATTTAAATTGTGCTTTTTCAGACACACTTAATATATTTATATTATACTGTACTAATTGCATATTAAATGTATTATTTTGAAACAACTTTAAGTATATTAAGTGTATTTCAAGATATGCTTAAGTTCAATTTTAATCTATTTGTAATATATTTAATATATTGACATTGTGTTAAATTGGAACCACTTTAAGTATATTTAATGCAATTTAAGTGTATTTTTAAAAATACATTTAAAATGTACTTGTAATATTTCATAAACTACAGGTAAGGTATATTTGAAGCATCGTTTTAATGTGCTTCAAGTACATTTCAATTGTATTTCAGCTTATTAGAAATGCATTAGCATTACACTACTATTATATTTATTGGTATTATATTTTTCAATATATACACACACGTACACTTTGATATTTAGAAACCTTTAATGTATTATATATTGTGTACATTACAAATATTCATGAAGTACATTAAAAAAAGTACAGCAGCATATATACTTTGCTGAAAAACAAAAAAAAACATACTATTAAAGTATTAAAAATGCACTTGAAATACAAGTATGTTTATAGTATTTTTGTATTACTACAAACATACTCAAGTACATTTTAAAACATTATACAAAAAACATAAATGAAAAAAGACTGAAATGCTATGGAAGAGCCATCTTATCCATTTGTAGAACATTTCAGTTATACCTGTATTACTGAAAAGTAAAGAATTTTACATCAATGAATAAATAAAAATTACAATGCAATTTTCTGAAGAAAAAAAAACATGTAAAGTGAATAGATGTGTGTGCAAAGACTGAAGATGATAAAGTTCAAGCAACAGAATAGGGAGGGATGGAGGGGCTTTGGAGGTGGACAAGGAGATGGTGTAGGGATGGTGATGAGAGGATGACGATGATGCCCTGGCGGCTTAGATGGTGTTTGGCACATGGCACAGACCCAGAGCATCCCAGTGCTGACAACACACGGCAGAGTTGAGGGAGGGAGGAGCCAAGATGTAGATGGTGTGGCTGCCGACATCTGGGGGCTGACCGATGGAGACAGAGCTGGTGGATCCGAAGCCGCAGACTAAGGGCCGATGGAGCTGAGCGTCGTCGCAGGTTCCGGAGACCTGGGCACAGCTTAGTCAGTAGTGTCTTGCAGTTTTAGAAAAAAAAACAGAAACAAAATTAGATAACAGATTTTTACACGAATGACTGAAAAGAAGCACAAATTAGCTACCTGGAATGGACACATTGCTAACGTTTTTCTTCCAAGATTGACCGAATCCCCCTCTATTAGGCCTGATTCAAAAATCTCAATAACAGAGGTGATACGACATTAAAATATACTTACTATTCCCGTCTCTGCACTTAGCAGCTGATCTAATAAAACAACAAATGTTAATATTTCTTACACGCGCACACACACAAAAAAGGCAAATGATGATTGTTTGAATTTAAACACAAATAAACGTTTTGTTTTTTTCTCATTTCAGATATGATGTTGAAATCCTTGTGGGAATTTCAGAAATATATATTAGAAAATAAAGGCATCAAGCTTGAACAAATTTATAAACACCTAGCTTATAACAATTAATGTATCATACTGAACAACAGCCTAATCAACCAAAGTAGCATAACCCATATTAAACAACATATTTTAAATATTGCAATGGTTAATAATATTTGACAAAGGTTTGTACATTGTAAATGTTAAAAATGTTTTTCAAAATATCGTACTTTTCCAAATATTAAAATTATAAATACATAAATAGGCTATTTAAAATATAACCATGTGTAGGCCTACTGCAATATAAAGTACATTAAAAACCTACTAAAAGTGTAAGCATTTTATGTTCTTACACAAAGTACACATAAAATATACTTTAAGTAAGGGTAACATAGCCTATGTTTTCTGTAAATACACTAAATCATCACTAAAAGTATGCTTGTGTTTAGTATATTCCTTAAAAGTGTAACTAAGAATATATTTATTAACATAGTATTTCTACTATACTTTTTAGAAATATAGTTATAGTGTGCTTGTGTTTAGCATATTCCTTAAAAGTGTAATTAAGCATATATTTATTACCAACGTATTTCTAGTATACTTTTTTAAAATACATTAAAAATATGCTTGTGTTTAGCATATTTTTTAGAAGTATAACTAAGCATATATTTAATACAAAAGTACTTCTAGTATACTTTTTAGAAATATATTAAAATGCAATTCAATATATTTTAATGCACTTCAAATAAGCATGTTAGAATACAAATGTATTATAAACATACTACTTGAATTTCAAGTATATTTTTAATACATTTAATACTACGTCTTTTTCACCTGGGTAACGACGGGATCATATCAGGTCAAGAGGGTTGTTGTAAAACATCTAAAGGTGTTTCTGGAGATGCAACTCATTTGCAATCTAACGAGTTTTTGAGGGGATCTGGCATCGTAAACTTTGGTGTTCATTGATCAAAGGACATACATGCTAACCATTTTATGACATGCACCTGCGAGTATGAACTTTGTCAAAAGTTTAGACTTAAAGTTCACTGTCCGGTCAAAGGATGTGTTCCCTTTTGAAGCTTTTATATGACACATAGCTGGTTAAGTTAAAAGTTAGGTAAAATTGAGAACTGAGTATTTATAATGAATTTATAATCTATTCGAATACGACTTCAAACCGATATTCAGGATGTAATGAGCTAGATAAAGAAGGTGATAAAGTTTAAATAAATAGAGGATCTCCAAAGATGATTGTTTTAATAAGATGGTCTATGTTGTAGGAAAATGAAGTTTAATTTACTTCATTTCACATAATTTGTTCTCCGATCTTTGATCATTGCCACATTTAAAACATATTACGATGTAGGTCTATACGTAATACAGATAATACAAATAGAATCCCATGAACTTTACCATCGTAAGAATTACATAAGACCTACTTCAAACGGCCGTTTAAACAGATGGTTCACATCACGCGAGATCAATAAACAGATATCCCAAGCTTTGATTTTTCGTCTGTTAAAACCACCCGTAGAGTTCAAATGCGCATAGATAAGGGAAAATATACGTCTACATGCGAGGGATATGCTAACATCGCAGCAATTAAGTTGTAAAAGGAAAAAAGATAATCTAAAAGATGTTTCATCCCATCGGTGAAACACCTCCAGCTGTGTTAAGTAAACTGATGAAGACGCGGCCGGGTAACTAGCCTGCGTTTGATGAATTGCGCGGGATGGTTTTGATGAGATTTATAAGGAAAGTCAGAATCCGAATAAATATATGGCGGACGCGAACGATAAGTAGGTGTCTAAATATAAAATGTATCCAGAGTTTCTGTTTAAATGATGTGATGTAAACCTATATCATACCGTCAGGTAAATTATGTAAACAGATGCGAAACCGGTATTTAAATGTAAAATAAGCAGCGTTCCTTTATGCAAGCATGCACGAATAATCACGTTATTTATAGAATACTAGTCATTATGTTTAAACGCGAATTTCGTAATATTTGACCATACTATTTCACAAATTAATGTTGTGCCGTGTACCTTACTAAAGATTTGTGGTATTAGGTCACCCCCTGCCGGTTGTTATCGGATTTACGACGCATTTTCAAGAGACGCCCACAGCCTGAAGTGTTAAAAAGCAAAAGTTATAACATCCTCATTACCTGTAAATCTCTAACTTCCCGTACGACACCGTTACACCTCAACAAACGTCGGAACGATGGCTAACAATTACGATGGTGAGTATGTTTTGCTCATAGGAGATGTTTAAATATTTTAACGTGAATATTTGTTTAACATGACATTGTTATTATTTCCAGCTACTTTTGATAATATCGTGTTTGACGAAGATCTGGAACACATCCTTGAGGAGATATGTAAGTCTTTACACTTTTTTTTTTTCTATCGTGCGGTTTAACGTCTAATAATATTAATAATAATAATAATGTTGGTAAGCATTTATTCAGTTGATGAAGCCCAACTAACCGTTTGCGAGGACGACATTGGACTTAACGGTAAGTTGACATTAGTTTTGTTTGGTTTTTTTTTCTTAACGTGTTAAAAGCACCGATTTCTCATAAACAGTATTTACTAAATTTGACAGGTGTGCATAATGATGACGACAACCTTGTAATAATAACTGTAGAGGATGTGCAGCTATTAAAGGATTATTTAATAAATTAATAAATGGTTATTGTTATTCTTTTTACAAAACAAGATCATGACCAACGAGGACTAACAGCTTGGTCTGATTCGTTGGTCCAAGCATGGGATCAGGTATCCTTCAGTGATACGGAGAGTGAAGAAGAGGAGGAATTACAACATGAAATACCTCGGGAGCTGTTCCGGGAACGTGATATAAATAGAAGGCTTGATCGCGAAGCGTTGAACCGTGTTAATCATTACTTTGAAAGGCTTTTTGACTTGGCCGGACAACCATTAACTTACCAGGAAGCCGAAGAGATTGCAG
Source organism: Onychostoma macrolepis (assembly GCF_012432095.1). Lineage (NCBI taxonomy): Eukaryota > Metazoa > Chordata > Actinopteri > Cypriniformes > Cyprinidae > Onychostoma > Onychostoma macrolepis. The sequence continues at coordinate 32,168,802 of NC_081159.1, read as the reverse complement.
CTAACGCGCAAGCGATGTTATTTCGATTTTAAGAAATGTCATATCCTGTCAACAACAACACACTGAGGCCTTACGTCATGCAGCCGAGTATTGGCGAAACTCACGCAATTTCGGCAGAGTATGATCGGCGTACCGGACGACATCCGTGAGCATCGTACGGTAAATGCATTATCTTTGATGTTTGAGCGTTTGAATCTGCTACAGAGAATGTTGGTAGATTTGCATGATCGTATGATATCGAGGAGATAATGTACCATGTATTGAATAGCTGATTTTTTCCTTACATTATTTGTATGTTATCGATATTGAATTTTTCATACTGTTATTAATGTTTGTCATTGACAACGGTGTATTATTGTTTTATTCATGTTATTAGTAAATCATATACGTGTTGATATGTAACTTCTCATCGTTGATTGTATCTCCTATTAGTTTCTGGTTCAATTTTACTCACTGATGGCAAAATTATTATTTTGAATTTATACAGTAAGTGTTTGTTTTTGTTATATCTGGTCATGTTACGTTGTGAACCGTTGCGGTGTTTTCAAGGGACTACACCCGTTTGTCTTTAAGGTTGAACTATTTTGTATTTCTGATTTTAAAATAAATTTTCAAAATGAGTGGTAAAAGATGTCACGACAATTTGCATGACCGTGTGCCAGAAGATGATCAGAGATCATTAAGACCTAGACATGATTTTCAAAATAACGCCGATCTGTTACGCGATCTGATTAATAATCAGTTACAGATGTTACAACCAGATTCGCTTAACATGACCGAAAGATTGCACGAACTTGTAGATGAGCAGTATGAACGGTTGGATGTAACTATAAATGACGGCCAGATTGGTATGGGTCCATCTAACGATGACGCCTCAAGCTATGATCCGTCAGCACCAAATATGGGTCAGCCGGAATTTTATAGATAGGCTAATAAACGAAGGTGGTTGTGTGAGCGATTTTACAATTACCCCAAGATTGAGATTTAACGGTTTAGAAATTCGCAGAATTTTAAATTTCTGTGAAATCGCCGCAGATGATTATGCAGCGTATAATATCTTTTTGCAAGATATTTTGAATGAGATCGTAGATTTTTCACGGTTGTTGGCAGGCAAATCTGGTTTTATGAATGTGTCGCTGCAAGGTGAGAGTCTCCCCACAGACATTAATGCGGTTCTAATGCCAGATAATAATCATGACGTTAATAGTTTTATCGATCAAATCGAACGAACAGTTCAAAGCAACGCAGATGTGGGGTGCGATTCTGCTTTACAGTTATGTGTGTCTGTGGTACGGAATAGACAAGGTGGAGGACGTAGAAAGCTAACCGACCTAGCGCACAATATGATAATCCAAAAAAATAAGATGCATCTTTTCGTCCCAAAAAATATAACAAACAATATGTGCTTCAGTATATGCCTGGCGCATTTTTTAATCCCTCATTGTCCCGATCAGGAATTGCTCAGAATAGCCAACAACATACACACAGAACAGGGTTATCATCCGCAAGATAAAATTGCATTTCACAATGTATCTAAATTCGAAACAGCCCTAGACCTGAAAATAGTCATCTTTCACAGAACGTGTTCAGGTAAATTGGAAGTCTATAAAAATACAGATGAAACACACCCAAACACCGTACATTTATATCTGCATGAGGACCATTACTACATACTAAAAAATTTGAAGGGCTTCTTAGGGTACAGCTATGTTTGCGAGTACTGCTATCAAGGCTTTAACGATCGTAGTTTACATTATTGCAAATTTACATGCAACGTGTGTAATAAGCCTCAGTGCTACACACATCCTAAGAAATGGGTGCAATGTGAGGACTGTGCTAGATATTGTAGATCTGACTTCTGTTATGAAATGCATAAACAGCCGCAAAGTGAAGGGGTGAGGTCACGCTGCGATCTCGTAAAATTTTGTGGCAGATGTTGCAGACAGTATAGAGCGAAATGGACGGGTGATAAACTATTATTGCACAAGTGCGCGCCGTCCAAATGTCCCCATTGCAACGACATACTGATAGATGAAGGTCATCACAGCTGTTATATTCAACCCGTAAAACCTGACGAGCATAGTGAAAAATATATTTATTTTGATTTCGAGACGATGCACGAAGATTCAAGACATACTGCAAATTACGTGTGCGCCATTTCGCAAGACGGTGAAGAGTTTACAGCCGAAGGTGTTGATTGCGTAGACAAAATGGTCAAACATTTCAGACGTCCAAAATTTACAGACTTTACATTTATAGCGCACAATACTTCAGGTTTCGACTCTTATATATTGCTAGAGTATTTCACAAGTCAGGGTTTGGCGCCAAAAATTATACTCCAAGGATGCAGACTCGTATATATGTACGATCATGTATTTAAACTGAGATACATAGACAGTTACAGTTTCTTACCTATGAAATTGTCAAAAATGACCTCCGCTTTAAACCTAAACACTGACGAAAAAGGTTTCTTTCCCCATCATTTTAATTGTTTGCAAAATGCAAATTATGTCGGTCCTTATCCATCTAAAGAAGATTATGGATACAACACAATGTCCGAACCTGATCAGGTAAAATTTAATAGGTGGTACGAGAGTGTAGCAGGACAGGTGTTTGATTTCAAAACACAACTCGGAATGTATTGCAAGAACGACGTTGTTTTGTTACGTGAGGGATGTATGAAATACAGAAACGAGTTTATTGTGTGTACAAACGTGGACCCCTTCGGATGTGTAACGCTCGCGGGGTGCGCTATGAGGGTGTTTAAAACACTTTTTTTCAAAGACACAATAGACTTGATGCATAAAAAATCTTAATCAGTACAAAGCTTATTCTACCCCGTCCATTCAGTGGTTGGAATATATTAAAGAAAGAGAAAAAGTTGACGTACATCATGCATTAAATCACGGAGAAGTCAAATTCGGATCTTATTACGTGGATGGATATTATGAGTTTAACCCTCTGGGGTCGACAAACGCGAATATGCGTTTTGAGGCAGATTTTCCTGATAAGGCCGAAATGAGCTTGAATTACTCTGCCATTTTTGATCGTACAGATAAGAGCAATACACCATTCGAATCTGTAAGGGGTCTACTTTTATTTGTATACACTCATAATAACAACTGAACCTTGTGCTTTTGAAGAATAAAGAAAACAAACAGGGTGCGCTCTCTGTCTTCTCTGTCTCCGCGAACTGCTTTTTGAAACACGTCACTAAAATGAACTGTAACTCAGCAAATACTTCACACAGAGACATGAGAAATATATCTATAGAAAGCTTGACATGTCTACTTTCAAATGTTTCAGAAAACAAATATTCTGTGATAAAGTAATCCGTATGAAACCAAGGACATGTCCAGTTTTTCCGTCTGGTCTCATTATCTCTAATTAGGTCACGCCCCCACGTAAACGCCCACACCACCGTAAACAAAGCAGCAACGCGTTCATCTCGGATACTTTTCAGTTTTGGAAGAACACGCTGTGAGGAAAAAGCCTTGTATTTACCTCAGAAACGCGCTGAGAGGAAAAAGCTTTGTTTACCTCACAAACAGAACGCGAGCGCAGCTGGAGCTGGTGGAGGAGGAGATCTTCTATACAGAGTAAGTAATGTTTCTTATTGGCATTCGATAATGTGTTGTCGTGACAAAGTTGAACGCAATTAATAGTTGAACATTTCCCAAACTATAACTCCAGAATAAAATGTGTGAATTCGAGAGCAACATTTTGAAATATGATGGGCAACCTTTCATTGCATTTAAATGTTGCACGATGTGAGGATAGTTATATGTTCTATGCTTTATTTATTTTGAATAGTAAAAATATGTAGGCCTATATATTATAATAAATATAATGTAATGTTTTTGCTGTACTTTGGACCAAATAAAAGCAGGCTTGGTGAGCTGAAGACACTTCTTAAAAAACAAAACAAAAAAACATTACAAATCTTACTGTTTAAATAATTTGACTGGTAGTGTATGCATTGTCACCATGTTTGCTTTGTCTTTGTCCATTCATTGTGTTGCTCACATCTGTTTTGTGTTTTCTCATGCAGTTTCTGCTGTCTCCCGTTTTCCTGGGTTTCAGTTTCCTGGCACTGTTTTGGATATTGCACCCACGATGTCTTGACTCTTCTGTTGTTTATTTATTTGTTTGTTTGTTCCTAATAAACTGTTTAACTGCACTCGCAAGTGAATCTCAAGTTATTTTGTGATAGTTATATGTATACACATTTCTTTTTTCCTCACATTCTTTCTTGTAACTCTTCCCTCTCAGTCACACACCTGACTCAATGGCTCATTATGGAGCTCATTATGCGGGCCTTTGTCTTCTCAGGTGTGAGTCACAGCATTATCCAGGATAGTTCACGCCCTCTCGCATAGACCCTTTCTACTCAAAAAGTGACTTAGAAAATTTAAATCAATATATTGATTTCTCTGAATGAGTGAGTTAGATTATTTTCAGATCATTTTGAAGCAAATATTCTAGGCTACAAGATCCAGTTCTCAAAAGTCTTGTGAACAAATGTTCTGTATGTGTTTTATGCCTTATTTCAGTTACTTAAAAAATTTAGTTTTTTGCTAACCACGCATGAACGTCGTTTTCTCAAAAACACAATCACGTACGTACATGCTGCTCACATATTATTGTAGCCCAGTGTGTGCTGAATACAGTGTTTTTAGACTTTAGCCATTAAAATGTTTATAAGCAACTGAAAAAAGCACAAATGTCAGGGCATGTCAAAACTTCTCCGGGGCCCCAAAACACCCTCAGACCCCAGAGGGTTAACGGTGATAGAATGGCTTTGGAATTCCTGGGGTGTTTCTGGCACGGGGATTGTTGTCGTTTTAATCCTAACGAATTAAATCCCGTGTCAAAAACACCTTTCGGTATGCTCAGAAGACAGTCTGATAATAAGCTGGAAGTTTTGCGTAAAACTTACAACCTCAAAGTAATTACTATTTGGGAATGTCAGTGGGAGAATACCAAACAAAACGATCCTGATGTTAGGACTTTTATGAGTAATTACGCGGTACCTGAACGTCTGAATCCTAGGGCATCGCTTTTCGGTGGTCGAACGAACGCACTGAAGCTTTACCACAAAGTTACAGAGGGCGAAAGCGTATCATATCTGGACTTTACATCATTGTATCCTTTCATACAGTCGCGTAAAACTTACCCGATCGGTCATCCTGAAATAATTTTAAAAGATTTTGAACCGGTCGAGTCCTATTTCGGACTTATTAAATGTACGGTGCTGCCCCCGTGTAAACTACTTCATCCGCTTATCCCTTTCAAATCACCGCAGGGGAAGCTATTGTTCGCTCTGTGTCGCACCTGCAGAGGTGTTGTCAGCATAGCGATGAAGAAAGGGCTATTTCAGGGGTTTGGACGTCTGTGGAACTCTCACACGCCATAGTTAAAGGCTATACAGTTGTCAGAATTGTGGAAGTCTGGCACTTTCCGCAGACGTCAGATAAATTATTCACCGAATATGTTAAGACGTTTCTCAAATTCAAGCCCTCCCGCACATAGTGACAGATGCCGAAAAACAGTCTTACGTCAAAGATTATTTTGAGAAGGAGGGCGTTCAATTTGACATCGACAAAATCGCACTCCATCCAGCATGTAGATCTATAAATACATTTTTATTGAATGCCCTTTGGGGAAGATTCGGACTTAGATGTAATTTACCTACGACTGAACTTTTGACAAATCCTGAAGATTTCGCCCGTCACATTTTTGGAAACTACCACGTCATTAAACACTTCTCATTCGTGTCAGACTCTGTAGCCCTAGTGCAGTGGTGCTACGCTGACGAGGACCCCGCCCCCGCATGCGATGTTAATGTGTTTACCGCCTCATTCACCACGGCGTATGGACGCTTGGAATTATATGACCTTATGGACAGATTAGGACCTCGCGTTTTTTACGTAGATACAGACAGTCTTATCTTTTCTTTGAAAGAAGGCGAATGGATGCCTCAAACAGGGTCATACCTTGGCGAACTGACGAACGAACTCGACATAGACGATAACATCACGGAATTTGCATCAACCGGTCCCGAAATCGTACGGCTTTAAAACTGCAAAAAATAAAGTCACCCTTAAAGCAAAAGGGATCACGCTCCATTCTTCGAATGCGCGAATCGTTACCTTAGAAAGTATGGTATGTCTGGTACACGGTTATGTAGCATCACGTGACACGTCCCACCTCCTCACCCGTATAGAAACCATTGTACGGAATAAAAAGGTTCAAAGTGGTTTATGACAAACGGGTTCTCTTGCCTGACTGCTCCATTTTACCCTACAGTTATTAACAATATGTCCAGAGCAGACGATGTGTATGTTGAAGAAGGTTTTGACTTTCGTTTTAATTTTCCGTTCTCCACGGTGGTCTCTGGACCTTCTGGCAGCGGGAAGACTGTCTTTGTGAAAAATCTGTTGTGTAACGCAGATAAGATGATCAATGTAAAAATTGGCAATATTGTTTTTTTATACAGCTGTTGGCAACCTTTGTATGATGAACTCTTGTCATTGTTTGATATTAAATTTATTGAAGGCATAGCAAAATCTTTAACGGATGAAAATGTATTGCCTCCTAATAAGAATTCTATTTTGATTTGTGATGATTTAATGGAATTAGCATATTCGAACGATGAACTCTCACGAGCGTTCACGAAATATGTTCATCATAAATCATTTTCCATTATATTGATAACTCAGAATCTGTTTTTTCAAGGTAAAACCATTAGGACTATTACACTGAATACTCAGTATATTATTTTGTACAAGAGCCCCAGAGACTCTCTGCAAATAATGGTTTTAGGTCGACAAATTTTTCCATAACTTTTTAAGTTATTGTTTGTAAATATATTTGTAAGCATATTTGAAATGTTTGAAATATTTGTATTAAACGTGTTGAAATATCAACACGATATTAATAAAGAAAAAGAAAAAGATATGACTGATTAACCAACGTCTTTTATTTATAAACTACACACATTAATACATTTGAGATTACATCTTTTATTTATTAAACATGTAATTATAGAGCAGTTCTAGACGCATTACAGAGCTTTACAGATCTGCACGCAGTGAATACAATTAAATGTATCACAGAGACGAGGTTTCAATCTCTTTACAAATCGAACAACCATGTCATCATTTTTAATCAGATCATCATAATACATTTTAACAATATTTTCATAATCGTGACCTTTTGACATGTGATACAGAAAAAAACACGCAATGTTGGCCGCAAGCATCTGATGCGAAATCTTGAACCTGTTTGTTAGAGTATTGCAAGCAAATAGAATTGTTTTTAAAAAAATCTTGGACAGTCTTTGGAAAACGCGGATCTTTAGGGCATCCGCCAAAGCTATCAAAAAAACAACTAACGCCGTCATTGTTTACGTAGATGGCTAGCCAGTGTTGACCCGGTTCTGTGGACGGGTCGGTTTTAAAAATAAGCATAGCCGGTAAATTCTTTAACGGCGTTTTGGGTAGATAATTCGCACGGAAGCACACCTAAAAAATATGTGTTTTTTTGTGCAATTTTATCCATAACGGCTGTTAGTTGGACGGTATTCATTTCGCCGTCTCAGATCGCGAGATCCTAGCGGTATAGAGAAATTCTTCAGACCCACACGTTCTAAGGGGGTATTTAGCTGTGGTTGATAGAAGCACTTGCGCATGTCCTAACCGTACGCCCGGTGAAACCGAAACTTTTTTCACAAAAAGAGATGCGGATACAATATTGAGTTAATAAGCGTTAAGGTCATCTCGCATCAATTTATAATTCATTCTGTCCTTGAAGTGTGCGATTAAAGCGCTCCACCACCGATGATTTTACATCACTTGCTGTAGCAAAATGATGTATGTTATACTTTTTCATCAGTTTCTGGAAATGTTTGTTAAAAAATTCAGTACCTTTATCAGTCTGTAATTTTTGAGGCACACGGTTTTCTTTGAGTATAGATTCGAATGCTTTCGTAACCTCCTTTCCCGTCTTATTCTTCAGCGGGCTCGCCCATGCGTGCTTGCTGAAAACGTCTATACAAGTCAGTAAAAATGTTATATTATCGTTTTCTTTTTCGAATAAGCAGACATGTTGACCAGATCTGCTTGAAACTCTACATCTTTTCGAGAATGTTTTTAATGGTCATACAGGGATCATACCCCTCATCTCTGTGTTGAGTATTTGCTGAGTTACAGATCATTTTAGTGACGCGTTTCTAAAAACAATTTGCGGAGATGGAGAAGACAGAGAGCGCACCCTGTTTGTTTTATTATTTTTCCAAAAGCACAAAGTTGTGTTGTTATTGTGAGTGTACACAAAAAAAAAGTAGACACTTAACAGTTTCGATTGATGTATAACACTTATTTGTGTGACCAAAATCAACAGAGTATTTTTAGTGTCTTTTGCACTGATCTTAAAAAAACCTATCTGGTAACGCCGGCGATACCGTCGACCCCAGAGAGTTAATTCCAGCACAGGTCAAATTGAGCAGAGGACTTGTCTGGTTCTCGTGGTCTTGTCCCGATGGCCAACAAGGCCTTCACTGGGGATCTGTCTGGAGCTCATCTAGCTGACATGGTCTCCGCTGACATTCAGGGCTGTAGAGGTCGTCTCTAGGTGCTGATCCAACATCTGATCTGGATACGGACTGGATCTGGGTGGCTATGGTGACCTCGGAATAAGAATGAAACAGACTAATATTAGCGTAGATGCCACGGAGAACAATAAAGCACATTTTAATTGTAGTATCACACATTACCTGTAATGAAAACAATAAACTCCTAGTCTTGAAGGTACACACAGTATGTAGTTGCAGTGGAGCGGTCTAGTGTTTGGTGCCTTGGAAGAACTGACTGGGTTGCATCTGAAATCTTGCAGTGATGACAAAGCACCAATGAAACCTTTGACCACACCCTGATGGAGAAAGAAAAGTACATTTTAAGTTAAAAAAAAAAGTTAAATTATATCCACTTAACAACTCATAAAACACTTTCTAAATGTCCACTCAAAAAAGTTGGATATGTTGCATGATTTTCTCGTTAAATTTAGTCTAAAAAATAACATTTATTTAGTGCAATTCACCTGACTCGTGAACTTGACAAGATGGCAGAGCTGTTTCTCCCGCGAAGTCACTCAGGCATTCATTTAGCATTCTGAATGTTGACTGGATTTGAAAATAACCATTCATTTAATATTTTTTTAAAATATACTTGTGCAGACTTAATATGTCTTCTCAACTAAGCACAAGCAATAAAAAGAGTTCAACTTAAATATTTGGTAACACTTTATTTTGATAGTCCACTTTAGACATTCTACTAACAGTAAGAAACTTTGCAACTACACGTCAACTAGCAGTCATTAAGAGTATTAGTAGACTCTCTGCTTAATAACTTCTAACACTTTATTTTGATGGGTCCACGACATACAACATACTGACTATGAGAAACTTTGCAAGTATATGTCAACTTATTCTACTAACCCTAAACCTACCCTACTGAGAGTTAGTAGACACGTAGTTACAAAGTTACTTATAGTTAGTAGAATGTCTAAAGTGGGCTTTCAAAATAAAGTGTAACCAAATACTTTTGCCCTTTCAACATTTTGTTAATTGGATTTTTTACAGTGTACATATGCCGCAGTATTATTGAAGTGTGAGGAACACCATTACTAATTTACACAACTGTTAAAAAGTCTGGGGTCAGTAGGATTTTTACATCTTTGAAAGAAGTCTCTTATACTCACAACTCAAAAAACAGTTAAAACAATAACATTGTGAAATGATATTACAATTCAAGAGAACTGTTTTTTTTTATTATTATTTGAATATGTTAAAATTGTAATGTATTGCTGTGATCAAAGCTGAATTTAACATCATTACTCCAGTCTTCAGTGTCACATGATCCTTAAAAAATAAATCTGATTTGCTGCTCAAGAAACATTTCTGATTATTAACAATATATAAAAAAAGGTGTGCTGATAAACATTTTTAGCGTAAACTTCTTTTTTTCCTCAGCATTCATTGTTAAATAGACTCCAGACCTTTAAATGGTATTGTACAATACTGTTCTAAAGTTTACAGTCAGTGAGGTTTTTTAAAAAATTCATTTTTATTTAGCAAGGATGCATTAAATTGATGAGAAGTGAGAGTAAATATTTTTGTTTAAAAAAAAACACTGTTCATTTTAAACTTTGTTCATTAAGGAATCCTGAATAATACACACAAAACACAAAACAAAATACGAATAAGGAATATTTCCTGAGCAGCAAATCAGCATATTAGAATGATTTCTGAATAATCATCATGTAAAACAGTAATGTTTTCAGTAATGATGCTGAAAATTCATCTTTGATCACAGAAATAAAATACATTTTAACATAACTCACTCATGTTTGGATGTCAAAACCTTCTTAAAATAACTTTAATGAAGAATTGTAAAAGATGCATGGTGATATGCATTTTTTTCACTACATATTTGCATATATGAAGTGATTTCATGAACTTTCTCATGCAGCTTAACGTTACCTATGTTTCCCACATCCAGTGTTGCCAACTTAGCAATTTTGTTGCTAAATTTAGCAACTTTTCAGACTACCCTAGCAACTTTTTCTTCCAAAAGCACCTAGCAACAAATTTAGCAATTTTAAAAATGTATTTGGCAACTTTTAGCAACTTTTGATAAGTGACTCAGACAATTAAAAGACACATTTTCCATACAAATGACACAAAAAGAAAACCAAAGATGCCTAGCAGTACACCCATCATGTGAACTGAGTTAGCTGCTATTTGCAATTCTTCAATTTAATAATAATAATAACTGAATAATTGTTCATTTATGATACACTTTGTTAGTAGTTTGTACTTGCGATTGTTGATCAGTTAGTACGCTGTAAGAAAAATGGAAAAGATAGGCTACTAGTAATTTTCCAAGATGTTATCCATTATCCATTGTAACCCTGTAACCCGAAAACACAATGCGTAATTTAAAATGCAGGTAAAAAACCAATACGGAAAATTCTTTCATATTAACAGTATAAGTTTATTGTGCCCTATTTTTACAGCCTTTTCTTGGAGTGTAGCATACTAACTACTAATACACTGCTTAAAGCATTATTGTTGAGAATGTTATATTACTAGTTTACTAGCTATAAAAAAAAAAAAAAACTTAAATTGTAATCATTCAAAAATGTGTAAGTGTTCAATAATTCAATGTATTTTAAAATACAGTTATTTATATTTTAATATAATATTTTGCATATTATTTTACAAACAAATCTAAATTAACATATATAAAATATATATTTTTGCTGAGATTTGATGTTCACATCACAACGTCATTTAGCAACTTTTAGCAACAAATTGACCTTCCTTTAGCAACTTTCTCTGAAAATTAGTTGGCAACACTGCCCACATCTCTGTCAGCAGCTTCCTTCAGAAATTTAGATATCTTGGAGCTTCTCTTCTGTTGTTGAAGTGTTACTCCTGAAACCACAGAACAATTTTTATCAATAATTGTTTGCCATTAAATATCAAATCACGTTTTAACCAGATTCAGTTAATACATGCTCCTTTAAGTGACGTCACCGATTAACAGTAAAGTTACAGCACATATTTTAGGCTAAATAAATTCATTTAATTCCAATAACCCATTGACAAAACCTTTACAAAGCTATTAAAATCTCCCAACTACACATAAATGTGTGATGAAAAGTCAAAACTTTGATAAATCAGAGCTCAATATACAGAGTTAGCATACATCGTCTGAAAACAGTTGAGATGCTAACGGACTTTTTCGAAGACACTAAACCGTCTTTATGAAGTAAATATTCAACAGAAGCGTATCAGTTACAAGAAAGAAAAGTGTCAGGAACAGTTGTATGTAATATTTGTGTGATTTTAGGGACTAAACTCACCTGAAAACGGTGAAAACAGCAGCGAGAGACGCAGTGTTGCAGCTGTCCGTTGAAGAATTGCCGCCCCGTTTCCATGGTAACTCCCTAGCTGCAGCGTCTGAAAGATACTCAGAGCGCGAGTCCATCAAAACATGTCACAGTCATGCACCATTTAAATAAACATATAGAACATAAACAACAACAACAAAAAAATGTATTTAATTTTGAATTTTAATCGTTTTGTAGTTATATGACCCATTCATACATGGGTGTAAACTGCAACCCGCACGTGATAGTGGGGCAAATTAGCACTTTTATTTTTATTTAATTTTTATTTATTTTTTTGCTATTTTTTTTTTTATTAGATTTTGTATTGTTGTTTTTACAATCATTCAAACTATTTATTTTGTTTAAAAATGTGCTTGCAGTTTTTATACTAAACATTTGTTAATAATTATAACTCTCACTATATTTATTCAGTGCTTCAGAATCCTTTTAACTGTAAAAATGTAATGTAAAACATAAATATAATATATATATAATTTATAAAACAAAGATGTCATGTAAGAGCTCAGTAGAAAGACGGGACAGAACCGCTTGCCACTGGTGCACCAACGGAGGCCCAGCCGCGGCAAACCACTGGTGGCGTGCCACCCAAAAAACGCAGGCTCACCGACAGCGTTTTTAGATTGGTCGGCTCGCCGATGGTGTGCCGACGGTGGTCCGACCGTATTAAGCCGCTGAATTTGTGCCGCCCAAAAAACGCTGGTGGACCGCCATTGTTTGCTGGGATTTTGCTATCTGGGTATGCCACAGTATTATTGAAGTGGGAGGAACATCATAACTCATTTACACAACTGTTAAAAAGTCTGGGGTCAGTATGATTTTTACATCTATGAAAGAAGTCTCTTATACTCACAACTCAAAAAACAGTTAAAACAATAACATTGTGAAATGATATTACAATTCAAGAGAAATGTTTTTTTTTTATTATTATTTGAATATGTTAAAATTGTAATGTATTGCTGTGATCAAAGCTGAATTTAACATCATTACTCCAATCTTCAGTGTCACACGATCCTTCAAAAATAAATCTGATTTGCTGCTCAAGAAACATTTCTGATTATTAACAATATATATAAAAAGATGTGCTGATAAACATTTTAGTGTAAACTTTTATTTATTTATTTTTTCAGGATTCATTGTTAAATAGACTCCAGACCTTTAAATGGTATTGTACAATACTGTTCAAAAGTTTGCAGTCAGTGAGGTTTTTTAATAAATTCATTTTTATTCAGCAAGGATGCATTAAATTGATGAGAAGTGAGAGTAAATATTTTTGTTTCAAAAAAACACTGTTCATTTTAAACTTTGTTCATTAAGGAATCCTGAATAATACACACAAAACACAAAACAAAATACGAATCAGGAATATTTCTTGAGCAGCAAATCAGCATATTAGAATGATTTCTGAATAATCATCATGTAAAATTCATCTTTGATCACAGAAATAAAATACATTTTAACATCACTCATTCTTGTTTGGATGTCAAAACCTTCTTAAAATAACTTTAATAAAGAATTGTAAAAGATGCATGGTGATATGCACTTTTCACTACATATTTGCATATACGAAGTGATTTAATGAGCTTTCTCATGCAGCTTACCTATGTTTCCCACATCTCTGTCAGCAGCTTCCTTAAGAAATTTAGATATCTTGGAGCTTCACTTCTGTTGTAGAAGTGTTGCTCCTGAAACCACAGAACAATTTTTATTAATAATTGTTTGCCATTAAATATCAAATCACGTTTTAACTAGATTCAGTTAATACTTGCTCCTTTCAGTGAGGTCACCGATTAACAGTAAAGTTACAGCACATATTTTAGGCTAAATAAATTTGTCTAATTCCAATAACCTATTGACAAAACCTTTACAAAGCTATTAAAATCTCCCAACTACACATAAATGTGTGATGAAAAGTCAAAACTTTGATAAATCAGAGCTCAATATACAGAGTTAGAATACATTGTCTGAAAACAGTTGAGATGCTAACGGACTTTTCGAAGACACTAAACCATCTTTATGAAGTAAATATTCAACAGAAGCGTATCAATTACAAGAAAGAAAGGTGTCAGGAACAGTTGTATGTAATATTTGTGTGATTTTAGGGACTAAACTCACCTGAAAACGGTGAAAACAGCAGCGAGAGACGCAGTGTTGCAGCTGTCAGTTGGAGAGTTGCTGCCCCGTTTCAGAGTGAGTGAGACTCAAAACACGTCACAGTCACGCACCATTTAAATAAACATTATATAGAACATAAATAACGACAAAATTTTTTATTTAATTTTGAATTTTAATCGTTTTGTAGTTATATGACCCATTCATACATAGGTGTAAACTGCAACCCACACTTGATAGTGGGACAAATTAGCACTTTTATTTTTATAGATTTTTTTTTTGCTATTTTTTTTATTAGATTTTGTATTGTTGTTTTTACGATCATTCAAACTATTTATTTAATTTAAAAATGTGCTTGCAGTTTTTATACTAAACTTTTGTTAATAATTATAACTCTCACTATTTTTATTCAGTGTAAAAATGTAATGTAAAACAAATGTAATATACTGTATATATATATATATATATATATATATATATATATTTATAAAACAAAGATGTCATGTAAGAGCTCAGTAGAAACACAGGACAGACCCTCCACTTGCCACTGGTGCACCGATGGAGGCCCAGCCACGGCAAACCGCTGGTGGCGTGCGACCCAAAAAACGCCGGCTGACCGACAGCGTTTTTAGATTGGTTGACTCGCCGATGGTGTGCCGACGGTGGTCCGACCATATTAAGCCGCTGAATTTGTGCCGCCCAAAAAACACTGGTGGACCGCCAGGTCATTGTTTACTGGGATCTCTCTCACTGACTACATCGTCCCGATCAGATTAAAAATGGTCAAAGCATGATCTACATAGGCTGTGATCTATATATGATCTACATTTTCTCTGATCCTTCCATTTATGCCAATCGTCTTCTATTTGCAAACTAAAGACCCGGAAGTCCCGTAACTCATTCAGGACATGCGCTAGGGCTTTCCTTACCGTAATACACCTAGAACACGGATTGCCGTAAAAACTCGTCAATGGCGTTGAAAGAGTTAATAATGACATAATTTGAGGTATTGAGGTGGTTGGGCTAAACATCATCTGCATATAATGAAATTGTATTCTCTGTACCATGCCGTATAATACCTTTAAAGTTAGAGGATTTGACGGAGTGCAGCAGCCAATGGTTCAACTGATATAGCAAATAACAATGGAGAGAGGGGGCACCCTTTCCTGGTGCCCCGGTGTAAAGGGAAATATTCAGAGTATACATTGTTTGTGCACACTGAAGCAACCGGAGAGAC
This sequence comes from Onychostoma macrolepis, assembly GCF_012432095.1. Taxonomy (NCBI): domain Eukaryota; kingdom Metazoa; phylum Chordata; class Actinopteri; order Cypriniformes; family Cyprinidae; genus Onychostoma; species Onychostoma macrolepis. The sequence goes on along the minus strand of NC_081159.1, from coordinate 32,153,480 downwards.
ATATAACAATTTAATCCATTAAATTAAGTCTGCAGGAAAGCCAAACTGTTTAAGAATGTAAAAGAGGTATTCCCACTCTACTCTATCGAATGCCTTTTCATTATCGAGAGATATTATTGCTTCTTGCTCGCCTGGGGGAGAATTTGTGTACATTACATTATATAGGCGTTGTAAATTGTCAAAGTCCATCGAATCACAGGCACCAAGACTTAAAGACGAATTCATCGATTTAGATTTGTGTTTTTTATCTTATGTCATAGTCCAAAAAGTCTTCTTCCCAAAAATTCAAACACAGCACTGACAAGAAAGATAAAAATAACGACGGAGAAAGAGCCGTGTTAACAGTTAAACCGTCCACATAAACTTCACAAACACAAAAAAATCTAATTTTAAATATAACCAAAAGATCCCTTAACTGAGGCCTACTTCGTGTGGCTAGACAGTAAGTTATTTAACTCCTTAACATGTAGTGAGTGTTGTAAAAACTATTTGAGTGTTTGTCTCTCTTCTCATCTTTCTGTCTGTCTCCTCTCAACTATTTATTTAACCTTTATTTAACCAGAAAAGACTCTCCGAGATTAAAAATCTCTTTCGCAGGAGTGTCCTGGCCAAAATGGGCAGCAATACATCAGTTACATCACAAAATATTACAACACAAACAAACTAGAGACACTTAAAAACAGTTACATATCATTGAGTCGATTTCCATTTGCCGAGTAACTGTTTTAAAATGATCCAAAGACAGCAAATTTTGTAATTTCAATTTCGATGCAGAAGGTTCCAGTCTTCTGCTTATCTGTTTTTGTTTTGTTTGTTTTTTTTCCCTGAAAGACTGTATTGTCCTCAACTGTAAAACTTTCAAACTGAAAAAAAAGCTTCAAACTTTCAGGCTATGCTTTCTCAAGCCAAGCCAACCTAAATTTTGACTTGACAAACTTTTTTTTTTTTTTTTAAACTTAGTTGATGTTAATGCTGATTATAAATATCTTAGGTACTTTACAGACAAAAGAAATAACACTCTTTTTTCTAACACCATCCTATAATATATGTGACCCTGGACCACAAAACCAGTCATAAGTAGCACAGGTATATTTGTAGCCATAGCCAAAAACACATTTTATGAGTCAAAATTATAAATTTTTCTTTTATGCCAAAAATCATTAGGACATTATGTAAAGATCATGTTCCATGAAGATATTTTGTAAATGTTCTACTGTAAATATATCAAAACTTAATTTTTGATTAATAATATGCATTGCTAAGAAGGCGATTTTCTCAGATTATCTTAGATTTTTTTGCACCCTCAGATTCCAGTTTTTCAAATAGTTGTATCTTGGCCAAATATTCTCATATCCTTGAAAAAAAAAAAAAACATATATCAATGGAAAACTTATTTATTCAGATTCCAGATGATGTGTAAATCTCAATTTCGAAAAATTGACCCTTATTTGTGGTCCAGGGTCACATATTTAAAAATACTTTTAAAATCTTTTCCTTGTATGCCTGTCACGCCCCTGGACTGTTTTGTTGTGTTTTTGCTCCCCATGTGTTCTCTGTGACCCAGTTTTTCCCATCTTGATTGTTAATTTGATTCCAGGTGTGTCCCCTTAGTTCCCTCGTTATCCTGTCATTATAAGCCCCAGTCCATTCAGTTCATGTTTGTCGGTCTTTGAGTGTCTACCCTGCCTGTGATCTGTGTTCCCGTTTGAATTAAATACTCTCCTTTTGTGAATTCCTCGTCTCCTCGTTCCCGTGCTTCCCTTGAACTGTGACAGAAAGACCGACCCAATACAGTAACCTCTGTGTTTTTCCCTCTGTTTTTGTTTCCTTGTTTTAATCTCAGTGTTTTTTTTCGCTTTGTGTCCCCATGGATCCCCTCGTCCGGCCCGAATTCCTCCTCCTCCTGCTGGAGCAGGGGGAACGATCTCTCGAGGACCATACCAGACTGTTCCCGTTGCTAGCTAATGCCACCAGCTACCTGGAACGACGCTCTGCTCTGCTCTTTCTACAACGCAAGTTTGAATACGGCATGCAGAGCGCTGTCGTCCGAGGATGGTCCTCGAGAGGATTTCGCCACCTTCGTGGAGTGGATTCTGGTGAGAAATGGATCACCCCTCACCGTCTCTCCCGAGGATGATCTCTCCAGATCCACTCCAGACACAGAGCCCAGCCCACCATCTCCCCGCGGAGCGGAGCATCAGCCCGAGCCCACCGATGATGGACGCCGCGATCTGCGAGCCAGCGCGAAGCAGAGCGACTGAGCGGAAGATCGTCCCGGAAGTTGAGCCCAACCCGTCAGATTATACATCCGGGACTGCTGGACATGGAGGAGGATTTAATTGACTGGGAGACTGAACTGGAATTCGAACTGCCCCCTCTCCTCTCTCCGTCGTCCCCGCTGGTCCCATCCAGCCCTCCTTCGTCATTGGTTCCCTTGTTCAGCCCTGAGGGGGCTTCAGATCCTCCAGTACCCGCTCCTCGAAAATGCCCTCCAGTACCTACTCCTCGAAAATTCCTTCCAGTGCCCACTCCTCGAAAATGCCCACCCTCCCACCTGCTCCTGCCTCCTCCACCGCTGTTGTCTGGCAGCCCCTCTGCTCGCCCTCAGCCCACCATCAATGCGGTGTGAGCCCCACAGGACTGCCATCCTCCGGCGTCGCCGGGGCTGGAGTATCCCTCACCTCCGCCTCCAGCCTCCTCGGCCCGGACTCCACCTCGGTCCATTGACCCAGTGGCTCCACCTCGGCTCCTAGCTCCCTCGCCTCCACCGTCACCCGTCGATCCTCCAGCTCCACCGGCCTCCCTCGTCCCTCCGGCTCCGCCTTGGTCGGGCGTCGAGCAACCGGCTCAGTTGGGCTCCTTCCTCCCGCCAGCTCCACCTTGGTCCTCAGTCGCTCCGGCTCCGCCGCGGATCTCCGCCTTCGCCTCGGTCGCCAGAGCACTCGGCTCCACCTTGGCCCCCCGGATCCTTGGCATCCTCCTGGCTCGTCGGCTCTCCGTCTCCGCCTCGGGCTCCTCCACCACCTGCTCCGCCGCCGTTGGTCGGCCCCCTGGAGTCGGCGGCCATGCCTCCTCCATGGCTCCTCCCTCCGTCGGCTCCACCGTGGGCCATCATCATGGCTGTGGCCTGGGTCCTGCCAGGCTCCTCCTGCTCCGGGTCCCTCCTGTCTCCTCCCTGGCTCCTCCCTCCTTCGTCGCCTGCCTGGTCTCTGTCTGCCGGCCCCCTCCCGGTTGTCCGTCCTCCTCCTGAGCCTCCGCCATTGTTCCCACCCGTTTCCCGCCCCCCTCTGTTGTTCCACGGTGCGAGGACGCACCTTCCGGGAGGGGGAAGTAATGTCACGCCCCTGGACTGTTTTGTTGTGTTTTCGCTCCCCATGTGTTCCCTGTCACCCAGTTTTTCCCGTCTTGATTGTTAATTTGATTCCAGGTGTGTCCCCTTAGTTCCCTCGTTATCCTGTCATTATAAGCCCTAGTCCATTCAGTTCATGTTTGTCGGTCTTTGAGTGTCTACCCTGCCTGTGATCTGTGTTCCCCTTTGAATTAACTCTCTGGGGTCGACGGTATCGCCGGCGATACCAGATCGTTTTTTTTTTTTTTTAAGATCAGTGCAAAAGACACTGAAAATACTCTGATTTTGGTCACACAAATAAGTGTTATACATCAATCGAAACTGTTAAGTGTCTATTTTTATTTGTGTACACACAATAAAAACACAACTTTGTGCTTTTGGAAAAATAAGAAAACAAACAGGGTGCGCTCTGTCTTCTCCGCAAACTGTTTTTAGAAACGCGTCACTAAAATTAACTGTAACTCAGCAAATGCTCAGCACACAGACATCTACCCAAGATGGCGGCGCGAGTACATCGCAAGGCTCTGGGTCTCTCCAGATTTAGCAATTTTGCGGTATTTTTCTTACTCATCTCGGGCCTGTTCGTGCAGAACAGTTGTGCCTTTACATCGTACACCCTATGTGAGCTTTTGGATATCGGTTTGCAATTTCCGACACTTTTATGGACAATCTTCGACTCCTTCCTGAGATCGCTAGGACACCCGAGGCTATGCACCCTACCGGCCGGGCGGAAGTGCTCGCAGGCGGCGCCGAGATCGTAAACAAAGGCGGGGAAGCGCGGAGGACTAAGAGCTAAGCTAAGGCTAACACCACACCGCTCTCTTTACCCAGCATTTTCCTTGCCAATGTACGGTCGCTAGTGAACAAAATGGAGGAGATTCGACTCAGCATCACACACAGCAAGAAACTTTTGAACTGTAACGTCCTAATCTTCACGGAAACCTGGTTAAACAGCGGAATACCGGACACCGCTATTGAGCTAGCGGGACGCCACACACTCCGGGCGGATAGAACATTAGATGGCTCCGGTAAGACCAGAGGTGGTGGATTGTGCATTTATATTAACAAAGCTTGGTGCACAAACTCTGCTATTGTTGGGAGTCATTGTTCAGCTAACCTTGAGTTTCTCATGGTTAAATGTAGACCGTTTATCTACCGCGGTAGTTCACTTCCACCATTATAACTGCAGCCTATATTCCCCGGATGCTGATGCCAAGCTTGCTATGAAAGAACACGCAGCCATCAGTAAACAACAGACTGATCACCCGAAGCGGCTTTTATTGTTGCAGGTGACTTTAATCACTCAAACTTAAAGTCAGTGCTACCCAAGTTTCACCAGCATGTTTCCTGTCACACCAGAGGAAACAAAACCTTAGACCATGTTTACACAAACATGGCTGGAGCTTACGTTGCGACACCCCTCCCCACCTGGGACAGTCAGATCACCTTTCTTTGTTCCTCACCCCAAATATGCACCCCTCATCATCCGTGTGAAGCCATCAGTGAAGACCATCAAGGTGTGGCCTGCGGGGCAGATTCCACACTCCAGGAAAGGTTTCTACACACAGACTGGAGTATGTTTGCTTCTCAAGCCACCAGTGGCGCTCACACAGACATTGACTCTTACACCTCCTCTGTATTGGATCATATCAATATCACCATTGACAGTGTTACAACCCAGAAACAGATCACCACATATCCAAATCAGAAGCCTTGATGAACAAGGAAGTGCGACTCCTGTTGAAGTCACGCAACACTGCCTTCAGATCAGGAGATGCACAAGCCTACAGCACATCCAGAGCAAACCTGAAGAGGGGCATCAAAAGGCCAAGCACTGCTACAAGCTAAAGATAGAGGGACACTTCTCCAACTCTGACCCTCGACGCATGTGGCAGGGCATTCAGGCCATCAGTGACTACAAACCCACCCACTCCACCCCGCAGCCACTGATGTCAACTTCCTGAACGAGCTAAATTACTTTTATGCTCGCTTTGAAAGAGACAACAGAGAAACTGCCACCAAGCTCAATCCCTCAGCTGACCACCCACCAATCATACTCTCCTCCACAGATGTCTGCAAGGCACTGAGCCGGATCAGCGCGCACAAGGCTGCTGGACCAGACAACATCCCTGGTCGTGTTCTCAGGGCATGTGCGGAGCAGCTCGCTGGGGTTTTACAGACATTTTCAACCTGTCTCTTGCCCAAGCAGCCGTACCAACATGCTTTAAATGCACTTCCATTGTGCCAGTGCCAAAACACTCTAGTCCGAGGTGCCCTAATGACTACCGCCCTGTAGCACTCACACCCATCGTCATGAAGTGCTTTGAGCGGCTGGTCCTGGAACACCTAAAAGACTCTCTACCATCCACATTGGACTCACACCAGTTTGCCTACCGTAGCAATAGGAGCACAGAGGATGCAGTTTCCATGGCACTGCACTCTGTGCTCACTCACCTGGACAATAAGAACACTTATGCACGTATGCTGTTTGTTGACTTCAGCTCAGCATTCAACACTGTCATCCCAACCAAGTTAATAGCCAAACTTGGAGACCTGGGCATCAATACCTCAATGTGTAACTGGATTTTGGACTTCCTGACCAACAGACCCCAGAATGTTCGATCAGGATTCACCTGCTCCACATCCATCACACTTAACACTGGTGTACCACAGGGCTGTGTGCTAAGCCCGTTTCTCTACTCCCTCTTCACCTCCGACTGCAAGCCTGTGTATGGATCTAATTCCATCGTCAAGTTTGCAGACGACACCACGGTGATTGGCCTCATCAGTAACAACGATGAGACTGCCTATAGGGAGGAGATCCAGCACCTGGCCACATGGTGCACTGAAAATAACCTGCTCCTCAACACCACCAAAACGAAGGAGCTCATCGTGGACTTCAGGAAGGAGTCAAGAGGCACACACGACACCATCCACATCAATGGAATGGCTGTTGAGCGTGTCTCCAGTTTCAAGTTCCTGGGGATCCACATCTCGGCGGACATGTTGTGGAAAACCAACACCTCCAGCCTGGTCAAGAAGGCTCACCAGCGCCTCTTCTTTCTGAGGACACTGAGGAAGAATCAGCTCTCCTCTGCTATCCTGGTGAACTTCTAACGCTGCGCAATAGAAAGCATCCTGACCAACTGTGTCACAGTATGGTATGGGAGCTGCTCTGTTGCGGAGCGCAAGGCACTGCAGCGGGTGGTGAAAACTGCCCAGCGCATCACAGGGACTCCACTACCTGCCATCGAACACATCCAGAGGAAACGCTGTCTGCATCGAGCTCGCAGCATCCTTAAGGACTCCTCTCACCCAGCCCACAGACTGTTTTCTCTCCTGCCCTCCGGTAGGCGTTTCAGGTGCCTCCGGACCAGGACCAGCAGACTAAAGAACAGTTTCTTCCCCAGAGCTGTCTCTTTACTGAACTCTAACCCCCGTTGATCCACTTCCTCATATACTATTAACTCTTCTCTCCTACCTCACATCTGCCTTATTTGCACTACTGAATGTAAATTTTTATTACAGTAACAACTGTTTACTTTTGTATCTTGCACTACCATACCTAAATTGGACTATGCTCATTTGCACTGCCGACTGTTGTTTACATTATCAATGTTTACATTAACATTTTGCACCGTATGTCTAATTGTAATATGCAATCACTTCCACTGCACTTTTACACCTTGTTTATAGTAATAGTCATCTGTATATATATTATATTGATAGTACATATCACCTGTAAATTCTGTTTATAGTAATAGCCATCTGTATATTTATTCACTATACATATTCACCTGTAAATTCTGTTTATATTAATAACCACCTTTCTATATATATTTATACATATATTCAGTACATATCCTTGTCCTGCACTTATTCAACCATTGTATATACTGCACTTGCTGCTATTGCACTTCTGGTTAGACCTAAACTGCATTTCATTGCCCTGTACCTGTACTTGTGTAATGACAATAAAGTTGAATCTAATCTAATCTAAATGGGAGTTATATCTATAGAAAGCTTGAAGTGTCTACTTTAAAATGAAGCAATTGAAGCTTATTGAAACATTCTGTGATGAAGTAATCCGTATGAAACCAACACAATGTTCAGTCTTTCCCGTCTGACTCATTATCTCTAATGAAATCCCGCCCTCGCGCAGTTCATATATAAATAGCCACGTGGGACGTGCGCACGTGCAAACGCCCAACACAAACAAAGAGCGGAGATCCTCATTCCGGCTACTGTTACTGTTCGCGCTGAGTAAAGGCAGGATTTCCCTCGAAAGAAGAACACTATTTCATCCAGTAGAGGAGATCAATCTGGTAAGTAATTCTTTTTGCATTAGTTACTGTGTTATTGTGACAAACTTGAACCGATTTACTAACAGTTAGTTGGGTTTTTCCCAAACTACAACATAAATGCTACTCGTCTAAGAATGTTTAGACCATGTTTATTATTAAGACTCTGTTCACAAATAGATTTTAATAGCGTGCTAAACAATAATAAGTAGTTTCTCAGATATAAAATATCATTTTTTATAGTACAAAGTACATCCTTTTATTGTACAAAGCATGCTTGAGTCTGTGGCTACAGAATCATATCATAGGCTACTATAAAATCATACATACTAGACTATATGACTACAAAATCATAGTTGGGTTTTTCCCAAACTATAATTCCTGACTACAATGTTTGAAATAGTGTAAAACATTTTGAGTATGATGGGCAATTCATTGTATTTAAATTTCTTACGGTGCGATGATGTTTTCATGCTCTATATAAAACAAAAGTAATATGAGTGTACACTGTAACATGATGAATGCTACGAGTCCAAGTATGTTTCGTACATGTTTATTATTAATAGCCTACTCTGTTCAGAAATAGATTTTAATAACGTGCTAAACAATAATTAGTTTCTCAGATATAAGATTTCTTTTTTGTATGATAGTACAAAGCATGTGTGAGTCTATGGCTACAAAATCTATACTTGTGTGTATATATAAACAGATGTTCCTGATATTAACATGCTCACAAATGTTTGTTTTTTTTTGTATTTAATTGAATCAGATACCAGCACCAGATGTATCCTGATGTCTCTTCAAATTGTTTTTCTCTGAGAGCGCTGTACCAACATCAGATGTTCAACTACACTGATATTCTATGTTAAAACAAGCTAATTTTCTGCTGATTGTTTTTTTCTTCTTGAATCCATGGAAAGAAGTAGAAACACTTAAATAACACACGTAAATATCAGGTATGATTTACTTGTTGAACAGAATCTGTTGCAGGAAAGACTCAAAATCTGTTCACATATCTGTGGTTAGATCAGTGTGCACAATAATGTGTCTTTGACCTTCATTATGTATGTTTTGATTATACTGTGTAAATAAAATACAAATAATTTAAAAAAAAAACTTTTTTCTCCAATCTCCTCACATTCTCTCTTACCTGCCTCACAGTCACACTGATGGGCCATTAGGGGAGGGCCCTTTGTCTCTCAGGTGAGACTCACTTAATATTCATGGCCATTGCCACTCCCTCGCATATAGACCCTCGATGACAAAACATGTCTTGAAAAATTTTAATAAATATATTGTTTTCTGTGAATGAGTAAGCAGAATGATTTTTACATAATTTTGAAGTAAATATTCTAGCCTACAAGACTGATTACTCAAAAGTCTTATTCAGAACTATTTAGTGTGGGTTTTATGGCCTTATTTCAGCTACATTTTCCCCCCCAAAACTTACTAACTTACTTTAAGGCGTTTAAGTATTCTGCTCCCTCTACATGGAACAAGTTACAGAAATCCATGAAACTCAATAAGTTGGTCTCTTTGGTCGCTTTTAAAAGGATGTTAACTGACTTGGAGGCAGCCACATCTGGCTGTAGATGTTTTGCCTGAAGGATTGTGGTTGACTTTAAAGAGTTTGTCATTTCAGTTGTTTTATGTTATTATTATTTTTGTGTATTTTATGTTTGTATGTATGTATGGTTGTACTGCTGCCTGTCTTGGCCAGGACACTCTTGAAAAAGAGATTTTTAATCTCAATGAGTCTCATCCTGGTTAAATAAAGATAAAATAAACTAACCACGCATAATATTTTTTTTCTAAAAAATGCAAACACGTACATCCATCCTGGTCACATATTATTGTAGCACAGTTTGTGCTGAATACAAAAAAAAATTACATGTTGGTCAATAGTATGTTTTAAATAGCTGAAATAAGCACAAATATCAGGGCATGTCAAAACATCTCAAGGGCCCCAAAATGACCTCAGACCCCAGAGGGTTAAATACTCTCCTTTTGTGAATTCCTAGTCTCCTCGTTCCTGGTTCCCGTACTTCCCATGAGCTGTGACAATGGCTCTTTTGCCTTTCTTCAAAATGATTTAATATTGTTCATTTTTTTATGTAAATTAGGTGTCATTTTCTGCACAATATAGACAAGAGTTCCGGGTGCTGTATTCACTGACCCAGTGCCTACGGTGCAGTGAGATATTTAAAGACTGTCCACCTGGGTATGTCAGGAATGGCAGGAGGGGAGTCCTGTGTGGGTTTTATTCATTCAAAGAATTTGAGGGCTATTGCTCGGTTGATTGTTTTATCAGTGACGGAGGTGAATTTCAGAATGAGTAGATGTAATTTTTTTCTCATGTGTCATGTTTATAGTCTATAGTCTTAATCTATATTTGTATATACAGTACAATTATATTTTCTGTTTTGTTCTTTGAAATAAAATTAAAAAAGATCAGTTAGGTTTTTTTTGGAGGCACCATGCATAAAATGGGATGCAGACACTGAAAATATACTGTACGTAGTCAATTGAACTTAAAACTACTTTATTGGCTTAAATATTTCACATGCAGAATTGCCAAAGAAAAATGTCCAACATTATACTAAATAAATAAACAAGAACCATGACAGAGGAAAGATTAAAATAAGACAGCGGCTATTTGCACTAATTGAAGTTTGAAATTTGAAAAGGGAGAAAAAAAAAAAACTTTGCCAAAAGGCAGATTCGAACCCGGGTCAATCGCGTCAAGATGTGAATAACACACATTTTACTGTCTGCACCACTAGAGCTGACAACTGATATCATCTTTTGTAATGTTGACTAGCCTAATAAGAAATATATAAAGGTGCCATTAAAGTGTTGTAACCGTCCCACTAAGAACCACCCAGTGAGACAAGCCACAGATAAATTTGAAGGAGGGACTCACTGGCCAAACTTTTACTTAAAGGTAAAAGTACATAAACACCTCAAACATAACCCCCAAAAACACAAATATACTTCTGACACTGTTTGGCAATGAAGTTAAAAAAAACAACATTAACCAACCATTGTCCTCTGTAGAGTAATTCCAACTGCCAGGAGCTTAGAGTCAGTTGTACCCACTGTAGCAATGCAGATTAGTTAAAGAAGTGTCCTGTGAATGATCCAGACAACAAAGTGAAGACGCAAAGACTTGATACCATTGTCCTCTGTAGAGTATAGAACTCTCGGGTTCCATCCAAACACCAAAATGATGAAGCAAGGCCTTGATGCCACTGTCCTCAGGGTATAGAACTTTTAGGTTCCAGGAAAAACAGCAATATAGAACCACAAAAATTGAAGATGGTATATAAAGAGTCCTTCTATAAACAAGACATATAAACTAGCATTAGCATGCCACTTAAAAATCAAACAGGAGTTATAAACATGAAAAACAAAATACAGCTTGCCCATGAAATAACCACATATAATACACCCATTAATTGACATAATCCAGAGGGGGGGAAAAAAAAACACTTACTAGAATGAGCTTGAAACCAAAGTTTCTCAATCTGGACTCTGAACAATTTGGGTGAACCAAGGGAAAAGACGCATGCTTCCCCTTCCCCAAACAATACTCACTTCTTCTCCCCTCATACCTGGCTATATACACGGGAGAATGCCACCTAGAGCCCCCCCTGGTGCACAGTAGTGGCATAACACCACAGAGAAAAACAGGAACCAAACTCTGGGTGGTTACAGTGTAATATTACAATATGTTAATAAATTGTAAATAAAATACTACACAGATATTACAGAATAAACTATGTTGCTGCATCCCAAAGAAGAAGTTTATCATGAATAAATGTTATAAAGCACATAAAATTAAATAGGCCTACAAGAAAACATTTTTATCCATCCCACATCTTGTAAGTCCATGAAATTATCATCTTTTTTTCCATAATATTTGTATACTATTATTATTGGTTATATTTTTATATTCATTGTTATGTACCATCACATGTACTATCCACAGAGAGGCCCAAAATCACTCTCCAGAACATTCTTGTTCACCATTCCTGGCTGGTGGAATGATCTTACCACCCCTATCCGGAATGCTGGATCCCTGTCAATCTTCAAGCAACATCTGAAAACTCATCTCTTTCGACACTACTTGACTTCATCCTAAACTTAAAAAAAAAAAAAAAAACTTTCTCTTTCTCTTTATTCCTTCCCTTGCTAGCTTGTACTTATTTGAACAATACCTGAGACTTGGTGTTACGAGCACTTCCTCTGTCTGATTGCCTCTTCAAGATGAATCGCTTTATGTATTCCCCAATTGTAAGTTGCTTTGATAAAAGCGTCTGCAAAATGACTAAATGTAAATGTAAATATTATGTCTATGATTTTTTACCCTTCATTTTGATCTATTTACTTAACGTTCTGAATAGTTTTGTAATAAAGCCAATAAAGCTTTGATTATACTATATGACTTACAGGAATTTTTACTGGAAGTGCAGTTTAAAGATTGACTTTAACATATATTTCAGCTAATTAATAGACTATAATTATAAATACTATAGTGTTTTGTTGATGAATGAATTATTTGCATAGTTTCATTGTAAATGAAAACACAGCATGCTAATTTATCGTCACATACCGGTGTAAATATAATCATAAAGTCAAAACTTTATTGGCATAATTGTCAGGCGTTTACAGTTTTTGCACTGCTAGAATAATTATGCAATACTAGCATAATTATACAGAACATTAATTTGGTAAAGTGATACACGAATTGAGAGGGGAACTAAGCATATAACAATAAATGTAAAAATATAGTCCTGACCAATTAATATAATAATATTATTATATTACAGTTTAATAATAATAATAATAATATACATTTAATACTACTAATAATATACAATTAAATAAAAAGACACAATCAGTTAACGGATTTACAAGACTGTGGGATGGATAAAAATGTGTAATCCATCTCTGATAATCCAAGGTTTCTATGATCAAGCAGGTTTGTTTACATATACGAGAAATCGATGTTGTTCCCTCAACATAGGATCTCGAGGCCACGACATAAGGGGTGCTTCTCAATATCCCTCATCGTTTCTTCGCTCCTCCATCCTATGACCCAGAAACTGATCGAGCTCAGCCATCTTGTAGGACATCTCAATTCTCTTATTGCACCGTGAGGAGGCTTCCTGAGGAGTCATGAGCGAGGATCCACAGGTGTATCCTTTGCGGAAGTGTTTTATTGACTAAACGTGATGCACGTATAAATTCTCCTCACCCTTCACATCTATCACAATAATTTACATTTATATTTTATCTTTGCAGTTTAAATAAACCACACGTCATATATTTCAACAGGGCATCTTGCTTTATTAATATTTATTATGAATGCCTTAAATAACGAACTTTAACAACATAAGGGTAGATCCCTCCCACATAGCAATTTTTCTCTGGCCCACACAATCAGCTATTGCTTGGCCCACATACCGCAATGACTTACGGTCCTAGTGTGTACCAAGTCTGGATTCCAGACAAGGGCCACACATGGGCCATAACTGGCCCAAGTCTCAGCCAAGCTAATTACCCATAACTGGCCCTGAATTGGGCCAGTTACGGCCCTTGTCTGGAATCCAGACCTGGTCCACACTATTATTTGTTTTGCTTGGTCAGTGTGTTCACCCTGTTGGAGTATGGCAGTGTGAATTGGCTTTTAGGTGCTTTGGAAAACAAAACAAAAAACAGTAAAATAAATATATATGTATGTTTAAGGTTCATGCAATTAATACAAAATTCTTAAATAAGGTAGTTTCTCTATTTTTGCAATATTCAAGTGTTCATGTCCCTGAATAATATCTGTATGAACCCAAGTCTGAAGAGTACACATAATATCTAGTAGACAGCAATCCTTGTGAGTGAGAAGTCTGGTGTGGAGGCTGGATCTTGAACTGACTTCTGTCCAGTTTATCTGTCTTCACGAACTGCCCTGAAATACAATTCAAACAAACAATGTAGTGTGAGGCTCTTACATTCACAATGCTTATTTTGGCCTCGGTGGTGAAGTGTGCAGAAAATTCTGCTGGACTGAAATTTAGTCTTTGTTGAACAGTTTTCAAGAGTGCAAATAATATTTTAAGTTTTAAGTATCTTTCAGGCTCGCGTGAGGTTTCCACAAGCAACAAAGTCTGCTTGAACAAAAACTTCACTACATTTAAAGTTTAGAAAATAATATACATACAGACCGTTACAGTTTGAAGAGAGGTGCGTTCACAGTACTCTGGTTCCGTCTTACCGTTGTTCATTTTAATTTCAAAGAACTTTTTTATTATCATCTGTGTCTTTTTTTTAATTATGATTGACCCCTCTGAAGGTTGTTGTGTATGAAGTGTCCTCAGAGCAGAGTTAAACAAGATGGCCTTGTAGGACATACATGAACCCAGACAGCAACATACTGTTGGCCCAGATCCGGCCCACATCTGGCCCGCGTGAAATCCATGCGGGCCAGATGTGGGCCAGATCTGGGCCGACACTGCTTGCTGTCTGGGAAATATTTGATATTTATTTGATATATTTTTTTGAATATTTGATAAACTTTTGAATGTTTGAGGTTTTACTTACTAGTCAGATGGTTCATGGCGCTTTGGAGATGTTCTTCGACAGGAGATCCGCTCTGCTCCAGCTCTGCAGCACAACCATCAGCATGGAAGAATAGGAACAATATGTCACATAGCCAACAAAATGTAGTAGTCAGGATTATTAGAAATAAACAAACTACAGCAGAGGTGAAATGCAATAATAATAATAATAATAATCATTTTAATTCATATGTTTAGGTTTTACAGATGCATGATGATATAGTTGAAATTTATTGTGAAAAATTCATATAAAGTTATTTAATAAGATTTCTCAGATCACCTGTTTCCTGCATCTCTGTCAGCAGCTCCCATTACAAATTTTCTTGTAACTTCCCCTGTTTTAGGTTTATTTGTTTGCAATGAAAGTTCAAAACGTGTTCGAAATAGTTTCAACCCATTAGTTCATGTAAGTGACGTCACCGATTGACCCCACAGTGCAGACTTTTAGGTTAAATTAATTAACTTATAGTGACTTCCATTTATCAGGGCTCTCAAGTCTCACGCAATCGGAGTGAGACTCACGCATTTCAACCAGTTCACACGCTCTCACGCCACACCTTGTATTTCTCACGCTGAGAAGGGACAACTTGTCCCGCTACAATTACTATACAATTAATATACCATTAATAGATGAGGGAATACTAAGGTAAGTTTTCTGCCGAGTTCATAGCTCTCTCGACTCTGTAGTTATAGAGTTAAATGCCACCTACCAGCCAATCAGAAATTAGGATGTTGTTGTTTCAGTTTAAATTACGCGATTCTGCAGCAAGCGGTTTCGTTACTAAGCAACATGGATGCGCGCGCACATGGAGTGTAAATTGGAAGAGAAAGATCCGATGAATGCTGTAGGTAACCCCTTCATTTATTTTTTCGATTTTAAGATTCCTCTACGAAATCACTTGCCTGTGAAAAGATAGTGAGAGGAGAGCTGATGTTGGGTATAGCCAAATTCGCGCTAAAGTATTATTGATGCAGTCAAAAAAAAAAAAAAAACTCTCCAACTGCAACTTTGCAACCAGAATCTTTAACTTAGCTTTGGCTTCCTGAAAGGAAAGTACTAGAGATGTTATAACAGTTGGTGAATCTGATAAAAGACAGACAAATTCATCCAAATAAAATAAATTGTTTTACATATTTAAAAAAGGATAAAAAATACAAAGAAATTTGGCCCCAAACATGCCAACTGAACAGCAGTGCTCAATGTATATACTGTACACACACAGTAGGATTACAGAACTTGTCCTGAACATGTCAAGCTCTCTGTGTGTGTGTGTGTGTGTGTGTGTGTGTGTGTGTGTGTGTGTGTGTGTGTGTGAGAGAGAGAGAGAGAGAGAGAGAGAACACATTTCAGCTTATGATTTTATTTTTTTCTGTTGTGTTTGTTGCACATCTTGATGACAGGGGTAGGGGGCTCCCATATAAAGCACTGAGGCTTCCCCAAATTCAAATTCAGATGCAGTGTGTTTTCCATGGTGGGTTTGAACAAAACCAAAACTAGAAACAGTTTGGCTCTGGATGGAACGCTATTATCATGACAGTGCTTTATGTGGGAGTCCTCTACCCCGTCATCAGGCATCAAAATGTGCAATAAACATTTACAACAGAAAAAAAGAAACATAAGCTGAAATGTGTTCTCTCTCTCTCTCTCTCTCTCACACACACACACACAGTTTGACATACATGCTCAGGGTAAGTACTGTAATGTATATGTGTACAGCAGTGGTGGAAAGAGTACTGAAAATTTGTACTCAAGTACAAGTACTGTTACATTGCTGAAATAATACTCAATTACAAGTAAAAGTACTGGTGCCAAAACAGTACTTAAGTAAAAGTACAAAGTACTCTTCTCGAAAACTACTCAGAGTACTAGTTACTAGTTACTTTTTAGCTGGTGATATTTAATGAAAAAAAAAAATGTATTCATATCAAAGATCTATTTGGATAATAGCTACTTTGAACAAAATCCACTTTTATCTTATTGACTGAAATTAAATATTGGATATTGAATACTCCACCTCTTGCTCATAGCAGATTCACGGTTGGATAGGAGTGGCTAAGAATATCTGTTTGTTACGTCTGACATCATGCTTCACCACTTCTGGGTCCTAACGCTCTGCCAGACACCCCCAAAAAACACCAAACTGTGCTAATATACACACACGATGTCATGTAATACTGAAAAATTATAACCCTAACCTTTATTTCCACACTGAAATCCCAGATGGCCAGAAAGAGATTCAGCTAAAATATTAGTGTCTGGGAGCAAATTTTTAAATGCTTAGCTCATGTAATATTAATTAAATAGTGCTCATAAATGGTTGTTGAGATAGTATTCTCAAGTGAAATAAGTAGAGGCATGGACCCGGAAACAGCAGTCCTTACTTCATGACTTAACAAGAGGATTCACCCCAAGCCATCAAACTGACGTCATCAGAGCGAGAACGCCATTCCACAACGGAAGCAAATTTTTCAGTTTTTGATTAAAGATTACGACTGCAGACAATTTTTTTCCCAGTGTATTGCACGGTTTAATTGTTCACCACAAGACTAGTAATGTGCATTAAAAAGTTGTTTCATGACAACTAATCATTTTCAATGCCATTGGCAAAACTACAACATACTGTATACTGCCATACAAATATTTTAATATTAAAAGAACAAAATTGTCCATCCATTTTTTCAAGGCAATCATTATTTAAAGCTTTGAAACTGGTTTAATCCAAGTCTTCTAAAAAGACACATTCGCTTTATATGATGAACAGCTTTTAATATAGGCCTTCATGTACATACATATAAATATTGATCAGTTACCATTACAGAAATTTAAATCTTAAACATTTGCTCATTCTGTGTATTTGTGTCTTTAAAATAGGGTAACTTTGTTGCAAAAGCTTACAACACAAGGACGCTTGATTTCAAATTTGATTTCAAACTGAATTGAATTTACAAAAAAAATGACAAGTACAGTCAGTAATAAAATTATAAAACAAATGTCCTCAATTCAGTTGAGGTATTCGAAATATGACAACATTAAATTGCAACATTAAAGCAGTGATTTAAGAGCCATATATTTTAGGCCTATTTATTTAGGCTAGATAAATGGAACATCAGATGGCTTTGACCTATAATGTCTGTACAATGTAGTGATGCAGTTAGACAGACTAGGATATTTATATGTACAAATCATACAAATATCCCTGCAATCCCCCGCGGATATTCAGACTCTGTAACTGACAGGAGGCTGATGCGTGTCAAACTCGCTGTCTGAGAGGATGTGTATCGGTGTATATATGGTAGATACTGTGGAGAATGAGTAATGGAACTGTGTCAGATAGATAAATATCGATATCAAAATATAGATATTTATGATAATACTGAAGTTTCGTGAAAGGTTTGAATATCAATTCAAATTGTGGGCGTACTCAGTAACGAACTATGATTTTAAAAGTAATGAAGTAGATATTTTGCTTAATTTGTACTAGGGATGCACCGAATGTTCGGCAACCGAAATTGTTCGGCCGAAAATAGCAAAAAAATCTCTTTCGGTGTTCGGCCGAATAAGCGAAAAGACCGAATAAATTGTACCGAACAATGACGTGACGCGATCAAATAGAGGCGCACACTAATGCAGCAAACACGTCTGCAGTGTGAAAGTATTTAAAACTGTCAGAGAAAGACGCAAAAATAATTCCAAGCACGAAGCACCGACATTTAGATGCTTAGCGCTGCATCTCATGTCTCCGATGAGAAGAGGAAGAGGTGGTTGATGCTGGTTACTATGATGATTGAAATCGCGAAATAGCCTCAACTGATTAGTAAATAAACTGCAGAATGTTATGTTTTCTAATACAAGCAGGGATTGCATGTATTCAAACAGCGCTGCACGAGCTCGCGGTGCCAGGGTTCAAAGTCCAAAGCGCGAGGAACATCTGCGTTAAAACACTGTAGCCTACTCGTCTTTTGGTCAGTAACATTTTTTTTTTTTTAAAGACACATGACAATGTGATAAGTGCTACAAACATCTTCCCAAATTCGTAATGAGAATCATTTAAATATCTGCATGCTGTTGTCAACAAAAGAAGCACTAAAATCTTCCAGCAGGTTTCTGCCAAAATAAAGTCTAAGAAAAGCAACAACTCCATCAACATTCATAAATGTTAGTATTGTAATTTTACTGTTGTTCTGTAAAGTAAAATAAAATAATAATAATTACCCTACAACAGCTCTATACATTTATTATAACATTCACAATAGTGTTCAAATTGGGATCTGTAGTATGTTTTAAAAGAATTCTCTTCTGCTCAGCAAGGCTGCATTTATTTGTACAGTAAAAAAATACATGCCTGATTCAAGAAGGAGGTCTCAAAAATGGCCCAAAAATATTATTTTAGTAACTTATTAATTTTTAGTTAAATTTTGCTTTGTTGGTATAATGTCTGATAGAATGTTAAAAAAATGTTCAGTGTTAAGTAAATATTTTTAAATTGTTGTTTTGTAATTTATTTATTTATTTATTTATTTTGAAAAGCAGGACAAAACAGTAAAAAGCACATTTTGGATATTTAATTTATGGAGTGGTGACAAAAAAAATAAATTAAAAAAATGGAAAAACAGGCCTGGGGAAAAAGAATGCGAAAAACCGTGTTCGGTATTCGGCCTTCGGCCCAGTGTTCCATTTTGTTCGGCTTCGGCCAAGAATTTTAATTTCGGTGCATCCCTAATTTGTACTTAAATACAAGTAAAAGTACAGCTTTAAAAATATACTCAAAAAAGTACAAGTACCCGAAAAAACTACTCAATTACAGTAACGTGAGTAGTTGTAATTCGTTACCTCCACCACTGGTGTACAGTATGTACATTGAGTACTGCTGTTCAGTTGGCTCGTTTGAGGCAAAATTTATTTTTGATACATTTGTATTTTTAAATACATAAATCTTTTTATTTAATTAGAATGAATTTGTCTTTCATCAGATTTACCAAATGTTATAACTTCTATTTGTGCTGGTCAATTATGAACAATAGGTAAAATTGAACTGCTAGCAAAAACTTTGGTGCTGCAAATATTTGAGTTGCTCCTCCCCTTTGACTTGCCCCTCCCCTTTGTGTGGCCCCTCCCCTAATCTCAATCCAAACTTTCGCTATAACTTGAGAGCCCTGATTTATCTACTGACAAAGTATCAGCAAAACATTTACAAAACTATCAAAGCCGCTCATCTACACATAAAAGGTGCTTAAAAACTCAAACGTTCATTAATAAGAGCTCAAATCTATAAGTTAGCTTACCTCTAATTGTTAGCCTCTGATGCTAACGGTCTTTTTGAAGACACTAAACCACTCCTGTAAAGTAAAGATTCAACAGAAACGTGTCAATTACATGTAAGAAAGTGTCAGGAACGGTTGTATGCATTATTTGTGTAACTTTAGGGACTAAACTTACCTGAAAGCAGTGAAAACAGCAGAGAGACAGCCTCTCCCTACTTGTCAAAGGAGTGAGTTGACACCCTGTTACCATGGTAACCTCCTCCGCTCCAGTTTAAATTCGATTTGAATGCTCAACGCGCGCGCTCATTTTGCCGTCACACGAACGCGGTTATTTTCAAAACAGCAGCTTTTTCTATGCGGTTTGGCCGTTCGTCCTCACGCAAACGCTGCACCAGGTCACTGAAACCGAACACTTTGAAAAACTCCTGCCAGGGTGAAGATTTTCAAAAACTCCGGCTGCAGTGTTATCGTGTAGATGGCAAAACCAGAGTTTTTGGCTTGTGACGTCGGAGCCTGCGCTGTTATCTCCGCCTACTGGAAACTTTTTCAGGCTTCTGATTGGCCAGCGTGGCCTAAAACACATCAAAGTTACGTATTTACATAAATAGCACATAAAAGTCAAATAAAATGTCCTGAAACTTCATCATGTATTGTTTAGTAGGCCTAGATCAAACTGTAAATTGAATGAGAATATGAAAGCAGTGAATGCAAAACATTGTTTGAAGTCAGTTGTATATAAATAAAACAACAGGATATTCTATAATATAACATATAATATCATATCATATAATATCATATGAGGCATGAATATAATTTCACATGTAAACACAATTGAACACACAATATGAGCTTTATGTTATGCATTTTAAAAATATATTTTCAAAATGTATTTCAATATATTTAACAGTGTTTCACATATATGTGAATATATTACCTTTCTGTATGGGAAAACATTGGGATTTTAGTCAAAAATATTTGAAATTAATTTTAAATGTGGGTCAAGATCGGCAATACTTATGTGGCCCACATATCTACATTTGACATCTGGCCCATGTCTTGTGTGCCGTCTTAAACCCGGTACCACCTCTGCCAAACCCGGGCCATGTTTGGCCCACATGCTGTATGCCAGTGCCGGGTGAATGGCAGATGAATATATATATATATATATATATATATATAAAACAACAGAATATACTGTACTATTCTATAATATACTATATAATATCATATATTATATAATGTCATATGAGACATGAATATAATTTCACATACAAGTAAACACATAATAACACACAACATGAGCTTTATGTTATGCATTTTCAAAATATATTTTCAAAATATATTTAGCAGTGTTTCACATATATGTGAATATTTTACCTTTCTGTATGGGAAAACATTGGCATTTTACTCAAAAATATTTGAAATGGATTTTAAATGTGGGTCAAGATCGGCAATACTTATGTGGCCCACATATCTATATTTGACATCTGGGCCAAATACTACATTTGACATCTGGCCCATGACTTATGTGCCGTCTTAAACCCATCTCTGCCAAACCCGGGCCATGTTTGGCCCACATGCTGTATGCCAGTGCCAGATGCATGCCAAATCTGGGCCAAATTTGTTTGCTGACTGGGGCTTTAGCGCATCTGATGACGCTTAGAAGTGACGCTTGAGTGGTCAAGAATATTCCAATGTTCATCTTTTGATTCCTCCGTCCTCATTTCCTTTCCTTGCATCCTTCCCTCGTATACTAAGGGGGGTGGAGCTAAGACTCGAGGAAAGGAAGCAAGGAAAGGAAACGAGGATGCACAAATAAGAAATGAGAAGCACCCAAGGATGTCGTTATCTCGACAAAATAATCTTGTGGCCATGACAAAACTAAGTGAACCGAACATGTTCCCTCCCGGTCACCGTACATGAGAACTTGTGAATTGCTGTACAATTCATCTAACAAAATAACTGCCTGTTATCATTGCATTTGTATTATCATGTTATGTTTCATCATTCTAGCTTGTGCTTAAGCAATGAAAACTGTACAATGTATTTAGAGAAAATGTGTTTTATTATATTTTATTTTTTCACAGGATCCTCTGTTCCCAGACCCAACCATTCATCTGAAGGACTGTGAAAATGTGACAGAACCACTAGTGACAGTTTCCACAAAATAAATAGAAAGGACATGGCAGAGGATGATAGGGATATTGATATTTCACTTAAATTAGCCTGCTGTACTCAACTGTTTCACACGTACATACGGTTATGGTCAAAAGTTTACATAACATTGCAGAATATGCATAATGTTATTAAACAAACTAATACATTTTTTTATTTATTAATTATTATTTAGGACTGGCCTGATGAAGCTATTTAATTTAACAGATGTTTACGTTTGGTCTGCAAGTCAGAATGATAGCTGATTTAAAAAAAAAAAGAATAGCGGTTCATGTTTGTTTTGTGATAGTGTTTCATGAGTCCTTTGTTTGTCCTGAGCAGTTCAACTGCCTGCTTTTCTTCAGAAAAATCCTCAAGGTCCTGCACATTCTCAGGTTTTCCAGCATCTTTTGCAGATTTGAACCCTTTCCAGCAGTGACTGTATGATTTCAAATCCATCTTTTCACACTGAGGACAACTGAGGGACTCATACATAACTATTACAAAAGGTAAACACATTTACTGATGCTCAAGAAAGCAACACAATGCATTAAGAGATGCAGGGTGTAAGCTATTTAAAGTATTTTATGTAGCTTCTGAAGGGCAGTACTAAAAGAACAAATATGATTTACTCATCGTTATCATCCTGTTCAAAAGTTTACACCCCCAGCTCCTAATGTATTGTTTCCTTCTGGAGTATCAGTGAATGTTTTCACCTTTTATAATAGTTTTAGTCCTTTTATAATGTATGAGTCCTTCAGTTTTCCTCAGAGTGAACAGATGGAACTCAAAATCATAAGTCATTGTTGGACAGGGGCCAAATATACAGAAGATGCTGGAAAACCAAAGAATTTGCAGGACTTGGAGGATTTTTCTGAAGAATAGCAGGCGGTTGAACTGCTCTGGGCTGCATTTCCCAAAACACTTTAAGCATAAGTAGATTGTAGAACCTGCAGCCCAGGAAAATCAAGGGAATTGATTATCTGTGATCACAAAACATAAAAACAGCTGTGGGTCATCCAGGTAATGACACAGTATTAAGAATCAAGTGTATGTAAACTTTTGAACATTTTTATAAATTCAGTTTACTTTTTTATAAATTCAGTATATGTAAATCTGTTATGTAAAATTGCTTATTCAGGACAGTACTAAATAAAAATAGAATGGAACGACATGAGGGTGAGTAATTAATTTTCATTTTTGGGTGAACTAACCCTTTAATATAATTTAACAATTTAACAAAACATAATTTAGATTTTAAATTTCCTATTAACTCAAAATGTTGGTATTTTTTAGGGACATTAAATTTGAACAAATTGCTTTTTTCATCCATTTTCCAATTCAAGTTTGTTTTGAGTAAGCAATCAATCATAAATAAATATATAATAAATTTGCATTAGTATGCTAAAAGTATTTAAATATTAGCAATTAGGGATGTCTAATTCTAAGAAAGAAAGCAAGCAAGAAAGAAAAAGAAAAAATGTTAGAATTTGTTATAAATGTGAAGGCATATTTGCATATTTCCATTATTGTTGAAGCCACACACACACACAAGCACAACCATTTTGACCTCACAAGCTACATTTTTATTACAGTGCAATAAGAGACCTTTAATAAGATACTGGCTTTTTAACCACTTTCTCAGTTACCAAACAGGTGCAACCACAGCAGCTTGATGCAGTGACACAAAAGGTTCACATATAATTAAATATTGATTTATTTATTTATTTAATCTTATACATTTTTTTACAGAGACTCCCAAAGGTACTATTCATCCAACCTTTCTCCATTAAAGAGGAAATGACTCAGTGGAAGGGTTGAGTCTCTATTTGTAGTTAATCTTTATATCAGATTGCTGTTTGTGTTAAAAGAGGAAGTAGAATTGGAGCGATTATAGCAATATGTTCAAGGTACTTGCCTTGAACTCAGCTAAAGTCACTCATATGCAGTGTACACACTTGATCACAGATCAGTACAAAGAAATTTGAAATTTGTCGTAGTATCTCTGTGCACACAAACACTTTAGCTCAGAATTCTGAGTCCTATTTACATTCACTTATTTCATATAATCCATTGTAGTAATGCTAATTTTAATAATCAAATGAAGTAAAAATTTTGACCACATTTCCACTGTAAAAGTGATAAGTTGACTTAACTTTAAAAAATTGAGGAAACTCGTTGCCTTAAAATGATTAAGTAAATAATAATTTAAAAAAATAAGTTAAGTGAATTGTCAAGTTCACTCTGCCCTAAACAACTGTTTACATGTACTGTAACCTTGAACATATTATGCGATAATGGAGTGGTTGGCTTGATCCAAAATAAATGAGTTCATAACGGCTTCCCCCACACCCCCTCAACATATACATTCATCCATCAAGCAATAGAGTATGTAGGTGGAATGTGCACTGTTAATGAGTGGGTGGGTGTGGGGATAACACCAAGGTATTGATCTGTTGTATATCAGGCAAGCAGCGGGAAAAAAGCCAATGGCACTTTACCTTCATGAATATTGCCCAGTCTCATTGTTGGCTCTTGTGTGTCACCTTCTCTCCCTCTTCCTTTTCCTCTTTTTTCCCTCTATTTCCCCCAACATCCCTTTTCCTGTTCTTTTTATGCAGTGAGAGATTACTTCGAAGCTTCTGAGGCAGAGAGAGGGTGGGTGAGTACTGGTGGGGTCTATAAATAAAGAACAAGGTCAGCAGAGGTTTTTTTTTTTTTTTTCTAGCTGTCAACATAATGTAGGTAGAGAGGAGAGAGACAGAGGTAGCTCTCAAGCCCCAAGCACCCTGATATCCCAAAATGCCTGCTGATGATAAGAAAGTGGACCATGTAACCTTTGGTGGGCATGTGACACAAATGCAGATTTGTTGTACGTTGTGATGGGGAAGATGGGCTTGCTGCACTTGAAGGATGAAGTGAAAGTCAGAAAAGGAGGGTGGTAGAGAAAGAGGGTAGAAGGGAAAGAGATAAGAAAAGGAAGCTGTTAGCCACAAGAATTGCTGTGGGGTTGAAGGAGATGAGCGTGTCTGTGGAAGAGAGCAAAAGAATTGTAAAAAAAGGTCTGGGAAAAGCCCAAAAATGCAATTATGCTAAAACTATTTTTGATTGTTGTGAAGGATTGTATATATTTTGTGTAACAAGTTGCAACAATTAAGCTGTTCATTTCTATAGTATTAATTTTGCTGAGAAAATCAGTATTTCTCCAAAGAACTAAACTAAAAGACTAAACTAAAATGTTAGATGCTATTTATACCTAGTGCCAGATGCCGTTACATTACCGGAAATATAACAGACTAAAAGACAGGGTAAATCCATCATACTTACTCTCCAAACCACTACTTCTTTTATGAAAGGGGTTATTTTGTTATTTGTTAGTATTACTATTATCTAAGGCAGCTGCCTGGCTGCCGCAGGACCCCCTGAATGTATATGATTTGATTTCTGCCATCTTATCTTATGGTGACACATGGGCACTTGGCTCTACAGTAAAGTTGTTTTGAGCCAGTCACAACAATAATTGACTGATGACACCATAATAGAGTGTGAATAGTCACAACTACAAAAGGTACAACTGCTGTAGTTGGAGCAGTAGACCACCAGGGGGTTCAGAACGAGCAGGAGACCCAATCAGCTGCACCCTACTCGCCCCGGGATGAATGACACTGAGTACGTTTACATGGACATCAGTATTCCGATTTTAACACGTTTAAGACAATACTCTGATTAAGAATCTACCATATAAATTCAGATTTTTGATTACCTTAATCCAGCTAAAGTCATACTCGAAGTAAACACAAATCGAATTAAAACATGTGGAGTATGCCTATTTTAGTTGCATTATCGAAATGTAGTATAGATATGTACACACCCTAATCACATTATTATCATTGTGTAGGACTTTTTGTTGCATTTTGCGATAGGATACACACACACAGCAGTGGTCAACCAATTGACGGCAAACGAAAGAGCATGGTTTCATCAATGCCATCATCTAGTCAAGTCACCTTTATTTATATAGCGCTTTTAACAATACAGATTGTGTCAAAGCAACTTTACAGTATTAAATAGGAAAATATACATATGGAAATATGTTTTTTTTTCTTTTCATCTGTATGCACATATAGCATTACAGATAATTAACTGCACTTGAAGCCTTCATAAAATTAAAAATGAAACACAAAACTGTATATGGCATCATAAAGAAGACAAACTATATGTTTATACGGTAAATTCTGGAGGGACTTCGGATGGCATCGCGTGGGGACGTAATGACGTGTGCCATTAATCGATCTATATACTATAACATGTAAACGGAACATGAAAGGAATATTCTAAAAGCAACTCATCTAAACACCTTAATCATAATATGGTCTTATTCAGAATAAGGTAAATAATTAGATTACTGGTGCCCATGTAAATGTATCATTGTCATTTTGACTGGATCTGTGCATCTCCTACAGTGCAGCATGCCATTTAGTGGCCACCTATACGCTGGACCACATGTCACATGTCAGCCTCAAAAAACCATAACCAAGCCACTTGATACACACCCCTCCCAGATGAGTAGTCACAACAACGACAATATTCTCAACAAATATTTAATCATGTTTAATCAGCAAACCAAGTTGAATGAATATCACACCTAACATACAGCATTATGGTCAGTTCACACTACCACAAAAACTATAAAAAAAAAAAAAAAAATGCTTATTTGATTTGCTTGGTCAGTGTGTTCCAGTGCTGGTTCGGAGCCAGAGCCTAGGGGTGCTGTGGGAGCGACTGGAAAGCAGACGGCTCTTTATGCTTTTGGATCGCTCTCACGGTGCTTTAGTGTGTTGTGTGGCGATCGATCGATCAGTCTGCGTGGCGTCTACAGGTGCATCTCAATAAATTAGAATGTCGTGGAAAAGTTCATTTATTTCAGTAATTCAACTCAAATTGTGAAACTTGTGTATTAAATAAATTCAATGCACACAGACTGAAGTAGTTTAAGTCTTTGGTTCTTTTAATTGTGATGATTTTGGCTCACATTTAACAAAAACCCACCAATTCACTATCTAAACAAATTAGAATACTTCATAAGACCAATAAAAAAAAACATTTTGAGTGAATTGTTGGCCTTCTGGAAAGTATGTTCATTTACTGTATATGTACTCAATACTTGGTAGGGGCTCCTTTTGCTTTAATTACTGCCTCAATTCGGCGTGGCATGGAGGTGATCAGTTTGTGGCACTGCTGAGATTGTATGGAAGTCCAGGTTTCTTTGATAGTGGCCTTCAGGTCATCTGCATTGTTGGGTCTGGTGTCTCTCATCTTCCTCTTGACAATACCTCATAGATTATCTATGGGGTTCAGATCAGGCGAGTTTGCTGGCCAGTTAAGCACACCAACACCATGGTCATTTAACCAACTTTTGGTACCGTTGGCAGTGTGGACAGGTGCCAAGTCCTGCTGGAAAATGAAATCAGCATCTCCATAAAGCTTGTCAGCAGAAGGAAGCATGAGGTGCTCTAAAATTTCCTGGTAGATGGCTGCGTTGACTGTGGACTTCAGAAAACACAATGGACCAACAGATGACATTGCAGCCCAAATCATCACAGACTGTGGAAACTTCACACTGGACTTCAAGCAACATGGATTCTGTGCCTCTCCACTCTTCCTCCAGACTCTGGGACCTTGATTTCCAAATTAAATGCAAAATTTACTGAAAATAATCTGAAAAGGGACTTTGGACCACTGAGCAACAGTCCAGTTCTTTTTCTCCACAGCCCAGGTAAGATGCTTCTGACGTTGTCTCTGGTTCAGAAGTGGCTTGGTAGCCCTTTTCCTGAAGACGTCTGAGCGTGGTGACTCTTGATGCACTGACTCCAGCTTCAGTCCACTCCTTGTGAAGCTCTCCCAAGTGTTTGAATCAGCTTTGCTTGACTGTATTCTCAAGATTGCAGTCATCCCTGTTGCTTGTGCACCTTTTCCTACCCAAAGTCTTCCTTCCAGTCAACTTTGCATTTAATATGCTTTGATACAGCACTCTGTAAACAGCAGAGGTGGGTAGAGTACCCAAAAACTGTACTCAAGTAAAAGTAATAGTCTGAATAGTTACTTGAGTAAGAGTAAAAAAGTACCGGATAAAAAAACTACTCAAGTAGTTAGTTACTAGTTACTTTGGATCATATACTGCATATAGTATACTTTTATTTAGATATATAGATATTTAGATAAAATTTTATATACATACATGCATACATACATATACACACACATATACATATATATATATATATACACACACACACACACACTGCCGTTCAAAATACTTTTAATGTTTTTTTTTAATGTAATTTATTTCAGTGATGCAAATCAGAATACTTATCAGCCTGATTTATTATCAATGCTGTTCTTTTTTAGCTTTCTATTCATAAAAGAACCCTGAACAAAATGTCACAGGTTCCAAAAAATATTAAGCAGCAAAACTGTTCCCTGTTGAAAAAAACCAGCATATGCTGGTATGGTATGTTTTGAAGCATGGGATGCTGGTTTGAGCTGATTTAAGCTGGTCCTTTGCTGGTCCTAAGATGGTCCGACCAGCTCAAGACCAGCACATGATCAGCATAAACCAGCATCCCAGCTTCAAAACATACCTAACCAGCATATGCTGTTTTTAGGGTCCAAGCCAGAATGGCGCAGGGCCCTATTGTTTCCTTCAGGATTCTTTTTTTTTTTTTTTTTTTTTTCGACTATCCGGGGCTTTTTGGGGGCCTTAACGTGCTCAAAAACTCTTGAAAATTTGCACACACGTTGGAATCTGTGGTCATTAGGACGCCGCAGAGGCTGGGACCCGGGTGTGGCACAGGGGCTCTACGTCACCCCCTGGAACACAGTCTGAAAACTTGATATGTAGCTCACACATACTTGCACGTATTCATATGAAACTCGGTACACATATAGAGCTCATTGAGCCAAACAATTTTCACTCTCTATGTCATAGGCTCCGCCCAACAGGAAGTCGGCTATATAGGGCTGTTTGAAAAGCGCACGCTCTGGAATTTGATATACTCCTCTGAGGACTTCCATACGATTGCCACCAAATTCGTTGAACATGATCTCAAGACATTGGGGATGCTAAATTGCGGAGGGATTTTTGATATCTCGAACGGTTTGCCCGTGGCGAGGTGATGAATTATGGCGAAAAATGAGAGAAACGATATGTCTAATAACATCCACATACATTGTCTGTTTTTGATCAAACATCAGGGGTTTGTTCGTTGTATGATGCCGATCGAATAGATGTGACTATTATGAGTAAAAGTTATAGCGCCACCAACTGGCAGCAGGAAATGTGTCAATTTCAAAATGCTTTGAATTCAGCATTTTATTTTTACCCGATTTGCTTCAAACTTCATCAGAATAATGACAAAACACGGCCGATGTAAAACTGTGAAGGGAATATTGATATCTAAAATATTGTTGCCATAGTAATATGTCAAAGTTGAACGTTTTTTTTTGTTGATTTTGAAGTTGATTTTGAGGCAGATAACTTGCTTAGAATTCCATGAAACTCAATACACATATCCGTATTAATGATAGTTAGACACCGGAAAAAGCTCATAAATGGGCATGGAAGAGGCACTCTATAGCGCCACCTTTTGTCAAAAGTGGGGGGGTTAGTTTTAGCTACAGACACCAAACTCAGTACATAAATTGTTCTTATTATGCCGGACAACTTTCTAATTTACAGTCATTAGCTACGACCTACAGGAAGTCGGCTATTTTTATTTTAATATTTGTTTTTTGAGAAAACAGGCCGTAAATAAATGCATACTCCTCCTAGCAGAAACAAGTAGTTCACACCAAACTTTGTCAACATGATGCCAATATACTGAAGATTTTAAATTGCGGACGGATTTAGGATATCTCGAACGGTGTGGCAATGGTGATTTATTAAAGTAACAGTAAAAAAAATAGCAGTAGTTTTCTTATATCTTTAAAGTGCACTTTCCAAACACTTCAAAACATTTTACATAAATATAACAAATCATTCTGAGGAAACATGCTTAGTTTCAAAAATGTATCATGCTCAGGGGCCACAAAACAATTAAAACTATAACTGAAATTGGTTTAAAGGTGAAGAGTGTAATATCAAGGATGACCACCAAATGGAGGCATGAATGTTTGTTTTTTGAGAAAACAGGCCGTAAATGATTTCATACTCCTCCAAGCAGAAACAAGTAGTTCACACCAAACTTTGTCAACATGATGCCAATATACTGAAGATTTTAAATTGCGGACGGATTTAGGATATCTCGAACGGTGTGGTAATGGTGATTTATTAAAGTAACAGTAAAAAAAATAGCAGTAATTTTCTTATATCTTTAAAGTGCAGATTCCAAACACTTCAAAACTTTTTTACATAAATATAACAAGTCATTCTGAGGAAACATGCTTAGTTTCAAAAATGTATCATGCTCAGGGCCACAAAACAATTAAAACTATAACTGAAATTGGTTTAAAGGTGAAGAGTGTAATATCAAGGATGACCACCAGATGGAGGCATGACCTTATTTTTCATGAGTTGTCTGAGCTGGAAGTTCTGCCTGTCTTTCTATCAGAATGAAAAATAATGCATAGAATCAGCTGAAACGTTCTGTACTGTCAATATTCTTTTACATATACACACAACACACACACACACACACACACACACACACACACACACACATATATATATATAAATATATATATATATAATTATCTATATATATATATATGTATTATTAGATACTTTTTTAAATAGTTATAGAATATAAAAAGTATTGGTAACAGTTTACATTAATGTCTCTTTGGTTAACATAAAGGTGAAGAGTGTAATACCAAGGATGACCACCAGATGGAGGCATGACCTTATTTTTCATGAGGTGCCTGTCTCTGTATCAGAATGAAAAATAATGCATAGAATCAGCTGAAAGGTTCTGTAGTGCAAGTATTCTTTTACACACACACACACACACACATATACATATATATGTATGTATTTATATATATATATATATATATATATATATACACATATATGTATGTATTTTTTATTTTTATTTACTTATTTTTAAAAATTTTTAATAGTTATAGAATATAAAAAGTATTGGTAACAATTTGCATTAAGGTCTCTGGTTAACATAAGTTATTACATTAATTAACATGAACTAAAAAGGAACAATATATTTTAAAATAATTTATTAACCTTATTTAATGTTAGTTAATACCAAGAGTGTAATACCAACGATGACCACCAGATGGAGGCATGACCTTAATTTTCATGACTTGTCTGAGCTGCCAGATCTGCCTGTCTGTGTATCAGAATGAAAAATAATGCATAGAATCAGCTGAAATGTTCTGTACTGTCAGTATTCTTTTACATATATATATATATACACATACACACACACACACACACATAAATGTAAATATATAAATATATATTCATAAATGTAAATATATATATATATATATATATATATATATGTGTGTGTAAATAAACATATATATATATATATATATATATATATATATATATATATATGTGTGTGTGTGTGTGTGTAAATAAACATAAATATATATATATATATATATATATATTTAAATAAATTAAATAAATGTATATATATAATTAATTAATATAGTTAATATTAATAACTGAAACCTTATTGAAAGTGTTACCAAAATTGTATATATTGTTGTGTGTATGGGTTTTTGTATGTGTGTGTGTGTTTGTGTGTGTGTGTGTCTCAATGTCTTGATCATTTTGATTAACCCTTTCATTGCTGTATCCATCAAAACCAGACTGCCAGAAGGTTACTGTAATGCATGTGCCCGCTGGGCACAGTTTTGCTGATGCCACCGGGGTGGCGTTTGCACACGGCTTGGGCCCGCCATCGCTGCTTGCAGCTATATTTTGTTTTTGTTTTTTTCAACAACACTGGCAATAAATCAATACATTTGAATGATTTCTGAAGGATCATATGACTCTGAAAACTGGAGTAACAGCTGATAAAAATTCAGATTTGCATCACTGAATTAAATAAAATTGTTTTAAAGTATATTAATTATGTATAATAAATGTATATATGTATATAACCTCTGACACGGAGAAGAGTGAAAACTCCTCACATGACCGCTACAGAACATCTGAACATAACGAAACAAATGCACATTGACGGATCTTCTTCCGTCTGTTCTGCAAAATGTAAACAAATGTAGCCTTTATTTCTGAAAGTGTAAATATTGTGAAAATATCAATATTAATTGTCTCCAGGCAAGGCATTCCTCCTGGAACTAACGCGGGTTATCGGGGGTTTATTTCATACTCTGTGACTCTGCTTATTTAATGAATAAATTATACATTGTATTTAATGTTAAGGTACATGTACAACAAACTGACAATGTCATAGTGGTATCGTGTACTGTAATCGAATCTATACCTGTGGAACCGACAGCACACGCGGTGTTCATCTAATAAAGGTCTTCATAGCCAGAGGCGGACAAAGTACACAACTTCCTTACTTGAGTGAAAGTACAGATACCACTGGTCAAATACTACTCCACTACAAGTGAAAGTTGTAAAGACAGATTTCTACTTAAGTGAAAGTACGGAAGTACATGTTTTTAAAAGTAATTAAGTATCAAAAGTGAAAAGTAAATGCATTTTTTTATTGTCGCATTGTTGTATATTTACAATACCTTATGCTACTAATGCAACCTACTGAATACACTGATTAGCTTGTATTATCTTTGGAATTAAGAGTGTTTATGTTACAACACATATTAAAATGGAACAACTGAATGAAGATAATCATCTTTATTTTTATCTAACACTCCTACAGCTACATTGAACTCATTATAATACTTGTTTAAAAGTTACAAAGTTCTTTTTCAAAGAGATATTAAAGTCTATGATATGGTTCATCTTAGACAAACAAAGCAAACATTGAAAAGAAAACAAACTATAGGTTACTATAGTGAGATAATAGTAAATTTGTGGATACTGTGATTTTACTGCAAATACCATAGTTATGGTTACTATAGTAAAAACATGGTTAATTTTCCAAAGGGCTTTAATGAGTTAACACATGCCTTTTTAGAGCACTTTTAGCTGTGCAGTAGCGCGGACGTTTACATTAGTTTAGTGGGGAAGATCCCGAGGTTGCCAGATTTGCGTAACAAGTATCAGCCAAATGTCCATACAAAGCTAGGCGGAAAACTGCAAGCTTAGAAATAATGTAAGACTTGGCAACACAGGAAGGTCCTGGCAGATCGCAGGCCGGATTTTCGCAGAAAAAAAAAAAGAGTTAAGTGAATCTGAAAATGCACTCATTGTAAAAACTGCTACATATAACGACTTTCTACTTGGGGACCTTGATATAAATGTAGTTGAGTAAAAAGTACGATATTTGTCTTTCAAATGTAGTGAAGTTAAAGTCGCAAGTTTCCAGAAAAAATAATACTCGAGTAAAGTACAGATACTCAAAAAGTGTACTTAAGTACAATACTCAAGTAAATTTACTTCGTTACTGTCCACCTCTGTTCATAGCTAGCAAACCATAGCCTTTGCTTTCAACTGACTGTTAATCCAAAGCCACGTCTTCAACGCTCTTCTACAACTCTGAGTGAGAACCGCTTCAGATGACTCAGCGCGCGCGGCAGGGAACTGAACGAATCATTCAAACTGATTCGCGAACCGATT
The DNA here is from genome assembly GCF_012432095.1 of Onychostoma macrolepis. Classification (NCBI taxonomy): domain Eukaryota; kingdom Metazoa; phylum Chordata; class Actinopteri; order Cypriniformes; family Cyprinidae; genus Onychostoma; species Onychostoma macrolepis. The sequence continues at coordinate 32,120,063 of NC_081159.1, read as the reverse complement.
CACTGGTCTGCCAACTGGTTTGATCAAGCCATCGAACAGAATTGACTCAAAAGAATGAATCATTCGCGAACGGGCATCGCTCATTGCCCAGAAAAAAAGTAGACGGCGCGCTTGGAATAAATTGAAGGATTTTTAACTTGTACTGCATTAAGATAAAGTAACGAGAGGAGCGTCGCCCACAGTAACGAAGTAAAAGTACCGTTTTTTCACTAAAAATGTACTTGAGTAAGAGTAAAAGTACCCATTTTTTAAATATACTCTAAAAGTATTAGTTACCCAAAAAATTTACTCAAGTAAATGTAACGAAGTAAATGTAACTCGTTACTACCCACCTCTGGTAAACAGCCACACCTTTCAGTAATGACCCTCTGTGACTTACCCTCTTTGTGGAGGGCGTCAATGTTCGTCTTCTGGATCATTGCCAAGTCAGCAGTCTTCTCCATTATTGTGGTTTCAAAGAACAAGAGATACCCGGAATTTATACTGTAGGGATGGTTATTAATTTAAACTCAAATGTAAATATTCTAATATTTTTAGATACTGATTTTTGACTTTCATGAGCTGTAAGCTCTAATCATCAAAATTAAAACAAAAAAACTTTTGAAATGTTTTACTTTACATGCAATGAATCTAAAATATATGAAAGTTTCATTTACTTTTTCACGACATTCTAATTTATTGAGATGCACCTGTGTATATATATATATATATATATATATATATATATATATATATATAAATATATATATGTTTACGCAATTAACATAAAATTCTTAAATAAGGTACTTTCTCTATTTTTGCAATATTCAAGTGTTCATGTCCCTGAATAATATCTGCATGCACCTAAGTCTGAAGAGTACACATAATATCTAGTAGACAGCAATCCTTGTGAGTGAGAAGTCTGGTGTGGAGGCTGGATCTGGAACTGACTTCTGTCCAGGTTATCTGCCTTCATGAACTGCCCTGAAATACAATTCAACCAAAAAAATGTAGTGTGAGGCTCTTACATTCACAATGTTCATTTTAATTTTGGTGAAGTGTGCAGAAAATTCTGCCAGACTGAAATTTAGTCTTTGGTGAACAGTCTTCAAGAGTGCAAATAAGATTGTAAGTATCTTTCAGGCTCGTGTGAGGTTTCCACAAGCAACAAAATCTGCTTGAACAAAAACTTCACTACATTTAAAGTTTAGAAAATAATATACATACAGACCGTTACAGATTGAAGTGAGGTACGTTCACAGTATGCTGCTTCTGTCTTACAGTTATTCATTTTAATTTCAAAGATTTTTTTATTATCATCTGTGTCTTTTTTCGAATTATGATGGACCCCTCTGTAGGTTGTTGTGTATGAAGTGTCCTCAGTGCAGAGTAGAGGTGTCACGATATACCAGTATTGACCGTGATAGTCAAAGCAACAATTATCGATATTGTGTTAATTTAGTGTGTGACGATATACCGGTATTGGCAATAAGCACAATATTTAAAATGAACAGGACTCTTATGATAACACCACATGTAAATACTCCAGCGCCAGTACTTGGTTGACCTCCAGGTGGCAGTATTGCGCCTTAACCCTGACACCTGTCAAACAAGAAGAAGATTTAGAGCACACAGCTACTCCGAGGAAAGCCATGTTCAGTTATACAGAGTAAATTGCGATTATTTTATTAGTCATAGAATGGGAAATGTTATATTAACCTGTTAACAGAGGTTATATTTAAGTAAAGGGTGATTATTTTAATAAGTACCGCATTTTCTTTACTCGTCTTATTTTTGTATTTGCAATCAATACAGCCTGTGCATAGTAACACTTCATTTCTTTATTCAAATCTATTATTAACAGTTACACGATTAAAACTGATCTTGAAAAACTGAGCAACCACATTGCTATATTAAACTCTGTAAAATGGTAAGTTGGTCGCAGTGCCATGCACTTAATGCCTCATCTGCAGCCGTTCTAGATGCACATTAAAATTATTATTAGAATTAGCTGCGCTCTTACTGCATGTCTTAAGTGGTGCTAGTGCAACTATCCCAGCCGGCACATGACCGACCTTCAACGTTGAAATATGGTTGAAATAAGGTCAGTTCGTATTTCAACGTTGAAACAATGTTTAATGCTTAACGGTTGAAAACCAACCGGTACATGACCAACCTTCAACGTTGAAATATGGTTGAAATAATGACAGTTGTTGTTTCAATGTTGAAACTACGTTGAAATAATGTTTAATGCTAAATGGTTGAAAAAGGGTAATAAAAACACTTATAAATCAACTTTGATTTTTTGATCTGTATGTGAATCACTTAATGTATGTACAGAATAAATAATTTCTGCCTTTTAAGTTATTATTAAGATCGTTATTATTATTTTATTATCATTTTACATTTTTATCATGAAACCTTCTGGTATAACTATTATCAACAACAATAAAACTAAACACATTGCGCTTCCTTACCACGCTGAAACAATTCCGATTGGTTATTTAACTTATTTGCTTTGATCATGATTGGTTAATCTGGCTGTCATTCATGAAACTGGCCAATGAAACTGTGCGCGCCATTTTAAGTTTGAAAATATGACCGTTATCCTGACAGTCTTTCTGAGTGAGGTCGCTGTGAGTGAGAGAGCTGCTGCGCAATAAAACTGCTAGGTCGGTCCCGAATTATAATTATTGTATAAAAAACGTTTACCATTAAAGCTATTATTATATTATAGATCCTAGTACTATTTATGTAAACGCTGCATAACTTTCATGTGTTTGATGGGCGCGCGCGTTGAACATTCGAGGCGCTTTTAAACTGGAGTGGAAGGAGTTTCCATGGAAACCGGCCGGCAACTCAGCTGACAAGTAGCAAAAAAACTCCGTCTCTCACTGTTGTTTTTACTGCTTTCAGGTAAATTTAGTCCCTAAAATTACACAAATAATACATACAACTGTTCCTGACACTTTCTTACATGTAATTGACACGCTTCTGTTGAATATTTACTTTACAGAAATGGTTCATTGTCATCGGAAAAAGTCCGTTAGCATCACAACCGTGAGCTAACCAGAGGCTAACTATAAGAGGTAAGCTAGCTATAGATTTGAGCTCTTATTTATGAAAGTTTGGGATTTTAATCACAGATTATGTGTAGATGAGTGATTTTTATAGCTTTGTAAATGTTTTGCTGGCAATTTGTTAATGGATGAATTGAAATAAGCTAACGTTAATTAATTTAACCTAAAAGTATGCACTGTACTGTTAATCAACTTAAAGTTACATGAACTAAAATGGGCTGAAGCTAACGTTATTTCAAACACATTTTTATCTTTCATTGTAGACAAATATTGATAAAAATTGTACTGTGATTTTAGGAGTGTCAGAAAAATCCCTCGAATGCTGCTGATAGATATATTGGAAACATAGGCGATCTGAGAAAGCATATTAAATAACTTCATATGCATTTTTCCCAATATATTTCACCTATATCATCATGCATCTTTAAAACCTAAAAACGTAAATCTTCGTTTCTTAAGATTTTTTTGTATGTTCTGTACATTATTCTCTCTCATTTCTGCATTTCACCCCTGCCGTAGTTTATTTCTAATAAACCTGACATTGTATACTATTGTTGGCTCTGTGACAGATTGTTTATGTTCCTATAGTCTTCCATGCTGATGGCCGTGCAGCAGAGTTGGAGGGGACCTCTTGTCGAAGAACATCTCCAAGACACTATGAGCATCTGACTAGTAAGTAAAACCTCAAACATTCAAATGTTTATCAGATATTAAAAAATATATAAAATAAATATAAAATATTTTTGGAGTCCTGTATGTCTTACAAGGCCATCTCGTTTAACACTGCACGAGGACACTACAACCAGAGAGGTACAACATAATTCAAAATGAGACACAGATGATAATAAAAAAAGTGCTTGGAAATTAAAATTCATAATGGTAAGACAGAACCAAGTACCGTGATTGTGCCTCACTTCAAAGTGAAACAGTCTGTAATGGCCATCTGCCATGCCAGATCGATGGTGAAGGTGGGAATTATAAGTTTGATTTTCTAGACTTTAAATGTACTAAAGTGTTTGTTCAAGTAGACTTTGTTGCTTGTGGAAACCTCACACAAGCCTGAAAGGTACTTAACTCTAGATCTGCCAGAGGTCGCTGTATACTTAAAGCGCCAGCGGGTAAATTTTACCCACACACATGGCAACTGTTTTTATATGGCTCAAGAACATATTATTTCACTGTATTATGCCACTGTCTTCACAAAGAAGTGTCTAGAGTCATGAAATGATTATGTCTAGTCGTCAGCTATGTTTTTACCCTGTTGTTTTATGTTCAAGACTTTTTAATGCAGCCTACACTAATCCATAAAGGTCAGTAAGCTAAAAAAAAATTTAAAAAAAGCCTGCACTGACTATGAAAATTAGAAGGTAGTAAATATTTGGGTGGTGTATTATAATATATTATAATACAATGTCATTAATCAATATATTAGGATAACCCACGTTATTTAAATTACTAAAATAGCCAATATACAATAATGAGAAATAATAATTGACCACACTGCATAGGAAGATGCTATGACAAATTCAAGCGCACAGCTTCACCTAGGCCCAATTATTAATTTGTTTAGTTATATCATTCATAATTTGAATAATAGAACACCGCCAATAAACTTCGGTTAATCAAAAAAAATGTTTTATTCATTACATCATAGATGTAATAGATTTTTTTAAATTTTTTTTCTTCAGGAAACAGCCAGACTAGAATAAATAGCAACACAGTAGCAGACAATAAACGATATGGCAAGACAAAAATTAAATAATAAAACCAAAGTTTGACCAATTATGAGTAACGTTAGGCTAAAACATCTAAATATGATGTCTGGATCACTGTCAGATGCTGAGCCGACCCAGGACGCATAACTTAACCATCAGACTCTCCATCACTCATGGAATTTAGTGTTTCTAATACCGACCTTCCATAAATCGCATTCTTTTAGTCATTTTGACATTATTTTTTAAACTGATAACCGCTAAATCAGTGAGTGAAAGGCATTGCCTAGAAATGTACGATGTTAAAACACAAGCGTCAAGAAAATGACAGCGTGAAAATACATGCATTATATAGCGGGTAAATTTGATCCGTGCGGCGCTTATAGGTCTAAAAGCTCTGTTTTTTTTATCTGGTTTATCTAAATAATTTTTAACAACATTGGATTGTAAATTACATAATTTTAGGAAAAGCCAATGACTGGAAGACTTGAATGTTTTGTTGAAAATCTGTTATGTACATTTGAAAAACAGCCACAGGTCAAATTTACTCCCTGGCGGTTCTACTGTTAAAACTTTAAATCTTATTTGCACTCTTGAAAACTGTTCACCAAAGACTAAATTTCAGTCCAGCCGAATTTTCTGCACACTTCACCACCAAGATCAAAATGAGCGTTGTGAATGTAAAAGCTTCACATTACATTCATAACAATTATTGTTAATGTTTGACTTGTGTTTCAGGCTTTTTGTGAAGACAGAAAATCAAGAGATGTTGTGACGACCTGGACAGAATTCAGCTCCAGATCCAGCCTCCACACCAGACTTCTCACACACAAGGACTGCTGTCTACTAGCATATTATGTGTTCTCTTTAGAGTTAGGTGCATGGAGATATTACCTGATTTTTAGATATAATGAAAACTATATCATATATATATATAAATATATATGAAGAGTTCAGATGCAAAAGCCTCTAAATGCCATCTGAAATTTTCTTCTAAAATGAGCATTTTTCTCAAGCTCCTATATTTATGTTCAGTTATTTCATTTTAATTGCATAGAAAAGGACCTATATATTGCCATTAGAGTAAAGTAACTGAACCTAAATATAGCAGCCTGATCAAAATGCTCATTTTAGATGGCACTAGAGGCTTTGCATCTGAACTCTTCATATATATATATATACACTATATTGCCAAAAGTATTGGGTCACCCCCTTCTAATGAACAGGTTTGACTACTTTAGCAATTTCCATGAGTACAAATCTTAATGTTTAAGCATATAATGATATTCTAGGGAACTGTGTGCTTCTAATTTTAAAGCAACAGTTTGGACAGGACCCTTTTCTATTCTAACATGACAATGCCTCTGTGTATAAGGCAAGGTTCAAAAAGAAATGATTGATTGAGTCAGTGTGGAAGAACTTGACTGGTCTGCAGAAAGCCAAGTCCTAATCCAAGCTGAACACATCTGGTGTGACTTTAAATGCAGACTTTGAGCCAAAAACTCTTTACCAAACACCAATTTGATTGGTTGAATAGAGGAGAATGTGATTAGTTGAGAAATTGTACATAGTTAATGATGGATCTTAAATATTTAAATACAGTGTGTTGTATGCCTACTAAGATTTGCATATCTGTGCATAATATTTTGACCCTGGATGCTTACAGAAGGATAATCTTTCATTTATGTGCCAGACACATCATAAGCATTCATAATTTTGTTGGTTCGTGCTGAACTGGTGTTGATAAATGTACTCTTATTAATATAAAGTCAGTTTATATTGTCGCTGTTTTTAACTTACATTGTCTGGAGAGTTTTCAGTGTCCAAATGTTGTTTGTATTCTATTTATTACGAAGGGGCAAATTATAATCTCGATAATGAAAACATTTACATGTGTGGAGATTTAATTTAGTTACATATAGTTTGAGTAAACGGGAATATATTCTATGAAACATGTTTAAGTTTATTTAGTTGAATATTTTAATGCTTTAAAATATATTTGCATTTATAGAAATCTAATATATTTACATGTAGAGAAATCTAATATGTTAACAAATATTAGAAATTAATATATGGACAAATATTGCAAATTAATATATTTACATAGTCTGATATCTAAATGTATTTACATATAAAGGAAAAAATATATGTAAATATTTCCGATAAAACAATATTTATTGAATATATGTGAAAAATATTAAAAGCGGCCAAAATCAAATATTTAAATATATTTTTAATATATATTTCAAAATATATTTACATATATTGTGTAAAATATATTTTCTTCTATTTGAATTTAAGATATTTAAATATATAAAAATATACTTTTTAAAAATATATTTCGATCTATGTGACTTCTGTATGGGATGGTTTATGTATTTTTGGTCAAACAGACTTGAGCAAGTTTCCAAACTATATTTATAATTATTTATTTATATATATTGTGTGAATCTTTGCAGTGTGTATGAAATTAGAATGAAAAGCTTTTCCTCTCTGCATTGATATATCATTAAACCCTTAATAAAGTGCTTTGTTGTTGAGTGAGAATTTTCTCAAGAAATTCTGTGAAAGTGTTACTATATACTGTATATTTAAATTCTAAGAAAATTATTTTTCCATTTGGCATAATTGTTCAAAAGTTTTTCTTTAGAAAATGAAGCATCTCATCACTGCAGATTTATGGACATCTAATTGTTAGAATGTTTTTTTTTTTAATTTTCTTTTTTTTAATGCCATCCGATTGATTTACAGCAAGTTTTATTAGTTACTGAAAACACGAAATATGCGCCGAAAATCATAGTTTACATCTCAGTGTTGACGTTTCAGCTAAATTGCAATATTAACAATTTCCAAAGTGAATGCTTGCTTGGACATTTAACGACGATCGACCGTTGAAAGGTACGTCGGTGAAACAGGGTCACAATATCAACGTTGATCCGTTTTACAAAACCGAAAGGTAATTCAACGTTGATTCAACGTCGACAGAAGACCATAACCCGAAAGGTAAGAGTGAAACAACGTCGCGATTTCAACGGTGAATCAACGTTGTTAGTTCCGCGGTGAAACGACGTCACAATATCAACGTTGATCCGTTTTGCAAAACCGAAAGGTAATTCAACGTTGATTCAACCAAGGTACCTGACGTTGTTTCAACGGTGAATCAACGTTGAAATGCCGGCTGGGATAGTTTAAAGCAGTGGTTTTCAAACCCTGGGTCGCGAGACTTAAAAAATGGGTCGCCAGGATGATTTAAGGAAAACGTATGTAACCAAGTTCAAGACTCAGGAAAGAAGCAATTAAATAACATAAACAACAAAACGAAAGTAACCGGCAGCCCCTCAGGTCAGAATCAAATGTGTATTTGTGTTTGCACTCTTGTTTTTGGAGCGCTGTACATTGTAGCAAATCAGAGACATATCTGTTGATTTCTATAATGCAATGGCCAATCAGAGGAGCTTTAGTGAGTCAGAATCCACTCACCGCTCAGAACGCAAGTGTTCTTGTTCAGTCCAGAGTTCTGGAAGCTCGCGACGCGAATCCTCTGATTATAATGAACAAAGTGTAGGTGATGTAAATAAGAGATTAACTGTGCTGTATTGACGGATTCATTGATTATAGCGGAATTAGATATCGCGATAAACTGAAATGAGTGACAGCTTTTTAAGGAAGCACACTTGCGCGCTTTTTTGCTGTATAGCCTCCATTCATAATTTGAATAAAAGTTTCGTTTTTCATGCTGATAAGAGGACCAATGTGGCGTACTAAGCAACAAACTTTCGGAAGTGACCACATATTCTCTTGAAATCGCAATGACATTGTGATAATCATAACTATGGATTGGACAAAATATGATATGTCAGAATAGATGTGCATGAAGGCAAGCACCCTCACTAACTGCAGAAGCACCGGAGCTCTGGTACTCGAGATCGGTCTGTAGCGCAGTTGTCTTTCCTTCCTTCTTTCTTTCTGTATATGGGTCGCATCAATTTAAAAAGACAAAAATAGGGTCGCTCAGAAAAAAGTTTGAAAACCACTGGGTTAAAGAGCTTAAAATACAGGTATACAAATTAACAGGTCAAAGTATCAGTTTAGATGTTAATATGGCAACACTTTACAATAAGGTTCACTAGTTAACATTAGTTAATTACATTAGTTAACATGAAATTAGAATGAACAATACTTCTGCAGCATTTATTAATCTTAGTTCATGTTAATTTTAATGTTAATTTCACAAGTTGTGTTTGTAAACATTAATGCACTGTAAACTAACATGAACGATGAACGACTGTATTTTTATTAACTAACATTAACAAAGATTAATAAATTGTGTAATAAATGTATTGTTCATTGTTTGTTAGTTAACCCATTCAATATTTTTTTCAATATCCCTTTAAAATATTCTAGCTGCCCCCAGTGTGAGTTTTTTTAGGCGACCGTTATTTTAGAATGTATAGCCTTATTGTTTCCATGGCCATTGTTCGCGCTGAATCCAGCTGTGGGATTACCAACGCGTAAATTCATCCTCTCCTCCCAAAACACATTCAAGTAATGTTCTGGTTAAACTGGGAGAAGAGCAGAGTAAACTTTAAAGTTATCAACACAATCTGTATATGATATCAATAAAACATGTCGTCAGATTATATTTGTAAGGATCATTATTGCTGCTTCCATAGACATCAGCGTGTATTTGACAAACTATAAATGTATGGTTTTGTTAGTACTTATGTGTATTTAAATGTCTGAAACCTAAAATAAGCATATGGTTGAAAACACTATGACAAGCGTCCAATCTGGCTCAGCACCAGAAAGTAGATTTGAATTCAGCAGTTGATGACGTGATTCACTGAACGTTCTAATCACACCAGTGTGATCGTACGCTTTAAAGGGTTAATACATTAGCTAATGTTAACAAGTTACATCTTGTAAAGCAGGGTTCCTCAAATATTTCCCTGAAAGACCAATCTGCAGAGTTTAGCTCCAACCTTGATCAAACTCACCTACCTGTGATTTTCTAATGATCTTGAAGACTCTGATTAGCATGCTCAGGTGTGTTTGATTAGGGTTAGAGCTAAACTCTGCAGGAGTGGGCCAGATTTGAGGATGCCTGTTGTAAAGTGTTACGATTAATATTTATTCATCATACTGTTGAACTTGACAGTATTTTCCAATAGGGTCTGGCTGCAGATATGCACTTGCATTTTCAGACTTGCACTCTCAGACACCTGCACATCCGCAAGTGACGTCACTTGCAGTCTTTTTATTTTTTATTTTATTGTATTTTTTAATCATTTTTAAATTGAATCTCTCAACATTTTACACAAGTAGCGAGGTGATGAAGACAAGAAGACAAGAAAAAGAAACTAAATTACAATGTCACTTGCAATCTGCGCTAGCACTTTTCGCAACCTGCGACTTCACTTGCAATCCACACAAACCCTGCGTGTTGCCAATGGAGACAAGACGATGTGGTGGTTAAACGATTAAAACTAATTTAATATCATATCATACAAGAGAAAAAGGCAAGACCCGCAATTCCGCGGTCACAGAACAGCACAATACGCAACGCAACGCTTGATCCTGAGTTAATGGAGCGCGTGCACATGAATGTGTGACATCAGTAATGAGCAGCCAATCACATGCCTTGAAACTGTGATTCACTTCTCGTGAGAGAGTCAGTGCGATTCACTACCAAAGATTAAAAGATTGAACAATATTAAGAATTTAAACACATTTACACAGCAAGATGAAACAATCTATTCATGAAAGAGGAAAACTTATCTTACCGTATAAGTGCAAGTAAAAGTTGTAAAGTTTATAATATTTATAGATATAACAACACTTAAAAATCTAAACATCTGCATCTGCGAGGATCTGAGACCTGATGTTGTGGGTCACGGGAGGTGGTTCTGAAGCAATGGCTTTTGGTGGGGCGGGAAGCGATGTAGCAAATAATAAAGTGAACTGAGTTTTAGAAAGGAGAGCAGAGCTGGAAGGGAGGGAAATGGGGGCTGTGACTGAAGGCGGAGGCAGCCTCACGCTTGCACTAGCCCCTGAAGCTTGAGGTAAGGAGTAAGAAGAAGTTGAAGGAAAAGACGGAGGAGGCCAATTAGTTTGCATCGCTGGCTGGTATTGTCCTGAGCCGGCATCTACGGTGAGGGCTGCAGGCCACTGAGAGAAAAAGGGAGCAGAGGATGTAGAAGAGAAGTGGTAGGGTAGCTGGCTTTGAGCGGCTAGTGGAGGCATGCTCATGCTAGCATCTGCCGCTGGAGCTACACTGAAAAAAATTTGGAGTAGGATTTACTTGAAAAAAGTTAGGAAAGTTTTTTCACTTAGAAAATGTGAGTAATTTCAAGTAAAAACTAAACAAGGAACGTTAGCTTTAATTAGAAAATCTCAAGTAAAGTTTACTTGGAATTTCCCAGTAAATTGTATTGATTGTTTGTTTATATATTTTACTTAAGTAATGCTTATACATTTTTTTTTTTTTTAATTTTGAGTAACCTTTACTTTAAATATTATTTTAACATTATTTGATGTTGTTTATGTATTTAAATGGTGTTCAATAAAATAACACTGACATACATTTTACTTGAATACTTTTATTTGTATGAGATTCCTTAAAGATGGGAACATGAAATAAAAAAAAAGTAAAACTGCATCTGTTTGATGGTTCTGGTAAATGGTGCACTATAGTGTATTTTACTCCAGTAAACTTTTTTAGAACAACCACACAGTGCATTAAAATGCATAAACATTTAAACATATAAAACCTTTATATAAACATATAAAACGTAAACATTTTACAACAACCTCAGTTGCAGATATCAAATACAAAAGTGCAAAAATGCAAATAATGTCAAACTAGTAGCTGCCTTTCATTAGCTAACTTTAATTTCAATAAGATTAAACTAAGGGAACAAAAACATAAAATAAAATAAAATAATAATAAAACTCTGCATCTATGGTCTCAAGCAGAATAGCATTACTTAAAATGCATAAGAATGGTTATGTTAAACAGTAGTGTAGTGTAGTTGAAGTTGTAGTTGTTTTCTGAAAAACATTTCTTGCAAAAAACAAAAACAGTATAAGTAGTGTAAATAAGTGCAAGTAGTGCCCAACTAGCAGATTACATTAGAAGCTTTCTATGCAAAGAGTTAACCTTTGGAGAAAATTTTAAAGCATCTAGCCCAAGAAAGATTTTCTGAAACACTTCGAATGTGTTTCTCAGCTTTGGGGGATAGCTTAAGTTTAGGGAGTAAATGCAGCCCATGAGTGAAAGACATGCATTTGTGAGATTTTTACATCCCAGCAGCACCTCAGTTCCCTCGATGACAATGATGACATCAGATATACTGGCATCTGCCTCTTCTACAGATCTGCTCAGTACGATGATTTTCATGACATGACTGGAGAAGGTATCCTTAATCATGTCTCTGCTGATATCCTGTGAAATACACAAATCAGTTCAAAGTGGTTAAAATACTGTACAGTATCAATTTTTCAATTTTCCTCAATGGGATCCTGTTCTGAGAGAAAGTCTTCAGTATCTTTAGCATTTTCTGCATATTTAAACCCAATATGCAGTTTCTTCAGCAGTAACTGTATGATGTTAAGTTATAATTTTACATTGAACACAATAATGAGACTCATACACAATTATTACAGTAGATAGAAACATTTAGTGATGCTAAAAGATAACACCGTACATTTAGAGTCAGGAGGGTATAAACCTCTGGAAATGATAATTGGTGTAAATTGTTATGTCTTTTGGGAAACATTTGAATGGTTTCTAAAGACAATATATAAATGAAAGATAAGAAATATAAACAAAGTAACAATTTACACTGGTTATCCTGTCCAAAAGTTCACATAAACCTGACATTTAAATGTATGGTGCTGCCTTCTTGACCATTGGATAAGTATTCTTTACCGTGATGTTGTTCAAGCCTCGGTAGTCAATACAAGGTCGCAGAGAGCCAAGGATGACCTAACACAACCGGAGCCAGAGGAGAGTTAGTTGACAGGTAGTTGCATAATCTGTGAAATGGGGGGCAGACATTTCTCAGATTTCATTAAAAAGATCTACATTTATGTTTCAAAGATGAACAAAAATCTAACAGGTTTGGAACGACATCCAAAATTTTTGGTTTAACTAAGACATTAGGTAAATCGGTTCCCTCAGGCGCACCTGTAGATCTCTGCCTGATCTCTGATCTTCTGGTTCTTCTGCTCCTTCCACCATCCCAATCCTGGATTATTGAGCCACGACAGAAGTTTCCACTTTGAATGCTTTAGCCCAGCGTTTTTTTCATCAGCATCTAAAGTGAGAAAGAAAGAATATCCCAAATGTAAATGCAAAAATAATAATTAAAAAAATAATGGTTGTCCAAAATGTAAAGTATACACTTGAGTTTTCCACCTCAGGGCACAAAAGAGTGGGAACTGACTTAAAGGATAAGAACAATTTTCTAGAATTTTCAACAATTGTTTTTGTCACTTCCTATACAGGGCCTATACATGGTGTTGTGGCAGAAATAGTTGAAGTTCATTACATTATGCATTTCAGGGTTTGTACAACCTTTTGAGACAGAAATTCAAGCACTTTTAAGTATTTCACACAACTGTTTACAGCACTTTAAAACTCTAAAAAGCATACGATTAAAATGTTATTTTTAAAGGGATGAGCAAAATCTACTTTGTGGTAAACAAACACATTTGTAAAATTTAAAAAAGGGCATCAAATTACCACTATAACCAGTAGATGGAAGCAGAGGAACACTTATAGGCTTATTAGTCATTCATTTCTACTTTTTACTTTACATTTTTAAATTATAAAATCACTATTATAAAATTTGAAATCATCAAGAAATCAAATTTTGTAAACGTTTTGCTCTTTTTTGTGTGTGTGTATGTATGAAGTAAGAAAAGTCACAAAGTGCCTTGAAAAACAAACTTCTCCGACTGAGTCACACAAAGCAAGAGAGCTCCTTTTATAATCACTGAAGTTGTTGGTCAGTTCCATATAATATTACAGAAGAATAATGGTACATTTAATAGTATAATATTAAGTTAATATATATATATATATATATATATAATATAAAATAAAATAAAACTTACATTTTGCACGTTACTGTTGTTAATAAAAGTATTTTAAAAGTATAAAAAAAAAAAGTGCTTCCCAACTCAAGCTCAGTGCTTTACTGTCAAATGTGCATTACCAAGAAATAAATGTGTAATATTACTAGTAACTACACTTATTAATGCAAAACTATAATCATTTTATGATTTAAATTATCTTTATTTTTAATACCCCCACATACCACCAAATCTACTTCTGGCGCCACCATCTGTAGAACTCAGTGGCGCTGGTGTCACTGCTCTCAAATTTAGTCTGGAGCCCTGCTATATGCATTGCAAATATGGTACAATTAAAATTTCTATGCAAGTACTAAAAAAAGTCAGCTGCTGAAATGTTAAAAGGATAGTACATAAGAACCGTACCAAAACGGTGACTCTAAAAGGGTTATAAAAAGCAAACCAAATATAAATATTGAGAATGTGTTTGACATTCAAAAAAAAAAAAAATGAGTAGGGGTGTGACGAGATCTCGTGTTTGTCAAGGTGAAAAGTTGTCTCGTGAGTTGTGATGTCAGCATGATGGAGCGTGAGGGTGAAATTAGTATTGAAGATCCCCCTGCCACTTTTAAATAATTTGTGTGGCAACATTTTGGTTTTCCAGTGGAAATAAGAAACAGCGAAAGAGTGACAGACAAGACGAACACAATATGTAAACATTGTAAGAAAACAATGCCGTACACCGCGGCTAACACGGACACTATGCAAAGACACATACAGAACAACCACAGCTCTCTACTAAAACCAGCTGCACCTGTGACGAAAACATTAAAAGGGCAAACAACTCTAAATGCCTTTGCATCTCTTCCACCATCAAGTGCAAGAGCCACGGCAATAACAAGAGACATCAGCGTTTTCGTTGCAACTGATATGAGGCCATTTTCTGTGGTGGAAAATCTGGGATTTCGGTGACTCCTCCACACACTGGAACCGAGGTACACCATCCCATTACGCGCTCATTTTACTCGCACAGTGGTCCCAACCCTCTACAAAGAAGCCAAGGTCAAGGTTGTACAGACTCTAAAAGAGGCAGAAAGCATCGCCATTACTATTGATGGTTGGACTTCTAGGTGTACGCAGGGCTATATCACAATTACAGCCCACATAATCAACAGTGACTGGGAAATGGTAAATTTTGTACTGCAGACTCGCCCACTTTTTGAGTCCCATACAGGGGCAAACATAGCTGAAGTTTTACAAGCAGCTGTCACTGACTGGGAGATTAAAAAACCAAACCATGGCATCGCAATTGTGACTGACAATGCACGTAATATGGAAGTGGCTGTGCGCAAAGCAGGATTGGAGCCGCACATCAAGTGCTTTGCATACACGATAAACCTTGCTACCCAGGCTGGCCTCGGTGTTGCGCATGTCACTCGGTTGCTTGGGCGGGTGAGACGAGTAACAGCTTTTTTTCACCGGAGTTCACCGGCTGCCACGTTATTCATGTCCAAGCAGAAGCTGCTTCAACTGCCACCACACAAATTAATCATGGACGTTACCACGCGATGGAATAGCACTTTAGATATGCTGGTTCGTTACCTGGAGCAGCAAGCTGCCATATCAGCAGCTCTCACCAGCCCTGAGATGAGACAAAATGCCCGTAACATTGATACACTGGACAGCAGCGATATCTTGAATGCTGAAGACCTTGTGAAGCTGCTGAATCCTTTGAAGACAGCCACCACAGTCTTATGTGAGGAGAAGAGCCCCACAGTGTCTCTCATTGTGCCACTGAAGAGCATGATTGGACAGAGCATGGCACCAAATGACGGCAATTCCCCCACTGTGGCAAACAAAGAGAGCAATCCTCAGTATTATTTCAGGGCGATACAGCCTTCTGCGATGCGCACAACCTTCTGTTAGAGAGCACTGCGCTGGACCCAAGATTCCAGACTCTACCGCAGCTAGACCATAACCAACGCGAGTCTGTCTTCCTGAGGGTGCAGAAAAAGGCAGAACAATTGCAGCAAAATCAGGTATAAATCAATTTGAATTGCTTTACTCCTTTTGTAAGTGTAAAAGTGTGTGTGAATTTTTCTTCCTACTAGATTTATGTTGCCATAAATTAAAATATTTAATGGATTAATGCAAAGTGTGTGTGTGTTAGGGTGTATTCACACCTGTCTTGTTTGGTTCAATTAAAACAAACTCTGGTTCATTTCCCCCTTTGGTGCGGATCTTTTGGGCAGGTATGAATACAGCAATTGCACTCTGGTGCGCACCAAACAACCGGGCTCGGTTCGGTTCCAAACGAACTCTGGTACGGTCCGTTTAAGGTGTGAATACGAACCGGCCTCGATCAGACCCAATTGCAGAAAGCACGCTCAGAAACACACAGCTCATGCATATAGTGCTGTTGTTTGCATTTCAATCGCTTAAATCACTTGTTTTTAAACCACAATGCTTAAAACGCATGCAAATTATGAGTTTTCATGACCATAGCGCCCACAGCAACGTGACATTTAGTGAAAACCAAGATGGCGGCGAGGTCAGACGCATTCTATCAGTGTCGACCATTCTATCTGCCGCGGGAGTTCACGGCCATTGTTATTGGAGGTTTACATCCCCCCGTGTGCAAACGCTAAGGACGCATTTAGTGAACTGTACAGCACCATCAGCGAACAACAAATAACCCTGACGGCTTTTTCATCATAGCTGGTGACTTCAACCACGCAAACTTAAAGACAGTTTTGCCAAAGTTCTACCAACATGTGAACTTTGCAACAAGGGGAAATAACACACTGGACTTACACAACAGAAAATAACGCATACAGAGCCGAACCCCGCCCCCACCTCGGGTACTCGGACCACATCTCTGTTATGCTAATCCCAGCATACAGACCACTTCTCAAACTTGCCAAACCAGTTCTAAAGCAGATCACGGTATGGCCAGAAAATGCTACCTCAGCACTGCAGGACTGCTTCCAGGACACAGACTGGAACATGTTTAAAGAGGCGGCCACCTACAACAATCACACAGACCTGCAGGAGTACACTGAAACTGTGACTGCTTACATCAAAAAGTGCACTGATGATGTGACAGTCACCAAGACCATCACCACACGCGCCAACCAGAACCAGAGGTTCGTGGGCTGGTAAAGACCAGAGATGAAGCTTTCGGATCAGGAGATAAAGCAGCCCTCAAAACAGCAAGAGCCAATCTGTCCTGCAGCATCAAAAATGCAAAACGGTCATATGCTCAAAAAATCAACAATCACTTCACAGACAGCAGAGACACACGGAGTCTGTGGCAAGCCATTCAGACCATCACAGACTACAAGCCCCCGCCACAGGCCTGTGATGATGACATATCCCTCCCAGATACACTCAACCACTTTTATTCACGGTTTGAAATGCAGAATGACACACCTGCACTCTGTCTGTCTCCAGCCGACGTTAGGAAGACCCTATCTAGGATCAACCCACGCAAGGCTGCGGGTCCCGACAACATACCTGGCCGTGTACTGAAAGACTGTGCTGAACAGCTGACAGATGTCCTAACAGATATCTTCAACACCTCGCTGAGCCAAGCAGTCGTCCCCACATGTCTCAAATCCACAACAATCATACCAGAACCAAAGAAATCACCTTTGTCCTGTCTAAATGACTACTGTCCCATAGCACTGACTCCAATCATGATGAAGTGCTTTGAGAGGTTAGTCATGCACAACATCAAAACCAGCCTCCCCAACACACTCGATCCACTCCAGTTTGCATACCGTCCAAACCGCTCTACGGACGATGCAGTTTCCTCCACCCTCCACCTAGCTCTTACCCACCTAGAACACAAAGACTCTTATGTTAGAATACTGTTCATTGACTTAAGCTCAGCATTCAACAAAATAATCCCACAACAGCTCATAAATAAACTAAACCTGCTGGGCCTTAATAACTCCCTCTGCAATTGGATTCTGGACTTTCTAACCGGAAGACCTCAGTCAGTCCGTGTCTGTCACAACACCTCGAGCACTACCACACTGAGCACAGGTGCCCCACAAGGCTGTGTGCTCAGCCCGCTGCTCTTCACGCTGCTGACCTACGACTGCACTGCCAAGTCCAGCTCCAACCACATCATCAAGTTTGCTGATGACACAACAGTGGTAGGTCTCATCAGCAACAACGATGAAACACATTACAGAGAGGAAGTGGCACAGCTGGCGAAATGGTGTGGCACTAAAAACTTGTCCCTCAATGTGAGTAAGACAAAGGAGGTTGTGATGGACTTCAGAAGAAACTCCGGTGATCACCCCCCACAGACCATCGACAGCTCGACTGTGGAGAGAGTCAGCAGCACTAAATTCCTGGGGGTGCACATCACAGAGGATCTCACCTGGACCACCAACACCATGTCACTCTCCAAGAAGTCACAACAGCGCCTACACTTCCTCCGCCGGCTGAAAAGAGCAAGTCTCCCTCCACCCATCCTCACCACTTTCTACAGGGGCACCATTGAGAGTGTGCTGACCAGCTGCATCACTGTCTGGTACGGGAACTGTACCGCAGCAGACTGCAAGACCCTCCAGCGGACAGTGAACACAGCTGCAAATATCATCGGTGCCCCTCTCCCCTCCATCCTGGACATTTTCCTTACACGATGCTCCAGCAAAGCCAATAGTATCGTGAAGGACTCCACACACCCCTCCCACAGTCTCTTCCAGCTTCTACCATCAGGAAGACGGTACCGGAGCATCAGAGCCTGCTCTGCCAGACTGCTCAACAGCTTTTTCCCCCAGGCTGTGAGAGCCCTGAACTCAGATCACCCCGCCCCTCTCTGAACCCCCATACAAACCCCCTACCTCCTGAAACATGGACCATCTGAAACTTATGGAACTTTTTTTTGTGCAATCGAAGTGTGCTACACACAGGTGAGTGGGCCTGTACAAACCACCTGTAGTAGCACACTCTCCTCCTCTATGTGCACTAGTCACTTTTCACACACACTGCTGTGTGTATACAAATCCCACAAAAAGACTCAGTAATATACTGTATGTATGTTTACATGCTTATGCACTACAAATCATTCTGCACTGTTCCCCAGCCAGCTGCTGACTCACAATGTTTCTCTTCGCACATGTACAGTATTTATCTGAAGCATTCGTATAGTTTGTATAGTTTGTATAGTTTGTATAGTTTGTATTTTTTAGTTTATGTATAGGTAAAAAATTTATATATATATATATATATATAGTATATTTATAGTCAAAATCTATCAGTAGGATAGTTGTGTATAGGTTTATATTGTTTTACTTCATTGCTGTATGCCTGTATTTATGTAGCACCGTGGTCCTGTGAGGCACAACATTTTGTTCCACTGTATGCCCCCGCATGTAGCGGAATGACAATAAAGCTCAACTTGACTTGACTTGACATGAGCGTACTAAATAGGCTAAAGCTTGCCGCAAAGCCCCAGCAAAAGTTACAAGGAATGTGTCTGGGGAAAATAGTAAGGAGATATTTCAATTATTTATTAATAAACTAGTGTTTTCTGAGTCAGTGTCACAAAGATGAAGTTAAAAATCCTGACTCGCCATCTCCTTATTGGACGCTTCTTTAGAAAGAAATGCATCTTTACAGATTATAATGAAAGAGTTTTTGTTTTGGATATGAATTATTTAGTTTTGTAGTAATTCAAAGCTTTCTATAGATATATTCATCATGTCTGTAAGGAAAATATTCAACGAAGAGTTTCGGTTCATTTTTGTGAATCTCTCCTGTTCAAGACTGGGATGGCAAGTGCATCCTATTAGTTTTCTTTATTTTAGAAAAGCACTACGTTTTCTTAATATTGTGAGTGCACACAAATGCATGGATGACATTTGATGCTCATAAGTTTCTTCATGTTAGTATATCATAACAGCAAATCAGTGAAATAATAAAAATTGCACTATGAAAGATCTCCATGATTAGCCTGTTTTTGCACTTCCTGTTTTCCCTGCGTGAGGATTTCTGTCCAATGAATGGATGACCTTGGCACACGTGTGGTTTTGTTTACAATTTGTGGTTTACTTGCAAAAAGGGCAGTGTGAAAGTGAACCGCACCAAACAAACAAACAAACAAAAAAACAAAAAAAAAACATTCTATTTGGTCCGGACCAAAGCAAGTGAACTATCGGACTTTTCTGGTGTGAATACACCCTTAGAAACATGACAGCATCAGAGTGGGTGTGTTTGTGTTAAGAGGGAGAGGAGGGACTGCTTTGCTGCTTTAGGTTAAAGCTAGTGTTTCTGCTGTTTAAAGACCACAAGTGAGAAGAGTACAGAGAGGAAAGAAGAGGCAGCAGCTCACTGTTCCACACATGGGGGAGAGGGGGCTCTGGGAGTCGAGTCAGAAGAGACAGAACCTGCTTCCAAGAAGACAGCGCTTGAGGATCTACTAGGGGACTCTTTCTCTAAGACAGAAAAGTCCAGCTGAGTTATTGAGAAGGAAATTGATCTCTACAGAAGAGAGGCCTCTATCCCACTCAGTTGCTGCCCTCTGAAGTGGTGGAGAGAAAACTGCTCTAAATATCCTTTGCTATCTCCACTTGCCAAAGCATGCCTTCCCATCCCTGCTACCTCTGTTCCAAGTGAGCGTGTTTTTTCAACTGCAGGAGACATAGTTACTGCCCAAAGGTCTCAACTGCTGCCAGAAATTGTCGACATGCTTATATTCTTGAAAAAGAACATGACCATATCTTAGGCTGTTCTGTGTAGTTCATTTATCTTTTTCATGCTTGAAGAAAAAAATAGTTTCTGTTTGCACTTTTAGTTTTGAGAGAGCAGTACATTGATTATGGATACACTTACTGTTTGCATTTAAAGTGTTATTTCTGTTATTTATATATTTATTTTATTTATACTGTTTATATTTTTTTTATGTTCGATTTGTGGAAAGGAGTTCAGAGGAGCAGCCAGTCGGTAGAGTTTATAGCAAAACATTTTGCAGTGTTTGCATGTTCTTTACTGCATAGAATTCATTAAAATAGAAGTAAAATAACATTGCATTTTGTGTTTTCTGTTGAATAAAAGACTATTTTCCATTCATATATTTCATCACTGAGGATTTCTTAAAAATAGTGTACAAATCTCACCTCGTCTCGTGGAGTAAGCGTCTCGTCACAACCCTATTACACAGCAAAAGATGCAGTGACCTGTGGCTGAATGGCCTTTGGTTTTATTTAGCTGTGATTGACACACAAACAAAAGGGGAAAAAATGATAATAGCATCACTGAATATGAGTCAAATATTGCATATTTCTGCATATAATGGACCATAGCAGGTTTGAGACAAGCTCTGGCCAATTCAGACGTACAGTTTTCGCAGCGGATGAGTACAGCCGAGCTCTACAGCCTTTACGTCTCCCTGGAACACACCAACACTCCTTCAAAGACAAGTACAGTCCGTAAGAAAAAAAACCTCACATGTTTCTGGCACTTCCTCTTCCAGGTCCAGTTCCAGCCCCCCACGGTCGAAGAGAAACAGCAGGCCATCAGCAAGCCGGGGCCGCACCCCAGACTCCGCCCTTCCAGATCCTGTTCTGCCTCACTCCTCAGCTCAACCAGATGCCGCAGCTCCCTCAGGCACCGCCCTGCCTGCTGCATCACATGCTAAAATACCCCACCACCCCTTTTCTTCCTTTTCTGCTTTTAATCTACACTGTAAAAAGTGATTTTTTGACCTTGTAAATAATGGAAACTGTGAGCATCCTTCCTCCTGTAGTTTGTCTCCGTGCCTCTAGAGGTCCCCTGTGTTCTCCTCTGCCTTAGTTCTTCCTCGTGTGGCCTTGTTAGCGTTATCCAGCTCACCTGTGCCTTGTTTCCTGTGTATTTAAGTTGTGTATTTTTCCTTGGTTCCTCACTCGGTTTTTGAGTCTGAACCCTGTGTTTCCTGCCTGGTCTCACTTAAGCCTCTCTAAGCTAGCCCAAGTAAGGTATCCTGAGTTCCTTTCTTTGATTGTTATTTTTCCCTGGCTTTGTTTTCTCCCCTCTTGGAGTTTTGTTTTTCTCTTTTGGCTTTTTCCATTTTGATGTTATTAATACCTCGGTCCGAGAAGAACTTTTGTTGTATTTTTCCTGCAAAGACCTTTTTTTTTTAAATAAACCTTCATTTCCTGGAATACTGCCTTAAGTGTTTCGTTTGGGTCCAACATTATCACTCTCGTGGCTCAGTGGTAGATCTCACAACCACCACACCAGAGACCCAAGTTCAAGCCCGGCTTGTGACAGAAAAACCGAGTCATCCATGGACCCAGAAACACTCACCTCAAAGGACCTGTTGGCAGTGGTTGCCCAACACGAGTCATCTTTTCAGCGCCATGAAGCCGTTCTCAGCCATCAGGAGGAGCTAATGGCCAAACACTCTCAACTCCTCGCTGATCTGATGGGTTCCATCCGCCAGCTCTTTGAACGGCTCCCGGGCGCTTCACCTCCCTCTGCTTCACCCCCGAGTGGCAACAGGCCTACTTCAGTTGCAGAGCCTCGATTACCACCTCCCAAGGCCTTTGCAGGGGATCCTAATTCCTGCCAGGGTTTTCTCACCCAGTGCTCCCTGACCTTCGAGCTCCAGCCCTCAAGTTTTCCTACAGACCGCTCCAAGATTGCTTACATAATTACTCTTCTCTCAGACAAGGCGCTCTCCTGGGCCTCCGCGGTGTGGCAATCCCAGGATGCCTGTGTTGAATCCTACGCGGCCTTTGAAGCGGAGTTCAAGCGAGTGTTTGATCATCCAGTCAGTGGTCGGGAAGCTTCCAAGCGCCTGCTTACTCTCAGTCAAGGCTCCCGCAGCGCCGCAGATTTTACCATCGAGTTTCGGACCATCGCGGCAGGTAGCGGATGGAACAATGAGGCGTTGATGGTCTGCTTTCAAGGAGGGCTGTGATGGGGAAAATTAGAGCTCCTCCGGCTAACGCCATTCTAGCTGTTCCAGCCACTCTGTCCTGGGAGGGCCACCAGCATCTGGTCCAGGCCATGATTGATTCCGGTGCCGCAGGTGACTTCCTGGATCTATCCTTGGCTAAGGAACTTGGGATCCCTACCCAACTTCTTCCTCATCCCCAGGCAGTTACAGCATTGGATGGCAGACCTCTGGAACCGGGCAGAGTAACAGAGGCCACTCAGTCCCTGCGACTTACCATCCATCAACACCAGCAGGAGGAGACCTTTTATCTTATTGACTCTCCCGAATATCCGGTTATCCTGGGCGACCCCTGGCTGCGCAGACATAATCCCTGCATCGACTGGTCCGCTGGCACCATTCTAAGCTGGGGTTCCACTTGCCATCTCACCTGCCTGAGTCCCTCAGTCCCTAGTTCCGAGTTTCAAGAGTCCATCAATCTGTCTCGAGTCCCCAGTTCCTATCATCAGTTCAAGGCAGTATTCAGCAAGTCCCGGGCCACCTCCTTACCACCTCACCGCCCCTATGACTGTGCCATTGAGCTACTCCCTGGCTCTTGCCCTTCCAGGGGTCGGATCTTCTCCTTGTCTTCCCCAGAGCGCACAGCTATGGATACCTACATTAAGGAATCCTTGGCAGCCGGCATCATCCGCGCCTCTACTTCCCCGGCTGGGGCAGGCTTCTTCTTTGTGGGGAAGAAAGACGGGGGTCTTAGGCCATGTATCGATTACCGGGGCCTCAACAAGATCACGGTTCGGAACCGATACCCCCTTCCTCTCATGGCCACTGCTTTCGAGCTACTACAAGGAGCTTCCATTTTTACTAAACTGGATCTGCGCAATGCTTACCATCTCGTGCGGATCCGACAAGGGGACGAATGGAAGACGGCCTTCAACACCCTCACGGGCCACTGAGTATCTGGTGATGCCGTTCGGGCTCACCAATGCCCCCGCTGTATTCCAAGCACTGATAAATGACGTTCTCCGGGACATGCTTAATCTATTCGTCTTTGTGTATCTTGACGATATCCTCATTTTCTCGGGGTCATTGGAGGAGCATGAGGGGCATGTCAGCAGGCTCCTCCAGAGACTCCTTGACAATCATCTCTACGTGAAGCCGAGAAATGTGAGTTTCATGTTACCCAGGCTCAGTTTCTCGGGTTCATCATCACTCCTGGCCACGTGGAGATGGACCTAAGAAGGTTGAAGCTATCCTCAACTGGCCTATTCCTGCCACAGTTAAGGAGGTTCAACGTTTCATCGGCTTCGCAAACTTCTATAGGAGGTTCATTACGAACTTCAGCTCTGTGGTGGCCCCCTTGACTGCGTTGACCAAGGGAGGAGGCAAGATTCACTGGGGTCCGGAGGCAGCAGGGGCCTTCAAGGAGCTCAAGCACCACTTCACTTCGCTCCCATTCTCTCAATCCCCAACCCAGAAAGACCTTTCGTCGTGGAGGTGGACGCCGGAGGTGGGCGTGGGGCCATCCTGTCGCAAAGGGGTGAGGATGGAAAATTACACCCTTGCGCCTTCATGTCCCGTCGCCTGTCGGATGCGGAGCGCAACTACCACGTGGGGGATCGAGAGCTGCTTGCGGTTAAACTTGCCTTGGAGGAGTGGCGTCATTGGCTTGAAGGGGCTCAGCACCCTTTCCAGGTTCTCACAGACCACAAGAACCTGGAATACCTCCAGCAGGCTAAGCGGCTGAATCCTCGGCAGGCCCGATGGTCCTTGTTTTTTAATCGATTCCAGTTTCTCCTGTCTTACAGACCCGGCACCAAGAATTTCAAGCCGGATGCCCTGTCCCGAGCCTACTCTCCCGAGACACAGGAGAAACCTGTGGCATCGATTATTCTGAGGTCTAGGATTGTTGCACCCCTTCAGTGGGAACTGGAGAGGGTGGTGCAAGAGGCTCAAGCCCAAGAGCCGGACCCAGGAGGTGGTCCCGCAGAACGCCTGTACGTCCCTCAATCTGCCCGGGCCCTCGATATTGTCTCCGACCGAGGGCCCCAGTTCTCATCCCGGTTCTGGGGGGCCTTCTGCAAGCTGGTTGGGGCCACAGCCAGCCTATCGTCTGGGTTCCATCCAGAGTCTAATGGCCAGATGGAAAGAATTAACCAGGATCTGGAGACCACCCTGCGGTGTATGGCAGCCAATAACCCCACCTCTTGGGCTACCTATATCATATGGGCAGAATATGCCCACAACACCCTCCAGTCCTCGGCCACTGGGCTATCCCCCTTTGAATGCCAGTTCGGGTATACCCCCCATTGTTCCCTGAGGTAGAGTCACAGGTTGACGTTCCCTCGGCCCGGTGTTTTGTCCAATGCTGTCGGCAGACCTGGAGGAAGGTTAGGCGTGCCCTTCTTCAGACCTCCCAGAGATACCAACGTCAGGCCAATCGCCACCGCCGGACGGCCCCTAATTTCCGACCTGGACAAAGAGTCTGGTTAGCCACCAAGAACCTGCCCCTCCGGGTCGAATCAAGGAAGCTTTCCCAGAAATACATTGGCCCTTTTCGCATAGCAAGGAAAGTTAACCCTGTTTCCTATCGTTTGTTTCTTCCCCGTTCACTTAGAATTAACCCCACGTTTCATGTCTCATTGCTAAAACCTGTCTTGTCTTCTCCATTTGCCCCCCCACGCAGACCCCCTCCACCTCCCAGGATCATTGATGGCCAGCCGGCCTACACAGTCCACCGGATACTGGACTCCCGGAGGGTCCAGAACTCACTGCAGTATCTGGTGGACTGGGAGGGCTACGGGCAGGAGGAGCGCTCCTGGGTTCCAGCCAAAGACATCCTGGACCCAAGTTTGATCTGGGAGTTTCGCACCCGGAGGCAGGGGTGTTCTGGAAGGAACGTCAGGAGCCGTTCCTAGAGGAGGGGGTCCTGTGAGCATCCTTCCTCCTGTAGTTTGTCTCCGTGCCTCTAGAGGTCCCCTGTGTTCTCCTCTGCCTTAGTTCTTCCTCGTGTGGCCTTGTTAGCGTTATCCAGCTCACCTGTGCCTTGTTTCCCCCTGTGTATTTAAGTTGTGTATTTTTCCCTTGGTTCCTCACTCGGTTTTTGAGTCTGTACCCTGTGTTTCCTGCCTGGTCTCACTTAAGCCTCTCTAAGCTAGCCCAAGTAAGGTATCCTGAGTTCCTTTCTTTGATTGTTATTTTTCCCTGGCTTTGTTTTCTCCCCTCGTGGAGTTTTGTTTTTCTCTTTTGGCTTTTTCCATTTTGATGTTATTAATACCTCGGTCCGAGAAGAACTTTTGTTGTATTTTTCCTGCAAAGACCTTTTTTTTTTAAATAAACCTTCATTTCCTGGAATACTGCCTTAAGTGTTTCGTTTGGGTCCAACATTATCACTCTCGTGGCTCAGTGGTAGATCTCACAACTACCACACCAGAGACCCAAGTTCAAGCCCGGCTTGTGACAGGAAACATTATTTAAGTATGTTTTACAAACAAATACTGTTTTGTCTTTTTACTTAAAAATGGCATGTTTAATTCAGTACATTACTTGCAGTTTCTTTATCATTTATTGTTCTAAAATACATATGTAAATTTAAATACAATCTCCTAAGTAATATTTACTTAGTGTTCGCCATCTAATCAAATCACACCAAAAAATGAACAACTCAAGTAAAATGTACTCAATACAGCAAGATAATTGATGCGCATGCGTCTTTGGCTCCGAGTCCGAAGTGGCGCGCACAGAGGAAAGGAAGGGAGACTTCACGACGACTAATGTGAATTTTACCATGGTAAGTTATTAATATGCTTATTAATTAATTGAGGTATGTTTGCAGAAAAGTGTAGAGTTATTAAGCTATCTGCAGTCCCAGTGGTTTGTGTCTACCTTTCTTTTTTTATCGAGTTACGGATGCTAACAGTGTTCATGTTAACAATGTTAACAGATTTTTGGATAACGTTAAAACGTAATCTTAGTTTTGTTTTGTTAAACACATGGATAACAGAGTTAAATCGTTACTAAATGAAGCTATTAACATAGTTGACAGAGTTTGCAATTTGCACCACCATCCGTTATTAGCAAACGGCATCTGTCGAAAACAGTTGTCTTAAGTTTTATATATAACGTTAATCTTGTCAGACGATTATTGTAAAAATGAGTTTTAACATCCGTGCAAACTTTGCTCGAGGCTTTGGCCTGTCGTGTTCGAGCATTCTGTCCCAGAAAAGTTCGAGCTGCCGAAATGTAATAATCACCCTGTTTTTTGCGTATTAATCACACAGGATTAACGTTAAGTTTTTAAAATGCACGTGTACAAGGCAAATATTACCTTGAACTTATTTATATTGTTTACCTATACTATGGGGTATGATATCTATATATAGAAATCGATAAGGTGACTGTACTGCACACTTTTGCATTTACACAAGTTAAATGCTTGTTTAAATCAATCTTAATTACTTAACAATCAACCTTATTTAAGTTGTAAAGCCTGTATTTTATTTCATGATGTTCTTTTACTGACCAACATCCACTTTACAGGTGGTTGATATCTACAAGCAGTTGGAGATTCAAATTTGTTTCCATATGAGTGTTAGATAATCTTGAGTAAAAAAAAGTTAGTGTAGTTTAAAATATTATGTTAAATGATTCAAAATACATGTCATGAATGACACCTACAAATCATACATTTTTAATTTACATAACTGCATAACCACAGTCAATGAATTGTAAAGGTACATTTAGTTGTAAGAATATTTCATGTCAGTAAGATCAGTAAATTTATTTACAATTGTTAAATTAATTCTGATTAACATTTATTACATTCTTTTACAGATATTGCACTCACTATTCAAGCTAATGCAAGGTAAGTTGGCAATACTTTATTACAGCACACCTCACAGATAGATAGCAATAAGTATGCATTCACACGTGCATCGTTTGTTTACTGTAGGTGCCAGAGCATGAGGTGGTTATGTAAAAAATGCAGCTTTCAGTCAAATCAAAGGCTACAGCTATTAAAACACTTAATGCTCAAACATGGAAATGCAGGCCGTCAATCATCAATACCATGTCTTTATGCGGATTGTCCTTGTTCATTTAAAACATTTAATGCCCTTCAGATACACTTATCCCGAAACCACACAGAATCAGACAAACCAAGCGAGGTGCTGTCATTTAGTTGTCTAATATGCAGTTCAACTCCATTCTCTTCGGAGAAGCAATATTTTGAGCACCTTAGAAGCCATATGAGGAGGTACGAGGTAGTGACATGTGTGTTCAAAAACTGCAGCTTCAGTACAAACATTTATTCAACCTTTGTGACTCATAAACACAGGAAACACAATACACACTCCATTGAAGATTGTAAAACTGAAGTCTTGAAAAAATACCCAAATCCTGCTGCTTTTCAAAATGATCTAGAGGTCTCTGATGATGACACAAAACTTGATGAAACTTTGGTTGATCCAGGAGAGAACTTGCCTGAAGTTGTAAAGAAGAAGTTTGGACAACTTCTTCTAAAGTTGCAAAGTAATTTCAATATGTCAGGCAAGTGTATTGATCAAATTGTAGATGACCTTCAGTTCCTATCTTCCTCTGCATCTGCTCCAGTTTTGAAAGATGTTGTTGAGTCCACTTTGAAGAAACATAACTGTGAAGTGCATTCAGCGGTTATCTCAGATTTGGTGAAAACTCTTTGTGAATCACACCTTTAAGTTCAGATCTAGGGAAAGATGGCCCTTTTTCAACGTCATTTAAGAGGTCACAATTCATGAAAGCACATTTTTCAGTCGTTGAACCAGTAGAATACATACTACACAATAAAGACAACAGAACATTCCAGTATGTTCCAATACTTCAGTCGTTATTGCAAATCTTGAAGAATGTAGAGGAAAAAGACTTGGTCACTCAAAGAAAATCTGGATGTGCATCACAATACCAGTCCTTTCAAGACGGATCTCACTTCTGTAAAAATGATTTTTTGGCTGGAGATGAGGACGGATTAAGTCTTATTCTGTATATCGATGACTTCGAAGTGTGCAACCCCTTGGGAACTTCCCGCAAGATCCACAAAGTCACGGCCGTCTATTGGGTGTTAGGAAACTTTCCAGCATATGCACGATCAACACTAGCTTCTATTAATTTAGCTATTCTGTGCAAAGCAGATGACACAAAGCGATTTGGATTTCAGAAAATTTTAGAGCCACTCCTGACAGATCTTCAAAGCTTGGAAAAAGATGGTCTTTTTATTCCAAGTTTAGGAAAAATCATGAAAGGCACTGTGGTGAAAGTGGTGGCTGATAATTTGGGGGCCCATTCTTTGGGAGGATTCGTTCAAAACTTCACAGGCTCTAATGTCTGCAGATTTTGTCTCGGAGAAAGGTCCCAGTTTCAGACCACAGAAGTAAGATCTGGACTTTTTCAGAGGAGAGATAAAGAACAGCACACTCTGCATGTTGAGACGGCTTTGTCAAGTCATATTTCCACTCCTTGCTATGGTGTGAAAAACCAGTGTGCACTGTCTGAAAAACTACAACATTTTCATGTAACATCTGGTTACCCACCAGATGTGTTACATGACCTTCTTGAAGGTGTCGTTCCATTGGAACTGGCATTGTCATTTCAAGCCTTCATCAAGAAGAAATATTTTTCTCTTGTGGAGCTCAATACTTGCATTCAACAGTTCCCTTATAAGTGGAGTGACCAAACAAATCGTCCACATGTGATTCCTAGTCATTTTGCCACAAAAAGAACTGTAGGAGGGAATGCACATGAAAATTGGTGTCTGTTGCCTCTCATAATAGGTTTGAAAGTACCTGAGGATGATGAAGTATGGCAGATGTTAATGACCTTAAAAGACATCGTGGAACTTGCAGTGGCCCCAGTTCATACTGAGCAGAGCATCTGCTACCTTGCCACTTTAATATCTGAGCACCGAAACAGATTTCTGGAAGTTTTTCCTCAAGAAAAGCTCCTCCCCAAACACCACTTTCTTGAGCACTACCCTGAGCTTATTCAGGAATTTGGTCCTTTGGCAGCCCTGTGGACCATGAGATTTGAAGCTAAGCATAGCTTTTTCAAAAAAATTGTCAGACAAACAGGCTGTTTCAGGAACATACTGCTGTCCCTTGCAAAAAAACACCAGCTCATGATTGCATTGCATCTCCATGATTCAAATGTGACAAAGTCATCACTTTCTCTGTGGATGTGCTAAAGGATGGCATAAAAGATTTGGTGCAACACAGGTATCCACATGTCACAGTGGTGCATGTTGCAAATAATGTGCACTTCTCAGGCACCAACTACAAACCGGGGATGTTGCTATGTCATGGTTTCACTGCAGACTTGCCAGACTTTTCTGAGGTGTTACAGATTATCTTGGTTTGTAACGAACTGGCCTTTGTTGTCAGACTACTAAGCACATGGTATAATGAGCACTTTAGGAGCTATGAGTTGGAACACACAGGCAACATTCAGATACTGGAGCAAAAAGAAATGGTTGACTACTATCCTCTGGCTGCATACACTGTTGCAGGAAGACGACTGACTACCTTAAAGCACTACATTTACCCTTCTGTTTAGGTGCATGATTATCAAAGTTAATATTATACTGAATTCATATTGTAATGAATTGTGTTCATTTATTTTTTGTATCTGTTGCAGATGTGCACCCCAGCAAAGCTGCGATTAGTTTTTGGAGAGAATGATGTTCGCAAATTGGTTCTGCCCTCAGACATCCCCAGTACTTTTCAGGACCTCAAAAGTATAATCCAAGAAACATTCAATATTCCAGAATGCTTTACTTTGATGTATGAAGACATGGAATTTGGGGGCCAGTTTTTCAATTTGGACTTTCAATTTAGATGATGTGCAGGATAAATGTACTCTGAAAGTAGTACAAACTGAACCCGTCACCCTAAATCTGGCTGTTATGAATAGATCAACTCTACCAACAGAGTCCGATGCCAGGTCATGCAGTTCTCAGGACACTGTTGTGCTGACTCCTGTAAGTGACACTTACCTTTCTTCTGACTCCACATCCAGCGGATCTCAGGACACTGTTCTTCTATCGTCCTCTGAGACTACCACATCATGCCGTTCTCAAGGATGGCCAACAAATTTTATAGTACCTACTTTCTCCTTTGATACTGAGCTATTGCTTTCAGATGGAAACAAAGCCTACCAAAAGGACGGCACTCTCTTGAACAATCATAGAGTGACAAGTAGTGTCCTTGAGACACTAGCAGAGACAATATTTCGTTACACTGCATATCCAACGGGTGTCCAAATTATGAATGTAGTGGAGATGTTGATTGAAAAGTAGCCATGCCTCAACCAATTACAATTACTTTTATTTTGTAATTAAATTCCGTAATTTCGTTACATGTAACTAGTTACTCCCCAACACTGGTTGACACATCCCACAAGGACACTGATAACACCACGCAGCCAAAACAACCACTGTTCATGGAAACTATCCCGGCTGAGCCCTGCCCACAGTGCTCATCATAGCCAGACTGTGACGAACTACAACAGCTCCAAGACTCAGCACTGTAGGATCAGAATGAGTCAGACAAATTTAAGATTCGATCAGAACATCGAAACATGAAAAGCCGAAATTCCAGAAGAGGCCCCAATAAAACAGGACAACGTCATAAATCAGATTCCTAGCTCCAACCTCTGAAGGAAGCCTAACCAACAAGCCTCTTCCAGAACAGCTTGCAACATTAAGACAAAAGAACACTTATTGATAAGTCCAACGCAGGAAGGAGATCGTCAAATTTGGGGCAAATAATCAAGATTAATGGTCAAAGAGATGGCCATCACATGTGTTCCAAGAGAGAAATCACGAGCTTCTTTAGATTGACTTTTCCCCCACACATAGAAGACAAAGACTGAAATTCCTCTGTCCAAAGAACATGTCTTTTGGTCTCCACAGAACTACACAGAGACTTTCTGTTTCATATGCACATAAAATCATCCTAAAAGCACATTTCTAGGCATAACACTATATTATGTATGTAACCACACATTAGACTATCATGTTTTAAGCACATATTATGTATGTCTTTTTAATAACTATTGAATGACTTTAAGATTTATTCGTGTTTGGTATGTATGAGTTTGACCATTTTAGCTTGAAACGTTTCTTCCAACTGATTCTTTGTCAAATGTATCATATTCTGGTTATAGAAATCACATCCAAAAGTATACTTTGCAAGAGTGTGTAAAATTCAGACCATGTGACTGATAACGTGCTGATTTATGATGGAAGGAACAACCCTATCTAAGATAATAGCCTATCTAATTGGTCAAGACACCAGATGGGATGTGTCCAAAAGCCGAGTTTAAAACCTCAGGACACCATCAAATCTTCCTCTCTCCCTTCCCTTCTGGCCCTTCTCTCTTCTGGCTTTTTGCCACTGCGTTTTGACGCTGGTTTTTAGCGCTCTTTGAGCGTGCTCTGGCCTACAGGCCAGTTGCTACTTAACACCACTATGAGAAGAAAAACCGTTACACCCTTTCTTTCTTTTATTTTAGTTTATTTTCCGTTGCGAGTTTCGTGTTCTCAGTTTAAGTTTTGCCGCCACGCCTTGTCTCCGAGTTCAACTCGGGCCTGTGACCGCCTCAAAACTTTCAACGACTACTGAACTTCCAGTCAATCAACACTTGGGAAACCCCTTTTCCTGCAACGACTACAACGACAAAAGGGAATCCCTGAAACACAAAGGCAACGCAAGCAAGTAACCTCCAGGTCTAACTGAGCTGGTGTGTTTAATATAAATTTTAGCCTCATTGAGAAACTCAATGCGAGGGTTAAATAAGTGATTGATGGTTGTTCAGGTCTATGCAATAGCACATATTGCTATAAACTTGGGATTTCACATTCACATTCTCATTCTCTAAACTCATCCTTTCTCTCTTTCTGCAAAGTGTGAATGCGTGTGTTCATGTGTTAGATTAGTTTATGTCTTAGGTTTATATAAATAAAGTCTTATTTATATTGAAAAGATAAGTATCTTGTGTTTTGTGCTTACAAGTTAATGTCTTAATCTGACTATCTTGTTACTGTGCTTATTAATAGTGTTTTCACTATATTTTGGATTTTAATATCCAGTGCAGAATTAATGTTATACGGCTCGTTCAGTGAATCGCTGCCGACTCAGTGATCAGCCACAAAACAGTGATTCTGTTCAAATTCCCTATAAAATCATAAATGATTCCCTTTGAGCTAAATTAAATTATTTACATATCAAACCCTACCTAATATTGGTGGAGAATGCAGGCAGATTAATCTAAATTGTGAGCATAAACCAAGTTATTTAATCTTTTCCATTGCTGTGGATGAAAGATGAGACGCTTCTGAGCGAGACTGGTGTGTGTGTGTGTGTGTGTGTGTGTGTGTGTGTGACGTCAGCAGCGTGCGTCTGCTTGAATGAATGAACGCAGAGAAGGCTGTAACCCGAGTCCGCCTCTCCATTGTTCAACTGCAGTAAGTGAACTTAAAGTTAACATCTGAGATCGTACAATAAGGTTGAAATTGAGCGTATTCCTCTTTTCTGTAATGCCTTGTTTTATAGCTGAATTGATGTCCTGCGTGTTCCAGGTCATTCAATAGCTATACTCCTGAATCTGAGTCACCGTTAGCTGAACGGAGCTAAACTGCAATAATTAAAAGGTAAATAAATCGGTGGATAAAGAATAGTTTTGAGTGTGTTCCTCAGTTCTATTTTATCAAAGCCTTATTATTCATAGTTTGATTTTCAATGCGTGTTCCATTCTCAGATCATCTATGCTATAAGCTTGATAAAGTTAAAGTTAACTTTGTGCCAACAGCGAAGAAAACCTGTTGTGTTTACGTGTCCAGAGAAACTGGCATAGGCTTTTATGATCCGATCACTGTTTTCCTCAACTGCAGCACGAAGCGGCTATTCGAATAAAGTTTAATCAAACTCTGAACGAACTGAGAGTTTAAGCGCCACATCGCAGAACCAACTAAAAGCGGTGTTGTTATTTGTACAGTGTTGAAATGCGCCGACATTTCATGTAACATGCTTATCTGTAATTGCAATGCAACGATTCACGTGCTAGTCCACTAGAGCTTGTTTTGGTTGCCACAGTTACGATCATGACATGGAAGTCTTAACCTACTTCCGGAGCAACTCTGAACTACGCACGAGCAGCACATCGATGCTATTGTAAACAAACTCCATGCTCCAAGCTAACAAAACGGTTGTGTTTACAATTGAAGTCTATGCTAAAGTCATTAGCCTCAAAGGTTAGCAGTTAGCATTAGCATCCAGTGGTTGAATACAGTGTGTGTGTTTGAAAAGCCAAAGTGGTTTAACCCTTTAAACATCTAAACTAATACACTTGTTGGTCTTTCTCTTTCTTATTTATCTAATTTCTCACTTCTTACCACTTATTTGCATTTTACTAGAAAGGGAAATACTAGTTCACAATTATTAATTGTGCCAAATTCAAATTTAATTAAAACATTACATTTATTTGGAATCATTCAAATTTTCCCCTCAGATCATTTCATATGATCATTACTTCTAGTATTCTCTTCTGGGCCTAGTCATTTTAGGTACAAATAAGTCTACCTAAGTCTACTTATTCTACCTAATTGATTTATTACCCGTATCAATAGATTCTATTTAGATGTATACTCACTCATTACGTTACTGCATTTTACGCCCTGTTCTTCCTGTCTTGGTTATACACTTAGCCACTTTTTTTAATTTACTAATTTCCTGTTTTATTTAAATCTCCTTTTTGCTTATTTTACCCATTTATTACTTTTATTTTACTTTGTCTTACCATTTTCTTTCCTCTGTGTATCCTAGCTTGGGAACGACACACCCGCGCCTTAATAGGAGACATTGTTATACCTCACTACGAGTTCAAATAAATTAGAGACAAATCTCTTTCACCCAAAATTTATTTTTGTTGATTGGTTGTGCAGCAACTGAAAATAACGCTCTACTCATAGTTGGGCATAACAGCTTGCTAGTGGACCCGATCCACTTAATCTACTGTCTTCCCTTTTCTCCTGCTTTCTTTCCTTTTCGCTTTTCACATTTGTAGGGACCTGTAAGAACCATCAATCGATTCTAAGTGAATGAAATACACAATCCTGTCAAAAGGCGAATCATCCTTACGAATTTGATTGTAATCAAACCCGCTTTTGTTCTTCCTAGCCTCCCCACATTTGAAAACGCAATCCAAATTTTAACATCTCATCCAACGCGGAGATCAATTTAATAGAGAAGTTTTGAGCAGCTGTTGCCTTTGCAGCCTCCCTGGTGAGCGGTCCAACTGTAAGGTGTACGTTG
Source organism: Onychostoma macrolepis (assembly GCF_012432095.1). Classification (NCBI taxonomy): domain Eukaryota; kingdom Metazoa; phylum Chordata; class Actinopteri; order Cypriniformes; family Cyprinidae; genus Onychostoma; species Onychostoma macrolepis. The sequence continues at coordinate 32,084,983 of NC_081159.1, read as the reverse complement.
TCAATCCTGTCAGACTAAGAAAGAGATATCAGAATTATTATTATATTCGTTTGTCTAAAACAGAGATTTAATAATATCGTTTGCCTCCTTGATAACATTTAATTGAAAAAAAAAAAATTTCCTCATTTGAAAAAAAAAAATTGTTTCTTTAGTGGAATTAGTTTTTCACCTCTTTTCCCTCTTCCTCATTAGAAGTGACAAAGTCTTCACATCTCTAGTCTACCTAGATACCCTGAGACCAACACAGTCATCACCACACTACGCTAGTGGTTCAAAATCACTGACACAACACTTAGTTGTCCCACCACACATAGGCTTCTACTCCACACAGATCTGTGTCAGTCTCTCTTCTCCCCAACGTGCTAACATGCCGCAGACTGCAGTCCTCTTTGCCCAAGGGGAAGATGCAAACACTTGGCTGAGAGGCACAACAGACAGCCTCACCGCCAAGACCCTTGAACTGTTATTATTTTTAATATTAATCCTAATTCTGAGAAGATTTCTGACACAAGATTCGAGCCAGAACACCAACCACGAGGAGCTAGTCAAAATCACCAGCTCCCTAAGCTATGCCTTCACAACCCAGCTGAAGCTGAGTGACAAGCACATCACCCATCTTCAAGAGGAGCTGACATGTGCTCAACGCCGCATAGAAAAGCTGGAAGTGAAAGTTCAAGATCAACCCAAAGCACCCAACGAGAGGGAGCAGGAAACAACGGAACAAGTTAAGGATCTCCAAGCAGCCCTGACAGCAGCTCAGCTTGACCGACAACATGCAAAAGCTGCCCAGAAAGACCTGGTAAACAGACTCCAGTATGCCGAACAGCTACTAGAGAAAGCCAAGAATGACATCAGCAACAAGAATGCTGAAATCAGTACCTTGAAAGACCACCTTGAAAGGTACAGAACTGAAATGGACAATCTGGCCCAACAACTAGACGATACCAACTATGAGCTCTATATGGTCAGAAAATAACTCAAACATGCTTATGAGCAGAGACAAGAGCCAAGGCAAGAGAAACATCTCTCAGCCTCACCACTGCTGAGCAGAGCCAGGTCCTACGTCCAAGAACTAGTACGCAGCGAAAGAAGCAAAGGGCCACAACCCAAAACCTCACCTGCCTTCGCCACAGAACTCTTTCCTGTCAACGAAAGAAAACCTCCCATCCAAGCAGACCTTGGACCTGCACTTGGGATGACCATCAAAGACCTCGACAAGCTGTCTAAAAACATCAGCAAGTTCAGCCCGAACTCCACAGAGGGCCACACCATCGAGGCTCATCTGCAAGATATCGACTTTTATCTAGAAATGAGACCTCATGTGACTGACAGAGACAGGTTATACCTCCTTAGAGCAACGTCCAGTCCCGAGGTACGAAACTTCCTAGATCGACAGCCCAGTCGAACGAAGTCAGACTACCAGCTACTTCATGAGGTCCTGATTAAAGAATTTACAGACCCAGAGTCCGAACATGGACTGTTAAACTGCCTGGGAAACCAAACAAGGTCGACAAGAGACTCCACAAGCTTACTACAACCGACTCCGACAAGCTTACTTTGGTGCACACAACGAACCTGACCTTGAAGAGAATGTGAACCAAAAGCCTCTTCCTAAGAAATCTGCACCCTGGAGTCAGTCACCATCTAGGCGTCATGGCCTGTCCACGCTCCATGACCATCCAACAGTTGCATGACCTAATACAGAAGGCCTACAACAAGCAGAAGATGGCCTCAAAGAAAGGTAACAAAACCTCCACACTCTTGAACTCTGTCAACAAAGACTCAAGCTTTGCACTGCACAACACCCAGTTGCATCACAACACCAGAGTCCTCCATCAAGAGCACAGAGAACGTGACTCCCATGTCCACGACAGCTATCAGCCCAACCGCTGGAAAAATCCAAGGGACAAGCCACGCTTCTCAAGAAACCCAAAAGATCAGAACAACTGGAAACCTAACCAGACATCCAAAGGTAACTGCCTGACTCATCCAAGTGCAACTCGTGTGGGTAAGCGACAACGAAACCCACCTCAGCACCACTCAGACATGCACAGTGCTGAGTATGCACAAGAACAAGACAGCTTACCATCAGAAGACATGGAACAAGTCATGGGACAACTGAAAGAGTTCCTTCAAGATAAGCTGAACACAGATGACTACAAAATTGAATCATACTCGCTGTGACCAGCGACAGAACGGAAGGCCAGTGATCACATGGTACACCACCATATCAGAGATGACACGCACCTGTTCAACAACTACCCCGAAGGAGCAAGTCTCTCACGGCCAACTGTTGATGAAAACTGAGGTACCAGAAAACATCACCTCAGTCACCCATCACCACTAACAAACTGCTAAATGAACTCCAACTCCAAGAACCACATTCTTGTCTGTGCAACAGCAACCACCAAAGCACAGAAGGTCAGAAAGTCTGCCACATCCAGAAGGCAGCACAAGAGGAATGCAACATAGGAGACGAAGTTTGCATCCCAGCTTCACACAGCCATGCCAAACTACCTCCGACTGTCTGCTAAAGAACTTCCTGCCTTTCTGGACTGACCCCCATTAGATCATGGACGCCCTCATCCAAGCCAAGGATGCAGAGAGCCAGTCTTCACTGACATACCCGAAAAGGGGGGAGACAATACAGACTAAAACAGATCTGACCACACCTACACTACACCAGTAACACACAAAACATTACCTACATCCAGAGGTAACCACATCTACTGATAACACATTTAACAAACATATTCTTCCCACAAGTAGAATATCCAAATTTTAGCGTAACATAAAGTTACATACACCACCATGAAGGAACATGCAGCTATCCTCACCATAGTTAGAACACCTGACACTAAGTTAAGGTACATGACTCCCTAGCTGCACATGACATCCTAGCTCAACAGTAGTTGCAAACCATGCTAGGAAAACCCACTGCAGATTTGTTTGTTTTGTTCTTCTTTTCCTTCCCCTCTTTCTTTAGTAGGTGAAACACCTAGACACCCTGCAAGGGTCAAAGGTCTGATATTAAGATTGACTCACCACACCTAATATCCGCAAGCCACTCTAAACAAAATGGAAGCCAGAGAGTCAATTCATTTTACCACAAATGATGTCACCAGAAACTAAAGGTAAACATTCTTAAGTTGAGACAACTTAGAAGAAATGAACAAATCTAATCACAAAATTTGATTGAAGAATCAACGTACTGAACCAAATTAGAACGACAATTTCCAAATTGAACTAAAACTATTCTATTTACTAAACTATATTGACTAATTGAATATAACCACCTGTACCCGAATAACCTGATGCCCTGCACCAGTACAGTAACTGTCATGGAGGTGTTGTCTTGTTGTTTCCTGTGTTTGTGTCTGCTTCTTCTGCCTCTGTTTATCCAGTGCTTGCCGATGTCTCCAACTCGACACATCGCCAATCAAGGGGGGTATGTAGGATCAGAACGAGTCAGACAAATTTAAGATTCAATCAGAACATCGCAACATGAGGAACCAAAATTCCAGAAGAGGCCCCAAGAAAACAGGACAACGTCATAAATCAGATTCCTAGCTCCAACCTCTGAAGGAAGCCTAACCAACAAGCCTCTTCCAGAACAGCTTGCAACATTAAGACAAAAGAACACTTATTGATAAGTCCAACGCAGGAAGGAGATCGTCAAATTTGGGGCAAATAATCAAGATTAATGGTCAAAGAGATGGCCATCACATGTGTTCCACAAGAGAAATCACGAGCTTCTTTAGGTTGACTTTTCCCCCACACATAGAAGACAAAGAACCAGACTGAAATTCCTCTGTCCAAAGAACATGTCTTTTGGTCTCCACAGAACTACACAGAGACTTTCTTTTTCATATGCACATATATTATGTATGTAACCACATATTAGACTATCATGTTTTAAGCACATATTATGTATGTCTTTTTAATAACTATTGAATGACTTTAAGGTTTATTCGTGTTTGGTATGTATGAGTTTGACAATTCTAGCTTGAAACGTTTCTTCCAACTGATTCTTTGTCAAATGTATCATTCTGGTTATAGAAATCACATCCAAAAGTATACTTTGCAAGAGTGTGTAAAATTCGGACCATGTGACTGATAACGTGCTGATTTATGATGGAAGGAACAACCCTAGCTAAGATAATAGCCTATCTAATTGGTTGTAATGAGGAGGCAGTGGCGTCAGGATCCATGTGCAGTTTTATTGAAACACAAGAGAAGTCAGACAGGCATAAATCAGTAACTGGTGTCAGATATAGCAGAGGCAGGGCAGAATCAGACACAGAGTTCGGGCTGAGGGTCAGGGCAGGCGGCAAACAAACAATAGAGATACTCAGTAAGGCAGGCAGAGTCAGAAGAGGCAGGCAGCAATCCTTCGGAAACGGGTAAACAATCCAGGTCATCAACAGGTAAGCAAACACAGGGAAAACGCTGTGACCACCTCAAAACTTCAACCAGACCAACTCCGCATCCTCAGCCAACGCCCAAGACATCACTTGGGAAACCCCTTTTCCTGCAACGACTACGACAGCAAAAGGGAATCCCTGTAACACAAAGGCAACGCAAGCAAGTAACCTTCAGGTCTAACTGAGCTGGTGCGTTTAATATAAATTTTAGCCTCATTGAGAAACTCAATGCGAGGGTTAAATAAGTGATTGATGGTTGTTCAGGTCTATGCAATAGCACATATTGCTATAAACTTGGGATTTCACATTCTCATTCTCTAAATTCATCCTTTCTCTCTTTCTGCAACGTGTGAATGTGTGAATGCGTGTGTTCATGTGTTAGATTAGTTTATGTCTTAGGTTTATATAAATAAAGTCTTATTTATATTGAAAAGAGAAGTATCTTGTGTTTTGTGCTTACAAGTTAATGTCTTAATCTGACGATCTTGTTACTGTGCTTATTAATAGTGTTTTCACTATATTTTAGATTTTAATATCCAGTGCAGAATTAATGTTCAGTGAATCCCTGCCGACTCAGTGATCAGCCGCAAAACAGTGATTCTGTTCAAATTACCTATAAAATCATAAATGATTCCCTTTGAGCTAAATTAGATTATTTACATATCAAACCCTACAGCACCCCAGGAAAACTTTCTGGAAAACAGCCAGGGAAGCCAGGACAACATATCACAGCCACCAGAAACATCAGAGCCAGAGCCCCGCTCACCAGACACACTATCCCTCTCTCCAGCATCTCCACTTCTAAGCTTCTCACAGAAAATGGAGGAACTGGTGTATGCTGGGACAAAACTATCCCACTCTTTCGCTGCAAGCCCCCAGATATCAACTAAAAATGGCGGGCCCCACAACCACCAAAGCCCATGGACCCAGCTCAACCCCCTCCTCCTGTGAGAGCTCTTCGACCGCTGACACAACGCCAGGGCTGACCCATCTAATCTGCGGCCTAGTATGCATCAAACTAAGATTGCTGAGACACAAAGTAATGCCATCAAGTTAGCATTTTTAAACATTCACTCATTAAAATATATATATATATATTTCTGATCAATGACTTAATAACCACAAACAACCTGGATTTTATGTCTCTAAATGAAACATGGCTAGAAGACAGCTGCAGTGCAACAGTCCTCAATGAAAAAGGACTGAAAAAGGACCTCCTAACTTTAATTTTTTAACCCTTTAACGCATACGATCACACCAGTGTGATCAGTCTTGGCTGGTCCCTGAAGCGTACGATCACACCGGTGTGATTAGAACGTTCAGTGCGTCACATCATCAACTGCTGAATTCAAATTTGCTTTCTGGCGCGGAGCCAGATCAGACGCGCAAGCGCTTGTCATATTATCACTTATTCAGTGTTTTCAACCATATAATCCCAGACAGCAAGCCAACATTGAATAAACATTGTTTTTCCATCTGAATCATCATTATGGTTGATGTTGAAATTTCAATGCAAAATAAATGTTGAATCACCATTACCATATCGATGAAAACCTGATGTTATTAATGTTGATGGCAACAATATTGGAACAACATTGATCTATAGTTATCTTTATGATTGATTAAGCATTGATATTTGGTTTACCGGGTGATCGCTGAATGTGTTGAAAAGTCATTGATTTATAGTTGACCGGGAAACGACGCTGTTGTTGAAGAGTCATCGGCATATAGTTGACCGGGAAATATGATTGAAAATGCATCGATATATATAGTTGACTGGGAAATATGATTGAAAATCCATCGATTTTTGGTTGACCGGGAGATCAACACCAACGTACTGCACCGGACACAGCTCATTTCTGGACCTTGGCACAAGCGTACAGGTAAGCTTGCTTAATGTTCGATATGAATGAATTGTACCAAATCAAATACTGTTAGGTTGATCGTTAACATGATGGTTAATGTAGTAACCGACGCAGTGCTGCAGTCACTGAAATAGATTTTTGTTTTACCAATGTGTCAAAATCTGCCAAAAGTACTTGATCTCTTCTAGGTTATAAAGTTAGCAAAACCTCATTGGTCCAGTCTATTTTTGTGACAGCTAGCTCGAAATACATGTCTGTACCCATTGCTAGTGTCGTGAAATCTATTAACACAGCACCGCTATTTCTTCTGACCGCCGGAGAACACCGGCGGAACCAACGCTAGCATAGTGCTCTACCCACAGCAGCGGCGGGCCAGAATTACACAAAAGATATGGTTTACCTTTACTTTATTCAATGCAGAACTGTCTCGAGTTGTAACGTTAACTGGAAATGCCGATTAGACCATCTCGTAATAGCCTACAAATCCAAAATATGAATAATCCTCTAGCAGGGCTGTGATGTGCGATACAGATTTGTAACTCCATTGTGTTTGTTTTCAGAAATGATAACAGTCATTTTATACTAGTGCTTATGCGATATCACGATTTTTGATGATCTTCTGCACCTTTTCTGAGCGCGGGGAAGCGCTGTTATACAGCACCTGACAACCGGGCCTGGCGTCTTAGCCCCACATACTTCATTTAGAAACAATTCAAATGCCTCGTTAATTTATTAGCCTGTTTTTGCGGTGAGATTTATGCATATTCCTCCATGCACCCAGTATTTAAGCAGAAATTAATGTGCAATTTAGTCAACCAGAAAAATCTTTTGTCTATGGTAACTCTAATCAATACATTTACTATTTAATTAGTTATAAGTATCCAGTTGTTTATATTTAATTTGTTGAGTTAACAATTAGTTCTGATTTAATAAAATAATAAACATGATTTTTTTTTTAGAGTCACTTGGCCTCATAAATTGTCCTTATGAAAGATGTCACTGCAAGCTAATCCTTTGCCTCCCTTTAATTCGAATACATCCATGAACATATTGGGCAGTTTTTAAAAGTGCTTTGAATGTAGTCTGTCTTATACAGCCTCGACAAAAATGCGTTTCTACCCAGAAATATAAAATGATTTACCTAACTATGAGATGGCAAGCTGAGAGAGGGGGTAAAATCTTTGCGTGGCAGGTGGAGCTGCCACTCGACCAGTCACGGATATATGTTCCATTCAGACATTATAGCACATGTGACAGAAAATTACGTGATGTGACGTGATATAGGTATCTTGTACTTAAATATAGTGAACGGAGTCCATTATTCATGAATAAAAATTGTTCAGTCTTTAGAAAACCCTTGCAAGCCCAGTTTAAAAGAACATGTTATCATCTGCTTTGTGGGGAAATACTCAGGGCAGTGGATGATTCTGAATTAAATTGCTGTTTACTGACACTGTGATTTACTTTTGTCCTTTTTCAGATCATTAATCCACATCGTTTTCAAGTAAGCAAGTCTTTAGTATAATAAGCCTCATCTGAAGTGGCTGCGCCACGCCCCAGACCGAGCGGGAGGAGCTGGAAGACAGACGCAGCAGGAGTTAGCACTTTAAAAGAAAAAAAAAAAAGAAATAATACAATAAAAATGATTGTTTAATTTTTAAAGAATGCGTGGGGTGTCATTTGTGCTAGTCTAGGTTATAGCCTAAAGGTATAGTTTCTATTTTCTATATTTTGCTAGCCCATCCTGGCTGTCGATAAAGCAGGATTATAGCCTAATAATAATGTTTTAATATTATATTAAAATTACAGACCTTCAGATTAAACCTGTGGTATACTAAAACACCATTGAAGTTTTGTTGATATGCTGGGATTTCAACATTGTTTCAATATCCATTGTAATCGAAATACCATTGAAATTCTGTTGATCTCTAGGTATGATTTAAACGTTGTTTCAATGATAATAGAGGGTGCAACATGATGAAGAATCAACATCAGAGTTTGACGTTGATTCAATGATTTTATCGTTGACAGCGGGATGTTGATTTAACATCGTTTCAATTACTATTTGCTATCTGGGATACTAATTTTAGATTTCAGACATTTAAATACACATAAGTTCTAGCAAAACCATACATTTATAGTTTGTAAAATACACGCTGATGTCTATGGAAGCAGCAATAATGATCCTTACAAATATTATCTGACGACATGTTTTATTGATATCATATACAGATTGTGTAGATAACTTTAAAGTTTACTCTGCTCTTCTCCCAGTTTACTGGAGACTTACTTTAAAGTGTTTCGGGAGGAGAGGATGAATTTACGTGTTGTAAATCCCACAGCTGGGATTCAGCACGAACAAACATGGCGGCCCCCATCACCCGGTATAGATCAACTAACACGGTCATTATAAAAGTGTTTAAACAACCAAATACATTTACTTGCACATATTTCAGAATCGGAATATCAGATATTTAAGAATATAGCGAGTATGTTTGTGAATATTAATATTAAAAAAAGGAAAAACGAAATAAAAGCAATCCATGTGTCATACAGCGCTATTAGGGATGCGGTGTGTCACGTGACAAGCATGACGCATCGCCATGGAAACAATAAGGCTATAAGTTCTAAAATAACGGTCGCCTAAAAAAACTCAGGCCAGGGGCTCAGCTAGAATATTTTAAACTCACATGCGAAAGGGTTAAGTGTCTGCAGGACTGTTTGGAAAGTTGGAGGTGTAGCTGCTCTATTTAAAGATGTTTATCAATGCAAGCAAGAGTCATTTGGTCAGTACTTGTCTTTTGAATATCTAGGTATTGTGCTGAAAGGTGCTCCACGCATTCTGTTTATCATTACTTACAGGCCTCCAAAATACTAACCAGCCTTTGTTGAAGAGTTCACAGAACTGTTATCAATGATTTCCTCAGAGTTTGACTGTTTTGCTATTGCAGGGGATTGTAATATTCACATACATAATGAAGAAATCAAAACTGCAAAATAAATTATAACTATTTTAAACACTTTTCACCTGATTCAGCATGTGCATGGACCCAGACACAATTTACATTTACATTTACATTTAGTCATTTTGCAGACGCTTTTATCCAAAGCGACTTACAATTGGGGAATACATAAAGCGATTCATCTTGAAGAGGCAATCAGACAGACGAAGTGCTTGCAACACCAAGTCTCAGGCATTGTTCAAATAAATACAAACTACCAAAGGAAGGAATAAGTAAAGAGAATTTTTTTTTTTTTTTTAAGTTTAGGATGAAGTCAAGTGCCGTCGAAAGAGATGAGTTTTCAGTTGTTGCTTGAAGATTGACAGGGATCCAGCATTCCGGATAGGGGTGGGAAGATCATTCCACCAGCCAGGAATGATGAACGAGAATGTTCTGGAGAGTGATTTTGAGCCTCTCTGTGATGGTACCACGAGGCGTCGCTCACTAGCAGATCTCAGATTTCTGGAGGGGATGTAGTTTGTTAATAGAGAAGTAAACGGGTGCTGAGCCAGTGGTTGTTCTATATGCAAGCATCAGTGTCTTGAACTTGATGCGAGCCGCGACTGGTAGCCAGTGCAGAGAGATAAAGAGAGGTGTAACATGGGCTCTTTTGGGCTCGTTGAAGACCAGTTGTGCCGCTGCATTCTGAATCATTTGTAGAGGTTTGACTGTGTTTGACGGAAGTCCAGCCAGAAGAGCATTGCAATAGTCCAGCCTAGAAATGACAAGGGCCTGGACAAGAAGTTGTGCAGCATGCTCTGTCAGAAAGGGCCTGATCTTTCTGATGTTGTATAGTGCGAACCTGCAAGATCGAGCAGTCTTTGCAATGTGGTCTTTGAAGGTCAGCTGATCATCAAAGATTACACCAAGATTTCTGACCTAAGTTGATGGGGTTATTGTTGATGAACCTAACTGGATCGGGAAGTCATGCTGTAGAGTCGGAGTGGCAGGGAGGACAAGAAGCTCAGTCTTTGCCAGGTTGAGCTGCAGGTGATGTTCTTTCATCCATGCCGAGATGTCCGCCAGGCAGCCTGAGATCCGCGCAGCTACCGTTGGATCATCTGGTTGAAAAGAGAGATAGAGCTGTGTGTCATCAGCGTAGCAATGGTGTGAGAATCCATGTGCCTGGATGATGGGACCCAGTGATGTAGTGTATGTGGAGAAGAGGAGGGGTCCAAGAACTGATCCCTGAGGAACCCCAGTGACCAGTTGATGTGCTTTGGATACCTCCCCTCCCCAGGCCACCCTGAAAGACCTACCAGTGAGATAGGATTCAAACCAGCGAAGTGGAATGCCAGTGATGCCCAGTGATGAGAGGGTGGACAGGAGTATCTGATGATTGACAGTGTCAAACGCGGCAGATAGATCCAGCAGAATGAGGACTGATGATTTGGAATGGGCTTTTTCAATTCGCAGGGCTTCAGTGACCGAGAGAAGCGCAGTCTCAGTTGAATGGCCCCTCCTGAAACCTGACTTATTTACTCATCAATAGAGGTCTAAACATATCATCTATTGTTATTAAGGATGTAGCACTATCTGATCACTTCTGTATTTTCTTTGATATATTGATCTCTGTTACCACTGAATCTAGATCTGTCTCTGTCAGAAAGAGATGCATTATGAAAACACTAGTGCGCTATTTATGGAGGCTATATCTTTAACACCAAGCATTTCTGCAGACTCTGTTGATCTCAAAGTTAAGAATGTTATTGATGATATTGCTCCCGTGAAAGTCTGTAAGAAGAATGGCAGACAAAAATCACTTTGGAGAAAATCAACAGCAGTTCAGAGTATGAAAAGACAATGCAGAAAAGCTGAGCGGATGTGGCGGAAGACGAACATCTAGTCATGCAGAGGTCACACAGATTCGACCGCAATTTCAAAAAGAAGTGACTATGTTTGTTTTTGAAGCAATTGATAGCAACATTTTGGAAGAAATGGTAAAGCACCTTAAATTGTCAACCTGCTATCTTGACAAACTTCCCACATTTTTATTTTTTTCTTAACTGTTTAGAAGCAGATCTCTTAGAAGTGGTGAATGCCCCACTTCTTTCTGGGACTTTTCCAAACTCCCTGAAAACTGCAGTTGTTAAGCCCCTTCTGAAAAAGCGCAATCTTGAAAACACAATATTGAGCAACTATAGACCAATATCAAATCTTCCTTTCATAGGTAAGATTATTGAAAAGGTAGATTTTAATCAGCTGAATGACTACTTAACCCATAAGAACCCGGACCAATTTCTACCTTTAGGAAAATTATGGGGCATATAAAACAGACCAAATGGACAACTTATAACATGTTTCTGCAGTTGTTTTTAAAATACAACCGCTCCTTGTGAAAGATCTGTAATGTTACACATATGACACATTGGGCGTTTATGATAAATTTTTCATGTTACATATATGTTACATTGGGCGTTTATTCCTCAATTGAAAAAAAAAAAAGTGTTATAATTTTTTTTGCTAAATAACTTCTTCTTTTTATGTTTATTTGCTTTTCCACAACATATATCAAAATAATTACTTTCCTGGGAAGATAAAACAAAAACATTTTCCAGAAGTAATACAGTTTTTGCATTTTATTTGCTTTGCCACAACATATTTCAAAACCACATAACTGTGACCATTAAATTTTACAACAACTCTTTTGTAACATATCAAAATTCTACCTTTTCAGGTATATGGTTTAACCAGAAATTTATTTTTAGATTTTTTTTTTTTTTTTCACAATTTGAAAATGTGCAAACTGAATAAAATAAATAACTACCTTACACTGGAGGTCAACATGTTAAACATGCGTGTAGATTTGTTAAAATATGCTTTGAAATGAGCAGCAGAATATATAACACTAAAATAATTGAATCAGCTAAATTAATTAAGCAGCTCATTACCATTTTTACCATTTTTCTTAATGTGACAAATACATCACATCAAAATTCCTCTTACTTTTATAAGGTTAAGAGCCCGATGTGACATATGTGTCACCACAATATCTTTGTAACTTATTTTATATCAATTTGCTCAAGAAATGTCCTGCTAACCAGACAGGACAGCATTTTGGAAATGTTGCCATGGCAACAAAAAATGCACACATTGTCACATGACTGAACCTGGGTGTTCATTATATGTCACTTAGGGAAAGTGAGGGATAATGCTTTAAAAATACCTTTCCAGATAGTCACAAGTGTTTGTGACACCCGCATCACCGTGGGTTCTTATGGGTTAAACTCAAATGGATACCTGGACAATTTTTAATCTGGTTTCCGAGCTCATCACAGCACAGAGACAGCACTCATTAAGATAATAAATTATATTCGTTTTAATTATGATTCTGGGAAAATATCAGTGCTGGTACTACTAGATCTTAGTGCTGCGTTTGACACTGTCGATCATAACATACTTCTAGAGAGACTGGAAAACTGGGTCGGGCTTTCTGGGATGGTACTCAAATGGTTCAGGTCATTATGTGAGTATAGGAGAGCATAAGTCTAAGTGGACATCCATGACATGTGGAGTCCCACAAGGCTCAATTCTTGCACTGCTCTTGTTTAGCCTGTATATGCTCCCACTAAGTCAAATAATGAGAAAGAACCAAATTGCCTATCACAGCTATGCTGATGATACCCAGATTTACCTAGCCTTATCTCCAAATGACTATAGCCCCATTGACTCCCTTTACCAATGCATTGATGAAATTAACAGTTGGATGTGCCAGAACTTTCTTCATTTAAACAAGGAGAAAACTGAAGTCATTGCAATTGGAAACAAATATGAAGTTCTCAAGGTGAATGCATACCTTGACTCTAAAAAACAACTAAAAATCAAGTCAAAAATCTTGGGGTGATTCTGGAGACAGACCTTGGTTTTAGTAGTCATGTCAAAGCAGTAACTAAATCAGCATACTATCATATCAAAAACATTGCAAGAATTAGATGTTTTGTTTTCAGTCAAGACTTGGAGAAACTTGTTCATGCCTTTATCACCAGCAGGGTGGATTATTGTAATGGTCTCCTCACTGGCCTTCCAAAGAAGACCATTAGACAGCTGCAGCTCATCCAGAACGCTGCTGCTAGGATTCTGACTAGAACCAGAAAATCTGAGCATATCACACAAGTCTTCAGGTCTTTACACTGGCTTCCAGTTACATTTAGGATTGATTTTAAAGTACTTTTACTCGTTTATAAATGTTATGGAGCCGACGAGACGAGAGACGTGCGGATCCATTTGTAAGTCTTTTATTCAGGGACGTGGTCACAAAATAAGCATGGTTCATGCAATGGTAAACAGGTACAACACAGGCAAGACAAAGAGTAATCCTAGGGCAAGCGTGGGTCTTCGATCGGCGAACAATATCCAACAGGGCAAGGCAGAGAGATTATCCAGGTACACGAGCAATAGTCCAAACGAGGTGCAAACAGAGTCCGAACGGCAAGGCAAAAAGGGTTAATCCAGGAAACACGGGCAAGAATCAAAATAAGAGAAAACAGGCAAGGCAAGACTATGGCTGTATCCGAAATCGCCCCCTATACCCTCATTCACTATTCCCTACATTAGTCCACTCATACAGTTCACTTGACGGAGTGAATGAAACGAGTGAGTGAATTTGGACACCGAGTGCACCGGAAAGACTGCCACTTTTGCATAGTTTGCTTGCTGTTTAATAATCATTTTAAACGGGCAGCTCCAGTAGTAAGTTTGAAGGATTTATCTTGAACTCTGTCATGGAAATGATGTATAAACTTTAATAGTCAATTTACAATTAGTTTGTACCTTTGTTGTATTACGCTGTATTACGCCGTGGACGAGCGCTTCTAAAATCAATGAATGGATGATTCAGCTGCGGATGCCATCAGCGAGACGCGGGAATTCATTCGGTGCGCGGCTCTCACAGTGCATTATGGGTTATCGCTAGCCGTTGAGTGTACATCGGTTGTACACTCATTTTTGCGGTGCATTGTGGGATTGAATGAGTGCACTCAAGAACATCCACTACAGTTTAAAACACCACTTAAAATGGCTGTCCCCTCAAATAGTGCACATAGGGGGCGATTTCGGATACAGCCTATGACAACTAAGTGGGCTCCATAGAGTAGCTATCTTTAGGTGAGTGATATATGCTATACAATACTCGGCAGTGAGGAAGAGGAAGTCCATGTTTTATGTAGCATGTCTGATGGGAATCAGCTGTGTAATCAGTGCATTAAGCTGTGTGTCTCATCAGTGCAATGGATGATGGGAACTGTAGTCCGGGGTGAAGTGCAGTGTAGTCCAAGAGTCCATGTGGTGAGCGGGTGACCTCTGGTGGTGAGTGAACGGAAGTTTATAGACCGGATTCGTGACAATAAATCACTCTATGGCCTAGGACCTAAATACATTGTAGATATGCTCACTGAATATAAACCTAACAGACCACTCAGATCATTAGGATCGAGTCAGTTAGAATACCAAGGGTTCACACAAAATAAGGGGAGTGCGCTTTTAGCTATTATGCCACTCGCAGTTGGAACCAGCTTCCAGAAGAGATCAGATGTGCTAAAACATTAGCCACATTTAAATCCAGACTCAAAACTCATCTGTTTATCTGTGCTTTTGTTGAATGAGCACTGTGCTACGTCCGAACTGATTGCACTGTATTTTATGTATAATCATTTTCTATTGACTATTTTACATCCTTTTATGTAAAGCACTTTGGGAATTACCACTGTGTATGAAATGTGCTATATAAATAAACTTGCCTTGCCTTGCCTATCAACTTAGCAAATGGGCATCTGATGACCCCTTTAACAATATTTTATTCATCCATTGTAATTTTGACATTATACATTATACTAAGACATATGTAAAGGTTATTGGTTTACATATGCCCTTTTTTAGTATTAGAGCTTAACTGAGACTTTGTAGACATTTAAGAGGCTGTGGACCAGTATATGCTGTTCACAAGCAAAATATACCTGAGTGGATCACCATCTTTCTAGTGTGGCTGGTTAAGAAGTATGATAAGGAACCAGCATACACAAAATAAGCTGGTGTTTTCAGCAAGGTTACGCCTATTAGAATGTATTACCTTACCATTTTTGTGCCGATGACACACAAGTGTACCTCCCTTTGAATCATGGGGATAATTGTGACATACATTCTCTACTGAACTGTCTAGCGTAGGTAAGATGCTGGCTGGCAGCCAATTTTCTAACATTCAATGATTCTAAAACTGAAATTGTAGTTTTTGGACCTCCAGCGTTCATTATACAGATAAACAACCATTTGGGTTCTTTATCTGTGAATTCTCATACACGTGCAAAAAATTTGGGAGTGATTTTTGAGTTTGATGCTGACTGTGCCACGGTCACATTTGAAGTTAAAAGGAGGTTGTGCCTTCTCTGTTGCGGCTCCATGACTGTGGAATGATCTGATGGTACACAATAGGCTGTTGTCTGATGTTGATTCCTTTTAATCTTCACTGAAAACATATCTTTTCTCTCTGGCTTTTGAATCAATGTAATCTTATTAATCAGGGTGTCCTCTTGTCAGTTTATCTATTTTATTGTTTTGTGTTTTCTTTTCGGTTTGTATTTGGTTGTTTTACGTTTTTAGATTGTACAGCACTTAGGTCTGTAGATGCTGTTTTAAACGTGCTTTAGAAATAAAAAATACCTTGCCATGCCTTACCTGGTACATACAGTATATCGCATCGCTTTGTGTTGCAAAGTATTTTTCAATCCATTCAAGAAAGTAAAGGTTTACATGGCTAATATTTAAATGGGCTGTATATATATATATATATGGATAATAATGTGCTAGTTAGCCAGTTTCGCGTTTCGCCTCAGTTTAACAAACAAACAAGGGACTCATGAACAACCATATCAAAAAACAAACAAACAAAAAAAACAGTTATAGATCATCCAGGTAACCTCACACAGTATTAAGAACCAAGGGTTCCCAAACTTTTGAAGGATGTTATTTTAATCATTTCAGCTATTTCTTTTGTCTCGTAGACTATATGTAATCTTCTTGTATGTAAAATATCTTACTCAGGACAGTACTAATCAAAAAATAACATGCATTTTGTATGATCTCTCTTATTTTGTTAAAATTATTCACATTTTCACAGATTCTACAAGGGGTTCCCAAACTTTCGCATGCCACTGTGTGTGTGTGTGTGTGTGTGTGTGTATGTGTGTGTATATATATATATACAGGTGCTGGTCATATAATTAGAATATCATCAAAAAGTTGATTTATTTCACTAATTCCATTCAAAAAGTGAAACTTGTATATTATATTCATTCATTAAACACAGACTGATATATTTCAAATGTTTATTTCTTTTCATTTTGATGATTAAAGCTTACAGCTCATGAAAGTCAAAAATCAGTATCTCAAAATATTAGAATATTTACATTTGAGTTTCAATAAATGACCATCCCTACAGTATAAATTCTGGGTATCTCTTGTTTTTTGAAACCACAATAATGGGGAAGACTGCTGACTTGGCAATGATCCAGAAGACGAACATTGACACCCTCCACAAAGAGGGTAAGTCACAGAAGGTCATTACTGAAAGGTGTGGCTGTTTACAGAGTGCTGTATCAAAGCATATTAAATGCAAAGTTGACTGAAAGGAAGAATTTGGGTAGGAAAAGGTGCACAAGCAACAGGGATGACCGCAAGCTTGAGAATACAGTCAAGCAAAGCCGATTCAAACACTTGGGAGAGCTTCACAAGGAGAGAACTGAAGCTGGAGTCAGTGCATCATGAGTCACCACGCTCAGACGTCTTCAGGAAAAGGGCTACCAAGCCACTTCTGAACCAGAGACAACGTCAGAAGCATCTTACCTGGGCTGTGGAGAAAAAGAACTGGACTGTTGCTCAGTGGTCCAAAGTCCTCTTTTCAGATGAAAGTAAATTTTACATTTCATTTGGAAATCAAGGTCCCAGAGTCTGAAGGAAGAGTGGAGGCATAGAATCCATGTTGCTTGAAGTCCAGTGTGAAGTTTCCACAGTCAGTGATGATTTGGGCTGCCATGTCATCTGCTGGTGTTGGTCCACTGTGTTTTCTGATGTCCACAGTCAACGCAGCCATCTACCAGGAAATTTTAGAGCACTTCATGCTTCCTTCTGTTGACAAGCTTTATGGAGATGCTGATTTCATTTTCCAGCAGGACTTGGCACCTGCCCACACTGCCAACGGTACCAAAAGCTGGTTCAATGACCATAGTGTTACTGTGCTTGATTGGCCAGCAAACTCGCTTGACCTGAACCCCATAGAGAATCTATGGGGTATTGTCAAGAGGAAGATGAGAGACACCAGACCCAACAATGCAGAAGAGCTGAAGGCCACTATCAGAGCAACCTGGGCCCTCATAACACCTGAGCAGTGCCACAGACTGATCAACTCCATGCCACGCCGCATTGCTGCAGTAATTCAGGCAAAAGGAGCCCCAACTAAGTATTGAGTTCTGTACATGCTCATACTTTTCATTTTCATACTTTTCAGTTGGCCAAGATTTCTAAAATCCTTTCTTTGTATTGGTCTTAAGTAATATTCTAATATTTTGAGATACTGATTTTTGACTTTCATGAGCTGTAAGCTCTAATCATCAAAATTAAAAGAAATAAACATTTGAAATATATCAGTCTGTGTGTAATGAATGAATATAATATACAAGTTTCACTTTTTGAATGGAATTAGTGAAATAAATCAACTTTTTGCTGATATTCTAATTATATGACCAGCACCTATATATATATATATATATATATATAAACACACATCAACAATCTAGGCCAACTATTGATTTTTCTTATCAGACTTGTGAGATGTAATCTCGGAATTGCAAGAATAAAGTCAGAATTTTGAAATATTGAAATTTAAATTTGAACGCTGCTGCCACTGCCAGACAAAATAAATAAATAAATAATAAATTAAAAAAATAAATAAATAAACGACGACAGCTGTGGTTAAACGAGATAAAGAGCGGACTGGACAGAAACAATCATCAGAAAAGCTCTCGTTTGCAGCGCACACTTCTTATCAGAAAAGGTTCAATGAAGTATTGCATTTTGTTGTTATGGGCGCGTCTAAAGATTTCTTATGGATCTCAGTACTATGTCGTGTATGAAATAATGTCTGCATGCATGTGTGTAAAACAACAAACTGACGATTTATATGCTTAATCATGTGTAATTGTATATACATTGTTATGAGTAATTGTGGCTGGAATAATAATGTAGCTGTAAAAATATTTGCCTGCTGAAATTGAAATATATATTACATCTTCATAGATACATGGTGAGTTTGTCTTTACTGTACACCTTAGTTGTGATCACTCAAGCGGAGGTAATCCTGTCAGATCGTCCATCTTTTGAGTGAGTACAGGTCGGCCAATTTCGTCCATTAAAGTTAACCTTTTCAAATAACGCGGTCCCGGACAGTATGCAGATATGCAGCCCTTACATATGCAGGTAAAATTGGAATTTCTCAAGTTATTGTTAAAAAAACAAGCTAACAGACTTCATAGCTAGCTTTAGTGAAGCGGTCAGGGGGATCTGCCACCACCGAAGCTCCGCCCATAGAAAAACGTTGCAATGTTTACTAACAGGAAATTGGTCTATATACTAAAATTTAGAGCACATGACCCATGAACTCAAAATAAAACATGCTTGTTAACCCTTTCACACGTGAGTTTAAAATATTGTAGCTGAGCCCCCAGCGTGAGGTTTTTAGGCGACCATTATTTTAGAACTTATAGCCTTATTGTTTCCATGGCGACGCGTCATGCTTGTCATGTGACACACTGCGGCCCTAATAGCACTGTATGACACATGGATTGCTTTTATTTTTAATATTAATATTCACAAACATACGCACTATATTATGAAATATATGATATTCTGATTCTGAAATATGTGCAAGTAAATGTATTTGGTTGTTTAAACACTTTTATAATGACCGTGTTAGTTGATCTATTCCGGGTGATGGGCGCCGCCATGTTTGTTCGCGCTGAATCCCAGCTGTGGGATATACAACACGTAAATTCATCCTCTCCTCCCGAAACACTTTAAAGTAAGTCTCCAGTAAACTGGGAGAAGAGCAGAGTAATCTTTAAAGTTATCTACACAATCTGTATATGATATCAATAAAACATGTCGTCAGATTATATTTGTAAGGATCATTATTGCTGCTTCTATAGACATCAGTGCATATTTTACAAACTATAAATGTATGGTTTTGCTAGTACTTATGTGTATTTAAATGTCTGAAATCTAAAATAAGCATTATATGGTTGAAAACACTGAATAAGTGATAAAATGACAAGCGCTCGCGCATCTGATCTGGCTCCGCGCCAGCAATCAGATTTGATGAGCATACTGTAAACTTCAGCCACGAAACTGGCTAACTAGCATATTATTAGGAAAGACGATTTGCAAAGATTCATAAAAAAAAACCCTTATACTCACTTCTTCTGTAGATGAAGCTGGATCACGAATGATTCGTGCAAACATAGACGGATTTAGGCAGATCGGGATCGGCGCATTCCCTTCAAAAACGAAAGTAACGTTAATCCTCTGCGTCTTCAGGGGCTCAGATGTCGGGAGTCAATGACGACTGCTATATGCATTATTACATCCAACAACAAAACACCTCAATCGCTTAATCAGAGACATGTCTTCTCCTGCACCGGAGTCGACACAATGGCGGACAGCTCTCAGCTCAGCTCACTCAGGGTGGGTCTAAGGTAAGACAGCCTTGACAATCAACTATCGTGGGAGCGGCCTGTGCTGAACTATGTCATTCTGACAGGAATCTCAGAACAGCCTGATTTGAGAAAGGGGATTTTAAAATAGGAACTTTAAAAAAAAAAAAATCTGGGTGGATTTTTATCATTATAGGATGGATGTGTACTCACACTTCCAACACACATTTATGTTGAAACAACTTGTAAAGTGAATGTTGCATCCGATGACCCCTTTAAGTTTGGATAGCCATTTTACGTGACCTGTCTGTCCATGACATTGACTTTGGGGATGGGGCATGAGGTGAACTCAGCTGAGAGCATAGACAAACCATGAAGTTACCTTGACAACAAAGACCTCCATTCATTTCACTCTTGCCCAGACCTTCTCTGCGTCAGAACAGCACATTTCAACATCCCTCCTTCGACTATACCAAACCTGATCTATTCCCTTCTTTTTGTCTAGACCTCTCCTCCCCTCCTCTTCATTTCAGGTTTTTATGCACAGAGTGGAAAATGTCATATTTATCAGCTGTCAGAGTCTGGCAGTTCTGAGTTACGTGAGGCAGAACAGCATAAAATTATCATACACAGGCATGAAATTACAAAATCGCCTAGGGACACCTAAAAAATATTTCATATTTCTTCCCTCCCCACCTACAGCATCAAAAATGATGGAAGGATTGTAAGAGAAGATCTGCAGAATGCATATTTAGCTGTGGTGCTTTAGGGTAATTATTTATTTTATTTATAAAAGACAAAAGCTCTTCAGTTTTTAATACTACCGGTAATGCTTTAGATTGGAGAACACTATTAACTAATTGCTTATTAGCATGCATATTACCAGCATATTGGCTGTTTATTAGTACTTATAAAGCACATATTAATGCCTTATTCTGCAAGGCCATATTCTAGATCCTTTATCCCTACCCAATACCTAAACATGTTCCATTATGGTGGAAATGGGAAACATTTGCTGAGAGGAACCTAGCTTGGAAAGGGTGGGGGGAGTGGTGTGACAATGTCAGCAATATTAATGACCAGTGTTGGGCACGTTACTTTAAAAAAGTAATTAGTTAAAGTTACTAGTTACTTCTCACAAATAGTAACTGAGTTAGTAACCGAGTTATATCATTATAAAAGTAACTAATTACCAGGGAAAGTAACTATTGCGTTACTTTTAAAAAAATGTTCAAATGTCAAATAACTTTAGATGCCCCCAATATTAAATATGTTAAATTAATTAAATGGACACCAAAAATAATAAATTATTATTATAAAACATTGTACATTAATCTTACACTATTTATCTACTGACACTTAGTATCAGTCAGTCAGGCATTATAATATAATATTATGATAATTTAATATTATATGATGATAGAACTTTAGTAATTAGAATAACCAAGTATGAATGAATATTTGTCATCAATATAAAACGCCCTAAGGATTAATGAGCCGCTGGGTTCATGAATATTAATCACGTTGTCTGCGTTCGCTCCAATTGATTTGCTGAAATTAAAACAGGGACGATAATAGGTGAGCGCCAGCCAATGAGATTGTCGTTTGCGCATTAGTTCAGCCCACTACCAGAGAACCCGGCAGTTCTTAAAAGCTGAAGAATTCCAAAGGAACTGCGTTATTTTGACAGGAAAATACAACAAAGAATATCGTTTACATGTAGCGCGTCAATTCTGCATGTTATGAAAGACTCTCTTGCTCTGTATCTTTCTTTGCGTGCGTGTCTGTGAGAGAAAGTGACGGCGAGTCGTGCGCTTCACACTAGAGTTTATGGTACGTCAAATACAGCTACACTGCGCATCCATTCAGATGAACTGAAAAATTCAATTCTAATAATATAATATAGTAACGCCACATTTTATTGTCAGTAACGGTAACGGCGTTGTAACGGGGGAAACAGTAATTCGTTTGATTACGCATTACTGAAAAAAATAACGCCGTTAGTAACGCCGTTTATTTATAACGCCGTTATTCCCATCACTGTTAATGACCCTCTGTGTTAGTGAGCTATTGAGAAAAAAAGAGAAAGAAATAGGAACAAAATTTAGGAGCACCTTCTGATCAATGACAAAAAATAAAAAAATAAAAATAAATAAAAAAATACATAAATAGAATAAAATAATAAATAATCTTCACGAGGGGATTTGCAGGGACACCTTTGTAATGGCATTTTTCTAACCTTATTAAAGGGGTGGTTAATTGTGATTTCATTTTTTTTTTTTTTTTTACTTTAGTTAGTGTGTAATGTTGCTGTTTGAGCATAAACAATATCTGCAAAGTTACGATGCTGAAGGTTCAATGCAAACAGAGATATTGTCTTTTAAAATGATGGCAGTTTAATGCCTACAGTTACGGCTCGTAGGGAAAACAATGCGCTACTTCCCGGCTTGGTGACATCACAAACCCTGAAACTTACATTAACCCTGCCCCCAGGAACATGAAACAAAGGGAGCCATTCAGCTGCACAGATTTTAATAATCAAAGAGAGGCGTACGCACGTTTTCTGTGCATACGTTCGTTCTATGTACCACACGTACGCACATTAGAGAAACAGTCATAAGATCAAAAGTGGGATGGTTTCTACTCAACATTTTATAAATGAGCCCCAGAAGGTAAATTACTACAGGAGGTCATGTTAGAATGTCACATACCATAGACACTTGTGGTATTACAGTTCAACACATTTTATTCACAATACATTCCATCACATCTTTATACCCTACAAACTATGGTGAAAGCACAATGACATAAAACAAAATTAGTACATAATGCGGCTGCTAAGCTTGCGCTCATTTGAGAGTTTGTTGCAAGCTGCTTCATTTAAGGATCTTGTATCCACATCAGGGTAAGCACATCTCACCTTTCCTGCAAGGGAAAATTGGACAGCTTAGTAGTGATGGAAATTTTGATTCTTTCAAGAGATTCATTCATTTTCAGTTCGTTCACCAAAATGATTCGTTTATTACATAAATTCGCCAGCAGGTGGCGGAAAAAAGTGTCTTATGCGTTATTATGTCTTAAGTCAGCGGACATAGGCCTACTGTATTTACTTGTTACAAAAAAATCTGATTTGGCTTTATTAAAATGTGTGCCTAATTTACTCACTAAATAAATAAATAAGTCTAAATAAGTGGTTCAGATGACCAAAACATAAGGTTTTCTTGCATAATTAACATTTTTAATTGTTTGGTCAGACCTTTACACATTCAAAAATCTGGGATTATGCTAAACGCGTCGTGGAGTTATGTTCTGTATGTTAAATATGAATATACAAGCGTATGTGCACAGTAACTGCACTTTGCATTCACTTTCTGATGATAGCTGAACAAGACTGACAAGCTAAATGAATGATCTACCCGGTACATGTTAGTTCACGAACGACATGTACCAGTTTGTTCAATTCGTTCACGAACAAGATCTTTCTTCAGACTCAAAACAGCGGCTCGGTCAGTGATTGGCGTATTAGTTCAGTAACAAACATTTGTGAACGAAAAGAACCAGTTTTTGAACGATAATGATGACGAACAGAGCTCGGCTCGTGTAGTTTGGCATATTTGCAGCAAAGAAAGAAATTTACACTTTAACATTGTAATGAAAACTGGCCCACTAGGTGTTTTAGACTTCGTTTCGTGGTGAATTTTGCACTTTAAACAATTTACTTTTAAACAGTACTTTTACTCTAGAACAAAGTAGTGAGTAAGTTTTCATTACAATGGTAAAATGTAAATTTCTTTCTTTGCTGCAAATATGCCAAACTACACGAGCCGAGCTCTACCTGTGTGCCATCATTATCGTTCAACAACTGGTTCTTTACGTTCACGAATGAGATGAACCAGTTTGGTCATTTCGTTCACAAACAACAACTCGTTCATGAATGAGATCTCTCTCTCGTTCAGACTCAAAAGCAATTTGGTCAGTGAAGGGCGTATTCCTTCACTACATTCAACAAATCACATGCTCCATCACATCTCTTACTCGAATGCTATTGGTTTGAGGTTTAGTCAGTCGATTTGAGGATGAAACCTGCCGCTCTCCTGTGGAGGGAGGAATTCAGTAAACGAGAAATGGAGTCAATGGATTATGTGAACGAGAACGATTCGTTCATCTAAAAGATTTGTTCAAAAAGAATGATTCGTTCATGAACGTGAACATCACTACAGCTTAGAGGTCTGCTAATACTTTCGAGTTTCGGGTCGGGTTCGGGTACGGGTTTGTAGCTAAACCAAAACTATATGCAGTAACGTTAGGCTACTTCTTTCATAGACGCACACACACACACACACATTATTGCAAACAGATATCAGAGTTTGCACAGCGAACACACAGCACGGAAACTTTTATTAGTAAAATAGCTTCGATAGGCTACTGACTCGCAACTTTATATTTCTTTGCAATGAGGGGGTAAAATCGCTATTTTTGAAGTAACCAAGTCTCATTAGGGGCTTTCGCACCGCATAGTTCTAGGAACTAAGTTCTGGAACTAGCCAGCAGGGTAGTTCCTAGAGAACCAATTTCTCCCTTGGGCTGTTTTCCTGGTTGCGTTCGCACCGGCAGCAGGAACTCTGAAGCGGCTGACTGCAATCTTTTTGCGTGGATCTTTAATTGCTTGTAGAGAGAGGCGCACAGATTCTACTTTCATCCCTCTCTCTCTTTGTCTCTCTCTCACTAATTCAAATAAATGATTAATTAATTCAAGTAAATGCGATCTTATGGCACTACATCTTTGTGTCTGATTTAAAGCAGGCCGAATGCTAACGAGCCTTAACTGACAAAAATGACCATAATTAGCACGGTGGAAGAATTATCGTCTTGTCGTATACAACCATTCAAAAACTCGGCAGAATTTATGTGACCGCTGCTGCACCTGATGTTCAGAAACTTTCATAACTGGTAAGTGTTTTTTCTTTTGCCTTGTGAACTGGCCGAGCCTTGATGAATCTGTTTCTTTACATGTATTTGTATTTACTGACCATTGAAAGCAATCGTGAAATACAGCATATTTTTTATTTATTTATTTATTTTTTATTGGCATTTCGTTGTGGAGGAATAAAAAGAAGATGATTTGGGTTCGGGCTCTAAATTTAACTGACAGACGATCTCAGGTACGGGTCGGGTTCGGGCTTCAGTTTAAAGCCCGTGCAGACCTCTACTACAGCTTAGCTGTATGGTGTAGTGATGAGAAGCTCGGATCATTTTACCGACTCAGACCTTTGAGTCTCGTTCAGCAAAATTAACAAATCTTTTTTCGAGACATTTCGTTCATTTTAGCAAAATACAATTAAAATGTTACGTGTTACTTCCCTAACACATCTACTACTTATGCAAACGTTGATCACACCACAAACAATACAAAACTATAATGCTATAAGAAACAGAAAAAAGTTTGTTCGTTCGTTCATCACGTGACTCCATAAACTTAACCAATGCAGTCTGAGCCGGAAAGAGAATTGATTAGTTCATCTCGAGTCTTTCATTCTTTTGTCACATGACAGCATTGGATAGAGAAATTAGTTAATTTACAACCTTCCTTACAAACGGGTGCTTAGTTAAGTTGGCTTGAGAAAGCCAACTTACTGAAATCCTATTTAAACTTATTAGGTTGGCTTGAGGACTAAATTTCTGAATGCATCTCCTCCTAGAGCATTCAAGCTAGAATCACCAAACTCAGCCCAGCTGTTCAGACTGATCTCACTTAGTGTGCTATATCTTTTCTAACTGATTGGACTTATAGTTTTCATAAAACTGAAGATTAAAAATCATAAAATCCCATTGATTTACCATTACGGAATGTTCAAATGAGCCAAGACAATTCAAACTCCAACTGTCAAAATACAACTTTTAAACTCCCAGAATCCTTTGAGACTCAATCAAGCTTCCCTTCTATGTACTATTTCTAATCCATTTCAAACTCATCTATCTAATATTTCTAATCTTTCTATCTATCCTAGCAACATACTAACCATGCTAGAAACATGCTAGCGACATGCTAGTAGAATGCTAATCATGTTAGAAACATCCTAGCGACATGCTAGTCACTTGCTAGTCATGGTAGCAAGATGCTAGCCACTTGCTAATCAAGCTAGCAACATGCTAGTAACATGCTAATCATGTTAGAAATATGCTAGCGACATGCTAGTCACTTGCTAGTCATGCTAGCAACATGCTAGTAGCATGCTAATCATGCTAGCAACATGCTAGTCACTTGCTAATCATGCTAGCAACATGCTAGTAACATGGTAATCATGTTAGAAACATGCTAGCGACATGCTAGTCACTTGCTAGTCATGCTAGCAAGATGCTAGTCACTTGCTAATCATGCTAGCAAGATGCTAGTCACTTGCTAAACATGCTAGTAACATGCTAATCATGTTAGAAACATGCTAGCGACATGCTAGTCACTTGCTAGTCATGCTAGCAAGAGGCTAGTCACTTGCTAATCATGCTAGTAACATGCTAATCATGTTAGAAACGTGCTAGCGACATGCTAGTCACTTGTTAGTCATGCTAGCAAGATGCTAGTCACTTGCTAATCATGCTAGCAACATGCTAGTAACATGCTAATCATGTTAGAAACATGCTGGCGACAGGCTAGTCACTTGCTTATCATGCTAGTAACATGCTAATCATGCTATCAACCTTTTTCTGTTTTTTACCTTTTAAAAACCAGTAAATGAATACTTAACTAGCCTATTTCAAACTGAAAACCTTTAAACTTCAAGCTTTCACAACTGCTTTAAACATTCAGGCTAGGCTTTCTCAAGCCAACCTAAAGTTTGTCTCGACTAACTTTTTAATCTAGTTATTATTAGTGGTGCTTGCCAAAGGCAAGGCATCACTATTGTTATCTTGCATACTTACGGTTCGCTACTCCTCCTGCACCGTTTGTCACAGACCCATGAATGAGGTGTCAAATTGACCAGATCATTGAGAAGATGTGGGCTATATCTTTTCTAAGCGATCGGACCTACGATGTTGGCACAGCGGACGAAAAACCAGGGCATGGCAGAGGAGAGAAGTTTCCCCTCTACTCAACGAAGATCCTGTGCCTGTGGACCTCCAGCATGAGGAGCATGATTATTGTTCATTTCCCGTTCCTGCGGCTGTCAATCTTTCTTTAGATCAGGCTGAAGATCTCCGAAAGGAAGTGGAACAACTGAGGAAACAGGTGGAAGAACTGTCCGTCACAGATTTTGCTTGGGCAGATTTGCTGCATCAGACGATGACATACGGTTCTACACTAGGTAAGATTTAAAACTTATAAATAATATATTATATCATTATTAGGATGCTGTATTATAATTTTCTGGTCTTTGCATAATACAGTATGTCCATGTAGATATTTTATTTACATGTCAGTAAACCTGTATACTATACAAGTAAGCTACAATACAGTCTAAAAATAAGATAAAACTGTTGGTCATTTTGTGATGTGTATTATCTCAAACATGTCCCACATCTTATGTAGGTTTGTGACTTACAATCACTTAATGGCGTTCTGGAGACTCATTGAACCTGCATCCCACAACATGGTTTGTGTGACCAGAGCAAGGGCAGCTACAACTAGGAGTGAAGGCGGAGCATCAGGCAATGCATCTGTAATTATATATTTTTTTCATTGATCATTCCTTTCTAATTTTGTTTATTATACAGTACATACAATATACATTGTGTTATGAATTTATGGGTCGGGGGGGGGTGTTATGGACGGACTCGGACACAAAGATGATAGGTGAGTATGAGGTGATTTATTGAAACAGGTTAAGCACACAGGTGAATTGAGAGGTGAGTAGATATCTTGGAAACGGCAATTCCGATGGGGATGACAAGGTGATGATACTTCTTTTCTTCTTCTAGGAATACAGGTAGATGAGACAGGTTGGATCCAGGGAGTGACACACACACACACACACTTCGTGCTGGGACTTCTGCAGAGAGAGAGAGGGCGACACAAGGAGGAGGAACTGTTGTGAACTTTTCACCAGGAGACGTTGGGATATCTTTCATACAGAAGTTCCTCTTTATTGAGAACTCGCTGCGCGTCGCTGTAGTCATCCAAGTCTAACTCAAGCAGCGATACATTGTAGTTTTAAATACATTTTAGGGGGCAGTGCTTAGGAATGGAGACCAAGCACCTGGGTGACAACTTTAAACAAAGCATGCAAATGAGAAAGACCGACCCAATCAACAACACTCCAATATATAATCCAATCAGTCTAACGATTCATGTCTGGGCCAGGGGGCTCCGAAAGCCATTTGCAGAACAAAAGATTCGAGTCTGGCTCATTTCACTTACAATAGGAGAACAGGAACTGGCAGGGACCTCTTGCATCTGATGTAGTGATCTGACTCATGTCACCATTTTTCACCTTAAATGCTAAATACAAGGTATATAACTTCTTCAGTTTGTACACTATTACATTGGAATCTAAATTAAACATTTAAATAAATTTGTAATCCCACAATTCCCCCTTTGAGAGTTCTAATAACTCATAAAATACAAATTTAGACACTTAAAAGTTTATTCTTGTAACTTGTGATCGTTACAGGCACATAGCACTCGTTCTGTGTTGATTGTCTGTAATTGCATGCTGACACAGAAACAAAACATGCAATTATGGTCCGTGAAGTTCTTAGTCTTTTCTGGTTGGAACTGTCATTTCTCGTGATGGGCGTGAGTCATTTGTTGCATGAAACACTTGATACTAACAGGTTTCGAACCATGAAGAATTATCTTCAGCCATCAGGTGTAATTTTGCTGAAAGATCAAGAATGTCTTGATCATGTTGCTGGATGACTGAAGTTCTCGTATGTGATACTCTGCGTTGTGTATTTTTTTCTTTGTTCTGTCTTCCGTGACAGTTGGCTCTGCAGTGGGTCTCGTTGTCTTTTAGAGGTTGTGGCTTCACACGCAGGTGAGGAGTTCGGCGTATGGGTCTCAGGACAGCCATCAAGTGGTATCTGCACAGAGGAAGAAAGAAAACAAAAGACAGCAGTATTTGTTCTAAAGACTACAAACATTAGGGTTGTATCCTCTGTTCAATCTGCGTCTGCTATTGTTGTTCCTTCTTTCCCTATTTCTTAATTCCTGTGACACCTAAAGAACAGTGAGGTGAGGGTGGACTAGTGGATGGGGAAGGCCTATGAGGGATGTTCACCGCAGGGTTGGCCCCAAGCCTGTTGCTCTGGTTCTTCCCTGGGCTCCTCACTGGTCCATGTGTCCTAACCTATCCCTGTAGGTGGAGGAACAACTTTACAGTGTGACACATGAGTCCAAGTTTTCCTTCCTGACACAATACTGCAGCTGCTGTAATCAACATCACTTGATGTGGTCCGTACCACTTAGGCTCTAATGGCTTGTTTCTGAACGACTTTATCATGACCCATTGACCTGGGATGATGGTGTGTCCACCTTCTAGTGGAGTCTGCCAACACGACTCAACTCTCTCTCTGGCACTCTGTACTGCCTTTGTGAGGTTTTCACAGTAAGCGATCAGGGCATCTGAAGCAATGTGAACATCAGCATTTCTAAGATCAATCACACCTGGCATCTGCATAGGACGCCCAGTAATAATTTCATGAGGGCTCAGTCCTACTGATCTGTTAGGTGACGCTCTCATACTACACAGTACTGCGGGCAGTGCTTCAACCCATGGTACTCCTTCCTGATGCATTTTGCTTAGCCTGGTTTTGATTGTTCTGTTTGATCGTTCAACCTGTCCTGATGCTTGTGGCCTATAGGGACAGTGAAGGTTCCACTTAATCTTCAACATTCTAGACACTTCCTTGACTACCTGTCCTGTGAAGTGGGTACCTTGATCTGAGTCAATGCAATCTGGTAATCCCCATCTGGGAATGAAATCAGTAACAAGACATTTAGCAGTATGTGCAGCTGTAGCACGCCCTGTTGGATAAGCTTCTACCCATCTTGAGAATTTGTCTATTACTACCAAAACGTCAGTTTTTCCTTTACAAGGGGGCAATGATATGTAATCAACTTGCAGGTGACGAAATGGCCCTGGTGGAGCTGGGGTATGTGCTGCTGGTGTGGTGGCTGCTGGTACCTCATTATTTTTCTGACATGTTACACATCTCTTGACTGTTTCAGTGGCTATGTTTCTGAATTTTGGATTCCACCATTGATTTGAGAACCTGTGATTCATCGTTGCTGGACCACTGTGACCCAAATTGTGTATTTGTTGAGCCAAATATGGCAACAGTGATTCGGGAGCAACATACTTTCCCCTTTGGTCCAGCAGCCGGATGAATCCACAGTGGCTCCTTTTCTAACCATGTCCATGCTTCATATAGAGGAACGTCTTTATACAGATCAATGATTGATTCCGGAGGTAGAATTGTCTTCTGTGCTGTACTACCTGAACACACTTGTACAGTTGCATAGAAACAAGCCTGTTTAGCCGCTACATCAGCAAGAGCATTACCTTTAGCTTCCGTAGTATTAGTTGTGAGGTGCTTTCACTTTGATCACCGCTAATTTCTTTGGGAGTTTCATGGCAAACATTAAATCTTTCACTAATCCAGCATGCTTAATGGGGATCCAGCAGAAGTTAGAAATTGTCTGGTTTGCCAAATAACACCAAAATCATGAATTACCCCAAAAGCATACCTGGAATCTGTGTAGATATTTGCAACTGATCCTGAAGCTAGCGTGCATGCTCTTGTTAAGGCTACTAGTTCTCCAGCTTGAGCTGAAAAATGATCTGGAAGTCGACCTGAAGCAACTACTTCAGTGGTGGAAGTTACTGCATATCCTGCTCGTCTGTTACCTTCAATAACTTGAGCTGAACCATCAACAAACAACTCCAATTCTGCGTTCTCTATGGAGTTTCTGCTATTTCACTTGTCGCTGCATATGTAAGCGTAACACAATCATGAGTCATTTCACCTTCACCCTCTAACACAACTTCAGTCATTGCAGACATCATACATGAGGATGGGTTCGTGACTGGTGCACGCTGTATAACAATGTTCGGGGCTGTGAGAGTTGCTAACCAATTTCCCCAACGGGTGGAGGTGACAGAAGTGACTTTGCTTGATTCATTAGTGCAGACACTGCGTGAGGGCATTTTACATTTACATTCTGACCTAACACCATTCCTGATGAAGCCTGAAGCGCTAGATGAACTGCCTGTACTGCTCTGAGGCATGGGCCCATACCTTGAGCGACTATGTCAAGTTTACCAGAATAGTAATGAATTGGGCGTAAGCTGCCCCCATGATCTTGCATTAGACATGCAGTCATAAAGCCTAAGTGTTCATGGACATAAAGCACAAAGGGTCTATCTGATTGGGCAATTCCTAATGCTGGTGCTTGACATAGTGCTCTCTTCAAATCATTAAAAGCTTTGAGATGAATTTCTTCCATACAAACAGTATCTGAATCTTTACCATGGCCTTTCAACAAATCATAGAGAGGCTGTGCAATCGAGGCATAGTCTTCAATCCAAGGTCTACAGTAACCTGCTGTTCCTAAAATGAGCGGAGTGTTTTAATGGTAGTAGGCGGAGGTATGGCTTTGACTGAAGCCGCCGATCCTGTGTAATGGATCTATTTCCTGCACCAATTGTTTGACCCAGAAATGTGACTTGCTTTTTAGCAATTTGAGCTTTGTGAAAGCTGCATTTGTGTCCTTTTTTATGCAAATAGTCCAACAATGCCGTCAATTCAATTTGATGTACCTCGTGGTCTGTTGAGGCAAGCAAAATATCATCGACATATTGAATCATAGTGGACTGTTTGACTGGACATTCTGGGTCACACAAATCACGTCTGACAGCCTGATGATATATGGTTGGGGAGTTTTGAAATCCCTGTGGCAATCGTGTCCACTGGTATTGTTCATAGTCAACTGTGAAAGCTAACCATGACTGGCTGTCAGAGTGCAACGGTACAGAAAAGAATCCATTAGACATATCAATTACTGAAAAAATCTTACAATCTAATGGTAAGCCATTACAAATTGTAGATGGATCTGCCACTAGGGGGGGTGATTTTATCAATGTTTATTGGCTACTCTGTAGTCTATTGTAAGTCTCCATGTCCCATTTGATTTCTTGATGGGCCATATGGGTGAATTACATGGACTGTTGGTTTTAACTAGCACTCCTTGCTTCAGCAACTTTTCTACAATAGGTTTGATTCCCTGTATAGCTTCCTTATTAATCGGATATTGTTTGGTGACCAGAGGTGGATTTCCCGTCAATTTAACTGGTTCTACACCTGTTAACAAACCACAATCATCCTTGTCTTTAGCCCAAATTAGATGATTCTGTAAGAAAGCATACTCAGTAGGGATTGCATTATTGGTAGAAACTTGTGCTGAGGAAATTTTTATGCTAGCGGATTCTGAGGACACGTCTAACGTTAGATGTACTTGTCTCAGAAGATCCATGCCTAAAATTGCACCTGTATTTAATGGAGCACATAGCAATTTTGTAGTCAGTTTTTGGGCCAAATTGTACCTCTATGGGCGGGGTTTCATACAAAACAGAATCTTCACCTATTACGCCAGTTAAACAAAGTTTGGTTTTCTTATATGGGATGTTTAAAACTTGTGCCAATTTTGTAGGAATTACTGTACACTCTGCACCTGTATCAAGCAAAAAATCTATCTCTTTCTCTTTACGCTACCTTTCACAAAAATTCTTTTGTCATTGTGATGGATTACAGGGAAAGGTAACTACTCACAGCCCCAACAATTAGTTTTTTCCTGGTCTTGTTGTGCTCTTACAAGAGCCTGTACGAGCTGTCCTAAAGTTTCAGTGGTCACTGGCGGAACTACTTCAGGGTTGTAGGCAGGCTGAGGAGGAGCAGAATTATGCATAGCATTTCTTTTACTATCTTGCAACTTCTTCCTACACTCTTCTCCCAATGTCCTAATTTTTCACAGTAGTTGCATTTGCCTTCTCTTTAGACCATCTC
Organism: Onychostoma macrolepis; assembly: GCF_012432095.1. Taxonomy (NCBI): domain Eukaryota; kingdom Metazoa; phylum Chordata; class Actinopteri; order Cypriniformes; family Cyprinidae; genus Onychostoma; species Onychostoma macrolepis. The sequence goes on along the minus strand of NC_081159.1, from coordinate 32,051,999 downwards.
TTGTCTTGTTTTGTTGTGTTAAACGTAGCTGCTGCTACTCTCACTTTTGCCTTGACATCAGCATCTCTTTCCCATGTAGCTAACCGGTCTAGGTTACTTCTGAGAGTTCTGTTAGACCAAGTTAGATCTAAGAATGGTAAAGCTTTTCTGTATTCGGCTACAAGGCCATCTGACCAGATACGAACTAGGGGTCCCTTGTCATCTAGCACACTTTCAGGGTCATCAACAATTCCACTGTAAATTACAGCTGACTGACAAAATCTCTCAGTATATTCACTCACAGTTTCTTCTTTCTTTTGCACACAGGTAGTAATTCTAGACCAATCTATTTTGGGTCCCATGATATTCTTTAGAATTTTCAAAACACCTTCTCTCAAATCGCCTTTACTGGCATGTTGTAGTTCAGAAGTAACAGCAGACTCAAAACTGTTGAATTCAGATTCAGTTAGAATTTGTGACATCAGCTGTGTGACTTCTGTTAACGACATGTCGTAAAGGCGCATTTTACTGGTCAATACTCTTCTAAATTCAGAAAAATGTGTGCGTGCTGAGGGTAAGCTCTGAGACAGTCTCTATATCTTTAGGTCCTAGTGTTTTGGCAACAGTTTGTATTTGCACAACAGAAGAGTTGAGAGGAACACTTTCAGTTTCCTCAATGCCTTGAGATCTTCTCCGAGCACCACAAACATTGACCGAATTTACAGGCACATCAATTACTGATTGGAGAGCTACATCTGTCAAAGAATGCTTGTAAATCAGGGTAAATTTTATCCGGCTGACTAACTTCCACATCAGTTTTTGCTGCAGCTTTGTTGCGGTTCAATTTCTTAGTCAAAGAGGACACTCTAGCTTGAAGCTCATTGTTCGGTTTCTCTAGCTCTGGGTTACGCTGAGATTGTTGTGTAGCTAGTGCTAAACCAAATTCTCTGTGGCAGCAGATAATGCCTTTCACATTGTTCTTGCGAACACATGCTCCGAATACCTTTTTACACTCATCTACAGACCAAGTCTTATCTGGATGGATCTCATATTTCTGAATTAGTTCTTGTCTAACTTTTTCAGTGACTATTAGGTTCATTTGCACTCCTAACAGTGATTTGAATTCGCTATCTGACCACAAAGGAGTCGCAAGACCACCCTTTTCTGTTGTTGGAATCAGCCTAGCATTCCTTCTAACCATTTTGTACGTTTCTTCTGTACCACACAAACAAAAACACTAAAACTTCTGATCAACAGAGGGTACACTTGTTAACACAGCTTAACTATTGTTAACTTTCCAAATTACCAACACTTCACACTTAACTTCCTGCCTACAAGAACAGAGGATAAACCAAAATTATTAGCATGAAATGCTAAACTTCTCTGTGAAAAGAGGATAAACCAAAATAACTAGCACGTAAATGCCAATCTTCCCTGCCTACACAGAACAGAGGATAAAACAATATTAGCACTTGATGCTAAACTTCCCTGCCTGGACAGAGGGTAACTTCATCTCTAAAAGTTCATTTTTTTTAGAGGAAAACTTAGTTAACCAAACCCTACAGCTGTCTGTTAACTCTTCTCTGACGGCGCAGAGGATAAACAAATTTGTACTGGTCTTAAAGGTTCTTTTGGATTAGAGACAGCACTCACCACAACCTTGGTTGAGAGAAAATTCAGTCTGGAAATCTTTGTTCAGCTTGAAGTTTTCGCTGGATTCCAAAAGATGCAGTCTGGAAGCAGATCTTTGTTTGAGCTTGAAGTTTTCAAACTGGATTCAGGTGAGGAAGCTGGAACTCTCCGGGTCACGGCACCATCTGTTGTGAACTTTTCTCTTCTACGAAGCAGAGACCAGGAGACGTTGGGATCTCTTTCATACAGAAGTTCCTCTTTATTGAGAACTCGCTGCGCGTCGCTGTAGTCATCCAAGTCTAACTAAAGCAGTGATACATTGTAGTTTTAAATACATTTTAGGGGGCAGTGCTTAGGAATGGAGACCAAGCACCTGGGTGACAACTTTAAACAAAGCATGCAAATGAGAAAGACAGACCCAATCAACAACACTCGATTGCATTGATAATCCAATCAGTCTAACGATTCATGTCTGGGCCAGGGGGCTCCGAAAGCCATTTGCAGAACAAAAGATTCGAGTCTGGCTCATTTCACTTACAATAGGAGAACAGGAACTGGCAGGGACCTCTTGCATCTGATGTAGTGATCTGACTCATGTCACCATTTTTCACCTTAAATGCTAAATACAAGGTATATAACTTCTTCAGTTTGTACACTATTACATTGGAATCTAAATTAAACATTTAAATAAATTTGTAATCCCACAGAACACAGGAGGTTAGTTTATACAAGGTAAGCGGTCTTAGAATATTGGAAGGATATAGTTCTCTTCGTTGTAGAATGTAGCGTTGTCTGAGTCCACATAGCAAAGACGAGATCGGACACTGAAGTGTGTGTGTGGTGAGCTTTTGTAGTGTGGGCTGATGAGGAGGTGATCAGGTGCAGGTGTGTGTGATTAGAACTCCGGGGATGTGGAACGTTGTGATTGGTGGAGTGAAGGGCCTGACTGGTCTGTGACAGGGGGGGGATAGAAGAAAACAAAATTTAAATGCTACAAATGCTACTTTCTCTATGTGTAAACACACATATAATAAGTTTTAACATTTTTTAACAGGGTCAATGCCTGCAGCCCATAGATGAGTTTTTTCTCTTCATGGTTCATCTCTCAGTTGGTCTGACACAAAGGGATCTGGCTCACAGATTTGATATTCATCAGTCCACCGTGAGTCGAATTATAACAACCTGGGCAAATTTTCTTTATACCGTTCTTGGATCAGTGCAAAAAGAGAACAGCTGTCGGCTGATGAGGTAAAGGAAACTCAGTCCATTGCTCGACTGAGGGTCCATGTTGAGCGTCTCATCCTCAGGGTGAAACAACACAAGCTGTTTGATACAGTCATCCCTATTTCCATCACAGGGAGCATCAACCAGCTATACACTGTTGCTTGCCTCCTTGTGAACTACCAGAACGGCCCCTTGGTAAAAGCATGGGCAAAGGATTAAAGACTAGACAAGACACTTGCTGTAGGGGACGGAACAATTTGAATTTATTTGTAGAGAATATAAATGTTGATTAATTGTAAACAATTTTAATAATGTGTCTGTAAATAAATAACTTTGATACAGCATTTCTGTAAACATGTAAATATAAATAGCTGATAGTGTTTCTGTAAACGTGTAAATATAAATAACTTTGATACAGCATTTCTGTAAACATGTAAATATAAATAACTGATAGTGTTTCTGAAAATATGTAAACATAAATAAATGATAGTGTTTCTGTAAACGTGTAAATATAAATAACTTTGATAGTGTTTCTGAAAATATGTAAATATAAATGACTGATAGTATTTCTGTAAACATGTAAATATAAATAACTTTGATACAGTGTTTCTGAAAATGTGTAAATAAATAACTTTTTTACAATGTAAATCAACTTGAATTTCTTTTTTCTTTTCTTTTACATTTTTAAGGATCTTGGCAGGTAGAAATAAAAAAATAAATGGTCAGCCCTCTCTCTAATAGTTTTAATCTCTAATAGCATTCTACAGTCTTTGTAAATGCGCTGGATCACCATGTCATCCTGTGCGTACACAACAAAATCACACCAGTCCAATCCCGAGATCAGCATCTGACCTTGCACTTGCCAGTAATAAGCATGCTGTTATTTTAGCTCTGGTGTGCCATTCTGCAGCTTCAGGTAAGGGCAGTCAACATAACTTTTTAAATTTGGGCACTTTATCTCCAAAAGGCCAAAAACCTGGTGCTCTGTGAGGTCGTAAACGATACCATCAGGAGAGGAGCCAAGCCAAGGTGCATCTGGGTGAATTAAGAATCCACAAGGGTAGAAGTTCACTCCACGCAGCAGACAGTATTCCTCCACCGCTGCAGATTCCAGTTCAAGGCCTCTCTTCATGTCTGCTGTCTGGCGAGTTCCCTTGTGGATTCTTTCAGCCAAGTGTTCAGCAGAGCTCTGCCCCCTTACATGGCAAACCTCTCTAAATCGGGACGATGTTACTCGTGGCTTTCTAACGGAGTGCCAATCCATCGAAGCACTCTGGTTTTTGGTGGCATGCTGAATCTTGTGTGCCGTTTCCAGAGTTACTGCCAGTGACTTCATGTGCAGTAGTTCATGTTTGCTATGTACAAATAAGCACACAGATGGTTCAAGGTTGTAACCATCTAGAGGCAGAGGTGGTCTTGGTGGTTCATCTTGATGGGGAGTAACGTTGCGTGTTGTTGCAGCTGGCTGTTGGTATGACAGAACACTCCCAGCCTGAACTTTACCGAAAGCAGAATCCACCATCCAATCATCACTGGACATCCCCATTGTGGTGACTAAAGGGGCTGTAGTGCTGGTAAAGTCCTTATACACCTCTGCTACTTGCAGGACTGAGAGGTCAGGCAAATCGCTGGAAACACCTTTATACAAGGTACTCCTGAAATGAAAATGAGTAAAAAATAATAATAATAAAAATAGTATGAAAAATAAGTTGCACATTTTTATAGACTCAGTTACCATTCTTTATTGTATGGAGAAAAAAGATGCAATGAAAGTGAATAGTGACTGAAACAGTCATGCTGCCATATATGTTTTTGTGTTAAAGTAATATGGGTTTGGAATGACATGAGAGCGAGTAAATGCCATGACTTTGTGAACTATATCTTTATCCATATAGTAAACAATCCTAAACAATCCCATATTATACTTCTACATTAAGTAAGTAACCGATTGCACTGTGCACCTTAAGCCATCAAAGTCTTCTTAGTTGCCTTTTTCTCTATCACGAATTAGAAATCATAAGAAATTATTTATCAGTAGAAAACTTAAAATCTCAAAATTCATCCTTTGAAACCCATTTTAAAATCAGACATTGCATTACCATGGAAATGGTACATTAAAATCATGTTACAAAATGTTTTCATTCATGAATTATAAAAATTTAAGTTTGGATAGTGCACTATAATGTCTCTGTTCAAAACTGTGAGTGACAGTTAAGGGGTTAATGTAATCTGTAAAGATAATTAAACAATGACATAGTAAATGGATGGCCCCAAATGAAACAAATATATATCTATCTATTTATCTATATAAATAAATATATATATATATATATATATATATATATATATATATACATATATATATATAACTATCTTTCAAAATCAGTATCTTTCTTTTAAAGTGCTAAATTTATTTACTGAATAGACTTATGTCTGCATTTCTAAACTTACTGTATACATTAATAGAAATTTAATAAAAAAATAAAAAAAAGTTTAGAAAATTTAAACATTTTAAAATATGAACAATAAATCCATCCTTTATTTCACTAGTTTTGTCTCCCTACTCTCAAACTATATGGCTTCTCTGTCTTCCTCATAGATCTGAAACAAGTCGCCCTCACGCTGATCTCTCCTGTCACCTGATCCTTTTCAGAGACAGAAAAAAATGACATAGCTTTAAAGGGTCATACAGATCGTATTAACATAATATCATTAGCGAAACTTTAAAAACAGAAGATCTTAAAAAGGTTAAGTAAACAAAACACATCCTATAAGTGTATGCACTGTCACAAACGAAGCTAGCTAACGTTAGCTTGTTAGCTTGAGAATACGTACCTTCAAAGTTGTCGATATAGCTTGAAATATACAGTTTGAAGCCCTTCTCCTTTTTACTTGAAGGAGTGACCGATGCTAATCTTACAATTCGATTGACATCGTTCACTGTAATCCGTGGAAGTTCTTGCAAACAGTGAGTGTAAAATGCCATGCTGAGAGCGCTCATTGAAACGGTAGAGAAAAACTGCTTCCGCTGCAGCACCGGACGTTGCGGAGCAACTGACACGAAACGCGGAAGTAGTCGTGCATCGAGTCCATTGACTCATCTTTTAAGTAACCAATAAGTAATGACCTATGACCTTCATAGCCACCCCATAGACCTCCATTGAAAACAGATCAAAAAGGATATCTTTGGATAAAAGTGTCATATAAACATGCAGGTTTTGCTCTTTTGACTCGTGATCGCAAACAGGACTTTCCTTATGAATGCTACACATGCTAGCAGTGAATAGCTACATGCTAATAGTGATTAGCTAAGTGTTAAATCAGACTAAGAACATACGAATAACTCTATAAAACTACATAGTAATGATGTATGACAACTACCAACCGCTTAGCAACACAATAGTAACCTCCCAGTTATAGAGGTGTGCTATATCTTTTATAAGTAATTGAGTGTACGATGTTCGTCTGGTGGACGAAAAAATTTGGGCAAATATGTCCAATAGACGTAACATTGACACAACATTAGTGAGATTATATCTTTGGATCAGGAGGTCATAGAGACTTGGGGGAGGGCTCTTTTGACTCGGCCTATCAAGCAGCCAATAAGTACTGACATGACAACTTCATAGCTATGCCTAGCAACCACCTACAGCACCCTAGCAACCGTAAAAGGACATTAACAAACATTTTTTTCAGCACCAAAACATTGTAGAAACATGGGGTTGGGCTCTGTTGATTCAGACTGTCAAATAGTCTTTAAATATCATCCCATAAACTGTATAGTCACACCATTTAGAGTACCTTAGCAACTGAACAAACACATAAGCAATTTCTCAGCACCAGAAAGTGGTATAGAGGGTGGCCTCTTTTGTTTGGGCTGAAAAACCAGTCTGTAAGTATCAACATGGCGACAGTGCAGCTACACCCTAGCAACCACATAGAGAACCCTAGCAACCGTATAGCAACATAAAGAAGCCATATCTCAGCTCCACAACATCATACAGACATGGGAGTTGGCTCTCTACAATCGCGCAGAACACCGTAGCATCTGCCCAGTGCCGAGTTTTGCCACTGCAAGCACCACTCACATTTTCTTCAGGAAATGTATTTTCTAGTTCTGCTTCTTCTTCTTCTTCTTCTGGACAAAACTTCGGTTCGCTACTCCTCCTGCACCGTTTGTCACAGACCCATGAATGAGGCGTCAAATCGTGCGGCTTATTGAGGAATGGTGTGCTATATCTTTTATAAGTGATCGGGCGTATGATAATCGTACAGTGGGCGAAAAATCGACCGAAAAATCCCATAGACTTAACATTGAGGCCAGCTTTGACGAGCTCAGAGCGAGAATTTCGTAGAAACATATGAATCACCACATTTAGAGAGGCTATCAAGCTGTGCGAGAACATACCCCGGAATGGGGTATAAGTTGTACCCCTGGGGCACAAGAGCGCCTCAAAATTGCCCCATTGACATACTATGGTGAGGGACTGCCCATGAAACAGCACACATTTTTCCTACTATGGTAATTTACATAGGAATTTTGCATTGAACATAACTCTGCATCACAATATCATAGAGACATGGGGTGGCTCATTTTACTCAGCCAACCAATCAGACTCTCAGGATCATTATGAAGCTATCAAGCCATGCCCTAGCAACCATTTATAGCACCCTAGCAACTGATCCCATAGACTGCCATTTTAAAAGCCCAGATGGATATCTTCGGATCACAGTATCATAGAGACATGGGGGTGGGCTCATTTGACTCGGGGCAGCAAACAGCCAATCATGGATCACGATAGACACTTCCTAGCCACGCCCTAGCAACCATTATCAAGCACCCTAGCAACCCAAACCCAAACAGGCATATCTTCAAATCTGAATGTCATAGAGACATGGGGGTGGGCTCGTTTGACTCGGGGCAGCAAACAGCCAATCATGAATCACCATAGACACTTCCTAGCCACTCCCTAGCAACCAATGTCGAGTACCCTAGCAACCCAAACCCAAACAGCCATATCTTTCAATCTGAATATCATAGAGACATGGGGGTGGGCTCGTTTGACTCGGGGCAGCAAACAGCCAATCATGAATCACCATAGACACTTCCTAGCCACTCCCTAGCAACCAATGTCGAGTACCCTAGCAACCCAAACCCAAACAGGCTTATCTTCAAATCTGAATGTCATAGAGACATGGGGATTGGTTTATATTATTAATACGGGCAAACAGCCTTTGGAGTATTATCATTGGCAGCTGCCAAGCCACTTCCTAACAACCAAACAGAGTACCCTAGCAACCATTTATCAAGACTTGGGAGTTGGTTCTTTTGACTCATGCTAACAAATAGGACTTCCAAACATGTAACACATGCTAGCAGTGAATAGCTACATGCTAATAGTGATTAGCTAAGTGCTAATTCAAACTAAGAACTCTATAAAACTCCATAGTAACGATCTGTGACAACTAGTAACTGCCCTAGCAACCACCCCATTTACCTTAGCAACCAACCTGTGTACCCTAGAAACCACCCTGAGTACCCTAGCAACCGCATAGCAACAACCTAGCAACCACCCAGAGTGCCATAGCAACCACCTAGCAGTGCCGTGGAAAACACTCATGCCGACCTAACAACCAAGTGCTGAGTCTTGCCACGGCAAGCACCACTCACATTTTCTTCAGGAAATGTACATTCTAGTTATTCTTCTGAGACTAAATTTACAACTCTAACTCCTCCTAGAGCTTTAACTCTACAGACTCCAAACTCAGCCCAGATCTTCAGACTTATCTCGCTGGGTGTGCTGTATCTTTTATAACTGATCAGACTTATGGTTTTCATAAAAATGAAGATTAAAAATCATAAAAATCCCATAGACTTACATTGACGGAATGTTCAGATGAGCCAAGACTATTCAAACTCCAACTGTCAAAATTCAAACTTAAACTCCCAGAATCCTTTGAGACTCAATCAAGCTTCCCTTCTATGTACTATTTCTAACCCATTCAAACTCATCTATCTAATATTTCTTATCTATCTGTCCTAGCGACATGCTAATTATGCTATAAACATGCTAGTCACATGCTAATCATGCTAGCAACTTGCTAGTCACTTGCTAATCATGCTATCGACATGCTAGTCACTTGCTAATCATGCTAGAAACATGCTAGCAACATGCTAGTCACTTGCTAATCATGCTAGAAACATGCTAGCAACATGCTAGTAACAAATGCTAATATGCTAGAAACATGCTAGTGGCATGTTAATCATGCTAGCAACATGCTAGTAACTTGCTAATCATGCTGGAAACATGCTAGTAACTAGCTAATAATGCTAACAACATGCTAGTAACACCCTAGCAACCACCCCGGGTACCACAGCTATCGCATAGCAGCCACCACAGGTACCCTAGCAACCGCATAGCAACACCTTAGCAACCACACCGGGAACCCTAGCAACCACGTAGCAAAACCATAGAAACCACCCCAGGGTACCCTAGCAACCGCATAGCAACTGACCCAGGTACCTTATCAACCACATAGCTACACCCTAGCAACGCCCCAGGTACCCTAGCAACCACCCCGGTTAGCCTAGCAACCGTCATAGCAACCACTCCAAGTACCCTAGCAACCATATAGCAAATCCCTAGCAACAATCCAGAGCACCTTAGCTGTCACATAGCAACACCGTAGCAACCACCTAGAATACCCTAGCAACCACACTGAGGTTCATAGCATCTATCTATCTATCTATCTGTCTGTCTGTCTATCTATCTATCTATCTATCTAATATTCCTATCTATCTATCTATCTATCTATCTATCTATCTATATGTCTTTCTATTTAATATTCCTATCTATCTTGTTTATTTACACTTCAGACTTCTTCAAATGAACACCTTCAAACTGCAAGCTTTTAAAACTACATTTAATAGGTCAGACTTTCTTAAGCCAGCTTAAAAGTTTGTTCACAAACTTTTTTATCTACAATTTCCAATTTCTTACATTTCCAATTTACCTGAACACACTCTGTGAAAGATGACTAGACTAGGTCTAGATGCAATTCGAATTTAGATATGTCATGAAACTCAATTTTATCTTGTGGACGATAACCCAGATCTGTGTGTATGTTGTTGGCTATTCTCACCAACTCCTGGTCGGGGCAATGAGGGTTTAAAAAATGAGCTAGACAAATACTGAAGCACATATTGTCATATTTTTTGGGACAAAAAGATTTTGGATGACCATATTGTGCGCTAGGTCGCTTAACTTTCTACACCCCCCGCCTCGTTTGTTTCGTGCTACCGACACACATAACCAGCGGTGGAAAGAGTACTGAAAATTTGTACTCAAGTACAAGTACTGTTACATTGCTGAAATAATACTCAATTACAAGTAAACGTACTGGTCCCAAAAGAGTACTTAAGTAAAAGTACAAAGTACTCCTCTCAAAAACCACTCAGAGTACTAGTTACTTTTTAGCCGGTGATATTTAATGAAAAAAAAATATACATTCATATCAAAGATCTATGTGGATAATAGCTACTTTGAACAAAACCCACTTTTACCTGATTGACTGAAATGGAATATTGGACATTGAACACTCCACCTCTTACTCATTGCAGATTCACGGTTGGATAGGAGTGGTTAAGAATATCCAAGTATGTATCGCTGCAGCCTGGAGACCTCCAAGTGGGAGACAATTACGCCGCAAGTAGGTTGGGAGAGGGTAGGTTTAGGGTTGGGTTTGGTGTAGACAATATTAACAAATCCCACCCATTTGCAGCTGACCCGCCCATTTGGAGCTGGCTCCGACCTCCATTTACAGGTGCATCTCAATAAATTAGAATGTCATGAAAAAGTGTTTAAATTAAATAAAGTTTAATTTTGATGATTAGAGCTTACAGTTCATGTAAGTCAAAAATCAGTATCTCAAAATATTAGAATATTTACATTTGAGTTTCAATAAATGACCATCCCTACAGTATAAATTCTGGGTATCTCTTGTTCTTTGAAACCACCATAATGGAGAAGACTGCTGACTTGGCAATGATCCGGAAGACGAACATTGACGCCCTCCACAAAGAGGGTAAGTAACAGAAGGTCATTACTGAAAGGTGTGGCTGTTTACAGAGTGCTGTATCAAAGCATATCAAATGCAAAGTTGACTGAAAGGAATAATTTGGGTAGAAAAAGGTGCACAAGTAACAGGGATGACTGCAAGCTTGAGAATACTGTCAAGCCAAGCTGATTCAGTGCATCAAGAGTTACCACGCTCAGACGTCTTCAAGAAAAGGGCTACCAAGCCACTTCTGAACCAGAGACAACGTCAGAAGCATCTTACCTGGGCTGTGGAGAAAAAGAACTGGACTGTTGCTCAGTGGTCCAGAGTGGTCCTCTTTTCAGATGAAAGTAAATTTTGCATTTCATTTGGAAATCAAGGTTCCAGAGTCTGGAGGAAGAGTGGAGAGGCACAGAATCCATGTTGCTTGAAGTCCTATGTGAAGTTTCCACAGTCTGTGATAATTTGGGCAGCCATGTCATCTGCTGGTGTTGGTCCACTGTGTTTTCTAAAGTTCACAGTCAACGCAGCCATCTACCAGGATATTTTAGAGCACTTCATGCTTCCTTCTGCTGACAAGTTTTATGGAGATACTGATTTCATTTTCCAGCAAGACTTGGCACCTGCCCACACTGCCAAAGGTACCAAAAGCTGGTTCAATGACCATGGTGTTGGTGTACTTGACTGGCCAGCAAATTCACCAGACCTGAACCCCATAGAGAATCTATGGGGTATTGTCAAGAGGAAGATGAGAGACACCAGACCTAACAATGCAGATGACCTGAAGGCCACTGTCAAAGAGACCTGGGCTTCCATACCACCTCAGCAGTGCCACAAACTGATTACCTCCATGCCACGCCGAATTGAGGCGGTAATTAAAGCAAAAGGAGCCCCTACCAAGTATTGAGTACATATACAGTAAATGAACATACTTTCTAGAAGGCCAACAATTTACTAAAAATGTTTGTTTTTTTATTATTGGTCTTATGAAGTATTCTAATAAATCATCACAATTAAAAGAACCAAAGACTTAAACTACTTCAGTCTGTGTGCACTGAATTTTTTTAATGAAAAAATGAATGAGAATATCTGCTTGTTACGTCTGAAATCACGCCTCACCGCTTCTGAGTCCTAACGCTCTGCAAGACGCCCCAAAAAAACAGCAAACTGTGCTAATATACACCCACGATGTCATGTAATACTGAAAAATTATAACCCTAACCTTTATTTCCATACTGAAATCCCAGATGGCCAGACAGTGATTCAGCTCAAATATTAGTGTCTAAGACACTGTGAGCACGGAGACTGTAGTGTGCACAGCAAATTTTTAAATGCTTAGCTTAAATATGTAATATTTACTAAATAGTGCTAATAAATGGCTGTTGAGACAGCAATCCTTACGTCATAGTTAACAAGAGGATTCTCCCCAAGCCTTCAAACTGACGTCATCAGAGTGGAAGCAAAATTTTCAGTTTTTGATTAAAGATTATGATGGCAGACAATGTTTTTTGCAGTGTATTAACTTGCACGGTTTAATTGTTCACCACAAGACTAGTAATGTGCACTAAAAAAGTAAGTAGGGTCATTTTGATTTCATGACGACTAATCATTTTCAATACCATTGGCAAAACTACCACATAATGTATACTACCATATAGATATTTTAATATTTTACTTTTTTTTTTTTTTGTATATCCATTTTTTCAAGGCAATCATTATTTCAAGCTTATTATTTCAAGCTTCGAAACTGGTTTAATCCAAGTCTTCTAAAAAGACACATTCATTTTATATGATGAACAGATTTTAATATAGGCCTTCATGTACATACATATAAATATTGATCAATTACCATTACAAAAATCTCAATCTTAAACATTTGCTCATTCTGTGTATTTGTGTCTTTAAAATAGGGTAACTTTGTTGCAAAAGCTTACAACACAAGGAAGCTTGATTTCAAATTTGATTTCAAACTGAATTGAATTTACAAAAAAAAAAAAAAAGACCTCAATTCAGTTGAGGTATTCAAAACATGACAATACTGTACACTTATAATTTTTATAAGCAGTGATTTAAGAGCCATATATTTTAGGCTTATTTATTTAGAGAAATGGAACATCGGATGGTTTTGACCTGTAATGTCTGTACAATGTAGTGGTGCAGTTAGGCAGACTAGGATATTTATATTTACAAATCAGACAAATATCCCATTCGAAAACATTTCTAGCATAAATTTACATTGTAAAGAAATTAAAGTTCCATCTTTGATTGTTGAAAAACTTTCTGGTGCATTTCACATACAGCCAATAAAATTTCCAGTAGGATATTCATTGTTTCTCTCCAAACTTTGAGTCCATAAATTACACTGAGCTCCCTCACTGTCCGATCAGCTCTTCAACCCTGCTGCAGTGGCGGCTTTTCCCGGTTCAGATATCAGGGCTTTTATTGGTCCGTTTACGTTCGGATATCTTTGCTGGCTACTGAAGTTTCGTGAAAGGTTTGAATATCAATTCAGATTGTGGGCGTACTCAGTAATGAACTATGATTTAAAAGTAACGAAGTAGATTATTTTGCTTAATTTGTACTTAAGTACAAGTAAAAGTACAGCTTTAAAAATATACTCAAAAAAGTACAAGTACCAGAAAAAACTACTCAATTACAGTAACGTGAGTAGTTGTAATTTGTTACCTCCACCACTGCACATAACTGTAAAGCAGAATCGCAACCCACATCTGCATTGCTTTTTCTCGCAGAGACACATTCATGAAAGCGTCTTCCCCACCATCACGTATAGTATAAATTCAAAAATCAACGGAAATTCACACACAAGTAAAATTGAATCAGAAACGATCAACAATAACAAGTGTCACACAACGCTGTGTCTCCTGCAAATAGTGACTTGTGAATATACAACAGCACGAATCAATGGGGCCAAGCCTTCTACCATCGATGCTTGGCAGTGCTTTCTTTTTGATATATGTGACTGTATAAAGTAGTGACTTTTGTGTTTTTCTTGTCCTTCCCTCTCTCCCTCCCTTTGACTGGACTTTGAGATATTGAGTATGTGTCTGTTGTTGTTGTTGTTGTTTTAATTTTTAATTTTTTTATTTATTTTGGATGTTATGTATGAAAAATAAAAAATGTTGATAACAAAAAAAAAAATTAGAAGAGAGAAAATCTCTACATATGCAAGGTAAGACGTAACACAAGAAGACATACCAACACAGAGAGAAGGCATAGATGGGAATAAATAGGAAAGGGGAAACGAGTAACAGATGCGGGGCTAATGGAGCGCACAGCGCTGTGAGTTAACGCTGATTGCTCCCCCACGTGCAGCCGTAGATGACAGGATGAAAACAAACCACCATGTGTAGCTGACATAGCAGAAATGAGTCGGAGAGAGGTGCCGACCATGACAAGAAGTTACAATTCAGCACGTATATGAAATGGTAATAACGTAAATCAAACAATAATAAATCAGCATCAATAACAAACAGTAATAACTGCATGAAAATCCAATGTCAATAACAAACAATAATGTAAGGAATAAATCAATAAATAAATAAAAATTTAATAAAAAATTAACAATTCAGTACATAGAACATTATGATCTCCTCGACATCATATCATTATGCAAATCTGTTAACATTCTTTGTATTAAATTCAGACGTTCCGACATCAATGATAATGCGTTTACTGTAAGTCTCAATACTGTATGCTGTTCACGGACACCCTCCGGGACCCCGTTCATGGCCTGCTGAAACTGCCGGAATTTGTTATACAGTTGTTCGTGACAGCTTCTCCAAAACTCGGCTGCATGACGTAAGGCCTCGGTGTGTTGTTGTTGACACGATATGATGTTTCTTAAAATCAAAATTACTTCAGTTTGTGCATTAACAGCAATCTCTTCTGCTTCCCGGTAAGATAACGGTTGTCCGGCCAGGTCGAAAATCCTCTCAAAGTAACGATTAATGAATGAATGAATGAATGTGTCCTCTGTAGGTAATATTATCACGCAGTTGTCGTCATCGCCGTGCTCACCTGTCAAATTTAGTAAACACAGTTTATAAGGAACTGGAACTCTTAACACGTTAAGAAAAACTAATGTCTGTATAACTTACCATTAAGTCCGACGTCGTCACCGCAAACAACTAGTTGGGCTTCATCAACTGAATAAACGATAACGACAGTTATTATTATTATTATTAGACGTTAAACCACTCGTTAGAAAAAGAGTAAAGACTTACATATCTCTTCCAGGATCTGTTCCAGACCTTCGTCAAACTCGAGATTCTCAAAAGTAGCTGGAGATAATAACGATGTTGTGTTAAACAAATATTCATGTTAAAATATTTAAACAACACCGTTGAACAAAACACACTTACCGTCGTAATTGTCAGCCATTGTTTCAACGATTGATGAGGTGTATCAGTGTCGTACGACAAGAAGATAGAGTTTTACAGGTAATGAACGTGATATAACTTTTGCTTTTTAACGCTTCAGAGTGTGGGGGGCGTCTCCTGAAAACGCATCGTAAAATCCGATAGCTACCAGCAGGGGGTGGCCTAATACCGCAAATCTTTAGTAAGGTATACGGTACGACGTTAATTTGTGAAATAGTACGGACGAATATTGTGAAATTCATGTTTAAACCATAATGATAAGTATTCTATAAATAATGCAATCATTCGAGCATGAATACATAAACTCCCGCTTTTATTATTTTACATTTTAAAATACCAGTTTCGCATCTGTTTACCATAATTTACCTAAGGGTATGATATAGATTTACAATACGTTTGTTAAAAACAAAAACTCTGGATGAATTTTATATTTAGCTCTTATTATCATTCGCGTTTACCATATATTTATTCAGATTGCGACTTTTGTTATAAATCTCATCAAAATCTCCCCACGCAAATTCATCAGACGTCACCCCCCTCACATCTTCATCAGTTTACTTAACACAGCTGGAGATTTTTCACCGATGGGATGGAACGTCTTTTAGATTTTTCTTTTTTCTTTTACAACTTAATTGTCGCGATGTTAGCGGGATGCGATCTACGTCAGAACCTGTCTGGTCTTTATTACATATCCCTGCGTGTAGACACGGTTTTTCCTTATCTACGCGTGTTTGAACGCAACGGGGGGTTTTTAACTGCCGAAAAACCAAAGCTCGGGATATCTGTTTATTGATCTCGCGTGATGTAAACCATCTGTTCAAATGAGCGTTTGAAGTAGGTCTGATGTAATTCTTACGTCGGAAAAGATGATGGGGATCTATTTGAATCATCCGTTTTACTTATACTGCATAATATGTTTTAAACATGGCAACAATCAAAGATCGGATAAAGAAATAACAAAATGGGGGTGGAATTTTTATGACCCTCATCAATCAAATTTTGACTATGATCTCTCTCTTTGTAGAGCTTCAGCATATGTCTTCTTCTGTGACAGTGAGTTGATAAAATCCTCCGCTTTCTGAGGAGAGTTGAACATCATCTGCTCACCTTTGTGCCGTAGTTTAATTACCACCGGATAGGTGACCAAGTGCTGTCATCTTCTTCAAGGCTGGATTAAAGCTCTTTCTCTTGGTAGTTGTGGCTGGACTAAAGTCAGGAAAAAAATAGTAGTGTGACATTGTCCTGCGTATAGTTCACCGGATATGCCTGCCAAGCACCCTTCAGGATCGCCAATCTGTCTTGCCATCTTAGTACACGGAAGATGAGAGTACGCGGCTGATCTGAGTTTTTCCTTCCGTCATACACGAGATGGGCCCAGTCAATCTCAATGTCACGGCCTTTCAGTGAAGGGATCCACTTGGAAAGATTAGCTCTGAGGAAGCCAGCTGCATTGGAGCCCTCCGCCCCCTCCGGCAACCCCACCAGTCGCACATTATTTCTCCTGCTCCTATCTTCAATGTCCGTCATCTTCTCATTGAGTTGCTCCAGCTGATTTCTTAAGTTTGTGACTGTTCTCCTATCCTCACGTGCAGCTGCTTGAACAGAATCGACCCGGTCACGTGTCTGCTTCGCCGCGCTAGCTAGTTCCTCAAGCTCCGCTCTTAGCTCTTTAACAGAATTGTTGGCCGCTTGTATGTCCGCATGCAGGTCACGCAATGCTGGGGTCAGTACAGAGTCTACCGCATCTCTTACTGTCGAGGCCCTCTCTGGAGCATGTCGAGATCCTCTCTGGAGATGGTGGAATCTTTTAATTTTTTCTTTATTGGCGATTGCTCAATCTCTCTTTTCCGATTGTCTTTGACTGTTGAAGTACTCATGACGGGTCAAATACAGAGTGGCTCGAAATTTACTGACAGGATTTTACAATATTTGACAGAGTGAGCAGAGCGAAGGACTGCACGTGCATCGCTGTCGAAGGGTCACGTGATCTCAATATATGAGTAAATTCTGAGTAAGTTGCGCATAAAACAGACCTTCCCAAAAACTCTCCTCTGGATTCACAAACGCTTCGGAAAGGGTCCGATTTGTTAGTTAAACATGTGTATGTTAATGAATTCCAATCATTTGTAAATAGGGCACTTGTGCATGCTCATTCACAATTAGCATAATCCCCGCCTATAAATTACAGCTATGCAAATTGTGTGTCCTGGAAGACAGTGGAATATTCTGGTCTACTTTCTCAGGTTTGGCTCCAGTATATTGCATAAATGCATAAAAGACTAATAGTCCATATACCTAACAATAAATATTCAATAATGTGTGTCAACCAAAGAGTTTTCAGCCAGCTGAAAAAACATCAGGTGCTCTTCTTAAAACAACCAGCTGGTGGTGCTTGAAAACATTTTGGTGGCACAGCGTTTTTCCAGCTGATGCGCTTTAGTTGCTATGATTTGGAATATCCACGCTGGCAACGTATTACTAGTATCTCATTTTTAAGAATTTTACTAAATATAAAAAGCAGTAATATTGACTTCTCCATTGGTGAAGGCAGTCATTGTACAAGTAGGATGGTTGGTCGCTATTTTTCCCACCAATCCTCTATTTACGGCTGGATAAATAGTGACAGTGACGAGTGCTGCATTTACAGTTATCAACAAAAAAAAAAGGAAAAATTCAAAAAGAGGGCAAGGGCAAATTAACTAAATTAACAGTGCATCAAAAAACATTGTCATCAGTTTGCCAAAAAGAACACAGAACGTTTTACGCACCATTTACATGTGGTAGGGAGAAGGCGTACATTTCTTTTGTACCAACTATCATTTTGAAAATATGAACATGTTCATGAATTCGAAAGTTTACGTCAGAACGACTTTACGGACGATTTACACAAAAATTAGTTCTGCTCGTTTTTCATGAATGAGGCCCATTGTATCTACTGTACACTTTGTTTGTCATAATGAGATGATTCACGAGCTTGCATAACTCTGAACAAAAACAACACCTCTGATTGGCCATTGGCCATTTTAAGTTTCAAGAAAATAAATCTAAATAAAATGCTGAGAATAAACTCATTAAATTATGAGAAAACAGTAGTTACATTTCTAGAAATAAAGTAAAAAAAAAATGTTGAGAATAAACTCTAAAGTCATTACATTTTGAGAAAAAAAAAGTTTAAATAAACTGCTGAAACTGAACACACTCGTGTCATATTAATTTAATCTTGTTGGACAGGGTCAAACAGCATCTGCAGTGGCATAGGTTGGAGAGTAATGCACATGGGTGTAGCATATGATACGATCAACTAGGGTTTGAATCTGTCTTTTGCTGAACTTGATTTTCTTCCTTTCTCATCATATATCACACCGGAAAAGTCTAAATCAATTGCTAATAACAATTATTAATAATAATTTATTAACTAGGTAGGTTTAGTGTTACTACAGTAAATCTATTGTAAATATTCATTTGTGGATTGAAAAGTATTCTAACACTATTAATAATAATAATAATAATTATTATTATTATTATTATTTATACATACTGTATTTTATTAGCCTACATGACACCCATGTCTGGTTCTTGAATTTATGATGTTTGTAGTTAATAGATTTGGCTGATTTTAGCCTTCCCTCTGCCTAAGGAATTCCCCCACAGAACTCTCACCCGCCATGTTCTTTGAACATAAACCAATATCAATTTTAAGCCCAGCCCTGCAAACCCATGGCAAACTGCCTCCAGGTCTTCTGGGGTCTTCAGGAGGTGAATTGCTTGGTGGCGAATGGCCACTACCTCCTCAGCAACTCTGAGGACAATGCGGTGACAGTGGAATGAGGGATGTCAAACACTCTGGAGACCACTCTGTATGATGTACCTCTGGCCAGACAGAATAGAAACACCAGGGTCTCGATTGTGGCACCCCATCAATGTTGTCATTCACTTCTCAGAAGATCCAGGAGCACTGTCAGGGCCTCCCTGCTCAGCTGAAAACTGTTAAAAAACCTATCCGGCACTGGCACATTCAGCTTTGTCCTGCAGTACAGGGATCTAGTCTGATTTAGGGAAAGAAGGAAAAGATAAATTGTTTAGAGATATGACAAAGTAATTAGTAGAATAAATATTGAGATACTTTAGTAAACTACTTTTAGTAACTACTAATACCACATTGGGGAAAACTACACTGTTAGAAATCGCTGTAGATTTAGCAGCACAGTACTGTAAAAGCCTACAGTACAATACCACATTCTGGGTAGTTTTGATTGAGCGGGAATATTTTTCAGTATATTTTAGCGTTGCTGTAACCTTGCTGTAACCTGGCTGTAATATGCAAAGCAATAATAAAGGACTGCTGTAAACAGCGAAAGCATGCCACCTGACTGATGTCACATCACACACACAACACAACTGCAGGTCGCTCGTTGGAGAAGAACGGTGGAGAAGAACGGATTTCTGGAACTTTGGTAAGTTATTTTTTAAGATTATAATTAGGTTTTTGGATTTTTCACTGTAGTGTTCATTGTTTTTAGTGTGTAATGAAACTCGGAATCTAGCAAGCGAACGTTTCACTCTTCTCTCTCGGGCTGTAGTAACATTAGTCGAAAACTCTGTTACAGATTTGTCTACCGCTGTTCCATTCCCTGCTCTCCTAAAGTTTTTAAACTTAACTCCGTGAATAAACTTAGTGTATTTCGACCAAACCATACTTTATGATTGTTGAAACTTTGAAAAGACAAGTCAAGAAGGTTTGTGTAAATTTTATTTAGTTTCTGTCTTCTTTTTTTTAATAAAGTGTGTTTTACCATAGTTTGTGAGGTAAAATTGCATTTGGCAACAACAAATCTCTGTAGGGATTCGATAATATCAGTGGTTAAAAAGGAGATTTAGGCAGGCGTCTTGGGCAGCTGCCCAGTGGTGCATTTCTAAATTTCCGTCATTACCAATAGAGTTCAATGGAACACCCTAGTTGGCTAATGATGCTTTTAGGCAAACGCACCCCAGGGCACGTGACGGGGGCAACACATGCTTAATTTTCATCAGTAATGCCTGTAATTAAATTAACACTGCTATTAAGTACGCTATAATACTGAAATGCAGTAATACTACACTACTGTCCTATTACTTAAGACAGCATGTTAGAAAAAAAAAATGCATGGAATGATTCTAGCTTTTCACATATTTCTGTGCATAGTAATTATAAGACTTTATTGTCAGTAGATCATATTTATATAAATGAAATAGATCTTCACATGTACTTTCATTCAAAGAGATGAAAACGGATTAAAAATAGGCTTAAATACTCCTTTTCCTGTGACTCTCTCTAGTGGACAACATTAATATCAAATCCATCCTAAACTGAAAATAAATATATGTGAGTCTCTTGACAAGCAACACATAAATTAATAAAATGTATTTTGATTTCTTACAGCTCTACAGTGTGGGCCACTGATCTATGCGCCCTGAGAATTTTCGCAAGACAGAGTTTTCTGTAAGTATTAGCCATATTAATACAATATTTTAAACTTTTAATTTTTTATTTTATTATATTATTATTATTTTTGCTACAGTTTTTTTATTTATTCATTTATTTATTTTTTATAATTTGTATTTTAACACTGTCTGCTCATTTTTCATGGTGCTGTGGCTAACAGGTGTTATGGTACTTACCATTCTAAGTCATCTCTTTTTTTTCAGTTTTGGTCATTTGGTCATCAGGACAGAGTATAAGGAGTATGGTCATCCCAGCCAAGTTTTAAAGTATGTCCAGCTACATCTGCAAGTCACGCAGCTTTTCAACGTTTCTTTTAAATGCATTCACTGCACACACAAAAGTTCATAGGAATGTGGCTAATTACTCTTTTGCATGTGGCTTACCTGAGTGCCCTTGCACTTTTAAGAAATTTCAATCTCTTAAATCTCATATGTATCGACACCATGGCAAGACAAAAGTTGTGCCAACTGAAGGCAAATCTCAACCTCAGAATGTTATACTGTCATGCCAGGTTAAGGATTGCAAATTCCAGTGTGCACACTTAAAATGCCATATGAAGAATGGTAAAAAAAAAGTGGCCTGTCCTTATAGCGGTTGTGCCAAATATTTTCGGGTTAGGTCAACCTTTTCTTCTCACTTAAGTAGAACCCACAATTTTTCCTACCAAGAAACTAGTAGTCACACTGCTCCTACCAGCCAGCAAATTCAGCAGTGTAGATTGCCTGAAGAAATGTTCCCTGAAGCTGTGCTTAGTGAGCAAGATGAAGAGCAGGATGATGGGCGTAACCAAAGTCAGTTTTTGAACAATTTGGCAAGAGAAAACTGTCTCCCCTCTTGTAGCTGATTTAAAAGATATAGAAGAGCTGTGAAACCAAGGATGGTAGCAATCTGAAGGGAGCACTGAAAGCCATATCAGGGGACAATCTTGGCTCACATTGTATCGGAGGATTCACAGAGAGTTTTAGTAAAAGCATTTACTTTTGTCATTACTGCTTGATAGACAGAGACACATTTCAGAAAAATAAATAAATAAATAAAAAGTAGGCCCTAAAAGGACAATTGAAAACTACAGAGAGAATGTTGAGCAACTCAGTGGTGGCCAACCTATGGTCAATGGAATCAAATTTTATTCTTTTTCAATAACCTGAAACACTTTCATGTGTGCAGTCCAGGTCTCCTACCTTGTTTGGGCCATGACCTGTTTGAGGAGGTAGTCTCATATGACTTGGCAATGTACATTAGTCATCTTGTAAATGTTGAGAAACACTTTACATACGTCCAGTTAAACAGGTGCATTTCACAGTTCACATATTCAGGAAGTGATCTGAACAACAAGCAAGAAAGATGCGGGGAACCTTGGGCGTCATGCAATACAGAACTGGTGCTTCTTACAATTGCTACCTCTTTACATTGGGGATCGTATTAAGAATCCAGTTGACAACCAATTTGGCAACTCTGCCTAAAACTAAGATAAATAATTGAGCTGATTTGTGTACCAAAAATCAGCCATGACCAGATTGCATACTTAAATATTCTCATTGAAGATTACATACACTTCAGAAGTACCATGTTTCCTGATTGTCCACTAAAAGCCAAGCATCACTACTTGATGCACTACCAAGACCTCCTTCTACATTTAGGACCTCTGATTCGACTCTGGACCCTATGGTTCGAAAGCAAACATTGCTATTTTAAACAATGTGCAAGGAGACTGCACGACTTCAAACATTTGTGCAGCTCACTAGCAGAAAGACACCCATTACTGCAGGCATACTTAAGCACAGGGAATCAGTTTTTTTGTTTTTTTCCCCAAACAGTCAAGTTGTTGGAGTAGCAAGCAACTTTGAAGAGAGGCTGTACAGTCATAGGATTCAGCAGGACACTGGCCAACAGGAAAAACATTACAGAGCTGTCTGCTGTAGAGTACAAGAATACTAAATATTCCAAGGGTCTGGATGTGGCAGTGGCAGATGGTGAGAGTGGAATTTTGTTTGGGAAAATTGTATTGATTTTACTTGATCAAAGCAGAGTACACCTGATTGTGGAGAATCACCAGTCTGCTTTACTGGTTGATGTTGGTGTTCGTCACCTGACTCTACAGGGGGACTACATGTGATATTTCAGTTGTTGCCCTTCATCACTCCATTTGTGTCTAATTTTGCAGGTTTAACAATGTCTGAAACAATGTCTGAAATGGAACCCCTCAGCATACAGCCGGTGAGTCCTGTGAATCTAGTGAATCTCAACAGTTTATACAAAGTGTAGAGGAACAAGCTGATCGACAGACTAATCGATGGCACAAACAGGGAGCCAGACCCAAAGGCACTCGAGACATCAGATTGTCACTAGTATCTCATATTGCTGCGGTAGCATCCTCTACCCCAGATACGGCTATGACAAGACCTGTAAACACTGGTATTCTACAACCCCCTATACATCTTGAGAATCGATTTGAAGCATTAAGGAATGTGGGTGAGGAATCCCCAAATGTGACAAAACATGGATCGAATCAGCCAGCGGCTAACATCGCTACTAACAGGTGCTCAAAGTTGAGCAGACAGCGGCATTCAGCTCAGAATGCAGCCGAGCCCAGGACTCTGATAGTGGGTGACTCTATTATCAGAAACATCAGTAGCAGGACTACAACTACATGCTGCTTTCCTCAAGCAACCGTCTCTGATGTGAACAAGGAACTTCGGAACATTCTGATGAAGCACAAGACTGCAAATCGAATCATCATCCATGTGGGGAAGAACGATATTCGGAAAGAGCAGTCAGAACTGCTTAAGAAGGATTTCAGTGAACTCTTTGAAACACTTCAAAGACTTGAAGTTCAGTCATTCATCAGTGGACCACTCCCAGCAAGGGGAACTAACATGTTTTCATGGCTGCTTGGGCTGAATACATGGCTACAAAGAACCTGCAGTACAAAAGGAGTCAACTTCATCGACAACTTCAATATTTTCTGGGGCCATAGACAACTGTTTAAATTGGATGGCTTCCACCCAAACAAACTTGGTGCAAGAGTCCTAAAGGACATTATCTAGTTCTCCCTCCGTCATCCTTCAGTGGCGTGTGCCAATCCACTCGGCCGCAATGGCACACACACACCTGGACAGAGTATGAGTGACCACAGGACTTCATGTCAGCCTCAGAGTCATCTTGTGGTTGACACATCCCACAAGGACACTGATAACACCACACAGCCAAAACAAGCTTTCCTCATGGAAACTGAGCCCTGCCCAAAGAGCTCGTCACAGACAGACTGTGACATACTACAACAGCTCCAAGACTCAGCACCCAAGGACAACTATCTGGAAAACAGCCAGGGAAGCCAGGACAACATTTCACAGCCTCCAGAAACACCAGAGCCAGGGCCTATCTCACCAGACACACTATCCCTCTCTCCAGAATCTCCACTTCTAAGCTTCTCACAGAAAATGGAGGAACTGGTGTATGCTGGGACCAAACTTTCTCACTCTTTCGCTGCAAGCCCCCAGATATCAACTAAAAAACGGCGGGCCCCACAACCACCAAAGACTGCAGGACTCCCTCCTCCTCCTGTGAGAGCTCTCCGACCTCTGCCACAATGCCAGGGCCCAAACCCTCCTCCATCGGCTGTAGGTGAACCAAAAACAACTGATAACAGCTCTCAGTGATATGTGTCGGTCCCCGCTATATTAGCAACAACATTCACAAATGTTCACAGAACAAGCAGGAACCCAGTGTGCCTGTAGCCTTCTATATTTCTGTTTTATCACGTGATAGAAAGTCTAAGGCCTTCTCAAGCCGTACGGCTGACCCATCTAATCTGCAGCCTATAATGCGTCAATCTAAGATTGCTGTAGAGACAAAATGTAATTCCATCACGTTAGCATTTTTAAACATTCGCTCACTAAAAAATAAATCATTTCTGATCAATGATTTAATAACCACAAACAACCTGGATTTTATGTTTCTAAATTAAACATGGCTTGAAGACAGCTGCAGTGCAACAGTCCTAAATGAAACAGCCCCTCCTAACTTGAATTTTATAAGTGTCTGCAGGACTGTTAGGAGAGGTGGAGGTGTAGCTGCTCTATTTAACGATGTTTATCAGTGCAAGCAAGTGTCATTTGGTCAGTATTTGTCTTTTGAATACCTAGGTATTGTGCTGAAAGGTGCTCCACGCATTCTGTTTATCATTATTTACAGGCCTCCAAAATACTCTCCAGCCTTTGTTGAAGAGTTCACAGAACTGTTATCAATGATTTCCTTAGAGTTTGACTGTTTTACTATTGCAGGGGATTTTAATATTCACATAGATAATGCAGAAATCAAAACTGCAAAAGAAATGATAACTGTTTTTTTTTTTTGTTTTTGTTTTTTTTAAACAGTCTGTTTATTGAGATGTAATGATATATAACAGTAATACAATAACATTGTAGTTACATCTTTTAACATATGACAGCCAGGGAAAAACAAAAACAAACAACAACGAAAAACAACAAAAAGGAAGAAGAAAAATAAAACTAAACAAAATAAATTGGCACAGGTTATTTCAGATAGTGACATGATATGGGAATTTGAGAATACAAAACATGCATGCACACAGGCATACAACAAATGTATCAACAATGGTTAATTCATGCACATCTATGAAGGGGGGGGATTGATGCAATAGGTCAGGTGTCAGACTATCTTGTCTTCTCTTGTCTCATTCAGTACATTGCCAAAATCTGAATTTGAGATAAATGATATAAATGTTGTCCAAATATTTTCAAAAGAAGAAAGTTTACCTTTTAGCATATAGGTTATCTTTTCCATCGCTAAACAGAAGGACATGTTATTAATCCACTGTATGATAGATGGCTTTTCCACTTTCTTCCAGAATAAAGCTATTAGACGCTTTGCTTGAAGTATACTTATATCAACAAGTTTACGAGTGCTGCCATGGTGTACAATGTTCTCTGGAATAATTCCTAAAATAAAAATTTCTGGATTCATTGGTAGGTTTATAGGTACCATCTGAGAAATGAAAAAGCAACTTCTTTCCAAAACTCCTGCACCTTAGGGCAGTTCCACATACAATGCAAAAGTGTGCCTCTATCAACTGAGCATTTAATACATGTGTCTGGAATATTCTGGTTAATTTTATTTAACCTAACTGGAGTAATATACGTTCTCATAATCCAGTTGTACTGTATTCATTTGAGATTACTATTAAACTGTTTGTAATTGAGCTTTCATACATATTCCTTCCCATACATCAAGGGGGATGTTTACATTTAAATCTTCTCTCCAAGAAGCCAATTTAAATTCTGATGATTCTTTAGAGAATGACTCCAACATTTTATAAAACATCGATATTAAACCTTTAGATTGGGCAGGTTTTGATAGCAGGTCTTCAAGAGGTGTTTTATTAGGTTTGGTAAGCTTTGCACCTTGATAAGAAGAAACATAGCTCCTAAATTGAAGGAATTTAAAGAAATGTTTTTTTGGAATATCAAATTGCGCTACAATTTGCGTAAAGGACATTAGATCTTTTCCTTTATAGAAATCCTCAATTTTTTGCAGCCCTTTATCAAACCACTTCTTAAATCCTGGGTCTGATCTAGCTGGTTTGAAACACTTGTTCCCCCATATCGGAGTAAAACATGATAAAGTATCAGATTGACCTAAATATTTATATACAGTACATCACACCAGACATTAATTGTATTAATAAGGATAGGATTAAAAGATACAATATCTTTGTCTTTTCTGAGAGATTTAATATCTGCCGAATAAAGGTAGAGATTAAAGGGTAATTTTGATTTTATAAAGAAAGATTCAATGTCCAACCAAGATGTATGTCTTTCAGAAGAAAAATAATATAAAGTAGATCGTAACTGTGCTGCCCAGTAGTACCACTGTAAATTGGGAAACTGGAGACCACCCCTATTGTAAGGCAAGTATAATAATGATAGACGAACACGAGCTCGTTTATTATTCCAGATAAAATCAGTGAATAATCTCCGAAGTGTTGTAAAAAAGGAGGATGGAGGGCAGAGTGGGATATTTTGAAACCGATATAATATTTTAGGTAGTACACTCATTTTTATCGTATTTACACGTCCGATTAGCGATATAGGTAAACTTTTCCATCTTTCAATAAATTTAGAGATAGTGTTTAAAAGAGGCTGGTAATTAGCTGAAGATATATGATCTATATTAGTCATTATTTTAATTCCTAAATAAGTGAAGGAATCTACTACTGTTGCGAGCAATCATCAGACAAATCGGGATCCATTTGCAGCTTCTTTATTAGAATGGTCAAACAGAACAGGGTAATAGGCCAGCAACGGGAACAGAGTAGGCTAGGCAGAGACGTAGTCGGGAGAACAGGCAGAATAGTCAAGGCAGGCGGCTTACGATCAGAGTCCAGGGAAACAGTCCAAATCAGGGCAACCAGAGAGGGATCACAGAGTCGAGAATCAAGGCCGGGATAACAACAGGAAAGTAAACACGGGTATGGAAACGCTCAGAATGACAGCCGGGGCAAATCAAGACTTCGCAATGAGTGTCAGGAAGTGTGCTGCTTATGTATGGGTGTGTGAATGAGGTGCAGGTGTGGCAAGGTGATTAGGCCCAGGTATGAGGGGTGATGGGAAACTGAGTCCGAATGGGAGTTAATATTCAGGGGATGGCTCCCTCTGGTGGCGGAGAGGGTGTTGTGCGGGAGCTCCGATCGTAACAGAGCCCTCCCCCTGCGAGCAGCTCCTGACGCGAGGAGGCAGACGACGCCGGGGTCTTCCGCGAGGTCGAGGGGCCGGCTTCTCCGGATGCAATCGGTGGAACTCCTCCGTGAGAGTGGGGTCTAGGATGTCACCTGCGTTAACCCATGATCGCTCCTCCGGACCGAACCCCACCCAGTCGACTAGATACTGTAGGGCACTGCCCCGGCGTCTGGAGTCTAGCAGTTCATGCACTCGATACGCCTCCTCGCCGTCGACCAGAATGGGCGGGGGAGTCTGTGGCTCAGCTCCCTCCTCTGACACCCCTCTCGGACCACCAGCGGGTTTCAGCAGAGATACATGAAAAGTGGGAGAGATGCGGTAATTAGCGGGCAGTTCTAGCCGAAATGATACAGGGGTAATTTGTCTGGAAATTTTGAAGGGTCCAACATACCTGGGACTGAGTTTCTTGCATGGAAGTCGGAGGCGAAGATCCCGAGCCGAGAGCCAAACCCATTGCCCCGGCTGGTAGATGGGACCTGATCGTCGATGTCGGTTGGCCTGAAGTTCCTGGCGCCTGACAGCCCGTAGCAGATGGGTGTGAGCTCGGTCCCAAACCTCCTCACTACGTTGAAGCC
The DNA here is from genome assembly GCF_012432095.1 of Onychostoma macrolepis. Lineage (NCBI taxonomy): Eukaryota > Metazoa > Chordata > Actinopteri > Cypriniformes > Cyprinidae > Onychostoma > Onychostoma macrolepis. The sequence continues at coordinate 32,023,891 of NC_081159.1, read as the reverse complement.
ATTCAGTGACCGAGGGCAACTCGGTGGGTTCTCCTGACCAGGGGAACATTGGTGGTTGGAATCCGAGAATACATTTGAAAGGGGTCATGCCGGTGGCTGGTTTGGTCAGGGAGTTTTGAGCGTACTCCGCCCACATCAAGTATCGACTCCACTCTGTCTGCTGCTGTTGGCAGTAGGAGCGAAGGAAGCGAATGACCTCCTGGTTGAGACGCTCAGTTTGGCCGTTAGATTGTGGGTGGTAGCCTGACGTGAGACTGATATTGACATTAAGACTCCTAAAGAAACTCGACCATACCCTTGAGGTAAATTGAGGACCCCGATCGGAGACGATGTCATCGGGCAGACCGTAGTAGCGGAACACCTGGTTGCACAGTAATTCCGCTGTCTCAAGGGATGTTGGCAGTTTGGGTAATGGTATAAGGCGGCAGGCTTTGGAAAATCGATCCACAATGGTGAGAATGGTGGTGTTACCGTGAGAGTTGGGTAGATCCGTGATGAAATCAATGGCGATATGAGACCAGGGACGCTGAGGCGTGGGTAATGGTTGTAACAGGCCGGCTGGAAGTTGTCTGGGTGATTTAGTGGTGTTGCAGATGTCGCAGTTGTGAATGTAACTGGCTGTATCGGTCAAAAGCGTGGACCACCAGAAGCGATTCCGCAGGAGTTGTTCCGTAGCCGAGATCCCAGGGTGGCCCGAACTGGGGTTTGTGTGGACCTGAGCGAGCAGTTGCTGACGGAAGGGTTCTGGAACGAATATACGGTCGGCAGGGCACTCTGGAGGAGGTTGACTCTGTTGATTAGCATGGCTGATCTCAGTCATAATGTCCCACTGTACAGGAGCTAGTAGAATTTTCCCGGGAATGATATTCTCGAGGGGGCCTGAGAGATCTGCACCTTCAGCTTGACGGGAGAGAGCGTCTGCTTTAGTGTTCTTGGTGCCAGGTCGATAGGTTACAGTGAAGTGGAAACGTGTGAAGAACAGCGCCCATCTGGCCTGTCTGGGGTTTAGACGTTTGGCTGAGCGCAGGTATTCGAGATTTTGTGATCAGTGAGAACGAGAAATGGAAGTGTAGTCCCTCCAGCCAATGCCGCCACTCCTCCAACGCTAGTTTCATGGCCAGCAGTTCGCGATTGCCCACATCGTAATTCCGCTCAGCAGGAGAGAGTTTGCGGGAAAAGAAGGCACACGGGTATAATTTCGCGGGCTCCCCATGGCGTTGGGATAGTACGGCTCCCACCCCCGTACTTGAAGCGTCGACCTCGACAGTGAATTGGCGTTCTGGGTCAGGGTGCCGAAGGATGGGTGCGGAGGTAAAGCGAGTCTTTAGTTCCTTAAATGATTGGAGAGCCTCGGGTGTCCATACTAGGCGCGAGGTGTTGCGTTTGGTCATGGTGGTGAGCGGAGAAGCGATGGAGCTGAAGTTTCTGATGAAACGTCGATAGAAGTTAGCAAACCCCAGGAAGCGTTGCAATTCCTTTACCGTTTGAGGCTGTGGCCAGTCGAGTACTGCCTGGACCTTTTTGTCATCCATAGCGACTCCGTCTTGACTGATTACGTAACCGAGGAAAGAGGTGCTGGTCTGGTGGAACTCACATTTCTCTGCCTTTACGTAAAGCTGGTGTTGTAGCAATCGCTTGAGAACTGATCGGACGTGTTGTACGTGTTCCTCTTGAGTATCTGAGAAAATCAGTATATCGTCTATGTATACGATTACCCATTTTTCTAACATGTCACGGAAGACGTCATTCATGAAAGCTTGGAAGACTGAAGGACTGTTAGCGAGCCCGAAGGGCATAACCAAGTACTCATAGTGCCCACTAGTGGTTGAGAAGGCGGTTTTCCACTCATCCCCTTCACGGATGCGAATCAGATTGTAGGCATTCCGCAGGTCGAGTTTGGTGTAGTATTTTGCCTGCCGTAGTTGTTCGAGGGCTGAAGGGACAAGTGGTAGTGGGTAACGGAATTTCACAGAGATCTCATTCAAACCTCGATAGTCGATGCATGGTCTGAGGCCCCCGTCCTTCTTCACGAAGAAGAACCCGGCGGATGCCGGAGAGGTGGACGGTCTGATGAATCCCTTGGTTAATTCCTCCTGTATGTAGGTCTTCATAGACTCTGACTCTGGCTGGGACAGAGGGAAAATCCTTCCTTTGGGTGGAATAGTACCCGGCAGGAGATCGATTGCGCAATCGACTGAGCGGTGAGCGGGAAGCTGGGAGGCCCTCCTCTTGCTGAAGACTTCTATGAGATCTGCATATTCAGAGGGTAAGTTGAGAGTGTCGGTGAGGGGAGTAGTGGTTGTGTTGGGTAGTCTGGTGAGTTTGGACAGACAATGTTCTCGACACGCTGGCCCCCATTCTGTAATCTGTCCTTGCCTCCAGGATACTTGTGGATCGTGGGTTCGAAGCCAGGGAAGGCCGAGAATCAACGGATGGTTGGGTGACTGTATGACGTAGAATTGAATCTGTTCGGAGTGCAGGGTTCCAATGTGCAGTGTTAGGGGTTCGGTGATGCGGAGAATCATTCCTTTGCCCAGAGGGCGACCATCTAGCGCCTCCACTGCCAGGGAGGAAGTACAGGGTTTTAGTTTCAAGTGATGCTGACTGACAAACACACTGTCTATGAAGTTTCCAGCTGCTCCTGAGTCTAGAAGGGCCGTTGTCTGAATTACTTGGTTCAGGGAAATAAGTTCAACAGGTAGCATAATACTAGAGGCTGAATAGATAGAGCGAGTGATGTCACTCACCGAGCGCTGATCTGATGATGGCCGAACGGGACAGGTGTTCTTCATATGGCCTGCTTGACCGCAGTACAGACAGAGTTGATTTCGTAAGCGGCGTTCCCTCTCCTCGGGAGTGAGGTGACTGAACCCTAGTTGCATGGGCTCGACAGCATTGTGAGGTTTAGGTGGTGAGCGAGGCGCAGATCGTACGGGGCGTCGGGAACGAATCAGATTGTCTATGTGGATGGAAAGCTCAATGAATTGACTCAGGGTCCTCCCTTCGTCTCGACACGCCAGCTCAGATTGCAATTCCGTGTTCAGACCCCTCCGAAACAGCAGTTTCAGGGTATCCTCTACCCATGTGGTTTGCGCTGCCAAAGTGCGAAATGACAGGGCATACTCAGCCGCCGTTCTCCTACCCTGTGAAATTGTGAGAAGCTGCTCACCCGCTTCTCCTTTCTCAGCTGGATGTTGAAACACCTCCTTGAAGTGCTGGAGGAATGAGTCGAAGGTAGGGAAGGTTGAACCATCGGTCCTCCATACCGCAGTAGCCCAGTCCAGAGCTTTGCCGGTGAGTAATGAACACACAAATGCGATGCGACTGGATTCAGTGGGGTAAAGTGACAGTTGTTGGCTGACGAAGAGCGAGCATTGTAACTGGAAGCCCTTACATTTAGAGGTGTCACCGTCAAATTTCTCAGGCAGGGCGAGTCGTGGGTTGACAGAGGAGCTTGCATGACCGGAGGGTTGTTAGGAACGGGTGGCGGGTTGGCAGTGGCTTGTGCTTGAGCCACGCCGCAGACCTTGCAACGCCTGCGAGAAGTTCGCCGGTGAGTGTGGTGTCGATGCAACTGATGTTGGTGCAGAGCAAGTTGCGAGGCTTGAGCCGTGAGCTCAGTGGTCAGCTGAGTCAATGCTGCTGGATCGCTGTTTGGCGAAGTCTTCTGTTGCGAGCAATCATCAGACAAATCGGGATCCATTTGCAGCTTCTTTATTAGAATGGTCAAACAGAACAGGGTAATAGGCCAGCAACGGGAACAGAGTAGGCTAGGCAGAGACGTGGTCGGGAGAACAGGCAGAATAGTCAAGGCAGGCGGCTTACGATCAGAGTCCAGGAAACAGTCCAAATCAGGGCAACCAGAGAGGGATCACAGAGTCGAGAATCAAGGCCGGGATAACAACAGAAAAGTAAACACGGGTATGGAAACGCTCAGAATGACAGCCGGGGCAAATCAAGACTTCGCAATGAGTGTCAGGAAGTGTGCTGCTTATGTATGGGTGTGTGAATGAGGTGCAGGTGTGGCAAGGTGATTAGGCCCAGGTATGAGGGGTGATGGGAAACTGAGTCCGAATGGGAGTTAATATTCAGGGGATGGCTCCCTCTGGTGGCGGAGAGGGTGTTGTGCGGGAGCTCCGATCGTAACAACTACGTTAAATTGTGTTACAGCTGGTATTTGACTATCCTCATTATTTAGTAATAGGATACATGATTTAGACTGGTTTATTTTATAACCAGAAAAATTTCCAAAGAGTGAAAGAAGTTGAGTTAAAGAAGGGATGGAATGAGCCAAATTTGTCAAATATATAATTACATCATCTGCATACAAAGAAATACGCAAATCTATTTTGTCTGATCTGATGCCTAGTATATTACTATGAGACCTTACTGCAATGGCAAGTGGTTCGATTGCTAAAATAAAAAGAAGTGGTGAAAGAGGGCACCCTTGACGAGTACCTCTTTGAATATTAAAAGCGTTGGAAACTATATTATTAGTAAGCACTTCAGCCATAGGATGCATATAAATGCTTAATCCACTTACAGAAAGTTTCTCCAAACCCAAATCTTTTAAGAACCTCGAATAGATACGCCCATTCCACCCTGTCGAAAGCTTTTTCAGCATCTAAGGACAAAATGGCCGTATCACCAGTCCCCCTTTTGAAATATAAAACATTAAGCAAGGTTCTAACATTATGAAAACCTTGCCTGCCCTTAATAAATCCTTTTTGGTCTTGGTGTATTATCTTAGGGAGAAGTGCTTCCAACCTCCTAGCTAAAATTTTACTCAATATTTTAACATCTGTATTAAGTAATGAAATTGGTCGGAATGATTCACATTTTGTATTTATTTTATTAGGTTTAGGTATTAATGTAATGAGAGCGTATCTTAAAGATTCTGGGAGCACACCATTTGCAAAGGATTCTTTAAACATATCTAAAATTGGTCGGACAAGTTCTTTTTTAAATTTCTTGTAAAAATCTACATTAAGGCCATCTGGCCCCGGTGTTCGACCTGCTGTTAAATTGTCAATAGCCTCTGTGATTTCTTCTTCTGATATGTCTATGTCTAGAGATCTCTTTGTCTCTTCAGAGATAGTAGGTATAGATAAATTGTCAAGAAAGGTTGTTTGTGAAATAATATCTGCATACTCAGAAGAATATAAAGTCTTAAAAAAGGATTTAAAAGTGTCATTTATCTTTACTGGGTCTACTGTAATACTGCCACTATTACCTTCAATAGAATTTATTGTTCTTTCAGATTGTTTTTGTTTAATTCTCCAAGCTAGCAATTTTCCTGCCTTTTCACCTTGGTCATAATAATTTTGTCTTAACATCATTAGACTAGCTGCTGCTTTTTTGGCAGATAGTTCATTATATTTAGTTTTAAGGCTCAGCAGTTCCTGGTGAAGAGCTGAGCCATTATTATATGATAAAGTCTTTTCTAGAAGTTTAATTTTAGTATCCAGTTCTGTCAATTCTTTCTTATAGCTTTTTGATTTACTACTTGTGACACTTAGAATAACACCTCTAATGAAGACTTTAAAAGCTTCCCATCTGATAATAGCTGAAGTTTGTGTTGTATTAATATCAAAGTACATATCTATCTGTTGTTTAATATGATTGTTAAATTGATCATCTAGGAGCCATTTAGGATGAAATCTCCATTTTGGAGGATTTCCTAGTAATTTAGGATCAATGTAAGTGAGTAATATGGGGGCATGATCTGAAATTACTATAGAATCATAAGAACAATCAGTGATATATGACATAATTGTTGCTGAAATAAGAAAGTAATCAATTCTGGAATAAGACTGATGTGTTCTGGAGAAGCAAGAATACTGGATATCTTTAGGGTGTAATTGTCTCCATATTTCAACAAGGTTTAAATCTTTTATAAAATAATATAGGGTCTTTCTGGTCTGTTTATGAGACTGATCAAGGCCAGATGAACGATCTCTAATCGGATCCAATGTACAATTGAAATCTCCTCCCATCACATAAAACCCAGAAAATGTGGATAAAGTTAGAAAGAGGTTACTATAGAATTTGGGGATGTCATCATTAGGACCATAAATATTAACAAGATTCAATGGTTTTGTTAATAATGTCCCTTGAACAATTAAGTATCTACCTGAAGGATCCTGTATTATCCTATCCATCTGAAATGGAATTGATTTGTGAATCATTGTGATTACCCCTCTTGCTTGAGAACTAAATGAAGCTGCAAATACCTGACCAGGCCATCTATTTCGTATTCTACATATGTCTTTGGGCATTAAGTGTGTTTCTTGAAGAAAAACAATTTTAGACTGAAGGTGTTTTAACCTAGACATCACTTGTTTGATTTTGGAAAGAGTATGCAGCCCCCTACAGTTCCAAGAAAAAATTTAACCGCAATGTTTTCCGTCATTTTATTCTACATTGTGAGATAATCCAACACTCTCCCATATTTTAAAACGGAAAGACACCTGTACCTTATGAAGATAAAACATAAAACAAACTAGAACTAAAATAAACAACATGAATAGAAACATCGTCCAATTAGAGAAACAACAACACTTTAACTCCACAACGATGAATTGCCGAAAACCACCAGCAAATTCAAACCATTGACTACTTCTAACTTCCTGAACTAGATCAACCCAATTTAAAGGGGGAAAAAAAGTAAGATGAATCGCATCGCACTCGAGCCCCGCTGAACAATTTACATAGTCTCCTTATAAGAAATAAAGTCTATTGATTTATTGTCCATTGCTTATATGCAATTTTCTTGAAAGTGAACAAGCACTGAGAAAACAGCACCAGCTTACATGTTCATTAGAAAGTCGTCAACTTCCGATGGACTTTGAAAGACGTGAGCTTGGCCATTAACGGTCACTCGGAGGCGCGCTGGAAAGATGAATCCGTACATCAGTCCCTTAGCTCGCAGCTTCTTCTTGACTTCGTCAAATTGCCTGCGTTGCTTGTTTACTTCAGCAGAAAGGTCCGGAAAGAACATGATTCGCTGATTTTGGAACAGTACATCTTTCTTTGCTCTGGCCGCTCGCATCACACGCTCCTTGTCTCTGTAGTCCAAGAACTTCACAATCATCACTCGGGTAGACTTCGCATCCGCTGCAGTCCTTCGTGATATAACCGATCCTGTGGGCCCTCTCTATGGCCAGTGGCTTCCGCAGTGGTTCCATGTCCAGCGCTTCAGGTAACCAGCTTTCTAGAAATGTACATGCATCGTTGCCCTCGGATTTCTCTGGTAAACCTAAAAGCCTCAGGTTGGAGCGTCGGCTGCGATTCTCCAAATCATCTATTTTCCAGGTGAGTGCAGTAATTTTCTTTTCCAGAGCGTTGGTTGTTGATTGAAGTGTGGAGACCGAATCTTCGGTCTGAGAAATGCGTTCCTCTGCCTGCGTTATTCTTCCGAAGCACTCTGTGACTTGATTTTTGATATCTTGTACAGCTGAAATGACCGCTTCGAACTGAGAGGCCATGTCAGCTTTCATCGAGTTTATTGCTTGAATGATACCACTTGTATCAGCGTGTAAGCCACTAGCTTGATCTCCACTAATCGGTGACAAGTCTTCACTGCCATATGTAGGCCGCAGCACCTCTTCCATGCTTTCGGATGTAATTTCTGTGGTTTCCACTTTTTTCGGCTTTTGCTTTGCTGGTTTAGGTGACATCTTAAAGAGCAATCACTTATAAACAAACTAAGTTCGAAAGTCAAATGAAACTGGGATAAATTTAGGAAATCTTCATACAAATTACAGCAGGGCTAACTCGTGCGTCTCTTCAGCAAGGCACCATAACCGGAAGTCCAAATGATAACTGTTTTAAACACTTTTGACCTGATCCAGCATGTGCATGGACCCACACACAATCATGGTGTAATGGTGGTGGTCGCCCTGGCACAAATAAAATCTCTTAAGTTTTTTTTTCGGGCGCCAGCCAGGATTGATCGTGACAAAATTAAAGTAACCCAGGATAGCCAATAAAAAAAACCACCTGTTACAATATTAAGTCACAAAAATTAGTCAGAAGAAAACTGTTCGAAATGGGAATATTTATTCCACAATGTCCATGGAGAAACTTGTTTGAAAAATAAGTAACAAGAAAATTAAAAATTAAAAAAAACATTTCAGCACTTTGAGTCAGTTCAAGGGTGAATTCGATGAATTCCTCCGTGTAGTAATCGCGTCACACTATTTCACGTTTCCAACACGGCAGATTCACATCCACAGTCATTCATAATTTGTCCATAGGAGAAAACAAAGAAACATTAAATAAGCATTTTGTTAATTTCATAATTAAGCAATAACATCAAACCACACTCTTAAAGCAACATTTAATCATTTACCAGTCATGGAAATCAAAAAAGGAACCCACCGAATGTGCGGGGATGAATATTATGCGAGTGCGTGCGTGTATAGAGAGTGAATGAGTGTGCGTAATGGTGGCGTAGAAATACTGACCAAGTTCACAGTCATGAGGGGAGCTGAAGCGTGTATCTAGTGGTCATCAGACACCAGGACAGGTGAATAAGCAGCCGTGACTTGTCTTCAGAACAACCTAACTAAATCCAGATGAACTTGAAGTGCAACGCTTAAAAAGTCACGTGGGACTCCGCAACGCACTAGATAGCGTTTGCAGAAGGCAACAGTTCCAGACGCGGCCGTCTTTCCACTTTTACTTCACTCTCACACTGCAATCCTTACTGATGACGCAATACTCCTGGGAATGACTCACTTCCTTATATCCTCTTTCCTTCCGCCATTAATTGAAACACTCCACCCCTAACGCGCAACGTAAAACGAAAGTAAACTGAAAAGATATTGTGGCCCAAAGTATTTTGCACTGCCACAGTGGACACACTCTAGACAGTAAATGCAATGAGTTTGCTTCCTTCTTTTCTGAGAAGATCAATAATATCAGAAAGGAGATTGGCATATGTAGTTTTGCAGAGGTCACACAGATTCGACCGCAATTTCAAAAAGAAGCGCGATGTCTGTTTTTGAAGCAATTGATAGCAAAATTTTGAAAGAAATGGTACAGCACCTTACATCGTCAACATGCTATCTTGATACACTTCCCACATCTTTTTTAAAAAGTGTGCTTAACTGTTTAGAAGCAGATCTCTTAGAAGTGGTGAACGCCTCACTTCTTTCTGGGACTTTTCCAAACTCCCTGAAAACTGCAGTTGTTAAGCCCTTCTGAAAAAACACAATCTTGATAACACAATGTTGAAGAACTATTGACATATCAAATCTTCCTTTCATAGGTAAGATTATTGAAAGGTAGTTTTTAATCGGCTGAACAACTACTTAAACACAAATGGATACCTGGACAATTTTCAATCTGGTTTCCGAGCACATCATAGCACAGAGACCGCGCTTATTAAGATAATAAATGATATTCGCTTCAATTCTGATTCTGGCAAAATATCAGTGCTGGTACTACTAGATCTCAGTGCTGCGTTTGACACTGTTGATCATAATAACATACCTCTAGAGAGACTGGAAAACTGGGTCGGGCTTTCTGGGATGGTACTCAAATGTTATTATGTGAGAATAGGAGAGCATAAGTCTAAGTGGACGTCCGTGACATGCGGAGTCCCACAAGGTTCAATTCTTGTCCACTAAGTCAAATAATGAGAAAGAACCAAATTGCCTGTCACAGCAATGCTGATGATTCCCAGATTTCCCTAGCCTTATCTCCAAATGACTACAGCCCCATTGACTCCCTCTGCCAATGCATAGATGAAATAAACTGTTGTGCCAGAACTTTCTTCAGTTAAACAAGGAGAAAACTGAAGTCATTGCATTTGGAAACAAAGATGAAGTTCTCAAGGTGAATGCATACCTTGACTCTAGGGGTCAAGTAAAATCAAGTAAAAAATCTTGGGGTGTTTCTGGAGACAGACCTTAGTTTTAGTAGTCATGTCAAAGCAGTAACTAAATCAGCATACTATCATCTCAAAAACATTGCAAGAATTAGATGTTTTGTTTCCAGTCAAGACTTGGATAAACTTGTTCATGCCTTTATCACCAGCAGGGTGGATTATTGTAATGGTCTCCTCACCGGCCTTCCAAAGAAGACCATTAGACAGCTGCAGCTCATCCAGAACGCTGCTGCCATGATTCTGACTAGAACCAGAAAATTTGAGCATATCACACCAGTCCAGCTTCCAGAAAAGATCAGATGTGTTAAAACATTAGCCACATTTAAATCCAGACTCAAAACTCATCTGTTTAGCTGTGCATTTGTTGAATGAGCACTGTGCTACATCCAAACTGATTGCACTATGTATAATCATTTTCTATTCTTAAATGTTTTAAATTCTTTTTAAATCAATTTTTAAATCACTTTGTTTTTATTGTTGTGATTATTATTATTTTTAATTCCTTGTTATTATTATTATTTTTAATGACTATTTCATTTCCTTTTATGTAAAGCACTTTGAATTACCACTGTGTATGAAATGTGCTATATAAATAAACTTGCCTTGCCTTGAATCAGTTGTGGATGCAATCACATCAGCACTTCCAAAGCTGGATGAGGATAGGATTAAAGCTTTGGTTGAGTGACTGCTTCTGGTTGTTGGAGTAAAAGAAGTTTCAGATCAGAATTATGTGAAGGAGGGTGACACCAAGGACATCCTGACACCTCTACAGTGCTGCAGACTTATAGCTGCCTTTCAGAGGAGAGGTTAGTTCAATTTTGTAGTTAAATATAACAATCAAAATCAGCTGAAGGCATATTTTTATGTATTTTGTTATTTATTTGCCACAAGAAATCTTGTTCTTCTTTCGAGGGAAATCCTGCCTTTACTCAGGCAGCTTCTTCCAGAAACGAACAGTAGCCGCAATGAACGATCTCCTCACTCTTTGTTTGTGTTGGGTGTTTGCACGTGCGCATGCCCCACATGAACGGCGCAAGCCGCGAAGGGGCAGGATTGAATTAGAGATAATGAGTTAGACGCGAAAGACTGAACATCGTGTTGGTTTCATACGGATTACTTCATCACAGAATGTTTGTTTTTGGTAAGACTTTGTCACACAGTCACCAGCGGAACCAGCCTCCTACACACGCTCCCTCTCTCCTGATTACTGATCACCCACACCTGCACCCACTTACCGACACCACATTTAAGCACACTCCACTCACTCACTAGGTGCGTTTACATGGAGCACTGTAATCGGTTTAAAAGTCCAATCCGAATGAAAATGCTCCATATAAACACCTCAATCGGAATAAAAATGCCCAAACCGAATGAAATTGTAATCGGTTTGAGAGGGGTGGGATAAACCTTTCTATAAACCGAACAAAATTAAAATCCTGCCATGTAAACACTTTAAACCGATTACTTTGCATCTACGTCATCACGTCCAGAGGTCGGGTCGTCAGAACATGAACGTGATGAAGTCGGCAACGGTACATTCTGTGATTTGGGGACACCGACACTACAGTAGAGACTGGGTAATAGTGGAGGTATAAAGTTAAAATTTCCATTATACAGTTAAAAACACATTAGAAAGGAAAACGCTTGCTGTGTGACGGACTATCTGCTCTCATGTCCGGAGTGAAAAACAGATCTGAAATGAAATTTTCGCAATTTTCTGCTTTTCAGCTTAGAAACAACACAGTGATGATAGTGAAAGTAGCTCAATGAAAATAAACAACTTGACCAAAAGTTGCCTTTGTCATTTGTATTTGTATAGATGAATTTATACTTGCTCACGCCATGAATGTTGTACGAAACACGATTGTGATAAAGCAATGCTCCTTTGATTCATTGTTCAGCAACTCTTCGTAAGAAATCGTGTATTTGTTCCATTTAAGTACAGTACAACTTTGTAGTATCAGAGTACAATTAATCTCAGAGCTGCATTACAGAGGGACATATGATTTCTATGATCGCGTTCTGGCCATATGACTGAGCGCTCGAATGAACGCAAGGGATTCAAATATTAACCGTTTATTCTAAGCAAGTGCAAACAGATATTAAAAATATTAACGTAAATATGGGCGTTTTTTCCTCTGGTGACTTGTTTTTGTTGTCACTGTAGGCTATTAGCATATCCTAAAATCGAAAGCACAGGCACATGTAAACACCATATCGGATTAGATAACGTCTCATGTAAACAGTTCATCGAATCTTTCAATCGGAATGATTTTAATCGGAATGACAAAAAAGTGTACATGTAAACGCACCTACTCATCGGCTAGTCTCAAGGTAGCAAGCTATTCTCTGGTTGCTGTCTACCTCTTGCCTCGGATCTGCCGGCCTGCCATTTGCCCGCCAAGGAAGGAAGGAGTGCCCAGATAAGACTCTTTATACTGCTTCCTCTGATGTTTTAGTTACTCTTTACCCGGATCCACAATCGGACACCTTCGCCACATTCGTGCACGCCTTACAAGAAGCTCTGCCTTCTCCCATTCCTCCCTCTGCCAGTCCCATGGCCCGACCTGGAAACTTCTCGGGTGAGGCAGCCGCATGCAGTGGATTCCTGCTACAATGTTCCCTTTATCTTGTGATGCAACCCCAGCTCTTCCCTACCGAGCGTTCCAAGATTGCCTTCATCATCTCGCTCCTCTCTGGCCGAGCACTTCAGTGGGCAGCAGCTTTATGGGAAGCCGATAGCCCTCAGGTGAACTCCCTTGAATGTTTCGTGGAACACTTCCGGGAGGTCTTCAGTCTGTCTACCACCAAAGTCTCTGTACATGATGAGTTGCTGCAGTTACAGCAGGCAGATTCATCCATCCATGAGTACACACTCCGGTTCCGCTCCCTCGCTGCTAGTAGTGGCTGGAATGATTCGGCGCTGCTCTCTGTGTTCCGCCGTGGGCTGAATGCCAACGTTCGTCAACACATGTCCATCTATGATGACACGGTGGGTCTCGAGAGCTTCCTCCTCAAAGCAAGCCGGGTATCCCAACACCTGCTTGCCTGCCACTCAGAGCCCGTAATTCCCGCTGCCCTCTCATCAAAACAGGCCCAACCTCCTCCCGAACCAATGGTCACAGATACCTATCACCTCACCCCGATGGAAAGATCTCGCCGCATTGCCCAGGGCCTCTGCCTCTATTGTGGGTCTCACGGACACATTCTCAACACCTGTCCCGTCCGTCCTCCATGCCCAGCGGTGAGTACTGTCCATCTAACTCCTACCATTTCCAGTGTTCCTTACATCAATGCTTCTCTCATGTATCATGACCAGTCTTTCCCAGTCAAGGTCCTTGTGTACTCGGGAGCCTCTGGGAACTTCATCGCGTCTCGCAGTCACTGAATTCTCTATTCCCCGTTGCGCCAACCAAATCCACTATCAAATCACAACCATCCAAGGAAAGCTGCCGGGCAGAGGTTTGGTGCTCCACCGCACCCCAGAGGTGGTACTGCACAATGGGTGTCTCCACTCAGAGCCTATCTCTCTACTGGTATTGGAGGGAGCTGTCGTTGACATTGTTCTCGGACGTCCCTGGCTCGCTCGCCACCGACCCACCATCGATTGGGAATCTGGAGAAATCCTCCGATGGAGTGAGAACTGTATCCGAGAGTGTATAAAGGAACGGCCCCAGCCTAGATCCATTCTGTTTCCATTATCCCTCTGTTCCACCACCGTTGAAAGCCCTGAGTCACTGCCCATCACACCCATTCCACCCGAATATCACCCATACTCTGATGTGTTCAGCAAAACTGCAGCCACTCATTTACCATCTCACCGGCGATGAGACTGCGCAATTGACCTGCTGCCTGGGGCCAAATTACCGAAGGGACGGATCTATCCTCTATCAATTCCGGAGAGGACTGCCATGGAGGAGTATGTTAAGGAGGCTCTTCAACAGGGGTTCATCAGACCGTCCACCTCTCCGGCCGCATCCAGCTTCTTCTTTGTCGCCAAGAAGGATGGAGGGTTAAGACCCTGTATCGATTATCGAGCACTCAATGACCAGACGATAAAGTTTGCCTATCCACTTCCCCTAGTTCCTGCATTCCTTGAGGAACTCCGTGACGCCCGCATCTTCAGCAAACTCGACTTCAGAAGCGCTTATAACCTTATCCGCATCCGCAAAGGCGATGAGTGGAAAACAGCCTTCATAACACCCACTGGGCACTACGAATATCGGGTTATGCCGTACGGGCTTTCCAACTCACCTTCCATATTTCAAAACTTCATGAACGAAATCTTCAGGGATATGCTTCACCAGTTCGTCCTCATCTACATTGACAACATTCTCATATACTCTCCTAACATCACCGAACACCACAGTCACGTAAACCAGGTCCTTCAACGCCTCCATCAGCATCACTTGTTCTTGAAAGCTGAAAAATGTGAGTTTCACAAAACCACCATTCACTTTCTGGGCTACATCATCACACCCACTGGAGTTCAAATGGACCCCAAAAAGATTGATGCGGTGCGAAACTGGCCACGACCTACCACGGTCAAGGAGCTACAAAGGTTCCTTGGATTTGCAAACTTTTATCGTGGGTTCATTGCTCATTACAGCCAGGTGGCGGCACCTCTCACCTCACTACTGAGACGAAAGACCCATTCCATCTCCTGGGTACCCGAAGCCGAACAGGCCTTCCATCAACTCAAGTCAGCCTTCTGTACTGCTCCCGCGCTGATCCATCCTGACCCTAATCTCCACTTCGTGGTGGAAGTGAATGCGGCCACCCTAGGAGTCGGTGCCGCCTTATCCCAGTGGAAAGGTGAACTCCCTGTGCTCCATCCCTGCGCATACTTCTCCAGAAAATTGTCCCCGGCAGAGCAGAACTATGACGTGGGGAATCGAGAGTTCCTGGCCATCGAGCTTGCTCTGGAGGAGTGGTGGCACTGGCTGGGAGGGGCCCAGTATCCATTCTAAGTAATTACCGACCACAAGAACCTGCAAAACCTCCAAGAAGCTAAACGCTTGAACCCCAGACAAGCCCGCTGGGCCCTCTTCTTCACTCGTTTCAACTTTATCATCACTTACCGTCCTGGCAATAAAAACATCAAGGCTGACGCACTCTCCCGTCTACACCAACCAGATCCGACACCCGACGAACCTGAACCAATCCTACCGTCCTCCATAATTCTGTCTCCCATCCAGTGGGCCCTCGACGATCAAATCCGTGCCGCCACTCTAACAGAACCTGCTCCGCCGGGAGGTCCCGAAGGCAAGGAGTATGTCCCATCTACCCTTCGCCTCACCCTTCTGTACTCAGTCCACACCTCTCCAGGATCTGGGCACCCAGGCAGCAACCGAACCCTCTCGCTCCTCCAAGGTCGCTACTGGTGGCCCAACATGGCCCGGGATGTCGGCCAGTATGTCAAAGGTTGTTCAGTCTGTGCCATCTCCTCCACGCCTCGTAAACTACCCGAAGGTAAATTGGTTCCTTTACCCTTTTAGTTACTCTTTACCCGGCAGCATGATCTTTTGATTTGTGAATAAATTACTCACCTGCTTGCCTGAACCCTCTTGTCTGCCTACTTGACCAGACTGTTACAGACTTACTTCATTTAACCCTCTGGGGTCTGAGGGTGTTTTGGGGCCCCAGAGAAGTTTTGACATGACCTGACATTTGTGCTTTTTTTCAGTTGCTTATAAACATTTGAATGGCTAAAATCTAAAAATACAAACTAGGCTACAATAATATGTGAGCAGCATGTATGTACGTGATTGTGTTTTTGAGAAAACAACGTTTATGCATGGTTAGAGAAAAACTAAAATTTTAAAGTAACTGTAATAAGGCCATAAAACACATACAGAACATTTGTTCACAAGACTTTTGAGAGCTGGATCTTGTAGCCTAGAATTTTTGCTTCAAAATGATCTGACAATAATCTTACTCACTCATTCAGAGAAAACAATATATTGATTTAAATTTTCGAAGTCACTTTTTGAGTAGAAAGGGTCTATGCGAGAGGGCGTGAACTATCCTGGATAATGCTGTGATTCACAGCTGAGAAGACAAAGACCCGCATAATGAGCTGCATAATGAGCCACTGAGTCAGGTATGTGACTGAGAGGGAATTGCTACAAGAAAGAATGTGAGGAAAAAAGAAATGTGTGTGTGTGTGTGTGTGTGTATATAGTTATATATATATATATATATATGTATATATCACATAAAATAACTTAAGATTCACTTCCGAGTGCAGTTAAACAGTTTATTAGGAACAAACAAACAAATAAACAACAGAAGAGTCAAGACATCGTGGGTGCAATATCCAGAATATCCAAAACAGTGGCAGGAAACTGGAACCCAGGAAAACGGGAGACAGCAGAAACTGCATGAGAAAACAAAAAAAACAGACGTGAGCAACACAATGAACGGACAAAGACAAAGAAATCATGGTGACAATTCATACACTACCTGTCAAATTTTTTAAACCGTAAGATTTGTAATGTTTTTTTTTAAGAAGTGTCTTCAGCTTAACAAGCCTGCATTTATTTGATCCAAAGTACAGCAAAAACAGTACATTATATTTATTATAACATATAGGCCTACATATTTTTACTATTCAAAATAAATAAAGCACCCCCCCCCCCCACACACACACTAAAATTAATAAATAAATCAGTGCGCATGTTGATAGGCTTATCAGGAGCAACTATATTATTACATTAGCAATCACCAATATTGCCCACGTGATTTTATAACATAGATGCACACATGCTTTGCATGTATTATCATACAATACAAAAACAACATTTTATAACTGAGAAACTAAATTATTATTGTTAATAAAGCTGCATATGGATTCCAACGCCACTGAATCTTCGTTACAACAATAAGAGTTTAAAGTTGATTCTGCTGGTATAAGGAAACAGTTGAAGTGATCGTGCAGGAGCCCACACACACACACACAAAACATATCAGTTCCAGCATTGCTAAATTGACAGCACAGTTGGTACTTTATCAAAATAAAATACAGTGAACCAAACATCAGCGTGCCCACCTCTGTGTTACCGTTGGAATGCAACTGAAGTAAAAGCCTATCATTTACATAATAAATAATAAGTAAGCATTTAGATACATTACATCGCAAATATGGAAATATTATGGAATATTTGGATTTGTGCCGAATGAGAGGGGTAGGATACACGAGCACAAAGCTCCATTTCGCAAACAGTTGAGTGAGCAAGCCTTTAAAGTATACTCCTTTGTAAGTCTATGTGAGAGACGCATTCAGAATTAGCACATTTTCACTGTCTAGTCTTGTCTTTGTTTGCAAGTGCACAACTCATGGCATTCGCTGTTCTTCTGCTGGCGGTTATCAAACAGCGTTGCATTACTGCGGGCGCTCCCATATGGATTGGGGGTGAATTGCCTGTATTCGTTGTAAGGCCTCATGCAACGAACCGAGATGTCCGTACCGTGACAAAAGTGTTTGGTGGAAGCGTGGAGCAAGTGCGAGCTGAGGCATTCACGATTTATAGGAATTCTGTTTTTATGACTGGATTCTACGAATCAGTCCGTGTTTTCCACATCGTGGATATCATACAGCGTTATGCCTCATATTTTAGAGTAGTCAGTGCAATTTTTGAAATAATTCAAATAAATCTGTAGGCCTATGTGGATGTGTGTAAATATTCAAATGTAACCCCCTTTGTAATCGTTAACATTTTTATAATTAACTGTAATTTGATTACACATTTTATTCTTAGTAACTGTAACTGATTACAGTTACATTTATTGGTAACAATTTATTTTAAGGTGTCATAATACAGAATAATTACCTAATTAAGTACTTAGTAGTAGCCGTTGTACTTACATGGTAAGTACATTTTGTTTCATGTAACTAAATTATGGAACAGCCTGTAATTACAGTTTGCAATTATGTAGATGTAATAAGCAGCTACTGTTACACATATGTAACAGACCAAGTCTGTTACACAGCTACTTGTACACTTAAGTACAATATTGATACACTTTATTTTAAGTAGCTTATGCCTGTGTAATAATCTGTAATTGTAATGTAATTAGAAAGGTATTACATGTATTTAAGCTGTGTACTGGTCTGTGCACTTACATTTATAATTACATTGTATAAAGTCTGCAACACATGTAACAATCTTTATACATAAGTAGCTGTGTAACAGACTCAGTCTCTTACATATGTGTAACAGTAGCTGCCTATTACATGTACATAATTACAAACTGTAAGTACAAACTGTTCCATAACTTAGTTACATGGTCAGTACATTTTGTTTCATGTAAGTACAACCGCTACTACTAAGTACTTAACAAGATAATTACTCTGTACTATGGACACCTTAAAATAAAGTGTTACCCATTTATTTTGTAATTAAATTACGTATTGCCGTTACATGTAAGTAGTTACTCCCCAGCACTGGTTATTATGCACAGTACATTCAGTGCCCGCTGGCAATCGATGACTGACTTTTAAACCGAGTACATTTTCTGTAAAGATAACAGGCTTGTATTAATAGTGAAATGTTTATTTGTATGCAGGAGCACCAGCTCATTTGCATTTAAAGTGGCATACACAAAACGGCATGTTTTACATGCACATATACACTGGGGACATGAGAGGCTTATTTTAAATCTTGTAAAAAGGGGCATAATAGGTCACCTTTAAGGGCAATATGTAACACAATACAATAATAGGGAATGGACACCATCCAACTCTTTTGTACAGAGTATAATTGACAACCAAACAGTTACATATCATGGAACTTTTAGAAGACAAAAGACCACCCCACCACAATGCAGTAATACCCTATAATCATCAAAACCATGTCCATTCAGTCCTTCAATATAAACTTGAGTGCCTTTTTTCATATATATATATATAATATTGACAAAAGTATCCACAAATAATGCTTTTTTTCACTCAAAAACTGAGGTATGTAAACTATCAGTGGATAAACTATCAGGCCTACAAAAAATCAGTTCCAAAAATAAACACAAAACCAGTCCTAATTGAAAGAAAACAAGCTTACAAAAAACATTGATACCAATATTTGGTGATAATATTGCATAACAAGAGATTTATAAGCTATTTTTTTAAGGTATTGAATAACATAAAAATGTTTAACGAAAATTAACAATTTTTGAGGTGGAAGTAAAAATTCTGAGACGTGCTGAAGTCGCGTTTGGTCTCGTGCTCTATCGCATACCTTGTCAGTGTCGGGCGCTTGCTTAACCCTTTGTGATAAACAGTAAAGTGTGTTCAAGTGCTAGCAAAAGACAGTGTAAAGAAATATTCTTTGAGAGAAGCAGTCAATCAGCGGAAGTTAAAAGCACCAATATTAGGACACCCTTGGTTTTAGTATCCGAAGATGAGTGAGATACCACTTCATAAAACGTATTATTACACCTGCGTATATCCTCCTCTTTCAAATGGGATTCTTCAGCTAACACTATATCTATCTTTCTTCTTTGCAAAAAATCCAGAAAACCTGTATGTTTGTGCGGGCCATTTAGGCCATTAATATTACAACTCAGAATATTAAGGTCATTCATAGGTATCGAACATATTTACTGCATAATAAGACAAGATACAAGTTTGAAAATAAAACCAGTTGAGTCTACCATTAAACCACCCCCCACCCTTCCCGTCACTATTAAAAAAAAAAAAAGAAAACACATAAATACATTCTCATGAACTATGGCAGATCGAACCAAGAACAAACCTTGATATGCCAGCACCCCTTAATAAGATCCATGGCGTCAACAAAAACCTGCACATTACTGAAGCACCAACATTGGGCCCATAGTCACATACTGACTAGGTAGTATCTCTAGTTAAAATAAATAAATTAAAAAAAAAAAAAAGAGAGAGAAGGAATACAATTAAAACATAAATAAAATAACATCATAATCAGTAAGCGATACTGTATGCACAATGAAAGCTTCAAATAACTATGAATTAAGAAGTGAACATTAAAGTGAACAGTGAAAAAACATAGTTACCTAACCATTTAGAGCACCTCTTCTCCGATTAGACAGCAAATATCTAGATGAAGTTCATTGAGAGTTGGTGGATGAATGGGATCTGAGAAAAACTCTTGCCTCTTCTGGGGAGTATAGCATTTTAGGTTCACCTTGATTGAGAATAACCTTCAGTGTTGCAGGATAATGAAGAAAATTCTGGATGCCAGCTTCTCTCATTTCCTTCCTAACTGGCGCAAATGCACTTCTTTTTTGCAGTGACCTGAGAAAAATCTGGAAAGAACGACAGCATTGCTCTGTCGGATGCTTTCACCGGGGCGTGAAGTTTGGCGGCCCACAAGATGAGCTCCCTGTCCGAGCACCGCAATAGTTTAAAGATGAATACCAGTGGTTTAGCACAATATGAGGACCGCCTTGTGTACACACAATGCGCTCGCTCCATTTCAATCTCTTTGCCCGCCAGAGACAGGAGCCACGTTGGTAGCGATCTTTTCAAAAAGCCCACAGGGTCGTCCTTTTCAGAACCTTCAGGCAATCCGACCAGATGCAGATTGCTGCGCCTATTGCAATCCTGTAAGTCCACAACCTGTTGCTCAAGCGCGGCTACTCCCCTATCGTGATCTGCAACAGCTTTCTTTTGTTCTCTCATCTCCCCTATAAGAAGATCCAATTTAAAGCATAGCGACTGAACAACTGACATGTGAGAAGCGAACTCGTTCCGCATCGCCGTCAACTCAGTTCTTAGAATTTCCTTAAAGTGTGTAACAGTGTTTGCCATGTTGTCCACCATATCACTCGCGGTCGGTGGCTTGGATTTCTTCTTAATTGGAAAAGCCGACGGTGACAACTCCTGCTGTTTCCAATTGTATGCCATCAGGGAAAGTATTATTAATGAATTAAACTTAAAATAAAACAGAAAAAAAAAAATCAGCAAAAAGGGACCAAACGTACAGAGCTCTACTCAAGTGTGACTAGGTTCATGAGCACGTTACGTGACTCCCATTCATCCTCTTTTCTACATCTTGCTTCTTCTGTTCTGTACTTATCTTTCAGTTTTTATGACCAACTCTTACTGTTACAGGGCTGATGAGACATGAGACGTGCGGATCCATCTGCAGACTTTTATTGAGCAGAGACGTGGTCATAACAGGCAGGGTCAAACAGTGGCAAACAGGTATAACATGGGCAAGACAAAGAGTAAACTAAGACAAGCGTGGGTCGATGATCGGCGAACAGTATCCAAAGGGGCGAGACAGGAGAGGTAGTCCAAAACGTCAGCGATAGTCCAGGCAGGGGAAAACACAATCCAACATAGGCAAGGCAAGACTAGACTAGGAAAACTAACGGGGCTCTGTAGGGCAGCGATGATGCATACAATACTCGGCAGTGACGGAAGGAAAGTCCAGGGTAGAAATAGAGTGTGTGATTAGTGAGAGCTGTGTGTGCAAACAGTGCAATTGTAATATGTGACAGCTGTGTGCTCTGTGTGATGGATGATGGTGAGTGAGTGACCTCTGGTGGTGAGTGAATGGAAGTACAGACCAGATTCGTAACACTTACTATGTGCTTCCATATCCCTACTATTACTACCACTTGCAAACCACACATCAACACACTAAAGGCTGTGCAATCCTAACCTGTGTACTTTGCCTATGTCTGCTAATACACTTCTTTCTTTTTGTATTGGTCTCTGAAATTGTCAGTCTGCAGTAAACAAAGCAGATTTCATTACATATATTTCTAGTCATTCAAGACTAAACCTCATGGCCCTGACAGAGACGTGGATCAAACCAGAGGACACTGCTACTCCTCCACTAAGCACACAATTTCAAAACACTTCCAAACGGTCATTGGCTAAGGGGTTTGCGTACACGGGTTCGTAGATGTTGCGCCCCGCCCACCCGGAATTTTTGGGGGAACGGCTGGCACCCCCCGTCGACGCTCCCCGGCCTCTATGACCCTGGGTGGGTTTTGGGAGGCCTAACCCCACCGGGGGCCAAACGGAAGCCCCCCGAAGTCCGAGGCCCCCAAAAGCAGTACTGTCTTCATCCACTGTGTGGCAGCACCACCGTCTCACTCCAGGATTATTGCAATGGGTTTCTGGGCCATTCATATGGTCTAGGAGTGGACGCTTTCTCAATTCCCCCCATACCACGAACCCACTATTTGTCCGCTGAAACACTAAAGTGTACAATGACCCCTGGACCCCCACTGACCACTCCCAAGCCACAGACCCACTATTTGTCCAATTACCCACTAAAGTGCGCAATGACCCCCGGACCCCCGCTGACCACTCCCAAGCCAGCTATTTGTCCGATTACCCACTATGGTGGGCAAATGTTCCGGTGACCTCCGCTGCCCACTCCCAAGACACACCCCATCCCACTAACCCACTATTTGTCTGATTACCCATTACAGTGGGCAAATGCCCTGCTGACGACTGCCAAGCTACGCCCCCATCCCACGGACCCACTATTTGTCCAATTACCAACTAAAGTGGGCAAATGTCCACTAACCACCTAGTGTGTTATTATACAATAAATTGCAAGTGGGACATGTGTCCACTTGCTATTTAATGAATGGGATCACTATAATAGGTTAGTGGGATGATTGTCCACCAACCTGTTAAACCAAACCCATACAATAAATTGCAAGTGGGATCTATGTCCATTTACAATTTATTGAATGGGATCGCTATAATAGCTTTGTGGGATGAATGTCCACCAACCTATTAATCCAATACTATTCAATAAGTTGCTGTCACAAATCCGGTTCATGGTCTTCCGTTCACTCGCCATCGGAGGTCGCCCTTCCATCATATTGACTCTTGCATCACACAGACTGTTGCATGTCACACTGGACTGCATTTCCCATCATCCATTGCACTGATCACGCAGCTGTCACCAATCACACGCTCACCTGAGAGCTATTACACACTCTACTTAACACACACTAAAATCCTGCTCTAGTCGCCGAGTATTGTTCTAGCGTTTAGCACTCTCCTAGAGTTAGCTGCCTTACCGAGCCTTTCCGTGTTTCTGTTTAGTCTCCAGTATTGTTCTGCGTTTATCTCTCTCTGAGTAATAGCTGCTTTACTGAGTCTAGTCTCTAGTTCTAGTTTGTCTAGTCTTTTCATGTTGCCTGTGTATCTTGGATTAATCCTTGTCTTGCCGTTCGGACTCTGTTTGTACCTCGCCTGGACTATCGCTCATGGTATTGGACTACCTCTCTTCTCAAGCCCTCTGGATATTGTTCGCTGATCGTAGACCCACGTTTTCCTTAGGATTGACTCTTAGTCTTGCCTGTTTTGTATCTGTTTGCCTCTGTTTGAACCATGCCTATTATGACCACATCTATGATGTTTTCATGCTCTATATAAAACAATAAAAGTAATATGAGTGTACACTGTAACATGATGAATGCTACGAGTCTAAGTATGTTTAGTACATGTTTATTATTAATAGCCTACTCTGTTCAGAAATAGATTTTAATAAAGTGCTAAACAATAATAATTAGTTTCTCAGATATAAGATTTCTTTCTCTTTTTTTTATGATAGTACAAAGCATGTGTGAGTCTATGGCTACAAAACATATATATATACAGATGTTCCTGATATTAACATGCTCACAAATGTTTTTTTGTTTGTATTTTATTGAATCAGATACCAGCACCTGATGTATCCTGATGTCTCTTCAAACTGTTTTCCTCTGAGAGCGCTGTACCAACATCAGATGTTCAACTACACTGATATTCTATGTTAAAACAAGCTCCTTTTCTACTGATTGTTTTTTTTCTTCTTGAATCCATGGAAAGAAGTAGAAATACTTAAAATGCATAAATATCAGGTATGATTTACTTGTTTCACTTGTTAGACAGAATCTGCTGCAGGCTCAAAGTCTGTTCACATCTCTGTGGTTAGATCAGTGTGCACAATAATGTGTCTTTGACCTTCATTATGTATGTTTTGATTATACTGTGTTGTAAATAAAATACAAATAATTTAAAAAACCTTTTTTCCGGGGGTGGGTGTTTAAGAGGAAATGCGGCTGTCACGGGTGCGTGGTTGTAGACTGAATATAAATGAAAGACAGGAGAACGAAACGGCATCAACTCACTTTCCCATTTATTAAACTCAAGATCGGACAAACACCAGGGGAAAACTGAGGATTTATAAATGCAAGGGAACAAAAGAGCAAACAACATAATACAAATCAGGTGGGGACAATGAAAGATAATTAACTAACGAGAAACGGAACTAAACCAAATAAGGAAAAACGGAACTCAGATGGGTTGACTCGTGACAGTACCTCCCCCTCCCGGAAGGCGCATCCCGCGCCGTAACAATACCACTGGGGAGGGGGGATGGGTGCCCTGGAAGCCGGTGCTGGACAGGGATACAAGGGAAGGCATCCAGGGCGGAACAGGAGACTCCGGCGGCCATGGCGGGTCAGGGGACTTGGGAGGCCATGGCGGGTCCGGGAGCTTGGGCACCCAAGACGGAGCAGGATTCTCAGGGGAATAGCCCCCCCCAAAAAAAATTTTAAGGGTGAACTTGAGGCCCTTCCACCTCTTAAAGGAATCAGGTGGGCATTCAGGAGGGACAGGTTCTAGGGGGCGCTTGAGCAGCGCGGACTCTTGGGGGTGCTCTGGAAGCGCAGACTCTTGGGGGCGCTCAGGCAGCGTGGGGCTGGACGGAACCAGCGGAGACTCTTGGGGGTGCTCTGGAAGTGCGGACACTTGGGGGCGCTCTGGAAGCGCGGAGATAGGGAGGCGCCTTCGTGGCGCAGGCACGGGGGGGCGCTCTTGAAGCGCAGACTCTTGGATGCGCTCTGGAAGCGCGGATTCTTGGATGCACTCTGGCAGCGTGGATTCTAGGGGGCGCCTTCGTGGCGCTAGGCTGGCTGATGTCTTTGTGGCAGCTAGGCAAAGGACTGACCCTTGGAGTTATGCTCAGTGGAAGATTGTAAGGGACAAATCTTCTTCTCGCAAAACATCCTCACTGCTAGAAGGCGGTAAGAGTATGGGTGAGAGACTGGTGAAACAAACAGAAACATCAAGCGTAGCTACAGGTGGGACTATTTCAATTAAATTCAAGTTTATTTGTATAGCGCTTTTTACGATACAATCGTTGCAAAGCAGCTTTACAGGAAATTAAGTTTCTACTATATATATGCATACACATACGCACACATGCACATATATATATACATACATATACACATACACACAGAAGAAACCCAATATATTTAAGTTATGACAGACTTAACTTGGTAATTATGTGTTGTCTGAGGGTTGGCATCCTCCGTTGCCATCATCTCTTCTCAGGTGTTTGGTCATCTCGGATCTTTTTAAGGGTTGGATCCAGACTGACGCTTCAGTAATTCCTAGTTACCAGGAATCAGAGAAACAGATAGAGACATAATTAGCGTAGCTGCTGTTCTATTCAAGCAAAAATGATTTGTTCAACCCAATCTAAAGAATTATAATATACATTTGATCAGATATAAATGCAGTACAATATTATAAGATGCATTATGAGAATGCTTGGCTAAAGAGATGTGTCTTTAATCTAGATTTAAACAGAGATAGTGTGTCTGAACCCCGAACGTTATCAGGAAGGCTATTCCAGAGTTTGGGTGCCAAATGTGAAAAAGCTCTACCTCCTTTAGTGGACTTTGCTATCCTAGGTACTACCAAAAGTCCATAATTTTGCGACCTTAGGGAGCGGGTTGGATTGTAGCGTGGTAGAAGACTAGTTAGGTACGCAGGAGATAAACCATTTAGTGCCTTATAGGCAAGTAATAATATTTTGTAATTGATCCGGAACTTAATAGGTAGCCAGTGCAGAGACTGTAAAATTGGGGTAATATGATCATATTTTCTTGACCTGGTAAGGACTCTAGCCGCTGCATTTTGGACTATCTGTACCTTGTTTATTGAAGATGCAGGACAACCACCTAACAGTGCATTACAATAGTCCAGTCTAGAGGTCATGAATGCATGAACTAGCTTTTCTGCATCTGAAACAGGTAGCATGTTTCAAAGCTTGGCAATGTTTCTAAGATGGAAGAATGCTGTTTTTGTAACATGGGAAATATGATTTTCAAAGGACAAGTTGCTGTCTAATATAACACCCAGATTTTTGACTGTAGAGGAAGTAACAGTACATCCGTCTAGTTGCAAATTGTAATCCAAGAGATTCTGAGTACTGTTTTTTGGACCAATAAGTAATATCTCGGTCTTATCTGAATTTAATAGGAGGAAATTATTGGTCATCCAATCTTTTACATTTTTAACACAATCTATTAGCTTAGATAGTTCAGAAGTTTCATCTGGTCTTGTTGAGATATATAGTTGAGTATCATCAGCATAACAATGATAACTAATCCCGTATTTTCTAATAATATCACCAAGGGGCAACATGTATATTGAAAATAGCAGAGGACCTAGGACAGATCCTTGTGGTACTCCATACTTTACTGGTGATAGTTGAGATGACTCCCCGTTTAAAAAAACAAAGTGGAAGCGATCGGATAGGTAGGATCTAAACCATCTTAAAGCCTGCCCTTGAATACCCGTATAGTTTTGTAATCGATCTATGAGTATGTCATGGTCTATATTGTCGAATGCAGCACTAAGATCAAGTAAAACTAGCAATGAGGTGCAGCCTTGGTCTGATGCAAGAAGCAAGTCATTTGTAATTTTAACAAGTGCAGTTTCTGTGCTATGGTGAGGCCTGAAACCTGACTGAAATTCTTCATAGAGATCATTTTTTTGCAAGAAGCAGTACAATTGAGCAGACAAAAATTTTAGACATAAACGGCATATTTGAAATGGGTCTGTAATTTGCCAGTTCACTAGAATCTAGTTGTGGTTTCTTAATAAGAGGCTTAATAACCGCCAGCTTGAATGGTTTTGGGACGTGACCTAAAGATAACGATGAGTTAATAATATTGAGAAGCGGTTCTTCTGCTACAGGTAACAACTCTTTCAGTAGTTTAGTGGGTACAGGATCTAATAAACATGTTGTTGGTTTAGATGCAGTGATAAGTTTATTTAGTTCTTCCTGTCCTATAGTTGTAAAGCACTGCAGTTTTTCTTTGGGAGCGATGAATGAAACTGAAGTACTAGACGGTGCAGAACCTACATTTGTTATTGTATTTCTAATGTTATCTATTTTATCAGTGAAGAAATTCATAAAGTCATTACTATTAACTCTTTCACCGCCAGCGTTTTTTAAAAAGTTGCCAGCCACCGCCAGCGTTTTTGATGATTTTCACCTAACTTTGACGGCCCTCAGAATATTTTCTGCTATGAATATAAGAACATGTTATATATCAAAATAAAGAACCAAGTCTCTGCTTTTACACAAAAAATTACATAAAAACTATTTTATTCTATCTTCATGTGTTCATGTTTTATGACCATTTGAACACAGGTGGGTACCATCAAAAATACAACATTTTGGACAAAAAACTGAGAAAAATGCATTTTTATCAAAGTAGTACATTTTCATGCAAAATACATTCAGATGTCATATTCTTTCACGTGTAAATAATTATATGAATAATTTAAATTGCATTCAATAAACAGAACAAACAGACACACACACACACACACAAACATATGATTATACACACACACAGGCTACATACATACATATGCATACATATACTGTACATGCACACACACAGGTCCACACACACACACACACATACGTGCACACACACACACGTACACACACACGTGCACACACACACACACACACACACACAAACATATACATACATATGATTATACACACACACACAGGCTACATACATACATATGCATACATATACTGTACATGCGCACGCACACGCACACACACACACACACACACACACACACACGTGCACACACACAAACATACACATACATATGATTATACACACACACACAGGCTACATACATACATATACTGTACATGCAGACAGACAGATAGACAGATAGATAGATAGATAGATAGATAGATAGATAGATAGAACACACACACACCCCCACCCCTATTCAGATCGACGGATCGGTTATAACTACAGATGTTTCTGTGTCTCTCTCTCTCTCACGGACTACATCGTCCCGATCAGATTCAAAATGGTCAAAGCATGATCTACATAGGCTATGATCTATATATGATCTACATTTTCTCTGACCCTCCATGTATGCCGATCGTCTTCTATTCGCACCCTAAAGACCCGGAAGTCCCGTAACTCATTCAGGAAATGCGCTAGGGCTTCCCTTACCGTAATACACCTAGAACACGGAAAGCCGTAAAAACTCGTCAATGGCGGGGAAGCGTTGTCTCTTAATTGACGAGATATCTCGTCAATGGCGTTGAAAGAGTTAAACTGTGAGGGAATATTTAGATTGGGTGGCGTCTGTTTATTTGTTATTCTAGCCACTGTGCTAAATAAAAACCTTGGATTGTTTTGGTTATTATCTATGAGTTTGTGGATATGCTCTGCCCTAGCAGCTTTTAGAGCCTTTCTATAGCTGGACATACTGTTTTTCCACGCAATTCTAAAAACTTCCAAGTTAGTTTTTCTCCATTTGCGCTCAAGATTACGAGTTTCTTTCTTGAGAGAATGAGTATAACTGTTGTACCATGGCGCAGTACGTTTTTCTCTAACCTTTTTCATATTGAGGGGGCAACAGCTTCTAATGTATTAGAGAAGATAGTGCCCATGTTGCTAGTCATTTCGTCTAGAGCTGATAAAATGTAAAAAAACTGTAACTTGAATGCAATGTAAGTCGCTTTGGATAAAAGCGTCTGCTAAATGCATAAATGTAAATGTAAATGTAAATGTCTAGTTCACGTGTATTTATGGGTACACAGAGCAGTTGAGATAAATCAGGCAGGTTATTTGTGAATCTGTCTTTGGTGGCTGGAACAATAGTTCTGCCCAGACGATAACGCGGAGCCATATAGTTAATATCGGTAATATGCAGCATGCACGATACAAGGAAATGATCAGTAACATCATCACTTTGAGGTACGATATCTATATCAGTAAGATCAATTCCATGCGATATAATTAAATCTAGCGTATGATTAAAACGATGAGTGGGCCCGGTGACATTTTGCTTGACTCCAAAAGAGTTTATTAGGTCAGTAAACGCAAGTCCTAACGCATCATTTGTATTATCAATGTGAATGTTAAAATCTCCGACAATTAGCACTTTATCAACATTAACCAATAGATCTGAGAGGAAATCTGCAAATTCTTTTAGGAATTCTGTATATGGCCCTGGTGGTCTATACACAGTAGCCAGAGCAAGAGATAGGAGAGATTTCTTTTGCATATCTGACAGTGTAACATTAAGTAGAAGTATTTCGAATGAGTTAAACCTGTATCCTGTTTTCTGAGTAACATTGAGAAAATCACTATATATTGTCGCGACACCACCGCCACGACCAGTCTGACGGGGTTCATGTTTATAACAGTAGCTTGGTGGAGTAGACTCATTTAGACCAAAATATTCATTTGGTTTAAGCCAGGTTTCAGTCAAACAAAGTACATCAAAACTATTATCTGTGATCATTTCATTTACAATAACTGCTTTGGGTGCGAGTGATCTAATGTTTAGGAGCCCAAGCTTTAGAAATTGTTTTTGTTCATTTATTTTGCATTTTTCAGGTTTAATCACGATCAGATTTTTTCTAGATCCTACATTAAATTTATATGTTGACCTCACTATTCGGGGAACAGATACAGTGTGTATAGATTGGACAACGCAAGTACTTCTGTCATTTAGGAGAGTAGAGAAAAAGCCATCATAGCAGTTATTTGAGAATTGGCTTACTAGTCAGATGGAGCGTAGCGTCCTGGAGATGTTGTCCGACAGGAGTTCGGCTCCGACTCTGCTGGGGTGCAGGCCATCAGCACGGAAAAAGCCTAGAACGCTCCCAGAAAAGATTCCAATTATTAACAAAGAGCAGTTTCTGTTCTTTACACCATGACAATAACCATTCGTTTAAAGCAAAAAGTCTACTGAACCTTTCGTGTCCTCGTCGATACGTGGGAAGCGGTCCTGACACGATGATCGTCGTCGCGGGCGATGTGCTGCGTACCGTCTCGATCAGGCTCCTGAAGTCCCTCTTCAGTGTCTCCGTCTGCCGCAGCTTGGTGTCGTTAACCCCCGCGTGCAGCACGACAGCGCCGATGCTCTCGTCGCCCTTCAGGATCACGGGTATCTGCGCAGAAACATCGAGAACACGAGCACCAGGGAAACAGTGAGTGTGCACTTTACCTTCAGCTAACGTAGCACGGACGTGCCGGACGATGGAGTCTCGGACGATCACAGCGTTGCGTTCCGTCTCGCGGAGGGGAGCGAAGCGGTTCCGGGTGGAGATCTTGAAGACCGGAGGCGGCGGAGGGGAGAGGTCATCACCCGGGGCCTGGCTCGCGTCTTCCGCTGCTGGTGCACCCAGGGTCCGTGGTGTCCCGGTGCCGGTGTGAAGGACACCTGGGAAGATCGCGTCCTGGGTGCACAGGGCCTGTGCAGAGAAACACACGGAGTAGAGGTGGTGGGAGTGTTAGCAGTGCGCTGTATACTTACCCCGGACTTGTGAGCATCAGCCCAGGATGTTTCCAGCGCGGCTCTCCGCTCTCTCAGCTGGGCCTGCTTCTCCACCAGGTCACGGATCTGCTTCTCCACGGCCTCCAGCTCCAGCTGCACCGAATGTAGCTCGAACGTGTCCTCACCTGCACTCAGAGGTGGACACAAATCCGCCATTTAAGCAAGTAGCAGTGAAACAATGGTAAAGTGTGTAATAGAGTATTAGCAATGTAAGCGAGATTAGCAGCAACCACGCTGGCGATGCTAACTGGCTATAAGCTAATAGCAGACTCGGGAAATCAAAATAAAACTAGTGATAACAAGGCGCTCTGATTGCTTTTGTTGTAGAATGCTATAGGGGATATAATCACATGTTATAGAAACAAAAATGATAGTGTATCTTGATCTTAAGATAGAAAATGACTATTAAGTGTTATGGTTGTGGTCAGGTAGGCCATAAGAAACCCATGTGTCCAAACCTGAATAAAAAGCTTACCAATGTCTGTTATGTTCCCCGAATGATGAAACCTGAACCTAGTATTACACCACTGCCCAGTAAAGTTACAATTCCTGTAAAACTAAATGGTAAAAAGGTTATAGCTTTAGTAGATACAGGATGCACCCAAACTTTAGTAGAAGATGGTCTTGTATCTGCGTGTTCTATTGAATTTGATTGCCCTGTCACGGTAAAATGTATCCATGGTGAAGAACAGTCTTATCCGACCACTGAAGTGTATTTGGGGGTTAATGAGCAGTCTTACCTAATGGATTTATTGTATCCAGGCAGTACTTGTAATGTGGTGTTAACACGGGCAAAATTTAGACAGAGTCAGGAGGTGAATGAGGGAAACCCCTTGAAATGCCTTCCCTTTTATGATTGTGAGATTCCAACCCATCCAGTGAAGCCTGTGAAATCTAAAGTATAGAAGAGGTTAGACAAGTTTCAGGGGACGGTGGTAGAAGTCACAGATGGGGAAGATTCAGAAAAATTCAATTTGGAGTGGTAGATCCCCACTGACATGTCTGAACTGCAGAAAACTGATTCTGAAATTGGTCCCATCTATGCTAGAATGATTGAAAATGCAAAACAATGCAAAGAGATGTTTTTCAAGGGTTCTTCTTTTTGTTTAGAGAATGATCTATTGTATCGTAAGACCCGAAATGTACCACAAATGGTTCTCCCCATGAATGTACTTAATATGGTAATCAAAATGGGGCATACAATCCCCTGGGCTGGTCATTTAGGCCGCCGTAAAATGTACCATCGAATTGGCAAACATTTTTTCTGGCCAGGCATGACTAAAGATATAGCCGAAATTCTGTAAGAGGTGTCCAGAATGGCGAAGCACTGCCCCTCAGGGTCCCCCAAAAGCCCCTTTGATGCCTTTGCCAGTAATTGAGGTGCCTTTCCAATGGCTGGGCATGGATATTGTAGGCCCTGTGGAGAGAAGCAAAGCCGGTAACAAATATTTGTTGGTAATTTGTGACTAAGCAAGCCGATATCCTGAGGTTTTCCCTTTGAAAAACATTAAGGCAAAAACTGTAGCTTTTTGTTTGGTGCAGTTCTTTTCTAGGGTGGGTTTACCCCAGGAGATATTAACTGATAGAGGAACTAATTTTACCTCAAAACTACTGAAGCAGGTTTATCAATTATTGGGGATAAGAGGCTTAAAGACCACCACTTACCATCCAGAAACAGATGGTCTTGTAGAAAGATTTAATCAAACTCTTGTTCAAATGCTCCGTAAGTTTGTGGGTGATACAGGGTCTGATTGGGATCAGTGGTTACCTTACATATTGTTTGTGTACAGAGAAGTTCCACAGGCCTCCACAGGTTTTTCTCCCTTTCAGCTGATATATGGGCATGATGTGCGGGGTCCCTTGTCCTTGTTGAAAGATTCCTGGGAGCAAAGTTCACAGACAGTGAGTTCAGTCAATGTTATTGATTATGTGTTGCAAATGAGGGAGAAATTGGAGAAGATGACTAAGTTGGCAGCAGAACACTTACAAGAATCACAGAGAAGGCAGAAATGCTGGTATGACAGGAAGTCAAAGCAGCGCTCCTTTAACTTAGGGCAGCAGATTTTAGTTATGCTTCCAACAGAAGATAACAAGTTGCTGGGTAAATGGCGGGGTCCATTCAAAGTTATTAAGAAGTTAGGTCCTACTACTTACCAAATTGCTACTCCTGGTGAGTCACGTTCTCATAGAACATTGCATATTAATCTCTTGAAGGAATGGTTTCCACAAAAAGAGTCTTCAAGTGTGAATTTGATTAGATAGGTAGATAGGTAGATGAGGAAGAGGCGGTAGAAGAACAGTATTTATCTGTTAGTCAGGATTCCTCCTCAGTTAATCTTGACCACTTATCAGGGGAACATAAAAAGCAAATTGAAGAGTTATGTGATCCAGAACTGTTTAAGAGTACTCCTAGTTGTACTACACTCGTTCAGCATCAAATTGTGTTGAAACTTGCTGCTCAAGTGAAAAGAATGAGTTACCGCATTCCTGAAAGGATGGTGTCAGCATTTACTGAGGAGGTTAAGGTAATGCAGCAGATGGGCATTGTGGAGCCTTCCCAAAGTGAATGGTGTAATCCAGTTGTTTTGGTTCCGAAAAAGGACGGGAGCTTGCGTTTTTGTATTGATTTCCGTTACTTAAATTCGGTATCCAAATTTGACTCTTTCCTATGCCCCGAATTGAGGAGCTTATTGAGAAGTTGGGAAAAGCCAAATTTATCAGCACAATAGATTTATGTAAGGGATACTGGCAGGTGCCATTGGCTCCTGAATCTCGAGAATTGACGGCTTTTCGTACTCCTACAAGTCTTATGCATTTTCGAGTTCTCCCCTTCGGGCTGCACGGGGCTCCCCCTACCTTTCAAAGGTTAATGAATAACATGTTGCAGGATTTAGGTGAGTTCACCGCAGTTTACCTAGATGATGTGGTGATATTTAGTGACAGCTGGAAGAAGCATTGTTGTCATCTTGCAACAGTGTTTCAGCGAATTAAGGAGGCCGGTCTAACTATTAATCCTGCTAAGTGTTCTCTGGCCAAAAGGGAGACGGAGAGATTGCATACAAAAGGACCTATACATTGCCATTAGAGTAAAATTACTGAACCTAAACATAGGAGCCTGATAAAAATGCTCATTTATGATGAAAATTTAAAATGGCACTTAGAGTGCTTTTGCATCTGAACTCTTCATATGTAAATATCCACGTGGGATGTGCACACGAGCAAATGCCCAACACAAACAAAGAGTGAGGAGATCATTCATCACAGCTACTGTTCGTTTCTGTAAGAAGACGTGCTGAGTAAAGGATGGATTTCCCTCGAAAGAAGAACAAGATTTCATCCAGTAGAGGAGATCAATCTGACGAGTAAGTAATGTTTCTTTTTGCATTAGTTAACGTGTTATTGTGACATAAACTTGAACATATTTACTAGCTGGGTTGTTCCCAAACTACAACATGATGAATGCTATGCATCTAAGAATGTTTAGACCATGTTTATTATTAATACTCTGTTCACAAATAGATTTTAATAGCGTGCTAAACAATAATAATTAGTTTCTCAGATATAAAATATCCTTTTTTATAGTACAAAGTACATCCGTTTATAGTACAAAGCATGTGTGAGTCTATGGCTACAGAATCATATCATAGGCTACTATAAAATCATACATACTACGCTATATGACTACAAAATCTATAACTATAATTCCTGACTACAATGTTTGAAATCGAGTAAAACATTTTCAATATGATAGGCAATTCATTGTATTTAAATTTCTTATGGCGCGATGATGCTTTCATGCTCTATATAAAACAATAAAAGTAATATGAGTGTACACTGAAACATGATGTCTAAGTATGTTTTGAACATGTTTATTATTAATAGCCTACTCTGTTCAGAAATCGATTTTAATAACGTGCTAAACAATAATAATTCGTTTCTCAGATATACATTTTTTTTTTTTTTTTTTTTTTTTTACGATAGTACAAAGCATGTGTGAGTCTATGGCTACAAAATCTATACGTGTATATATACAGATGTTCCTGATATTAACATGTTCACAAATGTTTGTTTTTTTTTTTTTGGTTGTTTGTATTTTATTGAATCAGATACCTGCACCACAGATGAATCCTGATGTCTCTTCAAACTGTTTTCCTCTGAGAGGGTTGTACCAACATCAGATGTTCAACTACACTGATATTCTATGTTAAAACAAGCTCCTTGACTACTGATTATGTTTTTTTCTTCTTGAATCTATGGAAAGAAGTAGAAACACTTAAATAACACACGTAAATATCAGGTATGATTTACTTGTTTCACTTGTTGAACAGAATCTGTTGCAGGAATGACTCAAAATCTGTTCACATCTCTATGGTTAGATCAGTGTGCATAATAATGTGTCTTTGACTCTCATTATGTATGTTTTGATTATACTGTGTTGTAAATAAAATACAAATAATTTAAAACACCCTTTTTTTCAATCTCCTCACATTCTCTCTTACCTGCCTCAAAGTCACAGTCACACTGATGTGCCATTAGGGGCCATTAGGGGAGGGCCCTTAATCTCTTTGGTGAGAAGTCAAGACTGATTACTCAAAAGTCTTATTCGGAGGTATTTAGTGTGGGTTTTATGGCCTTATTTCAGCTAAAAAAAATTTCCCCCTTTAACTTACTAATCACACATACTATTTTTTTTCTAAAAAATGCAAACTGTCACAAAGCACGGTACACACAACTGGTGAGTGACAACAAACAGGTTTATTGAAGGGAATCGGGGAATCAGGATCGGGAATGACCAAAAGCAGGTGAGTGAGCAAGTATATGGAGTTCAGATTGCTTAGCTGTGGTTGTGTCTTTGTTTGCAGGTTCGGATAGGTGGTCAAAGTCTTCAAGGGAGAATCGGCAAGGAATCCAATGGGTAAGCTTCGAGGTAGGTCGGGAGCGTGGAGAGAGTCCAGAACTGTCCATATGGTGAATGGTAGACTGGACAATGTGGGGTATGGAAGTGTGTGTGTTTATAGTGGTGTTGATTAGTGTCAGCAGGTGCGTGCAATCAGAAGTCAGGTGACTGTGATCGGGTGATTGTGCTGGGTGGTGACCGTTGTGATGGTGACTGATCCCTGACACAAACATGTACATCTATCTTGGTCACATATTATTGTAGCACAGTTTGTGCTGAATACAAAAATAAAATACATGTTGGTCAATAGTATGTTTTAAGTAGCTGAAATAAGCACAAATATCAGGGCATGTCAAAACATCTCAAGGGCCCAAAATGACCTCAGACCCCAGAGGGTTAATGGGATAATTGTCCACGATCCCATTTAATAAACTGCAAGTGGGATGTGTGTCCACATTCAATAAATGGCAAGGAATCGGTATAATGGTTAAGGGGGACGCGTCCATTTCCAACTTAGTCAATGGGCCCCAGGTTCGTGGACAGTGGAATTTTGGCACCAAACTGGGTGCTTCTAAATCAGGGGGGCCTTCTGAGTGTTGCTATATAGGTTTGATGGAAATAGTTCAAGATTAAAGGCCTTTCATAGTGTCCATAAACCTCCTACCTGGAGCCCATTGAATAGGCTGGAAGTGCGACGCGTCCATTTCCAACCTATTCAATGGGCTGTAGATAGTGTTTTTTTGGACATTTTAAATCAAGACCCATTCATGATAAAAACTTATTTTACTGCATTCAGCATGTCCTCCTGAGTCTATAGCACCCATTTTCCTGACCACTATTTCAGACAATGGAATAAATTGCGAGTGGGATCTCCATATCTCAGCTGTGGAAGGCTCTAGAGCCTACAAACTTGCATTCCTGTCTTAGTCTCAGTGGCCTCTATCAGATTGAAGAAACATTTTTTTTCTGACCAAAAAGGTGAAAAAAAAAAAAAAAAGCTTCTCCAATGTTCTTGAAACTCTGGATTCTGATAGAGACTAAGGCGCTGAGACTAAGACAAGCTGTACAAGCTGTATAAGTATGGGAGTTGCTTTGTTTTTTTGTTTTTGTTTTCTGGACTGGTTTAATACATTTTCTTCTTTTATTATCTGTTGCCAGTGTTGTTACTGTTGTCATATTGTGTGTGATTTTAATTCAAGAATACAAAAAACAACAACAACAAAATTGGGTTCATTTAACCCGGCAATATAGTAGATTTCAAACAATATTTGAATTAAATAAAACAGCCCACCATGATTATTGTTATATTACCTGGTATATAATGTATGACCTACTGTATAAACAACAATCGTTTTAGAGCAATTTGTTGTAGCCACTTTATCCTGTAACTACATGGAATAAGGGGGGAAAGAGCACCGCTTTAAATTACAGCCTGCAAATGTTATAATTACCCTGTAACTACATGGAACAAGGGGAAAAAGCACCACTTTAAATTACAGCCCACAAATGTTGTATTTACCCTGTAACTACATGGAACAAGGGGAAAAAGCACCACTTTAAATTACAGTCCACAAATGTAATATTTACCCTGTAACTACATGGAGCATGGGAGGAACAAGTTGGACTTAATCACAGAACAATTATATATTTACATAGTAATTACAGAGACAAATCTTGCACTCATTTTAATTTAATTGTTTGATGACCAAATTAAACCCTCTACTCTACATTTCACTAGATGTCCAGTTTTGTTGTTCAGTAGGAAATCTCCATCATATATCCTTTAATAATAGAATATGTACCCCATGGTTAAAAATACCTAGGCCTATAATAAAATACCAATGTAAAAATATAAAAAAGTATATCATCTTGTTAAATCACTCCCAAACATTGTTGTTTAGCATAGTAGGTCATACATACCATGTACTATTAATATTACTAAGGGTAACCCCTTAGTTTAAAAATACTTACAGTATAAATGATTTGTAATTTTACAGGTTGTTACCACTTTATTCCCCAAACATCGCATATTATTCTCTTATACGTACACGGAGGTACTGAACAGGTAAACTGTAATTATTAAAAAAAAAAAAAAAAAAAGTTATGCTGTAAATTCTGTTCACTTACACAGTAAATTGCAGGCTGTAATCTAAACCATTACTGGTCACCAGGAAGAAAATTACACAGCAACTGCAATCATATCGAAGTAACACCAAAAACACGCTAGAACTGTTATACTGTGAACAAGCACCAATTTGCTTCCAATTTCGAGCATTTGTCACCGATTTCCACAAAACTGTCAGTGATTGAAATTCGGGGCTAAAATCATGCAGTGTGTGCCCGGCATAAGTTTTCCATAATTTTTTTGTGAGCAGTATGTATACCAGCACTTATTTTAGTCTTTAGCATATGCCTTCACTTTTTTTCTTGTATAACGACACTTCTAACACCTAACGATGTAATTTCACTTTGTTAAAATTAACATGAAATTTAGCAGATGTTGTTTTTTTTTTGGTTACCAAACCTCACTAAATGTCTAACCTAACTAAATGTCTGTTTGTTGTCAATATGATTTGGTATGAGATGTTATGAAATTATACCTTATTGTAATTAGTGTTACTAAACAGAGCATTGTGAACTATGCTAATCATGGAAATCATGCGTATACATGGTTAGAGGATATGTGGGCATATTCTGAAGAGTGAAGATGTCTATATGTGCATAAAAGACTTGAAGGAGAGAGAGTTAGATAGAGAAGGCAACAAAAGGAGAACAATATAGGCATCAGTCTCACTCATCATTATGGCTGCCAGGTACTCAGGTGGTACAGCATTTGGCCCTGGCCGGGGCTCATCAATGTGAAGGGCGATCTCATCCTCTTTGCATCTCTCCTTTCTCCCTCTTGATTAATTGGGTTACAAAAATGCCAGTGGAATGCATAATGCAAGACCACCAACACACACAGTCCTTTCTAAATAGGCTTCTTTTGTCTTTGAGTCTCTCACTCTCCTCTCTCCCTTGTTGTCTCTTGGATACTCAGGATGTGTAACTCCAACTTATTTGCATATACTTGATACTCATGGCAGGCACGGTAACAGAGAAAAAACAAAGAAAGACTATTTAACAATAATAATGATGCTGATAATAAAATGAATTATGCCCTAGGATACCAGGTGGAAAAGACGTAGTATTAAATGTATTAAAAATATACTTGAAATTCAAGTAGTATGTTTATAATACATTTGTATTCCCAACATGCTTATTTGAAGTGCATTAAAAATATACTGAATTGCATTTTAATATATTTCTAAAAAGCATACTTGAAGTACTTTTGTATTAAATATATGCTTAGTTATACTTCTAAGAAATATGCTAAACACAAGCATACTTTTAATATATTCCTAAAAAGTATAGTAGAAGGTATATACTAAAATTAAGCATACTTTTAATGATGTTTTAGTGTATTTACAGAAAACACACTTATGTTACTCTTATTTAAAGTATATTTTATGTCTACTTTGTGTAAGAACATAACAAAATGATTACACTTTTAGTGGGTTTTTAATGTACTTTATAACCTATAATGGCCTACTGCAATATATTTTAAATATTTATGTATTTATAATTTTAATATTTGGAAAAGTACGATATTTGAAAAAAAAAAAAAAAAAACATTTTTTAACATTTACAATGTACAAATGTTGTTCAGTTTTACTTAAAACGTTATACTTTGCTTGATTAGGCTGTTGTCCATTACATGATACATTAATTGTAATAAGCTACTATTGAAATTCCCACAAGGATTTTTAACATCATATCTGAAACGCTCTAAATATATATATATATATATATATATATATATATATATATATATATATATATATATATATAAATATATATAAATTCAAACAACACACTGACTAAACCTGATTGGTTCCAGAACCATTGAACGGCTCTGATTGGTTCGTATGATAATGAGCTCGCACCGCGAGCTTCTAAATCAAATATGATGTGCATGCAAATGTCCCTTGAATGTGAATATAAGTCTAAATTTAAACAGTTATATTATATAGAGCGATCCTGTATCTTTAGAGAACTTGGAGGAAACCACGCAATTCATATGGAGTACTTTAGCGATGTTTTTTGTTATTTTTTGCGATTAACTTTTTGAAACATGAACATCTTTGGTGAATCATCTTTCATTGGAGGGACATAAAGATTTCATTAAAATATCTCTGCTTTTCTTTCAAAGATGAACGAAAGTCTTAGATAGTTTGGAGCATCTTAAGGGTGAGTGATGACAGAATTCAAATTGTTTTGGGGGAACTATAAAATTAATTAGAAATTAGGTATGTTCTTATTTTTACCAGCTTCTGAAAGTGTGTATGTCGTCTGGCTTTTGGAACCTCACTGTGACTGACTTCAGGTAAGTTTTGAAATATAATTAAAGTTATTTGTCTGTACCAGTCGTGTTTTTGACACATGCTTTGGCAGAAAAAAAGGCTTTATAACATGCACAACATTAACATTTTTATTGGCAAAATGAAGTTGTGTATTTATTTCTGATTTCCTGAACAATTTGGCTTCATTGTAATGAGATTAATGATCTTTGAAAAACATAATTATGAACATACGATTATTTTGTCTTGAGCTGATCACCCAACTGTGGTAGTGTTCGTTGATCAAGTTGTTCAAGCTTGACAATCTTATCGCCTTTATTTTCTAATATATATTTCTTATTACAGATAAGAACAAAGATCAAACTGTAAGAAGAGTTGCTTATAAGAGAGCATACAGTACATCTGAAATTGCTGAGGCTGGGAAGGGTTTTTGACTATATTACCGACCAGGGGTGCGTTTCCCAAAAGCATTGTTAGCTATCTATGGTCGTAAGTTCCATTGAACTCTATTGGTAACAACAGAACTTGCGACCATAGTTGCTTTTGGGAAATGAACCCCAGGAACATTGTACTCAGCATATTGTCATTCTTAAAAAGAAAAATCATCAATCATCATTTGCTTTTTAACATTTTTTTTGTGTGTGTGTGTGTGTGGAATATTAACATTTGTTGTTTTTCTGATCAGCTGCTACAGAAGACAAATTGAAATCTGAGTGCAGAGACGGGAATAGTAAGTATATTTTAATATCGTATCACCTCTGTTATAGAGATTTTTGAATCAGGCCTAATGGAGGGTTATTTGGTCAATCTTGGAAGAAAAACGTTAGCAATGTGTCCATTCCAGGTGGCTAATTTGTGCTGAAAAGTCATTCATGTAAAAATCTGTTATACTGTATATTTTATTTATTTTTTTAATCGTGGCAACAGAGGTGAAGAGAGTGTATGTTAGCATTACCACAACAGACATATTCATGCGAAATACCCTAGGTTACGATAAACCACAATTATCGATATACCCTGTAATACTCACAGGTTGCTTTATTGAAATAATTTATCAAATAATATCAGTGAGTTTGTACTTTAACTCTGCTCACTGTAAGTGCTGTTGTTGGACTTCTTCTAATCATATGTTCAATGTAACTCATAGAGTGCTGTACAGTGACAACAGACAAGAGGATAAGAATGGACACTCATATGTCAAGCTTGATGAGGATATTGTCAAAAGGTAAACTAAATTCTAATGAATATCAATGCAAATCATAATACATCATGGATGCAAAACTGTTATTGGCTAATTTTATATCAATAATTTTTCCCTTTCACAGATTCTGTAATAAAGCAGTCTTCAAATACTACAGTGTCTGAATTGCAAGCTGTTAGTTGCAGAAAATGCCAGTCGTACTCAAAGAAGTGACCTCGACCCACCGGCTCCCCCTTGGTCAGTCGTCACTCTACTCCTGCCACAGACTTGCAAGCCGTCTGCTGCGCTCTTTTGCGTCTCACCATCCCTATGCCATCTCCTCGTCCACCTCCAAAACCCCCTCCATCCCTCCCTATTCTGTTGCTTGAACTTTATCATCTTCATCTTCAGTCTGTAGTCACACACAGCTATTCACTTCTGCACTTTGTTTTTCAGTAAATTTTTATTTATTTATTTTTTCTTCAGAAAATCGCATTGTAATTTGTATTTATTCATTGATGTAAAACTCTGTACTTTTCAGTAATACAGTTATAACTGAAATGTTCAACAAATTGATAAGATAGCTCTGCCATAGCATTTCAGTCTTTTTCATTTATTATAATGTTTTTTGTATAATGTTTTAAAATGTACTTGAGTATGTTTGTAGTAATACAAATATACTATAAACATACTTGTATTTCAAGTGCATTTTTAATACATTTAATTGTATGTTTTTTTGTTTTGTTTTTCACCAAGGCATATATGCTGCTGTACTTTTTTTTTTAATGTACTTTATGTACAACAATATATAATATATTAAATTTTTCTAGATATCAAAGTGTGTACGTGTGTATATACTGAAAAAAAAGCAGCTTTATAATATACTAGTAGTGTAATGCTAATGCATTTCTAATGAGTTGAAATACAATTGAAATATATTTGAAGTGCATTAAAACTGTCACGAATCTGGTCTGTGCACTTCCGTTCATTCACCACTAGAGGTCACCCGCTCATCACATGGACTCTTGCACTTCACCATCTAACTACATTTCCCATCATCCATTACTGATCACAGCTGTCACCAATCACTCATTGCTCACTGTCTTTCAATGATGGCTACAGTGTCCCACGATGTTTTTGCACAATTTTGGACACAGAAGGCCACCAAATGGGAATTAAATATTACATGGAGGGATTTATCTATATTTATATCTATAGGGATTTATAAAATATTTAAAAATAAATACGGTGGGTAACTCAGAAGGAGGGTTTACAGATCACTATGTAAGCGGGAGAAGTCTCATATTATGGTCGGTCATCACGATCGCAGATGACAACATGCAGGATCAACACTGTTCATGTATCGCAGGGTGCGATTAAATTCATGTACATTTAAGCAGTTTAATATGGAGAGGCACTGAAATGTAGACTTTCGTTTATGTGTTTTTGACCTACACTGTATCAAGACGCGAACAGTCCGCTATTTAGGTTTGTATGTTAGCAAGGACTCACTAACTTTAACGTTAGCTAGTTTTAGCCAGAGATACTTGCTAAAGCACAAGATAACATTAACGTTCTGCTTGAGCAGATGAAAACTGTAACTTAATGAGTGTATGACAACCAGAAAATGAACGTTTTTATCTTCATTTGTATTGGGGTGAATACTTAGGGACATTTTGCTCTGTTTTGTTTGGATTGAGGAAATGTTATAAAATAAATTATATTTCCCATCCTCTCAGGATACCTGGAATCAGTGTTACAAGTACCCCAGGCACATCATTTTTCCATTTCTGAAGCATAAACCCCATAAAACCGATGCGAGCTTCGGATTCGGTTTCTCTATGGCTTTGAAACCTAAAGATGTCCGAGTTCCGCTCCCCGTGCAACTGATACTCGACTGCCATTGGCTAGTCTGCGTTCGAGGGGAGGGGCTTACCGATAGGTCAGTTGTTGTAAGTGATCAGTCTAGCAGTCATCCTGCATCTTGGATTTGTTCAGTTTGTACAGACATATGCATTATCTGATATTGAGTGATGCTTTTTCTTTTTCTCCCTTTTGTTTCTGTGTCAGTAGCTGCTGCACCCCAAAGGCTCCACAGCACTTGTCACAAGTCTTTGGCTTTGTAAGTATATATTTTTTAAGCTGACTGTCAAACATTTTCTAATTTTTTTTTTTTATTTAGGTTCATTAAATATATGTGACCCTGGACTACAAAACCAGTCATAAGGGTCAATTTTTCTAAATTGAGATTTATACATCATCTGAAAGCTGAATAAATAAGCTTTCCATTGATGTATGGTTTGTTAGGATCGGACAAAATTTGGCCAAGATACAAATTTGAAAATCTGGAATCTGAGGGTGCAAAAAAATCAAAATATTGAGAAAATCACTACCTAAATGAAGCTCTTAGCAATGCATATTACTAATCAAAAATTAATTTTTAATATATTTATGGTAGGAAATTTACAAAATATCTTCATGGAACATGATCTTTACTTAATATCCTAATGATTTTTGGCATAAAAGAAAAATAGATCATTTTGACCCATACAATGTATTTTTGGCTATTGCTACAAATATACCCCAGCGACTTAAGACTGGTTTTGTGCTCCAGGGTCACATATGTCATGCAGCAGTTATTTATTCATTTATTTATTTAACAGTCTAGCACAATCTGATCTGTTTTAAAAGTTATGTATTTTGTAGTTTGTTAGTGAATTTAAATTATTTAATTACACAACATATTATGTGAATAGTGTAATAATGTTCCTGCTACACTTCTAATATTTTTGTGATTGCTTTTTTATATTTTTTTGTCAGATTTGTCAAGATCATCTGAAAAGAGTTCACCTATGCCATGTAAGTAATTGAATGTTATCTTGGAAAGACAAAAAAAAAGTCCAGGGTGCTCAGGGAGTTCAACGAGATGTCTGAGGGTGCTCTTTGGGGTCGGGAATTCAAGTAAATGTAAA
Source organism: Onychostoma macrolepis (assembly GCF_012432095.1). Lineage (NCBI taxonomy): Eukaryota > Metazoa > Chordata > Actinopteri > Cypriniformes > Cyprinidae > Onychostoma > Onychostoma macrolepis. Next base: position 31,979,915 of record NC_081159.1, on the reverse strand, counting down.
AAAAAAATTTAAAAAAAAAGGGAAATCCAAGGCACTCTTCTTCAAAATTATTTAAAAAGCCTTTATTTTGGCTATTTCATAATAGAAAATATAAAAGACATGGGAAGAAGACATGGTTGCTGGAGGAAATCTTTAATAATAATTTTTTTGTATTTTTCAGAGAACCAATGAATTACATGAACAGTTCTTATCCATGTAGGCTATATAGCAAACTAGCTAATATTGTTTTGGTAAATTTTGTTGTTATTAATTAAATAAATACTGGTTTGTATTTCATATACATTACCATTTGGAATCCAGACTCGGGCCAGTACCGGCTAATTGTATAATCTATGCTGGCGTGATTGCGGCCCGGGATGGCATCTAGTGTTTCTTGTCTCAGCCGTTTGTAAGCTCTTTCAGTAGCTGTGGTCTACTAAAAGACTCAAAGGCATCAGGGCTAAAGTGGAGAGAAAAAATAAGCGGGTCTTTAGGAAGTTTTATTCGTCCACAGGCATCTTCCCATTCTTTTCTCCTTTTCTTATCGCTAGGAAAGCAGTGAAGTCTTACATTACATTTTGTTGCCCTTCGACTGAAAATTACAACCAAAAGCCTCACAATGTGGTATCATATCAGTATTTTATTTTCTGAGTTGCATTGCGGTAAAAAGCGCCAGTAGCACACTGTGCAACCATTTGACGTCATCGACGCAGAATGTACTGTGCATGTAAAATAATGGCACCCCCCATAGTCCAAAAACGATTGTCGATTTTTTCAAATAACATATATTTTCATGGGTTTTTTACTACATATTTAAATAAGAGACATCATTTACGTTATATTAAGCTATACATGTCTTAATACCCGGGGATCCCTTTAAGGGTATTCTACAGTCTTTGACACTACCCCGAGCAAAATGATGCTGGATCAACGTAGTTTTGACGCCACGAGAAACATCGATTCTACGTTGATTCGATGTTAGTTTGCTATCTGGGGAGTGTGAACACCTTGCTGCGTAGAGTTTGTGTCATAAACATATTAAATTATTTGTATTTTATGTATTTATGTATGTCTATTTCTATTTGCATGTGTATATAAGTTTAATATAAACTACTTTCATGTGTTACAATGAGTTTACACTGAAAAGTACAGCTGCATTTTCCGAATTTCGGGTGACAGTTGAGAGAGTAGAGTTACCGTGACAACTGCAGCGCATCCTCAGACAACAAAAGAGGACCGCTTGGCCAACCACTAACTCTTGTCTCTGTCTCTTTCATTCATTGTTAAGAGAGTACTACATATGTACAATATATGTATATATATATATATATATATGTATGTATAAATGGATGTATGAACTGGTTAGCTTGCTTTTTGGTTTCAGGAAACAGATGTATGAAGAACAAGAAAACAAGAAAAATAAATGAAATATTCACTGATTCACAATGAAAAGAAGATAATTAAACTAATGTGTATTAATTAATTAAAATTAATGTGTTTGAGTCTCTTTGTTTCACAACAACGTTTCACTTAGTGTTTAGTTTCCTTCTCTATTTACTTTACTTTTGTTTTATTTTATTTTTCTAGAATTATGTTTTGTAGATCTAAATTGACTTTTAGATTAGTACTTAAGTATTTAATCTGTTTCTTTTTTTAAATATATAAAATAAACAAAACTAACTGATCCGATGTTTTGTTTCCTATTTGGAATCAATTTGGAAGATAACACTCTTTGAATTACCCTTATTATTCAAATCAACAGCTCAGTTCACAAAAAACATTTACATTTCAAATACAAAACAAATTCAACTCGTTGTCTTTGTAAGTACAACGTTACAGTCAATAAACAACAAAAACAACCATTAAATAAATGCAGTCAGTTCACAGTTCAAATCTGTGTGTCCGTTTCAATAGAACAGTCTATGAATTTGCAAGAACTGATCTCCGATTTTAAAATTAACAACCCTCCGCGTCCTGTGTGATGCGTGCGATCATGAAATGCAACAGTTCAGGCCTGCCGTCCTGATGAACACAGCAAGGAGCAGCAACATGAATTCTGAAGGAAAGTTTCACAGCAATTCACTCCATTTTCCAGCGCATTTGTTTTCCTCCATCCGGGGAAACTTGAGCAACGAATCCTTCGCGTTTCTTTCAGCGTTTTAGAAGTGTTTGAGACTCCCCAGATAGCACACGTACGTTTGCAAGATGTCTGTTAAAGATCTCTTGATCTGGAAAGCATCTGCTGTCTACAAACGTCTGACAGACGTCTTTCAGGTGTCAGTTTTACATACATTCTAAATCATAAACATCTTAAAGACATCTAATAGACGTCTATTTGGCATCTAAAAGGAAACGTCCTATAGACGTCCTGCAGATGAGCAAACACCCTAAAAAATACGTCTTGCAGATGTAAATGCAGGCATCAAATAGATGTCTCTGAGATGTACGTTACATAGTAAAATTATTCTTCCAAACAAAGTTGAGAAGTATTGTATCAATTTTTTTTTTTTTTTTTAAGAATGGCAGTGTCAACATTCAAAGAGATGTTACAGCATATGTTAACCTTGACAAACCTTCAGCTTTGGCTAGTAAGATTATTCCCTTCAATGAGAGATCACGCTGGAGCCAGTTTTTTTCTAATGGATTAAAATTTAAGGAGCATCTTTCGAATTCATTTTTTGTTATAATAACACATAAATAAGATGTCTGATCTTTGATCTGAATATTATACATTTCTGACAAATTACATTCTTTGATGGACATCAATTCACACTTTGAGAGGTTCAAGAGCAGGCCTGATGCTTTGGAGGATGCTGGATATACTTTAGTGCTAAAGGAACTTGGTTAGCATCTTGCAAAAAAAAGTGTGGTATCATCAGCCAGTTGACTGATGAGTATCTGTTTGTCAGCAATAGAGATACCATGAAGACCACTATTAGAAATATAAGAAGCGAATAGCTGGAAAACTAGTAAAAATAAATAAATAATAATTTAAATTTGATTGTGTTACTACAGTTGTAATATACAGCGGGTAAAATAAGTATTGAACACGTCACCATTTTTCTTAGCAAATATATTTCTAAAGGTGCTGTTGACTTGAAATTTTCACCAGATGTCGGTAACAACCCAAGTAAACCTACATACAAAGAAAACAAAACAAATAAGTTCAGAAATTAAGTTATGTGTAATAAAATGGAGTGACACAGGGAAAAAGTATTGAACATGAAGAAAGGGAGGTGCAAAAAGGCATGGAAAGCCAAGACACCAGCTGAAATCTATCATTAATTAGAAAGCAATCCTGCCACTTGTCAGTGGAAATTAATATTAGCTGGTTCAGTCCCAACACCTACAGTTCCAGGATGATGAAGATGAAACAAGGGTGGACATTTCAGCAAGACAATGATCCCAAACACAGCCAAGGAAACTCTCGATTGGTTTCAGAAAAAGAAGATAAAGCTGCTAGAATGGCTCAAGAATGGGCCAAAATCACACCTGAGCAATGCATGCGACTAGTTTCTCCATACAGGAGGCGTCTTGAAGCTATTACCAACAAAGGCTTTTGTACAAAGTATTAAATAAATTTTAGTACACTGTAAAAAAAAAAAAAAGAAAAAGTTAAGCCAACTTAAAATTGTAAGGCAACCAGCTTCAGCAGATTTTTGAGTTTTCTCAACTTGTCGTTTTAAGTTTATACAACACAAATTTGAGAATCTCCCACAAAAATAAGTTGAGCAAACTCAAAAATCTGCTGAAGCTGGTAAAAAAAATTTTTTTTATTCGCTCAACTTTTTTTTCTTTTTTTTTTTACACTGTAGTTCAATACTTTTTCTATGTCATTCCATTTTATTACACAATTTCTGAAATTATTTGTTTTATTTGTATGTATGGATTACTTGGGTTATTACCGACATCTGGTGAAAATTTCATGTTAACAGTACCTTTAGAAATATATTTACTGAGAAAAATGGTGTAACAGTTATGGCCGGACGCTGAGGTAAGTGACAACCAGTTAGAGTTTATTTGAACAGGATGAGGCAGACAGAGAAATGAGCAGATAACCGGAGGCGAGTATGGAACACTTGGAAAGACCCTGGGCTGGTGAGAGAGGTAGTAACTGCTTTATCTTCCAGAGAGCTGCTGGGGTGACGAGACGAGGGAATCCACAGCGGTACACAAAATCTGAGGACAGAAGATCTGGGAGGAGAGGAGAACACTAGGATGCAGAGACAGGAGGTAAGGTACAAACAGTAAGTATTAGTATGCAAAGGATATCTTTGGAGAGTAATTCTCAACCCAGATAGCACACGTACGTCTGCAAGATGTCTGTTAAAGATCTGTTGATCTGGAAAGCATCTGCTGTCTACAAACATCTGACAGACATCTATAAGATGTCAGTTTTACATACATTCTAAATCATAAACATCTTAAAGACATCTAATAGACGTCTATTTGACATCTAAAAGGAGACGTCCTATAGACGTATTGCAGATGAGCAAACACCCTAAAAAATACGTCTTGCAGATGTAAATGCAGATGTCAAATAGACGTCTCCTTGATGTACATGTGCTATCAGGGAAGGGTATAGAGTCCACGTTGAGTGTACGAGATCGGACAGTGTGTGTGGCTGAAGTGAGGGCTTTTATACTGGGTGAGATGGCTGAGGTGATGAGGTGCAGGTGATCCTGATTAGTATTCGGGTGATGTGGATCGTTGTGATTGGTGGGGCGTGAGTTCCGACCGATCCGTGACAAATGGTGACTTCAATACTTATTTTACCCGCTGTAGAGTTCTTACTGCCTTACAAAAATATTCATCAAAACCATTTTTTTCCGCTGATTTAAATATAAATTTATGTTCAACTGAATCAAAAGCTTTATACAAATCCAGGAAAAGAATAAAGCTAGTATGTTCCAGCAAATCACTATAATTCAATAAGTCGAAAACTAATCTAATATTATTCATTAGTGACCCGTTCTGGCGAAATGAGTCGGAAGTCGCACGGAATAATTTTGAGCTACAGGCAAAAGAAATGAAAAATGTCAGTTTTGGTCAAATTTGAGATTTTCACAAAAATGAGTTCATTAAGCCCTCTTCTAGTGATCCCAATGCTCCAAATAGTAATTAAACATCTAAAAATGATCTTTATTTGTACGTTTTCTGAGAGGAGTACCTTCTCTGCGCACTTCTAGACGGCTGCTGCTGCTTCTCACCACAACTTGTAAGTCTATTGTTGCAAATCGCTGCATTCCAGCTTTGTGAATATTCATATGGAATTCTCCATGACATGAGTCCAAACCAGTGAAATATTATTTTTAAACCCATGCTGACGAAAACAAAACGATCGCGCTGACTGACATTTGCAAAGCACGTGCATAAGACGCGGAAGCGCGCGATCTCCCTAAAGTACATTATTGCGAAATATGTATTGGCGAGATTCACACAGTCATAATTTGTTATGTCTTACATGAACGTTTAGTTAATGGTTGGGGGGAAATCTGATGTGTAACATTATATTTGATCCATGCATTACAGTAGGTCTTAATATAGATCTGTCTCAAATTGAGACTCAATGCTAATCATACATTAAAAGAAAAGACGGAATCACTCGCTGCTCTTGATTAAACTACTGTTTATTTGCATATGTGTTCTTATTTTTAATAACAAAGATAAAATAAAAATAGCTATGTTGTGATTAATAATATAGTAATTATTATTAAGAAAAGAATTGGAGGAAAATATGCAACGTTGCTTGGTGATTTTGCTTTGGAATCTTTAACTCGATTTTTCTCAAAAACAGATCTGCTGCCTCTGTTTCCTTCAAACGGCTGTAGCTCAGTCATTTTTTATCCGATTCCAACAAGTCAAATATCATTTTGAAGTATTTTAATGGAGAATGTGAAAATAAAATTAACTTATTTTTGAAAATATTTTGCCAGACTGAGTCTCATCTAACAGTATCCAAACAGTCTTAAGTCTTTTAGCAAATATTATGGCGAAAATTTTATAGTCATTGTCAGTGGCGTGCATAGACCTCCGGAGGGGCAGGGGCAAAATGGGGGTATGGGTTTTGTCCCCTCGGCTCTGGGTGGGCGATTTGGCAAAAATATCACGATTTTTTTTTAGAAATATCACGATTCACATTAGTATCACAATTTTTGTCATGTTGGATTTTCTATTTTGCAAGCTGTTTGAGTATTACAGCCAAACTAATTTCCCTACTATAAAGACAAAGCCTTTCAAGGTAACAAAATATAAAAAAGTATGGCGGATATTTAGGCCAAAGTAGGTGAAGATAAAAATCGTTGTCATTATTTTATCTTTGCTATTAAAAAATGAGAGCAAAGATACACTTTACAAATACACATAATATATAAATAAAATAAACTGTTTTATTTTCAGGTAGTCAATAGGTGTATTTAGCAGGAGCATTCAAGAAATTGAATGAACAAATATAAAAATAAAACACTATATAGATTGATTCCTATTAAAGCAACTGTATTAAAGTTTTTCAGTCAAGAGTAGTGAGTGGTTTTTCTCTTTGTGTTTGGTGTTTTATTAACATTAAAGGAATAATTCACCCCAAAATTAAAATAGGCTAGTGTTTTATTTTTATACCTTCATTTACTCACTCAAAAGTTGTTTTAAACCTGAACGAGTTTCTTCTGCTGAAAATAAATGCTATTTTGAAGAATGTGTAGAACAGTTGCTGGTCTACAGTGACTTCCATAGTATTTTGTTCCTACTGTTAAAGTCAATGATGACCAGCAACAGTTTGGTTAGCCACATTCTTCAAAATATCTTCTTTTGTTTTCAGCACAAGAAAGAAATTAATACAGGTTTGGGACAACATGTGAGAGTAAATAATGACAGAAATTAAATTTTAGGGTGAACTATCCCTTTAAATACAGTCGGCAGCATGTAGGCTACTGTCCCTTTAAGACCTGCACGCATCTAATATACAGGTACGCATGCGTTTCTCTCAGCTGTTTACCTTCATTTTAGACATGACCAACTGAGTCTATACATAAACCTTGTGTGTTTTGACAGTATTAGCACAAAACATAACTTAGTTCAGTAATCAGGCGCTGTTTGACGGGTCTTTTAGAGCACGCGCTTTGGGTGTATGTGCTCAGAAAAGGCGCTCATCAGAACAGCACACCAGTGACTGCGAACAAGTGCAGTGTCCCGTGAGAGTAACTCTACCGCTGAGTTAACACTGATGTGAATGTATGTGGCGCTGTACAGTATATAGAGACGGCGGCGCCAGAACTGCAGCTGATAAAGGGCAAAGGGCACTTTACCGTCGGACCTCAAAGGGGCAGGGGCTACCGCAGTAAAGATAGTTTGCGGTTCGATATTCAGATTTCTTTTGGCTATTAATACGCAGTGCGCTGTCATAGACACGCAAATAATACTGAATGACATTCTCCATGATTTGTGAATTCAGTTTACAGTGTGTGAGGGGATTAGTAGTGGACCCAAAAAATACAGAAACACAAGTGGATGCGTTTTAGAAAGTTTATTTTCAGTTTCCTTAATACTGGCAAGTCTTCTCCACACCAAGGAGTGGCGACAGTGAGATGAACAATAGGTCAGTGATGGGAATAGACGATCAGAGGAAGCTCTAGAAGATAGCAAGCTAGTTGAGCACTTCCAAGCAGGAACTGGCTTACTGGTATCCCCTGGATCAATACAGCTGACAGGGTTTAGGTGGTCCTTTGAGGTGGATAAGGTGACCAGCTTGGGAATTGAACCCTGGTCTACCACGTGACAGGCAGAGACGCAGTCCACTGTTCCACACGGGACAGTCTACCAGAATGTTCTCGAAGATGTTCTGAGGAGTGATAGTAGAGTAGAGAACAAACAGTTCCAAAGACAACACAATCCAATCTCCTTTATCCTTTTCCAGTCCCAAATCCAAAACAATAATTCCACAATCCAAATCCCGAATCACAATGAACTGACAATCCAGCTTCCAGAGCAGCAGATAAAGGGAGTCAACTTACTGACTCTTGATGGAGGTTCAAGCAGAGAGAGAAAAACAGGTTCCAGGCAGGGTCAAGTTCACACAGGCTTCACAGATCAGATTCAGGAACTGACTGGAATGTTCACCAATGAGCTGATGAGACAATCTGGCAGAGAGGTAAGAGTGAGACTAGCTTATATAGTTAGTGAGACAGGTGACACCAATGAGGATAATTAAAAAGGAATTATGAGATCAGGAACAAGTAGCTGGATGCTGGCTGATGAAATAAGTATCTAGCAGAAAGTGGTAACAGAATCATGACATTACCCCCCACAACAACAGACGGCTCATGACGTCCCACCAGACTGGTCAGGATGATCACGATGAAACTGGTCAATGAGTGAGGGATCCAAAATATACCGTGCCGGAACCCAGGAGCGTTCCTCCGGGCCATAGCCCTCCCAGTCAACCAAATACTGCAGCCCCCTCCCTCGTTTACGAGCTTTCAGGAGACGTTGAACCGTGTAAGCTGGGCCCCATCAATGAGCCGGGCGGGTGGAGGGTCTGGAGGAGGGTACCAATCGACTCTGTCGGAATGGCTTAACACGGGAAACATGGAAGGTAGGATGGATACGAAGTGGTCTAGGGAGTAGCAATCTCACTGCTACCGGGTTGACAACCTTAGTGATGGGGAAAGGTCCCACAAAGCGAGGAGCCAACTTTCTGTTCTCCAGTCGAAGGGCAGATCTTTAGAAGCCAGCCAAACTCGTTGTCCCATTTGATACTGAGGTGCAGGTGAGCGATGTTTATCTGCCCACTTCTTATAGTTGGCAGAGGAATGGAGGAGAGCCTGCCTGGCTCTTCTCCAAGCCAGGTGACAACGCCTCACCAGAGCAAATGCAGACGGAACTGTAATTTCAGATTCTTGAGATGAGAATAGAGGTGGTTGATAACCATAGACAGTTTGAAAAGGAGTCAAGCCAGTAGCAGAGGAAGGAGTGAATTGTGAGCATACTCCACCCATACCATGTTCTTGGCCCATGAAGCTGGGTCCCGAGCACACAGGAGGCGAAGTCCAGTCTCTAGCTCCTGATTGAAACGTTCTGTCTGTCCATTTGTTTGGGGGTGAAAACCTGAGGAGAGGCTTACGGAGATGCCAAGCTGTTTACAGAATTCTTTCCAGAAAAGGGCTGTAAATTGTGGTCCACGATCTGAAACAATATTACGGGGGAGGCCATGGAGACGGAAAACATGTTGAATCATGATTTCAGCCGTTTCCTTTGCTGAGGGCAGTTTGGGGAGTGGAATAAAATGAACCATCTTAGAAAACCGATCCACAACAGTCAAGACGGTAGTATTACCAGAGGATGGGGGAAAACCAGTGACAAAATCAATAGAAATGTGAGACCAAGGCCGTCTTGGTATAGGTAGTGGATGGAGAAGTCCACTAGGGGGTCTCCGAGGGGTTTTAAACTGTGCACACTCAGGGCAAGCAGCAACAAACTCCCGGACATCCTTTCTTAGGGATGGCCACCAGAAGCGCTGTTCCACTACAAATGTGGTCCGAGTAGCGCCAGGATGACAGGACAGGTGTGAGGAGTGACACCACTGCAGAATTCTTGGTCGAAGGGCCTCAGGTACGTATAATTTAGTGTCAGGACAAGCTGATGGAGCAGGAGAATTTCTGAGGCTGTTAATTACTTCCTCTTCGACATCAAGAAGGGCTGCAGCAAGACGGGCAGAGACAGGCAAGATAAAATCAGGATCCTCACCATCCTCCTCCGGAGTGTCAAATTGCCGAGAGAGGGCATCAGCCTTTTGATTCTTTGATCCAGGACGATAGGACAGTGTGAAATTAAATCTGTTAAAAAACAGAGCCCAGCGAGCCTGGCGGGGATTTAGCCGTTTTGCAGCACGAAGATACTCCAGATTCTTGTGGTCAGTTAAGACCAAGAATGGATGTTCAGAGCCCTCCAACCAGTGGCGCCACTCCTCCAGCGCCAATTTTACTGCCAGGAGCTCTCTGTCGCCTATATCATAATTTCTCTCAGCAGGCAAGAGTCGTCGCGAGAAAAAAGCACAAGGATGGATCTTGTTGTCATTCTCCGCTCTCTGGGACAGAATGGCTCCGACCCCTGAACTGGATGCATCCACCTCCACAATAAACTGCCTCCTAGTGTCAGGAAGCATCAGAATAGGTGCAGAACTGAACAGTCCTTTTAGGGTGGAGAAAACCTTGTCAGCAGTTGGGGACCAGTCAAACTTCTGTTTTACCGAGGTAAGTTGGTGTAAAGGTGCTGCCACCGAACTGTAACCTCTTATGAATTTACGGTAAAAATTGGCAAAGCCTAGAAAACGCTGTAGTTGTTTGCGGTTTTCAGGTACAGGCCAGGCTTTAACCGCTTCCACCTTCTCTGGGTCCATTCTGATGTCACCAGCTGACAAAATGAAGCCAAGAAACGAGACCGTGCTAGAATGGAATTCGCACTTCTCAGCCTTCACAAACAGCTGATTTTGCAAAAGTCTTTGGAGTACCACCCTGACATGCTCTGTCTCAGATTTGGAGAAAATCAGAATGTCATCTAGATATACGAAAACAAATCTGCTTAGCATATCTCCTAACACATCATTGACCAAATTCTGGAATACAGCTGGAGAGTTAGTGAGCCGAAGGGCATCACAAGGTACTCATAATGACCAGAAGGGTGTTAAACGCCGTTTTCCACTCATCTCCCTCACGGATTCTGGACCAGATGGTAAGCATTTCTCAGGTCCAATTTTGTGAATATCACTGCTCCCTGTAACAGTTCAAATGCAGAGGAGATGAGTGGCAGAGGATAACGATTCTTGATAGTAATTTGATTCAAACCTCGATAATCTATGCACGGCCTCAATCCGCCATCCTTTTGCCCACAAAGAAAAACCTGCACCAGCAGGAGATGAAGAGGCGGATGAGACCAGCAGACAAGGCTTCGGAGATGTATTCTTGCATTGCCTCAGATTCGGGACCGGAGAGAGAATACAATCTACCCGTGGGGGTATGGTCCCAGGAGCAGATCGATAGCACAATCGTAGGGTCGATGAGGTGGCAGAGAAGTAGCTCGTGTCTTGTTAAATACTTCCTTCAAATCATGATATACATTGGGTACCTTAGAGATATCTGGATAAACTGGATCTTTTGAGTCAGATTCAGATACTACGTTGTTCTTGGTAGCAGAACGGAGGCAAGAAGCCATACATTTAGTTGACCAACCTAACACCTTGCCTGACCCCCAATCAATGTGTGGATTATGACTGTTTAACCAGGTAATTCCCAGAACCACAGGATATTCAGACGTATGAATCAAATAAAATGAAATCTGTTCCTGATGATTATCTATGGTCATCTGTAAAGGTTTGGTCCTTAGAGTCACTCTGTGCAAAAGTTCATTATTTAATGACCGCACAATCAAAGGTTCAATCAAGTCTTCAAACTGCAAACCATGATTCGTTGCAAACTGAATATCCATGAAGTTTGTGTCTGCCCCAGAGTCAATGAAAACACTCACTTCAATCTTCGAAGATGACATCAACAAAGCCTTACAGAGTGGACGGGAGGACGAGGGATTAATGAGTGAGTGGCTCAGCAGCGTCCTCCCCTTCTCTGCTGAGCCGATTCTTTTACTGGGCACTCATTCACTCGATGACCTGAACCTCCACAGTATAGACACAGGTTCTCCTTAAACCTTCTCTCTCTCTCCTCCTTAGACAGACTTCCACGTCCAAGCTGCATAGGTTCTGGAAAATCAGAGGATTTGTTAGACGAATATGTATTCTCTTTAGCTCTTACCGATACAGGGAATTCCAGTAGTGTGATGTGCGGATAGTCTGCCGACTCTCATGAATCTTTTCCTGTTGGCGTTCCTTATAACGTCGATCTAACCTTATAACTAAATCAATGAGTTCATCAAGATTCTTGGGGAGATCCAAAGTAGCCAGGGTGTCTTTCAGTCTGCTGCAGAGCCCCCGATAAAAGGCATCGTACAAAGCAGACTTATTCCAAGAGCAATCTGCAGCTAGAGAGCGGAATTCAATGATATAGTCAATCACAGGCCGATTTCCTTGAGACAAACTTAACAGGTTATTCAAAGTTTCATGTTCAGATTTTACAGGGTCAAAAACTCTCCTCATCTCTCTGCTAAAACTTTCAAAGGAGTTACAACACTCAGTCCTCCTCTTCCACTCTGCTGACCCCCAGGTTCGAGCTCTGCCAACCAATAATGAAAGTACATAACCCACCTTAGCCCTTTCAGATGGGAATGACGATGGTTGCATTTCGAATTGCAGCTCACATTGCATCAAAAAGGCAGCACAATCTCCTGGTTCGCCACCATACTTCTCTGGGGGTGCCACTTTTGATTCTTGATTCACTACAAGTGGGGAAGCAGGAAGTTGAGCTTGATCCAATTCAAGTTCTCTGGTCTTGAGCAGGTCTGCTAAATGAGAAAAACTTTGATTAAGCGCTTGAATACTAGTGGTAATTGTACCAAAGTTCGCCTCATGTTTAGTTAACATGTTCTCAACACTCTCTTTCCAACCCTGCCCACTAGTGTCTGTCGGGTCCATGTTGGCCAGATTGTACTGTGAGGGGATTAGTAGTGGACCCAAAAAATACAGAAACACAAGTGGATGCGTTTTAGAAAGTTTATTTTCAGTTTCCTTAATACTGGCAAGTCTTCTCCACACCAAGTAGTGGCGACAGTGAGATGAACAATAGGTCAGTGATGGGAATAGACGATCAGAGGAAGCTCTAGAAGATAGCAAGCTAGTTGAGCACTTCCAAGCAGGAACTGGCTTACTGGTATCCCCTGGATCAATACAGCTGACAGGGTTTAGGTGGTCCTTTGAGGTGGATAAGGTGACCAGCTTGGGAATTGAACCCTGGTCTACCACGTGACAGGCAGAGACGCAGTCCACTGTTCCACACGGGACAGTCTACCAGAATGTTCTCGAAGATGTTCTGAGGAGTGATAGTAGAGTAGAGAACAAACAGTTCCAAAGACAACACAATCCAATCTCCTTTATCCTTTTCCAGTCCCAAATCCAAAACAATAATTCCACAATCCAAATCCCGAATCACAATGAACTGACAATCCAGCTTCCAGAGCAGCAGATAAAGGGAGTCCAACTTACTGACTCTTGATGGAGGTTCAAGCAGAGAGAGAGAAAAAACAGGTTCCAGGCAGGGTCAAGTTCACACAGGCTTCACGGATCAGATTCAGGAACTGACTGGAATGTTCACCAATGAGCTGATGAGACAATCTGGCAGAGAGGTAAGAGTGAGACTAGCTTATATAGTTAGTGAGACAGGTGACACCAATGAGGATAATTAAAAAGGAATTATGAGATCAGGAACAAGTAGCTGGATGCTGGCTGATGAAATAAGTATCTAGCAGAAAGTGGTAACAGAATCATGACACAGTGTCCTCCGGGCCGAAATCGTTTTTTTTTTTTCGTAGGGATCCTTAATTTTATAATGGCTATAGCTCCAAAAATTGGACAATTGGAAGACTGAAAACGGTGTCATCTTCACCAGCTTGATCTGTGAATTTTTTCACAGAAAAGCTTTTGTCCACAGACCCCTTGGTAAGTCCGCTATAAGGAAAGTGAAAGATAGGCGTTCTTCATGTTTAAACGTCTACTGCCAAATAAACACGCAGATGGCTGGAATAAAAATTATTGTTTTAGCTTGAGTTCCATTTGTGAAAACTTTCACAATCGCATTTTATCGCGTGGCAGTGTTTCTCTTTGCTCTGGCCCCTTTTCTTGTATAACAATGTTATATGGCGCTATTGAATAAAGGGTCATAATTCTAAAAATATAGTCTAAATGTTTTTTAGCCAAAAACATATATGAAATATATGTTGCAAACAAGGAAGCTGAATGAAAAATATTTTGTTAATAAAATAAATACAACTTTTACATACCAAAGCATATTTCTAAATTGGGTTTTTCAGGGGCAAGAAAATGCATTTTGATGGACTGTCAAATGCTTTTAAACATATATATTTCTGTATTTAAAATACATTTTCAAAATATATAAAAAATAAAATAAATGGCCCAAGACGTATTGGTAGAAAATATATTTAAGTAAATATATTTTTTAATTAAAAATATATTTTAAATAATATATTATATATTTAATATATATTTATTATTGTATATTTGCTGTATGTATTATTTACCATATAGGTAAATATATGTTATTTAAGGCAATATAGCAATTTTTCTTTTAAATTTTTTGTATGCTTTTATTTAAATGTATTTAAAATGTAAAAATATATTTTCAAAGATATACAAATTTGGGTCAGCTGACCCTCCTCTGAGTCATGTACATCACTATTCTGATCAGTGAAAACTTTCTGAGGTAAGCACGGGTCAGCTGACCCTACCCTAGGTCACTAACATCACTATTCTGATCTGTGAAAACTTTCACAGTTCAGTACGGTCAGCTGACCCTTCCTGGGTCACTAACATCACTATTCTGATCTGTGAAAACTGTGAAAACTTTCTGAGATAAGTACGGGTCAGCTGACCCTTCTCTGGGTCACTAACATCACTATTCTGATCTGTGAAAACTGTGAAAACTTTCTGAGGTAAGTACGTGTCAGCTGACCCTTCTCTGGGTCACTAACATCACTATTCTGATCTGTGAAAACTTTCTGAGGTAAGTACATGTCAGCTGACCCTTCTCTGGGACACTAACATCACTATTCTGATCTGTGAAAACTTTCACAGTTCAGTACGGTCAGCTGACCCTTCCTGGGTCACTAACATCACTATTCTGATCTGTGAAAACTTTCTGAGGTAGTACGGGTCAGCTGACCCTACCCTGGGTCACTAACATCACTATTCTGAGCTGTGAAAACTTTCTGAGGTAAGCACGGGTCAGCTGAACCTTCCTGGGTCACTAACATTACTATTCTGATCTGTGAAAACTTTCACAGTTCAGTGCGGGTCAGCTGACCCTTCCTGGGTCACTAACATCACTATTCTGATCTGTGAAAACTTTCACAGTTCAGTGCACGGGTCAGCTGACCCTTCCTGGGTCACTAACATCACTATTCTGATCTGTGAAAACTTTCTGAGGTAACTACGGGTCAGCTGACCTACCCTGGGTCACTACCATCACTATTCTGATCTGTGAAAACTTTCTGAGGTAAGTGCGGGTCAGCTGACCCTACCTGGGTCACTACCATCACTATTCTGATCTGTGAAAACTTTCTGAGGTAGTACGGGTCAGCTGACCCTTCCTGGGTCACTAACATCACTATTCTGATCTGTGAAAACTTTCTGAGGTAACTACGGGTCAGCTGACCTACCCTGGGTCACTACCATCACTATTCTGATCTGTGAAAACTTTCACAGTTCAGCACGGTCAGCTGACCCTTCCTGGGTCACTAACATCACTATTCTGACCTGTGAAAACTTTCACAGTTCAGCACGGGTCAGCTGAGTTTCCCTGCGTCAGAAAGTTTTCACAGTTTTCACAGATCTGAATAGTGATGTTAGTGACCCAGGAAGGGTCAGTTGACCCATACTGAACTGTGAAAGTTTTCACAGATCAGAATAGTGATGTTAGTGACCCAGGGTAGGGTCAGCTGACCCGTACTTATCTCAGAAGATTTTCACAGTTTTCACAGATCAGAATAGTGATGTTAGCGACCCAGAGAAGGGTCAGCTGACACGTACTTACCTCAGAAAGTTTTCACAGATCAGAATAGTGATGTTAGTGACCCAGGAAGGGTCAGCTGACCCGTACTTACCTCAGAAAGTTTTCACAGATCAGAATAGTGATGTTAGTGACCCAGGAAGGGTCAGCTGACCCGCACTTACCTCTGAAAGTTTTCACAGATCAGAATAGTGATGTTAGTGACCCAGGAAGGGTCAGCTGACACGCACTTACCTCAGAAAGTTTTCACAGATCAGAATAGTGATGTTAGTGACCCAGGAAGGGTCAGCTGACCCGTACTGAACTGTGAAAGTTTTCACAGATCAGAATAGTGATGTTAGTGACCCAGGAAGGGTCAGCTGACCCGTACTTACCTCAGAAAGTTTTCACAGATCAGAATAGTGATGTTAGTGACCCAGGAAGGGTCAGCTGACCCGTACTTACCTCAGAAAGTTTTCACAGATCAGAATAGTGATGTTAGTGACCCAGGAAGGGTCAGCTGACCCGTACTTACCTCAGAAAGTTTTCACAGATCAGAATAGTGATGTTAGTGACCCAGGAAGGGTCAGCTGACCCGTACTTACCTCAGAAAGTTTTCACAGATCAGAATAGTGATGTTAGTGACCCAGGAAGGGTCAGCTGACCCGTGCTTACCTCAGAAAGTTTTCACAGATCAGAATAGTGATGTTAGTGACCCAGGGAAGGGTCAGCTGACCGTACTGAACTGTGAAAGTTTTCACAGTTTTCACAGATCAGAATAGTGATGTTAGTGACCCAGGGAAGGGTCAGCTGACCCGTACTTACCTCAGAAAGTTTTCACAGATCAGAATAGTGATGTTAGTGACCCAGGGAAGGGTCAGCTGACCCGTACTTACCTCAGAAAGTTTTCACAGATCAGAATAGTGATGTTAGTGACCCAGGGAAGGGTCAGCTGACCCGTACTTACCTCAGAAAGTTTTCACAGATCAGAATAGTGATGTTAGTGACCCAGGGAAGGGTCAGCTGACCCGACTTACCTCAGAAAGTTTTCACAGATCAGAATAGTGATGTTAGTGACCCAGGGAAGGGTCAGCTGACACGTACTTACCTCAGAAAGTTTTCACAGGTCAGAATAGTGATGTTAGTGACCCAGGAAGGGTCAGCTGACCCGTACTGAACTGTGAAAGTTTTCACAGATCAGAATAGTGATGTTAGTGACCCAGGAAGGGTCAGCTGACCCGTACTTACCTCAGAAAGTTTTCACAGATCAGAATAGTGATGTTAGTGACCCAGGAAGGGTCAGCTGACCGTACTGAACTGTGAAAGTTTTCACAGATCAGAATAGTGATGTTAGTGACCTAGGGTAGGGTCAGCTGACCCGTACTTACCTCAGAAAGTTTTCACTGATCAGAATAGTGATGTACATGACTCAGAGGAGGGTCAGCTGACCCAAATTTGTATATCTTTGAAAATATATTTTTACATTTTAAATACATTTAAATAAAAAGCATACAAAAAAATTTTAAAAGAAAAATTGCTATATTGCCTTAAATAACATATATTTACCTATATGGTAAATAATACATACAGCAAATATACAATAATAAATATATATTAAATATATAATATATTATTTAAAAATATATTTTTTAATTAAAAAAATATATTTACTTAAATATATTTTCTACCAATACGTCTTGGGCCATTTATTTTATTTTTTTTATATATTTTTGAAAATGTATTTTAAATACAGAAATATATATGTTTAAAAGCATTTGACAGTCCATCAAAATGCATTTTCTTGCCCCTGAAAAACCCAATTTAGAAATATGCTTTGGTATGTAAAGGTTGAAACTAAATATATGTATTTTATTAACAAAATATTTTTCATTCAGCTTCCTTGTTTGCAACATATATTTCATATATGTTTTTGGCTAAAAAACATTTAGACTATATTTTTAGAATTATGACCCTTTATTCAATAGCGCCATATAACATTGTTATACAAGAAAAGGGGCCAGAGCAAAGAGAAACACTGCCACGCGATAAAATGCGATTGTGAAAGTTTTCACAAATGGAACTCGAGCTAAAACAATAATTTTTTATTCCAGCCGTCTGCGTGTTTATTTGGCAGTAGACGTTTAAACATGAAGAACGCCTATCTTTCACTTATAGCGGACTTACCAAGGGGTCTGTGGACAAAAGCTTTTCTGTGAAAAAATTCACAGATCAAGCTGGTGAAGATGACACCGTTTTCAGTCTTCCAATTGTCCAATTTTTGGAGCTATAGCCATTATAAAATTAAGGATCCCTACGAAAAAAAAACCCCGATTTCGGCCCGGAGGACTCTGTAAACTGAATTCACAAATCATGGAGAATGTCATTCAGTATTATTTGCGTGTCTATGACAGCGCACTGCTTATTAATAGCCAAAAGAAATCTGAATATCGAACCGCAAACTATCTTTACTGCGGTGCAGGGGCTCGAGATCACTTTCAGATACAACCTTAACATAATTAACTGAGTCTAGAAATGAGGATGCTGTCTGCTCAGAATACCTTGAACTATAAAGATTCTCATAAAAACTGGCACTAGTTTCATCAATACATAGTTGTTCAATTGTTGAGAGGGTAAAATTACACCTTTCAAGCTTAAAAAAAAAATATGCGGAATTGAGTTCTCCCTCTTCAAGCCACCCCTAGCCTTTGATAAGTATAATTCATCCAATTTCATTTGCAAATATGCAATTTCAGATTTTTCCTCCAGAGACATGCAATCAAAATTATTAGACTGAAATAATTTCATGATTAGGTTGTCTTCAAGAACATTTATTTTTTGGCTAAAAGTGTTCCAACTTTTCTTAAATAAACACCCATCTCAAGAAGCTCCCAATTGGTACCAAAATAATTTTGAATTGTGGCTGCTTTCCAATAGCTAGTAATTAATTCTTTAATTTTATCCTTTACATCTGGTAATTCTAACAGTGAACTGTTAAGTTTCCACAAAGAAGCTCTGCATTGGCCTGTTACATAATCTGCCATTAAAGGATTATTAATAAAGATTTTGTGGTTGGTCAACGGGGTACATTGAATGCCGACATTCAGATCAAAATTTGACATATATTTTGATATGAGCCAATAATCAATACGAGATTGTCTTGATCCACTTTTATTGGCCCAAGTAAATTCTAAATTGATAGGGAATCTCTCTCCAAATGTCCACCAATTCAAACTTATCTATTAGGTCTAAGAGTGCAGGACTAGAACAAGCTGTCCTTTTTGGAGGATATCTGTCCAAATAATTATTGATTGAAACATTAAAATCTCCTCCTAGAATGAAAAATTGGTAACACTTTACTTGAAGGGGTGTACATAAGACTGACATGACACCTTCATAATCATGACACATAATCATGACCTTAAAATGTCATTAAGTGTTAATACTCTGTCAAATAATTTTATAACATTGTCATGAATATTTTTCTTGACCTCAACTACAGTGGTACAAATTGAATTTGTCATTAAAATGTCATTAAGTGTTAATACTCTGTATTTTATAATGTCATGAATATATTTTCAATATTTCAAATGCTGTAAAAAGATGAACAAGTGTTAGAGAAATTAATAATAATAATAATGATTAAAATTGATAAAATTATATTTTATTGCATTTGAAGATCGATTCACCCAAAATTAAATGAAAACAGTACAATGGTGGTTTAAGCTATCGCAATGGATTATGGTTTCTGCGCTGATGACAGCTAATTTATTCACTTTATATCTTCAAGACTTACATCCTCATGCACACACTGTATTTGGGTACTTGCAAAACTTAATTGTAAACTTTAAAGATCATGATTATGATGTTTTAACTGACTGAAGTTATGATTGCTGACTTTATATATTTGAATGTATTTTCATCCCGGCCCGGGACCATGGATTATATCATTACGTCATCGCGAATGACGTCATTACGTCAGGGCGTAAAAGAACCGATGATCCGGTTTTTTGAACCGGTTCATTGAAACGAACTGTCCGAAAGAACCGGTTCGCGGAAAAGAACCGAACTTCCCATCACTACTCACGTCCCATTAGATTACATGGAGAGGGCGGGGTTTATGACCTATACTGCAGCCAGCCACCTGGGGGCGATCGAGGCGCTTTGGCTTCACTTTCAGGACACTTGCGGCACGCTTGTTTTACGTCAACGCCCCACACTCCATCCCAGTAGGTGTCGAAAATGCACCAACAGTTGTTTTGACAACCGCCGTAAAAGTCTAGAAGAAGAAGGGAGCAGCGTGAGCTGCAGGAGCAGCAGCAGCAGAAGAAGAAGAAGAAGAAGTAGGCGCCAAATTTCAACGTTCTGAGCAGAGTTTGCTTTCACTTGCCGGGATACAGATTATATGGAATAATTATTGAGTATTTTTAATTGTTATTATTTTTTTTTTATGTAACTGTGCTAACGTACATGACAAATGGTTTAAAAACTCCCGCGTCATTTTGGACATTTTTAATTAAACTGGCAGAAACGCAGAAACATTTGCCTGTCAAGAATGTGGAATCACGTCGAACTTCTTCTGAACGAGGATACTAACACAGTCCGTCTGTACAGCGATGTTGAACAAGAGTCCGGAAACGCTTTATATCAAGTGGATACCTTGGTTAAACTCTCATCCTCCGAAAAGGTTAGCACAAACTGTATTTTGGTAATTGCGCGAAAAAAAGTACTGTAGTATTACCATATTTTGGAACCGTAGTAATGACAGCGTGGCTTTGAAGTACCTTGTATACAACATATGATTATGATAGCAATTATTTAACAGAGCTTGGTGTATATCATCGCATTTAATAATATGTGTATTAATATGTTCAATACCTTGTTTCGTGGTTTACACTGTTTACACACACACACACACACACACACACACACACATACACATTCTGACCAAACGATGTACCGCAGGCCGGTCTCCACAGTGTCAAAAATGTCAGGTTTTACTATCCTTGTGGAGACATTTGTACACACACACACACACCTATCTGTCTATCTATGTATCTATCTATCTATCTATCTATCTATCTATCTACACACACATGATTTATTACAACTTACAACTTTTTTATCATTATTATTGTTCTTATATGCTCCAGGTGCTGTCTAATCCAAAGGTCTATGCCTTCAGTACTCCAAATTGCTGTATCGTTGTGGCTGACACTGCTGTGGTTCTCTTTGATCCTGGTTTTCAGACTGTTCTGAATCATTTCTATTTTGGTAACACACGATCAATCAAGTAAAGTTAGCATATACTACTCTTCGAAGTATTGTTTATATCTTTAATTAATGTGTTCTCATGCTTAATTTAGATACTGTAGTAGATGCAGTTACTACTTGCCCCCAAGGACAGTTTCTTCTGGTTGGAGAGAGAAGTGGAAGTCTGCATATCATATATGTCCCTCTGAAGAAGACAGTGCTGACTCAAGTAAGTGCTCACCTTAATAGAATTGTAATAATTGCTGATTTGACTCTAGTAACGTAGAACTGTTGTGATACCTAGACTATGCACAAACAAACCCCGCCTGATGGTGATGAGACAACCTTCAAGAGACTAATACTACATGAGACACCTGGTTCTAAAGGTCAGTGTCTGTAAATGCTAATGAATACTAATGTAAAATAAAGATGTAAATATACATAAATAGCCATGGCCACTAACAGTGTTATCATAGTCTGTACTTTTTATTATCATCATTATTAGCATTAATTTATTATCATTAAAACATTTTCTTTTTTTCAGGAGTGTATGATCTCTTTTTTATTATTAATGATGGTTTCCTACACGCATCCAACGTTGCCTTGGGAAAAATCCAGAGAGCGATTGAAAACATGGATCTAATGGCCTTAAATAAGGTTGAGGTTTCATTTAATTTAATGTCTCTAAAGTTTCTCTCACATGTCTTTTATTAAAGGGTTAGTTAATAAAAAAAAGTAAGATTTAATGGAAAGCCCATTCCCCAAAACTTCGATGCTTTAAAGAAGTTCATTAAAAACATTTTAAGAGTAATCCCTTTGAATCCACCTTTGTAATTTAAGTTTTCTGAAGGTACACAATAGCTTTATCCACTTTATTTGTCACTTATAACTCATCTTCCAGTAATTTTAGCGAGTACAAAACAACTCGTTAGCTGCTTTATACTGCAAACTATTTTCTATCTTATTATTTTAATATGTTTCTGTAATTGAAGAGTTCATTTGCAAAAACGGATAACTCCGTTTTTTACAATATTCAAAAAAATAACTTTTTCATTGTGCATTTCAGTTAATCTCAATCAAACTGCAGTTGGGTTATTTTGATTAGGTTAAAAACTATCACAATAAAACACAATAAAAACATGATTTTTGAAAAATTAAAAAAATGGAGTTATCTGTTTTTGCAAATAAACTCTTCAATTCTAAACACACAGGTTTGTTGTGCAAATAATTTTGCCGTTTACTGCAGTTTACTATTTTTAGTTATTTACCTGTAGTGGCTAATGTATCTGAAGTCTCACACATTCAGAGAAAAGAGCTTTAACGGTACTCCCATGCTGCAAAATAATGTGGATATGTTGAACAGATTTAATTTAGGCTTGTTCTCACAAATATAAACGTTGATCAGTGCACATAGATAGAGGACTTTGAATATGGTCAGTGTTTAGTGTGCATAAAAGCTAAAGTTAAATCAAATCTGTTTATCATTTAAAGTGATTGTGTCTCTTCAGAAGATTTGGATTAAACCATTTGGATTAAAATTGACGTGTTTTACAATTTAAAAAATTTTTTTTCTTTTTTACTTTTTTTTTTTTTTTTTTTATCTTAAACCCAATTCAGGCGGTAATCATTTCTCATGGGACATAAGCTATTTTCAACATTTACAGGGGTTCGTCTGTGATTTTTTTTTTTATGGCTGTGCAAATCCAAAATGTCTGTTTTTCTCCCACCACCCTCGTAAAAATCCCTGACCAAATTACCTACTGTTTTTGACAAACACCAAGGTTGTGTGGTATTTTAATTGCCGTCCAAATCCACATGTCTGAGATTACAAGAAGAAATTGATTTTCTGACCACTGCTGAACACCATACGGTAACTGTTACACTTTGCTGCAGGCAATTTGAAGATGTACACTTTGTCAAGTCAATTCACTATTATTTGTATAGCGCTTTTAACAATGCAAATTGTGTACAGGATACAGACTGGATCTGGGTGGCTATGGTGACCTCAGAATAAGAAAGAAACAGACTAATATTATCGTAGATGCCATTCTTCTAACGATGTAACAAGTTCATTGGGTGTTTTGGGAATTGTTCCCGGTTCCGGTTGACCTAATTAATGCAGCCTAACAATCCTTTAACGGATTTTAATGATAGAAATGCGGTAGTGTATTTTGTGTAAGCCAGGTTGAAGAGATGGGTCTTAAATCTAGACTTTCTGCTTCCCGAACAGTGTTAGGTAGATTGTTCTAGAGTTTGGGCGCTAAATAGGAAAATGATCTCCCGCCCACAGTTGATTTTGATATTCTAGGTATTATCAAATGGCCAGAGTTTTGAGATTGCAGTATACATTGCAGTATACATAACATGGCAATTCTACTAAAATGCTGTAGAATTTGTGAATAGTCTGTAAAATCGGCAAATAAAATATGTGCATCATAACATCATTCAGACCAATAATGTTGACTGCATACAGACTTAAAGATATGAAGCTTTATTTCCAAAATGATGCATTTTGAGTTTTAGACCATAAATAGACCATAAACATTACAGATAATCTCAGTTTACTATTGGTTTACACGCACATATCCTAAAAACTAATACTGTCCAACTGATATGTTGCAAATCGGTGATTTTAGGTCAAAGTTTTGGTTTGTCAGTCAATGATGCCCTCTATTGGTAGGGAATGGCGTATGACTGCTCGAACACTTCTGATGACTTCACTGTCCGAAGGCAGTTAACAACACAATAAGCTATCCAGTCATTTATATAAATCAGTGGATACAAGGCCAGATCAAGGAAAATGAGAAACGGGAAATAAGACAAAATTTGTTATTGTTTATCTTTCAGATCCAAGATGATATTCTTATAAACTTCTGTTCAACTAAAGCGATTCATGAAGATGGGTGCAAGTCGGCAGGTCTGGTCTGTTTTGGAAGCACAATCCACCTTCTGATTGGGGTAACTTTGATTCTAAATCTCAAACTCATCTGCATGTTTCCCTAATAAGCATTTTGTCCTCATTTCCCAAAATGAGCTGATGCTTCTTTTCCTTCCAGCAATGTGATTTTCTTTGGTATAATTAGATAACATTTAATTTATGAAAGGAAGTTCAGGTATTACAGCTGACAAAAACAGGTGAAGAAGGTACTGGATACTTCAATATTAATATCATTTTTATATATACAGTATGTACAGTGCTGTGAAAACGTTTTTTGCCCCCTTTTTAATTTTTTATTTTTTTTTGGCAAATTTGTCACATTTAAAAGATTCAGATCATCAAACAAATTTTAATATTGCACAAAGATAATGCAAGTAAATACAAAATGCAGTTTTTAAAGTGCCCCTATTATGGGTTATGCAAGGTTCATATTTTGGTTTTGGGAGTCCCCAAGAAAAGGGTGACATGCATGCAAAGTCAGAAAAATACGTTCGTTGTCTTAAAATATGCATTTATTTTTTCCTTTTTTGCTCACGACTCCCAAACGGTTCGTTCAACGATTCATTTTTCCAAACCCCTCCTTTGCGTGACACTAATCTGCTGTGATTGGTCCGATGACCCAGTCTGTTGTGATTGGTCTTCTGTGTGCAGCACATGTCAATAACGGAACGTCCATCGCCACTTAGCCCACAGCTCGGTGGTAAACACCCAAACAGCCATGGTATATGCGTTAGCCCAATGCAGAAACGCATTGATAAAGCACTGCAGTTTGTACACCAACATATTGCTCTATTCTTTATTAGAACTCCAAGTAATAACAACAACGACAAACATTCACTATTCATCTACACATTTTTAGACAATTGTGAGTGTGCAGATATTGCTGTTAGCCGGTTAGACGGAGACCTACAAGCTGTGTGGAGCGAACACAACACACACACAACTAAATACTAGGGCTGGGTATCGTTCAAAAATTTTCGATACCGATACATTGAGTTCGATACCGGTTCCTGAACAATACTTTTTTCGATACCAATTTTATAAAATCAGTTTTAACAAGATTACATTATCTCAAAAAACTATTTTTTCAGCTTGTTGACATTTATACAGACGCAAAGCCTCATCTCCTGAGCCACTGCACAGAGGAGCAAAATATATCCGACACAATAAATCAGTGCAAATAATTTTATAATTTTTATTTTCATAATTTCTATTCATTTATTCTAGGTTGTTAAAAGACTTCAAGAAATTGAAAATCTTTATCCACTTTCATAAGTGGTCGTTTTATTTTCTTTCACCATATGTTTTATTGTTATTAAATTCTGGTGTAGTCTGTTGAATTATTTGAATGCTTAAAACAACTTAGTTTATTCAAATTTATTCTTAAAATAGCCTTATGAAATGTTTTATTTTTCCTCAGAAATTCTGTGTTCTGTATCTGTACATTAATTTCATTTATCTTTTAAATGATTGAAAATCAAAGTTATTTATTTATTTTGGCAAACAAAGGGGGTTTACTATTAAAATTAAAACATGGAAGAAATGTTGTGTGATCATTACTAAAAAAAAATAAAGTTTTAATAATTTTAATAGTAGCCTAGTAGTAGCAGTATGTTCTGTCTGCTGAACAATAGTACTGTAATATATTTCTGCCGCAGTGTCTTCCAAGTTAAACCAAACTTTTATTTTGAC
The DNA here is from genome assembly GCF_012432095.1 of Onychostoma macrolepis. Lineage (NCBI taxonomy): Eukaryota > Metazoa > Chordata > Actinopteri > Cypriniformes > Cyprinidae > Onychostoma > Onychostoma macrolepis. Next base: position 31,954,400 of record NC_081159.1, on the reverse strand, counting down.
GGGTTGCCGTGAATACCTTACAGTTCTGTGTGTATATGATATGACGCTAGTTTTACTCAAATCAAACGGTAAAAATGCTCATGAAGTGACTCTCAGAGCAGTTCTGGAGATGTTGTTCATGTGTTTATGTCCTCATTTAGTGAGACGGCAGACGCTGAAATCACCGTGAGCGTCATGCGCGTTTCAGTCTGTGTGTAGTAGCAGACTGCTCCATACGCTTCCGAGTCACTCTCGCGGATGTCAAACACTGATTGATCAATCTGCGCCGCGAGTGTGTTCTAGTCGGACACACCTAGGCCTCACTGACGTTGATGAGATTAACCCCTTAGGTATCGAAATTTGGCACCGAATGACAAGACGTTTTTCGATACTCGGTGGTATCGAGGCAATTCGGTCGGTGCCTAAAAAGTATCGAAGTCGATACCCAGCCCTACTAAATACGTATTTTGCATGCTACAGTACAGAGTACATGACAGCAACAGTTTTAAAAGAATTACTCCACTTTCAGAATAAAAATTTCCTGATAATGTACTCACCCCCATGTCATCCAAGATGTTCATGTCTCCCTTTCTTCAGTCGCAAAGAATTTTTCAGTCACAACTTATCTAGCAAAACCATCTGTAATTTTTAACCACAAATGCTCGTCTTGTCTAGCTCTGCGAGGCGCATGCGTACTTTGTCTGTGTACAACGGTTCAATACAGGGTATGTCTAAAAACTCCCAGCACTTTTCTCCTTCAACTTCAAAATCGTACTACATCGTTGTTTTACCCCTTTTTTTGTTGTTGTTGTTGTTTTTTGGGGGTTTTTTTGTAAAGGGTGTTTGACCCTCCTTGCACGTTCACTTTGTAAACACTGGGTCGGTGCTTCTGCAGCGATGTAGGATGATTTTGAAGTTGGAGGAGAAAATGAGTTGGGAGTTTTTCGACATATTTACCCTCACAGTGCAGAGCACAGCATCTTCTCCACAGGAATCAGTTATGGTGTTTGAGGGAGGGGAGGTTCAAGTTTTCCCAGGTCTGCACGTGCAACAAGTGGGCGGGAATAAATATGCTAATGTTTCATGTTGATGTCACCTTGAAACAGCTAAAGATTCGTTTTAAAAACGACTCGTTTTCATGACTCTGAGTCGACTCTTTCTTTTGAAAGACAATAACGTTGAGTTATGCATATAACTACTGTTCCCAGAAGGAGGGAAACGAGATACCAACACATGACTATGGGATATCGCGCTCTTGCGCCATCTGCTGAAGACACCTCTAATCACGCCTGAAAGGCCAATGACACATGACGACGTGGGCGGGGCTACCTGCCCACAGCATATAAATGCGGTTGCATGCGTCCTTTCCTTTAAGTCCAGCTCTTCACCAAGCCTCCGACTACGCGGGGCCCGGAGGTGTTGTACCTCGTTTCCCCCCTTCTGGGAACAGTAGTTATATGCATAACTCAACGTTCCCATTCAGTCGGTTCACTCGGTACAACACATGACTATGGGACAGATAGTAGCACTGTCACATACCCCTCGCTTCTTACGGGAGTGACGGCCCCTGGCTTGAGCCTGCTGCGGTGATCATAGACCGAGCCACTGTCGCTGCAGTGACATCTAGCCGGTAAAAAGGAACAAATGTGTGTGGGGACGCCCAGCTAGCGGCCGCACAGATGTCCTCCACAGACACTCCCCTAAACAGCGCCCATGACGCTGCTATGCCCCTAGTTGATTGCGCGCGCACCCCCTCAGGCAGGGACAACCCTTTGCTCTTGTACGCTATCGCAATCGCCTCTAGGGCTGCAACTAACGATTATTTTAATAATCGATTAATCTGTCGATTATTTTTCCGATTAATCGATGAATCGGATAAAAAAAAAAAAAGCATTCATTTCCAACCCTTTATTCAAAAACAGAACTAAAATCTTTAGAAAGTGCACAAACATGTTGCTCCTTGAACATCCCTGAGCTGTTATAATAATAATAAGATAAAATAAAAATGGACTAACACAAAAAACATACACATGTATGCTTTACATCTGGGGGGGGGAGTGCAAAAAATTAAATAATTTAACAACACTGCGTCGTTAGCGTTGGTATTGTATCAGACACCTGCACTTAACATTATATGAAAATCAAGCTCAAATGGAGTTAATAATGTTTTTGACCAGAGAATGACGGAGATGGAGTGTTTTGTCTGTCGTTAGAACGGCTGTAACTGTTATGCAGTGCATAAGTGCATTAAGTGCATTATGCTTTCATCAACTTTTACAGGTTATATAACTTTGATTGTAGCTATATGGGCGCTTAGTTTTTTCTTGTTGTTTAATACACTTGGCCAAAATCTCAAATTAAGCGCTTATGCACATAATGCACAGGATATTTAAAACGTATATAGACAGCAAATAACTAATTCTTCTCCACTCTTCAAACACACAAAAACATTATCCTTTACTGACATAGTGTTTGAGTAAAGAAAACGCTGTACTATTCAAACACCAATTATTTATTCACCCTTGCATTGCGAAAAAGCAGAGATCTCATCTTCTCCAGGCTGTGCGCGGCGTCAATCTGAACGGAGGCGGGTGAAGTTACGAGGTCTCGCTGAGAGCTCGATGATCCAATGGCGTTACAGTTTTACTGACAAGTTATTTTAATGCTTATAATTGGTTTACTATTTTTAAAACTCTCTGATTTAAAATAATAAAACGAATTATAAGCGACTCAAGTTTGGATAATTTTTCACAGCACCTGACTGGGCTAGGGTATGGCAACTGCCATACTCTGCCATACGCAAACGCCGCCCCTGCTCCCACACCTTGGATGACTTGGGTCGCACGGATTTCTCTGCCTCCGCCATGTATCTTTCCTCTACCTCCGCTCGTTTTTTTTTTTTTTTTTACTTTTTGTTTTTTATTTATGAGGCGCCAAACTCTGCTAGCATCCGTGCGCGAGAGAGACCGAGTGTGTTCACTCCGCTCCACGCTCAACTAAAGTTTTTTTTTTTTTTAAATAAATCAAACGTCTCCGCGTCGCGCGACACAACGAATCGATTATGAAATTCGTTGCCAACGCTTTTAGTAATCGATTTTTATCGATTTAATCGATTCGTTGTTGCAGCCCTAATGACAGAAACTACAGCTGATAACCCCACTGAATCGAGCGAAGAACCCATGGTGTTGGTGTGCATGCGCGCCACTGCTTGACACAGACAGCGAGGATCCCCGTCATCCCCTGGGAAATCCCTTCCCCCGCCCGCACATGCTGGATATGACATATCACTGCATCCTTTTCCCCCTTCGGCATATGGCCAAACTGTGAGGGTAGCGGTTGTGAAACATTCAGAATTTCTTGACCAATCAACACATGAGGCATTGTATGCTGAACACAAAATTTCTTTATTGAAATCAAACTTAAAGTTGGGCCCGCCCACTTGCAGGACCCTTTCTGCGCTGCGGGAAGAACGTGGCTGCCTCTGTGCCGACATTCCACCCTCTTTCGCGGGCTAGGGACCGGACGGCCCTTTCCTTCCCGAAGAGAAACCTCCCCCTTTCGCCGGGGGCGGAGGCCTCTTTCCTGGTCCCGCCTGCTGCTTGAACTGCGCTCGCCCCGCTCCCCAAACGGTCGGCCTTGGTGCTGCCGCTGGGGCCGGCCTCTTGGCCGGAGGCGGTCGGGAAGTTGCCCTGCCCCCTTGGCGTGCAGCCGACTGCTCTGGCCTGCTGAACCTCCGCGGCATTGAGCCCTTCAGCGATTCCGCCTGTTTTCTTGAGTCCTCGAACCGTGCCTGAAATGCGCCGAGGCCTTTCCCGAAGAGCCCGGAAAGAGAGATCGGAGCACCGAGACAAGCATTCCGATCACGCTCAGGCAGGTTCGCTAGAGTTAGCCATAGATGACGCTGCGCCACCACAGTACTGGCCATCGCATGACCAAGCGACACCAGCACCCCACGAGTTGTGCACAGAATGTAGTCAGCCGTAGCCCATACTTCCCCCATGAGCGCGTCACACGGCCTTCCTCCCAACACAGCCTCGCTCAGTTCCCCCAAACAAACGGCCTGATAAGTCTGCAGCAGGGACATAGAGCTTAATGCCCTGGCTGTGCAGGCTTGGTCGCTGTAGATCCTGCCGAGCTGTTTAAACGAGGACTCGTCGGGAGGGTGGGGCTACCCGCGATACCACTATTCTGCGCGGGCGCTAGGTATGCCGCGAGAGAATGCTCCATCGGGGGGGGGGCGACACCAGTCCTGCTTCTGTCGCACCCTCGAAGTCTGTAAATTTATTTGCACCCGGCACCGGAGGAGGGGGTGACATGGGCTTTGGCCATGAGGACGTGAGCTCTGCCACACAATCCGGATAGAGCGGTAGGCGGGTTCTCACTACCGTCTGCACCGGAGATAAATATAATTTTTCTGCCGCCCTTCGGTAGAGATCTGTGAAGGGGTCTTCCCCTGCCTCGCTATCACCCAACGCTTCAGAGGGCGAGGGAGAAACCGGGACTTGCCCTGTGTGAAAATTGTCATCGAGAACTCCTCGCCCGCATCCAGCGAGACTGAGTCATCATCTCGACACTCCATCTCCTGATTAAACTCGGGGACCAACAGGGGAATACCTCCGGCCTCCTCGGCTTCCACACGATCACCCCAGCCTCCTGCGGTCTCCCCAAAAACAGCTAGAGCCGCCTCTGGATCAGCCTCCGAGGACAGAAGCGGGCCGTGTCTGGCCACTGCCCCACCGAGCACACGCTCCACAAACGCTACACGCCACTCGAGCGTGGAACGCTGGAGTTGTCGACAATGTGCACATGCTCCGGGGTTTGAGAGAGCCAGTCTAGCGTGGACAATCCCCAAACAGTGCTCGTGGGTATCTTTACTGGACAGTGAATACCCACATGCCATTGACATGGCCGAGAATCTTTCTGGTGTTTATACATCTTACTTGAAAAAGAGTAAATTAGCTCTCGTTAGCAGTGCTAAACATGAGCCAAAACACTTTTCTTTCCGTGTCTGTTTCTTTTCTCTACCTCAGTTTCCACAAGGATCACCACCGTGGGTTTTCTCTCGTGAAAACGTGGCGTGACTGTGTTCTCGCCGCACGGTGAAGAGCTGAAGAACAAAGGGAAGGACACATGCGACCGCATTTATATGCTGTGGGCAGGTAGCCCCGCCCACGTCGTCATGCGTCATTGGCCTTTCAGGCGTGATTAGAAGTGTCTTCAGCAGATGGCGCAAGAACGCGATATCCCATAGTCATGTGTTGTACCGAGTGAACCGACTGAATGGGAACTTACACGGTGCACTTTTAGATTTAAAATTTTGCAGGATGTTTTCATTTACTTAGAGCTGCACACTGCATGAAAGGTAATTTTCAAAAATCCATAATGGGGCACTTTAAATGATGATTTAATTTATTATGGGAAAAAAGCTGTCCAAACCTACCTGGCCCTACGTGAAAAAATAATTGTTAGATCATGAAAGAACTGTGATTAACCACATTATTTTAGAAAGAGTTAAATTTCAATAGCCAAAACCAGGCCTGATTACTGCCAGACCTGTTGAATCAAGAAATCACCTATATAGAACCTGTTTGACAAAGTGAAGCATGCTTAAATAGCAACACATCATGCAGCGATCTAAAGTTTACCAAATAGGCCAGGCTTATTTCAGTTAGTCTGACTCATTGTCAAATGATTTGGTTCCGTAAAGCAAATTTAACATAGATCAACCTCAATCACTGTGACAGCTTATGCTGGAAAACTAACCTGGTAACTAACTAACTGTTAGGCTAAACTGAGTTCCTCTAACACCAATAGGAACGCAATATTACTACTGACTCTCTCACATAATGTTATAGCCATGCAGCCTTTCTCTCTGGTTATGGTTATGACAGCTGTACCTTATAGTTAGCGGAACGGATAGCAGAACATTAGAACATTGCAATCTAAAATTGCTCTTTAAAGCATTAACATCACTAAATTAAAAGTACATTTTAACTGCTATAAGAAACACATTAACTCAGAGCATAGTAATTTGTATTAGCTTACATTTTATTTACCCATTACAATAGTCCCTTTACAGTTACTGCATATACACTTATATGTAGGTTTAAAATTCTACAAAAGGCACATTTAATGTCCAACAACAAATATTTTAGGAAAATGCATATTTGACTCAGAATTATTGCGCTCTGTCTGTTTAGTGCACATGCACGCAACAGCGCTCGTTCACTCGCGTAAGCCTCGCCCACTCCTGACAGCAAAATTGAAAATATTTGCATGACTTTCTAACATTTACAGATGAAAAATATACTTGTGACATATGTTATGCACTGATGAAAACACAACGTCTCAAATGCATTAAACAGCACAAATATATTCGCTGTTTGCCATGGTGGATCGATTTGATCCATGATTGACATTAAGGGCTGCTTAAAGGGATGCTCCACCCCAAAATGTACATTTTGTCATTAATCACTTACCCCCATGTCGTTCCAAACCCGTAAAAGCTTCGTTCGTCTTCGGAACACAATTTAAGATATTTTGGATGAAAATTGGGAGGCTTGTGACTGTCCCATTGACTGCTAAGTAAATTACACTGTCAAGGCACAGAAAAGTATAAAAAAACATCGTCAAAATAGTCTATCTGCCATCAGTGGTTCAATCTGAATTTTATGAAGCGACGAGAATACTTTTTGTACGCAAAGAAAATAAAAATAACGACATTTATTCAGCAATTCGTCTCCTCTCTGTCTCTCTGTGTCAGTGTAGCGCCATTTTGAAAAACATCCGATGGACACAAAGTGCGTACGCTATTCACTGTCATCAGTAACGCATGGATACGCCGTTTATAGCGTACGCACTTTGCGTCCATCGAATGCTTTTCAAAATGGCGCTACGCTGACACAGAGAGGAGGATGAAGAGGATTTGATATTACAATTAAAACTTTGAAGAAATATTGTATGATTATTCCTTAAAAATAAGGTTTTTCTACTCAAATGAAATGGTCAAATGCTCATGGAGTGACTCGGAGCAGTTCTGGAGATGTTGTTCATGTATTTATGTCCTCATTTAGTGAGACAACAGATGCTGAAATCACCACAAGCGTCACGCGTGCTTCAGTATGAGTTAACACAGAGAAACGCAGAATTCATATTTAAATAGTCTTTTTGCAGCATAACATTTACAAATACTAGTGGGAGTGGGAGTGTGCTCACCTGTGTGTGTGTGCATGCATGTGTCTGTATCTGTGTGTGCATGCGCGCGCATCGGGGCGGAGCTCCGCCATTCGCGACACAGAGAGCAGAGGATTGTGAATTGTAAACGCGCGACAATGTAGGGACAGAAATGACATGCCGTCCTGTAAATAAGATAAATAACATAAGGCTATTTAGTTTGTTTAATAAAAGAACAAGGTTCTATAGGAAAGGGAACTTTAAATGACTTCTGTTGTGTTCTGGCGCAATAGAGAAAATAAAATTAACTTGACCTTCAAGAATATATTGGCAGGGGAAACACTGAGGTGTACGTGTTCAGAAAAAGCGCACATCAGAACATCACGTGAATTAAATGTATAACCGGCAAGGCTTTAAAGCATATGCAAATAATGTACTTTTGTGATGGCAAATAAGTGTAGTGTACTACGATATTTTTTTCAAAAGCAGATTGTGGAGACATTTTAATCATCCACGATCAAAAACCATTATGTCGCACACCCCTCCCCCAACTCCACTCATCCAATCTCTACAGTGTTATAACCGGTTACAAATGGTAAAAAGAGACTCTGTAAAATAAAATGTAGGCCTGTCTTCACCTGCATCTTTATAACAGGCTGTTGGTGCCAATGTTCTTTCACTTTGGACCATGGGCCCTGGGCAGAAATCGTTGTCTCTCACAAAACGTCTTGACTCTGCTATAATGTCAGGTATTAAATGTGTTCTTACAATGTTTACATTTTATTATTACTAAATATGGAGTGTGTATGTTAACAAAGCTGTAAAGTGTAAAATGTTCTATTTCTCTATTCAAGAGGTGAAGAAGATTCAAGTTGTGGATAATTTGATGTATGTTCTAAACAGAGAGGTAAGGGAAAACTGATGTTGATGCTACATGTTGCATGTGTTTATGGGCAATTGTTCTAACCTTAAATGTATGCATAATTTATGTAAAATTCTTAAATTTAATAAATTCAATTAGAATAAGACGACACTGTAGGACTGTAATCAAATGAATCAATATTATAAAAGTCCATCTTTGCATTACAGAGGTAGCACAAAAACTACATCTAAAGTGGCATTTAGGTGTACAACGATTGTTCATTGTTTTTCATAAGACAGGAATGTGATTCTTCCGGATTAGTTCAGAATTCCGTTTTTTTTAGGACTAAAATCATGACCCGTGTTATGCTATTGCATGGGTATTGCATGATGATTAAAATCATGAAATGGCCTTAAGCAATTAATAAATAAACTGCAAAAATATTATGTTGTCCAATACATCATGAACGGAATGGTCCCGTGAGCTCTGTACGAGTTAAAATGGTTCAGATGTTTCAAAGTGCCAAATGCGAGTAAAATCAGCACTGAGATGTGTTACTCGTCTGGTAACGAGTATGTTGTTGAGAATTTGATATTGCTTAGTACTATCATAAAATTTGCAAAGGTTATGATGTAATTATAAAAATATAGGCTATAGTCTGACGTGCTACATGTCTGCTGTAACAGTACTGTGTTTTCAGTTTCGATTCACTGTAAATGCTAGCTGCATTAGTCATTTTATTTTGTATTTGGGAATGCAACATTCATCATTAGAATTGTTTATAAATCTGTTGTTGTTTATTAAGAAGTTTTCAGTGTTGCATGATCCTGCAGAAATCATTCTAATATGCTGATTTGCTGCTCAATAAACATTTTACAGTTTATTATCAATGTTGCTGTTAACATGTGGAAACAATGATACTACTCAAACATTTGTGGAAAGATTTCAAAAAGAGAGAGAAATTAACAGGGTTTGTGCTGTCATGAAAAACCTGGAAAAGTCATGGAATTTTAAAACAGAAATTTCAGGGGCCAGTTGTCTTCTCTCTTTCACTCTTTCAATGCAGCTTCACATCAGCGCATCTCGTCTGCACTACAAGAGCTGCTGCACGCTGCGATGCAAGACTTTAGCTCACGTTTCGGGACAGTTGTCAGAACTGTCATTTGCCTACTCTGGTCATTGTTGCATCGTCATGAAAATGTATCATTTGCACATCCAGGGCTCGCAAAATTTCAGAATCCCTGGTAGCCCTTCGGGCAGGTACTCTTCAGATTTTGGTAGCCCGAAAATTAATTTAACTAGCCCAAATTAAAAATTTTTTTTTTCTTAAATATAGAGAATCAGATAGGAGTTTAAATGTCAATCAAAAATATTTTCAATACACAAATATCAACAAATATGAAGGAAGGAATCTTATTTAACTATTTACAGAGTATCTGCAGAATTAAAAAAAAATTATTTAAGGCAATTTATGACCCATTTTAAAAGCTGCACAAGTAAAATGAACACAGAATGAGCGGGGCTGGACAAAGTCGATGGTAACATACAGTATCGAGCCATAAAATTACATGATTTACAGTTCGCATACAGGTTTTCACAAAAACAAAAATCTTATACAACAGCATTTCAGGCTATAGACCATTTTTATGAAAAGGGATAAATCAAGCATATAAATTGTTAATTTAAAACGTATGAATATTACTGTTATAATTGTTTAAATTTTTAGAAGGCTAGTTCCTTCCTTCATATTTGTACACAAAGCAGCTCCGCGCTCATAAACGCTGCTTTATAAGGAATTATAGGTAAGATGAAATAAAAATGCCAACGGCACATTTCTGAGAACAGTCGGTTCCCCTCAGATACACTCACATAAAGACATCTGCGCCGCGTTTTGACTTGAAACGTCCAGCGCTCATATTTATTCAATGACATTATTGCCTTTTGAAGTTAATCCTCCCGTATCGCGACTCTTGTCTTTCCGTCCCCAACTGTAAGACACCTTGAAATTATAATTAAAATATTTCTTATACCGTTTAACATATTTAAACATTTTATGGCCTTAAATTTGATACAACTCACTTTAAGAGTTTTTAAAGACCCACGGGAGATCTGTATTTAAGGTAGCCCGACTGGAAAACACAATAGCCCCGGGACGTCAGGCTAGCGATTTTGCGAGCCCTGACATCTTTTTAATCCATTTGGTACTCGCATGCTCCAAAGCTGGTTTTCTGTGCACTCACAGCCACATCGAAAGCGCAGACATATAAAGCAGCCTTGTGATTATCGAGTTATTTTTCCGCAGTTTGTTGCGCTTAGGCGGCCAAAAAATACACACAACATGACGTCAAAATGGCCGTCCTGTCGAGTATCCTCGTAAAAACAGTCGGTTTTGTCTTAAGTGAATATAAACAGTTGAGAAAGAAAACGGATGTATATCAGTATTGGATCCGGGCATTGTATCTTCTGACAGCAGCCTAAAAAAGCTGTGCTGTCTGTCATTAAGGCAGAAAATAAAAAAAACTAATTTTTGTAACTTTAAACTATAAATTAAAAACAGATTAATTACGTGTTTGTACCTGAATACTACTGTTAGACTGAAACGGTTTCAGAAAGAAATTCAAATCCTGCACTGTAAACCTGAATAAATTGAGAAAGCTCAAGCTCAAAAAATTTGAGGTAATCGGTTACCTCACATTTTTTGTTATGATTTCTCCAATTTTAAGTAAACAGTACTGAACTACTAGTAACTACTAGTTTGTTGTACATGTATGTTTATTACTCTTAACTTGAAGTACTGAGTAACCTAACTTGTACAATTTGATAGCAATTAACTTAACTTTTAGTTAATTAACCTATTTTTGAGTTGTTGTAACTGAAATGTTTTTTTTTTTTTTTTTTAATTTAAGTTAAATCTGAATGTGTGTATATATGTGTGTGTGTGTGTATATATATATATATATATATATATATATATATATATATATATAAAAATATATAAAAATAAAAATGTACCGGCACTTACAAACAAACACATGTAATATTTATTTCAGAAGAAGGAATGCCCAACAGCCAACTTTATTTTTATTAAAACTAACATGAGACAATTACTGTAAACATACCTTCTGTAAAATTACACATTTCTTAAATCCTTTAAAACATGTTTCAAAGTAACATAAAAAAACTAAGATTTAAGGTCAAAACAAAAAGTTTTTTGCAGTTTCAATTGCTAACTCTGTGTAATAGGGCTGCACAATAAATCGCAATGATATCGCATTCGATATTAGGCAAAAGCAGCGATAAGTCATTCGCATCTTGTCAGTGAAGCACGTTTCTGTGATCAGTAGTACAGTACATCTTCATCCGAAGGCCAGAGAGTGCTCTCGCTCAGAAACTCCAAATATACCCCGCAGAAGAAACCCAGGAAATGCCTTTAGCAGGTTGCTGAATAAACAGAAGATTTAACTGCTTTCATTGATTCAAAGTGTCTAAACGCATGACTACGAAAATATATGGTTTATCTGAGTTCTTATTATAATTTTCCTTATAATAACAACGCAAACAACTTTTATCACAGCGCGATTTCATAATATCGATGATATCTTCTGCAATTATGAACGTGGTTCTGCGCGGCTTGTCAGTGAACTATGGCTCTGTGTAGTAAATGCTGTTCTATCTGAAGGAGCCCTACTTTTTAAATATCTTAAGAGCTACAAAAATAAGAGGGATCACACAAAATGCATGTTATTGTTTATTTAGTACTGACCTGAATGAGATGTTTCACATAAAATGTTTAAAGGGATGGTTGACTTTTATTTATTTATTTTTTTCCAGGTTTGATTGTGTTTATTGGGTGTCTAACATGTTAATGTTTAAAAAAAAAAAAAAAAAAAAAAAAAATATTTTTCCACATAATTGATGATCTGAATGAGACCGAGAGAGAGATGCAGAGCAGGGGGACGAGAGAAACAGGATTAAGAACCGCTGCTTTATAACGTTGATTTTGAAACTTGTGAATCCTTTAGAATAGTTAGAAGACAGAATCACGATTCACGTATGAATAGATTTTTTCTTTCACCCCTAGTTTTCTCTTCCTCTTCTCTAAAGCAGCACAGCATGGCCTCGCCCCCTTTGTTGTGTGTTCCCGGGGGCAGGGTTTATCAGGGTTTGTGATGTCACAAACACGGGAAGTAACTCGTTGTAGTCCCTACGAGCCGTTTTTGTAGGCATTAAACTGCCATAATTTTAAAAGACGATATCTCTGTTTGCATTGAACCTTCAGCATCATAACTTTGCAGATATTGTTTATGCTCAAACAGCAACATTATACACTAACTAAAGTAAAAAAATAATAAATAATGGTGAAATCTGAATCAACCATCCCTTTAAGATGCTTTAAGAGCCGGGGGGTTGAAAACGTTTGAACAGAATGAAGATGTGTACATTTTTCTTATTTTGCCTAAATATATTTTTTTCCAATTAGTTCTGCCCTTCAGAATCTACAGAAGATACTTGCATGTTTCCCAGAAGACAAAATACATCTTAATGCATAATTTTTCCTTCTGGAGCATCAGTGAGCATTTTAACCTTTTATAATAGTTGCATATGTCCCTCAGTTGTCCTCAGTGTGAAAAGATTGATCTCAAAATCATAGTCATTGTTGAAAAGGGTTCAAATACACAAAAATGCTTGAAAACCAAAGAATTTGTGGGACCTAAAGGTAGGCCTGTTGCGATAGTCAATATATCGACTTATCACACGATATATGGAAATGAGCGCGATCATTTTTGGTGCCGCGATATATTGCGACTGGTCATTTTTTTATAATTAAAAATAATGATTATATTTTTTTTTTTTACATAAAAATGAATATCACCAACATTTTAGTCGATCGCGCTGCCTCTGTCATCTCGTCTGCTCTCTGTGGCGGAGGCGGGGCGGCAGTGTCTCCCTCACACACATGCACACAGAGCGGACAGCGACAGGTGAAGAAAAGGCGTGAACCCACTGCGTTATAAAGTGTTTTGTGACAACTACAGCCAGTTAGGAAGAACAAGTCCCAATGGACTTAGTTTCAAAGCCGCAATCTTCAGCTCCGGTGTGGGAACATTTTGGCTTTAAGCCGAATGAGAGAGGAGAGCCAAATAATGTGAATGAGCCGGTATTTGCTTTATGTATTTAGCGCATATTTTTTTCACATTCCGGTTACAATGTCTAAATATTCTTAAGAATAAAATGTTCTTTGTTCTTTGAAAGAGTGTACTTGCATTATTATGCTATTATATTATCATACTGTAATTACATAATAAGTGAAATAAAATTGTCTTAAAATGACAATAATATCGTTTATCGCAATTAATTTTGGTGCAATATATCGCACAACAAAAAGTAGTTATCGTGACAGCCCTACCTAAGGGATTTATCTGCAAAACAGCAGGCATTTTAACTGTTTAGGATAAACAAGGGACTCATGAACAACTATCACTAAACAAAAAAAACACAGCTGTGAATCATTCAGGTAACATCACAGTATTAAGAATCAAGTGTATGCAAATTTTGAATGTGGTTATTTCTATAAATTGAACCATTATTTTCTGTTGTGGACTATGTAAACATCTTTTATGTGAAATATCTTATTCAGGTCAGTACTAAATAAAAAATAACATTCATTTTGTATGATCCCTCTTGTTCTGGTAAAATAGTTAACATTTTGCAAGTTCTGCAAGGTGTACATAAACTTTTGACTTTAGCTTTATATATAGCCTATATGCGTGTGTGTATAATTTTTAGGGCCCAAGCCACAAAGGCACAGGGCCCTATTGTTTTTCTAAAGGTGGTTGTTGTTGTTGTTGTTGTTATTATAATAATAATAATAATAGTTAGTTAATTTTTCGACTATCCGGGGCTTTTTGGGGGCCTTAAGGTGCTCAAAAAATCTGCGGTCATTAGGACACCGCAGAGGCTGGGACCCGGGCGTGGCACAGGTGCTCTACGGCGCTCCCTGGAACACATTCAGAAATCTTGCTGCATATCTCATACATACTTGTACGTATACATATAGATCTCACTAAGCTGAACAACTTTCGCACTGCATGTCATAGGCTCCACCCAACAGGAAGTGAGCTATTCAGGGCTGTGTGAAAAGTGCATGCTCTGGATTTTGTGATACTCCTCAGAGGTTTTTCATACGATTGCCACCAAACTCGGTCAACATGATCTCAAGACATTGGGGATGCAGATTTGCCAAGGGATTTTTGTTATCTCGAACGGTTTGGCCGTGGCGAGGCAACAAAATTATGGCGAGAAATGAGAAACAGGAAGTGTCTAATAACTTTTGCACATTTTGTCAGATTTTGATCAAAATTCATTAGTCTATTCGATATAAGATGCTGATCACATAGATGTGACTAGTAGGAGTCAAAGTTATAGCACCACCAACTGGCAGCAATAAGGATGTCATTTTCAAAATGCTTTGAATTAAGCATCTTATTTTTACTCGATTTTCTTCAAACTTCACCAGAATAATGTCAGAACACAGCCTATGTCAAAACTCTGAAGAAAATTTCTGATAACTTAAAGACGGTTGCTATGGCAACACGTCAAACTTTAATATTCTTTTCTGGTGTTTTTGAGGCCCTTAACATGCTTACAATTTCATGAAACTCAACACTCGCATCAGTATTAATAATAATTAGACACTGGCAAAAGCTCATAAATAGGCGTCGCCTTTCTAATTTACAGATCATTAGCTATAACCAACAGGAAGTTGGCTATTTTGGATTGAATGTGGATTTTTGGAAAAAAATCAGGCTGTGAATTAATGCATACGCCTCAGAGGATAATTATACTATACACACCAAACTTTGTCTACATGATGCCAAAACATTGAGGAACCTAAATTGCAAACGCATTTTGGATATCTTGAACAGTGTTGCCATGGTGATTTATTAAATTAACAGTAATTTTCTTATATCTTTAAAGTTCATTATTCAAACTCTTCAGAACTTTTTACATATGGAGAAAGTCACTCTTAGGAAACATGCTTAATTTCATAAATTTATCATGCACAGGGGCCAAGAAAAAAATAAAACTACTCAGTTTTACTCTAAAAATGCTAGAAAATGAAAAACCAAACATTTATCATGCACAGGGGCCAAGAAAAAAAAAAACTACTCAGTTTTACACTAAAAATGCTAGAAAACGAAAACGAAAAATCTGAAGAAGTTGTGTTCCACATTTGAGGTTGATATCTAAAAAAATGAGCTTTCAGTGAAATTTTGTTTGGGCGTACTACCAAGCTTTTCCACTAGATGACCATCAAACCCATTAGTAACCATATAAGGGCGGCTCCATTTCCATATATGGTTTGAGTGATCTGAAACATGTTTTTCCATACTTTTCTCAATATTTATGACGTAGACATCACATTCAGAAGTATTAAGGGTAGTATGGCAGTATTTGATTTCAATTCAACCTCTAAAAAAACACACAAAAGACATGCAACAAGAACCTTGGACGTTCGTTATAGTTCACGCTGCATCAAAAATTGAGAACCTATTGTTTTTTTCTTTATATTCTAAACACTTTTAGACCTTTTTTCCTCAAAAAATAGAATGAATGTTATCTTTTGAACACTTGACATGAACATGAATGGAGATTTTTCATGATTTTTTATTTTATATATGTATCACTATTTTAAAGTAAAGGTCAGAACTCGCTCTCTGACTCTGAGTACTCTTCTTACAAGTTAATAGATTACAGTTGCTCTGCAAAATATTTAAAATATCAGTCACCAAATATGAAAACTAGAGTCTTTAAGCTTTCAAACGATATATAGTTTGTCAAGATTGCGTTAGGTTCAGACTAAGATATTACTGTTTAAAACATGTAATGGCAAGTGGGCCCACCGGTGGGCCCGTGACAGTTAAGTTAATAGGCATTGGTAAGCGGTTTATAAATACAGCTATAAATGTTTTGTTCTTGAGCATATCTATAATGTTTAATGTTTGTATTTTCATACTTTAACGATCAATTTATCATTTCTAAATTATTACATTATTTACAAACCAGTTATTTAGCACTTGTCAGTGGTTCATAAGATCATTTAGAAAGTGTAAGTACATGATTAATAAATTATTTAAATGTACATTTATAAGTAGTATTATTTAGATGCATAATATTTGTACAGTGTGTTAATAAATGCTTTATTAACACACATTCCTGCTGTAATTCATGATTAGGTCAGGTACTTATAAAACATTTAGTAGGTGCCAGCCATCTATTTTTGTGAGCTCATCTAAAGTGAGGACTATTTATGCCTTGTAAAGCATTTACAATGGAGATTTATAGGCTCAGTTATCTTCTAAACAGAAAAATTGAACACAACACAGCGTAATACAGAATACAGAAATATTTTTTTCGAGATGCAAAAAATGAAACTGTACAACTGTACACTTGATAAAAAATGAAACGTAAACCTCTGCAATGTCATAGAAAAAAATTTATAGCTGTATTTATAAACTGCTTACTACTGATTATTAATGTTGGGACTATGCTTTGTAAAGGATGAAGTGACTAATTACTAATGCTTAACTAATGATTCATAGCGTGCAGTTATTATAAAATGTTACCGAAAAATCTTTCAAAGTTTTATGTATCCTACCCTCTCTCACTGATAGGATAAGAAATATTTTAAGCCCGATTCTTTACTGCTCAATTCAATTAGTTAGAATAAGAATCATGAAAAGTGTTGGTAACAAAGGTCTCTTTTGTTAACATTAGTTAATGCATAAACTATCAATGAAAAATATACACTAGTCAACATTTGAAGTAGGTCAAAACCTTTCATCAAAGTTTTCCTAAAACCAAAACAATACCCATTATTGTCTTAGGTCAACTTTGATTAACTTTCTTGATCCACTTAAAATGCTCACTACAATATTTTCACAGCATTTATTATTATTATTATTATTTCAGTTAATAAAAATATTCATGTTCATGTTAATTCACATTACATTAACTAATGTTAACAGATACAACTTTACATTTTAATAATGCATTAGTAAATTTTGTAATATTAATAAATGCTATGTAATTATTGTTCATGTTAACTAAAATAGTTAATGTTAACGAATGAAACTGCATTGTAAAGTGTTACTAAAATTTTATATATTGTTCCCTGTGTATGTGTGTGTATCTTGATCTTATAGTGTAACCCTTTCATTGCTGTAACCCTTAAATCCAGACTGCCAGAGGGTTACTGTAAATGCATGCTCCCGCTGGGCACCATTTTCCTGATGCCACCGGGGTGGCTTTTGTGCTGATGGCTTTGGCTCGTCAACGCTTCTATTTCTTTTTCTTTCTTTTTTTCTAGGGCATGCTCAACTTGTTGGACATTCACTCGTTTGTCCTGCTTTGTTGCTGGCCAGATCAATACATTGTTGATTTCCTGCTGATATCGGATGGAAACTCCTCATCTATCACACAGCAAGTGTCTAATTTTGACTTGTTTTTATAAGACATACAAAGAGATGTTGCTTATTTTTCATTATTAATTTACAAAGTGATGGACATATTTATTTTGTGTTAAACAGGCAAGATGATAACAGCATGAAAATCATGTCGTTGGTTGAAGAAAAGGTATTTCATGAGTTCTATATATGTATGTGTGTGCAAATATACACTACCAGTCAAGTTTGGGCACACTTTCTCCTTCAGTGGTTTTTCTGTATTTTTACTAATTTCAACATTATACACTAATACTGAAGACATCCAAACTATGAAATAACAAGCATGGAATTATGTAGTAAACAAAAAAGTGTTAAACAACCCAGAATATGTTTTATGTCCAAAGTAGCTCCATTTAGCTTTGAAGACAGATTTGTGCACTCATGGCATTTTCACATCAGATTCATAAAACCTGGAATGGTTTTTCAATTCACAGTTGTGCCTTGTCAGGAGTTAATTTGTGACATTTCTTGCCTAATGCTGCCTTCACGTGCTATCGGAATTATCGTAAATACAAGCTTCCTAGTCGGAGATTGGACATGAACGGCCTTAGGCCGCATTTACACTGCATGGTTCAACTGACCCAATTCCGAATTTTTATTTTTATTTTTTCCCTCTCATGTGGCACAGATCGGATATGGTAAGCAGGAAAACAATCACATGGATTCTGATATTCTCCAGTCGGTTTCGGGCCTCATTCATATGTGGAAATAAATCAGATATGAATCGGATACGTGCATTTGTGCCTGCCGTGTAAGCGGACAAATCGGATATTCCCCTGTAAATGCGACTACTAAGTCATTGAAAAGTGAGATATTTTTAAACATTTCACGGTACAGACATATCTGTAACTAATGAAACCTCTCTAGTTGAGTAGCAGAGTATTAATTTCGTTCGTTTGTGTTAAATAAAAGGCGATCTGATGCTGAAATGTGTTGCTTTTGAAATCACGCTGAGTGCTCGTTGCCGCTGTTGTCAGTGACGGCGGCTTGTGCACAGACGAACTTCAGTTCCATTGAAACCACAAAATAAAATGCACACAGACATGTCCCTACCTTTTGATTATATAATCACTGATGAACGCATTTGGTTTTAATAACTAAAAAACACAGACGATGTGACATGCTTAACAATATCTACCACCTGAGTATTATTCCACTCGCAAGCCGTCAGCGGCGCTACATCACTGTCCTGAAGAATTTGTACTAGGCTATATAATTATTTTGATGTATAAATATAACTATTGCATTAAAAACGTTTCTATATGAATTCCGTGTCAATAAATTAAACTCAATGTACAATTCAAATTGATTTGTGATGTCATATATGCTATTTTTGGCTTGTTTCACCAAGTTCAGTGTAAAACGCACACATCGGATACGGGTCACTTTTAAAAGAAATGTAAGCACGTCGTTCAAAAAATCGGATATAGTCACAAAATCGGAATTGGTAATCAAGACCTATAGTGTAAATGCAGCCTTAGAGAGGCCTTATATGTCCATTTTCTGACTAGGAAACTCGTATTTACTATAATTCCAATAGTACTTGAAGGCACCATTAATGTGCTTTATACCATTAGTTGTCTTGTACAGAGTCAATAGCCCAATTTGTGCTACTACAACTACTGTATAAATTCATAATATGACAAGAAATACACAGTTAAAGTGCCCCTATTACGGGTTATGAAAGGTTCATATTTTGGTATTGGAAGTCCCCAACAACAGGTTGACATGCATGCAAGGACAAAAAACACTTTCATTGTCATAAAATATGCTTTTTTCCCCAACTTTTTTGCTCACGATTCCCAAACGGTTTGCTCAACGATTGATTTTTCCAAACCCCTCCTTTGCGTTACGCTAATCTGCGGTGATTGGTCCAATGACCCAGTCTGTTGTGATTGGTCTACTGCATGCAGCGCATGTCAATAACGGAACGCCCATCACCATTACTTGGCCCACAGCTCGGTGGTAAACACCCAAGCAGCCATGGTATATATGCGTTAGCCCAATGCAGAAACGTATTGATAAAGCACTGCAGTTTGTACACCAACGTATTGTTCTATTCTTTATCAGAACTCCAAGTAATAACGACAAACAATCACTATTCATCGACACATTTCTAGACAATTGCGAGCTAACAGATATTGCTGTTAGACGGAGACCTACAAGCTGCGCGGAGCCAACACAACACGCACAACTAAATGCGTAACTTGCATGCTACAGTACAGAGTACATGACAGCAACAGTTTTTAAAAGAATTACTTCACTTTCAGAATAAAATTTCCTGATAATTTACTCACCCCCATGTCAACCAAGATGTTTATGACTCCCTTTCTTCAGTTGCAAAAAAATTATCAGTCACAATTTATCTAGCTAAACCATCTGTAATTTTCTTTAAAAAAAAAAAAGTTTATACACTTTTTAACCACAAATGCTCGTCTTGTCTAGCTCTGCGAGGCGCATGCGTACTTTGTTTGTGTACGGTTCAAGACGGGGTATGTCTAAAAACTAAAAACTTTTCTCCTCCAACTTCAAAATTGTACTACATCGTTGTTTTACCTTGTTTTACCTTGAGGGAGGGGAGGTTCAAGTTTTCCCGGGTCTGCGCACGCAACAAGTGGGTGGGAATAAATATGCTAATGTTTCATGTTGACGTCACCTTGAAACAGCTAAAGATTCGTTTTAAAAACAACTCGTTTTCATGACTCGGAGGCGACTATTTCTTTTGAAAGACAATAACTTTATACACAGTGCACTTTTAGATTTAAAACTTTGCAGGATTTTTTCATTCACTTAGATCTGTGTTACACACTGCATGAAAGGTAATTTTCAAAAATGCATAATAGGGGCACTTTAAGTAGAAATAAAAGACTTTAAGAAGTGATTGTCAGTCAATTTGAAAAACTTCAAGGACTTTGTATCCCCAAGTTCAGTCACCAAAACCATTAAATGCTATGATGAAACTGGCTCTCATGAGGACCATCCCAGGAAAGGAAGACTATCTCTGCTGCAGTATGGAAGTATATGGGTAGCATAATTCATTTTGAAATGCAATATGCAAAATGGCAATACATTCAGTTGGCCGTAACGCAGCAAAATCGTCAATAAATCATTTACAAAACAGCGTTTCCAAGCACCTGTCGCTTACTGACTGTTTGGACTTTTAAATATGAACATAATTCGTCTGTTAATATGCGCATAGTTTGTTACTCAGACGCAGGCAGTGTGCTGAATGAGACAACAGTAATATAGCCAAATCCACTGCATATAGTCGCTTTTTAGTGTAAGTTAGATGTATATTGATTTTATCAGACGATGTCGCGATTATAAATCAGGATTTAAGGAGTATAGTGAGAGTGATTCCTGGTTAACATGTAGTATTAATAGGTTGTGTTTACTATTTATACTTGTTTTATGACAACAGAAAATATAATGTGAACAGCTTTATTGGGCATTCAGTTTGTTGGGGAAATTTACAGTAAAGACCCTCGGACCAGGTGTATTGAATGAAGACCAGCAGTCAAAGATTCAATAAAAATGAAGACAATTTACTGAAGAAGATAGTTTGCAGTTTCATCAGCAGAAGTCCGCTTCAAGACTCGCAATCAAGTTCGTAGGCCGCTACAGAAATTTCTATTACAGAAAAAACAGTAATTATACCCTAACAGAGTATAATTGCTAATTGCGTCAATACATCAGTCAGCAAAATTCTGATTGGTTCTAAAACCTAGATAACTTAGACAGTTTCCACATATGGACGTAAATGCTTCAAGCATCTGATTGGGCAGACGTCAGCGATCAGGGATCATACAAGATAGGTGTCTTCCGGATACCTATTTTTGGTCAGGATGGCGACAACTGGCAGAGACATTCTTCTAACACAGAGAGAATGCTCTGCTACCAGCAAACACGCACACAGAGCACTTATCAGAACTTCAAGGCTGCCTAGCCCTAACTAGAATTTTATCAGTATGATAATGGTTCGTTACACACACATTATGAAGTCATTATCTTAGAGAGTGGAAGTACAGAATAAAGCAGGATTCTTTAATATCTCTTAAGCGCACATAAGGGTACACATTTCACTCTTGCCATAACTTGATTAATAGTCAAACAAGAAATTATGTAATAATATAATTAATATCAATATGAAGGATCTGGCAGCTGGGCATCCACTCCTTCAGTCCCCCATTTTAGACCAATGTGGGGTCCAATACCCCACGTCTGGTCTACTAAATGAAGTCACTATGGAAAGTGTAGTCGTGATGCATGCTCCCCTGGCCGGTCACATTTGTCTCTTCACCCCATCATTGACACACTGCAGTTTAAATGATGGTCCCGATCGCAGCGGCTCTCCCACCTTTCACTCACAAAAGGGCATCGAACTAATAACTAATTAATTTTCATGCCCCTTTAGAGAGAAATTTGCCTCGTTTGTTTTGACTTGTCTTACACAACTATGATGAATTTTGGTTAATTTGGTCATATCGTAAAATAAACTGATTACAATAAACGTGTGTGTGTATTTGAAATATATAACTTTTTGAATGGAATTAGTGAAATAAATCAACTTTTTGATGATATTCTAATTATATGACCAGCACCTGTGTGTGTATATATATGTATATATATATATATTAGTGCTGGGCGGTATGACCAAAAATTTATATCACGGTATTTTTCAAAATTATAACGGTTTCACGGTATATGACGGTATTTATTTTTTTCATGCATGACCGGGTGTTAACCACATTTTGTACTGATAGAGGGAGGAAAAACTGCAGTTGATTGACTCAGTTGATAGAATGCCCTATTTTACTGTCATGATGAGCGAATATTGTAGAAAAATTCCACACTAAATAGTGACTAAACACGACTCATTAATAGCCTACATGTTAACCAGGAGTCACTCTCATTTATAATCGCGACATCGTCTGATAAAATCAACATGCATCTAATGTTACACTAAAGAGTGGCTATGCGGTGGTTTTGGCTATATTACTTTTTTGTCTCATGCAGTGCACTGCCTGCGTCTGAGTAACAAAAAAAAAAAAAAAAAAACAACAAACAAAAAAGTGCATAATATTAACATACGAACTATGCTCATATTTATAATTCCAAACAGTCAGTTAGCGGCAGGTGCTTGGAAACGCTGTTTTGTACTCATTTATTGACGAATCTGCTGCGGTACGGCCAGCTGAATGCGGTGCTTCGCTGCCGCTCGCTGCACAGAACAGACGCCGAGAGAGGCGACACTGCGCCAGGAGTCAGATCTCGGTATGATCTCGGAAAATTGGTATGCAGCGTCTTGGTCCAAAGGGGCACGAGTGTATATGAGGTCATTTGCGTATCTCAAAAAACATGGCCGCCATCCGCCAATAAAATTGAAACACCCATTAAACAAGGTTAACGGATCGATCGGAACGAAACTCGGTGGGCATGTTCAACTCATTACCCTAAAGGTCTGTAAGAATTTTGAAAGAAATTGGTGACTATTTGGCGCTGACATTTTTTTGGCTCTGTAATCACGTGGCGTTTCACAAATCCACACAATATGCATATCATTTGATAGAACTCCTCATAATGAACAAATATGCCTCAAGAATCATTGCTGTCAATCAAGTCGTTCATTAATTATTCACAAATATGTTAAAAGCTCAATCTCGATCAAACCACTGCAGTAATAATCTCTGGACTCTCTAGATCAATAATTATCGAAAAAATGTTGAATTTTGTCCTTTGGTTAGCTTTAAGTAGCTCATTTAAAAAGGGGGCGTGGTCAAATACAACCTTAAGCCTGTAAAACCTAAACAAAAACTTGAAACTTTACGAAAGTGGATGAAAACATGTCGTATGACTCTTAACAGCCATGCAAAGTTTCATGGAGATCGGGCCATAGGTGGCGCTATAACAACTAAAAAGGCCTCAAAAACACAATTTCTATAGAAAATGACCTCAAATTGTAGAAAATGTTCATATTCACACAAACACTAGGCCTTCATATCATTTGATAGATCTCCTCATTCTCAGCAACTTTGCCTCTGGGACTAATGCTGTCAATCCAATTGTTCATTAAATATTCTCAATTATGTTAAAAACCTACTTTTGCGAACTAGTTCTAGGTTTTTTGCTCAATCTCGATCAAGCCACTGCAGTAATACTCTCTGTACTCTCTAGATCAATAATTATCAAAAAAATATTGAATTTTGTCCTTTGGTTAGCTGTAACGGGGTCATTAAAAAAGGGGTCTGGCCAAATATACCCAGAAGCCTATAAAACCTAAACGAAAACTCCTTGCTGAAAACATGTGTTAGATGACTCTTAACAAGCATGCAAAGTTTCATGTAGATTGGACCATAGGTGGCGCTATAACAGTGAAAAAGGCCTCTAAAACACTTCTATTTCTATAGTAAATGACCTCAAATTGCAATAAAATGTTCAAAATATTCACTTATACACCATATCTTCATATCATACGATAGATCTTCTCATTCTGAACAACTTTTCCTCTGGGACCATTGCTGTCAATCAAACTGTTCATTTAAATATTTGAGATTATTTAAAAAAATAAAATAAAAAACTACCTGAACTAGACATGGTTTTTAAAATCAAAATCAATAAAATCAGTGCAGTACTATTCTGTAGACTCTCAAGGTCAATAATTATCAAAAAAGTTTGAACATATGCATTTGGACAACTATAAACCGGTCATTTTATAATATCTTATTTACATAGTGTACCCAAAGGTCTATGAATCCTAAAAGAAAGCCCTCAAATTCTCAAAACTGTGCAAAATTATGCCTAATTTCGTTCTAAACGAGCATGCAAAATTTTAAGAGAGATTGGGCAAAAAATAACACTATAATAGTTATAAAGGTTAAAACAGTGTTGTATGAGAAATTGCCATTTATAACCACTAGATGGCAGTGGAAGACCACTAATGGGCTTATTAAACTAACTCAGTGGTTCTCAAACCTGTCCTGGAGGACCCCCAGCCCTGCACATTTTGTATGTCTCCCTAATCTTTCACACCTGATTCAACTCATCAGCTCATTAGAGCTTGTTAGTGACTACAAGACCTGAAGTGGGTGTATCAGATATAAGGAGACATACAAAATGTGCGGTGCTGGGGGTACTTCATGGAGAGGTTTGAGAACCACTGAAATAACTTAAACAGTACTGTTCATAGGTTTGATGGATTCATGCTTAGACATTATAAAATCACTGTTATAACATTTGAAATCACATTTAGCCAAAGTTTACCATTTTGTTCATAGAGACATATCAGTTTTTACAATTATGCCAGATTATGATTACAGTAAAACCTGAAAATGACATAAACTCTTAGAAAGAGAAGACTTGCATTAAGTATTGTCACTTATAATTTATTTCAAATATATATCTCTGCAACAAAATGTGTGTGCGTGTGTGTGTGTGTAAATATGCTTATAGAGTATTAATATACTAGTTAAATCATTTAATGTCGTGTCTGTGTGTGTGTCTGTGAGCCTATTCTCCGTTTTGGATGTGTTTAACCAGGGTTTCCGTGGGGTCTTAAAGTCTTAAATTTAGTTGTATCAAATTTAAGGCCTTAAAAAGTCTTGTATGAATTGTACAAGAAAGTCTTAATTATGATTTCAAGAGGTCTTGAATTTGGAGACGGAAAGACCAGAATTGCGATATGGTTGAATATGATGATTAAACTTCAAAAAGCCTATGATTTCATTTCATGTTCTGTCTTTACCGGAAAACCATTATATTTCAGCCAAACGCGACACCTGCTGGCAGAGAATGAATCAGTTAACAGGTTAAACTAGTGCGCGTACGAATTTCACTGCACGATTCAGTCTATTAAAATACATTTAGAATGATCACATAATTTAAGATATGGGCTCAGAAAATGTATAGCCTATTTTTATAACATTTCATATAGTTAATATCACACGAAGACTGCCATTTTTTTTCCTCCAAAAATCAGCATGATTACAAATGTGATCTTGTTTATTGAACTGTTGCATAAAATCAATAAGTTAATATTAAGAGACTTATGTTTTAGACACCATATTTCCAGCTTTTGCTCTATTTCTCCAACAAAAATAATTCCAAACACAGCCACAGAGCTGATTTGCGTCTCTGAGCAACATGAAGGTGATTTGTTCCTGAATGAATCAACCGTTTAAATGATTCGGTTCAATCGCAATGACTCACTTATTAACACTGACTTACTGCCACCTATTAGCCGTTTTAATTTCACATTTAAAGTATCTTCATTTTTAAAATAATTTCAAACATCAGTTTTCAATGTTTTATGTTTCAAATATCAAAACATTATTTATGCATTTGTAACTGCAGTTTAGCATTCTGTGTCCTTTCGAGCTACATTAAACAGTGTGTAAATACATCTAAATGCCTCTTCATATGCATTGCAAAGATACATTTTGTTGATACTGATTTCATTTGCTTGGTAACAACCCAAATGCAAGAATTTGACTCAAAAGATGATGCACACTTTTAGAAAAAATGGCTTAAAGGTAAAAATGCCCATAAAACTTGTTGGAAAAGATTCATTTCTATTGCTGCTGTGAACTGACCACACAGAAAATGAAGAATATTAAAAAAAAATCAGGAGTCAGCTGTCCACGGTAATCTTTTAGATATCAGCACAATAACACACTCTGCAAAATATAGTCTAATTATCGTTATCGATAAAATCTCAGAAAATATAAAGAGAACTTTTTTTTGCCAATTTTGCACTCCCCTAATTCATGTTATTTTAATTTATATAATAATTTATTGATAATAATTGTTAAAATCAATATTATTAATACTTTTGGCTTATCCATTTTCTTAAATTGTTTAAAGGCTGAAATGTAAAGTTTATCATTTTACTAAACTTTTTGTTTTTGTGAAAACTTGTATCTGAATTGTAAATTATGCTTTTTACAGTCATTTTACAGTTTAATATGGTACTATAGACATTATAGAATCTTCTCATTCTGATCAACTTTGCCTCTAGGATCACTGCTGTCAATCAAACTGTTCTTTAAGTATTTGAGATTATTTAAAAAAAAAAAAACATGCTTTTTTCAACTAGCCTTCAGTTATTAACTCAATCAATCAAATCAGTGCAGTACTGTTCTCTAGACTCTCTAGGTCAATATTTATCAAAACAATGTTGAACATTTGCATTTGGACAACTATAAACTGGTCATTTTATAATGTTATTTACATAGTGTACCCAAAGTCCTAAAACAAAGCCCACAAACTGTGCAAAATTATGCATAATTTCATTCTAAACAAGCATGCAAAATTTAAGAGAGATTGGGCAAAAAAAATAACACTATAATAGTTATAAAGGTTATAAATACAGTGTTGTATGAGAAATTGCTATTTATAACCACTAGATGGCAGCGGAAGACCACAAATGGGCTTATTACCCTCTAAAACAGTAGTGTTCATAGGTTTTCTTATAACAGTGATTTTATAATATCTTTATAACATTTAAAATCATATTTAATTCAAGTTTACCATTTTGTTCATACAGATATATCAGTTTTTACAATTTTGCCATATGATCACAGAGAAACCTGAAAATGACGATATAAACTCTTAAAAAGAGAAGACTTGCAAAAAATATTGTCACCTGTCATTTATTTCAAATATCTATATCTGCAACAAAATATGTGTGCATGTATGTCCGTGTATGAGTGTGTGTGTGTGTGTGTGTAAGCAAGCTTAATGATTATTAATATGATCATTTATTTTATTTCTATTTGTGTGTGTGTGTGTGTGTGTGTGTGTGTTTCTTTGAGCCTGTTGTCCATTTTTGATGTGTTTCACTGTCAGCTATACATCCAGGTTGGCCTAGACACTGAAAGCATACCACCTTAGGCCTTAAAATGCTTGAAGCTATATTCCTTATTATTTTTTTATCATTATTCTTTTGTTTTCATTCAGCCATTATCAGCCTTTTAAACTGGCAATAAAACATTTACCAAGCCACATCGCTTCAATCCCAGTATACATTTACCCAACTATTACCAAAAGTATTTCTAAATAAATACAACAAAACAGTTCTTGCGACCTCATTTGAAGTGTTATGACAAAATGCATTATGAAGAAGAATTGGACCTGTTCTGCAGGTGCATTAGAGCTAATATTAGCATCATGCTTCATAAGACAATTTATGAGATTAATAGTACACTTTTACTCAGAACTCACTTCAAACCACCATCGAGTGTTTGTAATAACTTCCTTTTGCGATCACATGTGGAATTTGGTCGTTTACTGTTGTTAAAATATGCTATTTATAGCCTTTTATATCGCTGCACAAGTTGGCATTTGATGTACACATTCAGTCAAGAAAATCACATACAGACCATGTCTATCGTAATCGTGTGTTTATTATCTTATATAATCTATAGTGGCTGTTGTCATGTTTATTTCTGCTGTGTAAAAGCCTTAACATGTATGCTCTGGCTGAAACTCACGTTGTTTGTGATGTTACAACCGCCTCTCCGTTCTTAAGTTGGCAGGTATACATTCCAAGTATAATACACATTAGTAAAAGGATCTATTTGAATTTTTATTTTTATACACTTTGGGCGTCCGCTGTACATTATAAAAGTAGTCCAAAGAACCGCAATCCACGGCTCTGTAATTTTTCCCGCGACTGTATTTTCAAAATAGCCCACTTGTGCCGCTATTCTGGCAACACTGGTTCGCTGTACCCTCATCACACAATGATAGATAGCCTTCCGTGCTGCGATGACCGGAAGATGTTGGGGTCAAATCTTATCAAACGATTAATTTGCTTTAAAAAATATTAACGCTTTAACGTTGACACCCCTTTTATACATATATATATATATATATATATATATATATATATATATATATATATATATATATATATATATATATATATATATATATATATATATATAGATCTTTGAGTTCAGCTCATGATAAATAAGGGCAAAAACAAAAGTGTTGCGTTTATAATTTTGTTCAATGTGTATATACACTGAACAACGCAACTTTTGTTTTTGCCCTTATTTTCATGAGCTGAACTCAATGATCTAAGACTTTTCTATGTACACAAAAGGCCTATTTCTCTCAAATATTGTTCACAAATCTGTCTAAATCCGTGTTAGTGAGCACTTCTCCTTTGCTGAGATACTCCATCCACCTCACAGGTGTGGCATATCAGGATGCTGATTAGACAGCATGATTATTGCACAGGTGTGCCTAAGGCTGGCCACAATAAAAGGCCACTCTAAAATGTGCAGTTTTATCACACAGCACAATGCCACAGATGTTGCAAGTTTTGAGGGAGAGTGCAAGTGGCATGCTGACTGCAGGAATGTCCACCAGAGCTGTTGCCCGTGAATTGAATGTTATAAATTATCAACAAGAATTGTCATTCTAACCTAAATTTGAGGTCATAATAAAATGGAGTCAGATTACAGTTTAACTTAAATTAAGGAACTTGGAAAGACCGAACATGCAGGAAGCCTTCAGCCACCATTGGATACTTTCCTTGGACCAATTGTGTGGGCCTTACACTGTCATCAAAGCAAAAGGTAGCTAATTTGAAGAATTAAAAACATATAACATATTCAGGGTTAATTAACATGTTTTTGTTGACTACATAATTCCATATTTGTTCTGTCATAATTTTAATGGCTTCAGTATTAATATACAACACAGAAGAAATTTTGAAAAATGTGGGTAACCAAACAGTTTCTGGTCCTCATTGACTTCCAAAGTATTTTTCCCCATAGACTGAAAAAAAAAAAAAAAACGATTCAGGTAAGTGGTTGCAATCAATTTATTTTAGCTACATTTTTAAATGTACTAACTTTTTTTAAAAATGTAGCTAAAATAAATTGTTTGCAACCACTTACCTTAAAAAAAGTATTTTTTTTCAGTGTACTATGGAAGTCGGTGGGGACCAGCAAATGTTTGGTTGGATGCATTCTTGAAATTATCTTTTGCCTTCAGTAGAAAAACAGAAGGAAAGAAAAAAACTCCCACAGGTCTGGAACAATTTGAGGGTTATGATGTCTGGTTCGGGAATAGATGTCAACAAAAAGTTTAGATAACAAAGTATGTCTGTGACCAACTGAAACCATTTGTATTTGTGACGTTAAATAATGTGGCCACTACTGAAGGAAGCGTACAGTAATTCCATTTTTTTCTTTATGCTGCATGCAGTGTGTTCCACTTTTTTTATTTATTTTTTAACATTTTTATTTTGTGGCATAATGCACAGTTGATTAATGTGTAAAATGTAGGGTAGCACGGTACAGTAAAAAGCAAGCACACTTCAAGCACCCCCATCATTGTGATATTTCACTGTAACAGGACTCTAATTTAATAAAACAATTTGGTAACACTTTATTTTAAGGTGTCCTTGTTACACGTTACATGTACTTTTTTTGGTACATGTACTTACTATTATAGTAAAACTTAATTATGCGTAATTACATGCAAGTAGCCCTAAACCAAACCCTACTCCTAACCGTATAGTAAGTACATGTAGTTAATTAATATTACTCAGTACTTAAATGTATAATTACACTGTAACAAGGACACCTTAAAATTAAGTTTAACCATCAATTTATTCTCTATAGCTTTTTTGAGAACTCACTTGACTTGGCCATGTGTGCACCCAACTTTAGTACATTCGTTGGTTAGAATTATGTATGTGTAACAGCTCAAGCTAGTTAAGTTTTGTTACACTTTCTAAAGACTTATGTTTTAACACAATTTTGTACCCTACCAGGCCTGTAAATATTACGTTATATATCAACATTATCACATTTAATATGCCACTGAACTGTTATAGATGGAATAAAAAATAAAAATAAATGATAATGAAAAAAACCTTACGTTTGTAAATTATTACATTCTCTGGGGGTTGAATAATTTGTTTTGCAATTGTATAAATATTTATATATCACAGTGATAGCATGCTCACTGAAAATATAGTTTTAATCATTACATTTTCTTTGTCTGTGTTAAGGGTCATGCTAGGAAGCTTGTGGTTCAGTCACTGCCTTCAATGGAGGTTTTCTACTCACTTGAAGTCTCTTCTGAGTCTTGGTTGATCCAGAAGGGAATCAGTATGGTAAATAAAACAATGTATATTAACAGTGTGGAATAATGCATAATATTATGCAGACATGTACTATTTGTTTCTAATGTTATGTTGTTTGTTCTTACAATGTCTTTGTCGTGTTTTGTAGGGGTTGGGTGATATAGGCCTACTGGTTAAAATTATGAATCTGTAAACATTTGAGTATTGTTTCTATCACTGTTACACCAGTGTTTCTTTGCTCAATCTCCAATGTCAGTGCAGGGGGTGTTATGGTACAAGAAAATTAATGGTATGTTTGGTATATTTTCAGTACAGCAGGTGGGAAAAAAACAAAACATTGATTTTTGATTTATTTATTTATTTATTTTACTGGACACAACTTGGTTTACCTATTGTGTTATTGTAAATGCCTTTATGCCATCACGCAGTTTTCTGTAATTCAGGGTTCCTGCGGGTCCTTAAGTCTTAAATTTACTTGTATGAAATTTAAGGTCATAAAAAGTCTCAAATTGTACAAGAAAGTGAACTTCAAAAGGCTATAAATAAATATGAGCACTGCATTTCAAAGTCCAGTACTGCACTGCTTTGTGTTCTGCCGTTACCGTGGAAACTGTTCCGAAAGTGCCTCCTGCTGGCAGAGAATGAATGTGCATTTTCAAAAAGGCTGTTGTTGTGAGTAGGGTATTCATGCAATACCGGAGACTAGTTTCAGAACCGGATTTCTAGGACCCTATAGTTTAAAAAAAAAAAAAAAAAAGTTTTTTTTAACTAGTTTTTTATTTATTTATTTTATGTATGTATTATGTCAGGTCTTCCAGGCAGTTCTATCAAACTTTTACAATTAATCCAGAATGCGGCAGCAAGATTAATTTTTAATGAGCCAAAAAGAATGCACGTCACACCTCTGTTTATCAATTTGCACTGGCTACCAATAGCTGCTTGCATAAAATTCAAGGCATTGATGTTTGCCTACAAAACCACCACTGGCTCTGCACCCCTTTACCTAAATTCATTATTTCAGACTTACAGTATGTGCCCTCTAGAAGCTTGCGTTCTGCAAGTGAACTTTGCTTTATAGTTCATCCCAAAGAGGCACAAAATCACTTTCACACACTTTTAAATTAAATGTTCCCTTCTGGTGGAATGACCTGCCCAACTCAATCCCAGTTGAGTCCTTAGCCATCTTCAAGAATCAGCTAAAAACACATCTCTTCCATCTTTATTTGACCCTCTAACTCTAGCACTCTATATTCTAATTCTATTCTTAAAAAAAAAAAAAAAAAAAACTTGTCCCTTTTAGACTTGCACTCTATTCATTTACTGCTTTAAAAAAAATTTCTAAACTTTTCTAATCTTTTGTATTCTATCTGTTTCCTTTTTTATTTATTATATAATAATAATAAAAAAAATAAAAACAAATCTTGCTACGTGTACTGCATTAAGCTAACTGAGACTTGTTATTGCACTTGCATATCATTGCACTTTTTGTTGATTTTGATTGCTTCACACAGAAAAATAAGGGTTTAAAATTGTACCTTTTGGGGTACAACAGCTTGTCCCTGGAGCAGTACCCTTAAAAGGACATATATTTGTACATTTTGTTTTTTATTATTTATTTTTTTTACCCCTAATTGGTACATATTAATAACTTAGAGTAGTAATACGTACCCTTAAAGTACTAATGTGTACCTATTAAGGGTAAAAAAGGTACAAATATGTCCTTTTAAGGGTACTACTCCAGGGACAAGCTGTTGTACCCCAAAAGGTACAATTTTAAACCCTTATTTTATTTTATGTTCCATTGTCCTCATTTGTATGTCGCTTTGGATAAAAGCGTCTGCTAAATGACTAAATATTAGCGGCTCATACTATTTTATAGCACTTCTTATAGCACTGCTATTCAATTCTGTATATTATTATTTTTAAGCAATTATTTAGTTGTTTAAGTGTATACACTTAAATATTGTCCTAACCATCTCCTAACCCTAAACATACCCGTTGGTAACCCTCTTGAAATATTTTACCTAATTTATTTAAATATATTCAATATATTCTGGTTTTAAATTCAGTTTTCTTGGAAAGGAAGACTTGTGTCTGTGCGAGACTACATCCAGCATCACAATTAGGGTTGGGTATCATTTGAATTTTATTGATTCCGATTCTTATCGATTCCTAGTTTCGATTCCAATAAGATAAAAAATCCAATATAAAAAAATTAAGTCAAACATTTAGATGTCAAACATTTATTCTGTCTTTAATCAAAGCAGTCTGTTGCAGCTGAATAACATGAGCAAAAATCAGCATCCTACAGAACACTGCACTTGCTTTTAACAAAAATACCACAGCAAAAACAACTAGATTAATATAAATTTCAAATATTAAAGTGTTAAAGACAAGTAAACAGTCAGTAATAAAATAGGAACAAACAAATCAATTAGCAATAGCATAAATAAATACAACTGAACCATATTTCAGGTACAGAAACTGTAATTAAAAGTTTAAAAACACTGCATAGTTTTCTTTTCATAAATAAAATATAGATTAATTAAAGTTGGCTGTGTTTATGATGATATACTTTTTCTGCATACTGGTCAATAAATATGAAAGAAGTCAGTTCTGGCCCGGGAACAACCTTTTCTACAGTGGAAATGCAGAAAACGGTTTGAGAACGAACACAAACCGGGAACCCGCATCGCGAACCGATGCTCTCTGTGCTTGCGCTTCGTGTGTGCTGCACGCAAACAAGGCGTAAGTTCTTTCCGTTCCTGCAATTCAATTGTTTTAAATCACATTAAAATGCGAACGCAGGAATCGTTAAGCAGAATCGAAATGCATGCATCTTACCTGATTATACCCGAATCTTGGAAATTTGGAACTGGTTCTAAAATGGAACCGGCTTTCGATACCCAACCCTAAGCACAATGAAGTGTTTTGCGCAGCTAAATAGGCTTAATGGAGATTGCTGACATCCTCTCAAACACTCAAGTTCACGCTAGCTCTTACATTAAAAATAAGATGGAAAGATAAAAAAATGAATAGTTTCCATGGATCTAGTCTTTGCATCTGTTTGTTTGATGTTTGAATCAGGTCTCCTCTGTTGGAATAGATGGTGCTGTCCCAAAAAAATAGGGTCCTATGCAGTCCTAGAACTGCAGCCTCCGGTATTGCAGGAATATTGGGTTGTTGTTTTTTGTTCAGACCAATGTGAAAATCGACCCATGTTTTTACCTGCAAACACACAGAACTGTAAATGTGAACTGGTGGATCGATAAGAAAATAATTCATTATAAAAATCTGAACAGTAAAATGTGTTTGTATGTTATTTAATTAATATAATAATTTATTAATAATAATTGTTTAAATTCATATAATAATTAATACCTTTGACTCATCCATTTATTTTTTAATGGTTTAAAGGCTGAAACGTGAAGTGTATCATTTTATAAAAGTTTTTGTTTTTGTGAAAACTTGTATCTGAATTGTAAATCATGCTTTTTTTAGTCATTTTACAGTTTAATAGTTTACCATAGGCATTGCCCTACCCCCCTCATATGGTATAATTTTATTTGTGCAGGTCTTAAAGAGTCTTAAATTTGAGCTTAAAAATCTTGCAGCAACCCTGTAATTAATCATGTTTGCACATTAATCTGCAAATTAATGTAGAAAAACGATGGTATATTTTAATTTATTTGCTTAATATAACAAGAGGGCAAGCTGCTTTAAACTGTATGCTTATGAGTTAGATTAGTCATCCTGTATCTGAGTTTAAAATTAGGTCCCACAAAAAAATTCTGCATGTGCAGTGGTAAAAAAAACACTGGTTACACATGCATGCTGAACTGAAAATGTTAACTGTTACACCCCTTGTTTCATAAGAAATCATATTTACCAGAGTTGTGAATGTGAGTCTAAATAGTATGTGATGAATACATTTACATTTATTAATTTAGCAGATGCTTTTATCTAAAGCGACTTACAAATAGTACTCATCCTTCTATTGAGTTGTCTTCATGAGCTGCGTGCAAAAACTGGCACAGAGCAAACAAATGACTCATTTGAGTCTCTTTTATGAATTGTTAAACAAGACTCAAATGCTAAGTAGTTAATTAGGTTTGAATCGGATGAATCCTTCACTAAATGCACTCACTAATTTCATAAGAGCAGATACTTTGCTGAATTTCATAGTCATAACTTGTAGAGTTTGGTGCTGTATCATTTAGAATGAAAACCAGTTTGGTTTCAGAAGCTGTTAAGGTTAATGTTTTTATTTTGTCTCTAAAGGCCACACTCTTGTCTCTAGATGCCCTTTGTGTCTAGTGCTGAAAATGCAATGGGAGCAGGAAAAAAACTGTTTTTAATTATAGCTGTTTTTTTTGTTTTTTTTTAAATAACCAGTATTTCCAAAAAGTGGTTATTGATGCTGATTAATCTGTCAGCCTCTAAAAGAAACAATACTTGAATAGTTATAGTGCTTAACACATTTCTGCTGGTGTATCATCCACCTCATATATAGTTAAGAACCTCCCGCCCTTAATATCTTGTATCAAAGCTAATTCATAAATGCAACTCTTTTTCTCAGGACACTATCTATCTGCTGGAAGGAATTTTGGCGAACACAAACAGGTGGTTAACAGACACAGTTAAGATAGTCTATAAATATTAAGGACAATGAACTTTTGCATTTATATTGCAGTTTAATGTTGTAGTATATTCTTCACATTTTTGGATAGCCAAAATCATGATTATTTATCTTTGTCGTCTAGCAGCCCTGAAGATCCAGTGTCTACTGTTGTGATAAGATGCTTCACAGAGGCGCTGCCAGAAAACAGGTGTGCTCATAACAACATAAGTAATCGATTATAATTGAATTGACAATGCAATTCTGATTATGTTTTAATTTTTGGTCACATTTTAGTTTGGGGACTGATTCACACTCTTGACTAACTGTTAGCTAGGACTTTTGCATCAATAAACTTCTAATATATTGCTTAGTAAGGTGGTTAAGTTTAGGTATGGAGTGGGATTAAGGATCTAAATGTAGAAAAGGCATTGATATGTGCATTATAAGTATGAATAAACAGCCAATATGCTAGTATCATGCATGCTAATAAATAAGCAACTAGTAATAGTGAGAATTGGTCCACAAACTGAAGTGTTACCTATTTTTTATTTATTTATTATTTTTTTCTTTTCAAGAAGATATTTGTTGTAGATGCAGCTGAAGGAATGCTCTGCCTTGATTTTAATGCAAATGGTGGTGGTGGTTTTGCTTCCTATGCTTCATTGTAATTATTAATTTATTTTCCTGTTGTGGCTTCACTCGCTTTTTAAATACTTTTTAACCTCTGGTGCTGTTCATGTAGGAGTCTTGTGTTGTTTACAGGCAAATCATATCTGGTACAATAGTTGTATAATAATTTTTTATTTTCATAAAATGAATGTACTATATTTAAAAAAAAAAAAAAAAATTCTAATATTTTAGAGGATTTAATAAAAAAAAAAAAAGAAAACTATATCTCAAGAATATTTAAAATCGATCAAATGGATGCAGATTAGTGCTACCTGGCGGAAAGAAATAAAGAAAATGCATGTATGGAATATACACACTAGATGCATGTATAGCCCTATATATAAATACATATGGTTCTTGAATGAGCTTTTACCAGGTACCGCTGCTGGTAATTCTAGATCAGAACTAGATCCAACTAGCTATGATATAATTTGAACCTGTTAGTTGAGTATTTGCATGTATGGCTGTGTGTATTTAATGCTTGTCTGACTGAATTATTGAATTTATTTCTCAAATTCTCAAAACTTTGCTCTGTGTTAGTCACACAGTTTTGTATGTGTAATTGTTTTGCACTCTTGATGTTTTAGAGTTTTACCCAAGCGTGCCTCACGATTCCTGAAAGTGAAGCCAAAGCATCTCGATCGCCCTCAGGTGTCTGGCTGCAGTACAGGTCATAAACCCGCCTCTCCATGTAATCTAATGGGATGTGAGACAAACAAAATGATCAAATTACACTTCAAATTAATTTTTCCCAAAGATAGTTTCCGTCGTTTGAGGCAGTTGCTATCGTACTGATTTATGTTTAAGTGTTCGTTTTTCTAAGAAGTTTGCTTTTAGGTAGTTATTTGATGCTATAAAAACGGGGTGTGGTGTCATGACTGTGATCTTGTCATTGGGTCTGCGGGAGTTTGGGCAGGAATTTGATACCGCGGCTCCACCTCACGGCACTATTGCACATACTCTGGCTCCAAACGAATCTCTGCTGCGCAGACTCGGGCTCCAAATGACGTCATTTACTCAAGATAGCAGTGGCCATAATGAGATGCTTTGGCTTCACTTTCCTAAAGTGGAAGGAAGTGAAGACGTATCGTCCATCTTTTTAAAAAATTTTTTTTTTTTATACAGTCTTTGGTTTTACCCCTTTCATTGCGGTGTTCTTTTTTTTTCAGTTTTTTGGCCTTTTTTATGACCATTTAACCTTTTCAAATCATGCCCATGATTTTTTTTTTTTTTTACAAAAGTCACCAAGTTTGATACCATTTTGATTAAATAAAAAAATCTACTTGCAAAATGTTTCAGGCTAACATGACAAATCAAAACCAGAGGGTTAAATACTGTTTAAAATAAATTGTACTTCAAGCTTCAAAGCAGAACTGCCCATTGTTTTCAATGCCTGTTTGCAGTACTTTGTGCACTATTTATCTTCTCCCACCAGACTGAACAAACTTCTTTATAAGCACAAGTTTGAAGATGCAGAGAAATTTGCCAAAGCCTTTGGACTTGATGTTGAAGTAAGACTGGCAAAGTTACCATATAAACATATACTTTATAATAGTGTTTTCATGGTGAACTGACAAGGTTTCTTTTTGTTTGTTTTAGCTGGTGTATAAGGTTAAGCTTAATGTTGTGCTGGAAAAGCTCATCTCGGAATCAGGCAGTGATCAAACCCTTGAGTGGCCCAAGCTCATTGAAGAGGCCAAAACCAACCTAATGAAGATCATGGTAATATTAAGCTTTTCTACAAATATGCAGAGCTTCATATAATAAAAATGAATAATAACAATTTTAGCATGTAAACACAAGTGGGCATTAATTTATATTTCTATAATTATGTTAATGAATTGAAACTAATGAATGCTGGTGGTGGGGTGGGGGTTGATTTGTAATTTGCTTAAAATCAGCAGTTCCTATATTAATAGTTTAACAAACAGAAAAGCCTTAAATTATTTACATTTGCCTATTGAACAATTTGAGGCTTTGCAATCCACAATAAATTACCTAAATCAACGCACTGAAAGCCACATTCATTTTTTTCTTTTTTTTTCTTTCAAGATTTCCTTTTTGTCATTTTTGCCTTTTTATTAGGATAGTACAGTATGTATTGACAGGAAACGAGATGGAAGAGAGAGGGGGGACAGAATTGGGAAAGGACCGTGAGTCGGGACTCAAACTTGAGTCACCCGAAACACAGTGGTGTTATATGTCGACACGCTGCCCACGAGGCTATCCTTTACCGACGTATCAAAATTATATATGCAGAATAGCCCGCATGCTGACCGAAGACGTTACTTTTAGGGTTACAAAGGGGCGGAAAATTTCCAGAAATTTTCTTGAAACTTTCGATGGGAACTTTATCTGGGGAATTTAGGAAATATTCCAATTTGAAAACTTAACAGGAATTTATGGGAATTTACTGGAATTTATGGGAATTAATTGGAAATTTGGGGAAATTTATAGAAACTGTATAATAAACAAATATAAATGTAAACATTTTGTTTGATCATAAGCTGACATGCATGCAAACTAATACAGATTTTAAAAATTTTATACTTTTTTCAGGATTCGTTGATGAATAAAAACTTTAAAAGAACAGCATTTATTCAAAATTGGAATCTTTTCTAACAATATAAGTCTTTACTATTACTTTTTATTAATTTAACGCATCCTTAAAAGTATTAATTTTTTCAAAAAA
This sequence comes from Onychostoma macrolepis, assembly GCF_012432095.1. NCBI lineage: Eukaryota > Metazoa > Chordata > Actinopteri > Cypriniformes > Cyprinidae > Onychostoma > Onychostoma macrolepis. The sequence goes on along the minus strand of NC_081159.1, from coordinate 31,915,796 downwards.
AGAAAGGAAAAAATACCGACCCCAATCTTTTGAATGGTGGTGTCTTTTTAAAAATGGATTTCTATTTTAAATGAATGCTGTTCTTTTTTTTTTTTTACTTTTTAGTCATTAAAGAATCCTGAAAAAAGTATCACAGGAAATTAAAAAAAAAAAAAAAATATATATATATATATATATATATATATATAAGCAGTACAACTTTTTCCAAAATTGATAATGAATCAGCATATAATATCCCGTAAATTTCCAGTCTTGAAAATTCCCAGAATTTGCAACCCTAGTTACTTTTTTATTTGGCAGGGGAAAACTGCAAGGTCAAAGGGGCAACACAAAAGCCAGTTGGTCAACATCTGGTTACACAACATGGGCAAAATGTTTAGTAAGCTGTGTAAAATTATAATACAGTAAACCAAACACCACAAAGGTATAAATCTAGTTTCATTTAGAAGCCGAGACGATTATTGGAATGACCGAATGATGGAAACGGTTCAGGTTTGGTGGACAACACACAATTTTATTTAGTTTCAAATTTTTGTTGCTCATCTGAGCTCACATATTTAGATATGTCCTCTGGTTTCACAAATTTTCAAAAACAAATGATGATCAGTGCAGTCATTTACAATAAATTATGATGGCGTGTGGTTATTTTCATTCCCAAAAAAAAAAAAATTCCCTAAAGTTTCACATTTTACAAATAATTCAGTTTTTGTCTGCTTTCCCAATGACTTGGCAATATCTAGAGAAATGTCACTTCCCTTAGGTCAAAGATGGATGTAAAAAATGCGGTTTAACTAAAAATGCTGAGGATTTGTAATACTGTAAGTAAGATTTCTGTTGGGCTTAATTTATGTTCACATTAAATATTATGCTTGATATATTATTTTTTGTGGCATTCATGAATACCACTTACACTGTAGCGTAATTTATACAGGTGCTTGATAGGAAATGGAAAATACATTCTTTAGAGTCCATGAATCTGGTGTTTATAAAAGAGTGGGAAGCCTATGAAATAAAGTGAAATAAGATGGCCAACATCTTATTATATTTATATAAAATGAAATGGAGAAATTAGTTTGGCAGCATTGCTCAGTAACTTGCATAAGTCTTAAAAACCAACATACAAATAAATTGTAGCAATAAGATTGTGGATTGTGAACCTGACTGGGAAAAAAAAAAAAAAATCTGATACAGTATTTCTGCCATGTTGCCCATCCTTATAAGATATTATAATGTGAAGTGGCCAAGAGACGGAAAATTGTGAGAAGGGTCTCTGCAGGGAGACACATGACAGGGAGTCATGTTTTGCGAAGGGGTCAAATACTTATTTCATTCATTAAAATGCAAATAAATTTATAACTTTTTTTGAAATGTGCCTTTCTGGATTTTTTTGTTATTCTGTCTCTCACCGTTCAAATAAACCTACTTAAAATTATAGACTGATAATTTCTTTGTCAGTGGGCAAACGTACAAAATCAGCAGGGGATCAAATAATTTTTTCCCCACTGTAGTTCCATTTTCCTGATAAAATAACACCTCTACACAATACAGTATCTAACCAGCACTTCTCTCTCAGGGGCTTTAATCACAATTGGTTAAGCTGAATATTATACTTCGTTGTTTTAAGGCATTCATACTACAAATGTGTTTTGTGAATGTTTAACACTGTCTTTCCATTTGTCCCACAGGATGAGCAGTTTGTGGTGCAGTACTGCCTGACTGCTTCCTGGCCTACTCTCAGCATAGCTGAAGAGATGCTAAATTACACCTTAAACCGTTTTCCGTGCTGCCAGATCCAAACAGCCCTGGCTAAGCTCGCCACCTTTGCCAACGTGTATGGACCTGGCAACTTTAAGTATGTTCAGCAAACCAGCGATTATTACACAAATCTATTTGACTGTTTTCTCAGTTATTAAAATGTAGGATATATGTTTTGTCCACCCTAGTCTTTTTGCACTTTTGAAACAATCATTTCACCCACTTGATGTAATTTACAGGGGCACAGCATGGATTGAGTTCTTAAACAGCACAGATTATCTCAAAGACATCCTTGCTCTTCTGAAAGAGGGGAATCTTAGTGGATCACAATACTTGTGGCTTCGACATGAGGTAAATGGATCGGTACTCAAAAACATGTCTCGTTTTTATTAACAGTCATTTTCACTTCATTGGGGAACTGCAAGTTTTGAAGTGCTGTAAAACCTTACCATTTTGGAATTCAGAGTCATCTATATGACAGCAACATTATATAAAGACTGAAATTGCGAAATGGTTTAAAGCCATTCCATGATTTAATGGCCTGAAACAATAAAAATGGTTGACTCAACTTGTTAACAAGTCACGTTGGAATAAAGGGTTTAATAAATTCATAAATGCAAATAAATCTATATATATATAGACACACATATATCAGATGTCTCTATATCTATCTATCTGTCTCTATATGTATATACAGTATCTCACAGAAGTGAGTACACCCTTCACATTTTTGTAAATATTTTAATTAGGGCTGCACGATATATTGCATGCGATTGTCATGCGCATCTAATACATGCGCCATTTAATACACAGAGCCGTAGTTCACTGACAAGCTATGCAATTCGCGCTCAGAATCGCAGATGAATCGCCTGCGATATCGAATGTGATATTGCGTAGCTTGTCAGTGAACTGTGGCTCTGTGTATTAAATGCACCTCCATTTGAAAACAGGTGATGGAGATTTACCGCTAATCACGGAACCGGCTTTACTGACGAGATGCGCATGACAATCGCATGCAATATATCGTGCAGCCCTAATTTTAATATATCTTTTCATGTGACAACACTGAAGAAATGACACTTTGCTACAATGTAAAGTAGTGAGTGTGCAGCTTGTATAACAGTGTAAATTTGCTGTCCCCTCAAAATAACTCAACACACAGCCATTAATGTCTAAACCGCTGGCCACAAAAGTGAGTACACCCCTAAGTGAAAATGTCCAAATTGGGCCCAATTAGCCATTTTCTCTCCCCGGTGTCACGTGACTCGTTAGTGTTACAAGGTCTCAGGTGTGAACAGGGAGCAGGTGTGTTAAATTTGGTGTTATCGCTCTCACTCTCTCATACTGGTCACTGGAAGTTCAGCATGGCACCTCATGGCAAAGAACTCTCTGATGATCTGAAAAAAAGAATCGTTGCTCTACATAAAGATGGCGTCGGCTATAAGAGGTAACCGGTTTCACTCAGAACAGGCCTCGCCATGGTGTTTGGGAAATAGACGTATGAGTGCTGCCAGCATTGCTGCAGAGGTTGAAGGGGTGGGGGGTCCGCCTGTCAGTGCTTAGACCATACGCCGCACACTGCATCAAATTGGGCTGCATGGCTGTCGTCCCAGAAGGAAGCCTCTTCTAAAGATGATGCACAAGAAAGCCCGCAAACAGTTGAAGACAAGCAGACTAAGGACATGGATTACTGGAACCATGTCCTGTGGTCTGATGAGACCAAGATAAACTTATTTGGATCAGATCGTGTCAAGTGGGTGTGGCGGCAACCAGGGTACAAAGACAAGTGTGTCTTGCCTACAGTCAAGCATGGTGGTGGGAGTGTCATGGTCTGGGGCTGCATGAGTGCTGCCGGCACTGGGGTGCTACAGTCCATTGAGGGAACCATGAATGCCAACATGTACTGTGACATACTGAAGCAGAGCATGATTCCGCAGGGCAGTATTCCAACATAACGACTCCAAACACACCTCCAAGACGACCACTGCCTTGCTAAAGAAGCTGAGGGTAAAGGTGATGGACTGGCCAAGCATGAGCATCTGTCGGGCATCCTCAAATGGAAGGTGGAGGAGCGCAAGGTCTCTAACATCCACCAGCTCCGTGATGTTGTCGTGGAGGAGTGGAAGAGGACTCCAGTGGCAACCTGTGAAGCTCTGGTGAGCTCCATGCCCAAGAGGGTTAAGGCAGTGCTGGAAAATAATGGTGGCCACACAAAATATTGACACTTTGGGCCCAATTTGGGCATTTTCACTTAGGGGTGTACTCACTTTTGTGGCCAGTGGTTTAGACATTAATGGCTGTGTGTTGAGTTATTTTGAGGGGACAGCAAATTTACACTGTTATACAAGCTGTACACTAGTCCAGTCGCAACCAGTTGGACAGGGGTGGGAATTACAGTTCTGAATTACAGTAGATCATCCTCAGTGTAATCTGTGAAAGTGACAGAAGGCCTTCAGATTTCCGTCACTGCTTAAAAAATGTCATAAATGACGGAAACTTTTCGGTTTATATATATATATATATATATATATGTGTGTATGTATGGTATGTATGGTATGTATGTGTGTGTGACATGGCCAAAAATATCTGCACCCTTGGTAAATATGATCAAAGAAGGCTGTGAAAATTAATCTGCATTGTTAATCCTTTTGATTCTTTTATTTAAAAAATTCACAAAAATCTAACCTTTCATTGGATAATAAGAATTTAAAATGGGAAGAAATATCATTATGAAATAAATGTGTTTCTCTAATACACATTGGACACAATTATTGGTACCCCTAGAAATTCTTATGAGTAAAATATCTCTGAAGTATATGCCCATTCATATTAACAATTTTGAGCACTCCAGGGTGATTATGAACATGAAATTATCCAGCCATGGCTTCCTGTTTCACAGAAATATAAATAGGAGGGAAAACAAAGCCCAAATTTCCTTAAACATCCATCACAATGAGAAAAACCAAAGAATATATTTCTGATATGCAGCAAAAGATAATTGAGCTTCACAAATTAGTGAAGTGGCTTTAAGAAAAGAGCTAGAGCAGTGAAAATTCTCATTTCCACCATCAGGGCAATAATTAAGAATTTCCAATCAACATAAAATGTTACAAAACTGCCTGGAAGAGGACGTGTGTCTATATTGTCCTAATGCATGGTGAGAAGGAGAGTTTGAGTGGCTAAAGACTCTCCAAGGACCACAGCTGGAGAACATATTTGTGTCTCGGTGTCAGAAAACCTTAAAAAAAAAAAAATGGTCAAACAGCACCTACATCACCACATGTTGTTTGGGAGGGATACAAGAAAAATCATCCTAGCTCATCCAAAAACACATGGCATCATGGATTCTATCAAATACCAACAGATAAAAAATCAATAAGTGACTGACTCTGTTAGAAATCTTATAAAGAGCCATGTTTGGATCTTCCAACCGTACAATAATCCAAACACAAACCTCAAAAAACAACACAAAAATAGGTCCCTGCACACAAAACCATGCTTCTGCTGGCCATTCCAGTCCTCTGACCTGAACCCTATAGAAAATGATTGGGGTGAACTGAAGAGAAGCACCAACATGGAGCTGGGAATCTAAAGGGCCTGGAGTGATTCTGGGTGAAGGAATGGTCTCTGATCTCTTGTCAGGTGTTCCCTAACCTTGTCAGGCATTATAGGAGAACATTTAGAGGTTTTAAACTGGCAAATGGAGGTTTCAAAAAGTATTAAATAAAAGGGTGCCGTTAATTGTGGCCAATGTGTATTAGAGAAAAACATTTATTTCATAATGATATTTCCCCCCATTTTAAATTCTTATAATCCAATGAAATGTTCGATTTTTGTGATTTTATTTAATTTTTTTTATTTTTTTATTTTTTTAAGTAAAAGATCAAAAGGATTAATCGATTGACAGCATATATATACAGGTGCTGGTCATATAATTAGAATATCATCAAAAAGTTGATTTATTTCACTAATTCCATTCAAAAAGTGAAACTTGTTTATTATATTCATTCATTACACACAGACTGATATATTTCAAATGTTTATTTCTTTTAATTTTGATGATTAGAGCTTATAGCTCATGAAAGTCAAAAATCAGTATCTCAAAATATTAGAATATTACTTAAGACCCATACAAAGAAAGGATTTTTAGAAATCTTGGAAAAATGAAAAGTATGAAAATGAAAAGTATGAGCATGTACATCACTCAATACCTAGTTGGGGCTCCTTTTGCCTGAATTACTGCAGCAATGCGGCGTGGCATGGAGTCGATCAGTCTGTGGCACTGCTCAGGTGTTACGAGAGCCCAGGTTGCTCTGATAGTGGCCTTCAGCTCATCTGCATTGTTGGGTCTGGTGTCTCTCATCTTCCTCTTGACAATACCCCATAGATTCTCTATGGGGTTCAGGTCAGGCGAGTTTGCTGGCCAATCAAGTACAGTAACACTATGGTCATTAAACCAGCTTTTGGTACCTTTGGCAGTGTGGGCAGGTGCCAAGTCCTGCTGGAAAATGAAATCAGCATCTCCATAAAGCTTGTCAACAGAAGGAAGCATGAAGTGCTCTAAAATTTCCTGGTAGATGGCTGCGTTGACTGTGGACATCAGAAAACACAGTGGACCAACACCAGCAGATGACATGGCAGCCCAAATCAGCACTGACTGTGGAAACTTCACACTGGACTTCAAGCAACATGGATTCTGTGCCTCTCCACTCTTCCTTCAGACTCTGGGACCTTGATTTCCAAATGAAATGTAAAATTAACTTTCATCTGAAAAGAGGACTTTGGACCACTGAGCAACAGTCCAGTTCTTTTTCTCCACAGCCCAGTTAAGATGCTTCTGACGTTGTCTCTGGTTCAGAAGTGGCTTGATAGCCCTTTTCCTGAAGACGTCTGAGCTTGGTGACTCTTGATGCACTGACTCCAGCTTCAGTTCTCTCCTTGTGAAGCTCTCCCAAGTGTTTGAATCGGCTTTGCTTGACAGTATTCTCAAGCTTGCGGTCATCCCTGTTGCTTGTGCACCTTTTCCTACCCAGATTCTTCCTTCCAGTCAACTTTGCATTTAATATGCTTTGATACAGCACTCTGTAAACAGCCACACCTTTCAGTAATGACCTTCTGTGACTTACCCTCTTTGTGGAGGGTGTCAATGTTCGTCTTCTGGATCATTGCCAAGTCAGCAGTCTTCCCCATTACTGTGGTTTCAAAGAACAAGAGATACCCAGAATTTATACTGAAGGGATGGTCATTTATTCAAACTCAAATGTAAATATTCTAATATTTTGAGATACTGATTTTTGACTTTCATGAGCTGTAAGCTCTAATCATGAAAATTAAAAGAAATAAACATTTGAAATATATCAGTCTGTGTGTAATGAATGAATATAATATACAAGTTTCACTTTTTGAATGGAATTAGTGAAATAAATCAACTTTTTGATGATATTCGAATTATATGACTAGCACCTGTGTATATATATATATATGCTGTCAATCGATTAAATTTTTTTTTTAACTAATTAATCACACATTTTTCTGAAATTAATCACGATTAATCCCACCTAAACTTAAAGTTTTTAAATATACATTTATATTGCAATAGTTTCACATTCAATCTTCAAATTAATATAGAAACGACTTATTTTTAATGTTTAATGGCATCTCTTTTTATAACTGAAGGCCAGTGTCACTGATACAGAGTAATAATGATTTCCTTAAAAAAAAATATATTTTTTAACCATTGACTATAGCCAATATTACATTATAATTAAGTGCTATCAATTTTTACATTTATTAGACTTTAAAAATAACTTCTAATTTAAGTGAACTTAAAACAATCTTCACATAAACCCATTATTGTAAATGTTATATTTAGCTAGGCTACCTGTGTCCCTCAGCAGATATATACAGAAATTGAATAAAGTTATCAAACACTAAATTCTAAGCTAAATACAAATAAATACGTACAGCTATATAAAAGTTATTGATTTCCTCTTCTTTCTTTTATTCTTGATGAACAGACATCACAGCAGCTGGTTATGAGGTTGTTTTTGGCTGATATTTCTTTAAGAGGTGCTGCTGCTAAACGTGATGCGGATCTGACACCCATCGTATTTTCTCAGTCTCAGCTCTCATCACCTTTTCTGACCCACTACAGGTCGGACCCATTTCAGTCTCTACTAATGAGCTGACGAGTTGAATCGGGTGTGTTAGATGAGAGAGACAGTTTGGACAGTTTTAAGGCAGCTTTAATCGCCTTTTTGGTAACTTAATGTCTTAACTGACCATGACATTGCATGCACATAGTTTATTTCGCGCTTAGATATGAATTGATACACACTGCAGCGTGTGCCGGTTTCCGCGCTTGTTTGACTCGCACCTGCCGCTGAAGTGAAGCTGGAGCGCGCGTCTGAAACGTCTCCGGATTGATGTGATCGTAAAGACGTTCTGGGACTGAATAAATGCACTTCTTGTAAAGAAAAAACAGACAGAAACAGCAGTTATGAGTGGGGTGGCCAACCTAGGCTCCGAACAAAGTTCCAAACAAAGATCACAGCAGAACAGTCGTGCATCTCTGAGCAACACAGCGGTGTTTCGTTACTGAATGATTCGCGTTTTTTTAATTAAACATTTGAGTCAATGATTCAGTGGTCAATTCACAATGACTCATTCATTAAAGGGATAGTTCATCCAAAAATGAAAATTCTGTCAAAATTACTCGCCCTCATGTCGTTCCAAACATGTAAGACCTTCGTTTGTCTTCGGAACACAAATTAAGATTTTTTTGATGAAATCTGAGAGCTTTGTGACCCTGCGTAGACAACAATGGAACTACCATGTTCAAGGCCCAGAAATGTAGTAAGGACTTTGTTTAAATAGTCCACGTGATATCAATGTTAAACTGTAATTTTACGAAGCTATGAGAATACTTTCTGTGCACAAAGAAAACAAAAATAACTTTATTCAACGATTTCTTCTCTTCTGGGTCAGAATACACAAGAGTACCAAGACACGTGTGTGGTGCTGCTGATGCAGGAGCCAGCATTCTGCCGTAGAGTAAGCATGCACTGCGCCTTGTTTACAAGCAGAGGAATGCACACGCATATGTCATGATACTCTAGTGAATGGCGGCGGAGACTGGTTAATGATTAATTAATGACGGAATTTTAATTTTTGGGTGAACAATACCTTTAATGATTGATTCAATGACTGAAACAGCCATTTGAATTAATTGCTTTAATGAGTGACTCAGTGACTCAACTCGGTGACACGCCATGGCCTACTGGAAGTTTTAATTTCATATTTTTTATTGATTTATTTTATAATTTATTTAGTTTTATAATTAAATATATAAAATATGCCTTTTTTATTGTAAATTCAGAAATAAAATGCAAGCCACCTTTAAGCTGCATTCAACAGTCTGTGTATAAACATCAGCTTCTGTGCCACTTTTGCAGTGAATTTTGTTGAAACTGTTTTAATTTAATTGGTAGCCATGTCTTATTATTCTAACTGAATTTGATGTAAGAATTTGACAAAAGATGATGCCTCCATCTAATAGGTTATAAACAGTTGCCATTCTAGAGATGAATATTCCCTGGAAATGAGTTTAAGGGTGCATATATTATCTCATAGTGGAAAAGATCGTTTCTGTCACTGCTGTGAAATAACCACTGCACAAAATATCAAAAGCTTTGGAATAAAGCTTCAGGTCAGTGTCAGGCCTAAACCAGCAACATTACCCACACACATGCAGCAGAATATTGTCTAATAATGTTATCAACAAAATCCCCCCAAAAATCAAGATATTTTATTATTATTTGAGTACATGTTGAAAGGTATGATGTCTAAAGCAAACTTGCCAGGAATTACAAAGCAAACTATGATGACCAGCAATTTTCACTCTACAAATTGAATATACAAGATGCACCGTTGATTTGCCGGTGTATATTTTATCTTCACAAGGGCGGTTTGGGTTGCCTTTTATGTCAAATACTTAAATTTAACCAATTCAGTCAATGAGAATACTATATACTGTTACCAATAACAACAAACTAAAGTTTTTATGTAAATGAATAAATATCTTTATGTAAATTGTGCATTTAAGAAAGGGCTGTAATGTAAAGAAAATCATTATTGTCAATTATTGCTATTGATATTATAATAATGATTAATATCGATTAATAGAATACATATAATGTTTTTGTTTTTGGATAAATGACTTGTCATAATCTGGCTACACAAAACATTTTGATACATGATGTTAGTTCAACACAAGTTATAGGAAACTACCATTATAATGAAGCTTAAATCTGTGGTGGCATTTTTGTTCATTTCGGTGGCATATTTGCCACAAGCCCCTGTTAATTTCCGACCCTGGTATGCAGTATTTTCTACTGATATAATTAAATTTGTATGAAGGTGCTAAAAAGTCCCTGATGTTTTCTAGATGATTTTAATCATTTTTATTTGTTTGTTTTATTATTAGTCAGCATTGTAACTTGCTATAGTTGTTTCTATGATAATCATGATAAGTGGATATTTTCCAGGGTGAGTTTGCCAGGGAATTTGATGAGAGCTGCCTGCATGCTCTGCTGGGCTCTATTTCATCTGACATTGCATCACAGGACCTAAGTCTGTGGTTTAAGGGTGCTGTGGTCCCATTTGTATGGAGAGTGTTTCCCAAAGGACAGGTATGAGGGCAACTAATATACTTGACTTTAAACGCCATGTTTTCAGATCTCATTGATAACATCCTTTTTTTGGTAATGAAATGCAAACCAAATGGTTCTTATATGTTCTTACTGTAATCTCTCTTTTTTTTAAATACATTTTTCATTTATTCTCCTTTCTAAGGATGCATCACTGATTTTTAAAAGAAATTAGTAAATTGTGCTAACACTTACGTTTAAAAAACAAAACAAAATTCTAAACACTTTTGTTTTAAATATAAACAGAAAATACTTGCCAGGTGGTTGGAGCAACGTGCAAGGAATCTGGAGTTAACAGAAAAGGTAGTGAACTCTTATGAGTATTTTATTTATTTTTTATTTTTTCTAATACAAGTATATTACTTTTTAAATGCAGCCCAGAAAATAAGCCAGCCATTTGTGACACTTTCTGTCTCTACAGTGTCAGGTTGATGATACACTCTTTGAGCAATGTTGCTGCGCAACTTTGGGAAATATTGCCATCATTGGGGAACCAAATGAGACACAGAGCCCACGACCGATCTAAAATATCCAGATAGAAATTTGTTACCCATTCTCAATGGAAAAGTTCCCAAGCAACATTGCTCAAAAAAAGTTGCCTGGCAAAATTGCTCAAAAAGTTGCCCCGTGTATTATCAGCCTCATTTGCCATTGTGACAGACATTGATCACGATCACATTGTGTGGCCAAATCTCACTTTAGAAAGTGTAAAAAAATGTGGGGAAAAAATGCATCCCTCTACAACATCAGGTGACCGCATGTAATACACATCTATAGGTAGATGCACTTTACTAAGGATATGAAAAGCCCAGCAAGTTGACTGTCTTTGGTACACTACAGTTTTAAGGAGAAATGTTCAGCAATGATGTTGACGGATGAATTTGCACATGGTTTATCTTTAAGCATAATAAAAACACCAGACAGACATGTAAAAAACTTGATTTTCACCACAGGGGGTATTTAAGGTTTTTATTAGCATTGCACAGTAAGTGACATTAACAAATTTGGTCCCACTTTATATTAGGTGGCCATAACTAGTATGTACTTACATTTAAATTAAATATTTGGTAAAATGCACTTATTGTGTACATACATGATTTTACATTTTACTTATATTTTTAAAAATACCTATATGTAGTTACATCTGTAATTAATTTCTGTAATTACATTTATAATTACACTGTTGACCCGTCCCTTACACCTAAACCCACCCTTAAACCTACCCATACTACCAAACCTGTCCCTAACCTTACCCATATCCCACCTCAAAGCAGCAAAAGTGTTTTGCAATACAATATGAACACAATAGTGCATAGTAGTTAAGGCCACCCAATGTAAAGTGTGACCACAAATTTAATTATTAGCCGCCAAAACTTCATAATTAATATATTTAGTCACAAATATCATAGACCCTCCCCCAACGAAAGCCAAAGCGGTAACCGAAGACTTGTATTAATACCAGATGAAATCGTAGTCTGTCTGGTGAACCAGGTGCAAATTGGCCGAAGTAAATGCAAAGACTATCTTTCACTCAAGTTATTTGATTTGTTTTATTATTATTATTATTATTATTATTATTATTAACTTACTTTTTTTTTTTTTATAGAGTGACTGGCCTCATAATGGACTGGTCCTGGCTGAACTTGGCTTGCCTTGCCTCTGGAGGTCTATGGGTTTGGTAAATGTCAAGTTTGTCCCTAATTTTTAATCTTTTTGACCATATTCCTGGTAGATTAAGCCATTGTGAGAAATAGTAGTACTGACCAGAACAATACATTTGTCCTCAGATGAGAATTAAATTGTTTTTCAGGCTGAAATCTGTGGATCAGAGGAAGTGCAAAATCTGAGGTCTCTAGTGGACAACCTCAGACAGCTTTGTGACCTCTACTCCAAATACAGCTGCCATCTTTCACTGTCTGACTATGAAAGGGTGAGTATGAAAGTTTAGATGTTCCAGTATAACAGTGGCTGTAAAAGTTTTGTACACACACAAAAAAAAAAAAAAAAACTGTCTAATAATAGTAATTAATAATAAATAGGGGTTTAACGGTATGCGGTTCCAAATGGAAGTGATCATCCCTATCCCCTTGGAGTGGGGACTTTGGAGTGAACAGGGCGTGTCATTATGTATTCGTTTGGAATGCACTTGGTGAAGGGAGCGTAATTTACTCATCTTCAGCTGGGATGTTCCTGTGACAACGCAGCACGGTGTGCGTCAGCAGATGTCACTGTTTAAATGTCAATAGTCTTTTTATTGTTGTTAGCATAACTGTTGCAAATAAACAATATTTTTATATATTATTTTTTATATATTATATAGCATATTTTAAAAACTTTTTAAAATATAAAATGTATGTTTATTTGCGGCATGTCACTGATTTTATCACTGAATCATTCATTTATTTGATTCGTTTGAACGGCTGATCCATTCAGGAACGAAGTACCGTCTTTAATGACAATGACTGTCTTTATTGACACTAGATTCGTTTAAAAACGCAGCTCATGCATAAACAAAATACCGCTGTGTTTGAATGGAGATGCGCAGCGGCTCAGCTGTTACTTTGTCGGAAACTATTTTCATTGACGAAATAGAGCAAAATAAGGCAATACCGTTGTAGTCAGAAAATACAAGTCACTTAAATATTAACTTCTTGTTTAATGAACTGTTGTATTAAATCAATCACATTTGCAAACTCCCTTAATCATTAAAAGCTGTCACTCATCTTAGTTTGCGATCTCACAAAACTCTATTATAATCAGCTCCTTACACTGCACAGTGAATCTCTAATTTACAGTCTGTCTTCGCGTTGTTTGTTATAATGAGTGGATACGTCTGTAAGTGATAGGCTACATTACTCAACGCAGCCAAACACGTTGTGAGTACGTTAGAAACCTTTGAAGCTCCTTCAGCGCAAACTCAAATATGCTGATTGGGTCAGTCGCACGTTTCTCCTAAATATTTTTTTCATAGTCGCACGCAGTAGCCTAGTTTTCAGTCTCAAATGCAACTGAAATGGTCACACTGTAGAGCCCTGAGTAATATTAATCTAATAAAAACTTAGTGTTTGACATGTGAGCAATGCCTTAGTGACGCCTAATCTTTAGCTAAGCAGTATTGTATTATGTGAGTTTGACAGAATAAACTAAGTTTTATATAACATACGAAAACTAAGTTTTACTTGTAAGTTTCCTCTCCCGCGTTGATTGCTTCTCTCGAACAGACCATGTGCTGAAGTATGCTTCGATAGTGCGGCTGTGTGAGTGCGCGAAGTCTCTCGCCGCAACGCAGGTAAAGAGGAGGAGGGGTTGAGAGCGAATTCTATGGTACACATAATACAAGTTTATTATATTTATTTTTAATGTAGTGTTTCGTCAATGTCCGTGTTAATTTATATAAAAAAATATTATTCTAAAAAAAACTCCACTCTTTCTGTTTGGGGGGGCCAATGGGGTGGCCGGTGCCCCCCAGCCCCCCCTTGGAGGCGCCACTGCTGTCGAGGCCCAGAAAAGTATGAAAAGCATCGTCAGAATAGTCCATCTGCCATCAGGGGTTCAATCTGAATTTAATGAAGCAACGAGAATACTTTTTCTGCGCAAAGAAAACAAAACGACTTTATTCAACATTTCGTCTCCCCTGGTTCAGCATAGCGCCATTTTGGAGAATATCCACTGGACGCAAGCAGCGTATGCTCTTCTGTGTCAGCCACGCCACAAAGAAACAGTGCTTTCGGTTTTAGTTTGTTTGACACATACTGTGCCAAAGCATAATGGCCCAAAACACAACTTTAAAGACCTTTTATGTAAGAATAAGAAGTTTAAATGGGTTTTAAAAACTATACCCCGGAAGACCTATTGTTTCATATTGTCATATGACCACGATGATATCGAGACAGTTTTGCTATCGCGATACCACGTTATTGATAATATATAATCATAATGATATAATGGTAACAATTTATTTCGATAGCCCACTTTAGACATTCTACTAATAGTAAGTAACTTTGCAACTACATGTCAACTAGCAGTCATTAAATTATTAGTAGACTGTCTACTTAAAACTTCTAACAATTTATTTTGATGGGTCCACAACATACTGACTATGAGAAACTCTGCAAGTATGTCAAGTTATTGTACTAACCCTAAACCTACCCTACTGAGAGTTAGAAGACATGCATTTGCAAATTAATGAGAATTAGTTGACGTAGTTACAAAGTTACTTATAGTTAGTAGAATGTCTAAAATGGACTATTGAAATAAAGTGTAACCAATATAATTAATCCTCAATAATAATAATAATAATAATAATCCTTTAAATAAACAAAAGACAACATGCTAGTGTTTCCACAATAACATCATTGCAGTTTTAATATTTTAATACCTGTTTTAAATACCTGTAATATTTTAATACCTGTTTTAAATACCTGTAATGTTTTAATACCTGTGAAATTTCGTAATTCATCACATGTTCTTTTTAGAATGCTTGCGGTTTTTGTTAGTTGGTTTTGGACACATTAAATGTGTTTAATTTGTCTATAAAATGAAATGCTTTATTGATATTCATGATGCATTGATGAAATATTCAGAAAAAAAACCTCTCTTGTATATGTTCTGTGGCAGGGAAGCACACGTAGTATGGCCTTTCTGATGCTGGATAAGGTGCAGGCCCCAGAGCTGATTCCTGCAGTAATTAAGAGTAGCATTGAACCCTATGCTCTTGAGAACGGATTGGATCTGGACCAGACCCTCTTACACTACATCAAGGTCACATTTATTTTTCTTTGTGTTGTTCATTGAGTTAAACATAGTAGTAGTTAGGGCTGGGCAGTATACCAATATATTATTTTAAAAACAAGGCAATACCATTTATATCAATATAAAGTAGTTTGATACAAGTGCATCTTGAACAAAAAAGCGGAGGAAATAGAGTGAGCTGCTGCAGGGAAAGTTCAAAAACAAATTTGTCCTAATCATGAGACTTGCTTTATATTAAGGGCTTTAAAATAACTCATAAGATATAGTTAACACGTATAGTTTAAAGCAGCTTGCCCCGTCAGATGCTCTGACAGATGTACTTGTAATGCATTTGATATGCGGTGTTTTCCTGAGAGCGTAACTTACATTTCACAGGTATATTCTCAGTCTGTAAATGTTAGAAAGTCATGGAAATATTTCCATTTTGCTGTCTGTAGTGGATGAGCCTTCTGTATGCGATTCTCCACTAAACTTCACAGACTTCAGTGAACAAAGTATATTAAAATATACATTTTGCAGCATACAAATATTTGTTGTTGGGCAATAAATGTGCTGTATGTAGAATTTTAAACCGATAAGGTAAGTGGATTTTTTTTTTTTTTTTGTATTTACAATTTTTTTTGTATTTTTTTTTTTTTTTGTTGCACATAATATATAGCATAGCCTACATCGTTACATTTACTTTTTTTTCATAGCCTTTAATATAAACATTGTTTCATTGGACAACATTAGGCAGGGTGTAAAATATTTTATTTACTTTTTTTTTAATAAATGCAAGTTTGTTTGTTTTTTTTTGGTTTGTTTTTTTTTGTTGTTGATTTTATTTTTTTTAGAAAAAATTTATAAAACATTGAAATATATCTCGTATATCGCAGTCGAGCCAAAAAATACCAAGATTTTTTTGGCCATATTGCTCTAAGGCTGCAAAAATTATTCAGAAGAATAATCACTATGATGATTATGGGTGACACAATCAATGAATTAGTAGTGGTTGACAAATATAATTACCAAGGCCAATATATCTTTATTGAAAAAATTATTTCCAGTGCATGCTAACTTGCCAGATTACCGAGTGCACTGTTGGTTACAGTGTTTACTTCCTTTTATGTTCACATTTTTTGCAGTCACTTTGATTGTGAACAATCCTATAACAGAATCGAGTTTCTATCTAAATAAATTTCTTTATTTTACAGATTTATTTTTGATCTAGTTCAGATTATTTTCATATTCATTTTAAAATGATATGGTTTAGTAGATATTATGTTAAAATTAATATAAAATTTCAGCGATTCTTATACTTTTTTTTTTTTTTTTTTTTAATAGTGTGATTTGTCATATATTTATATCAGCTTTATCTTCATCAGACATCAAACCAGTACTAATTAGGAGTCAAGACAAGTACCTGGAAAAATTTGTTGATCCCTGTTAAGATAGCCTCACAATGGTAGACTGTTTTTTGCATGAGAGGTGTGGTCCACTTTAAACTTGTCCACAGGATCAGACCATCTTACTCACATTTAACATGACCAACCACTAGCAGTTTTTGTTTTGTTTTTGCCAGGGCTGGGAAAAATGGTAAATTTAATTATTGTTTAGAATTTAAGAATGAATTCAGTTTATATACACATAGCTTATAAAGTCAGAAAGGACTGGCAAGTTGAAGTGCTGTTTCTTTTTATAGTGATGTTGTATGAAGTGGATGTTCCCACTACTGATATGTATTTTAATTAGTCATTTTATTACATATTTAGCATGACAATTACTTGAAATTGAACAAGCCTTTAACTTAAATGGACATTAGATGAAGTTTCAATATGCAGTAGGGGTGGAACAATAAACCGATTCGTGGATTGATTCTGCAGTTTTCCGAATGCATCGTGATTCTCTCTGGAATCAATTGTGAGCGTAGTTTTTAACAGCAGATGGCGCTCTAGGCAAGTTTTTAACCGCACACTCAAATGCTCATGAAGAACAGTGACTGTGCATTAGTGATGGAAATTTTTATTCTTTCCAGGGATTTGTTCACTTTCAGTTCGTTCACCAAAATGATTCGTTCACTGATTCGTTCAGCAACCATTTCTTCAAATTACATATATACGCCAGCAGGGGCCGAAAAAGAGTGCCTTATGTGTCATGTCTAAAGTCAACGATTGTACTGCATTACTAATTCTTGCAAAAAACTGATTTGATTTTATTAAAATGTGTAAACTACTCATTAAATAAATAAAATAATGTTCAGATGAAAAACATAAGGTTTTCTTGCATAACTAACTTTTTAATTATTTGGTCAGACTTTTACAAATTCATAAATTGTGGAGTTATGTTCTGTAGCCTATGTTAAATATGAAAATATATACCACGGTACCTGCTGCGCTTTGCATCCACTTCCTGCTGATTGCTGAATGAGACTGACTCACATGCTAAAATGACCGACCTACCTGGTACACATTCATTCACGAACGACATGTCATGTACCAGTTCAGACTCAAAACAGCGACTCAGTCAGTGATGGGCATATTTGTTCAGTAGATCCAACCAATTATATGCCCCTTCACAGCCCGAACTGGAATGCTATTCGCTGAGTGACGCAAATGAGACCTAACCAATACTGTCACATTTTTTGTTTGTTTTACATTTTTTAGAGAAGTGCATGACATGACTCAAACGTAATGAAGTTATTTTTATTTAAAAGAAGAAAACTGTTCAAACATAAAACAACAACAATAAAAAATAAATATTACAAAATGCACACAAAACACCAGTGCTTAAATAGCCTACTCTGTACAATAGTCAAGTAAACTGTTCAAAGTGCAAAATATACCAAGTCTAAAACACAGTAGTGCAAAAATACAAAATAAGGGCAACATTTAAAGTATAAAATAAAATATAAGAAACACTGGTAAAGAGTAGTGTAAAGTTTAATCAAGTAAACAAATGTACATTTTAAGTTTCTCTTCAAATGTAATAGAAGCAGGTAAACAGTACTGCAAATATTAAAACTAAACAGTATTTAGAGTGCAAAAAAAAAAAAAACTCAAACACAGCAGTGCAAAAATACAAAACAAAGTCACATGGAAAAAAAGATCCTGACACATAAGCAGGGATAACAACAACAGGATTATTTTAGGTTGGCATTTAAAAATATCAGTTGTTGGGCCTTAGAGGGGCTGATTCTGCTGCTTCTTTCAGAGATTATCTGTCCCATCTTGCTGAAAATTCTCTCTGATGGAACAGATGTTGCCGCAAGGCAAAGCCTTTCCAGCATAAGTTGGGTCAGTCTGGGGTAGATCAGTGCCCGGTTTTGCCACCAGAGTAGTGGATTGGAGGACCAAAACAGCCTCTGCTGAAGAACTTGTTGTCACAAGACCTGCAACTTGTTCATTGAAATCACCCCACACCAAGCTTTCTTGTGTTTCTTGTGGTGGCGGTGGTGGTGATGCTACTGCTACCTGTTGCTGCTCTGTTTGATGTGCTGAGGAGGACAATCTCACTCTCACAGCAGCATTTTTGAGTCTCTGGAAGGCTTCATTTGCTTCATGATCATCTAAAAAGTCCCTTTTTTTTTAACCTTGGGTCCAGTGCAGATGCTTCTGAGAGCAGATGGTGAAATTCAACCTTGTGGAACCTGGTAGTCATATCTTTGGTAATTGTCTCAAGCATGTTCATGATAGGTTTTCTGAACCCTCCTGATCTCAGGTATCTTGTGCTTATTTCTTGGAGACGCCGTGAAAGCAGGATCACCTTTGAGGCAGTCACATAGCTATAGTGAGCAAAAACAACAATTACATTTAATAAATGCAGTATAGTAATTAATAATGAATAATACTAATTTTCTGCATTACTGTGGCAATAACAATGCCACTTACACTGTAGTTTATCTTTACATTTTACAGTCTGCAAAAGCTGTTTGCAAAAATGATTGTTCTAAGAGTATTGTTACATACCTCTCACCACTTATTTCCACTGTGACTTCTTCAAATGGTCTTAAAACCTCACAGGCCTCTTCCATTTCTTTCCACTCATCCTGTGTCAGAGTTTCCAGTCGGGCATTAACCAGTGCAAGTGTGGTGATGATGGCATCCTTGTTATCAAGAAATCTCCGTAACACATAAAATGTGGAGTTCCATCATGTTGGGCAGTCTTGTTTCAGTTTTAACTCAGGCAAACCCATCTGCTGCTGAGTTGCCTTAAGTTTTTCAGCTGCCACTGTACTTCGGTGCATGTACCCCACAATTGCTTTAATCTTATTCAGTGTATTTTGGATTACACTGAGTCCACCCCTCACAATCAAGTTAACTGTGTGGGTAAAGCATGGCAGATGCTTCCATAAGGTTTTGTGAATGGCCAGGCTTATGTTGTGAGCATTATCACTAACACAAGCTATTATTTTGTCAGTTATGTTCCACTCTCTGGAAATTCTTAAAAGATTGTCTGCTAGATTGTCTGCAGTGTGCCTTTCAGCAAGTTCAAAACAATCCAACAGACATGACTCCATTTTAAAATTTTCAATGAAGTGGCATGTAACTGACATAAAACCACATGTGGCCCTAGATGTCCAGCAGTCTGTTGTGAGGCACACTGCTGATGCCTTGCCAACTTTTTCCATAATTTGTTCATGAATCTTCGAAAACATTTCTGGAATTATTGTTTTTGACAGGGTTTACCTGCTGGGCAATATATAAGGGGTTTAAGGCCTTTGTAAATGCTTTGAATCCTCTGTCCTCCACAACAGAAAAAGGTTGCAGATCCAATGCAATCATCCTTGCCAGGTCCTCATCCACTGTCTTTTGTCTGAGTGGGTCAAGTGGCCGAGCCACAAAATGTGTTAGAGTGGTCTGTCCTGCTTGTCGTCCATGTGGGACAGTCGTATGAGAAGTGCTGGTAGTGGCGGGTGAGGTAGAAGGAGGTTGTGCAGTGCTGGTACTGCTGGATGTTCCAGGCTCCTCAGCTTGTTCAGTTTCCCTGTTTTCATTATAATGGTTAAGTGTAATTTTTTTTTCTTTGCTGCAAATATACCAACACGAGCAGAGTTCTATCATTCCACAACTGGTTCTTTTCATTCACGAACGAGATGTACCAGTTTGGTCATTTCGTTCGCGATCGACATGCACCAGTTCATTCAACTCGTTCACGAACGAGATCTCTCTCTCGTTCAGACTCAAAACAGCGACTCGGTCAGTGATGGGCGTATTCGTTCACTACATTCAACAAATCACATGCTCCGTCACATCTCATACTCAAAGGCTATTGGCTTGAGGTTTAGTCATTCTTTGACAGGGTGAAACAGTCCACACAACTACCCGGTTCACTGATGTGCGCATGCGCTGCTAATAGCGCCGCGCTGCTGTGGATGGAGGAATTTCAGTGAACGAGAAATATAAGTCAATGGATTACGTGAACGAGGACGATTCATTCACTTAAGATTTGTTCAAAATGAACGATTCATTCACGAACGTAACATCACTATTGTGCATTCAACTGAGTAATGTA
Organism: Onychostoma macrolepis; assembly: GCF_012432095.1. Lineage (NCBI taxonomy): Eukaryota > Metazoa > Chordata > Actinopteri > Cypriniformes > Cyprinidae > Onychostoma > Onychostoma macrolepis. The sequence continues at coordinate 31,895,091 of NC_081159.1, read as the reverse complement.
AGTGTTTAAATGACTTACTGAGCTGTTTTTGACAACCCAGGTGAAAAACAAGTACACTCATAATGTACTTAAAGTGCTCTCTTTTCGCGCACTAATTTTGTACTTAATATGCTAAAAATGATCCTTTAGTACTTAAGGTCAACTTAAGATCATCTAAGTGTGCTCAACTGTGCTATTTTGAGACACCATGAATATTAGCTAAAATGCACTTTTGACATACTACCTTTGTATTTAAATAATGTATTTAGCTACCACTTGTAGTACACTTGAGTGTACTAGTGTATGAAAGATGGGTTCAAGTCATAACTTTATTAGAGCTCAACAATTAATAATGGCCCCCTGACTGTAACCCTTAAAAAATATATGTACATGAAATATTTACAAATTAATTGATATCTAATAACATTGTGTGATACCATATATTGTGAAACCGTGATATTTTCTGAGGCAGTTGTCATACTGTTCAATTAGCTTGAACATATAAGGCTATTCACAGGGACTGAGGAAGAACCTTTAGTGTAGCCTCAGGACATGAAAACCGAAGCTGCATTATTTTTCATGTTAAACAGTCAAAATTAGTCCAAGAAATTAACTCCCTTTCCCAGTCCTAGTAAATGTATTTATAGTTATAAAAATATTAATTTCACATTTATTACACAATTACAAATATATGAATTACTCTTATTGTAGCAGCTTTGTGTCTTGTTCAGGTAAATACAATTTTGGTTCTCATGAAGACTGATCTATTTGGTAGTGATTTAAAAACGTGTGCCTTTTTTTATTTTATTGTGCTATCAATTCATATTTTGATCATTTTGATGTGCTTTATTTTTAGGACTTGCTAGACTGTTGCAGTTCTCAAATCACCTCTCTCTTCACTGAATGGGAGGCCAAAGCTGTGGCTGTACTGCACTGCATGACAGACACTAATGTGAGATCAGTTCCTTCACCTAATATACTGTACACTGTTACATAGTATTACTGTGGATTATGGTTTATTCATTAATAATTAGTGATACATCAGAGTATTTAGTTAAATACTTAGAATACTTTGACTGTTACATGCTTTTTTTGGTAGGGATGGGCAGATCATGTAGAGGTATCAGTACTGGTGTTTTGTCACACTAAATAAAGACAAAGATAAATGTAACCCTTATTATAATTGGATTATGATGGTTGTACTTTTTTATTATTATTGTTTTAAAAAGTTGTAATTTAAAAGTTTATTTAATTTATAGTTAATTCGTAATTTAGTTTATTTAAGTCATAATTTGCTTATACCTATTTAATGTGTAAAATAATTAGTTTTAAATATTACTCATTTTAACTTTGAGCTTTGTGTATGTTTATGTATATGTGCATATGTATATATCTCATTACAGCTAAATTTTTACACTAACATTTTTTTGGTCAACCTATTTTGAAGCATTCTTACTGACAGCAGTTTAAGAACTAGATATTGCTGAGAATGCAGTGAAGTTGAGTAGGGTTGTTAAATGCTGTCAGTGTGAAGGCCTACTGCTAAGTTAACTTTAAATTCCTATTTTAACCACAGTAGGTTCTGTTGGCTAAAGCTTGTCTTTTAACATATTTTAGAAAGTGATGGATGCTGTGATTGAAATAATGTATAAGGCCGTGGTGCCCTGGAGTGACACCATTGAGAAACTTGTTCAGCAGCACCTGGAGAAGGAACATCCAAAGTGAGTGGTGTGGTAAAGCATAAAGAAGCCGTTTTTTTCCTCTTGTTGTTTAGTAATAATTATCTACAGGCCATTTCACGTCACTTGTTTAATGTTCCCCAATGGATTCAGCTCTGTAGAATGAGGCTTCAATGTTAGCTCTGGCACCACATTGTAAAGCAGCAGTCAAAGTTTACAATATTTAAAATATCTGCAGCTGACCTTTGAAAATGCAGCCCATAATTTTTGACATTTGGTCCAAATTATTTATTATTACACCAGTGGTTTAAAACAGAAATATCAGAATAGGATTATTTTACACGATTTTCACTAAATACATTTACACCCATTTTAGAAGTTTGAGTTCAGTTGCACTAAAGCAATTTTGACTTCAATAATTCAAAAATGTAATGTAGACATTTCTGACTGAAATCATACTGGGGACAACCAGGGTAATGCAATTGTAGCTTGACTCCGTCCAGCTTGTCTACAAGTTAATCAGTCTACAGTTGGACTCGCTTTCTTCAGTTGGTCTACAATGTTCCCCTGGGGGGCCATCCCGATCTCTTTCTGGGGGGCCTATAAAATTAGAAATTAAACTGAAATGCATATTCAGCAGTAAAATAAATGAATACTACCAACATCTAAAAAAAAGTAGTGCTGTCTGTCAATTGATTAAAAAAATAACAAATTAATCACACTTTTTTTTTTTACTATTTGCATATTAATATATTTATATTGTCATAATTTCACATTGAACCTCCCAAATTAATGTAGATACAACATCAAGATGGTATATTTTAAATATGTGTTTAAAGGCATTTTTTTTTTTACTAAGCAGCCTATAATAATGAAAGTCGGTATCATTGATACCTGCTACTGGTGTATCTATTAAATGAATTTCTCCCTCAATTTTAGCCATTCAACATTACAGTACAATTGAAAAACTTTATTTTTAACATTTAATAGACTATGAAAAATATATCAACTTCTAATTTAAGTGAACTTAAAAAATCTTCATATAAACTATAAATTGTATATGCATAAACTATACAGATTAATCTTTATCCAAGCTACAAACATTAATCTGCAACTAGAGTAATTTCTCTTTTTCTTTTGTTCTTTGATGTACATCAGTCACAGACTGCAGCAGGTTTCACTTTTAAAAAGCAGCGCTGTCTCTTTAAAACTTGATGCACATGACGCGGACCCTCGTGAAACCTCCTGTTTTCTCCCAACTCTTTACGGTCATTTAGGACTTTATAATCCATTTAAGACCGTGTTTATGAGGTCACTCGCCCATTTTGACATAATTGTGTGTTTTTGTCCATTGAAGCACAACTGGCGCGCTAATCAGATGTGGCTCAGCATATGCATACAGCCGAACATGCAGACTTTCAAACTACCCTTCATTTGATGATAATATTCATCCAGTTTCTGCTATTTCTCACCTTAAATTATGACAGATAGCGCTGTCTTTATACTCATTTAAATTAGACTTGTGTATATCTTTTAACCCCCTCACACATGTGCTTGTCAATGCTGCCATCTATTGATGTTGCAGTCTTCGGTAGATTGTTGTTGTTGTTGTGTCTCTTCCTTTTCTTTTCCAGTGTTGCCACCTTGTGGACAAACTAATTAGTGCAAAAACAGTTCAAGACATATGTGCGACTCTTTCCTGAATTTGATTGGCGGCCAGATTGGGCCTGCAGGCTGCCAATTGAATATCCCTGATTTAGTACATCAAATTCAGTTAGCACTATTTCTAAGTTACAGGATATGTAACATGTAATGGAGTATAATTTGTGATTCATAAGTGTTTTCATACTTACAGACAGGAGTTGCTGAGGGAGGGTTACAGATTGATGGAAATAAAGAAGCTTCTCAGATGCTACGGTATCCGAAGCTTAGCCCTTTCTAACACTCGTGATATCATGGTAAGTTTGTCTTCAACTTTAAATGTCCTATTTTGTGTTTTATATGCAACAGTTGACTATTCCATACATCTTTAAAGATGTAAAGTTTTTGACCACAGATCTTTGTATCACCCTCTATGTTCCTGCAAGTACCTGATGTTTTACTGTTGCTTGCTTTGCTTAGATGCTTGTGAGGAACATTCTAAAACAGGACCTGCCTACCTCTCTCGATGACTCACTGAAGTTAATTGAAGCCTACAAACTAAACCCAGCAGAGATCCACCATCTTCACTGCATCCATCTTATACAGCATAATAAGGTAACACTCCCAGAGAATCCAAGAGAAAATGTATTATTAGTAGAGCAGTCGTGCATGGCATGGTATAAGGTAAAAATATTATGGACCCTCACATCTCTATTTAGAAGCAGATGTCCTCAAATGGATATATATATATATATATATATATATGTATATATATATATATATATATATATATATATATATATATATATATATATATATATATATGTATATGTATATATGTATGTATGTATGTATGTGTATAATGGAAAGTTCTTGGCACGGGTTATTAATGGAAAGTAGTTTCTTTGCAGGGTATATATAAGATGCATATCTCTAACAAAGTCATATTAAATATATTGTAAAACCATAATTAGCAGTTTCAGCTGGAACTGTTGAGAAAGTAAAAACATTTCAAGTGTGTTGTGACATTTGTATGTTGTATTTACAGAGGGAGAAGTGCATTGAACTGCTGAAGAATCTGCCCCATTCTGAGGCTGAATTTGTGATTGAGCGAATGGTCTGTTGGGCAAGACTTGAACTTCAAGACAAGCGACATATTTCTGAAGAGGTCAGAGAAAGTGAAAAGAAATTGTGATGTGGTTAACCTCACAAGCCTTTAAAATTATATAAATTATATTCTCCACATTAAAATTCTCATTTTGATTTGAATTGGTATAATACAAAAAAAAGCTGTTATAGTTAATGTTGGACATTATCCTTTCATCCATTTATCAAACATTTTCTGAATTCAATGTCTTTTCTTTCAATAGCAGAAGAAATTACAAATGCTAATATCGCAGATTATGGTTGAAGCTTTGAAGTACCTGCAGAGCATTCAGACAGGTGAGTACACAAATTTGTGAAGTACAGTATTAATTCTCATATGGAAATTTTAAAATGCTAACTTTTTTTTATACTCTCATCTTCTTAGTGTCGGTTTTATGCTGCAAACTACGCTGTTCATACTCTGTGCCCTCCTTCACAGATAGAATCCTCTCCAGTCAGACTACTATTCTAATCATGAATCTTTGTTTACTGATGGCTCTCAATTTGCATCGTTTTCATCCTTACCTTATTTGATCAAATTTCTCACTTCAACTTCTTTGCCTTTGTATCAAAAAATAAATTTTCAAATGGCTTTATGTGGATAAAATTATCAAAATTATTGAAAACAATCACTTCTAGCAACAAGGCTAGAGAAAGTTTATTCATACACATTTGAGTAATTCTAAGAGTGTAAAGTTGATGAATAATGAAAATAAAATCAAATTGGCTCTTAAACATTCATGTTCAAAATCATTAAACTCCCAAAGTCAAAATTGATGCAGAGCATATTATTGTTTAAAACCACCAATAAACACTGCTTGAGGGTGCTTCGCTTCTGTTACCTCTCTACTGCGGTCTTGGCCCAACTGACCAGTTTTTCTTTAACTGAAAAAGCTTTCAATTCACTGATAATCTTTGGCTTTCACATTGCCACTGCTTTCTTCAAATTCAACAAAATATTTTCAATGAGAATTAAATCTGGAGACTTCTCAGGCCACTCAAGAACATTTTATGTCTGATCCCTGAACCAAGCATAAGCATATTTGGATGTATACTTTGGGATGAGTGTCCTGCAAGAAAATCCTTTGATCATCATCTTCAGTCTTTGCACCAAAGGCATCACAATTATTGCCAAAATGGCCTGATATTTCAAAGAATCCATGATGTCCTTCATACATTCATGATTTCCACTTCCTGCAACAGTAAAACACTCCCATGACAAGACTGGTCCACCTTCATGTTTGACCATGGAGATGGTGTTCTTCTGCTCATTAGCTTTGCCTTTTTTGGACCAGACATACCACTGATTCATGGGTCCAAAAAATTCTAGTTGGGTCACATCACTCCATAAAACATTCTTCCAGAACTCCACATGTCTATCCAAATAAATTTTAGCATGTTCAAGTCGGTGTTTTATGTTCTTCTTAGACAAGAGTGGCATTCAGCAAGATGCCCCAACATGAAGGCCATACTTGCCTTGTGTTATACTCTGCATTGAAATGTTTTATCTCTTTTCATCGGGTCATCTTTAGGGCTTTTCACACTTGAAATTGTTAACCCTGGATCATCCTAAACCCCGGATAAGCGGAAATCTGGGTTATCTGTAATCACGTTTCACACTGCTCATGCTATACCTGGGGCTAACTGTTAATCCTGGGTGTTCATTAACAGACATTTCACACTGTACATTCCTAAACCCCGGTTAACGTTCTTATTTGCATATTTGCGGTGTCACTGTCTCTGATTGGACGAACAGTAGGCAACCTGTTTACACGGTTTTCCCGCATCTTGCCAGTTATTAAAAACGTTGCCGCTTATGTCTTTAGATCAGCAAAGATCAAGGAGCAGCTGATCAGCTGTACAGGCAGGGATAGCCATTTTTAATAAATTTAGTAGCAGAGCTACTGCAGGCGATTTAGTGCTGGAAATCCGCACAAAGACAAGAAAACAAAGACAAAAGTACAAAAGAAAGAAAACAAGGAGCAAAGTATGTGAATATCTTCTCACCGGCTGCAGTTTACACAACGCGTTTCCTGTTACTGACATGACATGAGCCTCGCTGCTCAATTTCTGATTGGCTGTCTGTTGCCAAGCGTCCAGCAGCAACAAGCAAACACCGCTCCGTTTCACACTGAACAAACTTAGCACCGCAATGCGGGGTTAACACCAATGTGGTGCTAACCCTGCCCCGGAGCAGGGTTTCATAACCCCGGGTAAAATGCGGTGCTAACACCGCTTTCAAATTACAGGTGTGAAACGTGTCTTTACCCGGGGTTAAAAGCGGTGTTTAGAACGGGGTTAAGCGCAGTGTGAAAAGCCCTTTTGAAGTTTGCCCTCCTTTCGTCGGGTCATCTTTGATGAAAGTATCAGAAGGCTAGACTAACCTGTGCTGAGGAGCATGTTGTGTGGACAGAGGAGAACTGGTTCAAAGTTCACTTCAGTGATGAAAGCAAGCTTATTAGGTCCAATGGTAAACATAATGTTCGTTATCAAACTGTGGAAAGACTGAAGCCTAAGTGTGTAAAGTAGTCCGTGAAAGGTGGAGGAGGAAGTGGAAGGTTTAGGGGATGTTTTCTGCAGCAGAGGCCACTTATACCGCTACATGGCAGAGTGAATGCAAAGGTTTATCAGAACCTCTTGCGGAAACATGTGGTTCCTTCCCTGCGTTCATCGCCTAATCAGCTAGCAATTATGCAGGACAATGCCCTGTGTCACACAGCAAAACGAGTAAAGCAGTTCCTTGAAGCTGAAAACATTGAAATAATGAAATGGCCAGCCCAGAGCCCTGATCTAACCCCGATTGAAAATAGCTGGAAAAACAAAGTTATGACTAAGAAACCCACTACTGTAACTGAACTTTGGAAGAGACTGGAAGAAAAGTGGACCAAGATCACACCAGAGCAGTTTGAGGGACTAGTGATATACTGTGGCCGCAAGATGTGCTGAAGTCATTCAAAGCAAGGCCCTGTACACTTCCTACACATTTTTGACTGCTGTAACCTTCAGAAATTTTAGTTGTAATCTTTCTTCTACAATAATTGCTTTTCTCTATTTTAACCACTGTGTTTTCCACAGAATTAAGGGTTTTTGTTGAAGTGCCTTGGCTGTTTTTTGAAACACTATTCTACTAGCGTGGTATAGCCAAAATTCCTTCAAATTTTGAACAATGAAGATTTTCTAAGTTTGATAGCCACTGTATATACTTTTTATTAGCTAAGTTGATTATCCTCAAGTTAAAGTTTCCTGTCCTTTCTTCTTGTAGATGATGCCTTCAAGAAAACTGAATATGAGAACAATCTGAAGATGTTCACAGCCATTGCTCATCTACAGGTCTCAATTTATTCATAAATGGATTTTGAGCCATTTAATGCCACATTGTAAACACATCTAAAAATTCTGCAACAAATGGGTATGTTTGTTAAGAAACATTTTATATTATTTTATATGTTAGGAAGACTTTGACATCTTCTTGACACCAGAGGAATATGATGATCCAGTAGTGAGACATAAGTTCAACCAACAGCTCATCACTGCATATGAGAATGCACAAGCATGGCGGCGCTCAGGAAAACAACACCCTGACAAGCTTTCAAGCAGTCATTTGAATGGCAATGCTGCAGTAGCCAATGATCCAGATGGTAAAACGAAGACACTCTCAACTGAAGCTGGGCTACATCGATTGGCCAGACAACTGCAGAAGACAGAGCAGGAACTTTGGGCAGACCTGGCTCTGAGAGCTCTGGATGCTGGAGATGTGGAGAAAGCTTTACAGATCCTCAGGTGAGGGGGAGAAAAGAAGGGTGAGATCTAAAAGTACTATGAAAAAAGTTCTGCACATATTTACATACCCCTTGCAGAATATGCAAGATGTTAATCATTTTAACAAAATAAGATGGATAATTTTTTTTTTTTTTACTTTTTAAATTGGATGATAAATTGTTTATATTTTTGATTGTGGCAGTCATGATTGTTATTGTGTTGTTGTGATGCCAACATTTTGACTTCAATGATACCTGACTAAAATATTTTGAAATAATTTTTTATTCATTCTTAAATCGCCAACAACTTTAAGCAGTCCTGTGCTGCACGGGTTTGGCGCGGCCAGTGTTCATGCAGGGAGCTGAACCAGAGCGCTGCACACACAATGCCCTGCTGTCGCATGTTGACACAACTCAGGAAATATGTTTTGTATGACTTTGTTATTAAAGCAATGTCATACTTAAAGTATCAGTACTAGTAAAATGAGAAATCATACCGTTTTTACAAGCAGGTTAGGTATCACGATACCTTTTTAGTACTGGTATAAATTTTCCTTGCAGTCCAAGTCAGAGTAAGGACAATAATAAGAATATGATTCTCTGTTTTTCTCTGCATTTCTCCTCTTCTCTAGCTTGGTTTCTTATCTAGTTAAATAAACCTTTTTTTTTTTTTTATCGTTCTGTAAGTTGCTTTGGATAAAAACATCTGCACAACCCTCCTTTGGTTCCAAACCAATAAGACTTTTGTTCATCTTTGAAACAAAAATACATTTTAATATTCTTGAAACATTTTTTGTATATCCATTTAAAGTCTACCAAACTGACGTATTCAATCTTCAAAAAAAGTCCATAGAAAATTATAACAAGTTTTTTTTTTAAAGAGACAACTGCTTATATGCACACATACATGATCAGCACATTCATAGAGCGCATTAAATTTGGTAAACATAAGTTTGACCGGGCCTGTTTGACATGTGAGAACAAACCTTGTTGGTTCCTGCTCAAAAATCAAGCACATTTGAGCAAATGGACAAAAATTGGTGAAAGAAAATAAAAAATTGAATTTGTGTTTCTGAAGATGAAAGGTCTCATGATTTTGGAATAACGCGGTTGGGTAAATGACAGCACTTTCAATTTTGTGTGAACTATCCTTTTTAACTTTTAATGTCTTCTCTCATATTTTCCATTTCACCTCACACAGTGAGTTATACAAGCACCACTCGAACTGCAGCACAGGACAAGTTCTGTTCAGCACTGCCCAGCGCATCTCTCAGATGCTGGAGGAAAATGTCCCCATGGTTTTGCCTGAAAAGGTTAACCTCCCTGCTGTCATCCATGGGCTGGCCTGTCAAGCTATTACAGTCTGCCACAGCGGTACTGTAACACTTCCACATTTCATATTCTCTTAAAGTGATTTTATTTATTTTTTCCAATTAGCTTTATCATTTATGGATCACACATTTGTCCTTTTACATCATCTTCAGGGCATGTATTTTTCCTTTCACAGACCTTCTGCTGGACTGTTTGGAGCTATGTAAAAGCACCAGAAGTGCTGCAGATGTGTACAGACAATGTCAGATTGAAGATTTTGGATTTTTTGCTAAGGTTAGCTTGCTAAACATTGTGTATGTGAACACTCGCATGCCAGATCGACTCTCCAATGATATTCAAACAAGGCTAGAGCTGGGCAATATGGACAAAAAAACAAAACGCTTCTCTGTATCTTTAGGCTGAATAGCGATATACAATATTTATCTCAGTATTTTCTACAGTTTTCTGTTTGGATTAAAACAAGTGAATGTAACCACAGGTTGTGGTGTATATTAGCCTATGTGCAAAAAGAAAAAAGGGTTAAAATCACATTAAATTCTTACATAATATCATTATAATCTAATGCATTTTAAAACATAAATTGAAATTAAGTTGAAAATGCAGGCTAAATATTAAATTGTAAGAGGAACACATTCCCTCATCGGAGCACATTTGATTATTATTTGATTAAATGTATGTTTTGGTTATAATTATTGTAAACTGGATTTAGCTCAAAGGGGTATAATAATAAAAAAAATATATAGAGAGAGAGAATTTTGACAGAATCTATATTTATTACATTTTAATAAAAATAGTAATACTTCTACATAGTTATCTTTCCAGGAACTCGGGCTCACTTTACGTAATACAAAAATAAATACATAATCCAAGCATACAGGGATTAAAGCAAAAAAAATAAAAAATAAATCTTTTGACTGAGAATTTTTCCTCAGCCAGACCCCATTCCATAAACATACCCAGTTTAAGAGCAGTTTTTTTTTTCTTCTTGTAATTAGGAGCGCTTGTCCTCCCAATTAAAAAAAAAAAAATTAGGAGCACCTTCTAATCAATAATAAAAAATGTGCCTTCCTAATACGAAGTGACATTTGACTCAGTGATTCACAGGGGCATTTTCTTTTTACCTTTTGTTAATGCATTTTTCTAATTTTATTAAATGTATGCAGTGTTTCCTCTAGGATTTTTTCCAGCTGTGGTGGCTGGACTATTTCCCATAGACCACGCCCCCTCCCCACCCAAAAGTCACGTGCACTCAGAATTGAATTTATTTTACCTAAAAAAGACAAGTAAATAGTAAATAATAAAATAAGAACAAATAAATGAATGACCATTAATAGCACAAACAAAAACAATAACAAGATACAAATTAAATTAACAGTACTTAATTTTTTTTTCAGTTAGGTCTAACTACAATCTATGCAACTGTAAAATAACACTGGATAGTCTTCACTGTATAATGAAAGACAACAGCAGGTTTATTTAGGCTGCTGTCTCTTTAAGACCTCATGCACGGATCTAATGTACTGTTACACAGGGCTCTATGCTTACTTTTCTTTTTAGGAGCACTTGTCCTAATTTAAAAAATATAGGAGCACCTTCTGATCAATAATAAAAAATTCTGATAAAAAATTAGCCTTCCTAATACGAGGTGATATTTGACTCCTTAAAATGATTAACAGGGGCTTTTTACCTTTCTAACTTTTTTACCTTTATGGCATTTTTCTCATTTTATTAAAAATATGTCATCATCTGTCAAATTCAAAAATGTATGTTTATAAGCTTTTTAAAATTTCTATTTAAAACAATATAATAAGTAGAATAAGACAAATAAGTTACCAATCATATGAAATTAGTAGGCTATTCATAAAAAAATAATTTGTACTACAGAAGAACACAAGTGTAGGTACATTTTCAGACGTTTAATGAGGTCCAGAGGTGGCATGAGTGCAATTCAATTTGTAAATTCATGTGGAGATTAATGTTTTAAATATAAAATTTTGAATACAGAAATATAAAATGAATTAAATAACTGAAATTATACGCTAAAAATGAAACTGAAACTGCCAGCAGGTGGCGGCAAGTCACTGATTTTATCACTGAATCATTCATTCAATTGATTCGTTTGAACGGCTGATTAATTCAGGAATGGAGCAAGTGACTGTCTTTATGAATGGGTAATCATGAATCACTGACTCACTAGATTTGTTGAAAGATGCACTTTCATGAATGAAACACCGCTGTGTAGCGGCTCAGCTGTTACTTTATTTGGAACTATTTTCGTTGATGAAATAGAGCAAAATCAGGCAGTACTTGTATATTGAACTGTTGTATTAAATCAATATCACATTTGCAAACTCCCTTAATTATTAAAAGCTGTCACTCCTTATCGCGATCTGTGGGCGCACAGAAAATGAGAGCACACAAGTGAGTTCTCAAGACTAAAAAGCACGTGCAAGTGATACGTTCCGTCATCTGTCATCGCATTATAAGCGCGGAACCTGTGGGAATGAGTAGAATTGTTATCAATAACCCGACTGTCAATGATGCGAGGAGCTTCACTATGTTGTCAGTGAGAATCGATCTCTAAACTTTAAACTTTTATATTACTTTTGAAATGCAACTGAATGAATATTTAATAATTGTCCAAACATTTTTACAGTACTAAAATTACAATCCTTATGTCTTAAAGGGATAGTTCACCCAAAAGTGAAAATTCTGTCATTAATTACTCACCCTCGTGTCATTCCAAACTGGCAAGACATTTGTTCATCTTCAGAACACAAAATAAGATATTAACCACTGATGTCACATGGACCATTTTAACGTTGTTCTTACTACCTTTCTGGACCTTGATCGTAGTAACCTTGCTGTCTATGGAGGGTCAGAGAGCTCTTGGATTTCATCAAAAATGTCTTAATTTGTGTTCCGAAGATCTTACAAAGGTCTTACGGGTTTGGAACGACATGATGGTGAGTAATTAATGATATAATAATCATTTTTGGGTGAACTAACCCTTTAATTTCTTTACCTACAAGTGTTAAACTCAAGCTTTATTTTGGTGGAAAACTGCAGGGGGGCACTTAACTCTTTACTCTTTACTCTTTTAAACATGGAATTTTCCATTATTCATGAGACAACCCTTCCCTGCCAAACATGGAATTTTCCAGGTTACAGTGTTTTCACTGTTATACACTAGGGAGCGCTATTACACGTCTCCTGAATGAGTCTAGAACAGGGGTGCCCAAACTCGGTCCTGGAGGGCTGATAGACTGCAGAGTTTAGCTCCAACTTGCCTCAACACACATGCCGGGAAGTTTCTATGCCTAGTAAGAGCTTGATTAGCTGGTTCAGGTGTGTCCAATTGGGGTTGCAGCTAAACTCTGCAGGACACTGGTCCTCTAGGACCAAGTTTGGGCACCCCTGGTCTAGAAAGTGCCGATCAAAAACACAGACCAGGAAGACGCAGAAACGAGCAATCTCATATGTAAGCATATGCATATGAAAAATAATGCAATCAACAAGACTAACATTAGGCAGTTTTCATTTATATGCGGTTAGAGTGAAATGTCAATCCAGAAAATGGTAAAAGCCTGTGCAAGGAGTACTGATGGAAGCCATCTACTGCATCTTTACTTTGATAATATTACTGAATATGATCCAGATATAGTATTTGATAAAAATGTGATTTTGCTCAAAATGTTGCTTGTTTTATGAAACCTATCAACATTGAAGTGTTGATTTCATAAAAATACATGCTTGAAGCTAGAATAAAACAGATTTTTATTTTTGTTTGTTTGTTTGAAAGTAGAGGGTCTGATCTTTTATTATAATGTTCAGATATTCATACAACTAAATATTCTGGGGGGCATGAAATATTACTGAAAATCAGCAAAAACACTAGCGGTGGCTGGCAACTTTTTTCAAAAACGCTGGCGGGTAAAGAGTTAAGCTTGTGTTTAGTTGACAGTTTATAAATGCTTCTTATTGTAAATCTATTCAAAGAATATTTATCTGAACAACCCATCGATCAGTAATTTGACCCTCATGTTGTTTGTTAAACAATTATTTATTTTTAGGAATCTGTATTGAGTGGCGAAGAAGATGCATACATTGAATCACATTTTCATGATGTCTTTAATGAGGACTGCATTGTGCTGGATCCAGTCTCAGTGCTGCCACTCCAGTATAAAATCACCAGAAATTTGTTACCACTGTCAGGTAAGAGTATACTGTTACTGCTGGAATGTATGGAAACTAGTGCTTTGATCAGTTTCAATATGGACATTATTGCTGACAGCTTTACAGTGATAAACAGGGAAAATGGTAAATGCTACATTTTTCAGGAATAAATCATTTGAGTTACAATTTCCACTTCGATTTCAAGTCAAAATTTAAAGCATCTCTTTCTGATTGGAGACTGGCTTGGGCCAAAACAGACTTGGGCAGAATTCATCAACTGGACAGAATTTTGAGACCACAGATTAATCCTTATTAGGGCTACTAATGTAATTCAGTCCAGAACAGTGAGTGATTTTCTCCCTTTTTTCTTTTGTTGTTTGATTAACATTAATGTCACAGATAGCAGCAGCTAAATTAGGAGGCTCTTCCTTTAAGACTGAAAGCATCAATCCAATATTCTGATACACATCCAATATAACTTTTTATCTTCACTTAAAGGTGCTGTATGTAGGATTGACACCTAGCGGTTGAACTAGGTATTGCAGTCCAAATTCAAAATATTGGAGACTAACGACACCAACAGGAACGAGCATGCCGATGAATGAAATTAAATACGCTGTGTTTTCCGCCAACTGGCAACCCGGGGTGCCGAAATACAATTGAGTAAACTGGCAGTGGACGGGTTTCACAAACCATAACAAACACAGACATCCGGAATGCACATTTTCAAAGGAGAATAACTGACTATAGAATTGTTTTTCAGATAAACAAGTATGTTAACTTAGCATGTTTCTTAAATATCTGCAAACATATTATGGTATTTTTATGCTTTAGTAGAGTCAAAATCCTACATACAGCACCTTTAAGGCATAACCGAGTGTGTTTTTGTGAATGCAGACCAAAACAGGCAATTTGACGTTGTTTTGAGTCTATTTCTCCGTTCAAGTGTGGTGAGACACGAAAGAGAACTCAATTCAGTAGTTGTAACAGAGATGGTCTTATTACTTTCCAGTGGTTTTGGTCGTATGCTGTCTGAGAGGCAATTTGGGTGTGTTTGCACTACACCCAGTTGAGTTCTCTTTTGCATCGTACCCGTTGTAGAATAGGTCATTCCAGGATGACGCAAAAGTTTTTAATACTAGGGGAAGATCCTCCAACATGTTCTCTCTGCTTTGTAAACACACAACTTTGTCCTTTATTCCAGAATCGAAGCTTTATCCTTTTGACTGTTCCTGCCTGTCATACTGTGCTCTCAAAGAAGGTAAGAGTGTCTTCTTATTGCCTTGACTAGTATACAGTGAGACTGATTAATAATTAATGATTAACCCTAAGGTAAGATCCTTAAGGAAAATGTTGCTGTTTATCTGTCAGCAAAAGACTGTTGAAAGTATTTTTATTGACAAAAATGGGGATGCATAGGTGCAGGTAACTTGGAGAAAGAGTCCATATTGTTTATTTATAAATGCTTCTGACATCATAGCCAAAAAAAGCTGGCTGAAAATTAATGGGGTAGGGTGGGTAGACGATTATGCAAACAATATTTTTACGTATCACCCAGCCCTAATACAGTGCTTGGCATAGTTTGGCAATTCTGTGTTAAGCTGTTCACAGTGTGAGACTAAGGGTGAATCCCATTTCTCTGTCTTACCCCTTTCCCTTCCCCTACCCCTTCGTCTTACCCCTAGCCCTTGTCCCTCAAAACCGAGTGGTAAGTGCTATGGGAGAAAACATACCCCTATGAAATGAGACACCACTTGGTTATGGTTACGTCATCATACACCGTCGCTAGCTGGCTGCTACGTCACCAGAGCCGACAAGTGTTGATCACAAACTTTGGATCGTTTTACAAACTTGTTAAAACTGTAGACATGCATGGAGTCCATTCAAGGCTAGTCTGCGGGACTGTTGTGCAAATCAGCAATGTAATGTTAGCGTAGGAAACTAGCGATTTTTTTTTTTTTTTTTTAAACGTTTCAATTAAGAACATGGTTGCAAATATATATGTACAGGACTGTCTAGAGCACAAAACAAGACTGTCGTAATTTTTAAATAAATTATTTAAGCCAAAAATACTTGAATACTTGATGATCTGGCCGCCATTGTTGCTGGTTGCGCAGTGTGTTCTGGGTACCCCTTGGTTTCAAGTAAGCTCGCGAAAATGCTTGGTTTTAAGGGGTATCTACCACTTCCCCTTAGCCCTACCCCTCGATCAAAACGAGAATTGGGATAGCTCTTACTCACGTGAACGTGCAAAACTAAGGGGAAGGGGTAAGACAGAGAAATGGGATTCACCCTAATTCTTATACCAGCAGCTCTCATAAACTGCTGGTATTCTCTTCTGCCCCTGCTTGAGAGAGGTTTACAAGGCATCCGTGGATTCTCTCTTTCTTGCTGTCTGTCTTGGGTCTTTGTTGTTGTTGCTTCGTTCTTTAGTTTTGTTTTCTATTGTAAAACGGTGGCCCGGGCCAGTGTTGCCACCTTGTGGAACAACTGATTAATGCAAAGCCAAGTCAATGCGCATATGCGACCTGCGCATACAGAGTACAGGTGTGCAAAAAACAGATTGTGCACCTACTATTCTGGTGACGAAATTTCCATCGCACACACTGTTCGCTGACCCTTGCGTATGCATAACCAAAGTATACTTTGGGCTTTACTCAGACACACTGGGTCTCTCGCCCTTTTGTTCAGATTTACTCTCTCTTGTGAACAAACTGGGTCCACCTGGCTGTGTTTTCTCTTTCTTGTGCAGTTTAAATCATGATCCAAGTCTCTTATGCTAGGGGATAGCACCAACTCCAGCTCCTTTCCCATCAGAGAGGTCACATTCCAAATTACCAAAGTATCAGAAACCTGACTAATACTGTCTATTATATTATTGTTGAATGTTAGAATATAATGCAATACTGTTATGGTTCAGTCCTAAATTCTTCACTTTCATGTTTGAATTATTTTTAGGGTCAATTCAACATCAACAACTTTAAATGGTGATGACATTAACTTCTGCCCTGTAGCTTCTATTATCTGTTCATGTCTAGCAGCTTTAGGGGGCCAATGGGAAAGGAATGTGGTGCTATTGTTCAAGTTTAGGGTTTAAAAGTGTACTGTGAAATTTCAGTAGTCCACTTTAGACATACTGCTAACTAAGTAACTTTGAAACTCCACTTCAACTTCACACTATGGGCTGGGCAATATGAGCAAAAATTCATATCTCTGTATTTTTTGGCTGATTTGCAGTATACGGTATCTCGGTATTTTGTATTTAGATAGATTAAACAAATAAAGTGAATGTACAGGCATATATTATGTGCAAAAAAAGGGGGGTTAAATCACATTACATTCTAACATAGTAACATTGAAGTCTAAAAACAAAAATAATTTAAATTAAGTTAAATTTACTAAAATAAAAATGAAAAAAATAAAAAAGCACAGACTAATTGAGTAAAAAGGCTATTTTGATTAGCCTACCCCATTACACTTTACAGTTTGTGCTAACATGTAAATACACTTACTTGTAGGTTGAAAATTCTACATATGTCACATTTATTGTCCAACTACAAATATTTCAGCTAAATGTATATTTTAGTCAGAGTTATTGCACTCCTATTTCATTGTGCTACGTCTATTTGGCGCGCATGCACGTGGCAGCACTCGTTCTAAATGAAGTCTGTGAAGTTTCGCGGAGATTCGCGAAGCAAAAGCTCATGCACTTCTGACAGCAAAATGGAATTATTTCCATGGCTTTCTAACATTTACAGATGGAGAATATACCTGTGAAATGTAAGCTATGCATTATGGAAAACAGCACATCTCAAACACATTAAACAGCGCGAGCAGCATCTCTGTCAGCCTCACACGCAGCCTTTCTGTCAGAGCCGCTTTAAAACGAAACTATATACTATATCTTGCAAGTTTTTTAAAAACAAATTGTATTATGCACTTTCTCCGCAGCAGTTCAGTGTCCTTCCTAGCTATTTTTTCAGATGTGCTCATATCAAACTACTGTATAGCCTCAGTATTAACGGTATTGCTTCATACCGTATCGCTTATAAAGAATATCATACAAACTCGATATACCGCCCAGCCCTACTTCACACTAACTCTCATTAGAGTATTAGTGGACTGTTAGGTTTGGGTTAGTAGAATAAGTTGACATGTACTTCTAAAGTTAGTTATAGTCAGTAGAATGTCTGTCGGGGGCCATCAAAATAAAACATTAGCAGATATTAAGCAGACAGTACTAATACTCTAATGACTTTGCAAAGTTACTTTTAATAGAATGTCTAAAGTGGACTATCAAAACTGTTTGAAAATAATTTTGTATTTTATTGGATTGTGAAAGGCAGAATGTTTTTTTCTTTCACTGAATTAGTTTTTGACTGATTTCTGGGGGAAAATGTTTCTGAGGCCTTAGTCGTGAGAGATCTGTCTGCTTTCACAGGCACTGATTGGGTTGGGCCTTTGCTCAATCCCTTGGCCACTATGCTGCAAATGCTGCAGGAGTGCAGTCAGCTAGAACTGGCTCTACGACTTCTGATGGAATCTTACGGCAGCATATTAATGCACTTTGTTTCTAACAACATGGATATTTCTCTAAGCAGGCGGGTGAGAATCCTGTAAAATAGTTACGTTAAATATAATGCAAATAAGTGCTTTTGTTGATGGTGTGTGTATCTCATTTCCAGTTTCAGTCTAACCACCGCATGGCCAGAGATAAACAGACTCTTGACGGGATAGAGAAAACTGTTCTCTCGTCTGTCACTGTGGTTGTGGTCTCCTTGTTACAGAAGGTGTGCGTTTATCTTGATTTCTTTCCAAGGAGTGATTTATATCAGTGACTTCATTCATGGAGTTGTATTACAGGTGCTCAACTGGAGAGTGGTCGACTCTGATTTGGCCATCGGGCTTTGTACCATTTTGCCCAAGGCAGCGGTTGTGGATATTCTGTGGAAGATGATCACCAGTGCCTGGCAAAATTATGAAAAGATTAAGGTCAGGCTAAAGTTTGATTTGTCATACAAGTTGTGCTTGCTTGGTGAAAATTTTAATCCTAAGTATAAAATCTAAATTAATCCTGTTTGCCTTGCTTTCTTATCTTTCTTACTCTAATCTTACTCCATTTTTTAGGGCCTTCATTAAATGTCTGTAACATTAATAAAAACATGAAATTCCTCAATGATCGTGCAAAACAACACCTTTTTACCTTGTCAAAAACAGCTCTGGTCACTGTGACCCTCTTCTATGGGGTGTGTCAACACAAGACGTGTGAATATATCCATATATTATTAGTGATGTTATATTAGTTATATCCACGGGCTGGGCGGGTCGGGTAAAAAAAAAAAAAAAACATTGATTAATTGCGGGTGGATGATATAAATCATTAATGATGTAAATATTAACTACATTCTCTAAAATTTGAACGTGTCTAAAATACATTTTTTCATCAGGCAGACATGCATTAATTTGTAGACTCTCAAAAAAAAAAATTTAAAAAAATAAATGGAGGCGAAACAGATTGGAGAGAAAATTAAAAAGAGAATTAAAAACAAAAGGAAGGAAAGAAAAGTACTGTTTGGGAGCATTTTATTTGTTACTTTGTATGTCTATTTATAAAGTTGCAGTATAATATACCGAATTATGTTTTGAACAGATAGGGCTAATAAATTAGCCCGTATCCAGTCATTGCATTGGGCTGAACATATTTCATTTGTGTGTCTGTGTGTGTGTTGCAGTTGCAATGACAGAATCAGTGACTTTCCAGTGCTATTAAGAAATTATAGGTTAAACTGGCCAAAGAAGAACTTTTGCTTTATAAATAAATGTTCATTTAAAAGCAGTCTACAATCTGCATATTATGTTACCATTAGAGATGTGAAGACCAGATCTAATGTCACTGAATCTGCTGTTAAAAATGAACCATCCATTGATACAGTACTGCTTAAATTAGTGGTCTCAAACTCAATTCCTGGAGGGCCACAGCTCTTCAGAGTTTAGCTCCAACCAGCTCTAAGACTAGGTTCACACTGCAGGCTAAAGTGGCCCAAATCCGACTTTTTGCGCAAATGTGACCCATATCTGATTTTCTTATGACAGTCTGAACAGCACAAATCCGATTTTTTTCAAATCAGGCCCAGGCCACTTTCATATGTGGTCCTAAATCAAATACATATCCATATTTTGCAATGCAACTTCTGTCTGAACGGCCATGTCGCATTTCATGCGAATTTTACGTCATTGAAATGCGACAGGCGTCACAATTCTGCGCTGGAGGAAATCGTGCTCTCTTTCTTCTTAATATTCTTCTTCTTATCACTTCGTTATTTAGGCTCCAATTGCACATTAACTTAAAAATTGCTAAACACGCTCTAACACGAGCAGCATCCATTTTTATTTCCGCAAACACAGTGCACTGCGTCTGACGTCACGTCGTCTTCTGCGCATGCGGGTCACTTCAGGGCCGTATACGGTTCACACATGAGACTGATGGCAGTCGCATTTAAATCACAATGTAAACAACAATGCAAAAAATCGGATTTCAGCAAAAAATCCGATCTGAGCATTAAGACCTGCAGTGTGAACTAAGCCTTAATCACACCTGCTTGGAAGTTTCTAGTAATCCTGAAGAGCTTGATTAGCTGGATCAGGTGTGTTTGATTAGGGTTGGAGCTAAACTGTGCAGAGCTGTGGCCCTCTAGGAATTGAGTTTGAGACCAATGGCTTAAAAGGGGTAGTTCACCCAAAAATGAAAATTCTGTCATTAATTGCACACCCTCATGTTGTTCCAAACCTGTAAGACCTTTGTTCATCTTCGGAACACAAATTAAGATATTTATGCATTGAGAGCTCTCTGACCCTCCCATAGATAACAATGTAATTACTACGATCAAGGTCCAGAAACGTAGCAAGGATATCGGTAAAATAATCCATGTGGCATCACGGGTTCAATCGTAATTTTACAAAGCTACGAGAATACTTTTTGTATGCAAAGAAAACAGAAATAACGACTTGTCTCCTCCGTATCACCCTAGTGCCATTTTGGGGAGTATCCACTGAACGTAAACAGCGTATGCTGTTCTGTGTCAGGTGCGCCACGTGTATACATTGTTTTTGTTCAAATCGAAGCGTAAACAACGTAGAAAACGTATGCGCGTGGCGCAACTGACACAGAACAGCATACGCTAATAATGACAATAACACCATTTGTAATGTTGTAAAGCATGGTTAACAACAATTGTAATGTCATAATCGGGTGCGGGTTGGGTGCCAATACCTACATCTGAGAAAATTATATGTTCGGTTGGGTGGTGGGTGGATGATTAAAGCAGTGTATTCGGGTGACGTTTGAGCTGATCTGCGCATCTCTACCATATATGGCTTGGAGAAGGTGGTCCTATTCAAATAGCTAGGATGATATCATTTCAGACACAGACAGCCCATAATGAACTTTCTGCGTGTTTTCTTTTCAGCTTTTCTGAAACATGCCAGAAACCTAACTAAATGACAAAAAAGAAGCTAGAAAAGAGAAAGTTTCAGCCGATGTGCCCTCTAAACTTTACTTTTTAGCGGGCATCACCTAGACCTGCATTAAAATTGACTTTTGAACATTGTTTTAGGCTACTGTTATATATAATGCAGTCTAAAAATCATTGGTGCCCTTGGTTAAAAATAAGCAAAATGTCTTGCTGTTTATCCTCTTAGGTCGGCCATATATGTTTTTTGTGTATACCTATGTGTTCTTGAACTTCTTAAGCATTGTAGGAAAATACAAATTTAGAAAAAGAGTTTGTGCAAAGTATTGAATCAAGGGGTGACAATAATTGGGGCACATACAGTTTGGGCCAGTATACATTAAAATGTATACATTTCAATTCCTTTGTTTACCAGTCTATCTGATTAATAGACAGTAGGGGAGTAACGGTACAGGCATTCATACCAAACCATTTCGGTACGGGTCTTTCGGTTCGGTACGCATGTGTACCGGAAGAAAAATTTTTTTTTTTTTTTTTCAGGAAATTCAAATAATAAATGGTGTTTTGACAGTCTTTGATGTGGCATGACAGATCGCTGTATAAACACCTTAGAGAGCCGCTTCTGGGACAGTTCAGAAACGTGCTGGTATAAACCCTACACAAGCATTGTCTCAAGCGGCCGTGATCAGTTCCGGTTCCCATGTCTGAACCGTGATGCGCCACAGACAGCGGAGCGCGAGTGAACACGATCATTACTTCCTCTGTACTACTAGTTTTAACGCGAATAAACATGACAGAACATCTCATGCCTCATGTAATTGCTCAATCAGTGTTTCAACCGCGGAAAGACATCAAAACAGCGTGGAAATAAAATGTCACGTAGCATTTCATTTACCTCAGCAAGTCATCAGTGTCCACAGCTCGTTAGTTCACTAGAGAAATGAAGTCTAGAGAGGAGCATTTCGCGAAATATTACACCATATACTTTACTAAACCTGTTAGTCTTAATTATTTAATGTACAGTATGTTTAAATTAATCTGTTATGAAATATGCTATGACAGCCCGTGTAATTTGAAAATATTTTAACAAATAGCCTAGAAATTTTATTATTTATAAGTTAATTTAAAAACTGCATTATGTGCAATTTACATGTTTGCAAACTTTTTTTTTTTTTTTTTAGAAAGTTGAGTGCTGATCGTCTATTTAAAAAAAAAAAAAAATAGTAATTCAATTTAAGGTTGGGTTAAGTTGTTAGGCCTAATTGTAACCTTGTAATGTAAAAGGGCTCCCTGTAGTTTTAAGCATAAGCTGAGGTAGATTTTTATTAAGAAAATTTTAACTATAACTGAATGTATTAAAGAAAGAGCAACTTATTTAGTAAACCACTATTTAAAAAAAAAAAAAACAGTTACATTTTTTTTCCCCCTGCTGTATTGAAATCATACAGGACCGTGACGTTAAAACTGAGGTATGTACCGAACCGTCATATTTGTGTACCGTTATACCCCTATTAGACAGACTTCTGTCCATGGACAGAACTGTTAACGACGACAGCGAACAAGAGGGAGAATGTGAGTACTGTTTGCGCAGGCGCTGACATTCAGTGACTCGTATCGGGGGCAAAAATAAAAAAAATAATCTGATCGGGACATCCCAAGTACTGCAGAAATATGTACTGATCAACAATAATGTAAGGCAATAATGACAATGATAACAAATACATGTAAGGTGTTCTTAAGGGTAACTTTAACTTCCCGATCAAAAAACCTTAGTGAGTGCTTTAGGAGAAGAGTAATCCTCCACTGTCCAGTCAACCAGTCATTCAATGTTGTTTTGTTTTTTTGTTTTTTTACCACTCAATTAATATGGCAACAACATTTGCATGGCCAAGCACCGCTAACATTTTTCTTGTTTTAATAATAATAATAATAAATATATTTGTCTTCTGTAGGTTGTTGCTATGGTGGGGGCCCATCTAAGTTTTTTGTATAAGGATGAAGAGGAGAGGGGGAAGTTTCTGTCTGTTATCACTGATGCAGAGTGGGGCATTCAACTTAGCAAACTCGGGGTCAGTGCTGAACTTATGCATGAATTTATGAACTTATTTAGCCTATGTGAGATAAAACCAAGTTATTTAATCTATTTTAAAACCATGCAATATGTCCAGAATTTTGTGCCCTTTTGTGACATTTGTTTCCATTTAGGTTTCCATCCAGTCGGTGTTTAGGCAGTGCACAGAGACAAAGAGAAACTTGATTCCTACACTTGTGAAAAACAAAAACATTACTCCTGACATCATACTGCATTACTGCAGGCAAGTCAGCTATTCACTATTTTACTTATTTATATTGATAACACATTTGGCAAGGTGGCTGTTTTTACATTTACATTTAATCATTTAGGAGGGTTTTTACAAAGGAGGTTTTTTTTTCTGTAATGTCCCTATATAAGTAGATGTAAATGATTATGAATAATTAGAGCATTTTTAAACACAATATTTAATATTTTCAATGCAGAGTACAAATGCAATGTAAAATACATTTGTTCATTTTGATGTGTGCAGTGATAAATTGCAGGTAGCATGGCTCTGTGAGATCCTTTGACACTTAACTCAAACTGTGGTAAAGCTGACTGGATCTTGAAGTTTACCGCACCCACTTTTTTTTTTTTTTATGTGGTGGAAACTGATCTGTGATGAAAGTTCATGACACTTTTTATTTTTATTATTTTTATTTTATTTATTTATTTATTTATTTTTATTTTTTTACCATTTTTAAACAATGTAGTGCACCCCAAAATTATTTGGACACTAAAACCATACTTTAAATGTAACAGTTTTAAACATAACTACCACTAAGATGTTTATAGATTAACAGGATACATGATATTAACACACATGTCTGTGTTATCCTCCACATTCTGTGAATTACCACAGTGTATTTTGTCAGTAACGCTGAATGTATTATGCTGAGTGTAATACTCAAGGTTTTTTTTTTTTTTTTTTTGGACTCTGCAGCACATTTGGATTGGACAGTGGTTCTGCAATCAATTTGTACATAACCACTCTACTACTTCAGGAGGATAGGTTGTATGAAATAGAGATTGAAGAAGGCGATGCTAAAGGTATCTTGCAGGGTGAAGAGTTACTGTTAGGAAAAGATGACATGCTCGAAAGTGCCCTACAAATTGTTCCTCGGCTTGGCTCTACCAAAGACCTTGTGATCAGTCTCAACACAGCCTTGACCAAGGTCTTGTATTGCATACTTCATCTCTGATTCTCTTTAAGCCTTGTCCTAATCTAAGATTTTATGGAATGTTTTATGGGATATAGGACACTGACACGATTGCATTTATGACACCAAGTATTTGACTACTCAAATGTCATTTATCATGTATAGTAGATTATTCTAATGCCATACCCTTTGTTCTAAAATGAATGTAATCTGTACAGCTAAATCCATACAACTATGAGTGGATAGAGAGAGTGCTCAGAACTATTCAGATGGCTGATGAGACCACAACCCTTCTACCCCTTGGTCAGGTCAGTTACATACCAAGATGCAATTCATGTTACCAAACAGGATGAAAAAAAACAGATGGTTAAACAAGCCACACAAACACAGAAATCGATAGACTTTTTCTACATATAGCTTGAATGACTGAGACCTGTAGTGAGCACTTTTGACTTTGGCTGGTGAGCAGCCGCCAAACAATTCCCTAGTGCTCATTGAAGCTTTATGTATTTAAAGTTTTGGAATTTTGTTTGTTTTGTTTGTTTGTTTAATTGTAACATCTTCATAATTTATTATTTAGATGGTGGGATTACTCCAGCATTTAAAGTCACATAGAAGAATCTCCCCCCCCACTGACCTGGAGAGCTCATACCTTTTGGAGAATGGTCTTGAACCCACTGCTCTAGCTAACACCCGCCTGCCCTTTCATCTGTTCTTCCAGACCAACCACGCTTTCTGGAAAATTGTCTGTGTGTATCAGGGTGTCAGGTTTTGTAGCTTTGTTTATTTCACCATACCCTTCCTGATTTGTCTTTTTGTGATTTTATTGTATCCTAAATGTCTCACATATTTTCTTTTTTATTGTGACGTTTTCTTTCTCTTTGTTTTTCTTAATGTGTGCCCACAGCTCCAGAACTTAGTGAGGACACTTTACCCACGCTACTCCTCATCTGTAAATTAATGAAGGTATCATACTTAAAGGAGAAGAGATCATTGTCTTTTTTTTATTATTCCTGCTTGTTAGTTTCTGTTTTTGTAGTTAAAGTGACAGCACACAACAGAACACCGTTTGCATCTGTAGTACTAATAAAATGAGCTTTAATAATAATAATAATTTGTTACATTTATATAGCGCTTTTCTGGGTTACATTTATATAGCACTTTGAATGTGTGTCTTTTACAGAAATTTTCTAGAATTTCTCTGTGAAAGTCATTCTGTAACACACAATGGTCAGTCTGTAAAGGCAAAGTGGCAATACAATGTCACGTCTAATGTATTTACCAAGAAGCAATGAGCATTTGTTTATTTCTTGTTAAACTCTACCCCAGTATCAGACTTCTTTACGCTGTTATTAGGATTTTAGGTGGTGGGTTTTAAAAGCATTTGCCAGATAAATTCACAAGACCAGTGTTATCTAAATATAACAAAAACTCATGCTAGGAACTAAACAAAAATGACACTTTTTACAGGCAAGATATTTACAGTCTATTTTTCTGTTTTGATTTTTACCCAGGTTAATCCTGATAAGCTGTATGTTTTAGCTGTGAACCATGTGTTCAAGAAGAGTCTTTTGCCTTTGCTAACGGATCAGTCAAAGAAAATCCAGAATCTTACTCCAAGTAAAGAATTGTCCAGTGTGACTCAGAGTATCTTTAACCATGCACTGTGCATTCAGAATCTGGAACTTGCTGCAGCCACAGTCCATAAAATTGCCCAGGACCTTCCTGCAGGTAAGTCAAGTAGCATGACAGCAATCTTTCATTAGTCAAACATTATATATTTTATAAATCTTTTGAAGGAATGCAATAACTTTGGGTGAGGAACAGACCAAAGTATGAGTTGTTGTTATTCCCTGAACGTGCTCTTCATTGCATTGTTACCTGATGATGCTGTAGTGGACTTGAGTGAAGGCATCATTGTAACAAAGTTTGTAGTTCGGGGAAGGAGGCGGCGGGAACTGGCAGACGTTTAACACAGATTTAATAATAAAATAAACAACAATGAAAGTAAAGTTGCAGTTCCTCACGGACGACTGGCGCATCAACATAAACAAAACAACATAAATAGTCCAGGCCTGGTCCTCTCTCGTCCTTCACTGTCGTCACTCCTCCTTTTATCCTTCCGGAGCTCCTTCGTGGGACTCGAACTGTGTGTGGCGCAGGTGTCGCTCATTATCATTTACTCCACTGGCCTTGGTCCGTTCTCATGGCTCTCGGCCCCTCCCCACTCATCACAGTCATATTTAAAAAAAAATGCATATTTGTTTGATTTCAGGTGCACAAAAGACAGATTTCTTAAAGTTCAGTTTGGAGCTTGTACACAAGTTACTGCAGTCTGATTCTCTGGAGGTATGTTGGCTTTTCAGAAAAATTTTAATATTATGTTGGGTAACACTTTATTTTAAGGTCTCTTAACTAGTTGCTAATTAGCATGTATATTAATAAAATATTAGCCATTTATTAGTAGTAATTAAGCACATATTAATGCCTTATTCTACATGACCTTATTCTACATCCCTAATCTTACCAAAGACCTAAACTTAACAACTACCTTACTAACTATTAATAAGCAGCAAATTAGGAATTTATTGAGGGAAAAGTCGTAGTTAATAGTTAATGTGTTCCCAATTCTAAAGTTTTACCAGACTTTTTTTCTTAATACAAATGAATGAATTTTAATATGCTGCTATCATTTTTTGTCATTCCATTGAAAGTCTAGGTACTCAACATTTAAAGCTTCAAAAAGTACATTTGAACATTGTAAAAGTAATCCATATGAATGAAGCGGTCTTATGAAGAGACACAATCACTTTTTATGATGAATGTTTTAAATTGGGGTTTTATTCACATGAACAATGATCAACACACATACATATAATATGTTAAATATGGTAAATGCAAGCTCAAAATTGCATGCTTGATGTTAATTCTGTGAATTTCATATGTGAATATGCCTTTCACTATATGCAATTAAATATACTATAACATAACACTATAACATAAATATGTTTATGGCAAAATTCTTAATTAATACTAGTCAGAGTAGTAGTACTATCAACTCGATCCTGCTGAAAATTAACATTTAATGTTGTTATATTTATTTAACATGGATAACACATTCATTTCATTGTCTCCTGTCTGATATTAAATGACTGGAAGAAGATCAAGAACACACACCAAAGCAAATGTTTATCACTTGATCGAGAAACATATTTTTCTTTGCACCTTATCAAATTCATTCATAAATGGAAACTCAACAGGTAGAAAGTATAATCAAATATAATGAAAAACACTACTAATGAGAAGACTAGCCACTGTATTGCTGCAGGTTAGGAAAATATGTATTTAACATTCATAACATAGCATTTAACATTTCAAAAAATTCAAGATAGTGCTATAAATCAAATAAATTTTAATCAACTCATAGCCTTAAAATAGTGTGTGTAAATGTGCGTTATGTAGGTGCACTAAACTTTGTTGTAGCATACTGTGTTTCTTTCTTCTGGGGAATGGTTTAGTCCATAAACTAGTTGAAATTCACACAAAGCATGAAGTAGCTGGATCTTCTTTTCTGCTTACAGAGATAACGTAAACAAGGGAATGAATTTCCCAATTCTTACCTGACAGCTTAATATGTAAATCAATAATTTATATTGGCATACTGGCAGTGATTTCATGAACAAGTCTGACATATGACCGTTTTGTAATTATGGCCTTGCAGTGGCAGTAACGGGTATTTTGGTTGACTATACTGTTCGGACCTTTTACCAGGAAAATTTACAGACTCGAGGTGAAGCACTCATCTCTAAACTGCAGCTACAGTATCAGCGCTCGGCCACAGAGAATGCTCTTATTTCATCTCAGCTCAGCTCTCCAGAGCTCCTCAAACTCACAGGACTCCCTGGTCGCCTCATTGTAGCTCTCTTTGAGCATAGCTCCGTGCTGGACCGTATGAAAAACCCTGCTGGCCTGACTTACCCTGGTAAGGACAAGTAGTATGGCATATACTGTATTTGTGGTATAAGAATTGCTGTATTTGCATATATTTGTGTTTTCTTCTTAATGTTGGTCTTATTATTGTCTTACATGTCTAAATCCTAACCTAAACTAATTACTAAATTATTTTTTAAAAACTTTTTTTTTTTTTTTTTTTTTTTTTTAAGAAGTTGCAAAAAAAAAAAAATTGTTTATCAAAGAATCTTGGGGGATGATTGAGGCATTTTGAGCTCTCAATTGGCATGATTTGTTTAACACTGAAGACTGAGGGGTTTTTTTTGTGAAAAATAGGTTATTAATGGTAGAGTATTTTATTTTTTTACACTTTGATAAACCTGTTAGAATAATTAATATTTTTTTAGAGCTGTAGGGATGGATATTGTGAGAAAAATATCCTTTAGCAATGTGTATTTAAACCAGATTTGTCCACACAGATCTTTTTGTTGTTGTTGTTGTTTGTTTTTATGTTTCTTCTTTTTTCCCCCTACAAGATGCAAGCAGTTTTTATTTATTTTACTGCTAGAAAGTTAGTGTTTCTTTTAAAATAGAAAACAGTTGTTTTAAATTGTAATAGTATTTCATAATATTAGTATTACTGAGACATATTTCAAAAACATGAAATAATAACTTTTGAACAGTAGTGTGTGTGCATGTGTGTAGAGACATTTATATTTGGATTCAGCCCGCTTTTTCTGTAATTGGACAGACATTCACTCCGTGGCCAAAGATATTGCCTCCATCAATGGTGTCGATCTTTTAAAGATTCGGAACATTCTTCTGGAGAAGTGGTTGTGCCAAACAGGGCAGTCAAATGGCAAGGTATGTAAAATGTGTCACGTACACACTACAAAGACTTTTGGGGAACAAACACATTTATTTGCTACAGTTGATCTCCTTAATTGTTGTCCCTTGTTTACAAAATAGAATAACGCTCAAACTGGTTCACATTGTGAATACCATACCATGCCAAGAGTTTTTACCTGTTTGGTATTAGATTGTTTTAATACTTTGCTATGAGATCTTTTTTGTGTATGCTCACTAAGCTGCTGCTTTTACTGTCTCACACTTCTTATTGTCACTGCATTAACGATTTGTTTATTTTATTGATACATGTCTGATGATTTTATTGAAAATTTGTTTGTCACCACATTAATTTTTATGGAGTGAAATTCAGTTTCACCATTACTTGCCCTGCCAATATTTTCACTGGCCTTGCCGCAAAAAAAATAAAAAATAATAATAATAAAATAAATAAGCAAATAAAATAAAATAGTTGGTGTTATTATTGTTTTTGATCTGTTATCTTGTATTCTAATACATAAGCTTATAGATCCGCCAAAATTTTGGATACCAATTCCATTTTACAGTTCCTGATTTCAATTTCAATACCACAGCAAAAATCACTAGCCTAACAAATATTAAGTTCAAACATTATTAAAGACAAGTGAACAGCCAGTGAATAAGAACAAATGAACAAATTGCGAGTGATAGCACAATTAAATATAGAACAAAGATAGAAATAAAATTTTGCTTAGGTTTTTATGTTTGTAGGTGTTCAGTTACAGAAACTGAATAATCTATTATAAGTTGCTCAGTGTTGCACCTTGATTTTTCATAGCCATTTGAAATTAGAGGCAACCACTGCATTTTAATCATGAATCAAAAAAAAAAAAAAAACCTAAACGTAACAACTACCTTACTAACTATTAATAAGCAGCAAATTAGGAATTTATTGAGGGAAAAGTCGTAGTTAATAGTTATTAAGTGTTCCCTATTCTAAAGTGTTACCTTTGATTTATATTAGACTGTCTGACTTTAGCTTTGTTAAATTATGCTACATAAGACATTGCATGAAACAGAAACCGCAGACGGGCTGAATGAGATGCATATTCACTCTCTGACAGCAGGTGCTTATCAAACAGTAATACAGTGTTTCCTTGGTTACCATTGTGTAAACAGCAGCGCTGCGCGTATTAACACTAATTTAAATGCATTATACAGAGGCAAATGAAAAAACAACGGCATGTAAACTTTTCTGAAAACAGCCAGTTCCCCTCAGAAACACATTCATATAAAAATCAGAATTTAGGATTCCTATATTTTGCGCACCATGAACATTGATCTTGTTCTGCCTGCTATGGTATTTTCTCCTCTTTGCATCCGTCTTCAGCATTTCTGGCCTTTGTTAATGGCCATTTACAGACTAATAGAGTGGTGGAATTATGACGTCACTTTGGGCATCGAGGTTATGAAAAACAAAAAAAGGGTCCTGTTAAATTTGTGCTTTCAAAGGTTATGCACAATCCTTTTGTTCGTAAAAATTCTCAGTGTCTGAATCTGGCAAAATCGACATTAATATTTACAGCTGAACAGATGAAACATGCGGTTATGTTAGGGGTATGACACATTTTCTGGAACATGCTCTAAGTGGTTCACCAATCACAGCACACTGGGCCTGCTAACCAATCAGAGCACATATCTGCAACATAAGCAAGATCTTTCCCATTGCACCTCAATTATATCTTGGCAGAAAAAAAAATTTAATTGGTAGTTCACCCAAAATTTTAAATTGTCGTCATTTACTTATTTTATTTTTTTATTTACTTTTATTTTTTTCGTGTGGAACAAAAAAAAGCTATTGTTTTAAAGCTGTTATGACTGTAGCTTGACCATCCAAAACCCCAGCTTGATTATATATGTTGCATTATTTAACAAGACTTTCATACCTCCAAAATTCATACCTCCTTTTCTGTAGGACATAAATCATCAGGCTGATATAAATGATGACCCTGATCTCATGAGGTACTAATACAAAATTTTATAAAAGTATTTTATAATTATACCATATGTGACCCTAGACCGCAAAACCAGTCTTAAGTCGCTGGGGTATATTTGTAGCAATAGCCAAAAATACACTCACTGGGTCAAATTATAGATTTTTCTTTTATGCCAAAAATCATTAGGATATTAAATAAAGATCATGTTCCATGAAGATATTTTGTAAATTTCTTACCATAAATATATAAAAACTGAATTTTTGATTAGCAATATGCATTGCTAAGAACTTCATTTGGACAACTTTAAAGGCAATTTTCTCAATATTTAGATTTGTTTTGCACCCTCAGATCCAGATTTTCAAATAGTTGTATCTCGGCCAAATATGGTCCGATCCTAACAAACCATACATCAATGGAAAGCTTATTTATTCAGCTTTCAGTTTATGCATAAATCTCAATTTTGAAAAATTTTGTGGTCCAGGGTCACATATAATATAATATAATGTAACATTACCAGTACCTGTAACATGGTAGACATCCTGTTGAAGTATTTCTTTTCCTCTTTCTTTTCATGTTCTTCTTTATGTACTGCAGAGTTGTTTACTTACTGCAAATGCACCCCATGGATATAAGTGCGCGACTGCTCAGTCCCATCCTGACAGCACAGACATGGGTAAGTAGAACTTTTCTTTATATAAATCCTTTTTTTTCTTCAAGTTTAGTCATGTGTATGGAGAACCAAAACTGCATATATATATATATATATATATGTACACACATACATGTACACAGTGCCCTCCAAAAGTATTGGAACAGTAAAGACAAAATTGCTATGTTGGCTGTGGAGTCAAGACATTTACAAATATGATTAAAAGATGAATATGAGACAAAACTACAGAATATCACATTTTATTATTGGGTGATTCAACACAGATGTTTTACCAGCTAAGAAGTTCAGCACTTTTAGAGTTTCATCCCTCTATCTGATGTGACCATAAGTATTGGAACAGTTGCCTCACAGGTCTTTCTAAGTGTGTCCTGTTGCATTAATTCTTCAGATATTAAAAGCAGGGAATGTGTCGTATCAGTTACATCCAATACTTCTGCATTCTGAATCATGCATTCGATTATGACACACACAAACCAGGATGACTTTGAGAGAAAAGCAAGCAATTTGGATGCTAAAAGAAAAGAGGAAGTCAATTAGAGCTATAGCAAAAACAAAAGGCATGGAGAAATCAAGAGTTTGGAAACCACCAGCGACACCAGCAACCAACAACTACCTGATCGGCTGAGAAAACAACAGTAGTTGATGACAGACAAATCATAAAAGCTGTGAAAATGAACCCTAAAAGACATGTTTGTAAAATCACCAACAACTTCCAGAAAGCTGGGGTGATGCTCGGACAATCTACTGTCCTCAGGAGACTTTGACATAGAATAACAGAGGCTACACAGCAAGATACAAACCTCTGACCAGCTCCAAAAATATAAAGGCAAGATTGCAGTTTGCAAAAAAGCACATAGGTGAGCCAGAAGTGTTTTGGAACTGTGTTTATGGACCGATGAGACAAAGATGAACCTTTATCTAAGTGATGGGAAAGCAACAATGTGGAGAAAAAAAGGCAAATACAAATGATCCCAAGCATACAGCCTCATCTGTAAAGCATGGTGGAGGTGGTGTCATGGCATGGGCATGCATGGCTGCCTCTGGAACAGGCCCTCTCAACTTTACTGACTTAATGTATGATGACAGTAGCAGAATGAATTTGGAAGGGTACAAAACCATCTTGCCTACCAATATTCAAGAAAATGCCACCAGATTCATTGGGAAGTGCTTCATATTGCATCAGGACAATGACCCAAAACACCCTACCAGTTCAGTCAAGGATTTTATAAGGGCAAAGAAATGGAAAGTCTTAGATTGCCCAAGTCAATCTCCAGATTTAAATCCGATTGAACATGAATTTCACCAGCTGAAGAGGAGAGTAAAGGCAGAAACTCCCCAAAACAAGCAACAATTGGAATTGGCTGCATTAAAGGCTGGGAAAAGCATTTCAAAGGATGAGACCAAGAGTCTGGTGATGTCTATGGGTCACAGACTCACTGCTGTGATTGTGCACAAGGAATCTGCAACTAAATAATAGCTTTTAATCTTTTATATCTGTCTTATGTTCAGCTGTCCCAGTACTTATGCTCACATCAATGAGTGGGATGAACTCTAAAAGTGCTGTTCTTTTTATTTGGTAAAACATGTATGTGTTGAAATGGCTAATAATAAAATGTAACATTCTGTAGTTTTGTCTCATATTCATCTTTTCATCATATTTGCAAATGTCTTGACTCCACAACCAACAAAGCAATTTTATCTTCACAGTTCCAATACTTGATGTTGCGTTTATACAACAGTTCAACGGCGTGAGTGTGTAAATCATTTAGAAACGACAACGGAGTATCTTTAAAAGCCCCCTTTTGTGCAGAACTACTTTCTTCCGCCATTGAACTGTTGTATAAACGCAATATCACACTCGTAGACGTGAGATATGGCTGTTTATGCCACGGTCTGTCTGAATACTCAATTCTGATTGGCTGGCAGGTGTTGATTAAATTCGTTTAACTGCACAGGTAGTTCCAGGTCAGTTTAATCACGTTCTATATATTAATGCACTTCCTATAAACATTGGTAACCATAGTAACATACAGTTACAGTTAAATAGTAATACAGATGAAAATAACCGTCATTTTTATCGGTCCGGTCAAATATTGCAGCGCAACTATTATTAACATCTTTAATATGTGAATGCTGGGAGATGACCATGGCATAAACGGGATAATCAACGGCTAGCTGTGCATTAAACGATTTGAATGCACTTCGCCGAGGCAACCACCCTCCGCTGCGAGTCAGGTGGTTCTTCGCCTCAAATCGTTTAATGCACAGCTAGCCGTTGATTATCCCTTACATATCGCCACGGCCGAATCACAGCCGTGGCGATATACAGCCATATTTCACTTCTACTCACGTGATATTGCTCATATAGTAAACTAAATATGTATATTGCATAAAATAGATTATAAATATATAGGGTCATTCCCTGTCAAATCAACCAAATTCCAGAAACTTCTCCAGCTCAATTTTTTTTGCTAAAAAAAATTCTGAAGAAAGATAAACATGTATAGTGATGATAGCCAAAATATAAAATGTCATGGATGAATATTTACTGAATAATCCATTATTTTGTAGAGGGGGTCAAAATGGCAATTTTCACCTGGGATTCAGAGCCAAATTACAGGGGTTAAAATTACTTCAGAATGATGGCAGCATCATAATGTTATTTTTACACAGAGATTAGTAGGTCTGTTAAAATATGTTCACTTTAGCAATCTTTGTTGCATTATGTGCCAATGGTGACCATTCAAAAATGGGGAAAGAGCACTTAAGTTTTTTTTTTTTTTTTCTCCAAAGTTTGAAGGCCTGTAACTCAAAAAGTATTAAAGATATTTTAATGCCCTCTTAGATATTGGGTCTTAACAAACTTCCCTTTTGGCATCTTCATTTAAGGCCTTATATGGTTCGGTTCCAGAGATAATGGAATTTCAATATGGCTCCAGGGGGAAATTGTTAAATTGTACACATTTTAAATGGTCAAAAACCAAATGTGGTACATTTTGCGCAAAAATTATACTTTTCTTTTAAAGAGGAATGTCTGAAGAACAAATAATGTTGAAACTAGAAATGTATCTTATTTCCTTCTGTCCAAACAACTGATTTGGACATACCTGTCTGAGTGTCATTCATAAATATTATTTTTCCCAAATTTGTGTGAAGTATTAAAGTTATTTTCATATGATTTTTGATTCTGGTTCCTAAGAAACCTTTCTTTTGTAATCTTAATTTTTAAGGCCTTGTATGGTTTAATCCTGTAGATTTTTGAGATCCCAGTGCAGCTCTGTGTCCAAATGGTTGTATCCTAACCATTTTCAATGGTCAAAAACCATTTTTTTTGTATGTGTGTTTATCTAGTCATCACTGTTGACACTGTCAAATATGCAAATAATAACATTAACACAGGGTTTAGGAATGTGCAGTGCGACATGTCAGATTATGAATGACCAGGATAAATTGTTGACTCTAGGTAAAGTATAAACAGTCACAGTGTGAAACGTAAAATAAGATTATCCAGGATCCTGTTTACCTGGGGTTTAGAATTACCCAGTGTTAATTATTAAGTGTAAGAGACCTTAAACGTTTGAGGTACTGTCAGTAATTCTGCCAAATATGCCCTTTAGCAGTAGATGCTACTTGATGTATGACTATGCTTCAAATTTTATAACAATAAAAAAATAAATTTTAATATTTAATCCAGGTGAGGCAAATCTTGCTTCATTGATGTAAAAAAAAAAAAAAAAAAAAAATGGGTATAAAAAGCAACCACTTTTCCCCATGAGGCGTGGGATTTGTTTCAAATATGTTGTGATGCCACATATCAGAACTCTTGGTAGCTTCAGAAGCTGTTAAAAGGAACAATATCCTTTCTTCCAAATATCCCTAAAACTGATTCAAATATAGAAACTTATGAATAGACTATTAAGAGAAAGGTAATGTGCCTCAACTTGATCATTTCAGAGCATTTTTAGCAGAGCAAATTATTAACTATTGTCTATGCATATTGTTTTGATAGTGAAACAAGATACAATTCTACTTTCAACATTACTTATTCTTCAGACATTGTTTTTTTGGGGGTTTTTTTAATAAAATAAGTACTGGCTGTATAAAAAAGTAAACAACATTTGGTTTTCAACCACTAAAAAAGGGGTATTATTCAACAATCTGAATATGGAGCCTCATTGGCATCCCCATATCTCTGGGACTAGCGGCTGCAGCTTTCTCTCGTGTTGGGGGCGTTTTGTGCAGTTGGGGCGGTGCTCGCGTCGCGGTCTCGGCGATGTAATTTTTTGTTCAGATCAAAATGTTATGACATTGTATATTACAATTGTAAACTTAAACTGTGAACCTTTAAAGCAGGGTCTAAAAATATATATGGTATTTTTTTATAAAATACATTTTGTACATACATTTAACTAAAGAATCCTGCAAGCACTTTAATTTTTCCCCCTTGACTCATACGGCACAAAAAGTGGTTCAATAATGTTGAATGTTAAAGGGACAGATTATTGCAAATGCAGATCCCAATGTGTTCTGGTTAAACAATTTTTATTTATTGATTTATTGCTAAGGTTTGCATATAGTGGTGTGCTCTTAATGACAGCTTTCCTAAAAATATATCCTATTCCTAAAATAAGAAATATCCCAATATATCGCATTGCTTACAGTATCACAACATATCGTATCGCAACCCCTGTATCGTGATACGTATCGTATCGCCAGATTCTTGCCAATACACAGCCCTAGTTTGATGGTGTCCTGAGTTTTTAAACTTGGCTTTTGGACACATCCCAACTGGTGTTTTGACCAAGTAGATATTATCTTAGCTCAGGGTGTTGCTCTGTTTCTCTTCCCAATCCATAAATCAACATGTTATCTCGTCAGTCACATGGTCCGATTTTTCCAACTCTTCGCAGAGTATAATGTTGGACATGATTTCTATAACCAGAATATGACACATTTGACAAAGTATTGATTGGAAGAAGCGTTCCAAGCGTGAATTTTCAAACTCATACAAACCAAACATGAATATGAACCCTTAAGCTATTCAATAGTTATTAAAAAGACATACACAATGAGTGATTAGGACATGATAGTCAAATGTGTGGGTTACATACATAATATGGAGTTATGCATAGAAATCATTAGTTGCTCATGTCTTTTAAGATGATTTTAGGTGCATCTACACAGTTTCTGTGCCATTCTGTTGACGTGAGAATGTGTTCTGGGGAACGCAGGTCAAAAAGGTTTTGGAAGGAATTTCAGTCTAGTCTTTGACCTGCTAGTTGGGGGAACCCACCCAACAAAGACTCTACTAATGATTTTGGTCAGGATGTGCTGTTTCATTGATCATCAATTTTGGTTACTTGCCCCAAATTTGACAATCTACTTCCTGAGTTGGAATTATCAATAACTGTTCTTTGTGTCAATGTTGTAAGCTGTTCTGTGAAAGGGGCATGTTGTTTAGGCTTGCTTCAGATGCATGGTGCCAGGGTATCGTGGACAGATTTATGACATTGTCTTGTTCCGGGGCCTCTTTGCGAAATTTGGCTCTTTTGGTGGTTCTAACACCAATCCGATCGAATCTTAAATTGTCTGATTCGCTCTGATATCCTACATAAGAACTAGAATCTAAAATCATATTGCAATATCTTTAATACTTCTTGAGGTATAGGCACACAAACTTTGGAAAACTAATATTTATGGCACTCAGACAGGTATGTTCAATGCAGTTGTTTGGACAGAAGAAAACGAGATATATTTCTAGTTTCATCATTATTTGTTCTTCAGACATTCCTCTTTAAAAGAAAAGTATCATATTTTTGTAAAATGGCCCACATTTGGTTTTTGACCACTGAAAATGTGTACAATTTACTCCTGGAGCCACATTGAAATTCCAATATCTCTAAAACCAAACCATATAGGGCCTTAAAAATGAAGACCTCAAAAGGAAAGTTTATGACCCAATATCTAAAAGTGTATTAAGATAAGTTTAATATTTTTTGAGTTACAGGCCTGCAAACTTTGGAGAAAAAACTTGCTCTTGCCCCATTTTTGAATGGTCAACATTGGCACATGATGCAACACAGATTGCTAAAGTTAATGGATTTCACTAATTGATTCCTACTAATCTCTGTGTAAAAATAACATTGTAATGCTGCCATCTTTCTGAAGTAATTTTTAACCCCCTGTAATTTGGCTCTGAATCTCAGGTGAAAAATGCCATTTTGAATCCCTCTTCAAAATAATGGATTTCTCAGTAAATATTCATCCATGAAATTTAATATTTTGGCTTTCATCACTATATATGTTTATCTTTCTTCAGAAAAAATATTAGCAAAATCAAAAATTTGAGCCAGGGACCTCTGGTTGAGTTGACATGGAATGACCCTATACATGATCCAATGGGGAAATTATATTTTTTCAAATTTTTTTTACAGTTAACTCATAAATGTGTTAATTCACTAATGTATTCAATAAATTAGTAATAATGCAAATGTTTATTAGTTGTGTGAAGTGGCCCCAAAACCTTGTATAGACCAGACACAAGCAGTATGTCATGTCAAAAGTAAACAACCCATTGTAATCGATGCTGTCTACACCCTATGCGTTGCACCAAGCTGACATTAGACAGATTCCTTATTCTGTTTCTGGTGTACTTACATTAAATATGACAACAGGACAAATGGATGAGAAAAGTCTTATCATTGAGGTGAATTTATTTATTTATTTTTTATTTTTATTTTTTGTACTCTGACACGTCCGGTGTAAACAGTCTTAAGCTGACATGTCTGGTATAGACAGGGTGTAATGCTTTTAGTGGTACATCTACAAATATCAGTCAGAGAAGAGGACATGTGAAGTTGTGAACATATATACACTGAACAAAATTATAAACGCAACACTTTTGTTTTTGCCGAAAACCAAGAACTGGAACACGCTGTCGTATACGCCGATCCAGAGCATCCCAAACATGCTCAATGGGTGACATGTCTGGTCAGTATGCTGGCCATGTAAGAACTGGGATGTTTTCAGCTTCCAGGAATTGTGTACAGATCCTTGCAACATGGGGCCGTGCATTATCATGCTGCAACATGAGGTGATGGTCGTGGATGAATGGCACAACAATGGGCCTCAGGATCTCGTCACGGTATCTCTGTGCATTCAAAATGCCATAAATAAAATGCACCTGTGTTCGTTGTCCATAACATACGTCTGCCCATACCATAACCCCACCGCCACCATGGGCCACTCGATCCACAACGTTGACATCAGCAAACCGCTCACCCACACGTTGCCATACATGCTGTCTGCCATCTGCCCTATACAGAGAAAACCGGGATTCATCCGTGAAGAGAACACCTCTCCAAAGTGCCAGACGCCATCGAATGTGAGAATTTGCCCACTCAAGTCGGTTACGATGACGAACTGCAGTCAGGTCGAGACCCCGATGAGGATGACGAGCATGCAGATGAGCTTCCCTGAGACGGTTTTTGACAGTTTGTGCAGAAATTCTTTGGTTATGCAAACCGATTGTTGCAGCAGCTGTCCGAGTGGCTGGTCTCAGACGATCTTGGAGGTGAAGATGCTGGATGTGGAGGTCCTGGGCTGGTGTGGTTACATGTGGTCTGCGGTTGTGAGGCCAGTTGGATGTACTGCCAAATTCTCTGAAACGCCTTTGGAGACTGCTTATGGTAGAGAAATGAACATTCAATTCACGGGCAACAGCTCTGGTGGACAGTCCTGCAGTCAGCATGCCAATTGCACGCTCCCTCAGAACATCTGTGGCATTGTGCTGTGTGATAAAACTGCACATTTTAGAGTGGCCTTTTATTGTGGCCAGTCTAAGGCACACCTGTGCAATAATCATGCTGTCTAATCAGCATCTTGATATGCCACACCTGTGAGGTGGATGGAGTATCTCAGCTCACTAACACAGATTTAGACAGATTTGTGAACAATATTTGAGAGAAATAGGCCTTTTGTGTACATAGAAAAAGTCTTAGATCTTTGAGTTCAGCTCATGAAAAATGGGGGCAATAACAAAAGTGTTGCATTTATAATTTTGTTCAGTGTAATTCAACAGCAGTCTGCTCCTAACCTTAAAGAGTGATGAATGTCCCAACTCAAGGAGGCAGATACGCCTTCCAAATGCAGTTTAAAGGGTCTTTTGGCTCTTCAGGATTCTACTAATCCAGGGTCCATGTGGATCCTTAAATACTTAAAGTATTTTAAATTCAGTTTAAACAGATTTAAGGTAATACGTCTTAAATGGTAAGTATCAAAACAAAAGTCATAATTGTCGTTTTAAGAGGCCATAAATTGGGGTACGAAAAAAAAAAAATCCCAATTTTCTCTAATTAATAAACTAAACTGTAATTACTAAAACTGAAACTCAAGTATATAAAATGAAAAAGAAGTATAAAAAAAAAAAAAAATATATATATATATATATATATATATATAAGTAAAACTATGTAGCCGTAAAATAAAAATCTAAGTCCAAAATTAAACTGTAAAAAATACTGAGCCCTGCACTTAACATTTGTTCATCTGTTCAGCCCCTGGGAGGATCAGGCCTTCGTTTGACCTTTGAACACCGCAGTCGTGCTCTGCTCTGTCTCACTCACTTAGCAGACCCTGCAACCCTGGAGGCACTTTCCAACCAACCTAGTAGCAAAATCAAGTGAGCTGCATCAACAATATTATATTAATTTTATTTTTTTCTTGTATTCAGAATAGAACTGTCCTAGTGTTGATGCAAACACATTTTTGTCATTTTGTTTGAATAATTAATGACCATTTACAAATTTTTTGACAGATATTATTTGAAGTGCTACATGTACCTTGCCCAGATGGAGGCCCTGAACATTCCCTATACCTTGGAGATGTTCATCAGTAGCCCTAAGGAAGGCATGATCAAGGGTTTATGGAAGAACCACAGCAATGAACCTCAGGTAGATATTGCAAATAGGATTGAAACTAGGGATGCACAATATTTTAAAATAAAATGGATATCACAGTGTGGCTTAGTAATTATAAATTTGCCTAGGCTGCGATTTAAATAAATATGCTTTATTCAAAGTGAAGTGTTAATCAAACAAGAAAAATCTGGTCACACTTTATATTAGGTAGCCTTAACTACTATGTACTTACATCAAAAAATAAGTACAATGTACTTATTGTGGTCATATTGTATTGCAAAACACTTTTGCTGCTATTGAGGTGGGATACGGGTAAGGTTAGTGACAGATTTGGTAGTATGGGTAGGTTTAAGGGTGGGTTAAGGTGTAAGAGATGGGTACAGTGTAAAAATGTATAAGTACAATGTAAAAACAAGTATGTACACAATAAGTGTATTGTATCAAATGATTAATTTAAAACTTACATTTAAATTAATCATTTGATACAATGCACTTATTGTGTACGTACATGTTTTTACATTGTACTTATATTTTTATAAATACATATAAATTAATTGCAGAAATTAATTACAGATATAATTAAGTAGTTAAGTAGTTATAACATAGTAGTTAAGGCCACCTAATACAAAGTGAGACCAAAAATATTTAACTGCGCTTGACTAAATCAACCTTATAAGAGCCAGCAAGGAAACATTACATTTTTTTTTTTTTTTTTTTAAAGGGGGTCTAACTTGCAGTACATCTGACAGTTACTAGAAAGGATACTTGCATTGGTTTTGATATGGAATGATAGTCCGAAAAGTAGGGGAAGTCTGAGTTCAGCTTAGTGTGCTGGCATTGTCCCTTCGGAGCAAGGATATTATAGTTTAGAATTTTTAAATTAGTTTTTATTTTAATATCGTTTTCAAATTTCCTATAATTTCAGTTTAGTTTTAGTTAGTTTTATTAATAGTTTTGTTAGTTTTCACTCTCATGTTGTTCTCGCACGTCAAGCACGCTTTTAAACGTTCGTGCGCTGTAAGGTGCGCATTATTATTATTTCCCATTTCATAGCATTTTAAATGCAAAAACGCATTCTTTGTGAATAGCCGCTGAGGACGCAGCTCACGTGCATGAAGCGCCATCTATTTCCCTAAACAACAACAGGTCCGATTTTCTGGCACAGAGTGAGAGCTTATTAAATCACAAACACGATTATTTATTTTTGCTAATTATTATTTTATTTTCGTTAGTTTTTCAGTTACTGTTGTTAGTTTCGTTTAGTTTTAGTTTTTCATTTATTTAGAAATTTTAATTTTATTTCAGTTTACGAAAATGTTTTTTGACCAATAGTTTTAGTCTTAGTTTCAGTTATCGTTTACGAAAATAACCTTGCTTCGAAGTCTTCCGGGAGGAGTTGGTCTGCGGGAAATTCAGACTGAGTTAATTTGTGAGTAAAATGCCAGAAAAGGTCCGAAGGCTGTGTCTGAAGGATAAAACTCCCTGAAGAAGAAGAAGAGCGATCCAGAAGAACAGAAGCCTGAAAACAGAAGACGTCCCAACTTGGAGAGTTTGGGGGTCTTTTAATAGCTTCCTCGTAGCCCATATAGAGCAGAGAGGGCATGGCGGACAGGATGATTTGAAAGACCCAGAATCGCACGTGTGAGAGCGGCACGAAGGCATCGTAGCAGACATTCTCACATCCGGGTTGGCCTGAGTTGCAGACAAACTTGCTCTGCTCATCGTAGTATATGGACTCGCCGCCCACCGCAGTCAGTACGATGCGGAAGACAACTAGTGCAGTGAGCCAGAGTTTCCCCACCGACGTGGAGTGGTGCTGGATCTCCTCCAGCAGACGCGTCAGGAAGCTCCAGCTCATGACGTCCGATGACAACGGGGCAGACAGCGTCCCACACTGCACAGCTCACAGACTCTGTGGACAAACACAGAGAGTTTCAAATATAATTACATTTGCATGTTTATTGCTGGTCTGGAGAGTCAGTGCAGTTTTACTCCAAAGTATAGTAAAAAATAGCATGATGCATTTCACTATCACATATTGTACGTCATTGTTTGAGGAATAAAGAGCAGATCATTTTGATACCAAGAAAGAAATATCTAGAAGATATTAAAGCAGAGATACATTCATACACCTGAATATAAGCATTTAGAGTTTGATTAATACAAATAAAGAGTTGTAACTAGGCTAATATAATAGGGGAACATACATACAACACATGCATATACCAGATACATTTGTAACCGATGAATTATGGTCTAAATAAAGAAAATGTCTTTATGTATGTGCATTATGTGTGAGCATGGGGGTAGTTCGCTGGCCACCAGGCATTTGGAGCCTGGTACTGAGTGTGACTGGCTTCTCATTGGAATGCGTTTGAAGTCTGATGGGGGGTGACCATTGGCAATTTAGCACCCATATAAATGTAGAATGTGGGTAATTTATATGCAAATGTCAAAAGGCAAAAAGGTCTCTGAAGGGCTTTTCACACTGCGCTTAACCCCGGGTTATCTTCGTTCTAAACACCGCTTTTAACCCCGGGTAAAGACACGTTTCACACCTGTAATTTGAAAGCGGTGTTAGCACCGAGTTTTACCCGGGGTTATGAAACCCTGCTCCGGAGCAGGGTTAGCACCGCATTTGTGGTGTTAACCCCGCATTGCGGTGCTTAGTTTGTTCAGTGTGAAACGGAGCGGTGTTTGCTTGTTGCTGCTGGACGCTCGGCAACAGACAGCCAATCAGAAACTGAGCAGCGAGGCTCATGTCACATCAGTAACAGGAAACGCGCGTCGTGTAAACTGCAGCCGGTGAGAAAGACGGAAAGAACTGAATAGGAGACTGTATTATTCTTACGGTACTGTACAAGTAAACAATAACGTATCTCCACACTTAAAATAAATTCAAAGAAATATTCACATACTTTGCTACTTGTTTTCTTTCTTTTGTACTATTGTCTTTGTTTTCTTGCCTTTGTGCGTCATGAGGCGTTCACAGGTCGCGCCTAAAAACTACGGTGGCCGGGAAGTGCAAAACAACATTACAAAGTGTGAAACACTTTTACGAAGCTCGAGACAAATTTA
Organism: Onychostoma macrolepis; assembly: GCF_012432095.1. NCBI lineage: Eukaryota > Metazoa > Chordata > Actinopteri > Cypriniformes > Cyprinidae > Onychostoma > Onychostoma macrolepis. Next base: position 31,851,238 of record NC_081159.1, on the reverse strand, counting down.
CATTTTGGAAAACATTTTTACATATCATAAAACACAATTACATGGGAAAAACACTTTTACCAAGGACGAAACAAATTTACATTTTAGAAAACAAATTAACAAGACGCAAAACACTTTTACCAGTCCCGAAACAAATTTACAATGACAGATTCTTCACGGAAAGGGAATGTACCACACACTGGAAGTGACGCAGTGAAAGGTGTTGTTGTTGGTGAGCGGGTAAATTCGTGTTGTGGTTGTGGAGTAAATGCCGTAAATAAAGTTTACGGTGACCGAACATGGACTGCGGCCGAGGGATGTTTTGCCCGTTTTGTAGTGATGTAAAAAGAGCTTTGCGAAGCACCAAGGCTTCCCCGCAACTGTATCGTAAAAAGGTTCATTACTCAAAGCTTTTCAAAACGATGCACACTAACGACATCTTGTGGTCAAAAGGTGGAAATAGCTGCCTTTGCGTCCCAGACGACCCAGCCATTTTTGGATCATTTCAGATAATAAATCAGTTTGTGCTATGAAAATAAAACAAAGAAAGTATTAACTCTATATAAATTAATCTTTTGCATGTCAGTCATTGTTTTACACAATATATGAATAAATGAGTGAATAAATCTGTGGAAAAAATAGGCAAGAATATATGATATGCATAAATGATCAAAATAAAAGAAGATTATCAGAATGGTCAGCTGAAGTGATTGTGAAGCGGGAATTAATACAAAATGAACATGCACAAAACTACACATGCATATATTTATTCGTATATTGATTAATTCTTATCAAAGAAGTGAGTGACACTTCAAACTGCGCAAGTGGTTCGCGTTATTTGAAACAGAATACGAAGCAGTCACGTGGTTGTGTGCGAAAACGAAGCTTCAGACGTCACAGATCACGTGGTTTTGGCAAAATGAATCAAGCTCCGGTACAGTGCTTCACTGCCAGATGCTTCGTTTTTTTGATACAGGCTTCAAAGCCTCGGAGTCAAACGTCACATCACTACCGTTTTGTGGCAAACACATGAGCAGCTTAACACTGTCCGGCTGTCGAGACATCCTCTGTGTTTCCGTCTGGTTCGCATCCTTTAGAAACTCCAAACACCGACCACACGTACAGCAAAACCGCCTTAAGCTGCTCATGTGTTTGCCACAAAACGGGCAAAACATCCCTCGGCCGCAGTCCATGTTCCGTCACCATAAACTTTATTTACGGCATTTACTCCACAACCACAACACGAATTTACCGCGCTCACCAACAACACCACCTTTCACCGCGTCACTTCCGGTGTGTGGTACATTCCCTTTCCGTGAAGAATCTGTCATTGTAAATTTGTTTCGGGACTGGTAAAAGTGTTTTGCGTCTTGTTAATTTGTTTTCTAAAATGTACATTTGTTTCGTCCTTGGTAAAAGTGTTTTACCCATGTAATTGTGTTTTATGATATGTAAAAATGTTTTCCAAAATGTAAATTTGTCTCGAGCTTCGTAAAAGTGTTTCACACTTTGTAATGTTGTTTTGCACTTCCCGGCCACCGTAAAAAACGCGTTTAAAACGCTAAAGCAACCATGACCTGCACTCTTCATGAAGACGCAGAAGTTTCAGCAAAGGATAAATGCTGTTCGTCCAATCATAGACAGTGACACCGCAAATATGCAAATAAGAAAGTTAACCGGGGTTTAGGAATGTACAGTGTGAAACGTCTGTTAATGAATACCCAGGGTTGACAGTTAACCCCAGGCATAGTATGAGCAGTGTGAAACATGATTACAGATAACCCAGGATTCGCTTATCCGGGGTTTAGGATGACCCAGGGTTAACAATTTCAAGTGTGAAAAGCCTTTATGACATAAAGCCCAAAAGATCATAAATTATCCTAAGCAGACGCTACACAAGTGTTAGGCTTGTGTGAACAGTTCTTAAGACTGCGCCGTGCTTGAACATTCAAAGATAAAATATATAACTTTCTGTTTAATATTCAGTTCTGAATGAAACGGGGAAACCGTAATGAAGCCATTCATATCTTGACCTTTTAATTTTAAGTATTAAAAATCTGGTACTTATAAAATACTGCTCTGTTTGAGTGTCACAAATTGTTTGACCCATTATGAGATGTCTTATTTCCCTCTTGATCCGGATTCTCACAATGCCGCTGAAGCATAATCTGCACATATTTTTCAGTAAGGCATGTCATGTTGCTATTTCTTTCCAGGCTGTTAGACTAGTTGCAGAGCTTTGTTTGGAATATGAGGTTTATGACATGCAGCTATGGAACAGTGTCTTGCAAAAACTCATGTCGTTCAATATGGTAAGTCACCTCTACTATTACTATCCTTAAAAAGCTGTTGTAGTCATTAGTTTGAGTCTGTTTGTGTACTTGTTTACAAACACTACATAGTAAAATGTGAATTTACTAACTTTTTGATGCTGAGAAAAGCTGGAAATCTACTATAAAACTATAAATTCTGTATTTATATAGATTAGTAGTCATACTTTTTATTGCATTTGAACAAGTATACTTGAAGCTAGCTATAGGTTAAGACATTTCTCATGTGATGTTTGTTTAGACTGTGCATTGCCCCCTCCTTGTGTTCATTGCCGTTTTAAATTTCAGAAAATGTTTCTTTTTCTTCTATAGACAAGCTATTTGCAGAAGGTTCTTGAAGCCCTCATAGCAGTGTCTCATCTTTTAGAGGTGATCATTTTTCATGTTTTTATTTAGATATGGGGTGTCACTCATTTCTGGGAAAGACTGAACTAAAATATTACTTATTGTGGGCCATAGCATGCATATCACAATAACAGTATGTACGTTTTAAATACAAATCAGTGCTGTACGTTAACTTTTTTGTACGTTAACATTTGTACATTTTGCACATACCACTGGTGTTACAGAGGTTGAAAGATTTGCAGCACAGATCACACCATTGTAGCACAAGTATGAAGCATATGTTACATCTCTGAAGCAAGCAACCAGCAAAGCAGCAGTTCATCACTTAAACATAACAGGCATGTGTCTGGCAAATGACATTAATTGAATTGAAATTTATTTGACAAGTTTATAAACAACTGTACAGAATACACAGTATCCCATACACTTTTAAAAAACTGTCGAGGATAAAAACACAATAAAGCCATAGGCTTATTTCCATTATGGCCCTCAAGTGTTATGGCTATGTGCAGAACTGACAAAGCAAATAGTATCTCCTAATCATTTACATATTCAACTCATTTTAAAAAAAAACCCTGAAAAACAAAAATACAATACACAATATTAACAAAAAACACCACAAATTTACCCAATCGAAGCAAATATAATTACCATCTAACTACCATCACCAGACAACCATCTTTTTACCAATCTTAAAACAACAATTCTTTTTCTCCCTTTATTGACACTGGTAATCTATTCCATGCTATAGCACTAGTATATAAGAACATCTTTTTCCCCACCAAAGTCTTAAATTTACATGGAGAAATATTAAAATCTCTACCCCTAGTACCATAAGAATGCTGTTGACTCACCATATAAAAATAATTTAAATAATTTGGAACCTGATTATTAACAATTTTATGCGACATAATCAAATTTAAATAAAGAATCCGTTTTTCCACAGTCAATAGACCCAACTCCTTAAAACTTTCACTATGCAAACTTGATTGAAAATGCACTTTTAAAATTACCCTCACTAGATTATTTTGAGCCTTTTGCAATTTATTTTTCATAACTTGGGAACAACTGCTATACCAAAAGGAGGTAGCATAATCAAAATGGGGTTGAATCAATGCCCCTGCCAATAATCTTAAGGAATAAACATCTAATAAATCGGCTTGCCTCGCTAAAAACCTAATTTTACCACAAATTTTTGAAAATACCTTTCTAGCCATAAAATCACCCGTTAATTTATTATCTATTAAGCAACCCAAATAATTTAATACTTTTTTTCCTTCTATTACCATATCATTAATCTTAATCGAAAAGATATCATCCTTTCTTAATTTAATTTTAGATGCAAAGAGAATGGTCTCAGTCTTTCCTGCATGTAGGGAGAGTCTATTATCTAAAAACCATTTTGACATCACTTGAAGCTGCAGTGTCATAGTTTCCTCTAGTACTCCTTTATCCTGATGAAACACTAAAACTACTGCATCATCAGCATACAGAATAAGTTCCTCTGAACAAGCTGCTTTTAGATCATTTATATATAAAAGAAAAAATAAGGGGCCTAATATGCTCCCTTGAGGAACTCCAAAATTAATAAATAAAGGACTAGACAATGTACGCTTAATGTCAACCCTCTGACATCTATCCTCAAGATATGACTGAACCCACCTAAGAGAATTTTTATCAAAACCCACTGCCTTTAACTTGTACAGTAAAATTTTGTGATCTAGTGTCAAAGGCCTTCTGAAGGTCCAACATAACCATCCCACAAAACATACCATTATCAACCTATTTCCTTATTTTATCAGTCATATATAATATACAAGTCTCAGTTGAATGTAACAGCCTAAATCCAGACTGTAAATCATACAAGATTTTTTTTTTTTTACTGATATATTTTTCAAGTTGGTCATAGATGACTCTTTCCAATATCTTAGACATCACACCCAAAACAGAAACAGACCTATAATTAACCATATTTAACTTGCAACCCTTCTTATATACTGGCATAAGTCTAGCACTTTTAAACTCCTTTGGTACCTTTCCTTGTTCAATTGATAAATTTAAGATATATGTTACATAAGGAGCAATCACTCTAGCAGAGTCCCTAAAAATCTAGCAGAAATATTATCTAAGCCAGAAGCTTTATTTATTTTTAATCCATTTAGACATTGAAAAACCTCCCTTTCGGTAACTAGACTCAACTTTAAAGAATCTTGAATAACTCCACGTTGCCCATAAAAAGATTTCACTTGTGTTTCATTATAAATACCAGGCCGCTAATGTTGCATTTAGGGCACACAAAATCCAACCCTTAACAAGAAATGTTTTCAGACAAACATGTTTGATTTGCCCAAAAATGGCATACTGCAGGATAATGCCTTTTTTAACATTGTCAATTTTGTTTATATAGCCCAGTATCACTAATCCTAGCAATCCTAGCTGTCTATCTATCTATCCATCTATGTATCCATCCGTCCGTCTGTCCAAAGTCAGAATTGGAAACGTCTTGAAATAAATGTATTTTTCCAAAACATTTGTATGTATGCAAATTGTGTAATATCCAAAGTACACATTTCTAGTAATTGTGCAGTTAAAGGGATACTCCACCCCAAAATGAAAATTTTGTCATTAATCTCTTACCCCCATGTCGTTCCAAACCTGTAAAAGCTTAGTTCGTCTTCGGAACTCAATTTAAGATATTTTAGATGAAAACCGGAAGGTTTGTGACTGTCCCATTGACTGCCAAGTAAATTACACTGTCAAGGCACAGAAAAGTATAAAAAACATCGCCAAAATAGTCCATCTGCCATCAGTGGTTCAATCTGAATTTTATGAAGCTACGAGAATACTTTTTGTTTGCAAAGAAAATAAAAATAATGACTTTTATTCAACAATATGTCTCCTCTCTGTATCAGCATAGTGCCATTTTGGAGAGCATCCGATGGACGCAAAGTGCGTATGCTATTCTATGACAGTGTAATTTACTTGGCAGTCAATGGGACAGTCACAAACCTCCCAGTTTTCATTCAAAATATCTTAGATTGTGTTCCGAAGATGAACAAAGCTTTTGGGTGGAGTATCCCTTTAATTCTCATATTGTATTTTCAGAAAGGTTTGGAATATTTTTCCTTTCCCCAAATTTGTCACTCCCAAAACACAGTAATAATAATTTAACCTTTTCAAATTTTGCTTACATCTACATTGTAATTTTTTATTTTTTTTTACTATTTTAAATTTTTTCAGCGGTACATTTACATTTATGCATTTAGCAGACGCTTTTATCCAAAGCGACTTACAGTGCATTCAGGCTATACATTTTTGTTTTATCAGTATGTGTGTAAATCAATAACAATTACATTTTTAACAATATTTCAAGTGTAATTTATGAGATTTGTTGTATTTTGAATCTTTTTTTTTCTTTGTAAAAGGTAAAAAGTTGATCATACTAATTTCAAAGTTAAGGATTCATTAGTTTGAGTATACATTGAACAAAAAACTATCATAACATCTTAGTTGATAATTCAGTATACTTTATTTTTGACAAAACATCCCATGTTTCGGTAGTGACTGCACATTTTCAGTAGTGACAGTAATGCTTTGGTTGTGACCACATTACAGAATTTTAACTTGCATACTAAAACATACTAAAAATAAAAAATATAAATTGCATAACTATACTAAAATGTTGTTTATTTCCCCCAAATATAAGGATTATGTGTTCTCTTTTGTCACTACTGAAACGATGATTGGTCGTGACTGTTTCGGTAGTGACAACTTTATGGGATAACACCCAAAAAACCAGAGACGTCACTACCAAAACTCCTCCAAATGTTTCGGTAGTGGCAATTTTAGATATTTTTGAACCTAGCTCAAAGATGCTAATCAGCACATGGTTAGTTAGCACAGTTCTGAACAGTGGTACACATATAAAAACTACATGTAAACAAAGCAGATTTCATCACATCTATTATGGGTCATTCAAGGCTAAACCTCATGGCCCTGACAGAGAGACCTGGATCAAACCAGAGGACGCTGCTACTCCTGCAGCACTCTCCAATAATTTCTCATTTTCCAACACTCCCCGTCTGACTGGAAGAGGTGGAGGCACTGGTCTGCTTATCTCTAATGATTGGAAATTTATTCCTTTACCTTCTCTGGGTATTAACAGCTCCTTTGAATCACATTTAGTCACTATTACCCACCCTTTTAAAATTCATTTTGTAGTTATTTATCGACCCCCAGGACCACAAGGTAACTTCTTGGATAAATTGGATGTGCTGCTCTCAACCTTTCCTAAGGATGGTACTCCCCTAATTGTGCTTGGAGACTTCAACATCCACCTAGATAAACCTCAGGCTGCAGACTTGCCTCTTTTGATCTCAAGAGAGTATTAACGTCGGCGTCGATAGCCTCGTGGGCAGCGCGTCGACATGTAGCGCCGTTGCGCTTCGGGCATCCCGTGTTCGAATCCCGGCTCTCGGACCTTTCCCGATCCCGTCCCCCCTCTCTCTCTCCAACTTTGTTTCCTGTCTACCTACTTTCCTATCAAATAAAAAAGTGTTAACTACGGCTACTCACAAATCAGGCAACCAACTGGACCTTATTTACACACGACACTGCTCCACTGATCATGTGCTGGTTACTCCACTGCACACCTCGGATCACTTCCTCCTCAATCTTAACCTCAACATGGTTCCTGACACAACACACACCCCTCCACATGCCATCTTTCGATGTAACCTACGCTCACTCTCACCCTCCCGGCTATCTGCTATGGTTTCATCTTCACTTCCTCCCCCTAAACAGGTATCATCTCTTGACGCTAACTGTGCTACTGATACTTTCTGCTCCACTTTTACATCTTGTTTAGATATTGTCTGCCCCTTGTCTTTCAGGCCAGTCTGTACTACCCCTTCTGCCCCTTGCTTGTCTGATGTTCTCCACGAACATCGTTCTAAGCTTAGGGCTGCTGAAAGGGTATGGCGCAAATCAAAAAATCCTACTGACCTTAATGTGTATCAGTCACTCTTCTCTTCCTTCTCTGCTAATGTCTCCACTGCTAAAAGGACATACTATCATAACAAAATTATCAATTTGTCTAATTCTCGCATGCTCTTTTAAACATTTTCCTCCTTCCTTTGTCCTCCTCCTCCCCCTCCTTCTACTCTAACAGCTGACAACTTTGCCACGTTCTTCATAAATAAAATTAAAACCATCAGTGCACAATTTTCCACACCACAATCTGTCAAGCACATCTTACCAGCAAACATGCATTCATTCACATCCTTCTCTTCACTCTCTGAGGCAAAAGTCTCCAAACTCATCCTTTCTAATCATCCTACTACTTGACCTCTTGATCCTATTCCATCTCATCTCCTTCAAGCCATTTCTCCTGCAGTTGTACCTGTACTCACTCACATCATTAACACATCCCTTCAAACTGGTGCAGCATTTAAACAGGCTCATATAACCCCACTACTTAAGAAACCCACCCTTAACCCATCTCTTTTAGAGAACTAGAGACCGGTTTCCCTTCTTCCTTTCATTGCAAAAGCACCTGAACGAGCTGTGTTCAACCAAGTCTCTGCCTTTCTCACACAGAACAACCTCCTCGACAGCAAGCAGTCTGGTTTCAGAAGTAAACATTCAACCGAGACTGCCTTGCTCTCAGTTGCTGAAGCTCTAAGACTGGCAAGAGTGGATTCCAAATCTTCAATACTTATCTTGCTGGATCTGTCTGCTGCTTTTGACACGGTTAACCACCAGATCCTCCTGTCAACTGTATCGGCAAAGGGCATCTCAGGAACCGCACTACAATGATTTGAGTCTTACCTCTCAGATAGGTCCTTCAAGGTATCTTGGAGAGGTGAGGTGTCCAAGTCGCAACATCTAACTACTGGAGTGCCTCAGGGCTCAGTTCTTGGGCCACTTCTCGTTTCTGTCTACATGGCATCACTGGGTTCTGTCATTCAGAAACATGGCTTTTCATATCACTGCTATGCTAATGACACTCAACTCTACCTCTCATTCCATCCTGATGATCCGACGATAGCTGCTTGCATCTCAGCTTGTCTAACAGACATTTCTTGCTGGATGAAGGGCCATCACCTTCAACTCAACCTTGCCAAGACAGAACTGCTTGTGGTTCTATCAAACCCATTGTTTCATCACAATTTCACCATCCAGTTAGGCACATCAACCATAACTCCTTCAAAAACAGCCAGAAACCTTGGAGTTATGATTGATAATCAGCTGACTTTCTCAGTTCACATTGCTAAAACTGCCCGGTCCTGCAGATTTGCTTTATTCAACATCAAAAAGATCAGGCCCTTTCTTTCGGAACATGCTTCACAACTCCTTGTTCAAGCTATTGTTCTGTCTTCCATCAAACCTTTACAATTAATCCAGAATGCTGATTAATTGCTTGCATAAAATTTAAGGCATTAATGTTTGCCTGCAAAACCACCACTGGCTCTTCACCCCTTTACCTAAATTCATTACTTCAGACTTATGTGCCCTCTAGAAACTTGCGTTCTGCAAGTGAACGTTGCTTTATTGTGCCATCCCAAAGAGGCACAAAATCACTTTCACAGACTTTTAAATTAAATGTTCCCTTCTGGTGGAATGACCTGCCCAACTCAATTCGAGCAGCCGAGTCCTTAGCCATCTTTAAGAATTGGCTAAAGACACATCTCTTCCATCTTTATTTGACACTCTAACTCTAGCACTCTCTATTCTAATTATATTCTTTAAAAAAAAATCCCCTTTTAGACTTGCACTCTATTCATTTACTAACTGCTTGTTTTCTTAAGAAAAAAAAAAACAACAACAATCTTCTTGTATTCTACGGTGCCCGGAAGGGCCGTCTTCGGTTCACTTAGTTTTGTCGTGGCCACGAGATATTAATTCGTGGGAACGTCATATTATGAGAAAAATGTCGTTCCCTCAACATAAGAAGTCGTGGCCACGAGAAATGGATGTTGTTCCCTCAACATAACATCTCGAGGCCACGACTTATGTTGAGGGAACGACATTTTTCTCATGGCCACGAGTTTAATGCGTAAACAAACCTACGTTACCATAGCAACCCGGTATTATCAGAGATGGATAAAAAAATTGTATTAACATTTTAAACATTTAATTTAATATTTGTATATTTTTATTATTATTAGGTTATATTAACTTGTTATATTATTTCATATAAATATATTTTATTATTTCCCCTTTCAGTTCGTGTATCGCTTTACCTAATTAACGTTCTGTATAATTATGCTATTTGCTAGGCTACCATATATTTTGCAAATACTGTAAACGCCTGACAATTATGCCAATACTTTATGATTGTAAGCTATTTATGCCAGTGCGTGATGATAAATGAGTGTTGTTTTCATTTACAAATGAAACTACGTGAATGATTCATTCCTCAACGAAACATATTAATATTAATAATTTGCAGAAAAAAGAGACATATACAATATGTTAAATTCAACCTTTAAACTGCATTTCCAATAGGCTATAAATTCCAGTCAGCATAATCAAAACTTTGTCGAGTAATTACAGTAGGCTTATTTACAAAACTGGTCAGAGCGTTATGTAAAGAGATTGAAATGAAGCGGGAAAAAAAAGACTATCAGTTAATGGACACACACAGCTAGCAAGACTGTGGGATGGATAAAAATGTTTTCTTGTAGGTCTATTTTATTTTATGTACTTTATGTGAAAATTGACCCATGTTTTTACCCTGCAAACATACAGAGCTGTAAATGTGAACTGGTGGATCGTTAAGAAGATAAATCATTATAAAAATCTAAACAGTAAAATGTGTTTGTATGTTATTTAATTCATATAATAATTTATTCATAATAATTGTTTAAATTAATATAATAATTATACTTTTGACTCATCTATTTTCTTAAAATGATTTAAAGGCTGAAATGTGGTGTATCATTTTATACAACTTTTTTTGTTTTTGTGAAAACTTGTATCTGAACTGTAAATCATGTTTTTTATAGTCATTTTACAGTTTAATAGTTTACCATAGACATTGCCCTACCCCGCTCATATGGTATTCATTTTATTTGTGCAGGTCTTAAAAAGTCTTAAATTTGAGTTTAAAAATCCTGCAGCAACCCTGTATACACAAAGTTCTGGCATGAAACTATAGATGGCGCTGTCCGATAGGTCTAACTCAATCTGATATAATGACATCATTAATACACAGCACAGCTGATTGGTTCTCTCCTGTATCGGTAGCCAATGAGCTCGCTGCTCAAACATTCAAATATATGACTAGTGCTTGTTGTAGCTGTATGTATATATGTGTATATATACAGTGAGGAAAATAAGTATTTGAACACCCTGCTATTTTGCAAGTTCTCCCACTTAGAAATCATGGAGGGGTCTGAAATTGTCATCGTAGGTGCATGTCCACTGTGAGAGACATAATCTAAAAAAAAATCCAGAAATCACAATGTATGATTTTTAACTATTTATTTGTATGATACAGCTGCAAATAAGTATTTGAACACCTGAGAAAATCAATGTTAATATTTGGTACAGTAGCCTTTGTTTGCAATTACAGAGGTCAAACGTTTCCTGTAGTTTTTCACCAGGTTTGCACACACTGCAGGAGGGATTTTGGCCCACTCCTCCACACAGATCTTCTCTAGATCAGTCAGGTTGCTGGCCTGTCGCTGAGAAACACGGAGTTTGAGCTCCTCCAAAGATTCTCTATTGGGTTTAGGTCTGGAGACTGGCTAGGCCACGCCAGAACCTTGATATGCTTCTTACAGAGCCACTCCTTGGTTATCCTGGCTGTGTGCTTGGTCATTGTCATGTTGGAAGACCCAGCCTCGACCCATCTTCAATGCTCTAACTGAGGGAAGGAGGTTGTTCCCCAAAATCTCGCAATACATGGCCCCGGTCATCCTCTCCTTAATACAGTGCAGTCGCCCTGTCCCATGTGCAGAAAAACACCCCCAAAGCATGATGCTACCACCCCCATGCTTCACAGTAGGAATGGTGTTCTTGGGATGGTACTCATCATTCTTCTTCCTCCAAACACGTTTAGTGGAATTATGACCAAAAGTTCTATTTTGGTCTCATCTGACCACATGACTTTCTCCCATGACTCCTCTGGATCATCCAAATGGTCATTGGCAAACTTAAGTCGGGCCTGGACATGTGCTGGTTTAAGCAGGGGAACCTTCCGTGCCATGCATGATTTCAAACCATGACGTCTTAGTGTATTACCAACAGTAACCTTGGAAACAGTGGTCCCAGCTCTTTTCAGGTCATTGACCAGCTCCTCCCGTGTAGTTCTGGGCTGATTTCTCACCTTTCTTAGGATCATTGAGACCCCACGAGGTGAGATCTTGCATGGAGCCCCAGTCCGAGGGAGATTGACAGTCATGTTTAGCTTCTTCCATTTTCTAATGATTGCTCCAACAGTGGACCTTTTTCACCAAGCTGCTTGGCAATTTCCCGTAGCCCTTTCCAGCCTTGTGGAGGTGTACAATTTTGTCTCTAGTGTCTTTGGACAGCTCTTTGGTCTTGGCCATGTTAGTAGTTGGATTCTTACTGATTGTATGGGGTGGACAGGTGTCTTTATGCAGCTAACGACCTCAAACAGGTGCATCTAATTTAGGATAATAAATGGAGTGGAGGTGGACATTTTAAAGGCAGACTAACAGGTCTTTGAGGGTCAGAATTCTAGCTGATAGACAGGTGTTCAAATACTTATTTGCAGCTGTATCATACAAATAAATAGTTAAAAAATCATACATTGTGATTTCTGGATTTTTTTTAGATTGTCTCTCACAGTGGACATGCACCTACGATGACAATTTCAGACCCCTCCATGATTTCTAAGTGGGAGAACTTGCAAAATAGCAGGGTGTTCAAATACTTATTTTCCTCACTGTATACAGTATGTGTGTGTGCGTGAGTGTGTAAAAAATATATATATATATATATATATATATATATATATATATATATATATATATATATACACACACACACACACAAATACATGTGTCAAAGACATTGTTTTTTTGTTTAACACTAGAACCGCCACGGGGTAAATTTTACCTGTGGCTGTTTTTCAAATGTACGTAAAACATTCAAGTCTCCCAGTCATTGACTTTTTCTAAAATTATGTAATTTACAATTCAGTGTTGTTAAAAATTATTTAGATAAAACCAGATCAAAAAACGGAGCATTTATACCTATAAGCGCCGCGCCACATCAAATTTACCCGCTATATAATGCATGTATTTTCGCGCTGTCATTTTCTTGCCGCTTATGTTTTAACATTGTACGTTTCTAGGCAAAGCCTTTCACTCACTGATTTAGCGGTTATCAGTTTCATAAATAAAGTCAAAATGACTAAAAGGCGATTTATGGAAGATAGGTATTAGAAACACTAAATGCCATGAGTGATGGAGAGTCTGATGGTAAGTTATGCGTCCTGGGTCGGTTGAGCATCTGACGGCTCATCTGACAGTGATCCAGACATCATATTTAGACGTTTTAGCCTAACGTTACTCATAATTGGTCAAACTTTGGTTTTATTATTTAATTTTTGTCTTGCTATATCGTTTATTGTTTGCTACTGTGTTGCTATTTATTCTAGTATGGCCGTTTCCTGAAGAAAAAAAATAAATCCGATCTATGATGTAACGAATAAAACTTTTTTTTTTTTTTGATTACCTGAAGTTTATTGGTGTTGTTCTCTTATTCAAATTATAAATTATATAACTAAACAAATTAATAATTGGGCCTAGGTGAAGCTGTGCACTTGAATTTGCCATAGCATCATCCTATGCAGTGTGGTGAATTATTGTTGCTCATTGTTGTCTTATTGGGTATTTTAGTAATTTAAATAACATGGGTTATCCTAATATTGATTAATGTCATTGTATTATAATATTACACCACCCAAATATTTACTACCTTCTAATTTTCGTTGTCAGTGCAGGCTTTTTTTTTTTTAATAAGCTTACTGACCATTATGGACTAGTGTAGGCTGCATTAAAAAGTCTTGAACATAAAACAACAGGGTAAAAATATATTTGACGACTAGACATATTTTTTCATGACTCTAGACACTTCTTTCTGAAGACAGTGGCATAATACAGTGAAATAATATGTTCTTTAGCTGTATAAAAACAGTTGTTATGTGTGTTAGTAAAATTTACCCGCTGGCGCTTTTAGGTATACAGCGACCTCTGGCGGTTCTAGTGTTAAAGAAAAAGTGGCTGGCTGTGGGCAATCTGTTTAAGATACAAGTAATCGTTTAGAAATGGGCTGAAAATGTATCCTTTTATTTCTCAATTATCACTGTTTTTGATGTAAAAAATCGTACTAACATTATATAAGTGCACCTCAGGAAACAAACATGAAAAAAAAAAAATGCAATTGATAGCCCCTTTAAATCATTGCTGGATTGGGCTCCTCCATGTGTATTGTCTTTAAAACTTCTAATTTAAGTAAATTTAACACACTTCTGCAAATATTTTTATTTTATTTATTTTATAATAATAATAATTATTATTATTATTATTATTATTTATTTATTTTTTTTATCCATCAATTGCTGCAGGGGCAAAGTCTTTCCAGGATATGGCGGAGTGTAATTCAAGCCCCTTTCTTGACAGGTAAAAAGAGGCATACTTAGATTTTTATTTTATACATTTTTTCTGTGATGTTGCATGTAATGTTTTGTTATTTAAATACTTTTAAATCTTTGTGTTTGATCATTTCACAGCCTCTCTTCCTCTCAGCCCTCAACAACATGATGTAATGTATAAGACATTTGTGCTGCTTCTAAAGTAAGTTTCCAATCCAAGCAGCTGTTTAATAAATCATAATCATGTAAACAGTACCAACCAAAATGGTTGTTAATTATGATTTTATATAATTGTGGAGGCCTAATAATATTACATATATTAATGCTACTCTCCCTTAATACACCCAATTCAAATCTCTTTAGCAAAGAGCTACATGAATGAGCTTAGGGAAAAAAAAAAAAAAGTTAATTGAGGTAATTTGTGTAATTCATGTTGATCTGATGAGTTTTTGAAATTGGGGGAGTGACATACATGTCTATAATGAGAATATGCTTCGCAAGTGTCAATCAGCATATGGTACACTTGAGTGTTTAGAGATTATAGAGGGATTACGAACAGAACTGTGATAAATACCTAACAATTTAGTGTTGTGTCAGCACAATAATTAAGCAAAAAATAGTTTTATGTTTCTAATTTCTAGTTTGAATGTAACATTAGGGAACACCCCAGGTTAATGTTGTCTATTAATGGGTTATGAGAGGTCCAGGACCCCAGTTTATGATAAACTTGCATCCCAGTTTATTAATTTCATAAATCATACATACAAATTGTATTAATTAATTAGACATATTTAAATATTGATTATAGTGTTAATACCCTAAACATGTGTAAAGTTTGTAAAATGCTTGATTTTAACCTTTGTTTTTTTAAGGTTTGAAATGTGCTTGAATTTTTCTGTTTACTTTTTTATTTTTTTAAGATGTCCATTTTATTTACTTTGGATCTGGTTGCCATTGCCAAGCGGTTTTCTCAGTTCAGCCTGCAGGCTTTCTCTTTGGGAACACTCTTGCTCATACCTTGTGCCAAAAAGAAGGAACCACAGATTCAAGTAGGTTCACATTCACTATCGATAGTCTGGTTAAGATCTAAACACATTTATTCACTGGCTATGCTCTTATTAATACTCGATTTTCCATCTTAACATTTTAAAGATTAAATAAAATCAGTTTATATATATATATATATATATATATATATATATATATATATATATATATATATATATATAGTGATTTGTGCAAGTAATTTTCCAATATTTATCGTAAACTACAAATTGAGTGTATTCATTCAATTCTATTATTGCTATTTTGACAATTTCTAAAATATGTATTTTGTGGAATTGTAATATATCTCTTTGAGTGGGATTCTCTTATTTGATTTGACTGTCATTATTCAGTTATTATTGAATTTATGTAAGTTCTCCTATTTCACTATTTGTGATCTGCATACTTGTTCATTTTTTAGTTTGTACTAAACAACGTTTTGTATGTCTTATACATTAGAACTTCCTGTTATCCTGTAACTCTACACTAATTCTGGATCAGGTAGAGGAAAACATGACTACTGGAGAGTTAGCCGGCATTCCTTCACAGGTGTTATTGTTTTGTTAAAACAAATCTATTCTTAGTACTTGTTTATTTTTATGTTTTGTTTGATTGATTTCAAATTTCTTACCTTTTTATTTTTTTGTAGATTAGAGACACAGTGTTTACCTTCCTTTGTCGAAATGGCAAGTCCCAGATATTGATGAAAACCAAACACTTCACTTATTTGAAGAGGCACTTGATCTCAAAGGGTCACTCTGAAACCGTGCAGGAGCTGCTGAAGTGCCTTGTGGGGCAAAATGGGTTAGTTGATCCTAGATGAAATTTCATTTTATTTATTTATATATATATATATGATTGGGAAGTATCGCGATGAACACTGCAATGGTACAGTAATATTAAATTGCCCCTATTATGCCATTTTAATAATAATAATAATACATTTTAAAGGTTCCTCATTTTGTTTTGATGTCTCCTACAATGGACTACTTGCACAACTACTTCTGCGTTCTACTTATTATAGCTCGGTAGTTTCCGCATTCAGCATTTAGCACACCTACATACAGACAATTTCTCATGAAAACGCAGATTATTAATATTTTTTAGGGCTGACAATTTTTTATTTATTTATTTTTTTTACAATTAATCATATTCTCTGCATAAACATAAATTAAATTCAACCTGCTGAAATGTTATAAATATATTTCCCATCCAAATGTGCATTCTGAATAATAAATATATTTCCTCACTAACCTGCCGAGGTCCAGCGCTCATCTTCTCTTACTGATCATATTTCATACCTGTTGAATTTACAGTTTGACTAATAAACACCCTTACGAAAATTAATCCTGGTTTTACTATAGTAAAAGTGTAGTAACCATGTTTTTTTTTTGTTTTTTTTTGCATATTACCATTTGTATAACCACAATTTTACTACAAATACGATGGTTAAACTATGGTTAGTTAATTTGTGGTTACCATGGTTTAAGTATAATTTTAATTTTTTTGGTTTTATTTGTTGTAGATTTGTCTTATTCCAGTGTAATGGCTGTGAATGAATGTGTAGTAACTGCCTTAAAGATTGAATTAAACATTTAATTAATTTTAAACTGTAACGCATTGACAGTGCAACTACTTTAAATATTATTATTTTGGCATTACATATAGTTAGGGCTGGACAATAATTCAATATATCACAGTATACAGTGGGGCAAAAAAGTATTTAGTCAGCCACCAATTGTGCAAGTTCTCCCACTTAAAAAGATGAGAGAGGCCTGTAATTTTCATCATAGGTATACCTCAACTATGAGAGACAAAATGAGAAAAAAAAATCCAGAAAAAAACATTGTAGGATTTTTAAAGAATTAATTGGTAAATTCCTCGGTAAAATAAGTATTTGGTCACCTACAAACAAGCAAGATTTCTGGCTCTCACAGACCTGTAACTTCTTCTTTAAGAGGCTCCTCTGTCCTCCACTCGTTACCTGTATTAATGGCATCTGTTTGAACTCGTTATCAGTATAAAAGACACCTGTCCACAACCTCAAACAACTCCAAACTCCACCATGGCCAAGACCAAAGAGCTGTCAAAGGACACCAGAAACAAAATTGTAGACCTGCACCAGGCTGGGAAGACTGAATCTGCAATAGGTAAGCAGCTTGGTGTGAAGAAATCAACTGTGGGAGCAATTATTAGAAAATGGAAGACATACAAGACCACTGATAATCTCCCTCGATCTGGGTCTCCACGCAAGATTTCACCCCGTGGGGTCAAAATGATCACAAGAACTGTGAGCAAAAATCCCAGAACCACACGGGGGGACCTAGTGAATGACCTGCAGAGAGCTGGGACCAAAGTAACAAAGGCTACCATCAGTAACACACTGCGCCGCCAGGGACTCAAATCCTGCAGTGCCAGACGTGTCCCCCTGCTTAAGCCAGTACATGTCCGGCCCGTCTGAAGTTTGCTAGAGAGCATTTGGATGATCCAGAAGAGGATTGGGAGAATGTCATATGGTCAGATGAAACCAAAATAGAACTTTTTGGTAAAAACTCAACTTGTCGTGTTTGGAGGAGAAAGAATGCTGAGTTGCATCCAAAGAACACCATACCTACTGTGAAGCATGGGGGTGGAAACATCATGCTTTGGGGCTGTTTTTCTGCAAAGGGACCAGGACGACTGATCCGTGTAAACGAAAGAATGAATGGGGCCATGTATCGTGAGATTTTGAGTGAAAACCTCCTTCCATCAGCAAGGGCATTGAAGATGAAACGTGGCTGGGTCTTTCAGCATGACAATGATCCCAAACACACCGCCCAGGCAACGAAGGAGTGGCTTCGTAAGAAGCATTTCAAGGTCCCGGAGTGGCCTAGCCAGTCTCCAGATCTCAACCCCAATCGAAAATCTTTGGAGTCTGTGTTGCCCAGCAACAGCCCCAAAACATTACTGCTCTAGAGGAGATCTGCATGGAGGAATGGGCCAAAATACCAGCAACAGTGTGTGAAAACCTTGTGAAGACTTACAGAAAACGTTTGACCTCTGTCATTTGACCTCTGTATTGAGATGAAATTTTGTTATTGACCAAATACTTATTTTCCACCATAATTTGCAAATAAATTCTTTAAAAATCCTACAATGTGATTTTCTGGATTTCTTTTTCTCATTTTGTCTCTCATAGTTGATGTATACCTATGATGAAAATTACAGGCCTCTCTCATCTTTTTAAGTGGGAGTGTGTGTTATGCACCTACAGGCGGGTGCACATTACTAATGCACCCATTAAATAAATATAAAAAATACTGTGCCATCAACTTTAGAGCAGGTTTTAGTTGGGAAAATAGCAACGTGCCAACAATGCACCTGAACACCTCATTTTCAGACCAGCAGGCCCAGGGGGGGACAGATGGGCGCAAATGCATTTGCTTTAAACAACGTGGCGCTAGACATGAAAATGATAACTGCGTTGGGCTGAAACTAGCAAAAACCACTTGCATCGCGCCTGGCATCGCATTGTACCGGGTGTATGATAGAGCTCTTTGGCTTTGTTGAATAAACATGAGCACTGCACGTTTCAAAATTAAAACGTGGCGCGGGTGTTTTTATATGAATGTATCTTTGAAGGGAATGGTATCTTTGACGTTGATTGCACATTTCTTGTTTGTATGAAGGCTAAATACAAATAAAAGGTGAACATTAATTTATTTGTACCATTTTTATTTCTAAAATATTATATAGTTTCATAGGAGGAGGTTTCATAGACTTGGCAAGTTCATTTTTCAGAAGTTTGTAGGTATAGCCATCCGTTTTGGGCGTTCTTGGCAGTTTTTCTGAGGCTTTTTAAAATATTGTTCATATCGATATCGGAATTATACTGCATCGACCGAAATTAAGAAATATATTGTGATATACATTTTGGCCATATTGTGCAGCCCGACATGTACTGAAATGATTGTGAATGAAAAATGACACAGAATAGTGACTATATACCTCGACAAACCTTGACAAAGCCTTCCTGCCGAAATGTTGGTTAATTAAATAAAATACTTTATTTGCAAGTGAGTGTGCGTTTATATATCCTCTCTACACACAATAGTGACTAACATATTTAATACAGATAAATAAAGGTTCATTCTGATCGTATTCATCAGATCTCGCACGCACTGCAGCATTGCGATTACTAGTTTAGAGCAGACACCCTGTGGTGAAAATCACATGTTTACCAGCCACTGCTTTCTCAGATTGGCTTATGTTGGAATAAAACTTAAAGTTCTGTCGAGTTTGGAAAATTCTGTACACAGTAATCATCAGAATATCTCTTCTCCTGCCTCTGAAAATGTCAAGATTTTGAAATTATCACATGGACTCCCATTTTAATAAGCGTTTAGGTCAACTCGATGATGCTCAGTGCAAGTAGTCCATAGGTTTACATGCATCTAAAATAAAAAAAATCACTTCAGTTTTCTCATATGCATTGCAGCATCACCTCTTTTCTCAGATTGTTTTGACCGGTTAGTTGCATTAATTGACAAGCTGCATTAATCGACACTGCTGATTTCAAGACAATAATGTGTGACTAACTCTTCACATCCTCATTCTTTGGGATCACGTATAAAGTAGTTTTGCCTTCACAACACAGAAAACAGTGTATTCTAGACATTGCAGCAAGATGGACCAAAACTATGCAGGCAGTTCAGAATCGGTTATTTCTTTTGGGTGGTGATAACCCCATTTATCATACACTTTGAAACTTTGGAAACCTCTTACATTCAACAACAGCTATATACACACTAAATGAATGGTAATATTCAAAACAGCATAACAGAGGCACTTTAATACTTCAGTTCTCTTAGATCAGTTGTGTTTTTAACAATTTTAATTCAGTATCATGCAATGTTGTATGCAATATAATACAAATAAAGACAAAAATAGGTGCATTTTCTGCCCCCATATTTAAATGTCAAAAGCATTCTAATGAGTAGCATTACGCAGTGAAAGCATGCACTCTTAAGATGTTTTTGTTTGGTTTGTGCAAAGTAAGTGACACTCAATCTCAGCTCACACGCTGTTAAACCAGTTACGATACATAATACATATTGCACACCTGTATTTCCATCTAAATGTTTTAAATTAAAATTTTCACTTTCAAGGGCTAAGTTAATTTGTATTTCTAACAAAAGTATCTTTCACTGTGCTTTTTTCTCTGAATAGTGAAGAGGCGGCAATTTCTTTTGCCCATGAATATCTGAAATACAGAGAACTGAAAGGAGGGCAAACAGCACCTCTGAGCAACACTTTCTCTGATCCTGTCAGGGTAATCCATCTTAAATTTTAAAATTATTTTAATTTTTTTGGGGATGCACCAATACTCAGAATGTTATCTGCCAATGCTGATAGCTTAGTTTTCTTAAGGAACACAATCTCTCTGAACTGTTGCTGTAAACTATACAAGGAACCCTCTTAATGGGTACATTACTATAATATTAGAGATTTAAAATTAATAACAACCTTTGTTTACTTTCATATGTAATAATCACACCTGAAAATAAAAACTGAAATGTTTGTATACAACTCAGTTTTCATAAAAATGTGTCTTCATTAAAGATTACCAAGACAAACACTTTTTTTTTTTTTCCATTTATTTATTTTTCCTGTGGATTAATTTGCACAGATTAATTTTTCACCTAAAGACTAGCAATGCTCGCTAACAGTAAATAGGGTTAAACAGAACCTGTGTTAACTGCTATATTTTTAAGTGAGATTGTGATAATTTGTTGTTATAGTTGCAGTCTGACACATTTTTCTGGCCCCTGTTGATTGACGGGATATAATCGGCCCTGATCATTAGCTGTTTTTAAACAATTGGCAGGTGGCCAATAATGCTGATAATTGCTTTTATTGGCCAATACATGGTGCATCCCTATTTTTTTTTTATTTTACTCATTGTTTGTAATTGTTTATTGTGATTGTAGATATATACTTATGGTTCTCTCTCTGTCTCTCCTTTTTTTTTTTTTGTCATTCAGGAATTTTTGGAAAAGGCGCTGGAACCCAGGGGTACACAAACATTGGCATAATATTTAAATTCCAGTATTTGTTAGCTGTGGGTAATAATGTAGTCACTCAATGCAGGATAGCATTAATTAAATATATGCTTGCACATTTTGCATTGAATATTGTTACTTAATAGTATTTCAGTACTCATGTTTTGTGAATATAAACACCATTGAGGATGTAGACATACCTACTTTACAAATAAAACTATAACTTTTTTTTTTTTTTCAATATGTAAACGTTTGTGTTCTGTAGCTAGCATGGCTGTTATACAAGATATGTTATACACAAGGACTATAGTCAATATTTTCATTTTAGATCCTGTTCCAATACTATAGGAAGATTAAAATGATCTGAAAAAAAAACACAGGTAAAGAAATTTGAATCTGATAGTAATTGACATTTCACTGCTTAATGAATATGCTAGATTTTAGAAATATCAATATAAATAATGAATTAACGAGTGCCTACAACATTGGTGATTTGGTAGTTTGTGGCTTCAGTGAATTCCTGTTCCTCCATGTAAAACAAATAAAATAATAATAATAAATAGCACAATGTCTTCAGTCTGTTCTCATATGATATCATATGAATCAAACTGTAACCTCAAAGGATAGGGCCCAAGTAGAGATTCCAAGAGGTTTGGAAGATGATTTACTCCATCCTCCATTTTCAACCATTTTCTCCTCTATTGATGGTTGCCAGGAGAATTTCCACAGGTTCCTTAAACAATAAAGAGATAGTTTACCCAAAAATGAAACTTTGTTGTTAATTTACTCACCCTCAGGCCATCCAAGATGTAGTGGACTTTTTATCTTCAGTAGAACAGTAAAGAATATTTTTAGCTCCTGGTGATTAGGGATGGGCATTTTTCAAAAATATTGTATTCAAATATTTGGGCTCATAAAGAAACGAATATTCAAATATTAGTTGATTTAGTTGAAAACGTTTGTAAACAAAAAGATTATATATATATATAATGAACAAAAGCATTCGAGCTTGAGCAGAGCAAGCGGAAAAAATAAACCATGCCCATTACAGCACAGAATGTACATACACTCAAGTCGGCCTATGTTTCACATGTTAATGTTGAGAAAAACAATATCCACATGCTCGGTGAAAGCTGGCTCCTCAGTCTGACAACAATAAGAATTTGCGACGACACAGACGTTCCAGAGGCACAAAGATAATGGTGTGCCAAGCAAAGTTTCTTACAGTGCTTTGTGTTTTCTGTTCTTAAACCACTCTCCCTCGAGGAAAATAAAAGGGAGCATATGTCTCAAGATCATTTGACTACCCAGATAAGCTCTCTTTTCTGCTTACTCGGGGTATAGCTGTGCTTACCTGCAAGTCGTGAAAGCAGTGATGGACAGCTGTCTTTCCTCAGTCGACTGGTGTTTGGATTTCATGTGATTTCTCATTGTGATATTATAACTCAGTTTCACTGATTCATTGGAGCAAAAGTAATTTTATAAGCTCATTTAGTAAGATCATTTTGATCAAAGTAATTCAAAACTTTGCGAGGTAGACAACGACATTCTGTGGTGAAATACAATCAACTTGTTAACATGCTCTACAGCGCCACCCAGCGCATTTAGTTATAACTGACTTTTAGTTTGCGTGCTTAGGATTTATCATGGATTTCCTGCATTTACGTCCAGCAAAGCAACACGTGGTAAAGTGTTTTTATTTTTCGAATAATAATTACAGATCAAATATTTGATTATTTGTGCACACCCCTACTGATGATATATTGAGGTCTTATGAAGCAAAACAGTTGGTCTATGCAAGAAACAAAAAATTATTACCTATAATCCATAGCCTCAAGCAAATGGGGAAAATCCAATTATTTTTCGTGAACTGATTCTTTCTGACAGTTTGTTTCAATGAACTGGAACAATTCACTAGTTCAGTTTAGGCTATATTCACACTGCAGGCAAATGTGGCCCAAATCCGATTGTTTTTGTTTTTGTTTTTTTTGCTCACATGTGACACACATCTGTTTTTGTCATGAGTGTGAACAGCACAAACCACATGGAATCTGATCTTTTCAATTCCGATTTGTGCCACTTCCATATGTGGTACTAAATCCGATACATGTCAGATGTTTTGCAATGCAACCGCAGTGTGAACGGTCATGTCAGATTTCATGCGGCTTTTATGTCACTCTAGATCGACATTCATCATAATTCCCCGCTGACGGGAGACACTTCAAAGATTTTACATACCCAAAGTTATCAAGACAGCTGCAAAAGGTAGTCAGTGGAAGTACAGTGATGTTACAGTGACAACTCTATATACAAGCAAAACATGAGGATTCGTGTCACAAAAGTTTCAAAACTGTTGTTTGTTGTCGCATCCTTGTCTTTATTTTTCATATATCCTGTGCATAATTTCACTGGCTTCTGCAGCAGATCATAATATAAATAAATGCATAATCGCTTACTTATGTCCTTCGTGTTTACTTCCATATAACAGCGTACTGCGCAAGTGTTGCCAAATCCAGTTTCACCCTGGAATTGGGCTACTTTTTCCACTGTTGCCGCCGGTTGTTTTTCAACTTTGAGAGTTGACGTGACACCACTAAAACAATATTTACCCCCTGAATATGGTTGGGCTAGTTTTGGACTAGTTTTAAGAAGCAATTGGGCAGATTTTGTTGTGAAAATCTGGAAAACCTGTTCGTATCGTTCTTTTGCGAATGCGGGTCAGTTCAGAACCATGATCTGTTCACACTGGAAATCTGATAATGGCCACATTTAAAACAATGGAATTGAGCACTAAGGCTCGCAGTGTGAACGTAGCCTTACATAACATACATAATCATATTATTAAAGCACCCAATAATGATGTAAAACATGGATGTTTTACATGTCTAAAGTATATAAAGTGAATAAACTTCATCAACTCACTTTTTTACATTAACAATAAGCCATAAAAAATTTAATTTTGCCCCTTCATTCAAGTGCTCAGTTCTCACATGTGCTGGTCTTTGGTCCAAGTCAGAACTGTTTCCTCAGTTCAGTAACTCTTAGAGTAACTGGAACGCTGAATGATTTGGCAAAAAACAGTTTCATAGGATCATACACACCAGTATATTGGCTCATTTCAAGTCGATGTGACTGTCAGGCATGTACGAAAGTGAGGTTAGATTGAGTAACTTGTAGAGCTGTATCAGACAGTTCAGTCCGATTTGGTAAACTGGTTAAACAAGTTCAATTGGTTCCCCAAAAAGAACCGGATCACCCTGGACCGTTTGCCTGAGGCTATGGATTACAGGTAATAATGTTGTAAATAATAAGTTTCTTGCACAGACCGATCGTTTCACTTCTTAAGACCTCAATGTATTGTTGGGTATTAATTTTATATTTCTAGATATGCTGCTTATTTATTTAGTTAGTTAATTTGGATTTTATGAATCATCAAAGACCATGGTTTCAGCTAAAAATCTTATTTCAATCATGACAACTCATGGAAGATTTTGGCATGGTAATGGTTATGACAATGTTACTGTATTTGGTCTTGGCGGAATAGATCTGCTATGCTGCTGCTGGTTATTGCTGTAGTTGTAGATTATTGCTGCTGCTGCAAGTATGCAAACTTGCTACTGCCAGTGCATACGCCGATACAGTGCTGTGAGTATTTAAGACATACTGCTGCTGCATAAATAGCAAATAAAATAACACCCCAACAAAGCTGGACAAGAAGAGAGATGAAAAGAAAGAAAAAAATAAATAACACGAGCAGATTATCTATGTGACCCTGGGCCTGCTTTGCCGAATGACAACGCTAGAGAACAATTGTTGTGTAACTGATCGGCTTACACTACTGGCTTAGCAATGCGAACCTGGGTGCTGTACACTTATGTTTATTTAACTAATGACCTAAATAACTATGTGTGTCTGAGCCAATAGCTCAAACTTACCTAGGTAGAAACACACACTTTGTGTGCCATTAACAAACGCGAATCACGTTGTAGGCTGATAGATGAGGTAACCCCCAGCAACCACCTGCCTCAGGCTCAGTGACCTGAGCAAATAGTTTTAAATTTGTCATTCAAGAGTTGTGTCATGATCACCAGCTGGAGCGCCCATGAGCTCCACCAGAGGTCACTCCATCCCTGACTTTTACTATTCACCCAGGACTTAATTTCCCATAATCCTTTGCCCGGACTCATCTGCACTCATTAATTGTAGTCACCTGTCTCTGATTACCTTATTAGTCACACGCTATAAAAGCCTGGCTTAATCTCTCATTCATTGTGAAGTATTGTATGTTTAATGCTACACTGCAATTCCTAGCCCTGCTCGCTGGTTTCCTGTTTCTGTGTTTGCCAGTGGATCACTCTTGGACTGTTTATTCTCGTTGGGTTTCTTTGTTGCCTGCCCTTGGACTCTAATCATTCGTGGACTGTTTAGTGATTGTTTTCTGCCTGCCTTGATCACATGCCTTTTTTTGTGGATTACAATTTGCCTTGCCCTTACTGTTGTGTTTGCTGGCGATTAAACCTGCCTGTCTGACCATGCTCTTTCAATAAAACCTGTGAGTGGATCCTCAACCTTGTTGTCACGTTCGTCTACGTAACAAGTTGTCATTCGTCAGCATTACTGCAATGGAAATTTATTCTTACCCTTTAACAAAGTATTCAGCTAAAGCATAATCACTGTACATCCTGTAGTGGTATTGTCATGTGCCCAGAAATATTTTTGGCTAAAAGGCAGCTGCTCACTTATTTTCATGGTTTCAGACATTAGTATGCCTACACAGCAAATTTGAAAGTGTTAAATTAACACTTTTTCGAGGTTTATATAGGTCCATACTAAATAATTAAACTAACACTTTAATAGTGTTACTTTTTTACACTTGCATAGAGTAAAAACAACACTGTAAGTGTTCACCGATTACACCATTAGTGTTTTCCCTCCCCTCATTTACACCGTTAGTGTTGAAACTACACTAGGTGTGTCAATATCTTAACACCAAGAGACTTATTTCCATACTAATATAGTGTTCATACAAACCTTAGTTAAGGTAATTAAGTGTAATCTGTATTCGACTAAAAATATCTGTGCATTCAGTTTAAAAAAAAACAGATGTAACTATTACACCAACACAAAAGAAGGTACAATATATTCACCATCATCTGACCCATATAAACGCTGTAGAACCTGTAGAACTTCAAGCTGTTGGCTTTTACAAGTTCACCCAACTCACAGTATCTATGTACTTTAAGTGCATGATGATGTTCTGAAAAATGTCCTGTGAAAAGTTTGTCGACAATAAAATACACAGTGCTGTCAATGAAAAGTATTTTCCGAATTTGACTGAAAACAGGAATTTCATCCTCCAATTTCATTGCATACTATGAGGTCTTGTTTATATTCTGTCCCGTTTATTTTGACCCAGTTCATGGAATGCATATATCAGTCTGAAATAGGGCGACTTCAGATTTTTTTTAAAGTCGACTTTTATGTGATGAAAGTCGAGTCGAAGTCGACTAGTCGTTGATGACGTCATTAATGAACACATAAGTCTGGAGTTGTGACAAACACCTTGTGCACAACTATGGCATATGACACCGTGCCGCCCACATGGCTATTGCTCCTATAACCGCTCATTTTTTATCAGTTCTTGTGTCTTTGGTTCGTTATATTTCTCACAAGATTTCTGCTCGTTCTAAATCAGATACAGATAAAGTAAAGATTACATTCATATGAATGCATTAGTGAGAGCGATTGCGTGTGTGAATTAATTCTATCTGGCAGCTACTCTCTACTAGTAGTGAAGCTGTGGGATTTAGGTATTAAGAAATATATGCTTGAATTTTTCAGTTTCTAAGCTATTTTATTGAGAAATCACAGAACAGTGTTGACAATAAATTTCCGTGCTGAACGATTCTGTGCACGCGCTATCTGTGCATGATGTAAGCGCTATCTGAAGCCTTTGTGTGTGCGTTACAGAGCAGAGCGCATTATATAGCAAAACAGCCATCATAAATGCTCCTCGAGCCACTTTGTTTACGTTACCAGGGCTTCGGCTGCATTAGTAAACTTAATTAGCATCACATGGATATGCTAGATGAAACTGACGAAGCGGATCATAAATAACGATTAACACAGTTTAAAACTATAGAGAATGAGAATGTGACGTAACGCCGCGTAGAATTCCAGTAGCCCCTCACTGCAGAACAAAGATCCAGGGGGCGGAGTTGGATCCACATCCAGGAGGTGGAGATTGGTAGGTTTAGGGGTGGAGATGGGTAGGTTTAGGGGTGGGGATGGGTGGGTTTATGGATCAGGGGGTGGAGACGGGTAGGTTTAGGTCTATGTAAGGTGGGAGGAGTTGGATCTAGATCCAACTCCACCCCCTGGATCTTGTGTTCTGCAGTGAGGACCATCTCTAGAATTCTGGGAAACTGCTTTGTTTATCCGCCATATTTGCAGGATAGCGCTGCCTTTCCGCTGTTGAGTCTAGGGCAGTATTTGATTTTTTTTGTCGTGATTGTGAAAAATGTCACCATTGTATGTCATTCATGCTGCATCGAGAATTGCAATAGTAACTCAGATCATCGTTCTGAGAGAATACTGGATAAAACAGTATGTTTTTTTCGCCTTTTTTCTATGTGTAAACACATCAAAGGAAGCAGGTCACAGAGAAGACGCCGAATAGTAAATCTGTTAATGTCACTGATTAAACCCACTGCCGTTCACTCAATAAAATAATCACATTTCTGTGTTTTTGAAAGATTTGATTTTGTTGGTTTAATAATTAACGCTACCTTGTATGACTGGCTTGTGAATTAACAGAATTTGAACAGGGGACTTTCTAAACTGCTTAAAGTGGCTTAATGTACAAAGACAGTGATGAAGACAAAATTGTAAAGCATATACTATATGCAGATACGCATATAAGCTCAAAATGTGAATGCAACGCGTTTATTTACATTAAGCATTTTCCTATCATAAGAACAAATGCACCGAGACAGTGATAGTAAAAGAAAACATTCTGTACACACCTTACTAATAAATCATAATATGTGCAGAAAAACAGATGAGCCCCAAAATATGAACATTAAATATCACTGTCTTAATCCATAAGCGCTTTCTACATTATGGTTTTCTGAGGGAAACGCTTAATGTTTAAACATGTCGTGTTAACATTCTGGCTCACCTGCATGTCATTTGTTGAAATAAATATAAAAAGTACAGTGAGTTTGTGACTGTTCGCTGAATGTGATCCACAATCTGATTCTCCTCTGTGGCGTGGAAAAATGAATATTTATAATGGCAACAATTATACTTTATCATTAAAAAAAAAACGTTTCCAACAAAGAAATGGATCGACTTCTGTCAACTTGTTGAACAAACACTTTATTTGGATAATTTAATATGATGGCTGAAGCAGCAGCGAGCATCCAGCGGGTGACACTGTTTTCACGGTAATCAGAACATTGTAAATGAAATTCTACAAAACCTAAGAAAAAAAAAATCTAATTATCATGCAATGCGACAAATTAGCTTCTCTTCCCTGCAAACGATACAATGAAGAATGAATATTGTTTAACTTAAAGGCAAAAACAAAACAAAAGATAAGCAGTTATCCGTATAGAGAATGAGAAGGAACGGACAGTGTATCCTGCTAATATGGCGGCGCCTTCCCGAAATGCAACGCGGAGTGAAAAGACTGTGACGTAATCCTCATTCTCTATTGTAATATAGTGAATGTGTGGGTTTGTTTTACCTGTTGCTTTAGTTTCTGTGGCTCGAGTGTCGGTTAACGTTAGATCTGTCAGCCGTCTTCCTGCTTTAAAAGACAAATATCATCGGACTTGTTTGTCTGTGTCCGACTGAGAAAGAAAAACACAAAACATGTTTTTTATTTTCTCACTGACAAACTGTGGTGTAAAACACTGCATATTTAACACTTGCCGTTGATAACTTTGATGTAATGGCGTGTTAGTTCCTCTTTTCATTAGCGTTGCTGAGCTGGTTAAAATAATATGATACGAAAACAAATCATAAACGTTCAAAAGTGCTTTAAATAGGAATAAAGAAGCTTGAAATGCTTACCTTTTCTGTTTCGTGACTCTGTGAGTGAAGTTCAGCTCAGCTGTGATTGGACGGGCTGACGTCACACGACGAAAACGGCCGTGGTTTTTTAATCTTTTTAGGAAACACTAAATATACAGGTGCATCTCAATAAATTAGAATGTCGTAGAAAAGTTCACTTATTTCAGTAATTCAACTCAAATTGTGAAACTCGTGTATTAAATAAATTCAATGCACACAGACTGAAGTAGTTTAAGTCTTTGGTTCTTTTAATTGTGGTGATTTTGGCTCACATTTAACACAAACCCACCAATTCACTATCTCAACAAATTAGAATATGGTAACATGCCAATCAGCTAATCAACTCAAAACACCTGCAAAGGTTTCGCCTTCAAAATGGTCTCTCAGTTTGGTTCACTAGGCTACACAATCATGGGGAAGACTGCTGATCTGACAGTTGTCCAGAAGACAATCATTGACACCCTTCACAAGGAGGGTAAGCCACAAACATTCATTGCAAAAGAAGCTGGCTATTCACAGAGTGCTGTATCCAAGCATGTTAACAGAAAGTTGAGTGGAAGAAAAAGATGCACAACCAACTGAAAGAACCGCAGCCTTATGAGGATTGTCAGGCAAAATCGATTAAAGAATTTGGGTGAACTTCACAAGGAATGGACTGAGGCTGGGGTCAAGGCATCAAGAGCCACCACAAGTCAAGTCAAGTCACCTTTATTTATATAGCGCTTTTACAATACAGATTGTGTCAAAGCACTTAACAGTATCAAATTGGAGGATAGAGTGTCAGTAATGTATAATGATAAGATTAAACACTCAATTTTCAGTTAAAGGCATTTCATTATTGAATTCAGAGATGTCATTGTCTAGCTCAGTTTAGTTTAAATAGTATCTGTGCAATCAAATCGGCGATAATCGCTAGAAATTAAGTGTCCCCAACTGAGCAAGCCAGAGGCGACAGCGGCAAGGAACCAAAACTCCTCTGAGACATAATGGAGAAAAACCTTGGGAGAAACCAGGCTCAGTCGGGGCCAGTTCTCCTCTGACCAGACGAAACCCGCAGTTCAAAAGTTTCTATTTCTATTTTAATTTTGTTGCAATTTCTAACAATAGTAGTATTATGTAGTTAGGTATTTTATTATATTTTAGTTATTTTGTTATTTTGGTTGATATATCTGGGGATATATCTCTGGGGTCATCCGGGCGTCCTGGTCTCCGCCGACGATCAG
This sequence comes from Onychostoma macrolepis, assembly GCF_012432095.1. Taxonomy (NCBI): domain Eukaryota; kingdom Metazoa; phylum Chordata; class Actinopteri; order Cypriniformes; family Cyprinidae; genus Onychostoma; species Onychostoma macrolepis. Next base: position 31,820,568 of record NC_081159.1, on the reverse strand, counting down.
GGCCGCAGACGTCACCTCCGGCGCCGACCCACCATCTGATCGGACACGGACCGAGAAACAGACTAGGAAAGAAACAGACAAACATTAGCGCAGATGCCATTCAACTTACGATGTAACGAGTACATCGTGTGTTATGGGGAGTGTTCCCGGTTCGGTTGATCTAATTAATGCAGCCTAACAATCCTTTAACGGATTTGAATAATAGAAGCGTATTAATGTGTTATGTGTAAGCCAGGCTAAAGAGATGGGTCTTTAATCTAGATTTAAACTGACAGAGTGTGTCTGCCTCCCGAACAGTGTTAGGTAGACTGTTCCAGAGTTTGGGTGCTAAATAGGAAAAGGATCTGCCGCCCGCAGTCGATTTTGATATTCTAGGTATTATCAAACGGCCAGAGTTTTGAGAACGCAGCGGACGTGGAGGACTATAATGCGATAAGAGCTCGCTCAAGTACTGAGGAGCTAAACCATTCAGGGCTTTATAAGTAATTAACAAGATTTTAAAATCTATCCGATGCTTGATAGGGAGCCAGTGCAGTGTTGACAGAACCGGCTAATATGGTCATATTTCCTGGTTCTAGTAAGGACTCTAGCTGCTGCATTTTGGACCAACTGTAGTTTGTTGATCAAGCGTGCAGAACAACCACCCAATAAAGCATTACAATAGTCTAACCTTGAGGTCATAAACGCATGAATTAACATTTCTGCATTTGACGTTGAGAGCATTGGTCGCAATTTAGATATGCTTTTGAGATGAAAAATGCAGTTTTACAGATGCTAGAAACATGGCTTTCAAATGACAGATTGCTATCGAACAGCACACCTAGGTTCCTGACTGATGAAGAAGAATTGACAGAGCAGCCGTCAAGTGTTAGATAATGTTCTAGGTTACATGTGGGGTTTTAGGTCCGATAATTAACACCTCTGTTTTTCAGAATTTAGCAGTAAAAATTACTCGTCATCCAGTTTTTATATCGACTATGCATTCCGTTAGTTTCTCAATTTGGTGTGTTTCACCGGGCCGCGAAGAAATATAGAGCTGAGTATCATCAGCATAACAGTGAAAGCTAACACCATGTCTCCTGATAATATCTCCCAAGGGTAACATATAGAGCGTGAAAAGTAACGGCCCTAGTACTGAGCCTTGAGGTACTCCATACTGCACTTGTGATCGATATGATACCTCTTCATTCACTGCTACGAACTGATGGCGGTCAGATAAGTACGATTTGAACCATGCTAAGGCACTTCCACTAATGCCAACAAAGTTTTGTAGTCTATTCAAAAGAATGTTGTGGTCGATAGTGTCGAGCATGGCGCTAAGATCCAGTAGAACTAATAAAGAGATACAACCACAATCAGATGATAGAAGCAGGTCATTTGTAACTCTAATGAGAGCAGTCTCAGTACTATGATACGATCTAAATCCTGACTGGAATTCCTCACAGATATCATTTTTCTCTAGGAAGGAATATAATTGTGAGGATACTACCTTTTCTAGTATCTTTGACAGAAAAGGGAGATTTGAGATCGGTCTGTAATTAACTAGATCTTTGGGGTCAAGTTGTGGTTTTTAATGAGAGGCTTAATAACAGCCAATTTGAAGGTTTTGGGGACATATCCTAATGACAATGATGAATTAATAATAGCCAAAAGAGGATCTATGACTTCTGGAAGTAGCTCTTTTAGTAGTTTAGATGGAATCGGGTCTAACATACATGATGTTGGTTTAGATGATTTAACAAGTTTATACAATTCTTCCTCTCCTACAGTAGAGAATGAGTGGAATTGTTCCTCAGGGGTCTATTGTGCGCTATCTGATGCGATACTGTAGTTGACGGCTGCAGGGATACAATTTTATCTCTGATAGTATCGATCTTGGAAGTCATTACTGCTATGCTCTTGGGAAATGCCAACACCTGTTGATGCTTGATTTTTCGTTAATTTAGTTACTGTATTGAATAAATATCGGGGGTTATGTTTGTTTTCTTCTAGAAGAGACGAAAAGTAATCAGATCTAGCAGTTTTTAATGCTTTTCTGTAGGATAGGGTACTTTCCCGCCAAGCTAAACGAAATACCTCTAATTTAGTTTTCCTCCAGCTGCGCTCCATTTTCCGGGCTGCTCTCTTTAGGGCGAGTGTGCTCATTATACCACGGTGTTGGACTCTTATCCTTAATCTTCCTTAAGCGTAAAGGAGCAACCGCATCTAAAGTGCTAGAAAAGAGAGAGTCCATAGTTCCTGTTACATCATCAAGTTGTTCTGAGCTATTGGATATGCTGAGGAACTGAGATAAGTCAGGAAGATTATTTATAAAGCAGTCTTTTGTGGTAGAGGTAATGGTTCTACCATATTTGTAACAAGAAGTTGGCTTTACAGCTTTAGCTATATGGAATATACAGGAGACTAGATAATGATCTGAGATATCATCGCTCTGCTGCAAAATTTCAACGCCACTGACATCAATTCCATGTGACAGTATTAAATCTAGAGTATGATTTCGACAATGAGTAGGTCCTGACACGTGTTGTTTAACACCAATTGAGTTTAGAATGTCTATAAATGCTGATCCCAACGAATCTCTGTCATTATCAACATGGATATTAAAATCACCAACGATTAGGACTTTATCTGCAGTCAGCACTAACTCTGATAGAAGATCAGAAAATTCTTTAATAAAGTCTGTATGGTGCCCTGGTGGCCTGTATACAGTAGCCAGTACAAACATCACAGGATTTATCATTAACACTTGTTTCTTTGGATAACGTTATATGAAGCACCATTACTTGAACGAATTATACTTGAAACCCAACCTCTGAGAGATACTGAAAATATTGCTATAAATTGTAGCAACACCTCCCCCTTTACCTTTTGGACGCGGTTCATGTTTGTAACAGTAATCTTGGGGTGTAGACTCGTTTAAAGTAATGTAATCATCTTGTTTTAGCCAGGTTTCTGTCAGACAAAGCACATCTAGTTTATGGTCAGTGAACATATCATTTACAAAAAGTGCTTTTGAAGAAAGGGATCTAATATTTAATAAGCCAAGCTTTATCATGTGTTTATCTGTATTATATCGTTTTTTATTTGTTGAACATCAATTAAATTGTTACTATTACTTTGGTTTGGATGTTTTCTGTATTTTCTAGTTCGGGAACAGACACAGTCTCTATAGTGTGATATCTAGGTGAAAAGTTTCTATGTGCTGAGAGTTAACTGACTTTGGTGGCGTGAGGCGGCTAGCAGACGATCGGTTTAGCCAGTCTGTCTGCTTCCTGACCTGGGCTCCAGTTAGTCAAGTACAAACTCTAAGACTATGTGCCATATTTCTAGAGAGAAGAGCGGCACCACCCCAGGAGGGATGAACACCATCTCTTTTCAACAGGTCAGGTCTGCCCCAAAAATTCTTCCAATTGTCTATAAAGCCTATGTTATTTTGCGGGCACCACTTAGACATCCAGCCATTAAGTGACGACAGTCTGCTATGAATCTCATCACCACGGTAAGCAGGAGCGGACCAGAGCATATTACAGTGTCTGACATCGTACTTGCAAGTTCACACACCTCTTTAACATTATTTTTGGTGATCTCCGACTGGCGGTCGAACATCATTAGCGCCGACGTGGATAACAATCTTACTGAATTTACGTTTAGCATTAGTCAGCACTTTTAAATTTGCCAAGATGTCAGGCGCCTGGCTCCGGGTAAACAATGGACTATGGTGGCTGGTGTCTCTATTTTCACGTTCCGCATAATAGAATCGCCAATAACTAGAGCACTTTCATCAGGTTTCTCAGTGGGTGCGTCACCGAGTGGGGAGAACCTGTTTGATGTTCTGATCGAACGGAAGAGTGGTGTTTTGACCCGCGACTATGCCGCCTCACTGTCACCCAGTTGACACAGACGTGTCAAGGAATTTGGCTACAGTTGTCGTATTCCTCTTAAGTCACGTCACTCCTGAACCACAGACAACGTCAGAGGCGTCTTACCTGGGCTAAGGAGAAGAAGAACTGGACTGTTGCCCAGTGGTCCAAAGTCCTCTTTTCAGATGAGAGAAAGTTTTGTATTTCATTTGGAAACCAAGGTCCTAGAGTCTGGAGGAAGGGTGGAGAAGCTCATAGCCCAAGTTGCTTGAAGTCCAGTGTTAAGTTTCCACAGTCTGTAATGATTTGGGATTCAATGTCATCTGCTGGTGTTGGTCCATTGTGTTTTTTGAAAACCAAAGTCCGTTTTGAAAACCGTTTACCAAGAAATTTTGGAGCACTTCATGCTTCCTTCTGCTGACCAGCTTTTTAAAGATGCTGATTTCATTTTCCAGCAGGATTTGGCACCTGCCCACACTGCCAAAAGCACCAAAAGTTGGTTAAATGACCATGGTGTTGGTGTGCTTGACTGGCCAGCAAACTCACCAGACCTGAACCCCACAGAGAATCTATGGGGTATTGTCAAGAGGAAAATGAGAAACAAGAGACCAAAAAATGCAGATGAGCTGAAGGCCACTGTCAAAGAAACCTGGGCTTCCATACCACCTCAGCAGTGCCACAAACTGATCACCTCCACGTCACGCCGAATTGAGGCAGTAATTAAAGCAAAAGGAGCCCCTACCAAGTATTGAGTACATATACAGTAAATGAACATACTTTCCAGAAGGCCAACAATTCACTTAAAATGTTTTTTTATTGGTCTAATGAAGTATTCTAATTTGTTGAGATAGTGAATTGGTGGTTTTTTTGTTAAATGTGAGCCAAAATCATCACAATTAAAAGAACTAAAGACTTAAATTACTTCAGTCTGTGTGCACTGAATTTATTTAATTCACGAGTTTCACAATTTGAGTTGAATTACTGAAATAAATGAACTTTTCACAACATTCTAATTTATTGAGATGCACCTGTATATTCTGCCATAGCCTAAGTAAACGTTATTACATACAAAAAAAAGCTTAATGTAGGCGTAATATGAAAGATTTATGTACACTGAAAATAATAATAATATTTTTTTAAGGTAAGTGGTTGCAAACAATTTATTTTAGCTACATTTAAATAAAAAAATGTTGAAAGTTAGTCAACAAAATTTGCTTATTTAAATGTAGCTAAAATAAATTGATTGCAACCACTTTCCTTAACGTAGTAAATTCAATTAATAATTTTTCCAGTGAAATATAGTAAATATATAAATATTAAATAGGCTATACTACTGTTTATGTATTTATTTGATTAGCTTTTAATTAGTTATAATAACCTACAGCTCTATACTCTATAAACATATTTTCTCCAAAAACATTATTTAAAAGAAAAGAAAAAGTTGTTTCAAGTCTGTTCAATGCAGTCATGTTTGAACGGGAAACCTGATATACAGTATGGTGTTAAATCAAAAGGAATTGTTTAAATAAAGAATAAAAAATCTTTTTTTTTTTCCAGTGGGCAATGTTCTTTATCATTCCTGTAATAACATATAAAAAGAGAAACAAATCTGTTGTACAGTTAAGTGATGGAACATTCTGTGAAATTATGACCCTGGTGGTTTTCAAGTGTGAGGATGGGGCATCTTCTGCATCCACCACAAACAGATTCTGTGTTTTAGCTAAAGAGTGTGCATGTAGGAATTTTATTTTTTTATTTTTTTAAGAGATGTTCAGCTAAATATATCCTGAACATTTACATGGTGTCTCATAATGTATTTGCTGTCCATCCACAATCACTCAAATGTAAATGTGTAATTATTAGGTCTAAGGACATACTGTATGTCATTCCACTTCCAAACAATATTGAAAGAGACTAAAAACTCCTGGGGAACAACTTTATTGTTGATTTCAGAAGATGCATATCTTTCAATATTGTTAAACAGCTTTATACAGATATCAATGCCAATTGTTGTTTTTCAGCTTTATTTCTCCGTAAAACTTATAATGATATGTTATAATAATGCAGTGATATAATATTAATGCAGAGTGAATGAACTTCAGTTTTTGGCCATGCAATATAGACAGTGTTTATTTGACTGTACACTTTATAATGCATTCACTTTATTTATTTGCTTTATTTATTTGTTTTACTTTCTGAAAGCCATGTACAGGTGCTGGTCATATAATTAGAATATCATCAAAAAGTTGATTTATTTCACTAATTCCATTCAAAAAGTGAAACTTGTATATTATATTCATTCATTACACACAGACTGATATATTTCAAATGTTTATTTCTTTTAATTTTGATGCTTAGAGCTTACAGCTCATGAAAGTCAAAAATCAGTATATCAAAATATTAGAATATTACTTAAGACCAATACAAAGAAAGGATTTTTAGAAATCTTGGCCAACTGAAAAGTATGAGCATGTACAGCACTCAATACCTAGTTGGGGCTCCTTTTGCCTGAATTACTGCAGCAATGCGGCGTGGCATGGAGTCGATCAGTCTGTGGCACTGCTCAGGTGTAATGAGAGCCCAGGTTGCTCTGATAGTGGCCTTCGGCTCATCTGCATTGTTGGGTCTGGTGTCTCTCATCTTCCTCTTGACAATACCCCATAGATTCTCTATGGGGTTCAGGTCAGGCGAGTTTGCCAATCAAGCACAGTAACACTATGGTCATTGAACCAGCTTTTGGTACCTTTGGCAGTGTGGGCAGGTGCCAAGTCCTGCTGGAAAATGAAATCAGCATCTCCATAAAGCTTGTCAACAGAAGGAAGCATGAAGTGCTCTAAAATGTCCTGGTAGATGGCTGCGTTGACTGTGGACATCAGAAAACACAGTAGACCAACAACAGCAGATGACATGGCAGCCCAAATCATCACTGACTGTGGAAACTTCACACTGGACGTCAAGCAACATGGATTCTGTGCCTCTCCACTCTTCCTTCAGACTCTGGGACCTTGATTTCCAAATGAAATGTAAAATCTACTTTCATCTGAAAAGAGGACTTTGGACCACTGAGCAACAGTCCAGTTCTTTTTCTCCACAGCCCAGTTAAGATGCTTCTGACGTTGTCTCTGGTTCAGAAGTGGCTTGGTAGCCCTTTTCCTGAAGATGTCTGAGCTTGGTGACTCTTGATGCACTGACTCCAGCTTCAGTTCTCTCCTTGTGAAGCTCTCCCAAGTGTTTGAATCGGCTTTGCTTGACTGTATTCTCAAGCTTGCGGTCATCCCTGTTGCTTGTGCACCTTTTCCTACCCAAATTCTTCCTTCCAGTCAACTTTGCATTTAATATGCTTTGATACAGCACTCTGTAAACAGCCACACCTTTCAGTAATGACCTTCTGTGACTTACCCTCTTTGTGGAGGGTGTCAATGTTCGTCTTCTGGATCATTGCCAAGTCAGCAGTCTTCCCCATTATTGTGGTTTCAAAGAACAAGAGATACCCAGAATGTATACTGTAGGGATGGTCATTTATTCAAACTCAAATGTAAATATTCTAATATTTTGATATACTGATTTTGGACTTTCATGAGCTATAAGCTCTAATCATCAAAATTAAAAGAAATAAACATTTGAAATATATCAGTCTGTGTGTAATGAATGAATATAATATACAAGTTTCACTTTTTGAATGGAATTAGTGAAATAAATCAACTTTTTGGTGATATTCTAATTATATGACCAGCACCTGTATGTCCAAGTAATTAAGTGAATTCCAAGCATGAAGAAGTAAACTTAAAATTACTCAAAAATGTGACTTAAAACAACTTCAGATTATTTAATAATGTACTTTGAAAGTATACTTTGAATGCATTGTCACAATGATCATTTTCAGCACACAGTTAAAAAGTACTCAAAATATATTTAAGTAAAGTGCAAATAAATATACTTATAAAAAATAAACAGAACTTTCAATTCAACTATATTTTTGTAAAATATATATTTTAGAAAATATATTAAATTACAATTATTTTAAAGTGTGTTAAAAGTTGTATTGTTAAAATAGGCAAAAGCATGATGCTAATATACTTTTTATATATTTAAAGCAAGTACATCTGTTGTTAGTACATTTGCAATGTACTATTAAAACAGGGAATATATTAAAAATACAATAAAGTCTACTTTTTTCCCCCCTAGGGCGTGTCTCATATGATATTAGCTCATAGTCATACGCTGGCGAAAGATATAAGTTCAGCAAAATGCTTCTTGCTTGATTATCTGATCATTTATCTCCGCTGCCTTTTACTTTGCAGACGAGAGTAACCGCGATATACTTTCATGTAAATTCCTCGGACCATCCGAAGCTGTGCGTTCAAAATCCACATATATAAAAAAACATTTTTTTAAATTATGCGATAACGTTACTTATGTAATGTACTAATATTATTCTGAATGGTGAAACATAAACGATACATGACAATTGGTCAAGGTTTAAGTGGTTATAAAATATTATGCCTGTTTGAACATCTCCTCGTGGTTGTACACTATTAATCAAAAAGGAAATAATGTGCCAGGTCTGGAAATTGGATCAACTCATCACCAGTGTCAATTGTCAACTCGCTGTAATTACACTGATTCCGACCACTGATTTACACTGCAAGTGTTAATGCCATTCAAATCAACACCAGCATCAACATTTTTTAACTCTGATAAATTAACACCATGAAAACAACTCTAAACAACACTGGATATTTTGCAGTGTAGTAAGAACAATAAGTTGCATTGTATGATCAAATCATTAGCTAGAAGCGTGGCTCGCTCCAAGATGGTCTTCAGCAAGACATTACAGTGACTTTATTTTAATGCAGTGTCTGCTTGCATGCTACTATGCTGTAAAATTATTGCTACATTGCCGTCTGATTTTACTGTACATATGCTGCTGTTTATATTAATGAATTGTGAACAAACTAAAATCCGCAACATAGAAATGCTATTCATGCTGCTGCTGAGAAAATGAATATTCTCGATGACTGAAAGTCTATGCAGGCTGCTGCTACTGCACAAGAAAACTGAGCTGCTGTAAGCTCCGTTAATTAGGCATATAGCTAGGCAAACGTCTGTTTTACTCTAACACAGTGCCTATTCCATTTTAGTTGAGTTAAATTACCATCCATGAGATACCACTGAAATTTAAATCTAAAGCACTTTCTGCTGCCGCATGCTGCTTTTAATATTATTTCTAACCTTGCATTTGAATTTGCTATGCATGCTATGCAATTCACTGACATTGCAATCTGAATAGCTATGCATACTGCTGCTGCAGCTGCACAAACTTACTTAGAACTGCAATAGCAGTTTGTTTAAATAAACAAATGCAATCAAATAATGCTTATTTCACTTTGGAGAGTTCACAAAATCTGCTGTAAGCCCTGTTGAATAAGCAAAAGTAATAAAATGCTTATTTTACTTAAAGAGTTCACTTACCATTTATGCATTATTACTGAAATTTCATGTGACTAAAGTACTTTCTACTGCCACTGCTATATTCGCAAAATAATAATTGGTTTGCTATGCAGACTGCTGCTAATATTATTTCTAACGTTGCATCTGAATTTGCTATGCAAGCTGCTGCTATTAAAATTCATTAAAATTGTGATCTGAATATGTGCATATACTGCTACAGCTGCACAAAGTACTTAGAATTGCTATAAGCCTCTTATTAAATAAGCAAACGCAATCAAATAATGCCTATTTCGCTTAAAGAGATCACGTACCATCCATGCTTAGTCACTGAAATTATCTGCTGCTGCTGCTACTAAAACATAATTTAATTGCTATGCATACTGCTATTAATTAATCTGGATTTCTATGGATACTACTGCAACACTCCATGAAAGTACTAGTAAATTACAGTTTAAAGTGCCTTATTATTATGCTGCAATGTGCACGGGCTACTAATCTGAACTAATTTATTACCAGTAGTACTATCTTTATATAGTAAACAAACTCATGAATCATTATCTTTAAACTATCAGTAAACACGACTTTCATAATAAACTCTTCGCTATCGCTGACCCAAATGTAATGAGAGAAATAGAGATGTGGCCCCTTTGAGAGTGAGCGCTCCCTTCTGAAATGCGCCACGAGTACACGTGTAAGCGTGTATATTACTTTCTGCTGCTCATTTAAGTTGTTTTGGTTTAATGAGTACGCCTGTTGCCAGTAGGACGTTTAAGGAAGACGGTTATACGGGTTCACCTTCAGGGCCGTCCCTGGCTGACGTGGGGAGAAAAAAGCATTGGAGGTTTCAGGCAAATAAGGTAATCCCCAATTCACTTTACTGTTCTGAAATCTGAGACTTTTTGACATTCTCACATACATGACTAGATAAGCTGCTGCTGCTGTTATATGAACACGGCATGCTTAGTAATTACTCCTCTCTCGAATAACCTGCATGTAGTTTTACAACTATATGTTTTCTAGTTTAAAAATGTAAAACTGACGAACGCAAAAATGCTCTGAAATAAGAGTGAGACAGTTTACTTATCTAGCTGTTGAGTTTCAGAGGAACTCTGAAGCGTGCTGCAAATGCTCAAGTGAAAGCTAACCAGCCATTTACATGTAAAGTAGCTCATTGGCTGCGTATGCAACATGAACCAATCAGCTTGTCAAGTCGTTTAACACTGTGAATATCATCAGTTATGTTAATACCGTCAGCCTGTGCCATCTAGAGTTTCATGACTGAACTATACATACATGAAGAGTTTATTTGCAAAAACCGATAAAAAAAAAAGCTGATTGCCATGCATTATTCTCCACATATGGCGCGATCTGAACCCTAAACACGTTTTGTCTAAAAAGCCGGTATTGTCCACTTTCAAGGCATCGCGAGTTCACGTTTTACTGCAGAAGCCGACAAGCGCCATTGTAGTTTGTGAACAGAAGCCGATAAGTCCATTTTAGCGAATCAGCACGCTGTATTCAGGTCAGGTGACAAGGCTACTTTCACTTTGAAAGGACGTGCTAGCTGAGAGGAGTTTCGTCAAAGATGACTAAATCGACGAACTTGAACCTGTGATATCTTCTTCAGGGCATAAAAGGAAAATGAAAATAAAAGCTGAAACGTTTTCACGGAAGCTTGTAAACTCAGCGCGTTACAATGGTGAGGGAAAACTCCATGTATTGTGTGTAATCACATCCATACAGTCAATGATTACAATAACAACAACGTTTGTCAGGCATCTACATTGTCATCTGAGGAGATTGCAAAGATTAAACGAGTGTTTTTTTTAACTCTAAAGCATGAAATGTGGAGTTATCTGCTTTTGCTTTTTTCCATGTGGGTTTTTGATGGGCTGTCACTTGAGCCCTGCATGGGCAACCCAAGTGGGGCCCAGATAATTGTGGGGCTCCAATTGGGACCCATGTGTGTTAGCCCATAGGGGCACATGATGGGTCCGTAGTGGGACCATTTTTCATTATATGGGCCCACATGGGTCCCAAATGGCTTCTAATAATTGGGGCCAAGGTGGGCCACATGCAGAACCCTTATGGGGCCCAAATGGCCTATATATGGGGTTTTTGTGGGACCACAATGGGTGAGAATTGGGCCCCATTTATATTTCTTTATTAATTCCTCTGGATAAAGTTAATGTGCTAATATGCAAAATCAACTTTCAAACCACTCCAACTCTGTTACAATGTTTTTTGACCTAATATCAGTTGATTTTATATGGTGCTCAATACATCTTAAATTACACGATAAAACATTTCAACTGTGAAGAAAATGACTTCAACTCAAAGTCTCTAAATCACATTATTGGGAAAAACTAAATATAAAACAAAACAGGATAAAAATAGAATAGGATGAAATGGTATTATTCCTGGGTCTGTGCAGACTTCTCAGCTTCATACCTAAAAAAAACGGTAAAGAAAGAAAAACAGGAAAGGCAATTATTTTAAAATACTTCTAAAACATTCACAAGAGCAATAAAAAGCATGCGTGATTATAATTAAGCCGTGCCAGTACTTCATATTTTTGCCTAAGTAATAAAACTGTCACTTAAAGGGATAATACTAAATGTAATATGAACTAGTTAAAAGTGATTCTATTCAGTTTAGAAATGTAATTATGTGCTAGGAGCTATTTTTGTAGCAAGATAGCCTACACAACAATGCAACGCAGTTTTATTTCAAAAGGTTGTATAACTGTAAAATGTTTATCGTCAAATTAACCGTAACTTACTGGCAACAAGTATCCAGTAGTTGCTGTATTTCATACCACAGTAAAATGACTGTGAAACTAAGTACAGTAGTTTTAAGTGTACTGTACTGTTATTTACTTATTTATTTTTTTATATATTCAATAACACAAGTTATTGCTTTACACCAACAGCTTTATTCATGATTCATCTTTTATATTTCACAGCTGAACTTCAGTGACACAGAATTACCAGCATAATAACCATATTTCATCAATGAACATACATATAGCCAACAAGTAAAATCACAGATAACACATTGTGCCAGTGGAAAATAAATGGTGTAAATATAAAAATAAAAGTTTGAAGGGTTCATGTACTTAATTAGTAATAACAGTAATCAGAGAATGCATATCATCTGAAAACATTTAAAATGGTCTTCTTTATGGCGACGACTCTTCCCGCCTGCCTCACGGTGGTCCAGCTGGTCAGCCAGCGCGACTGCGGGAGGGAAATGCTAGTTAGCACGGCTTAATTGATAAAACAAATGAGAAGACTGCAAGTGTTTTAAAGTATACCTACCTGTACCTATTTAAAGGGATAGTTCACCCAAAAATTAAAATTATGTCATTAATTACTCACTCTCATGTCGTTCTAAACCTGTACGACGTCTGTTCATCTTCGGAACACAAATTAAGATATTTTTGATGCATTCTGAGAGCTCTCTGACCCTCCCATAGACAGAAATGTAATTTACAGACACTTATAATACATGGATCTGGAAACACGGCAGAGGCTGCGCCCACGTCCTCAACCGCCAACTCTCTCTCAAGCCCCATTCGTTGACCAAATAGCTGTCTGACTTACACATCCAACACGTTTGCCCACAAAGATAGCATTTTGAATCTATTATGAAGCAGACGTGCCTGTATGCGCTCACTTTAAAAGCTTGAAGTGGAAACATTAAATATGGGTGATTGCTTTTCATGCAGAAGCATTCAAGAGCATTGAAACTTGTTTTCAGCTTCTGCCCCGTGAATTGTATAAATAAAACATCCTACTGAAAGTTTGCTGGTTAACTGCCAACATTTTCATTTTTTATATAACTGTTTAGCTACGATAGTTCAATTGCGACTGGCTTCGTTAAGTTTCATTAGTGTCAACTCTGCCATTACAGTTACTGAATTTTCAAATTTAAAAAAAATATATATAATATAAAAGCAGCAGTAATTCGGCTAATATAAAATGAAATATAAATATCTTACCTTGATAGATTAGAGATTTTCTTCAAATGAGAAGGGGCGAGAAGACATGCACACCAATCATCCCATGACGCAAGTGCTTTTAGATTATTAAAAAAAAATACCCTTTGAGATGCTTATAAATAAATAAAATGAGATTATTCATAAAGTAAATGTTATTGGATTGTTAATTATAAATAATTATATGTGTGTGTGTATATGTTTGTGTGTGTGTGTGTATGTATACATGTGTGTATACAGTTGTGTTCAGAATAATAGCAGTGTGTTTAAAAAAGCGAGTAAAGCTCAAAATCCTTAATAACTTTTACTTCAATACACACAAATGCATTGGGAACATTGCACATTCTATTCTAAATCAAAATATGAAGAAAAAATTTGCAAATGTGTTTACAGAAGTTTACTTTACAGAAAGTGAAGAAAAATGAATATTAGGCTGTTCAGAAAAATAACAGTGTCTGTATAAACTGTATAAACAAAAAAAATGCTTGAAGATCTTTCTTATGAATGACTGAACTAACATTAAGTTGTATATCCACGGTTTCTGAGAACTGCTTCACATCTGTGTTGCATGGAGTTTGGCACCTGTGAACAGGTATTCCAGGCCAGTACGATTGCACTACATACCACAATTCCTCTGCATTTCTTGGTTTTGCCTCAGAAACAGCATTTTGATGTCACCCCACACGTTTTCTATTGGATTAAAGGGATAGTTCACCCAAAAATGAAAATTTGATGTTTATCTGCGTACCCCCAGGGCATCCAAGATGTAGGTGACTTTGTTTCTTCAGTAACACACAACAAAGGTTTTTAACTCAAACCGTTGCAGTCTATCAGTCATATAATGCCCATCAATGGGCACACAATCTTTAGGAGAAAAATCACAAATTAAACCTTGCACACACAAATCCAAATTAAACCTTGCAGCTCGTGACGATACATTGATGTCCTAAGACACGAAACGACCGGTTTGTGAGAGAAACTGAACATCAATGGCTCAACAGTATTGAGCCATTGATGCGTCACACACCGGATGTTGTGGATGAGCTCAGGATGATTGGACATTGCGGTGTATCAGAGGTAAAAAATGATATAAATACTGTTTAGTTTCTCGCACAAACCGATCGTTTCTTGTCTTAGGACATCAATGTATCGTCACGAGCTGCAAGGTTTAATTTGGATTTGTGTGTACCTGTTTTTTTTTTCTCTCAAAATTGTGTGCCCATTGATTGGCATTATATGACTGACAGACTGCAACGGTTTGAGTTAAAAATCTTTGTTTGTGTTCTACTGAAGAAACAAAGTCACCTATATCTTGGATGCCCTGGGGGTAAGCAGATAAACATCAAATTTTCATTTTTGGGTGAACTATCCCTTTAAGGTCTGGAGATTGGGCTGCCCACTCCATAACGTTAATCTTGTTGGTCTGGAACTAAGATGCTGCTCGCTTACTGGTGTGTTTGGGGTTGTTGTCTTGTTGAAACACCCATTTCAAGGGCATTTCCTCTTTGGCATAAGGCAACATGACTTCTTTAAGTATTTTAATGTACTCAAACTGATCCACGATCCCTGGAATGCAATAAATAGGCCCAACACATAGTATGAGAAACATCCCCATATTATGATGCTTGCGCCACCATGCTTTACTGTCTTCACAGTGTACTGTGGCTTGAATTCAGTGTTTGGGGTTATCTGACAAACTGTCTGTGGACCCTAGATCCAAAAAGAACAAGCTTGCTTCATCAGTCCATAACATATTGTGCCATTTCTCTTTAAGCCAGTCAATGTGTTCTTGGACAAAAGTGTAACCTCTTCATTTTTTCAACAATGGGACTTTGCAGGGGCTTCTTGCCGATAGCTTGGCTTCACATAGGCATCTTGTAATTGTTACAGTACTCGCAGGTAACTTTAGACTTTCTTTGATCACCCTGGAGCTGATCATTTGCTGAGTCTTTGCCATTTTGGCTATTCTTCGATCCATTCGAATGGTAGTTTTCCGTTTTCTTCTACATCTGTCTGGTTTTGGTTGCCATTTTAAATCATTTGATATAATTTTAGCTGAGCAGCCTGTCATTTTCTGCACTTCTTTATGTTTTCCCCTCACAACTTTTTAATCAAAGTATGCTATTCTTTTGAACAATGTCTGGAATGACCCATTTTACTCAGATTTTCAGCGAGAAATGCACTGTACAACATTTGCTGCCTTCATCCTTAAATAAGGGCTTGTTTGACACCTGTTTTTTTCACAGAATGATTTACCTCTCTAATTAAACTCCACACTGCTATTATTTTGAACACACTCTTTTCAATTAATGATTCAGTTACACAGAATCAACAGCATGCATGTCATGACTGTTGGGTCTGTTGGTTTTCTATTTCTCTACCACACCTACTAGTAAAATTTTTGCCATGTAGAAATATAATTTCTACCAAAAACAGTGATTGATCTGGTTAGTGATATTGGACTGCTATTATTTTGAACACAACTGTATATACATGTAAGGTCCACATGATTGGTCCAAGGAAGGTGTCCAATGGTGGCTGAAGTTTCCCTGCGTGTTTGTTCTTTTCAATGCTCAAAGTTCTTTAAGTTAAACTCTAATCTGACTCCATTTCATTACGATCTCAAATTTAAGGCTGAAATGCCAATCGGTTGTTTGTTCATTTCTAATTATTATTATTATTCAGATATTTTATTATTCTATTTCACTCTTTAATCGTATTGAATCACATTAATTTTATTCCTATAACACTGAATCAAGTACCGGCCTGTGTACGGATCTCATATTCACAAACTCGTCAGTCTTGGTTATTAGACAGAGGCGATTGCCTAATATTCTGGATGGCTCGTGCAATACTTAGCTCATTCTAGAATACTTGTATTAGTCCCCATAGATCTGTAAACACTTAATTAAGGTAAGACTATATCTAACCAGAGGTCATGGCCATTACTATAGAACCAAGTTGAGAAACTTAAATTCTTCTAAATAACTTTATATAATCATGTCGTGATTTCTCACGTACACTTAGTTAGAATAATTTTACAATAATCAGAGGTTGAGGCTGACCCGAATTTAGGTTGGTCAACAACACACTGCCTCTACAGTCTAAGTATGCATAACTAATACCAATGTGTTAGCTGGAGCTCTAAAACATTTTAGTCCGTTACTAACCTGAGCGCAGATTTGCAGTGTTATAGACTTGGCACAATTAATTAGAGTCAATTATCTCAGAGTAAGTCAGAATAAATTAAAATGTAACCATTTATTATCAGTCAGGTAGATATGTATTATGCCAATTACATAGCAAATTCAGAGATATCAAATCATATCAATACAAAACATCAAATTCTGAAAGATTAATCTAAGAGTAACAGATGCATACCTGACCTTAGAAAAATACATAGTATGGAGTGTAGAGAGACACACCACACTATGGGCTTTCTGGCTACAGAAATCACTCTGATCTTCTTGCAAGATTTCCTTAAGTATTCTGACCAAGATAAACATTCCCCAAAATGGAGACAGAAACTAACAATTGGAATTTGCATTGATCAAATAGAGTTATCACCTTTTGGGACAGAAGGTAATTTGCATCAAAGACACTGGGAGTAGTCTGTTTTCAGAGTTTTCTAATCTTGATGGCTGCCTGTCCTATTGTTTAAGAGAATGAGACCTTTTACCAGACACACAGAGACCTTTCAAATGACATCAAAACACGAACAGTTGCATTGTTATAAACTCTGATTAAGAAAAGTAGTTTCGCTGATCTCTGTAGTGTAATCATTCATAAGGTGTGAAACTTTTGTCTCTCACAGTTGTGGGTGTGTTGTCTTGAATGAGGATGTGAGGCTTGTTAGACAGTGTTTAAACGTTGATTCTCGCAAGAGTTCTTTGTCTTTTCAGACTGCGGCCCTCCTCTGGTCCAGACAAATGGCATCAGCTTTACAGTTTATCAAAGTGTGAGTATATCTCAGATGATCAACGTGTTTGATCAAAGTGTCTGAGTTTTTATGAGTCAGCAGTAAAGACTTTTACATTAAAAAGTTATAAACACTATAAATGGGAATTATTGTTAGTTTCAACAACAGCTTGAAGCAGCGAACAATTGCACTAAGCAGCAAAATCACCCTTAACAGATGAAAGGATATTAATGTTACAACAAAAATTCTGTATCAGATGCAGGTAATCACACTCACCCAGTCCATCTCTCTCTCATATACTCTACATAATATAGTGAGCTTTTAATACAGTAATACAATAAGCTTTCAATGAAGCAACTCAACGTTCCTTCGTTACTAGTTCTAAAGTGACATTTTAAATTAGTAATGGAGGCTTGGGCTCAGCTGTTAAACTGTCAACTTTAGATTTGAATCCATGGCGGAAGGAAGTAGTTCTGCACAAAAGAGGGCTTTTAAAGACACTGTTATTTTGTTTATGTATTTACACACTTGTGCCGTCGAACTGTTGTATAAACGCAATATCATACCTGTAGACGTGAGATATGGCTGTAAATTGGCACACTGTGATTACCTGCGGCTTCATGCATACGGCCAAATCACAGCTGTGCCAATATACAGCCATATCTCACGTCTACTCGTGTGATATTGCTTACATATATACTGTCACTCAAAAGTTTGGGATCAGTAAGATTTTTTATGTTTTTTAAGGGAGTCTCTTCTGCTCATCAAGGCTGTATTTATTCTATCAATGATACAGAAAAAAAAGCGATTTGTAATATTGGTTTCCTATTTTAATATACTTCAAAATAGAATTTATTTATGTGGCGCAGTGCTGAATTTTCAGCATCATTACTCCAGTCTTCAGTATCTATCTATCTATTTTTTATTTCTGTATTACTTTTGCTACTATGTTCTCAACTACAACAATTATTTAGTAATCCTCGTGTGGTGTCATTATCTGTTTTCTTTTGTTTGCTTACAAAGAATTAATTCTTGACAGTTCTCTCTGAAGTGGTACAATTGTTGTCAGCATAAGTCTGAGAATAAATGTCAGGAAATAGTCCTATTTAAATTCTTTGGTTCACCTCACCTGTTGATAAAAAAATTCTTTATTTATTTTCTGGACAGTCATCTTTGCAACAATATTTTAGCTCTTTGATAAAATCTTTAATAATTTTACTATTTTTCCTATTAATATAGACTTTTTGGTAACTCGATTGCTGGATATTTTCAAGGAACATAATGCCTTTTATGTAAAGAGAAATAACTGGATTTGTTAAATTTCAGTACTTATTTATTCATAAATGCTGTACTGTATGCGCGTATGACGTAAAGGTGTCACCTTTGTGACGATTCATCATCTATGAACTCTTTTGTCCTAACGTGAATTTCAGGGGTATTAAAACGCGCATTATTACTCCTCCCACAACAATGCTGTAGTACGACTCAAACCGGCACGAAGCCACGAAGCCAGAACAGGTTTTTCTTCATGTCCTACTTAGCGTCGCGGTGTTCCTGATAACCCACCAGAAAATAAACCTCACACAGCCACACTGGATTGTCAAACGACGAACAATTGGAGCATAACACGCTTTCAATACGAAACTATTTGTTAATAATAAAAACCGCAAGCATATAAAGGATGAATTCAATACGACAGGTGCCTTCGCGGGTTAAAAGCAAAAGGACAGAAACGATTTTAGGAGCCGAGAGGGAGCATTTCGAAAAACAGCAGGTATGGTAACCTGAATAGTTGATTTGTTTTGCTGCGATGCTAATGGTTAGCGTTCCCATGTGTATACTGTGCTAGCACTGACTACGTTTTACGACATAATGGTGTAAGTTACACTCGCAGAATACGTTATTGTGGACATTATTGCACTATTATTAACACAGCTGCATAGCCACTGTAAGCTACATTACTGCAGTAACTGCGTATTTCCAGAAATGCTGATCTTAAAACGTAAAGGCATTGACGTAAGACAGAATTAATTTATTTAACGATTATTTTTTTAAGTACTAAACTTATTGTCGAAACGAAACAATTGGTTTTCAAACAACTGGCAAGACCAGTTTATATTGACATAACGTCATCCGGGAACTCGCCGAACCTGTCCATACAACTACATTGCGTACATGATAAGAAATCCGGTGTTCAGCGCGTAATGTTAACATTTTTCTGTCTGCAATGATTATCGTTCATTTTATACCAGCACCATTTTAGACCATCTAGCATCTGACAGGCTTACATTTGTGATGCTCATATGCCCTGTAAAAGTAAAAATAAATGGTGCGATGCGATGTAAACTATATCAAAGTAAAATGCAAAAGACGTTTGTCCTGGCCATTTGATTTGTCATAGTTATTTGCAGCTCTTTTAGAGATGTAGGTTAAACCACCGTCATCTTTGTAAAACCAACCAAGCAAAATAACAACTTATGTTTACACAGACAAATGTTTATCTTCCTATTCCAAAAAAAAAAAAGGCATAATGTATTTATGTATTAGGCCTATATTTAGAATCTTGAGCCAGTCAAGATAATTAATTAGAAATCCCTTAAGACCCAATTGAATAAACAAACAAAAAAAGAATCATTATACATACATACATACAGTCATGGCCAAAAGTATTGGCACCCTTGGTAAATATGATCAAGAAAGGCTGTGAAAATTAATCTGCATTGTTAATCCTTTTAATCTTTTATTAAAAAAAAAAAAAAAAATCTAACCTTTCATTGGAGAATAAGAATTTTAAATGGGGGTAAATATCATTATGAAATAAATGTTTTTCTCTAAAACACATTGGCCACAATTAATGGTACCCTTTTATTCAGTACTTTTTGAAACCTCCATTTGCCAGTTTAACAGCTCTAAATTTTCTCCTATAATGCCTGATGAGGTTAGAAAACACCTGACGAGATCAGAGACCATTTTTGTCATCCAGAATCACTCCAGACCCTTTAGATTCCCAGCTCCTTGTTGGTGCTTCTTCTCTTCAGCAGTTCACCCCACTCATTTTCTGCAGGGTTCAGGACAGAGGACTGGAATGGCCATAGCAGAAGCATGGATTTGTGCCCAGTGACCCATTTTTTTGTTGATTTTGAGGTTTGTGTTTGGATTATTGTACGGTTGGAAGATCCAAACATGGCCCATTATAAGATTTCTAACAGAGTCAGTCACTTTTTGATTTTTTTTATCTGTTGGTATTTGATAGAATCAGTGATGCCGTGTGTCTAAACAAGATGTCAAGGACCTTTAGCAGAAATAAAGGCCCACAACAGCAGTATATTTCATTGTACACGTAGGGTACTTTATTTCCCCTGTGTGCACCAAACCCATCTTGAGTGTAAAAAACTCATTTTTTAGTTTCTTCTGACCATAGAAGCCAGTGCCATTTGAAGTTCCAGTTGTGTTTGACAACTGAATATGCTGGAGTTTGTTTTTGGATGAGCTAGGAGGATTATTCTTGAAACCCTCTCGAATAACATGTGGTGATGTAGGGGCTGTTTGACTTTTTGTAAGGTTTTCTGACCCCGAAACTCAACCTTTTTCTGCAATTCTCCAGCTGTGATTCTTGAAGAGTCTTTGGCCACTCAAACTCTCCTTCTCACCGTGCATTATGGATGATATAGACACGTCCACTTCCAGGCAGATTCATTACATTTTCTGTTGATTGGAACTTCTTAATTATTGCCCTGATGGTGGAAATGGGAATTTTCACTGCTCTAGCTCTTTTCTTAAAGCCACTTTCTAATTTGTGAAGCTCAATTATCTTTTGCGTCACATCAGAAATATATTATCTGGTTTTTCTCATTGTGATGGATGATTAATTTGGAATTTGGCCTTTGTTTTCCCTCCTATTTATATTTCTGTGAAACAGGAAGCCATAGCTGGATAATTTCATGTTCATAATCACGCTGGTGTGCTCAAAATTGTGAATATGAATGGGAATATATTTCAGATATATTATACTCATAAGAATTTCTAGGGGTACCAGTAATTGTGTCCAACATGTATTTGAGAGAAAAAACAACAACATTTATTTCATAATGATATTTCCCCCCATTTTAAATTATTATTCTCCAATGAAAGCTTAGAATTTTTTTATTTATTTTTTTTAAATAAAAGATCAAAAGAATTAACAATGCACATTTATTTTCACAGCCTTCTTTGATCATATTTACCAAGGGTACCAACAATTCTGACCACGTGTATATCAATATATATTTTGTCATGCACCTGTTCTGTACATTCTAATGCAAAAATGTACTGATATTGCCACGTTGTTTGTACATATGGCTAATTGCTTAATAATAATTTAAAAAATGCATAGGTCCTCCCTGAACTTCCTTCTGCTCTGTATCTTGCACTCTTATTGGCTGTAGGTCATCGCCGATGTATGTTTCAGAACTCATTTCACACAGCAGGATTGTGAATCGCCGACAGGTCCAGATATTTAGCATGCCAAATATTTCACGGGCGTTGACGATTCTCTCAGATCGCCTCTTTGATAATTCACACTGTGTGACTGTCACTCGCGTGAACGAGCTCCGATTTGCCTCCGATTTCGGGCATTTGTTGGCGATTTCGCAAAACCTGTCGGTGAGTGAAAATCAGGGCAAAAATCGTGCAGTGTGAACTCGGCATAAAGGGGTTGGGACGCTTTCACGCTACAGCCTCATGTGAGAGCCACATCTCTTGAGTGTAACCGGTGTAAACTAGTAGGTGTGTTCAACTTGACACGGCGCTGTGAAGGACCGAGAGAGCTATAGAGAGCAGACTGCTTCGCAGAGCTGGGTAGTAACTGATTACATGTAATCTGGATTATGTAATCAGATTCCAAAAATTAAGTACTTGTAATTAGAGTAAGTTACATTTTAAAATACTTGTAACCAGACTACAGTTACTTTTTTATGGATTACATGATTACATATTTACACAATAGCAATAAATTATTCATAATTAATTGATTCTCCCTAATTTCTCTTTTTCATCTTTTAAATTTTCCTTTCTACAATAGCCTACCGATTATATACATTCAGAAAGTCCAGTTTTGTGGACATTCACACAGTCATTAGTCGGGTGGCGATACAGCATTTGACCACTGGATTTATGAAAATCATTTCAGGTTTATGTTATGTCTTTGGAAGGCTTTTGCCTTTCAAATTCATTAAAATGCACATATTCTTAAAATGCATACAAATTCATTAAAATGCATACAAGTCATGTGGGGAAGTCTTGATCTAATGGTTAGAGAGTCGGACTCATAACCCAAAGGTCGCGGGTTCGAGTCTCGGTACCTGCAGGGATTATAGGTGGGGGGAGTGAATGTACAGCGCTCTCTCCACCCTCAAAACCACGACTGAAGTGACCTTGAGCAAGAACAGAACCCCCAACTGCTCCCCGGCAGCCACCGCAAAAAAATGGCTGCCCAATTCTCCGTGTGTGTATGTGTGTTCACTGCTGTGTGTGCACTTAGGATGGGATAAATGCAGAGCACTAATTCCGAGTATGGGTTACCATACTTGGCCACATGTCACTTTCACTTCACATTATTTCTTATTTACATGTAATGCAGGCATTCCAAAACTTTTTGTCATCTAAAACTTATTCGTCAAATATACTTTAAGTATATAATTTAAGTACCCCTGAAATTTTAAAATAAATATATATTTTTTAAATAGGGCTGTTAAAGACACAATTTTTATGCATTTACACACTCATTCCGTCGAACTGTTGTATACATGCAATATCACACTGAGATATGGCTGTATATACGGCCAAAACACAGCCGTGCCGATATACAGCCATATCTCACTTCTACGAGTGTGAAATTTATATACATATACATATATTCTGTTCAGGTCCTTAAATTAGGCAATCTGGATTTTATATCAAACTTTTGAGGCCACAAATGTCAGTAACTTTGGGGCTGGCCTTTTTGAGGTCTTTTGTATGTGACATGACAGGTTCTTCCTGTTCTATTGTCTTTTTGTTTATTTACTATTTTTACCTCCATCATGTTCAGTGTGTTTATTTATTTACTTAATAGGTAAATACTAGTCTATAGTAAGTAATGGCAGTTTGTGATTTGATTTTGTGAGTCATTTTGAACAGTTCCACCAAATAATGCATTTTTGCTCTAGAAGTAATAGTATATGTCTATAAGTAATTAAGTGAAATAAATAAATGAATGAATGAATGACTGACTGACTGAATGTTTATTGAGGTAAGTCCAGCAATTTTGTTTTGATATTTTAAATAGTTATTTCATGTTAGTCTCTGTATAACAGCTATAATTTCCACGTTAGTTATTCATTTGTTATTACAGGAGAGGGGTAGAATTTGTGTGTGACAAGGCATCATACATTTGGTTAATTATAGGGGGAAAACACAAACACACACAAGATGCTGGAAGGGTGCAATTTTTTATTGAGTTATGCAGACCCGAAAACCTGGTTTGGCAGGTTCTTCTTCCCTTTATTGTGATTTGTACTCCACACATAAGTGTTGTTGCTGGTTGAAAATGGTGAGGAACACAGTCAGTACTAAATGTATGTAAGCAGAGAAAATAAACTTAAGAGCTGACAGTTAGATGGTAGTTTTGTGTTTCTTTTTCAAAAAAGAAAAATAAGCATTAAATATTTTTTTAGAATGTGCTTCCAGTAAGATATGTAAGTTGAAGGGATAGTTCACCACAATTTAAATCATGTCATTATTTATTCACCTTCCCAACTTGTAGAATGTCCTTCTTCCATGAAATAGATGTTAGGCAGAAAGCTAAATGACTGACAGCCTCAGTTATCATCCAATTTATCCACTTTCACTTTTGTTAGTGAATGGTGACAAAGGCTGTCATTCTGTCTAACATTGCCTTCAGCAAATTAAAGTCATACAGGTTTTGAACAACACAAGGGTGAGGGTGTTATCAGATCTTTTTAATAAAACTATTAATTTAAATACACAAAACATCAAAACTTATCTGACACTCAAAAAACTCCATTTTCTTTTCTCACTGACAAGTCAAATATGCCACATAGTTCTGTCTGTTTACTTCACAGCTCTGTGTGTTTTGTGTCAGTTTGCTGTAAGCTCTCACGTGAGCCGCCCTGCATTGACAAATGTTTACAAGCAACATAGTGCCTTTTTGTTACCTCTCTGTTAAGCAGCTATACAGAGGTTGTGAATATATGTAGGCCTCTCGTAGGGATGTCCTTGCACGTGTTATTGTACTCTCAGTGCAGTCTCAGTGTAGGTTGTGTCAGGAGGGGTGTCGAGCATAAAACGTGCCAAATAAATATGCAGTTAATCCACTGTGATGTCCTCTAATGGGAGCAGCAGAAAGTGAGTGAGAGATTGTATGGATATTCTTTTTTCAGGTGGATTAGATGCTGCACATGCAGAGGAAGTTACCTAGAGAAAACAAGGTGTATTTTACACTTCTGAGATAATGCTAACGCAGGGCCTGAATTTCGTTTTTAAAAATGTTAAAGCATGCTGGCAACCTGCTCAAGCATGTTAGCAATATGCTAAGCTAAATCATGTTATTAACATATTATATCAACATGTTAAATCATGAAATGTGTTAAAAATGCTAGCAATGTGTTAAACCATGTTATAGTGTTGTCAAAAGACCCGGTACTTCGGTACCAGTCGGTACTAAAAAAAATGAAAACGTCACGGTACTAGGTTTTTTTAAGTACCGGTGGTACCGAGTAGCCGGTCAACCCGGTTCTTGACGCGATGATTTCCGCGATGCAGAAAACGCGGACGGAATCTCGGAACCTAGTTTAAAAACGGAATTTACAGTTTAACACGGAATGTCATGAAATTTGTCAAAGTAGGTCATTACACTTAAATCAAATCGCGATATGGACTAGTATCTGTAAATATTAAGCCGCAAAAGTCGATTCAAATATGAATCCCACAGTGTGAATGAATGAATGGCAGAGACGTGCGGTTTTGTTACATATGCTGTCGAGGTGATTTCAGCGTCTGCCGTCTAAATGAGGACATAAATACATAAACAACATCTCCAGAACTGCTCTGAGAGTCACTTCACGAGCATTTTACCGTTTCATTTTACTAAACCCAGCGTCATATCATATACACACAAAAAGGTAAAGGTATTCACGGCAACCCGTCAAAATAAAAGTTCGGTTTAGACATTGTGCCAGAAATATATTAGGCTACTATTTAGTAGAATGTATGTCATACTACTACTACTACTACTACTACTGTTTAAAAAATTAATAAAACGTAATTTTTTAAATAAATAATCACACAATATTTCTTCCATATTTTTATTTTAATAGTAAACCCCTTTATTTAGGCCTACCAAAAAATTGAATGTTTAAATTTCATTAATTAAAAGACAAATTAAATTTGGGTGAATCTTGTTTACAGTTTTCCGTACTTTTATTACTTGTGGAAAAACTTGAAACACAATTTTAAATAAGCATAAAGAATGGCATTGATTTTTGTACATTTTATTTTTGTTTGACTTATAGTGTGAAATAGTGTGTTTTTTAATTAGCATGTTTTTGTGTATTGCTTTGGTACCAAAATTGGTACAGAGAACCGTGGATTTTCACTGGTATTGGTACCGAATACAGACATTTTTCTTAAAATGCTAACACATTTTGTCCAATGTAACCTTTGTTTTTATATTGTATAGGCTATTTATATTTGGCAACACACATTTTGTTCTTCTCCATTTCTATCCACATTTTTCCTAACGAGCCTGCTGCAGTTTAAATTATGGGAAGCACTTCCGGTTTTGGGGATGTTTCACTCAAAAAGACTACAACAAATAATTTCAAATCATAAGATTGCGCAACAAATAATCCTTATCCATCATTTTGACTGAATGGACTGTACATTTTCATTCATTTTATATTTTCAGAAATCAGGAAAATAACCTTACGTTTCAGATATTAATGGCATGATACAAAAACAATATAGCTCTTTTTAGCCCACTGCATTATTTTCCTCCTGATTATTTTTATGTTTCCCTTGCATTCTGCTGTAAGTAAATGAAAAAAGACAACATATACTGTGCATTTGTGGTCTGCTCTCCCGATTTAATTCACAATATAAACCTGGAATGCACTAAGACTCCTTTCATTTTTCTCCCCAAATCCTCATGTCTCTTTCCAGGTTTGTTTTCACACGGATGCTGTAAAATGTCATTGTTACAAAATTGTAACAAAGACATATATTACTGTAATGATATTTAACACGTGCGTAATATTGCTGTGGCTAGAAGGAGGATCTTTAAGAGTTATTGGTATGTTGAAAGTAATTTGTTTATGCTTTTACACTTTTAAATTTGCTTTTAATGCTCGATGGTTGAAGGGTGAGTAAAATAATGTCACCTCATTGTACCCAATGTTTTTGAAAATGCTTATTGTGTTCATAGAGCGAACCTTTTGCTGATTGTTTACAGTGTAAACGGAATTTACTCCCATAATTTGGGCAAAGCATCATGGGGCATAAGAAAAAGGTGGATACACTATATGATGTTATTTTCACATGTTTGCACAATTGAATTATCAGTAATTAGAATTAATTTTGAGCAGGAGGATAGAGTATATAAAACTGCAAAATAAATAAATATTCATCAATCAGTAGTTTTGATTTTAGTACTTAAGTACATTAAACATTTATTACTTTTGTACTTTTACCTAAGTAAATTTGAAAAGGAGTACTTAATACTTTTACTGGAGTAATATTTTATTAGGGCAGGAGTGCCCAATCCTGCTCCTGGCGATTGACTGTCCTGCAAAGTTCAGCTCCAACTCTAATCAAACACACCTGCCTTTAATTTTCAAGTGATCCTGAAGATCTTAATTAGTTGCTTCAGGTGTGTTTGATTACAGTTGGAGCTGAACTTTGCAGGACAGTCTATCGCCAGGAGCAGGATTGGGCACCCCTGTATTAGGGTATCTGGGTACTTTTACTCAAGTACTTGATTTGTGTACTTCATCCACCTCTTCATACAAGTGCTAAAACATAACAACAAATGGTAGCATTCACAGTAAAACAATAAAAGGCCCCAAGGACCATGCATTACAGCACTTTTACCAGATAAGAGGTGTTCCTAAACAACACGAAACAGATTGCAATATGATAACTAAGTATAAGTCTAACTGTTGGTTTATACTGTCGGTTTATAATTACCAAACAACATTTAAAATAGATTGCAATCAGGTGTGCGTATATAGTTTTGAAATGGTTTTGAAATATGGCTAAACAAACCATTTGAAAATGAAATGTAGGGGAAACTCTATGGAGTCTTCTGTGAGTATGCAGTGTTCTTGGCAGTTCTTTTCTCTTTCTTTTTTCTTTTCCATAAAGTAGGTTAAAGTATGCCATTCCTTTTACTGAGAACAGTACTGAGACAAACACAGTACTGGCTCAGGTTTCCTTCAGTGTTGGGTGACTGGTGCCTGTTGTTACTATCTGTTTAGTGACCCAAAAAGACAGTAGGCAAAATGAGAAGCATGTGAAACATTTTAGTGGTGTTTGCAAAGCACAGCATCACTATTCTACCGTGCAAAGGCAAAAGACTGTAACTTCGATTTTGGTTATTGATATTTTTGGGACATTCAAGACATCCTTTATCATGTGCATAAGTATCCCCTGCTAAAAACAACAATAGAAGCCCAATAGAAACCATCACAGAAATTCCAATGGTTTCCATTTAAAATACCATTATAAACCATTAGCTTTTTCCAGTAAAACCATTACAAAATTCCTTTTTGTAGTGTTTTGGGCATTTTTCCAATAGGATTTAACATCCCACCAATAGAATTCATCACATACCAGTAGGCACTATTATAATTTCCATTAAAACCAATACAATTCCCATTATAACCATTAAAACCATTACATTTGCTATTGTGTTTTGGGCAGGGTTCTATTGTTTTTTCAGCAGGGTCTTGAGTCAATTTCTTTGTTTTTTCGAGAAAATAATGGGTGGTCTTAACCGTAACTTCGAAAAGCCCCGGAGAAACCAAGGCAGAACACCATATAACACCAGTTACGGCTCTTTGGCTTTGTTTGGAGCGCTCAAAATGAGTTACGGCATTCTTTGTTTAACTGCGCGTCAAAATGAAGTTACGGTTACGGCTTGGAGTTATATGATGTTCTGATAGCACACGTACGTTTGCAAGATGTCTGTTAAAGTAGTTCTACATCCCACTTGAGACCTCGCTCCCACATTTCTTGGAACAGACATTTTACACGGATAGTGTAGGGTGTTAGGAAACCTATTGGATCAAATATACGTGATGAGATTTGAAGTACACTCCTCTTAGTACTCTCTTTCCTTTCCAGAACATCCAGCACTTGTCGCAAGTTAAACACAAAATCATCATGGTCATGCCTCCATATCAATCCCAACACTTTCAATGGAGTGTTGTGCGTCTCTGAATCTGCTGGGCTTTCAATCTGGCCTTTTATCCATCTCGTTCTTAGGTCAGAGGAATTGGCTGTCCATTTCCGTAGCTCCATTCCTGCAGCAGACAAGATGGCCTTTGCTTGTGCTGAGATAAAACAAGTTTCATCCACATCAGGCAAGCTCACAATGAGATCATCCACATACAGTCATTCCTGGAGTAGTGCTACAGTTGTTGGCTGTTCAGACTCATACGGTTTAAGATGAGTTCTAATTGTTGCTGCCAACAGAAAGGGGCTGGATGCAACTCCAAACATAACTCTGTTCATTCTCATGATGCAAGGCTCCCCTTTAGAGTTCTGTGATGAGGGATCGTAGTTCCATAAGAACCTCACAACATCTCTATCCTTTTCTTTCAATCCTATTTGTAGAAAAGCCTTTGCAATATCAGCTGTGAAGGTGACCTTGTGAAGGCGGAATTTAATAAGCACATGAAGTAAGTCTGGGTTCAAGTTAGGCCCGATAAGTAAACCGTCATTGAGGGAGGGTGAACCCTCTTCGTGTGAAAATGCATCAAACACAATTCTCAGTTTGGTTGTTTCCTTATCGTCTCGGATTACTGGATGGTGTGGCATGTAATACTTCACTGTGCTAGCCTGCTCTACAGTTGATGTGTCCTTTACCTCTTCACATATCTCTTGCTGCAGATATTCTTGAATCACATCATTGTATCTCTCATAGAGCACATTGTCAGTTCTAAATCTTTTCTTGAGAGCTTCAAACCTTTTTTCTTGCAACATTACAGTTGTCTTTAAGTTCTGATGTGTCTCTGTCATGTTTCCACGGCAACTCCACTAGGTAGCGCCCGTCTTTAAAGCTCACTGTCTGTTGAAAGGTCTCTAGTGCTTCAGCTTCTTCTACACTAGGTGTTTTGTCATGGACGATGCCGAGAGATTCAGCTTCCCAAAACGCGTGTAACTGCTTTGAGATCTGATTATCTTCTGCTACACTAATGTGCATACATGTTGTTTCCATTTCGCTTGAATTTGAAACAATACCTTGAATGGCCCAGCCAAAGGCGCTGTCCAGAGCCGCAAGGTAATCAGTTAATCTCTCGATCTTCCCAGAAAAAAACCTTCCAGTAGAAATCTGCTCCAATGAGCACTAGAAGTTCTGGGTCAGCACCCTCAAGCGGAAAATCTGCGAGCTGCAGTCCCCTCTCTCTCATCAGTCTTTGAATTTGATCATCAGGTACCTTCATGACAGCTGAGGACACTTGTGGGGTCTCAATAGCTTCAATCTCGATTTTCTGTTGTGTGTTCCACACATTTTCCAAGATCATTTTCACAGTGTTATGCTTGGTCATCACAGAATTGGGAGAGCCAAAGGTGTGGAGGTTCAATAGGTGCGTTTACATGGAGCACTGTAATCGGTTTAAAAGTCCAATCCGAATGAAAATGCTCCATATAAACACCTCAATTGGAATAAAAATGCCCAAACCGAATGAAATTGTAATCGGTTTGAGAGGGGTGGGATAAACCTTTCTATAAACCGAACAAAATTAAAATCCTGCCATGTAAACACTTTAAACCGATTACTTTGCGTCTACATCATCACGAACAGAGGTCGGGTCGTCGAAATAGAGGTCTGCGCGGGACTGTTTTTTAAGTCCCGCTCCCGCGAGGTTATATCCCGCACCCACCCGCTCCCGCGATATATTTACTCTTTGTTCACCCGCTGTCTGCTTTGAATAATTTTCTTCCCGACCCGACCGTTCCCGCTAAATTTAGATCTCGTTTCCAGAATCACACATTTAAATTTCCTCTACTGAAAGAAAGACAGATAGGCTAACAAATAAAAATTTAGTCTGCACAAAACTGTATTTGTTATTTTATTCGTTTCGTCAAGAGTCTTTTATTGACAGCAAAATGTTAAACGAATTTTGTGTCTTAAGACACGAAATTCGTTTAACATTTTGCTGCCAACACAGTACGAAAAAAAAGTGTCACAGAGAAAATAAAAATGTACAAAAATTGTATTCCTTATTTTTATTCGTCTTGTCAGGATACAATTCGTTTAACCTTTACAACACAATATAGGAACAAGTGTCCCAGAGAAAAAAAAAAGATGTAGGTTGTACAAAAATGGCCTATTATAATTTTATTCGTCTTCTCAAAATACTAAATTCGTTTAACATCTTGCTGTAAACACAGTAGCCTAGGAAAAGTGTCGCGGAAGAAAAATAAATAAATAAATTCGACATCTGTCATTTAAAATTATAGGCTAAGCAAAATATAAACAAAACCGAGTTGAGCGCTGAAGGACAGCGCATCCACATTTTGCTCCATCTTTATTCTGCTCTGTCACTCATGGACAACCTGCCTGTTCTGTGGTAGGCTACAGCCTGCTCTGAGCATCCTTATGCATATGCTGCGCACAGACACTCGCAAATAAAACGAAGCACTGTTTCATGCGTGCATAACAGTCCAGTGCAGGCTGTACCGGTGCTTGAATAAAGCACAGATATGCTGTTCTGAAAAGACGTCGGGAACTGGATATTGTTAGACCGCCCGCTCCCGTTCAAATTGCACCAGAGTTACCGACCGCAAACGCGTTTTATTCGTTAATTTAATCCCGCCTTGCAAGAAATCTGAACGGGTCCCGCGGTTCCCGCGGGAATGCAGGCCTCTAGTCGGAAGGTGAACGTGAAGTCGGCAACGGTACATTATGTGATTTGGGGACACCGACACAACAGTAGAGACTGGGTAATAGTGGAGGTATAAAGTTAAAACTTCCATTATACAGTTAAAAACACATTAGAAAGGAGAACGCTTGCTGTGTGACGGACTATCTGCTCTCATGTCCGGAGTGAAAAACAGATCTGAAATGAAGCGCAATTTTCTGCTTTTCAGCTTAGAAACAACACAGTGATGATAGTGAAAGTAGCTCAATGAAAATAAACAACTTGACCAAAAGTTGCCTTTGTCATTTGTATTTGTATAGATGACAGATTCATAATTTCCGATCTGCTTGAATTTATACTTGCTCACGCCATGAATGTTGTACGAAACACGATAGTGATAAAGCAATGCTCCTTTGATTCATTGTTCAGCAACTCTTGGTAAGAAATCGTGTATTTGTTCCATTTAAGTACAGTACAACTTTGTAGTATCAGAGTACAACTCAGAGCTGCATTACAGAGGGGCGTATGATTTCTATGATCGCGTTCTGGCCATATGACTGAGCGCTCGAATGAACGCAAGGGATTCAAATATTAACCGTTTATTCTAAGAAAGTGCAAACAGATATTAAAAATATTAACGTAAATATGGGCGTTTTTTCCTCTGACTTGTTTTTGTTGTCACTGTAGGCTATTAGCATATCCTAAAATCGAAAGCACAGGCACATGTAAACACCATATCGGATTAGATAACGTCTCATGTAAACAGTTCATCGAATCTTTCAATCGGAATGATTTTAATTGGAATGACAAAAAAGTGTACATGTAAACGCACCTAATGTCTCTTGTCTTAGTACTGGCAGCTGCAAACTTCTCACCAGCCTTTTATGAACAAAACTTTGTTGACTACCTCCGTCTGTCAAACACCGTACAATCTTTCTCCTTCCTGGACCCTCAGTCCATGCTTTCACTGTCTGCAACAACACTGTGTTTGGTTCTCTTGATTTGATATTTACTGTACTTGATACAGATGAAACCACAGTGTCTGTCATGCTAGAAGTTTCTGTTTTTTCTTCATATTGTTCGCACACAGACTGATGATGGCAACGACTACAGAGCAGACATGTAACTCCCTGAAAGGTGCTGTATGTAGGATTGACACCCAGTGGTTGAACTAGGTATTGCAGTCCAAATTCAAAATATTTGGAGACGGTTTTTTTCACCCGGCCCCTCCTCCTCAGACTTGACGCACACGCAGGTTGCCAGATTAACGACACAAACACCAATTTTTTTCAATTTATCTTTGCGTGCGGATACTGAGTAATCGGGACAACACTCTGACTTATGGGTTGCGCTGTCACAAAATACACAGATTGTTGGAACTGTAGGGCAAGCTGTGTGCAGCGCAGCAGCTGATGGAGTACTCAGTCTCTTCGGCCGTGATTCACTACCTGGCGCTATCTTGTTGAATGGTTTATGCACAGCATCCCTTTGTATGCAATTGGGTCTTGTGAGTTGCTGTGCTCTTTCTCTGCTCTGAACTTCAAGTTGCAAAAAAGCCATGAACTCAGGTACACTCCATACATCATTTGTGCCAGCCTTTTGTGTATAACTGAGTGCAATGTCATTTGGGATCAGCTGCATCAGAACCGGGCAAAGAAGGCTGCCATAAGAATCACAGTGAATGCCAGCAGACTCTAAGCTGCGAATCTGTATCTCACATTCATCATACAGCTGTCTTAATGCTGTGATGTCATATGATTTTTTTCACAGGAGTTAGGTTCAGCAATTTGGACATATGTGCATTCACTACAAGGTCCTTCCTTCCAAATCTGTCGTTAAGCAATGCAATTGCAGCATCATAGTTACTATCACTCAATGTAAGTCCTGCCACCGCCTTAGCTGCGGCTCCAGGTAAGTAGGATTTTAAGTAGGTGAGCTTTTCTCTCTTACACAGTGCATCATTTAAGTGAATGGCAGTCTCATATTGGTTCCAAAATTCTTGCCAAGCACTTATTTCTCCATCAAATTTGTCAATTATCAACATTGGCAGTTTAACTGACTGTCTATTTTGCGATCTGTCAGCACTGGCACTTACGTCACTTTGACGAGCAGTTGAATCTTTGCTGCACTGAATCAGCCGGGTGGCACATCTTTTCCACAGCACAATACAGTCCTGATATTCCTGCGTGCTTCCAACCTCGTCCTCGAGTTCATCTGTTGGCGTTTCATCCTCTATCCCCTTGTCAAGTTCTGATAAGCTTTCCTCTCTCGTACTCAGCAATGACAACAATTCACGTAATTTCTCACAATCCGAGTCATCCTTGTTGATCTCCTCTTCTATACGAATCAAAATCTTTGTAGTGGAAGCTCTAATTGTTCTGCGTTTCCGCTCGTAGTGTTCAGTCATTTTCACAAGCGTAACCGCGAGCTAATGCCAAACTTCCTTTTAAAGTTTGGTAATAAAGTCAAACTCTCGGGTTTCGGCACCATTATATAGTTTGGAGCGAAAAGATGAGACGGGAACCTTTCTGCTTTGCGGGAACCTTTACTGAACAAAGTTTGTGAGAAAACAAATGTCGATTAAAAAAATTAACAAACATAGATGGCTCGCAGCAGGCCAACGATCCCAGCATACTCCACCCTTCGCCGTCTCTCGCACAGGTGCTCATGGGAAATGTAGTTCGTTTGAATATATTGTGAAGGTTAACAACAATCACAAACAAACTTATACTTATTATTGTTCAGTGTTAATTAACTGCAACTAATAAATTGCAACATGGCGATCAGCAACCAAATATTGATAATGTGGAAGTTACTGCCTTTTGCCTTGGTGTGACTTCTCAATTTTTGCAGACAATGCAAAGACAGAGTACATTAACTTCAAAATAGGGGTTAAAAACTAGTTTGAGCCCACAATTTTTTAATGTAGATAATTTTCATTACTAAAACATCTAATTGCCAAATTTCCAGTGTCCTACCTATAATTAATTTGCCTGGACAAATAAAAAACTTTAAAGTCGTTTGTCTCAGTTTCACACTCTAGCGAGTTAAGGTCTTTTGCCTTTGTAGGGCAGTATTATTATCTCACATTTTATTATTATTTCGCATTCTTATGGAAAATAGTCTTTACATATCACTCTGTAAACTGTAGCTACAGCCTATCAACTATTTAGAATACACTAGTAACTGTGCAATGCTGGGAAGTTAGCCTAAACTTTTGTACAGAGAACTCAAAACATGTTATGGCCAGGGTTGTATGGAACAAGGTTTTTCCATAACAGCCGTTGCTTAAAGTCCCTATTATCACGTGACATAGCAGTGTCAATTACAGCACTTTACTGCCATTCACAAATCTTCTCCTGTGGCTGCCGCGATTGTCTCTAGTGTGTGTGCCATATGCGGGAAAAAGCCATGCTCAGAATCGATTCTGAACATGTTTTTTTTGCTTTTGCATTTGATTGGACAGAAAGTTTGATGAGAAGCTGAAGTGCAGGGTGATGCATAGGCGTAAATCCCATCTGAGGGTTGTCCCCCCTAAAAATATCATTACAAGCGACTCTGTGTATTAAAAATAATATAATGTTCATATACTTAAAATAATTGCGTGAGTAGTAAAACAAAATATATGCAAAAAAACATTTTAAGTTCAGAAATGTTTTGATTCCCCCCTGCCTCACAGTAGTTTGGTCCACTGCCTGCTTTCCTCTTTTACCGATACACACACACGAGTCCGGTGGGAGAGAGCAAGTTCCTTAGTAACAGTTAGTTATGTGTAAGTAACTTAGGCTGTCAAAGCTATTTTATTCTCTTTAAACATCAGGTGAAATGATTCTTTCTCTTTAATACAGATGATGCTGGATCATTAATAAATTAGTCATGACAAAAAAATTATGATATCCGATGTTTTTTCTATGAGCGATTATGAGGTTAACAAGCTTAATACGGTAGCTTGTCACCCACTACAACTAACACGGCGATAAGCCTGTGTGTGAACTGATATTAGGCTAATATTGTAGACCTACCTATGTGTTGGGTTTTGCTCAATATGATGTTAAGTGGCAGATCAGTGGGCTTAATGCAGTTCAATATCTAAAGAGATATAGTCTAAGGCTTTTCACACTTGAAATTGTTAACCCTGGGTCATCCTAAACCCCGGATAAGCGAATCCTGGGTTATCTGTAATCACGTTTCACACTGCTCATACTATGCCTGGGGTTAACTGTCAACCCTGGGTATTCATTAACAGACGTTTCACACTGTACATTCCTAAACCCCGGTTAAAGTTCTTATTTGCATATTTGCGGTGTCACTGTCTCTGATTGGACGAACAGCAGGCAACCTGTTTACACGGCTTTTCCCGCAGGTCATGGTTGCTTGGCAACGGCAGACGCCATGGGAGCGCAAGCTAAAGCGCTTTGGAAAGAAGGAGAAAGTGGCGCGCTTAGCGTTTTAAAACATAGACATGTTTTAAACCCGTTTTTAGGCGCGACGTGAACGGCCTTATGACGCACAAAGGCGAGAAAACAAAGACAAAAGTACAAAAGAAAGAAAACAAGGAGCAAAGTATGTGAATATTTCTTTGAATTTCTTTTAAGTGTGGAGAGACTAACGTTATTGTTTACTTGTACAGTAAGAATAATACCGTCTCCTATTCACTCCAGTTCACAAGCTTTCTCACCGGCTGCAGTTTACATGACGCGCGTTTCCTGTTACTGATGTGGGATGAGCCTCGCTGCTCAATTTCTGATTGGCTGTCTGTTGCCAAGCATCCAGCAGCAACAAGCAAACACCGCTCCGTTTCACACTGAACAAACTTAGCACCGCAATGCGGGGTTAATACCACAAATGCGGTGCTAACCCTGCTCCGGAGCAGGGTTTCATAACCCCGGGTAAAATGCGGTGCTGACACCGCTTTCAAATTACAGGTGTGAAACGTGTCTTTACCCGGGGTTAAAAGCGGTGTTTAGAACGACAATAACCCGGGGTTAAGCGCAGTGTGAAAAGCCTTTCTGTTTCAGATGAAACCTAAAATACTATGGATGACGCAAAATAATAATTATAATATGACCGCGTGGTGAACCATATGAACAGAACTCATATTTAAACACGGTCCATGCTATGTACACATGCTGTGTACGCATAGCTATCCTTACAAGTACAATTTTGGCTGTATTATTTGTGTCCCCTTCAAAAATTGCTCTTGAGAAATTTTATGTTTATTGTCCCCCCCTACTGTTAGATGAAATTTACGCCCCTGGGGTGATGTCATCAAAATCGTTGATCCATATTTGCAAAAGTAAGAGACTGCATGTTTTGAATGCCAATTTTGTCATTGTTTTGGATTACACTATCTTACAGATAACTTTAAGGCTTACATATTCATACTAAAAGCCAGAAAACTTCAATTTGGATTTCACTGGGACTTTAATGCATTGATATACTATATACAAATAGTGTGTTCTTCATTCATTGTCACTGTAATTAACCAAATTATTATTTTTTAATTAGCTCATATGTAAAGAGTTATATAATGCTTTGTTAACAACTTAACCATAAATAGTAACTTTAGACTAGGTCATGAAAAATAGGAAAATGTCATTATGTGCTTTAAACAAGAGATTGACCTTGACCAATTTTACCTATATTTTTCCCGATATTTAAGCGCTTTGCCATTATCATTAAACCTGTTTTTTGGCTCAGGAAGAAAAAGGACAAAAATATGAGCCGAAAATATATGAATGAATGAGGCATTTATATAGTGCTTTATTGTGTATTGCTGTACACCCAAAGCGCTTTACAATCATATGGGGAATCTCTCCTCAAACACCACCAGTGTGCAGCCACAGTACAATGGCGCCAGTGCGCTCACCACACATCAGCCACAGGTGGAGAGGAGAGAGAGAGAGAGCCAATTCAGAGGACGGGGATTGTTAGGAGGCCATGATTGGTAAGGGCCAATGGAGGGAATTTGGCCAGGACACTGGGGATACACCCCTGTTCTTCACGAGAAGTGCCATGGGATTTTTAATGACCACAGAGAGTCAAGGCATTGGCTTAACATCTCATCTGCAGGGTGGTGCTTTTTACAGTATAATGTCCCCGTCACTATACTGGGACTTAAGGACCCACACAGACCACAGGGTGAGCACCCCCTGCTGGTCTCACTAACACCTCTTCCAAAGGCAACCTAGTATTCCCAGGAGGTCTCCCATCCAGGTACTGACCAGGCTCAACCCTGCTTAGCTTCAATGGGCACCCAGTCTTGGGCTGCAGGGTGATATGGCTGTGGCCTAAATTAAAAATAAACATGTTACTGTGATCTATTAAGCATCATAAATTACATAGTTTTGTGTCATATATTGTTGAAAAGGTCTCAACTAGCAGAAGACAACAAGTGTAATTGTTTCAGGTAGAGACCAAACAATTCAAACAAAATTGCAAGTACATGCAAATAGTATACACATGTCTTTTAGGCCATGTTTGTTCCGAAACAGGGCCCTGTATTGTTACAATAGCTGATTTTCCACTGGCGGGCCCGTGTGAGCCAGGGATAACAACAAGCCGGGCAGATACAATAGCCTTAGACTTCAAGCTGTGTTTCCACTGTTTGACCAGTGCTACTCTAAAACCTGCCCTTAACACATCTCCCTGAAACAAACATCACTCAACATTTCAGATGTTCTGAAGAGACAGAACAAATTTGGAAATGGCTATCATACATAAAGTCTCAAATGTGGATGTTAGCTGAGAGCTTGATATGAAAACATGGTCATCACTGCTGCTCATTTCCCATCTCCAAACTCTGATAAAACTCCACCTTTGTTCATCTAAACATCTCCAGTGAGCCTGCTTTAGATCAAGGTATTTGACGGGCAGAAAATCCCTGGCCATTGGCCCAGAGGACACCCCAAGGAGGCCCAATCAATCCCCGGAAGTGAAAACACAACTGGCCCTGGAACGCACAGTAGAAATGGATCGGTTCCTACCAAAATGTGCTTGTGCAGGTCACATATGAATAAAACTATCATCTTATTGGTTGGATATCACTTGTTTATGTTCTGGAATTTCGCTCACAGCGGTTATCCATTAAAATGGATTGTCAAGTCTGCTCCATGGACTACATGTTGTTAGACACACACACACACACACACACACACACACACATGTTGGTATTTGTGGTTTACCGGGACTCAGGCATAATGGTTTTTTATACTGTATTTTCTTCCCACTTTTTGGCGTGTTCGCACTGCAGGAACTAGGAACAGTTTTAGTTCTAGGAACTCTGTTTGGGGGAACTAAATTAGCTCCTACTTCAGAGTAGGGTCTAAAACAGTTATTTAGGAACTACCAACGATTGGCTAAACACATATGAAACACCGGCTACCTGACAATTTTAATAAGCAGAGTAAAAATATTTACTCCACGAACATGGACAAAAGCGATAATAACGTGGTGATAAAGTGATAATTTAGCTACCTGTTATCTGCACATAACAAAAAAACTTAAGATCACAGCGTCCTCCATTCACAGGTTGTTGACATAAATGCCACAAATAAAGATGTCGCTGTCGGCCACTGCAGAGTTCCTGCT
The DNA here is from genome assembly GCF_012432095.1 of Onychostoma macrolepis. NCBI lineage: Eukaryota > Metazoa > Chordata > Actinopteri > Cypriniformes > Cyprinidae > Onychostoma > Onychostoma macrolepis. Next base: position 31,781,625 of record NC_081159.1, on the reverse strand, counting down.
ACCGGTGTGACTGCAACCAGGAAAACGGCCCGATGGGGAAATTGGTTCTCTAGGAACCACCATGCTGGCAATTTCCTTGAACTGAATTTTTATAACTACGCGATGCGAAAGTGCCTATTATAAAACTTTGTGTCCTGCAACGTGATCTCATGATAATTTGTATGTATTTTACTTAAAATGTGGTTCTACAAAATGTACATTTACTTACGTTTTCACAGACATTAAAACGTGCAATACTGACGTATTTGCAGCATCTAAAAGTACAAATACTTACATATTTTCAACATTTAAACGTACAAAACTGATGTATTGACGACACCTAAAAATGAATAACGTACTTATGAATATTGAAATCATGGCTTTAATTGTATTATTGTCGTTTTTAGCTGAGATATCAATGGCCTTATGTTTTCAATTAAATTAATAAATTGTTTACTTAATGAGATGATAACATTTCGTTCTGTTCTTTGTGATTTCTGCTGCCAGCTCGTTTCGAAGAATACATAATGTTAAACAAGACTACACTAAACCCTTAAAATGAATAACATTTCTGCAATCATTTAACCATTACTTATCCTGTAATATTTACTTTGTTTGCCATGGCACACAAAAGGCGCCTCACACAAATCTACTATATTCCAGGACAGATTTGAAAGCCCCGCCTTAAATGGCCTGACTAATGCAATAAAAGAAATTGTTGTTCTTCACATTGCATGAGATTGGCTATTTGCCTAATTTATATTGAATGTAATAGCACTGTTTAAACCTGATTACTGATGATGCACTGAAATTTCGGCAACCAGAAATATACGATGAAACAATTTTGGAGAGCTGAATTCATTGACTGATAAGGTGATGTTTAATTTGAACTTCTCCAGTGGTGCCTGCTAACTGTCAGCATCTATATTATGAGTAGAACGAATTTTTGTGTAAATTGTTCGTAAAGACATTCTGATGTAAACTTTCGACTTCATGAAAATGTTTGTATTTTCAAGATGTTAAATACGAAAGAAATGCACACCTGCTAGAATATTTCACAAGTTTGTTTGCCCTGACTTTATTTATTTATTAATTTTATTTATTTATTTTTTGTAGCTGAGAGTTGAAAACTGTTAAACTTTGGGTAAAACACAGTGCTTGTAACTGTCACCTTTTACCCAGCTGTAAAATAAATGGAAGAGGGGCAGGACTAATACTACACTGACAAACTATCCTACTTGTACAATGACTGAACAACAATGGAGAAGTTAATATTGCTGGTGACTGCATTTTTATATTTAGTAATATTCTTCAAAATGAGATACTAGTCTCAGTTGGAAAAACGCTGTGCCACCAAAGCGTTCTCAAGTGTCACCAGCTGTCCGTTTTCAGAAAAGAGCCTGGCATAACTAGCTAAAAACGCTTTGGTGGACAAACCAAATATTAATTGAGTATTTATTGTTAGGCGTATGGCCTATTAGTCTTTTTTGCATTTATGCAATATACAGGAGCGAAACCTGAGAAGGTAGTCCTGAAGACTCCACAGTGTTCTCGGACACGTAACTTGCATAGTTGTAATTCATAGGCCGGGATTATGCATACAAGCCCTATTTACGAATGATTGGAACTCATTAACATACATATGTTTAACTATCAAATGTTTATGAAGCATTCGTGAATCCAGAGTTTTCAAGAAGGTCTGTTTTATGTGCAAATTACTTATTACTCACTAATTTACTCATATATATATGTAAGTTTCATGAATGAGCCCAATGTGGATAAGCTACAATATGCAAATATATCAGCTGTGTGGATGCTAGGGCTTGGTTGACAGTATTGATTTCTTGTTTTTATTCAGTCTTCATTTTGATCAACTGAGATCTTTGGGTATTTTTCAGTTAATGTGCAAACACAATTTAGCATTATTTGTAGTGTATCCATCATTCAGTAATCGCAATGCTCTGTTACTTTTGACATGTGAAACACAGTCTGAGCTTTGAAATTCTGTATATTTTATAATGAAATTCAAACAATAAATGTGGTTTTGACACTTTCATTTGGCATGACAGATCGCTGTAGTCACCTCAGTTCAAGCAGCAGTGCTTAGTGCACATGGACCAATCGTCTCTTCCTCTTTACTACAAGTTATATCACAAATAATCATAAATGAACATTAGAAGATGTTGAAAGAAACAGTACAACTTGCTGAAATGTATCATACCTCAAGTAACTGCTTAGTGTTTCAACCATGAAAGATGTCAGTAAAACAGCTTGTAAGCAATATGCTATGTAATGATGTCTCTAGAGAGGAGCATTTTTCTTCCTTTCTTTAAAAATGCAATGTATTAGGGTAAGCGTACCTATTAAGCTCACCAAAATCTACATTGAGTCATTTTTACTGCACAAGATATTGGTTTCAGTACAAGAAGTTGTTAAAATATTAATCTCTCACACAAAAATATTTAATTTTATTTTAAATGACAAAAAGCATTTCAATTAAGATATACATCATTAAATGCAAAAAGTCTGGCTGTGCTTAATGGGTACATTATTGTACCCTTTAAGCACACCCCTGTTTCCATTAAGCTCACATCATGTTTTATTAAAAAATCTTATTTATTTTAAGCAACTTTTTTTAAAGAATAATTGAAAAAAAAATTAAATAAAAAAGTTTTATTTGAAGGTACAAAGTCAATCACAAAAAAAAAAAACACTAAAATCAAGCAACGAGGCATTCAATTTGATCAGTTATATGCTCATAGTGAAGTGTCATTTAAGCACACTGCAACATCTAGACTAGTCCATCTTCAGTGAGGTAACATATTCAAAAAACAAACTATTTACAAAGTAGGTAAGTGTATGAAGCCTAGTTTTTTAAAAATCTGTTCACATTTTAAAAGTCGTGTAGTGTATTCCAGACTTTAGTTGCTTTTGTCCTGGACAGATACGACCTGTTTCTGTTGACTCCTCCTTTGAATGGAAGACATGCCTCTTTCATCTTTGGGCATAAACTATAGTTATGTCTCTATTTTGTCATCTTAAATCTGTTAAAATAAGTTATTAAGCATTTTATTAAGATTGACTTAAATATTTAAAGTCTGTTTATGAAGTATTTACATAGACGTTCAATGTGGAAGAACTTAAAGACTGCACTCTGAGCTTAATGGGAGCAGCAACATTTTTTTAATAAATTTCATGTAATATTTATTAAAATGACAATTTTGCTAAAGAAATAAGCTAGGTCATGTATTAAGTTCACACATTTTAATATGAACAACTATTATTTACAATATCTATGAAATTATAGTTTTTCTTATTGATATCACACTAAAGCTGTGTGATTTTCATAGTAGTGCACCCTTTAAGCTCAGCTTAAAATAATATGCAGTGTAAAACCACAGACCAGCAATAAACTGTCAATTTATAATATTATGGATTTAAAAGTACAAGCCAGTAATGCCTGTGAAGTAATATATTAGCGCAGCACACAATCTTATACAGCTAGTCAGCTAACTGTGTTCTGTAGCATCTGTGCTATGTTGCTAAAATTATCTTTTGGATCTAACTGTAATTATTTCCCACATCCAAGTTCCAGGTTATAATATGCAAAAGTCTAAACATTAATCTCTTAATTGTATAGTAAATAGTGAAACTTACCCAAAATAAAGGCTTAAACATCTAAAAAATGCACATTTAAAGGGCAGCTTAATAGGAACGTTTACCCTACATATTAATTATGTTTTTAATGAACCTGTTGTCTTCATTATTTTGGTTTTCAAATTAATTAAAATTTACATTTGCTTTCAGTGTTTAGGTTAAAAAATTAGTTCTGGGCATCTCTACTTACCACTCACGCAGTGTCTCAACTGTTAGGGAACCTTGTTATCATATCTTTCATAATTATTAGCTGTTTTTAATAAATATAACTAAACCAGGATAATTTCACATAAACACTGCTTTTTATTAAGTTTTAGTTTACAGTTTTAATGGTCATGAAGAAAGATTTATTTATTAAATGTCATACTTACTCAGGCAGTATGTGATTCAGATGGAGAAAAAAACCCTGCAAGAAGTGGCCCTCAAGGGACACAATTCACTAGACCTCCCCCATAGGGCCTTTTATAAAAGTTAGCCAATAGGAAGATCATCTGTCTAAGATTGCGTGCCAGCATTCGGCATCTAACCAACCTAATTCCTCAGGCTGACATGTTTTGTTCTGCACAATCTGCTCTTTGTGCTGTGTATTGCATTCATTTAGTTCTCACAGTTTTGGTGGCAAACTACACAGTCGCACTAGAACTAGATTCGCTCGGAGACCAACATTAAAAGAAATCCACCTTAAATTCTGTGCCTTTTTGTTTTGTGATTTTGTAAAAGATTTGTCAACAACTTAACAATCAGTTGAAAGAAACCAAACTGAAGCAGGGAGATAGAAAACTGATTAGGCAGCAGCCCAGAGTAGTAAAAACACAGTGGTTAAATCTGCCACCGCAACAAGGCCCCAGGTGCACATAAACCACGCCCCATCACATCAACCCACCCTCAAAGAAAACACACATACACACACAGACACAAAAGCAGATTTAATTGGACCTGTTGTAGTCAACAAAATGTAGTTGTTTCATTTAATCTTCATAAAGATTTATGAAGATTTTAAACATAAGACTTTAAATTGTGTGTGTGTGTATGTGTGTATATATATATATATATATATATATATATATATATATATATATATACACACACATACATACAGTAGGGAAAAAAATATTTTATCCCCTACTGATTTTGTACGTTTGCCCACTGACAAAGAAATGATCAGTCTGTAATTTTAATGGTAGGTTTATTTTGACAGTGAGAGACAAAAAAAAAATCCAGAAAAACGCATTTCAAAAAAAGTTATAAATTGATTTGCATTTTAATGAGTCAAATTAGTATTTGACCCCTTCGCAAAACATGACTTGGTACTTGGTGGCAAAACCCTTGTTGGCAATCACAGAGGTCAGACGTTACTTGTAGTTGGCCACCAGGTTTTCACATCTCAGGAAGGATTTTGTCCCACTCCTCTTTGCAGATCCTCTCATTTATGTATATATTACATTATATTCTATGATTCTATATATTGCTTAAAGGGATAGTTCACCCAAAACTGAAAATTACCCCATGATCCCCTCCCCTCCTTTAAGCCATCCTAGGTGTATATGACTTTCTTCTTTCAAATGAATACAATTGGAGTGACATTAAAAGTTAATGGGTGATATTCAATAGTCCAATAAACTGCATCCATCCATCATAAAAAAGTGCTCCAGATGGCTCCAGGGGGTTAATAAAGGCCTCCTGAAGCGAATCAATGCACTTTTGTAAGAACAATATCCAAATTTAAAACTTTATAAACCATAATCTCTAGCTTCTACTATCTGTCGTACTTGCGTTCACGAGAGAGTGGCGTTCCAGCAGATGACGTAGAACGTAGACATAGCGTAAGCACTGGTGAGAATATGCTAGTCTCGCGAGAACCAAGTTTTGTTTACAGCAAAGGAAAACCAATCTCTTCTTGGTTACATCGAAATCCTTTGACATTTTTCTTTACAAATACACATTTTATACTTCTAATTCGTGACCGGTATTTTGTTTTGCTCCTCCTCCTCTTCTCTACGCTTCCGTTCACCCATTCACTGCCATTATAATGCTTGGAAGAGCCAGGACATTTTTTTAATATAATGCTGGTAGTATTCGTCTGAAAGAAGAAAGTCATATGCACTCATACTCATAAGGTGAGTAAATCAGTTGGTAATTTTCATTCTTGGGTGAACTATCGCTTTAAGATTTCAAGTGAATTTTTCGACCTTCCCTAACTGTTTCGAACCGAAGTGCACAGAGTACACATGTGCATCGCAGAGCTAGACAAGACGAGCATTTGAGGTTAAAAAGTATATAAATTGTACTTTATTTATTTATTTTTTTTTAGAAAATAACAGATCGTTTCGCTAGATAAGAACCTTATTCCTCTGCTGCATGTTTAACCTTAATCCGTTGAGCACCATTGAAGGCCATTATACGGAGAAAAATCCTCGAATGTTTTCCTCAAAAAACTTAATTTCTTTGCAATTGAAGAAAGAAAGACATGAACATCTTGAATAACATGGGGGTGAGTAAATTATCAGGATTTTTTTTTTTTTTTTTTTTTGGAAGTGGAGTAATCCTTTAAAGCTAAACATTTCAAAAACACTAATGTTGTGCAACATAATTATTTTATCCTAGGCTTACAAAGCTTTAATAATAAAGTTGTAGATAAAGAACCACTTTCTCAAAAAAAAAAAAAGTTAAACACTTGAAAATTGTTTCAAATAGTAGGTTAGTTTATATTACGTCTTTAATCAGCATCATAAACTAGTGATATTTGACTAAATTGGCCCCTAACTGAAAGGCTTGTAATAGGAGTCAAAAGGTGTATTTAAAATCAAATTTGACAGGCATTATCATGGACACCTATGCAAGTACATGGCCTCGGTGGGAATATTTCAAATGTAATTTTTAAAGTTAATACTCATATTTATAATAATGATGAATTATCAATGTATTCCTGAGGTCATACCATTTGACATATATACCTAAGAATACCTGACCATACCCTAAAAATGTCAAATTATCTCACATTTTAAAGAGAGTTACTAACCTTTGCATGCAGCAGTTAGTATCACCAGAGTTCCTTTTCTGTGATATAATTTCCTGTCATATGATCTTCTTGCTAAATATTAACAAAATGGTTAATTGAATGGTGGTTACACCACCTTGACACTCAAGGAAATTTGACATGACTCACATAATTCCCCAAATTACTTATAATATTTAGAACAATGGTGCTCCATTTACTTTTATTTGCTATTAAATAGTACTAACGTAAGATTATGCCAAACCAGCTGATCTAGTGTTTTATTGAGAATTTCACCTTTTTTAAAGGAGATCAGTTATTTGGTACAAAGTTTTTACGGTTACACCACATTGACATTTTTGCAATCATCCCCCAAATATTATCTCAAAATGAATAAAAACCAGAAAGTTTAGACTTGGCCCGCAAAAAAAAAAAAGAGAATGTATGCAATTAATTTGCACATTTATTTTGAAATTTTAACCCTTTTAAATTTAATTAAACCATATGGACACAAAAAAATTTGCGTCACGTTATTGTTTATATTATTTTATATAGTATAATTTCAAAAGTATTTGAGCGTGTCCTTGTGGATAGGCTCAAATAATATTTGATAACCATGGATAATCAGTTTGACTTTAAAAGGAATCATGGCACTGATATGTGTATATATTCATTAAAGGAAGTGGTTAGTAAATATAATAAGCAAAATTCTACAGTATTTCTGTGTTTTTTAGATGCTTTGAAGGTGTTTGATCAAATTAATCATACTAACCTGTTCATAAAATTACAAGAAAGAGGGGTTCCCCGTTACTTGATAAGGGTTTTACATTACTGGTATCAATCAATGCGAGTAAGATGGGGTGGGAGTGTATCAGCACCTTTTTATATGATGAATGGGGCTCGTCAAGGTGGAATACTGTCTCCTCTTCTTTTTAACTTGTATATGGATGATCTTTCTTTAAAGATAAACGATTGTAAAACTGGATGTGTAATAGGGGATTGTCTTATAAATCATCTGATGTACGCTGATGATTTAGTTATTCTGTCCCCTTGCATTGCGGGATTGCAAGAGTTGCTTCGTATATGTTCAAGCTATGGTGTGCAGTTTGATATAAAATTTAATAGCAAAAAGAGTGTGGTTATGATTGTCAAAACCAAAGAGGACCTTCTAGGTGATCAAGTATTAAATGTGGTGAATAAAATAAAATATTTGGGTCACATTATCAAAGATGATTTGAATGATGACAATGATGTGCAACACCAGTGTTGTAAGTTATATGGACAAGCAAATATGTTGGTTCGTAAATTTCTTGTGTACAGATGAGGTTAAAATAGCTCTTTTTAGAGCTTATTGTACTTCATTGTATACAGCGCACTTGTCATGTAATTATAGTAAAGCTAAAATGAAAAAGCTTCGGGTGGCATTTAACGATGCACTGAGAATTTTGCTTAAGAGTGCAAGTCAGATGTTTGTATATAATAATATTCCTACTCTTCATGCTGTTAAGGAAATATGTGTATAATTTTATGTGTCGATTGAGTAATTCAAGAAATTCAATTATAATGGTTCTAAGTGATCCTACATTAAGTGATGCTAAGTACTCCTCCTCGTATTGGAAGTGCTGGAATGAATGTTTTGTATTATCTTGCATTTTGTTACTTTTGTGGATATGGACCTAAGAGTCTGAAATACAGGAATAATGAAAGCAATAGTGACCACATAATAAAAACAGTTACTCACACTTGTGTGGTGTGACTTTACTGTTGGATCCAATGTAGTCGGCACAGCATTGTCTTTTAGTTTCAATCTTTTTGAAAACCCTCCGTCAAATTGTGCCTTGTTTGTAAATGAAGCGGTAAAATGAAGTGATCAAAGGACCAAGTTCTTACTGGTGCAATCTGGCACTTCATTAAAAATAAAGATCAACAAAAATAAAGTTTATTTTTTATTTTCTGCATAGACCGACGTTTGCCGCTCTTGTCATTTAACTACCATATGTGTGAATTGGTGGGTGGGGCTAAACAGGCAGTGATGTAGAAGCAGGCATTGATCTTCTTCTGCTGATTGGCTTAAATATAAGCTGTTTTTAGACTAACGAGAAAGTTTTGAGTTCCGAAACTTACATGATTTTTTTTTATAGTACAATGACCTCTTAAATGTCAAAAGATCAAGGAAATTTAAGATTATTTCTAACATGGCAATAATAAGTACTGCAGGCTTTCTCCAGGTCTTAATCACTTTATTAAACCAAAATGACAAATGTTTACTTCCAGGAGCCGTGACATACTTCAAAGCTTACAGGTTTTCCATATGTTGTTTGGCCACAACTTATGGAAGTTTGAGTCTCTCAAGTCTGAGCCTCTCAAAGTATTGTAGTGATATCAGATGTTAGATAGCCTAACACGGGGCACCACTAAATTCAGTGATTATAGATTTAAGTAGCACCACCAGTGTAAATATATTAACATTTAGTTTTGGTCATACTATTTTACGGGGGAACCAGCCAAGGAATTGCACCTTGACAATAAAGAACAATCATGGAAGATAACTTTCCACGTGTTGTGCGGAAAAGAGTCTTGCCCTCTTGCCGTTGTTCACTACAGTATACTCAACAGTATGTGGGAATGCAGGTGTTTGGGACGTGCTCTAGAATGTTTCATCTTTGTCCAGTGTCTATGCTATTTTTCTCCAGATGTTATGACCAATAAAAATTGTGTAAATTCTGCACCTTTACATCCTGTGTGGCTGCCCAGGACTATGACAGGTTTGGAAAGACAGAATAAATTAATAACAGAAATTAATTTGTGGGGGGTACTATTCATTTAACAAAACAAAGAAAGACACATTCAATCTCAAGTCACAATGAAAAAAAAAAAATGTTTTTTTTTTCATATTTTTTTTTTCTGTTTCTCTTTTCCTTTTCTCTTCAGCTTAGCAGTATCAGTAAGGCCATAAATTCCACAGAGACGCCACTGAAGGAGAAACATGCACGCAGTATCCTTAATTTAGACATCCATTTATTATTGTTTATTCAACTATTCTCCAACCATGTAGGTCAAATGATGTATGATGAGTATGTTGTGTATACACTGTGCTTGAGATCTTCTCCTTAAATGCATGAACAGGAATTATTTTGGGAACCCACAGAGAGAAGGGGGCCTATACCTTCTGGTCATATGCTGTTGGTCTGCCCCTGCCAAGCAGTGCTATCCTTAGCTGGAAGTTCTTCCATGTATTACACAAAATCTTGCGTGATGGTCACAGAAATGTAAGCATGCTTCCATTTGAATTTTGGAATTATCTATCTCAATCAATTTTTAATTTTATATGTATGTATCTCTCTCTCTCTCTCTCTCTCTCTCTCTCTCTTTTTTTTCCTTTTAACAGTGTCTGCTTGTTTCAGAGACCTAGTGCAAAACACACTGTTAACAGTTATTTGATTTAGATTTTTCATGACAACCAAATATAAGCTGGATATACTGTTCTCCCCAAGGATATCTAATTTACTTAATAGCAGATTATTATTATTTAAATTATTACTTAATCTTAAACTAGCCTAATGACTCTTTTTTTGAGCAGATTGTCTTGTTAATTGTATGATTTGTCTTACCAGACTTTACAAGACTGCATGAGACACTACAGCAGCATTGCTGAGACAGGGTTACTATGGGTAAGTCAAAGTTCATTCACAAATTTCAGAATTCAGAACAAACAAAACTCTTTTTGCCTGGTTTGGCAGAAAATTTGTAATGATTTGTTGTCATTAATTTCGATTGTCAGAGTAACACACGGGACAGACATGGGTATGGACAGCTGGTTTCTCTACATTCCAAACTCCTCTGCACCAAGATAGAGTTTCACACTAAGGTAGATTTCAATACATTTCTTGTGCCCATAATAGGGAAGTTCTAAGCGGCCATGCATTATTATTTTTTTCCTTCTTGTTTTCTCGTGATCTTGACATAACAAAAGTTGTTTTCTCGTTATCACGACTTATTTTTCTCGTGATCTCGACATAACAAAAGTTGTTTTCTTGTTATCACGACTTATTTTTCTTGTGATCTCGACATAACAAAAGTTGTTTTCTCATTATCACAACTTATTTTTTCTCGTCCAGGATGCGAACGTAACCCATTTTTCTTATATCGGTTTTCTATAGGTAAAACGCTTAACGCGTTTAATGCATTGCGTTCTTGTTATGGGCTAATTTGCTTGTTTTTTTTTTTATTATTTGAATGTTTTATTAATGATGTGTTTACTGAGTTTGGTCCTTTAAAAACACTGCCTTTTAAGCCACGTTAAGTGTTGTCCGTACGGTAGCCTATTCTATGAGAGGAAAGCACTCAACGCGTAATTAAACACATTGTGTTCTTATTATGGGCTCATCTTGTGTGTACATAATGAATTACTAATAATGTGTATACTTAGTTTGGTCTTTTAAAAACACTCTCAATATATGCACTCAAGATAGACTAGACTACTTACCCTTCAATGACCTGTCAATAGTCCCATCCCACTGCACCGCAACCCAGTTCTGATGGGGCTTTACAGTAGCCCTCCTTCACATCAAATAAATGTCACTCCCTGATATTTTGTGATGTAAATGTAATATTAAAACATTTATTTCATATTATTATATACAATCCCTTATGAAAATTAACAATGGTATTACTATAGTAAATGTAGGCTATAGTAGGCTAACCGTGGTTTTCATTACCAGTTGTAGCCTATAACCCCAGTTTTACTACAAATACCATGATTAAACTATGGTTAGTGTAACAAAACATGTTTAATTTGTTTTTACCATGGTTTACCTATAATAAAATCTTTTTTTTTTTTGGTTGTAACCACGGTTAATTTTCGTAAGGGATATTTTCATGTTATTTTATATCTTTTTATTTTACGGTGTGTATTTGTGAAAATGATTAGGCTATACGTTTAGCACACACCACATAATGCTGTGCATTTCAAGGCACTTCAGTAGGCCTTTAATGTTACCTATGTTTTGTCAATGTTAAAATTATTTTTAATATATAAATAAAAAAGTATGACAGGCTTTTACTCTAGTCTTTATCACTTTATTAAGATTAAGCAAAACAAAACGACAAACGTTTACTTTCACAAGCCATCACAAATAGGCTTGTAGTAAGCTGTCTCTTGCCTGGAGACTCAATCAGGTAACAAAAAGTATCGGGAAACGACACCTCTGGCCATTCCGTTGAGTCGTTTGTCCAGTCACAGATACCGTACAGACAGTCCGACCCAATATGGCTCAGTTTTTTGACGTATCGTGCTCTGTCGAGCAGCAGAAATGATTTTATGTACACCATTCTGGGTCAACACCATGCTTTTCCAATGAGGGGGAAAGGTTCGTTTTCCCCCACGCTGACTCCGCCCACACAGCTATGACATGACACCGACAAAGTCTATTGTTAAGCATTAATAATTAATTAAGTTTGTTTTGTTCCACATTTCTTTTTTTTACAAAAGTTATTATAACAGTTTACCTCTTTGTTACTGTTAGAGTACATTTATTTGTTTTTCTTAAGTTTCTTTATTACCTTTAATTACCAAATGGTTTAGTCCAAGTAGGAGGGGCTTTGTTTTTTTAAGATGGCCTCTCAGATTAGTTTTTTTTGTGTTTTTGAATTTTCATTGTAAATATATTTGACACACTAGAGGGAAACCTTCATTCGAAACTTTTTTTTTTTAAGGAACGCGTGAAGGTCCACCCTTAAGCAGATCATACAAAAAAAAAGAAAAAAAAAAAGAAGTATGCATGAGATCATACAAATTCATATGAATCAGCCACTAATTCACCAAAATGTAAAACAGTTATGAATTGCCATGAGAGTGTGTTGGGCTCTCCTGTCTAAGCTGATGTGTACATTTGGATACTTTTGTTGCAATAAAACAAAAAAAACTTTTGTTTATTTGATCAAAAAAATATATATATATATGATTTAATGTTTAATGTTGTATATACAGTGGGGCAAAAAAGTATTTAGTCAGCCACCAATTGTGCAAGTTCTCCCACATAAAAAGATGAGAGAGGCCTGTAATTTTCATCATAGGTATACCTCAACTATGAGAGACAAAATGAGAAAAAAAAATCCAGAAAATCACATTGTAGGATTTTTAAAGAATTTATTTGCAAATTATGGTGGAAAATAAGTATTTGGTCAATAACAAAATTTCATCTCAATACTTTGTTATATACCCTTTGTTGGCAATGACAGAGGTCAAACATTTTCTGTAAGTCTTCACAAGGTTTTCACACACTGTTGCTGGTATTTTGGCCCATTCCTCCATGCAGATCTCCTCTAGAGCAGTAATGTTTTGGGGCTGTTGCTGGGCAACACGGACTCAAAAGATTTTCGATGGGGTTGAGATCTGAAGACTGGCTAGGCCACTCCAGGATCTTGAAATGCTTCTTACGAAGCCACTCCTTCGTTGCCCGGGTGGTGTGTTTGGGATCATTGTCATGCTGAAAGACCCAGCCACGTTTCATCTTCAATGCCCTTGCTGATGGAAGGAGGTTTTCACTCAAAATCTCACGATACATGGCCCCATTCATTCTTTCGTTTACACGGATCAGTCGTCCTGGTCCCTTTGCAGAAAAACAGCCCCAAAGCATGATGTTTCCACCCCCATGCTTCACAGTAGGTATGGTGTTCTTTGGATGCAACTCAGCATTCTTTCTCCTCCAAACACGACAAGTTGAGTTTTTACCAAAAAGTTCTATTTTGGTTTCATCTGACCATATGACATTCTCCCAATCCTCTTCTGGATCATCCAAATGCTCTCTAGCAAACTTCAGACGGGCCCGGACATGTACTGGCTTAAGCAGGGGGACACGTCTGGCACTGCAGGATTTGAGGCCTTTGTTACTTTGGTCCCAGCTCTCTGCAGGTCATTCACTATGTCCCCACGTGTGGTTCTGGGATTTTTGCTCACAGTTCTTGTGATCATTTTGACCCCACGGGGTGAGATCTTGCGTGGAGTCCCAGATCGATAGAGATTATCAGTGGTCTTGTATGTCTTCCATTTTCTAATAATTGCTCCCACAGTTGATTTCTTCACACCAAGCTGCTTACCTATTGCAGATTCAGTCTTCCCAGCCTGGTGCAGGTCTACAATTTTGTTTCTGGTGTTCTTTGACAGCTCTTTGGTCTTGGCCTTGGCCATGGTGGAGTTTGGAGTTGGACTGTTTGAGGTTGTGGACAGGTGTCTTTTATACTGATAACAAGTTCAAACAGATGACATTAATACAGGTAACGAGTGGAGGACAGAGGAGCCTCTTAAAGAAGAAGTTACAGGTCTGTGAGAGCCAGAAATCTTGTTTGTTTGTAGGTGACCAAATACTTATTTTACCGAGGAATTTACCAATTAATTCTTTAAAAATTCTACAATGTGATTTTCTGGATTTTTTATTCTCATTTTGTCTCTCATAGTTGAGGTATACCTATGATGAAAATTACAGGCCTCTCTCATCTTTTTAAGTGGGAGAACTTGCACAATTGGTGGCTGACTAAATACTTTTTTGCCCCACTGTATATAAAGTGACCAAAACCATGCACGTGCACCCTCAGATTTTTGAGCCAAGTGGATTTTGAATGCAGGCGAATATTTTTTTGTTTCATACAAGCACACCGGTGTGATTAGAATGTGCAGTGCGGCACAGCATCAGCTACTAAATTCAAATCTGCGTTCGCTGGCTGGCGCTGAGACAGAGACAGAAGTGTTTTTACAGCGCTGCACATTGTAACAATCACACACAATTCTGTTGAGCGTATGAATGCAATGAGCAATCAGAGGCATTCATATGAGTCATCGCTGAAACGCCGGTGTTTTGTTCACTCGCTGGCTAAATGAATTCTGCTCTCTGACAAATTCTCTCATCAGAAACAACAAAGTGCAGATGTGCGTACGATGTAAGTAGGATATTCATTTCAGTGTAAACGGCTTCAGTGGTTATAATGAGAGTTTGAGAGTGCTTGAAAATGTTCTTTGATGTAAATGTTCTTTGCTTTATTTTCTGTACAATGAAAGTGTTATAATTATTAAATTACAAAAATTTTTATCAAATTCACATTAAATATCAAGTCAGTCGTATTAAAAATATTTTATGGCATAACACCCATATCTGGTATTTAAGTAAAAAGTTGGGTTTTTATTAGTGCTGTCAATCGATTAAAAAATGTAATCGCATTAATCACAGTCATGGACTGTGATTAATCATGATTAATCACAATTTTAAAATACTAGGATTTACCTGTAAATGGTGTTGAAAAAGAAATGCATGACAAACTAGTTTAAGGAAGCAGAATCTTTCACACTTCCGCCAGGTATGAGACATAATCCTTATTATTCTTTTATTGTTATTCTTTTGTTTTTATTCTGTCATTATCAGCCTTTTAACTGGCAATAAAACGTTTACCAAGCCACATCGCTTCAATCCCATTATACATTTACCCAACTATTATCAAAAGTATTTCTAAATAAATACAGCAAAACATTTCTTGCGACCTTACGTGAAGTGTTATGACAAAATGCATTATAAAGAAGAATTGGACCTGTTCTGCAGGTGCATTAGAGCTAACATTAGCATCATGCTACATAAGACAATTTATGAGATTAATAGTGCACTTTTACTCAGAACTCACTTGAAACCACCATCGAGTGTTTGTAATAATTTCCTTTTGCGATCACATGTGGAATTTGGTCGTTTACTGTTGTTAAAATATGCTATTTGTAGCCTTTTACAGGTGCATCTCAATAAATTAGAATGTCGTGGAAAAGTTCATTTATTTCAGTAATTCAACTTAAATTGTGAAACTTGTGTATTAAATAAATTCAGTGCACACAGACTGAAGTAGTTTAAGTCTTTGGTTCTTTTAATTGTGATGATTTTGGCTCACATTTAACAAAAACCCACCAATTCACTATCTCAACAAATTAGAATACTTCATAAGACCAATAAAAAAATTAAAATTAGTGAATTGTCGGCCTTCTGGAAAGTATGTTCATTTACTGTATATGTACTCAATACTTGGTAGGGGCTCCTTTTGCTTTAATTACTGCCTCAATTCGGCGTGACGTGGAGGTGATCAGTTTGTGGCACTGCTGAGGTGGTATGGAAGCCCAGCTTTCTTTGACAGTGGCCTTCAGCTCATCTGCATTTTTTGGTCTCTTGTTTCTCATTTTCCTCTTGACAATACCCCATAGATTCTCTATAGGGTTCAGGTCTGGTGAGTTTGCTGGCCAGTCAAGCACACCAACACCATGGTCATTTAACCAACTTTTGGTGCTTTTGGCGGTGTGGGCAGGTGCCAAATCCTGCTGGAAAATGAAATCAGGATCTTTAAAAAGCTGGTCAGCAGAAGGAAGCATGAAGTGCTCCAAAATTTCTTGGTAAACGGGTGCAGTGATTTTGGTTTTCAAAAAACACAATGGACCAACACCAGCAGATGACACTGAACCCCAAATCATCACAGACTGTGGAAACTTAACACTGGACTTCAAGCAACTTGTGCTATGAGCTTCTCCACCCTTCCTCCAGACTCTAGGACCTTGGTTTCCAAATAAAATACAAAACTTGCTCTCATCTGAAAAGAGGACTTTGGACCAGTTCTTCTTCTCCTTAGCCCAGGTAAGATGCCTCTGACGTTGTCTGTGGTTCAGGAGTGGCTTAACAAGAGGAATACGACAACTGTAGCCAAATTCCTTGAGACTTCTGTGTGTGGTGGCTCTTGATGCCTTGACCCCAGCCTCAGACCATTCCTTGTGAAGTTCACCCAAATTCTTGAATCGATGTTGCTTGACAATCCTCATAAGGCTACAGTTCTCTAGGTTGGTTGTGCATCTTTTTTCTTCCACACTTTTTCCTTCCACTCAACTTTCTGTTAACATGCTTGGATACAGCACTCTGTGAACAGCCAGCTTCTTTGACAATGGATATTTGTGGTTTACCCTCCTTGTGAAGAGTGTCAATGATTGTCTTCTGGACAACTGTCAGATCAGCAGTCTTCCATGATTGTGTAGCCTAGTGAACCAAACTGAGAGACCATTTTGAAGGTTCAGGAAACCTTTGCAGGTGTTTTGAGTTGATTAGCTGATTGACATGTCACCATATTCTAATTTGTTGAGATAGTGAATTGGTGGGTTTTTGTTAAATGTGAGCCAAAATCATCACAATTAAAAGAACCAAAGACTTAAACTACTTCAGTCTGTGTGCACTGAATTTATTTAATACACGAGTTTCACAATTTGAGTTGAATTACTGAAATAAATGAACTTTTCCACGACATTCTAATTTATTGAGATGCACCTGTATATCACTGCACAAAGTAGCATTTCAGTTGTACACATTGAAATCCAGAAAATCACATACAGACCATATCTATCGTAATCGTGTGTTTATTATCTAATATAATCTATAGTGGCTGTTGTCATGTTTATTTCTGCTGTGTAAAAGCCTTAACATGTATGCTCTGGCTAAAACTCACGTTGTTTGTGATGTTGCAACTGCCTCTCCGTTACATTCCAAGTATAATACACTTTAGTAAAAGGATATATTTTCATTTTTATTTGTCTATATACACTTTGGGCGGCTGCGGTACATTATAAAAGTAGCCCAAAAAACCACAACACACGACTCTGCCTGCGACTGTATTTTCAAAATAGCCCACTTGTGCCGCTACCCTGGCAACACTGGTTCGCTGTACCCTCATCACACAATGATAGATAACCTTTCGCGCTGCGATGACGGCAAGAAGTTGGGGTCAAACCTTATCAAACGATTAATTTGCATAAAAAAAATATTAACGTGTTAAAATTTTGGGATTAATCGCATGCGTTAACGTTGACACCCCTAGTTTTTTATGCATAGTTAATAGATTACACTATTAGGCTACTGTGCCCATCGCCCATTCTAGATCAACAAACATAAAACTAACTTTTATAATCTATAAAAGTGCAAAATGCATTTACTTACACATATTTGAGAATCAAGATTTCATGATACAGTCAACACGTTTGGGAATATTTTGAATAAAAAGAAGAAAATAAAACAAGCCAATATCAGTTATACAGTGCTATCGTGGCTGCTGTGTGTCACGCATGATGGCCCAAACTGTTTTATTGTGGTTTGTCATCAGACCATTAACTGTTTCATCACTAATTTCAATGCAGTATCTTCATATAATGCTCTGCTTGATTTTGATTTGTATAGTCCAAGTTCCGGTTTTTCTTCCGAGTGTTGCGCTGCATTCAACTTAACCTAGATGCAGGTGACACAAGGCAACACCACTGTTGGTTGTTGTGAGTTGGTTTGGTAGGTCTGAGCTGTTAAGCTACAAACACATTGCCAATAACAATCAGAAGTCTTAGGCAACAAACATATTGATGATAAGACCAGAAAACCTTGAGGCCTGCATAAAATCCTGTTTCTTTATTAATGCAAAGTGCTATTTTTTTAATAGATTTGCTTCCCCTTTGAAATGGCATTCCTTCTCTGATGACGGCAGTTGACTGCTCAGGCTTTAATGGTATAATATATAAGAATTTTGCATTAAAATCCCCCCCCCCCCCAAAAAAAAACAAAAAACAACACCTTTTGTACTTATATTAAATGTTTCCAACACTATTTAAATGAAGAGAAATCTACAGTTTTCACCAGTAAAATCGGTTGCCTTGGAATTATAAGGTTCTGCATTCTGAATGGTTTTGAGATATTGAGCTTCAAAGTTTTTGCATTCCATATAGCAAAAATGATATGGGGAACAAGTCTCTTTCCTAAGCCCCTTTCGCACCGCTTTAGTTCCAGAACTAAAAGTACAGTACTAAAGTACTGGGACGATTTTGCGTGAACTATTCCCGGTACCATTTAAAGGGTTGCATTCGCACCGACAGTGCGTACTAAGAAGTGACGTAAGCCGGTCGACAGCGACGTCATTTGTGCGCGGCGTTCAACAACGAAAACAAAGAAGAACAACGTTAACAACAGGAGGATGGAGGACGCTGTGATCGGAGCTGTGTTTTTGTTGTGTCTTGCGGGGTTCACAATAATGGACATGGAATGTCGACGTATTGAAAGATCAGAAAGGAGTTCAAAAGTGCCTGCACTTCAGAGTCCGTCCATCTATCGCTGTTCTCCATTCTTGCGAAATATAAGTTGATGCGATTTTTACACAGTATGTGTTTACACGCCGTTTCAAATCATGGTGGGTGAGGGCGTTTTCGTACGCGTTTAGCCAATCAGCGTACACATACGTCCTATGGAACTGTTTTAGACCCTACTCTGAAGTAGGAGCTAATTAGTTCCTCCAAACGGAGTTCCGGGAACTAAAACAGTTCCTAGTTCCCGCGGTGCGAACACGCTAAAAAGTGGGTAGTTCCACAATTAGTTCGGGTACTATGAAAAGGTTCCTGCGGTGCGAAAGGGCCTCTACATGAAAATGACAGAGACCCTAAATGTATTCTAAATGTATAATATCAAAATCCTCTCAAATTTTTAAATGCGGATTTTTGGAACAGGTCAAATGCAGATAGAACCTTCTAATTCTAAAAAGTCATTTTCCGCTTGGAATTATAAGGTTGCCTTGCAAAACATTAATTGAAGCAACAATATTCAAGAAATGCAAATAGTTTTTTTATAATTTGTTTTAAAACATAAAACTAGTGTTGTAACAATGTGTCAACATGTATGAGAAAGGTAAATTTAATGCTTGCTTTTATCACATTTATTCCATATTTTTGGACAAATAATTTTTTTCTAAGGTTAAGTTAGGCACAAAGGGCAATACTAAATATTTTGTTCAGTGTTAATGTTAATTTTAGCTAGGATTATAGTGGGTAATTAAACACATTATTGAGGGAACAGTTAAGGCACATACTCTAATCCATCTGTCTGACCAGGACTTTATTCCACAAAAAGCAGGACAGGGAAAATGGCTTTCTGTTTAGATCAGTATGGCTGAGATAACATGCTGACGTTTACTGTTGTAATTAAGACCCCATCATTTAAATTGTTTACTCTTTGATATTTAAGGCTTAATGTTATCAAATTTAAGACATTTTAAGACTTTAAACTGCATGAATATTTCGCCAATCATTACATATTCGGGTCTTTAGCGACCCAGACTTATATCCAGCACGGATGGATCTGTAATTGCTGCAATAGCAAACTCTCCTGATATTTTAAGAACATAAAATAAAATAAAAAAAATAATAATTAAATTAGCATACTTTCTTACCTTTTGAAACTTACAAGGGTTTGATTTGGGCAGATGATTTTACCATCACTGCCATCGTCAGAGCGCATTTCCCCAGTATACATTCAGCATCTGGCTCATATTCACAATCTCAATATATTCTCAAAACTATCATTTTCAGCATCTTCAAAAACAACATTTTGATCGCTATTCACCTCATTCACCATCAAACGACAGTGACTCTTATATTGCATTATGTACAGTAATTGCTCTGCAGTAAAACCATTGAAGCCAGTTCAATTTTTGCAGATGATTATTTGTTTTATGCATTCGCTAATTATGAGTGAAAAATCACGTCATTATTATGTTTTAAACAGTGCCACTTTGTGGAATAAAGGTGAATTGCACTTATTGATTATGCAGACACGTAATTATTGTTGTTTAATATTTAATCTTTCCTGTTGTTACGGAGCAGTCCGGCGACATGACAAAGAACGTTGATCCTGATTGGTCCTCTTGTGTGCATTCGAAGTGCTGATTGGCGGATTCACAGATATAACCTTATAGAACCAAGTTAGAGTTCGACTTTGTAGATAGAACCTTTTTGTTTTCTAAATAAAAAGTCCTAACATGTACAAAACTTAAAAAAAAAACATCACATAATGTAAATAAGTTGTCACAGAATAAGAATATGTGAATAACTCAATTTTGACAAAAATGTTAGATAGAACCTTATAATTCCAAGGCGACGAATTATCCGCGTCATTGCGTCACCTGTCATTGGCGGCATATCCTCCTTCAGCTGTTGGGTTTACAGTGCGCTGCCATGAACATGATTTGTGCCTGCATCCCATTGGATTTATTTCCACCAGCTATGGAGATGAAGATGATCTCAAATGATTCCACAAAGCATTATCAAGCTATGCCATTCCTAGTGTTTTGAATAAGCAACCTCTAGCTGCATAACCTACATTCTGTACATACAACCTTGTTTAAACAACAACCAGATAAGCCTTCAAAACAAACATGTTGCTGATAAGCTTAGCACAGAATTTGGCAATAATAACCACATAAGCCTATAGCAACATGCATGTTATTGCCTTAAGCAACAAGCATGGTACCAGTAACAACTAGATAGCAAGTTGCAGATACCCAGATAGGCTTAAGCACAGTATGCTCTCAATGATAACCAGACAAACCTAAAGCAACAAGCATGTTTCCAGTGACAAGTAACAAGCATGTTGCTGATACCAAGATACAAGCATGTTGCTGATACTGATTGCGACATTACTGGTGGATCCAAAATAGTCAGACTCAGCACGGCATCATCTTTTACTTTCAGTCTTCCTGAAGACCCTGCATCATACTGTCTTGTTTAAAAATGAATCTGTTTTAAAGTAAAACAAACAAACAAAGAGTGTTTCTCTGGCGTGATCTGGAGCTTTTTCATAATTTTACCCAGTGTTTACACCGGATGCGAGTGGTGCAACACGACTATAGACAACAAAACCCCATTATAGTCAGTGATTCTGTCTACACTGGATGTGACATGGATTGACACAACAAAGTAAACAGTAAACTGATGGCCCCTTCTATTTCTGACATACTCCAAGCATTCATGCTGCTTCTGACCTGAAAGGGAAATGGATTCACGACATGACACAACAGCGCTCGCGTCCGATATGGGTATGGTGTTAGGATCACAAGGAAGGCAATTCAAAGACTATTTTTCACAACTTGTCTTACACTACACAGTGTCTTGGAATCTTGTAATGACATCTGTATGGTTCTGTTGATATTCTGAATATTCCTCTCTAGTAAACCACTGAACTGTCTGGACTTCTTGTCCGATTCAAAATGAGATCGAAATGAGAGTAATATGATTATATTAATTCTTAACAATGTCACACTTTTTTTTTTTTTTTCTCAAAACAATTGCATAACACAGTTGTATTCTGATTATTATTATCTAGGTCTATTACAGACTAAACCATTTGCATGACATTTTTAGAAGACAAATTATTGCTTTAATTCAACTGAAAAAAATGGTTCATTTGAAAGGGGTATTCACATATGATCATGGCCATATGGTGAATGATATTGTATGGTATTAAACGATTTTGTGAAATTTGTTGATGATGGTTGATATGCCAGGGAAGAGTATCTTGATATAGGCCAAATGCAAAGCTCATGTGAATAAAAATACGTATTTTTAAGTACATAAAATAAAAAATATGCATTTTGGATTCTAGTGTGTAATCATGAGGATAGTCTCATTTATTTGAATTCAAAATTTCTCTGTGTTCTCTTTGCAGCATTCTGAAATCCCAGCCAGTCTAGAAGCCACAGATGAAGTCCTGGAGCGTACAGCAGGAACAGACATCAATAATGTGTATGTGAAATTCCATTTATTTTGTAATTATTTATTTTGTATTATATCTCAGCAGCAATAGATTTTTGGACTCTTTTTTTCTCATTCTCCTTCTGGACATTCATCGTGTCTTTTTGGTAGGTTTTTTTCCCCCTCACTCACATTCCGTAGTTCTGTGGTCTCCTTTCCAAAAGATTACTGGTTAGAATGAAATAAATAAAGAATCATAGAATTATTTTTATAATAAGTAAACCAACCTACTCCATGGTGGTCCTTCGAAGGCTTTGCTGGCTGCTCCATTGTGGTGGTCTCCTCCACCTGTACCATCATGGAGGTCACCTCATCTTCTTATTCATCCCTTCTGAGATCCATAATCCTCTCCTCTTTCCACTTATTCATTGTTGGGGCATGGGGTGGCTGGGTAATGTCACAAATCATATGTTCTAGGACTCTTGTTTTGATGATTATTGTATGTTCAGGACCTCACCATTATCCAAAATTCTATAATCCTTTTAGCGCTCTTTAGATTTGTTTATATATAATAATATATAATTATAAATTATATCAAGTATATTTGGACAGGCAGCTCAATTACACAACTGTAGCTCTATTTTTATTGCACCTGTAAATGTACTTAGTGTGTTATCTTACTATTGGCAGTGTATGTTCTACACAGCTAACAATAAGACATTAACTAAAATGGTTTCTTTACTTCCTGCTCCAGGTTCCAGCTCACAGTAGAAGTGTTTGATTACATGGATGCAGAGCTTCGATTAGCAGAAGCTGGTGAGTGTTCAGTTTTTATGATTTATATTTAATATGTCCACAACCCTTTTCAAAGCAATAGTTAAATATTGTAACAGTCAGTAGTGGAATACATAATTAATATGTATGAATTATAAAAAGATCATTCTATCTAATAATAATGAAAATAAGAATAATAATGATAATGATAATAATATACTGCTAGTATATTAAATTAAAATATGTCTGAAATGTTTTAGATTTTAATAATAATAAAAAAAAACATTTACATGTTACTTTGTTGCGTGAAATATTTAGTCATTAAATTAAAGACTTTTTGAATATCATTAGGCATCTTAATTTATTTATTTATTTATTTATTTTCTCTTTCCACCCTCGCCTTTGGCTTTGGCTCATCACTGAATTAGCAAATGTGGTTGTAAATGTTTCTGGCAAACCAAAATCAGCCTTATTTTTCTAAGCATATAACCGTGCAGTCATTTTTATTTTTTTCCCCCTCAAAATAATTTGTGTGATTTAGCAAATATACAAATCAGCAGGAAATCAAGTTTAAAAAAAGACATGCTAGATATTGAAGTTCCCTACTTTTAGTTTTCTGTGTGTGTGTGTGAGAGGGGGGGATAATCTTGCATTATCTGGTACTAAGTTAAATTATTCTTTATTATTTATATTTCTAGTGCTTCGCCAGCTCAATATGTCCATTGCTATCTCCACACTGACGTCAGGCCAGTGTAAACTAGCACCTCTTATCCAGGTCATCCAGGACTGCAGTCACCTCTACCACTACACCGTCAAACTGCTCTTCAAACTGCACGCCTGTAAGAGTTCTAGCTCCGTCATGGGCCTAAGATTCATTCCAGTAATAATATTAAAAACTGAATGTTGTTGAAGTTGTAAATGTCTTAATAATAATGAAGCATTGTAGACACTTTCTGGACCTGTTTGTTTACACTCTGGGATAATTAATGTTCTTGTTGATAGGTTTACCAGCAGACACACTTCAGGGACACCGTGAACGCTTCCATGAGCAGTTCCACAGGTACATTCAAGAATTTTCAAATTTGATTAAAGCAGAAATTTTATTTTGACTAGCTATTCTGCAATTACCATACAGAAGTGCTTGCAGGAAACAGAAATGCAGGGAATAGAAAACAAAATGTTACATGTGGATAAATTCATTCCTATAATTCTTGGTTGATTTAACTTTCTCTTTAAGTTCACCCCAAAAGGCTAATTTTCTGATAATTTTCTCACCCTCATGTTCCCTGCAAGAAATGTTATGTTCCCAGAATGTTCTGGTGTCAAGGACGTTGCCTAGACAGTCATGTTGTGGAGTTCTTTAAAGGGTTGGGGGACGTTATTTGACAGACCTTCAATGAACATTCAGGATGTTCTGGGAATGTTTAGGGGACCGTTATTATAGGTCCATTTGTGATCTCGTGTGGATTTTATGTTGTTGAAATATACTATTTATATAGTATATTATATTTAAGTGGGTTGTTTTTAACTTGTATGATTTTCTTTATTCTGTGGAACACCTAAGGAGAAATTCTAAAGACTGGTCACTCTTTTCTGTGTCATTACAATAAATGAGGACTAAAGATTTTCAAACCTAAAAAGGATGCAAATTGTCATAAAACTGGTCCAATATTCCAAGTATGCCAAAGCCATACAATAGCCTTGTGTAAGAAACAGACAAGAATTAAAATTATTATTCACAGAAAAGTTCATGCTCTGAAGAATATTATCAAAATTATTTCTGGTCTTTTTGAACAGAAGATTATCAGTGAATAACAATTTAAATGTATTATACAAAGAATGGTTTCAGAATATTGATATAGCGCCCTGAGCACCCCAACACACTTGTAGCCAATCAGCAATAGAGGGTATATACACTCATGATGGTGGAGGAGAGAGACTGAGCAAGTGGATGATTTCTAGAAAGGCAGATGGGTCATTACCAGGAATATAACTTGAAAAAGAAGGGTTAAGATCAGGCAAGAGTTAGGACCCACGTTAATATTGGAAAAGCTGTTAACACATTTGTTTCTGTTAACAGATGGGCTTCTCTTGTAATTTTGTCTAGCTCAATTAGTGAATGAGGATGAGTAAATAGGGTTGTTTTCTTTTTGTTTTTTTAACTGTCCCTATAAGTCCTTTTAACAAGTTATGAGAATGACTTATCTATGTGTAATACATTATAGATTATTTTTACTATTGTTACTACAAGTTTTTTTTTTTTTTTGCCTTTTTGTTTTCTGTTCTTATGCGCAATTTTTAATGATTAGTAATTATCATCTTTGAATATATATATATATATATATATATTTTTTTTTTTTGCTATGCTTATGCTGTTGTTGTAATATTAGCTATAGTAATAGGACTGATTCATCGATACTTGAGCAGTCTGATGTGCCAGCTCTTAGTCATTGCCTGTGTTGCATAGCGTGTTTGTGAGTTTGGGGGAGGAGCAATGAATGATAGGTGTGGGGTTTTTTAGGGTAGGGTTGTGTTTGTTTGAGTCTCAATTTCAAATATCAACAGTGTTTTTATTTTTTTTGAAATTGCTTACTTCACCTTTAAGTTAAAATATTGTTAGATGAAATATTGTTAGATGAAATGTATACTTGGTGGCAGATATTATTTGCGCCTCAGTTTATTATAGTACATTATAAAACTGCGACAGCGTTTTAGTGCCACTTTAAAAAATAATTAAAAATTAAGATTTCGAGATTAAAGTCATAATATTTTGAGAATAAATTAGAAATTACAAGAATGAAGTTGAAATATTACGAGAATAAAGTCGTAATATTTTGAGAATAAAACAGAAATAATGAGAATAAAATCAAAATATTTTGAAAATAAAGTTGTAGCAACTTTATTTGGACTGGACGGCTCTTTTGTGGGAAACATATGTCATTAATAACTGAGAAGATGTTAACGTATAAAGCATGTATAAAAGGGCCTATATAATTATGTTCACATCCAATCACTTTTCTCGCACCTCACTTAAGTGGAACCCACAGGTTGAAAACTCCATGTTTCGTGAACAGAGCTCGCACAAACTTTCACAAATTCAGCTCCGCTAACTTGACTAATACAAAATTCTGGCATTAAACTCTAGATGGTGCAATCTGATAGGTCTAACTCGGTCTGACTCAATGACATCGTTATTACATGGCACAGCTGATTGGTTCTCTCCTGTATTGGTAGCCAATGAGCTTGCCTCTCAGCATTTAAATATATGACTAGTGCTTGCTGTAGCAGTTGCAGCGTGCTTCAGAAACCCTCCACCTTCCCCAGCTCCACCTGTATAGATCTGCTACTGGGCAATTTATGTATGCTATGGGGGTTATTTCATGTATGTTATATGTGCAGCAACAGTATTTCTTACATGCTCACAGCAGCATGTTGTGGCTGTATTGGCAGTAGCAGCGGCGTAGCAGATCTATTCCGCCAAGGCCAAACATATTAACGCTGTCATGTACATTATCATGCCAATCCCTCCGAGAGTTGTCATGACATAACTAAATTTCACTGCCAGTGTTATCTCCTGATGAATGATATTTACTGTATATGCTCAGTTAAGATTAAGCATTAAAATGTAATACACTCGGTTTTAACTGCAATTCCATCGTATACCCTATCTATCCAATTCCATCAAACTACATTAACAAAATGTGTACTAAAAGATTTTTTAAGTAGTATTAAGCTTACCTTTTGAATGACCGTTGATGTTAGCAAGGCCTTCCGTAGAACTAAGAACTAACTCACTGGCGCAGATGACGTGCTTGCATAAAACATAACTTCAACTACGACATTCACGTAAAAGAAATACAATTTTATTTTCGTAATTTTGACTTTATTCTTAAAATATTTTTACTTTATTCTCATAATATTTTTACTTTATTCTCATAATTTAGACTTTATTCTCATAATTTAGACTTTATTTTCATAATATTTCAACTTTATTCTCATAATTTTTACTTATTATAAAATATAAAATTATAAAATATTATGACTTTAATATCGTAATCTTACATTTTTTTATTTTTTAACATGCCATTAAAACGGCATTGCATAAAACGATATGCAATAATATAAAAACATATTCAGTGTATATGATTATATTTATTAAAATCATAAATTATCTTATAAGGACCTTGCTAGTACCAGTCCTTTAAGCCCATTCCTACACTAGGGATGGGCAGATTGATACTGCAGAATCAATATATCGATACTTACAAGCTACTTACTTGGTATTGATACCTTTGAAAAATATCACAATTATGTGTTTCTGCACCACTTTTAAATGTTTTTTTTTGGCAGAAAGGAGATGTAGTTTGGTGGGGTGCTACTTTTTACCTTTAGAAAAAAAAAATCTAAATCTCAAAAAATTAGAATATCGTGAATAAGTTCTTTTTTTTGTAATTTATTTCAAAAAGTGAAACTTTCATATATTCTAGATTCATAACATGTAAAGTAAAACATTTCAAAAGTTTTTTGTTTTAATTTTGATGATTAGAGCTTACAGCTCTAGGGCTGTCGCGGTTAAGGAATTTCCCTTGCGGTAAGTTTGAGTGGCTCAATAGCGCGGTATGCGGTATTACCGCATATATATACATATATATATATATATATATATATATATATATATATATATATATAATCTGTGTGTGTATGTGTTACGATGTAAGGAGGTCATATTCAGAAACCAATCAAACTGAAACTAAATCACGTCGAAACAGGAAGTGAAGTAAACAGAAGAGAATGACAAAATAACGGTCGACATAACAAAACATAAACCTGACAATAAGATCATTAGTATATTGTTAGCCTATATACATACAGTTAGTTCTGATCCTCGAATCTGACTGACAAGATACTTTTTCTATTGATATTTCACCTGCGTGTTCTAGACGGGCCGTCAGTCAGTGCAGTTTCATTTTTATGCCACAAGGTGGCGTCAAGGAACTGTCTTTGAGTGAGTCTTTAAACCGTTCATTCAACTACACGTTCAAAAGTGCTGATTCATTCAGAGATTTGTAATGAAACACGCTGTTTAAATCATTTTAACTTTGAGCGCCACTTTTAAAGGCTCAGCTGACCAGCAGAGCATCGATGCTAAGACAGATTTCGCTTTCCTTGAACATGACAACCTGTTTTCACAAATATACATGACTCAGCCTGAAGGACAGACGCAGGTAATTGCACGCGATCAGTCGATCTATCTCTCATTCGCACGCAGTCTGTTTAGGCTTGTTAAGTGCAAATTTGCTGAGCCTCTGTGCAAATCAGCATGGTACACATTGTTATCATTACTAATATTCAGTACACATGCACGAAGTGTAAAACAAGAAGGGCGTAACCTCACGAAAAAGAAAACACTGAAATATCGCGGTTGTTGCATTCCTCTGCGGTTATGCTCGTCAATAGCGCGGTATTGCGATATTGCGGTTATCGTGACAGCCCCATACAGCTCATGAAAGTCAAAAATCCAATATCTCAAAATATTACAATATTTACATTTGAGTTTCATTAAATGACTATCCCTACAGTATAAATTCCGGGTAGCTCTTGTTCTTTGAAACCACAATAATGGGGAAGACTGCTGACTTGCCAATGGTCCAGAAGACAATCATTGACACCCTCCACAAAGAGGGTAAGTCACAGAAGGTCATTATTGAAAGGGGTGGCTGTTCACAGAGTACTGTATCAAAGCATATTAAATGCAAAGTTGACTGGAAGGAAGAAATTGGGTAGGAAAAGGTGTGCAAGTAACAGGGATGACAGCAAGCTTGAGAATACTGTCAAGCAAAGCCGATTCAAACACTTGGGAGAGCTTCACAAGGAGTGGACTGAAGCTGGAGTCAGTGCATCAAGAGTCACCAAGCTCAGACATCTTCAGGAAAAGGGCTACCAAGCCACTTCTGAAACAGAAACAACGTCAGAAGCATCTTACCTGGGCTGTGGAGAAAAAGAACTGGACTGTTGTTCAATGGTCCAAAGTCCTCTTTTCAGATAAAAGTAAATTTTGCATTTCATTTGGAAACCAAAGTCTGGAGTCTGGAGGAAGACTGGAAAGGCACAGAATCCAAGCTGCTTGAAGTCCAGTTTGAAGTTTCCGAATCAGTGATGATTTGGGGCCGTGACGTCTGCTGCTGATGCAGCCATCTACCAGGAGATTTTGGAGCACTTTATGCTTCCATCTGCTGACAAACTTTATGGAGATGCTGATTTCCTTTTCCAGCAGGACTTAAGCACCTGCCCACAGTGCCAAAACCACTTCCAAGCGGTTTGCAGACCATGATATTACTATGCTTGATTGGCCAGCCAACATGCCTGACCTGAACCCCATATGGATTCTACGGAATATTTTCAAGAGAAAGATGAGAAAAAGTCGATCCAACAATACAGACGAGCTGAAGGCTCAATAGTGCCTCGGCAGTGCCACAGGCTGGTCGCTTCCATGCCACACCTCACTGATGCTGTAATTTGTGCTAATGGAGCCCCGACCAAGTATTGAGTGCATAAATGAACATACTTTAAAAAACTTGAACGTTTCTGTTTGACAAATGCTTTTTTTGATTGATCTTAGGAAATATTATAATATTTTGAGATACTGGATTTTTGACATTCATGAGCTGTAAGCTCTAATCATCAAAATAAAAACAAAAACACCTTTACTTTACATGTAATGAATCTAGAATATATGAAAGTTTCACTTTTTGAAATAAGTTACCAAAAAAAGAACTTTTTCACGATATTCAAATTTTTTTAGATGCACCTGTACAGCAAGATTTGGTGATATATGATACATGGTATGTTAGTATTTTTATTCACATTTGTAAATTGAAAAATCACATACCATTTATAAACAGTATAGACCATTTCAAGGACGTAAACAATAACAAAGGCGTTGGAACTCTACTGTGCATGTCTGGTCCTGAAGCATTTCCGGTAGCGCCATTTTTAAATCTCAGATCTGTCAAAACAAGCACATACTATTTAAGTCTAGCAAAAACGTAATATTTAAGTTATTTAAAAAATAAATAAATAAACGGTGATTGGAATACCCTAAATATGACTGAGGCGCAAACCTACAAAGAGCATTAAAAGTAGTCTTCCGGACAGTTTAAAGCGGCTCTGACTGATGCTGCCTGTGCGTGTATGCGAGAGATGGCGGTAAATGTATCGCAGTCTGGATGCTTACAATTAACTCCATAGCAGAAAGTTTGGGATCATTTGTTCGTACAATGGATGACATCAGTCTTATGTTTGGTTAAACTGAAGCTAGACAAACGGTGTCACTTACGTGTACTTATCATGGTTTGTCGCCAAGATGTCCGGTGAGCTGATTAGTTGACATTTCACTTGCATTGCTGGGTCAGTCTGTATATCTATGCAAATATTCTTTTCCATATTTATTTGTATAGCGCTTTTCACAATACATATAGTTTCACTGCAGCTTTACAGAACATGCATGTATATTACAACTCTATATGAATGCTAATAAACTAATCACTACATGCCGTTTATTCGTTTTAAAATGTGTGCTTAGTTTGGTTAAGTTTGTTGCTGTGGAACAGTGCGAGAAAGAATTTGAATGCTCTATCAGCCATCATGTTGTCACAAATAAGATGAATGCAATTCAGTGCTGGCTACTGTGTTTTGCACACACCTTTTTATAATTTTTTTTTAAAAGATAAAAGTATAGCCTACATACAGATTAATAAATGCACACACACTAAATACAGTATATATGTGGGTATAAATGTTTTTTATGCACATTTACTGTAAACACGTGTGGGCACTATTACTATTTTTTATGTTTTTCCGAATCAGAATGAGCTTTATTGCCAGGTATGTTTACACATACGAGGAATTTGTTTTCGTGACAGAAGCTTCCACAGTGCAACAGAATGACAGTGACAGGACAAAAAACACAGATAATAAAAAGAAGAATTAAACAATAGAACAAGTAAATAAGGAATTACAATATACACATTGACAATTGCATGTACAGGTATATTATGTGCAATTGAAATGTAGACTAAGTATGTGTGTTAGATAAATAAGTGTATAAATAGTGTATGTTCCACAATTATTGTCAGGTGTTCATGAGATGGATTGTCTGAGGGAAGAAACTGTTTCTGTGCTGGCCGTTCTGGTGCTCAGAGCTCTGTAGCGTCGACCAGACGAGAAAAACAAAACAAAACAGACTTTTTGAAAGAAGTCTCCAATGCTCATCAAGCCTGCATTTAATTGATCAAAAACAGAGACAAAAAGAATCATATTTTGAAATATTATTACAATTTAAAATAACGGTTTTCTATTTTAATGTGCTTTAAAATATAATTTATTTCTGTGATCAAATCTGAATTTACAGCATAATTACTCCAGTTATCAGTGTCACATGATCCTTCAGAAATCATTCTAATATGCTTATTATCGGTGTTTGTGCTGCTTAATATTTTTTATAACCTGTGATAATTTTAGGATTCTTTGAAGAATAAAAGAACAGTATTTATTTAAAATATAAATATTTTGTAACAACATGCTACTACTGTTCAAAAGTTTGGGGTCAGTATTTTTAATTTATTTATTTTTTGAAAGAATATTAATACATGTATTCAGCAAGGATTTAAAATTGATTAAAAAAAGTGATAGTAAGGACATACTGTTAGGAAAGATTTCTATATTTTGAAAATCCCTGCCAGGATTCAATCAATCAATTCTGTATAAAGCATCACAGGTTCCAGAAAAATATTAAGCAGCACAATTTTTTCCAACACTGACAATAACCAAATATCAAATCTGCACATAAGAATGATCTCTGAAGGATCATGTGACAAGACGAGTAAAGGCTGATGAAAATTCAGCTTTGCATCACAGAAATAAATATAAAGAATATTAAAACAAAACCATTATTTTAAAATGTAATAATATTTCACAATATTACTGTTTTTGTCTGTATTTTTGATCAGATAAAATGGAGGCTTGATGAGCATAAGAGACGTCTTTTAAAAACATTAAAAATAGTAATGTGTCTAATAGTAATAAATCTAATACTAATAGTAATGTATAGTGTGACTTTGACCAATACTGCATATAAACAAAAGACATCCTCTCACTTTCAACTGTTTCCACCAAATTTATTAATATGTGATCAATATCAAAAGAAGCAGTCAGTATCTGGCCTGGCCATGAGCAGCTTTAAGTACTACATTGCATTTCATCCTCAAGTTCTCAAACACATCTGGGTGTTCATATGGTCACATGTGGTTTGGCATTGTCCTGTCTCCCTGTAGCACTCAGTGACATTACAGATGATGGCTTTCCTAAAGACAAAAGTAGAAAAACAATTATTTAATTTAATGCACAATATTTAAAAATAATGCTATTATTGTTTAATACATCAGTACATGTTGGAATTAACATTAGACAAGCTTAATAAGTGATGAATTTTTTTTTTTTACCGTTATCTTTTGTAAACTACTGCAGTTAACTGTTGCAACATTCAAGTTTACAGTATACATTTCTATAATGTGTTACGCACTGCATTTATCTGCTGACAAGATAGCTGGACAACTAATGTTAACTCATATTTAATTATAGCCCTCATAATGCTTGCAATAAAACGGAAATAAAAGCTTGGCCTTTTTCACTAAAAAAGAATCAAAATGCTAGGCGCATATGTAAACAATGATGGAAATGCAACGCTGCATCATACTTGAAGAGTTAACGTAAAGAAATACAAATAATCAAATAGGGGGAAAACAATATTTCCTTACCTGAATGGAAATGTTACCTGAGCTGCTAGTTGCTATTCTGCTTCTCGCTTCATTGCTGCAATCCAGGCGCGTTTCTCGCAAATCTAAACCATTTAATTTCCAATTATTTATAAATGAATGTTAGTTCCAGCCCAGAGGGAGCACCCAACCACTGAGCAACAAGGATCTCAATTTTAATTTTGACAATTTAAACAGCACGATTAAATAAATTATCGCAATCCTACTGTGTATCAAGCGCCTGCCGCCATTGTTTTGAATGTGCTCAAACACTAACCGGAAACATCCAAGGACCAAAGACGTCACTTTCTTAAACAGCCAAATAGCCGTTGAAATGGTCTATAGTATCTTATCGATAAAACTGTAACAAAAAGTATCGGTATCATAGAAAAAAGGCACGGTATCACACATCCCTATCCTGCAGCTACCACTTACCCAAACCATATTGAACTTGCTGATCAGTAAAGGTTTCCTTAAAGGTCCAGGAAGGGGTTTAAGCATGGCAACAATATGAGCTAAATGTGTCAAAAGTTAATGTTCCAGTCCCTCCTATCAGTGTGAGGAAACCATGGTTGTATTAAAATCTAAATTCACTATCTTTAGAGTCCACACATTTGCTTCTGTTAAAGGATAAGTTTCTTTTGTAATTTTGTCTAGCTCAATCAGTGAATGAGGATGAGTAAATTATAAGGTTTTTGTCCCTATAAGTCCCTTTAACAAGTTATGAGGGACTTATCTATGTGTTACACATTTTCCTTGATAGAGTAATAGATTATTTACTATTGTTACGACCAGGGCTTGACATTAACACCCGCCAACCCACCAAATGCGGGTGGATTTCAGCTGTGGCAGGTAACGCAGTCACTCCCACTAGTTGAATTCCAATGTTGAATTCTATATAGGCTACAGTAACAGAGCTCGACATTAATGCTCGTCTGGGACAAGTGGATGTTTTGAAGGGGAAAGTGAAAGAAGAGAATTTTACTTGCTCGTCCGGACAACTAATCTGATTAAAACATTTAATTAGGGAAGCACTGAAATTTCGGTGAGAATGATTCGGAATTTATTACATTCAGTGTAAACTGCAATTGATAATGGATAATCAACAGTAAGAACACAGTCGTGCCAGTTAACTTACGCAGCCTGTCTGTGAGAGAATCTCGTGGAGAAATTAAAACAAATGAACACAACTGCACACAGAATAAACATAAAAATGTAACTTAGTTTTTATATTTATAACATACAGCCTAGTTAAGCAAAATTACACAACCAAGAGAGTGAAGTTTTCCCTGAAAACCAAAATTGCAAATTTTACATTTTATGCAAGAGTTAAAACGAGTAGTTAATATTCATTTTAGTTCAACATTTCAATTTGAATTTATTGAAAGGATATATTATCAACATTAACTGTTTTTGCTCAGTTTGGTTAATGA
This sequence comes from Onychostoma macrolepis, assembly GCF_012432095.1. Lineage (NCBI taxonomy): Eukaryota > Metazoa > Chordata > Actinopteri > Cypriniformes > Cyprinidae > Onychostoma > Onychostoma macrolepis. The sequence goes on along the minus strand of NC_081159.1, from coordinate 31,747,419 downwards.
AAATAGTTCTGAACAAAGATCACAGCAGAACAGCATCTCTGAGCAAAACACAGCAGTGTTTCGTTACTAAATGATTCGCGTTTTTGAATCATTTAAGTCAATGATTCAGTGGTCCATTTATAAAGACAGGCACTTGCTTCATTCTTGAACAAATCAGCCATCTGAACGAATTGTTTGAAGGCATGCTTCAATGACTCATATACACATTATTTATGCAGTGTAAATACATTCGTGCTACATTTCTGCTACATTGTACTGTCTGTGTAAATGCATCTGAATGCCTCTCCAGTCACACAGTTTTTTCTGCAGTGAAAAGATCGGTTTTGTAGATACTGATTTCATTTGATTGGTAACAGCCCTATATTGTCTTATTTCATTAAGTGACATTATTAATAAAATGTAAGAATTTGATATGAAAGATGATGCAATGCATTTAATACCTTTAAATAGGCCAAAAAGACCTGGAATTCAACTTAAAAAAAAAAAAAATTGTATGTAGTATTAAGTCATATAAAGCGTAATTTCCCAACAACAAAACTGTGGCCAGTGAAAATGCTGAGTGGCTAGTAAATTTGGAAAACCACTAGCCACAGTGGCTGGTGAGCAAAAAGGTTAATGTTAAGCCTTGTTTCTTTTCTTTTTTCTTTTTCTTTTCTTATGTGCAATTTATAATGATTATTAATTATCATTATGATGTTGAATATATTTATATATTTTTTTTTTAAGCCTCAAAACATTCCTCAATAAAGCTCGAGACATGCTATACTTCAAGAGGCTCATCCAGATACCTAGATTGCCTGATGTAAGGAAATTATCTTTGATTATTATATATTTGTGGCGAGTGGGGCGGGGCCGAGAGCCGTGGGAACGGAGCGAGGCCGGTGGAGTTAATGATAATGAGCGACACCTGCGCCACTCGCCGGTCTCGAATCACGGAGGAGCTCGGAAGGATAAAGGAGGAGTGACGACAGTGGAAGACGAGAGAGGACCAGGTCTTCCACTGTCGTCACTCCTCCTTTTATCCTTCCGGAGCTCCTCCGTGGGACTCGAGACCGGCGAGTGGCGCAGGTGTCGCTCATTATCATTAACTCCACCGGCCTCACTCCGTTCCCACGGCTCTCGGCCCCGCCCCACTCGCCACAATATTGATCTTATATATTGATCTTATTAACAGATACTGCATATGGATCACACTTTACATCCAAGCATTTTTTTGATTATGTATTTTCAAAACCCTTTTTTCTGTTTAAGTCTCCACCCAACTTCCTTCGCGCCTCTGCTCTAGCAGAGCATGTTAAACCCATGGTTGTCATCCCAGATGAAGAAGAGCTTGAGGAGCAGGAAGAGGATGAACCCGAGCCTCTGGTAGATGTTAGGGAGGCGCAGCCTAGCATGGCCTCTCAGCCGCAGGTAATTGCAAGAAACCAATAAGATGTTATACATCTTCATTGTGTTGGCACATTGACATTTTTAGAGGCTGGAGCTTTCTTGAATTTCTTGGCTCTTATTTATGCAGCAACTTGTCCTGTTTTCTTTTTTAAGGGTGATATATTTGATCAAGCATTTGGACCACCAAATGATGGATTTGATGACAGGCAAGTCATATTTGATAATCGTACCATACATAATTTGTTTAATTATGAAGGTGACATTTTGTGATATTTATGGAAAGTTTATACTTTGAAGACATTCTGTATTTCTACAAGTATGTACCTGAAATTTACTCTGTACTTTCTTTGTAACACAGAGACCTCCAAATCGAACATCTGAAACGAGAAATTGAACTTCTGAAATCTGAGCTTGAGAAGATCAAAGGAGAGGTGAGACACTGGCCGTACTATTTTCAAGTACAATATTTAAGCCACAGTCTTTGAGATGAAACAGGACTCTAGACTACCACCTAGACTTTCCAGAATTACACAATTTTCATACACCAGTATCTACGTTCAAACTGGTAATGCCCTAATTAGTGCTGGTTGGATGCTGGGTTGTGTTGTAGGGTAAGTTTTGCTTGCTACACAATAATGTAAGACAGTTTGACTCAAAACATTTTTTTTTAGAAACTAAAAAGTTAAAAAGTTGTATGTGTCACAATCTTTCTGGGAAGAACGTGGAACGAGGAGACGCAGGAGAATACTTTAACAGAGACTTTAATCAAACAAAACGAAGGGATACAACCACTGGAACTCAGGGATGACATATAACACTGGATGCTGGAGACAAGGAAACACAGGGTTTAAGTAATTTAGAACTTAACGAGGAGATTACGGGACACAGATGAAACAAATGGAACTAAATGGGGACCAAACGAGAACAGGAACACTAAATATGGACATGGAGGGAGAAACTAGGTCAGGGAAGGACCAAGGGGAGCAAAACACAAAACAAGACAGGAACACAAGTCTGACAGTATGAAATTAAAAAGTAAAAGAAATTACTTATACTCTTAAAGGGTTAGTTTAAAATTACTGTTGTATTTCATAAATAAGTGCAATAATGTTACATTTTGGCCTAAACACATTTACAGTAGTATAAATACAAATGCTAAAAATAGTTTCATAACCAAAATTACTGTAATTATATTCCATTATACAAAATACATTGTTAATAATATAATAGCATTCAATATGAATATACCACATTACTGCCAAAATACCAGAGTTACAGATAGTGTTCGTACTATAGTAAAGCCATAGTACAATTTTGTAATTTGTGGATTGAAAGTCTTTTTAACTTTTTTTTTTGTTGTTTTTTTTTTACTTTTTATTTATTTATTTTGTAGCTTTTTTATGGCACGTTTATTTTTATTTTTTACTTTCCTGTTTACTTGTTGAGAATGTCAGTGCTGATTAATGTTGTTTTAAACTAGTTTAAATCACAGATACATTTTTGAGAATTCGGTACCAAATTCAAGGCTTATCACTAGAGATACTGTCTATGAGTACGTGCACCTGTAAACTCTAAATTTGCCCTACGTTGTGTGTAAATGGCCCCTGTGATATGGTTCAAATGAGTAGTTCTTTTGTTCTGCTTTTGGAGAGTTTGCTGCTTTGATATTTCTCATAGGCAACACAAATAGCAGAAAGCGAACCACTATTCCACTGCCATTGCACTAGAAAATGTAACCAGAACATTGATAAAAAAAAAATATATGCACTGCACTTATGTATGCACTAAGATCTCACCATTATGGTCTATTGTTTCACCTCTGCCCTGTGTTCAGGCTCAACGCTATATCACACAGCTCAAGTCACAGATCAACAATCTTGAGACAGAACTGGAGGAGCAGCGTGTGCAGAAGCAGCGTGCCCTGGTGGAGAATGAGCAGCTACGCATGGAGTTAGAGGCCCACCGACGCCGCAACACTGAACATGAGAGTATGCAGACCAACTTTGTTGAGGCTGAAAGTAAGTCTGGGCTGCATGTATATAGATATTCTTAATTAAACAAAAATGTGGCAGCTGATTCTAATGACTTTCTCGTATACAGAAAGAGCCCAAGCGACAGAGTTGCGTTATAATAAACTGAAGGAAAAGCATGCTGAACTTGTTGCCAATCATGCTGAACTCCTCCGAAAGGTATGACAAAGAATGCACTGGTTTAAATAAACAATATGCCTCTATATATAAAAAATGTGTTCAAATGATATAGTTGTGAATGTGTCCTTTTTCTTTTGTAGAGTGCAGACACAGTGAAGATGCTGTCAGCCACACAACAGACTCAAGAGGAAATTGAACGAACTAAGCATCAGTTATCCTTTGAGGTAGAAAGAGTCAGACAAGAATCAGACATGAAGGTAAGTGTGCACAAGTCTTTCATCCCTTGAACTGAAACAGCCCTCAAAGACTGATTGTAACATGTTATCCTGCTGCTTTAGGTTGAAGAACAGAGGTTTGATATGGATAAGCTGAGGAGGGAGCTTGAAGGGAAGAATGCAGAGATCCAGAAAGTCAAGAGTTTATTACAGACCTCTAAGAAGGTATAGTATATCTTCCATGTTAATATAACTTTAAAGATGCATTAGCTCTGTTCCAAAACCTAGTGAACTGCCTACATAAACAGCATTTTAAGGCATCACAGGTTTGTTGTACCATTAAGTACCATTAGGCCTGCTTTATATGAGACTGATCTGGTGGTGGGTGAACAGTTGAGGAATTCGACAGATGCCTCATCAGCAGATTGAGGTGCAGTTTATGAAGGTTGTCCAGCCTACAAAGTCTGGAATTGCAATCATCTCACATGACAAATAAATTGCCTGGAGGTGATGTCGGTCTTTCTAGCCTTAAGCTGTTTCCTTCCAGACGTTTGAGACTGTCATATGTAACCCTGGACCACAAAACCAGTCTTAAGTCGCACAGGTATATTTGTAGCAATAGCCAACCATAGATTGTATGGGTCAAAATTATCAATATTTTTTTAATGCCAAAAATCATTAGGATATTAAGTAAAGATCATGTTCCATGAAGATATTTTGTAAATTTCCTATCGTTAATATATCAAAACGTAATTTTTGGTTATTAATATGTATTGTTAAGAACTTCGTTTGGACAACTTTAAAGGCGATTTTCTAAATATTTTATTTATTTTTTGGCACCCTCAGATTTCAGATTTTTTTTTCTTTCTCGGATTTTTCTTGCATCTCAGCCAAATATTGTCCTATCCTAACAAACCATACATCAATGGAAAGCTTTTTTATTCAGCTTTTAGATTATGTATACATCTCAATTTAAAAAAAAAAGACCCTTAAGACTGGTTTTGTGGTCCAGGGTCACATACTGTATGGTCATAAGGACGAACAACATGTTGGTAGTCTCTTACATAAGTCGTCAGAGTGCAATAAATTTTTACCCCATATGGAAGTTAGCACAGAGTATTCTTCTCTGGGCTCAGAACAAAGTCTGAGGGAAAACTACAAATCTGGGAGAAAATCCCAAGGTACAGGTTGAGGCCAGAGAATGGAGGTTACATTTACATTTAGTCATTTAGCAGATGCTTTTATCCAAAGCGACTTACAAATGAGGACAATGGAAGCAATCAAAATCAACAAAAGAGCAATGATATGGAATTCAAGTCGAGTCTCAGTTACCTTAATGTAGTACACGTAGCAAGGTTTTTTTTTTTTTTATATATATAAAGTACGGTGTCCGGGAGGGGCCGTCTTCGGTTCACTTAGTTTTGTCGTGGCCATGGGAACATAAGAAGTCTTTTAATGCCTAAACAAACCTACGTGACTGTTACGTCTCCCTAATTATTTGGCGTCTAGGGATTTTAGGAGGTAACACAAAACAATCAATAAATAAAATATATTAAGCGAAGACACTTTTCCCTGCTATGGAGGTGCGGTGTGTGCAATTAGGAAACAGGCAGAGGCAAAAACGGAGTTAGCATTCTGCATTTAGTTGAAGAATCCATTCAATATTACAGAGTTCCCAATAATGATAATAATATAAACCAATAACCCAACATACCTTCAAAACCAACAAATATCTATTTACAAATAATGAATTAAAGACAACAAAAGTGAGGGACAAGAGCGATGCTAAAGAAAAGAAAATAATAAAACAATCACTCTAACTAGCAGCGATCAAAACTAAGCTAAACCATAAGAATTAAAAGAAAGTAACATCTTCAGCGTAGAACGCCACTAACTACGCTGACTCACAAACATAAATACAAAATTTGGCATCCGCTCATAAACTAGTGTGTTTAGACAACTTTACCCTGCGTGCAATAAGATGTAAGTCACGTGACATGCTGAGCTGGTCCCATCACTATGTGTCGAAGCAGGACGTAGATAAACTCGGAAAACACCGAGAGTCGAGTCACAGCGTAAACGCAGTTAAATAACCAATGAACAGTAAAGTTTCACAAAAGAAAACTCAAACACACAATAACTCAAATTCAGAAAACAACAACAAAACAGGGAGCAAGCACACAAAAGTAAACTTAGGAGAGCAAACAAATGAAAAGCAAACACCCCTCCCGTACTCCCTTCACATCCGGGTCTTTATATGCGCCCACTGACGTCTGATTGGTCCTCAAAGAGTGACGTAGAATTGATGACTGACGGAAGCATGGTCCAATCACAGGTCCTATGAGGTAAGAGGGAAACGAGAGAAAGACAAAGGAGAAAACACCCCTCCCAGAACAATACAGGACGTAACAGTGACCATAGCAACCCGGGATTATCAAAGATGGATCAAACATTTTTATTAACATTAAACATTTCATTTAATATTTGTATATTATTATTAGGTTATATTAACTTGTTAGGGCTATATTTTTATATTTATTTCATATAAATATAATATTTTATTCTTTCCCCTTTCAATTCGTGTATCGCCATAATTACCTAATTAATGTTATGTATAATTATGCTAATTACTACCATATATTTTGCAAATACTGTAAACGCCTGACAATTATGCCAATACTTTATGATTGTAGGCTATTTATGCCAGTGCGTGATTATAAATGAGCGTGTTGTGTTCAACCTTTAAACTGCATTTCCAATAGGCTAGAAATTCCAGTCAACATAATCAAAGCTTTATGTCGAGCATTTATAGTAGGCTTATTTACAAAACTAGTCAGAGCGTTATGTAAAGAGATCAAAATGAAGGGAAAAAACTTCAATAATATAAAAATATAATAGGCTAATAATAGTAATGATGATGATAATAATAGCTAATAATAATATACAAATATTACGGAAAAAGACGATCAGTTAATGGACACACACAGCTAGCAAGACTGGGATGGATAAAAATGTTTTCATGCAGGTCTATTTTATTTTATGTACTTTATGTAACATTTAGCCTATTCATGATAAACTTAATTCGAATGCTGTTTACATCGCGTGCAATTGCCTACAGTCCGGTAGCCAGAGCTGGGTAGTAACTGATTACATGTAATCTGGATTATGTAATCAGAATCCAAAAATTAAGTACTTGTAATTAGAGTAAGTTACATTTTAAAATACTCGTAATCAGACTGCAGTTACTTTTTTATGGATTACATGATTACATATTATTCACACAATAGCAATAAATTATTCATATTTAATTGATTCTCCCTAATTTCTCTTTTTCATCTTTTAAATTTTCCTTTCTAAAATAGTCCAGTTTTGTGGACATTCACACAAAAATCAGTCATTAGTCAGGTGGTGACAGCATTGGACCACTGGATTTACAAAAATCATTTCAGGTTTAAGAAGTGTTTCAACATTGCATCAACTACTGATTAATACATTCATTTTTGTTTGAATTATTACTCTTGAAAGTTTTTTTAACCATGTATTATTAATTATAACTAATTAAAATGCACATCTTCATGTTATTTCATTAGTTACATGTAATGAAGGCATTCCAAAACTTTTTGTCATCTAAACCTTATTCACCGAATATATTTGCTTTAAGTACCCCTGAGATTTTAAAATAAATATTTCAATAATTAAGTATCACATTTGCATGTTCACGGTTTCTTTGATGTTGATTAATGATAACATGGCATGCAGGTAAATAAAATGTTTTAGTAAGTGTTTTATTTAAAACAAAGACTATAGAAATACAAATTTCGCTCCTATACTTATGAATGGGAGAAACTGCAACGTGCAATATGGAGGAATAGTCCCACCTTCTAAATGAAAGAGCCAAATTTCCCATAGAAACCTGACTAGACCAGCCAATTGCGCAGTATAAGCTGGTCTAGCCTGAAAAATAAGCTTTTTAAATGCTATTTGAGCACCAGAAACAACATTCATGAGGCAATTAATTTCAGATTTTTGTTGCTGATTTGACATATGTAATTTAATTGTGAGTTCAGTGAGCAGTTTTTGAGATTTCAAGATTCCCCCATTCATTTAGATAGGTCTTGTACGAGCTGTCTGGAGGCGTTGCAAATATGGCCACCGAGTGAAGAGACTTTCCTCGAAAGGGAGTTTGTTTTAAAATGATTTATTTTTATTTTTTATGATGTAATTAATTGCCAGCTTTTCATTAAACTCACAACCCCCCTGCAGTTCCTTTACGAACCCTAGTTTGGGAAACCTTGATGTAATATAATGTTTAATGCACTTCATGTTGTAAATTACAATGGATGGAACAAGTTTTCTTACTCTTTGCAATTTTTACATCATTACGGTACAAGATAATGCTATTTAAATCAATGTGATAAATGAGTTAAATCAGTAGTAATCTAAAAGTAATCTGATTATATTACCTAAAATGTGTAATGTAACTGATTACGTTACTGACTACAATTTTTGTCATGTAATCTGTAATCAGTAACGGATTACAATTCGTAAGCAATCTACCCAGCTCTGCCGGTAGCCTATGGTCAATATAATAATTTAATCATGTAATAATTTCTATAATAATTAATATAATAATTTCTTAATTCAAAATAAAATATTAATGAATCCCTGATAATCCCGGCTATGGTTTGTTTACACATTAAACTCGTGGCCTCAAAATATGTCGTTCCCACAAATTAATATCTCGTGGCCACGACAAAACTAAGTGAACCGAAGATGGCCCCTCCCGGGCACCGTAAAAAAGGAAACAGATAGAATAGAAAAAGAATAAGCAAGCTAGTGTTAGTTCTTTTTTTGCTTTTTGTTAATTGCATAATAAATAAAAAGAATACAAAAAGAATAAAAAGAATAGAGAAGCTAGTGTTAGTTTTTATTTTTTATTTTTTATTCTTTTTAAGAAAAACAAGCAATTAGTAAATGAATAGAGTGCAAGCCTAAAAGGGGCAAGTTTTTTTTTTTTTTTAAGAATAAAATTAGAATAGAGAGCGCTGGAGTTAGAGGGTCAAATAAAGATGGAAGAGATGTGTTTAGCCAATTCTTGAAGATTAATTCAAATTGAGTTGGGCAGGTCATTCCACCAGGATGGAACATTTAATGTAAAAAGGTTTACTTCCTCAGACCACTGATCCAATGTGGTAATGTTGCTGTGCAAAAGGCAACTAACAGCTACTAAGTCGTGGTGCATTTATTTATGGTTTTTGTTTTAATGTGAGTTTTCAGTGATTTTGTGATGCATAAATTTATGCCATGTGATATCACACAGAAAATGTAAAAGTCAACGTAAAATGGATATTTTGATTTTATGCTTGCATGAATCACCCCAGGAACACTCACTCAATCACTGAAACCGTGGGTTACAAAATCACTGAAATAGGAGTGTCACAAGACCCTTCTATAAGAAAGAAATAGAGCTTGTAAAGAGGGCTGTATAGTCGAGTATCATAGATTAAGAAGTAAAATGAAATGGCAAAGTAAGAGGGCCAAATCAGTTTTATTACTTAGGCTTATTACTGTTTAAATAAAACGGTAAACAGCCAAAGGACATAACTTACACTGAACACAATTATAAACGCAACACTTTTGTTTTTGCCCCTATTTTTCATGAGCTGAACTCAAAGATCTAAGACCTATTTCGCTGTCTAAATCTGTGTTAGTGAGCACTTCTCCTTTGCCGAGAATCCATCCACCTCACAGGTGTGGCATATCAAGATGCTGATTAGACAGCATGATTATTGCACAGGTGTGCCTTAGGTTGGCCACAATAAAAGGTCACTCTAAAAATGGTGTAACAATGCTGTGGTAGTGACAAAACACTGTTCATCACTGGTGGAGTTTATGGTTGTGAAGTGTTGACCGTTCTACCTGCCGCGGGAGTTCACTGCCATTGTTATTGTCGCGGTCTACATTCCACCATGTGCAAACGCTAAGGACGCGCTTCGTGAACTGTACAGCGCCATCAGCGAACAACAAACAAATAACCCCCGATAGCTTTTTCATCATAGCCGGTGACTTCAACCACGCAAACTTAAAGACAATTTTGCCAAAGTTCTACCAACATGTGAACTTTGCAACAAGGGGAAATAACACACTGGACTTTGTTTACACAACAGAAAAGAACGCATACAAAGCCGAACCCCGCCCCCACCTCGGGTACTCGGACCACATCTCTGTTATGCTAATCCCAGCATACAGACCACTTCTCAAACTTGCCAAACCGGTTCTAAAGCAGATCATGGTATGGCCAGAAAATGCTACCTCAGCACTGCAGGACCAGCCTCCCCAACACACTCAATCCGCTCCAGTTTGCATACCACCCAAACCGCTCTACGGACGATGCAATTTCCTCCACCCTCCACCTGGCTCTTACCCACCTAGAAAACAAAGATTCTTATGTTAGAATGCTGTTCATTGACTTCAGCTCAGCATTCAACACAATAATCCCACAACAGCTCATAAATAAACTAAACCTACTGGGCCTTAACAACTCCCTCTGTAATTGGATTCTGGATTTTCTAACCGGAAGACCTCAGTCAGTCCGTGTCGGCCACAACACCTCGAGCACTACCACACTGAGCACAGGTGCCCCACAAGGCTGTGTGCTCAGCCCGCTGCTCTTCACGCTGCTGACCCACGACTGCACTGCCAAGTCCAGCTCCAACCACATCATCAAGTTTGCTGATGACACAACAGTGGTAGGTCTCATCAGCAACAATGATGAAACGCACTAAAGAGAGGAAGTGGCACAGCTGGCGAAATGGTGTGGCACTAACAACCTGTCCCTCAATGTGAGTAAGACAAAGGAGGTTGTGATGGACTTCAGAAGAAACTCCGGTGATCACCCCCCACAGCTCGCCTGTGGAGAGAGTCAGCAGCACTAAATTCCTGGGGGTGCACATCACAGAGGATCTCACCTGGACCACCAACACCATGTCACTCTCCAAGAAGGCACAACAGCGCCTACACTTTCTCCGCCGGCTGAAAAGAGAAAGTCTCCCTCCACCCATCCTCACCACTTTCTACAGGGGCACAATTGAGAGTGTGATGACCAGCTGCATCACTGTCTGGTACGGGAACTGTACTGCAGCAGACCGCAAGACCCTCCAGCGGATAGTGAACACAGCTGCAAGGATCATCGGTGCCCCTCTCCCCTCCATCCTGGACATTTTCCTCACACGATACTCCAGCAAAGCCAACAGTATCGTGAAGGACACACACCCCTCCCACAGTCTCTTCCAGCTCCTACCATCAGGAAGACGGTACCGAAGCATCAGAGCCCGCTCTGCCAGACTGCTCAACAGCTTTTTCCCCCAGGCTGTGGGAACCCTGAACTCAAATCCACAGATACGCCACAGCCATATCACCCTGCAGCCCAAGACTGGTTGCCCACTGAAGCTAAGCAGGGTTGAGCCTGGTCAGTACCTGGATGGGAGACCTCCTGGGAAAGCTAGGTTGCTGTTGGAAGAGGTGTTAGTGAGACCAGCAGGGGGTGCTCACCCTGTGGTCTGTGTGGGTCCTAATGCCCCAGTATAGTGACGGGGACACTATACTGGCAAAAAGCACCGTCTTTCGGATGAGACGTTAAACCGAGGTCCTGACTCTCTGTGGTCACTAAAAATCCCAAATCTCAAATATTGTTCACAAATATGTCTAAATCTGTGTTAGTGAGCACTTCTCCTTTGCCGAGATAATCAATCCACCTCACAGGTGTGGCATATCAAGATGCTGATTAGACAGCATGATTATTGCACAGGTGTGCCTTAGGCCCCATGTAAGCCCCATGAAGGAACTGCCTTAGTCTCCCTCAAACTTATCATTTGTGGAAGGATAAGGATGTCAGCATTTCATGGATCAAAGACTGATCCAATCACCATGTGGTCTTTCATTGATCACAGTTCTTCATTCTTGAGACCTAAGTGTGAACAATCACTCGCTACCTCAGACTGACAAAACCAGTTTTACCTTGTGGAGAGGGAGGTTAACATTATCATACTGTAACCCCCACCCAGGAACTGCTTTGTTCTCCCTAACTCTTATCAAAGTGTGAATGATCATAAATTCCCCTCACAGTTTTGCCATGTGACCAAAGCCACAGGAGGAAAGACACGTCTTCACATGCATTCACACAAAATTGACTAAACCTTCCTCATATCAATTTACAGAACTGTATATACTCAAAGAGTGCTGTGTGTGATACAACAAGGTATGCAACATTACCTATTAATGTATATAGTGTATATATGAATGCAGGAGTCAATGCTCAGCATTACCCATTGGTGTTTGGTCTTCATATTTTCAGCACAATGTGTAGGTTAATCTGGAATTGGTTTGGAAAGTGAATTATGCCAGAGGCATACCTGCCATACCATGGCCACCTCGGACAGCATCAGCCAATCAGAATGCTGGATCTGAAAGGTGCCAACTTGCAATCCCTACCTTCTCAGGGAAGGAATAAAAGGTTCTCTCCAAGACAAAGAGTGTGCTAAGTGGTGTAGTCGACCTGTTGCTAAGACCTTGTGCAAAGATGTTGTTGCACAATTAGGTTCTAAGGAGAAACAAGGAAGTTCTGCAAGAAGCAGAATAGTGCCCCCCAATATTCTGCAACGACCTCAGAATCTTCTCTTCAGCGATCCTCTGCTTGCGAGTTCCAAGTTGCCAGGGTCTTCTCCAACGACTTCAGAAAGTCAACGTCAATGATCCTCCCTCCTGCGTGTTCCAGGTAGTTTGGATCTTCTGTACAGACTTCAGAACCTTCACCTTCAAGGCTCCGGTTTGCGTGTTCCAGACCAAAGAGCCTTCTCGGTGCTTAGGAGTTCATCGTCTGCCAGCGCTTCGTGTTCAAGACTATGAAACGGATCCAACTCCTTTCCTTCCACTGCAATGTCACTTGCATTAATCAATCTTTTTCACTTTATCGATTCACTGTATACATTTAGTCGTTGTTAGTTACTCGTCTATCCCTTTTGTTAATAAAACCCCTTTTATTACACTTGTGTCTTCCTTGTTTTGATAATACAGTGAAAAGGCTCTACAAGTTAACGATATCTCACAAATCCATCAGATTGGTCAGACTACAGCTTCCTATAATTGAAATGTAATTTTTATTTATTCAACATTCTTCCATTATTGTTTTTTATTGTCAAGGTGCAATTCCTTGGCTGGTGCCCTGTAAAAAAATAGTATGACCAAACTAAATATTAATATTAATATTTAAGCACAAAGCCATTACACTGGTGGTGCTACTTAAATCTAAAATCACTGCATTTAGTGGTGCCCCGTGTTAGGCTATCTAACATCTGATTTCGCTACACACATCATATAGCCTACAGGTACATGCTTATAATTCTTCATAAATGAAAAGAACATATTCAAAGCCTTTGCTGTTAAATGTGATTGCCTTTCCTGAAACCTGCAGTGTATATGTAGCTTTTGGTCCTTTTGTAGAAGCATTAAAAATAAAACGCATAGCGTGAACATAAATAAGCACGGGAATGTTCGAAGGCAGCTATCAGCAGATATCGAATTGTATAAGTGAAGAAAATCTATGTAATACAAATAGAAGTGAGGTAAATTGCCTCACTTCTATTTGGGGGAGAAACCTTTCTTGTGCCTGGCTGTTCTGGCATGGCATAGAGAGTCGACTGCCCTGTTGGTTCAGTGGTGGCATTCTGTCAAGAGTGCTTTCCTGTGGGTATGGTCCCAGCCACGTTCAAGGTGTATATTTCAGCATTGCAAAATGTGCTCTCTGTATGAAATGTGCTCCACTGTATGAAATTCTACATTTGTTTTTCACCATCTCAACAGGGTAGGTTTTAGGTAAAAACGAAACATTAAAATAATGCTAATTAATCCCTGTTTTTCGTCCCCGCTGCTGGAGCAGTTTCTGTATGTTAGCATAGCGTTCTTAATTTAAAAAAAAAAATTACAACACATATATACATACATACATACATACATTTATTTATTTATTTGCTTTATTTCCTTTAGGAAGGAGAGCAGCTGAACAGCTCTGTGGCTACACTTCAGACAGAAAAGGATAGACTGTCGCAGTCTATAAGTAAGAAAGATGCTGAGCTCTCCTCCCTGATGAAGGAAGCTCAGCTGAAAGAGTATTCCTTACAGCAGGAGCGAGACAGGACCATCAAGGAGCTTGGAGAACTACAAGGCAAACTCAAAGAGAAGGTACGGACAGATCTAAATCTCTAAACAAAAGTGTGGAAAAAGCATGAAATAAATGAAGCCTTTTTTTTTATTATTTGAGTGCCTATCTAAGATATTTTTGTATTTTTTCTTGCTTATGCTAATAAAGCGATGGATTGATCTGTATTGTGCTAAATTCACTGCATTTGTTTTTAAAATAAATTAAACAGTTATCAAAGTCACAGTTCATATTGTATACAGCTTAAAAACCTACTCAAAACAACCTAGCAACGCCTTAGCAGTCATCCATACACGCTTGAAACCGTCTAGCAACCACCCAGAAAACCTTGACAACCGTATCTATCAATCTATCTGTTTCATTGAATAGAGTTGAAACAATGACCCATAGTTGCATCCTGATTCTTTCTTTAACAATTCAATTCTAAATTGACCCATCAAACAACAGGAGTTTAACGCCATGTATATGCGTTGTTGGCTAAGGGGAGACCCGGGTTCAATTTCGACCTGCATTCCTATCACTCTACACTGTCCTGTAAAAAAAAAAAAAAAATGTTTTTATTGCAAACAGTTATAATTGCTAATTATTATTTGTATTGAACGTAAGTGTTCTTAAAATCTTATGAAAAATATATCCATAATAATACTACATATGTTAGTACTACATGCGTTACATGTGTTTCTTTACGATGTATGGCACACCTTTTTAATATGATAACAGATATAATCAATACGATCAAAAGGAGGAACCATACTCCTCCTCTGGCATAATTTGATGATTGTCCTGTAACTCCTTGCCATGGCAATTATCACACACAAAGTTTGTTCTCCATATGTGTAAGCATTGCATAAATATGCCATCACAATCAGTTTGGCATTATGTTATCAAATTTGTTGATGTGTTAAATGATACCGTTTGTGTCAATGCAAAATGTATCCCTTTTTGCTTGTGTATACCTGACTCATCATGGACTATGATGGTAAATCAGACAAAAACACTGCATCAATCTGTCAGTCGGACTAATGGTTCAGTTTCCTAGAGTCAGTTTCATGTGTTGTATTATATTGCCATCAATTGGCCAGTCTCTTGATTTTTGGACATACTTTATAGAAGTTATAAGCAAGAAATGTAGTCATTGGGCCTCATTCATGAAACACAAGCAGAAATAATTTTTGTGTAAATCGTTCGTAAAGCTGTTCTGATGTAAATTTTCGTATTCATGAAAGTGTTCGTATTTTCAAAATGTTAGTTGGTACGAAAGAAATGTACATCTGCTCCCTACCACATATAAATGGCGCTTAAAACGTTCTGTGTTCTTTTTGGCAAACTGATGACACTAAATTTTGATGCACTGCCATCATATTTTACAAGTTCGTTTGCTCTGGGTTTTTTTATTTTTTTTTATTTTTTTTTTTTATTTTTTTTTGTAACTGAGAGTTGATAAACTGTTTAGCTTTGGGTAAACACAGTGCTTGTCACTGTCACTTTTTACCCAGCCGTCTAATCAATGGAGGAGGGGCGAGACAAATAGCCTACTACACTGACCAATCATCCTACTTTTACAACAACTGAACAACAATAGGGAAGTTAATATTGCTGGTTACTGCATTTTTATATTCAGTAATATTCTTCAAAAATACTAGTAATACGTTACTGCCGTGGATATTCCACATCATAGCAACCAAAGCATCTTAGCTGGAAAAACGCTGTGCCACCAAAGCGTTTTCAAGCGCCACCAGCTGGTCGTTTTAATATACTGGAGCCAAACCTGAGAAAGTAGACCAAAATATTCCACTGCGTTCCTGGGCACGCAATTTGCATAGCGGCAATCATAGGCGGGGATTATGATAATTGTAAATGAGCGTGCACTAGCGCACTATTTACGAATGATTGGATTTCATTAACATACGCATGTTTAACTATCAAATCGGAAGTTTACGAAGCGTTTGTGAATCCGGAGGAGAGTTTTCAGGAAGCTCCGTTTTACGCGCAAATTACTCCAAATTTACTCCTATATTTACGAATTTTTCATGAATGAGGCCCATTTTGTGTACCATACCAAAAGCCCTTTATCCATTTTTTTCGGTGCACAGATAACATGTATTGTTGCAGCCATTGCTATTACTTGGATATGACATTTTATCCACATGCATATTGCGGTATTACTGTTAACGTTAATTTGAATGAAAATAGATTTTTGGAATTCCTGAAAAATGGCATCCCTATTTTGGGTCTACTGTAGCATTATACCCATGTACTAGCATTGTGATCAGGTAGCTTTGTTCAATGTGTTTGTAGTTAAGTCATGAAGAGCAGCTGCAGCAGAAGTTGCTGGATGAGCAGTTTGCACTGCTGCAGGCGACAGTCACCGAGGCTGAGAACATCATTCAGGATGCTGTTGCTACACTAGATGACCCCCTGCACATCAGCTGTTCCAGCTCCCCAGGTAGTGCCACTCATCAAAATAAAACTTTATTTAACAATTGTTTACATGTTATTAACTGAATGGTCTGATTTTAGTTAAATATCAGCTTGATGGTCTGATTTGAGTTAAATATCAACTTGACTGTCACTAGATTACCTCATTAACCGAGCAGAGGCTACGCTCAACTCCATTGATAAGGTGCAAGTGGGCCACTCTGAATATGTGAAGAGTATGAGGGGTATGTTCTGTCTCTTCCTCCCTCTTTCGTTCAGCAATTTGTTTTTGTGTATGTTTGCATTGTCTTTTTATGCTTGCATGTTATTTCTAGTTTCCTTTGTTTTTGGTTCAGATGCTGGGAGTCTTGTTAGGGCTCTTACTAAGTTTTCGCATCTTACTGCTGACACAATAATCAGTGGAAGTGCAACGGCAAACATGGCCCCTACTGACGACGCTGACCGTAAGAGCACACACTTTTACACAAAATTACACTTTGTTGAAAACACTTGCATATGCACAAACCCACAGCTCTGTTGCCATAGACTATGGATAGTGTTTTGTTATGTGTGTATTATGTGGTGGTGGGGGGGTGAATCTCACAAAACCTGTTAAGAACATGTTCAGGTGACATTTTACTCCAAAGTGAAAAGAAATATATATATATATATATATATATATATATATATATATATATATATATATATATATATTATTATTTTTATTTTTATTATTTTTATTTTACTTTATTTTATTTGATAAAAGAATATAATTAATATTAATTATTTAATATATTAAATAAAATAATAGCAATTTTTAACATTAAGAGGACCTTTAATACTTTTTGCAGCATGGCATTATTTCATGACGATTAAGCTCTTAAACTCATTACTGTATTGCGGACATTACATAATTCTCATTGTTTGTAAAGCAAAAATGATAAATTTCATTTAAATTGTACATTATTTTATTAGGGCCTTGCTGATACAATCACATAAATATTTTAAGGTATTTTTTTCACAATATTACATTATATCAGTATTTGAATTAATTTATATGTTCATTTATATAATTTCCTACACATTTGCCATCAGTATGGATTTAATTATGTTTTTGTAAGGCATGAAGATGTACTGAATCATGCTGGATGTATAATTTGTGAGGTAGTTTGCCTTTTTATTTTAATTATTTGGAAAGAAGTGTAGACTTGAAAGTATGGTTGAAAGAGGTGGAGTGGGTCAGGACATGAGGTCAAGTGCAGAACTGGTTCGCAATGACAGCTTCTATGTGTCAACAACAGCTCCTATGTGTCATAAGCATGTGCACAACAGTTCTGACAAGCTTAATTTTCTTTATGATGTGTATGTGTATGTGTGTGTTTTTTTTTTTTTTTATCTTTCTTTTGGGGTTAAATGTGAACCTGAACATATTTTCATGAAATTTCCTCTTATAGAACTTCCAAGGTGTATATTTGTGTCAACATACTGTATGTGTATATGCATGTCTATCTATAGGTTTGACAGAGCACTGTAAGAGTTGTGCCACCCAGAGCCTGCAGTATCTTAGGAATCTTAAATCAAAAGCGTCTCTAAAGGGGGCTGATCCTACATCGATTCAAGCAGTGGTGCAGAAGATTCTTAGAATAGGACAGGTGAGAAATTGCAAGCAGACACACAAGCTCCATTCCAAAACTTAGTAAGCTGTTTTGCTGTCTACTGTCTATATAGGCATCTACTTTAGGCTGCATTTTGTTGCTGTTTTGCTTAGGGTTGTAACGATATCAAAATCTCACGATATGATAATATTGCGATAAGAAGTCCACGATACGATATTTATTGTGCTTATTAAAAAAAAAAGACTGTCCCACTTTATATCAGGTGGCCTTAATTACTATGTACTTACATTTAAATTAATCATTTGGTACAATGCACTTATTGTGTACATACATGTTCTTACATTGTACTTATATTGTTTATAATACCTTTATGTAATTACATCTGTAATTAATTTCTGCAATTGCATTTATAATTACACTGTTGACCCATCCCTTACACCTAAACCCACCCTTAAACCTACCCATACCACTTAACCTGTCCCTAACCTTACCCATATCCCACCTTAATAGCAGCAAAAGTGTTTTGAAATACAATATGAATACAATAAGTACATTGTACTTATTTTAGTACATAGTAGTTAAGGCCACCTAATATAAAGTGTGACCAAAAATACAAATGAAGAATTGGAAAAAAAAAATGAAAATGTTGTACATTTTAAAGTTCAATTCTTCTATTTAATGCACTTTGAGATATCAAAATTAAGAGCTCCAACCCATGTTATTAACTAAGAAAACTTGAGTCAGAAAAAAAGTCAGTGAATTGATTTGTACCTGAACTCAACCCTCCTTTTATTTGTGATATACTGTCTTAGTCTAAATTACATTCACACTGGAGTTTTAGAAAGCAAAATAAATTAGAATATAATAATAACAATAATTACAACAATGACAGTAATAGCTGTATATTGTAAAACAATTGCACTGTAAATTACAATACTTCTTTCCTAGCTTCTACACTTGAAAGAGATATTTTGAAATTGGACTGCAGTAACGTTAGCCATTTAAACTGCTAGCTGTCAGAAATTCATACTGCACTTTTAACACTGCAAAAAATGCTTTTCTTACTTATATTTTTAATCTGGTTTCCAGCCAAAATATCTAAAAATTCTTAAATCAAGACGGATTTTCTAGAGAAGTAAAAATTATTGTCTTGTTTTCAGAAAAAACATGTCAAAATTAAGTGAGTTTTGCTTGAAACAAGCTAAATAATCTGCCAATGGGGTAAAAAATTTAATCTTATATCAAACAGAAAACAAGATTATATTTCTTACCCCTTTGGCAGATTATTTTGCTTGTTTTAAGCAAAAACTCACTTAATTTTAACATGTTTTTTCTGAAAACAAGACAATTATTTTTACTTCTCTAGAAAATCCTTCTTGATTTAAGAATTGTTTTTTGATATTTTGGCTGGAAACAAGACTAAAAATATAAGTAAGAAGAGCACTTTTTGCAGTGAAGCTATTATTTTGACAGAAACGGCAGTAGAGCTTTTATTTTGAAGGAAAACTCCAGCTTCATTGCTTAAAAACACATCTCACTATAAATCTAGTGAAATGCTTTAATCACCTGCAGCAAAAATAAAGTCTAATTGGTGGCTGTTGTGTTCTCAAACGCTCGTTAAACTCACAGCACATGCAATAAACGAGTTCACTATATTCACTGTGAACGGAGCCGTTCTGAGGCGCGGAAAACATTGGATTACGAGCTTAATCACCTAAACCAGGGCTGCCCAACCTTGTTCCTGGAGATCTACCATCCTGCAAAGTTCAACCCCAACCCTGATCAAACACACCTGAACTGGCTAATTAATCTCTTAAGCAGCACTTAATAATTACAGACAGCTGTGTTGGAGCAGGGCTGGAACTGAAGTCTGCAGGATGGTAGATCTCCAGGAACAGGGTTGGGCAGCCCTGACCTAAACAATGTGTGCGCTTCGTTTTAAAACACGCAGCAAGAATACACTTGATAAAGGGATTAAGCCATATTGTGCTTTCGGTTTTAGTTCGTTTGACAGATACTGTGCCAAAGCATAATGGTCCAAAACACAACTTTAAATACCTTTTATGTAAGAATAAGAAGTTTAAATATATTTTAAAAACTACACTTTTTGCCCGGAAGACCTATCGTTTCATTATCGTCATGTGATCCCGGTAATATCAAGACCGTTTTGCTATCGCGATATCACAATATTGATAATATCGTTACATCCCTAGTTTTGCTTTGTCACTGGCTCTTCTGATTGAGAAAAAGAAATGGTAACACTTTATAATAACTACACGCTATGAATCATTAGGTAAGCATTAGTAAATAGTCAGTTCATCCTTTATAAAGCATTGTTCAAACATTAATAGTCATTAGTAAGCAGTTTATAAATACAGCTATAAATGCCTTGTTCTTGATTTAGAAGCACATCTATTACAAAGGAGATTTAAAGGCTCAGTTATTTTCCTAACAGAAAAAAAATAAACAAACACAACACAGAAGGATACAGAACTCAGAAATATTTATTTCAAGATGCAAAAAAATTTAACTGTACAACTGTACACTTTTTTTTATCAAGTGTACAGTTGTACGGTTTCATTTTTTGCATCTTGAAAAAATATTTCTGTGTTCTGTATCCCTCTGTGTTGTGTTTAACTGTTCTGTTTGGAAGATGAATGAGCCTTTAAATCTCCTTTGTAAATGCTTTACAAGGTATAAATAGTCCTCACTTTAGATGAGCTCACAAAAACAGATGGCTGGCCAACTACTAAATGTTTTATAACTACCTGACTTAATCATGAATTACAGCAGGAATATGTGTTAATAAAGCATTTATTAACACACTGAGCAACTATTATCATGTGTCTACATAATAAAATGTATATACTGTATGTACTGTATGTACATTTAAATAGTTTATTAATCATTTCCTGACACTTTCTAAATGATGTTATGAACCACTGACAACTCCTAAATAACTGGTTTGTAAATAACGTAATTTAGAAATGATAAATTAATCATTAATAAAGTATGAAAATACAATTATTAAACATTATAGATATGCTCAAGAACAAAACATGTATAGCTGTATTTGTAAACTGCTTACTAATGCCTATTAATGTTGGAACAATGCTTTATAAAGGATGAATTGACTATTTACTAATGCTTAACTAATGATTCATAGTGTGCAGTTATTATAAAGTGTTACCAAAGAAATAAACCATTTCAGAGTACATACATTTTAAGTGTTATTTGCTGTGCAATACAAGCACACAACGCAGGACAAATTAAATGAAATAGTCTTTAATAATAAATCCACACAGAATAACAGAAAGAATCCAGGAGCAGGGGGTAGCAAAACACAATGATAGTGAAATATCATCAACGCAGTAACCAGCAAGGAACAGAACAGGGAGTACTTATACAAAAGCAAGAGAGGGACTAATGACTTAATTAATGAACACAGGTGAACAGAATGAACTAATCAAGACAACAGGGGAAACTAGGTCAAAGGAACAAAACAGGACAGGAGAACAGAAACACAAATAAAAGTCCATGAGCATTACATTACAGTTCTCCTGGGAGGCGTGTCCTCATGCCGCATAGAGTCCTATGGGGGTGGGGTTATAAAGGAGAGTGAGGAACTAGAGAGGGACAGAAGCAAAAACAGTTCCAAATAATAAGTCCATGGGGGAGTGGAGGATGGGAGGAGCCAGGACGAGGCCAGGAGCAGGAGGAGCCAGATGTTGGTCGAGAGACCAGCCAGGACGAGGCCCCAGGGCAGAGTCAAGGGAGGGAGGAGCCATGGTGGAAAGATGGCAGACGACACCATGGGGATGAGTGATGGATGCAGAGCCATTGGAGGTGGAGACCCAGGTGGAGCAGAGCAGGCGGAGAGCCAGGGTGACAACTGAGACGGGGACCCGGAAGACCATGGCGGGGACCAGACTGAGGACGAAGGCGGAGCTGGAGGGAAGGAGGAGCCTGACATAGCCAGAGGGACAGAGTGAGGAGGAGAAGCCAGAGGAGTCCTGAGGAGGCGGATAGTCAACAACTGACCAAGGTGGAGCCGGAATGACGAAGGAAACAGTCTATTAAATCATCTAAGTTTACATATGTAACCATGGTTCCTTAAGAAGGGAACAAGACACTGCGTCCTCTAGAGGTCGCTATGGGGACACCTTCGGCGTGACCGGTGTGTGAAGCATACATCTAAACACGACAATAACATTGGCCGGCGACAGCCTATGATGCCATTACCAGCACAATCAAAGTATAAAAGGGCATTGGAAGAACGCATCATCCGTTTCTTCATCTGAAGCTCGTGTCCTAAGCATGGCGAGGCATCTAGAGGACGCAGTGTCTCGTTCCCTTCTCAGGGAACCATGGTTACATACTTAACCTAAGATGTTCCCTTCCGAGGGAACTTCGAACCGCATCCTCTAGAGGTCGCCATGGGGAACGGTATACCCACGCTGCCATGCTGAGGGGGGAGTGTATGCCATGCATCAAGGTGAGCACTAAGTGCCAACTCTACCAAAGCTATGGGAGTTGCCCCAAGGACACCCTGACGTCTGTCAGTGACATTATCCCCTACGGCCAAAGGCCTGAGCTGCATACCCCAAAGAACTTGCCTGTTAAGGGCTGGGCTTGAGGAAGCCTGAACCCAGGGCAGAGCTCAAGGCTTGGAATCAGACACAAAGAGATTCCTTTAAGGGGATATGGCCAAGCATCTAAGACCATAATCTAGACCTTGGCCTGTCACCCAGGGGGCTACTATCAGCTCTGGGTTAGCTTGCTCAAAGGAACTGACTCGACAGATCCCTGGTAGCAACAAGGTATCACCATGATACATAAGTGGAGTGGGGCCCAAGGTGAAACCGGGGCCTGAACCAACTCAGAGAAAGGGTACCAGGCTGACAGCGCGTAACCCATACCATACAGGATTTTAGAAAAGTGCGCAAGGTGCCTAGCGTGCACACATACCACAATGTGGATTTCAGAAAGTGCATGGTAACACTTTCTATGAAGCCCATATTTATAATATATTATAAAGGTATTCTTAAGGCATTATAATGAATGCATAATGCATTATAAATAACTCTATAATATGTTGTATCATCTCATGAATATTCATAAGAACTGTTTTAAAGTATTATAATAGTGACTTATTTGTGGTTATAGCTTTTAAGAGTATGATGATTTATAACACACAATGGACACGATCCATCCACTTAAGTTACAATGGATTATATTTCTCATAGTTATAATGTATTATAAGTCTCATATCTTGCCACGTTACTTATGTTACTTTACTTAAAGCAGACAAAGACTACTTATAAGTAATAATAACAATATATATTTTTTCTCAAACAGCCATAAGATCAGATATCAGAACAGATGAATGTGTAATATGACACATTTACTTTGAATTATTATATATTTTTTTTATAATATCAGTTTGATTATTTTGATGGCACCCTTTAGACAGCTGTTGATAAGGAACTCTGCAACTACATGTCAACTAGCAGTCATGAGAGTATTAGTAGTGTGTCTGCTGAATATACTGTATGCTAACACTTTATTTTGATGGTTCCTCAACAGACATACTGAGTATAGGATACTTTCCAAGTATGTGAACATTCTACCTACCCTACCTAAGTCTACTAATACAGTTAGTTTTACATATATATACAGTATATAAACATTGCACTCGAGATGTAGTAAGGTACTGTGCAAATCTTAAATAAACAATGTCAAGCTATGATATAGCCCATTATAAATGAAGTAGATTTAATATGGTGTTCATTGTGTGTTATAAATACTCATACTCTTAAAAGTTATAACCACAAATATGTTTGTATTATAATTATGATTATTCATGAGATTTTATAACACATTATAAGTTTTTTTCTTTTTTTTTCTTAATGCCTTAAGAATACCCTTATATGTATTATAAATATGGGCTTCATAGAAAGTGTTACCAAGTGCACAGAAGCTCAGTGTGTGCACTTACCATAACATGGATTTCAGAACACTGTTACTTAAGGGGAGAGCCTAGCCTAGGAACTGCCTCGACAGGTCCTCGGTAGCAGATGCCCTGCTCAGAAGCATCATCAAGGATACATAAGTAGAGTGGGGCCCGAGGTGAAAAACCGGGGCCTGAGCCAAATCAGAGAAAAGGGTACAAGGCTGGCAGCGCGTAACCCATACCATACAGGATTTTAGAAAAGTGTGCAGAATGCTTAGCGTGCACACTTACCACAATGTGGGTTTTAGAAAGTGCACAGAAGCTCAGCATGTGCACTTACCATAACATGTATTCTAGAAAAACCGTTACTAAGGGTTCGCCGAGGCTGTTTCTTAGACAGGCCTAGAAACCCTATGTGACTATGGCATACTCAGGGAGCAGTTACTTAATTCAGCGGGAGTCCGCATACTCAGAGCGCATGTGGATTGAAAATGGTGTACCTCATAGAAAAAACTCTCCATATGAGGGGAGCATTGCCAACTCAACCATAATTGTTGAGTCACAGGACAGGCTCCGTAGCATTGTGCTCATACATAACTTGAAGGAGCGTAGCACCCAGCTCTCAAACAAAGAGTGGGACACAAATGCTCGACTTGCAATGTGCTCATAGATAACCCTCTAGAGTGAGGGGAGCACTACAAGCTTAATCATAAGAGCAGCATATCGGGGTCAGAAGGCAGCCCAAAAACCTGGCATGACTGCCAACTGGAGCTCTAGAGAGCAGAGGCCCAACTCTCAAAATAGGAGAGCAACTCAGACACTCGGTCTGGGAGCGGTGTGCTCATAGGTGACCCTCTAGGGTGAGGGGAGCACTGCTAAGCTCAACCAACAAAGAGAGAAGCCTAACAGGGAGGCAGAGAGAGGCCGAGAGACAACCTGAAGCTGCAGCTCAATGGAGCTCCAAGGAGCAGAGGACCCAATGATAGCAGACCTCAGATGCTCAATCGGGAGCGGCATGCTCAAAGGTAACCTTCTAAGGTGAGGGGAGCACTGCTAGGCTCGACCAAATAGGGGCAACTCATCAGGGAGGCAGCAAGCCAAACTACCTGATGTCGCTGCCACGGAGCTCAACCTTAGCAAAGAGAGAAGAACCCAGCTCAACCGAAGCAATCAATAACCCAGGGGCAAAGTACCTAGCTCTCAAGTCAAGAGGAGGACTCACATGATCTGCCCAGGAGCGGCAAGCTCATAAAAGAACCTCCTGCAGTGAGGGGAACACTGCCATGTCCGGGGAGCAGATTGACTGCAATGGGACATCAGAAATGGGATCCAGCTTAGAAGGGATGCTTTACACATTCCAACAGGGAGCAACAGGGTCCCACCATTGAGGCAACTGGCCAAGGAGGCAACAAGGATGGGCCTATCAACTCGGTATGGTTGCATATGGAGTTCTCGGGAGCGGTGCTCTCAGCTCTCGAGCTGAGGCGGGCCCTCATAGCTCAAACTGGGAGCGATAGGCTCATAGCTAGCCCTCACAGTGAGGGGAGCACATCCTAGCTCAACCAGAAGGCAGCGCTGAGAGATGAGAGATCGTCAACTGTTACAATCGAACATAGTCTTATGCTCTCTATCTCGATAGAGAGCGTGGGTCCCATTTAACCAGATCCAAAAGAACCTGTAGAAACAACGGGACCAATAACCCATTCATGCATAAAGAGCTACCGCTCCTCAGAACCAAAGCACTGAGGAAGGGTTTCCGAAGAAACACATCTCTCTCATACCTCAGGGAAAGCAGTGTACTTAACCACAGAGGGGTGATTCACTGGTTCAACCATAAGGGCAGTGTCACAGGGAGGTCCAAGTGGGCCTAACCATCTATTAAAACTGCAGAGTGGAGTTAAGGAGTGAAGCCACTCGACGCCTCAGAGAGAGGAACTCTAACTCAGAAAATGTGCATGATGGTTGAGTGGATGACTCAAATCTCAGGAGGCCCCTTGGGGCGAGACATGAGTAGCACATCCTGGCCGGGGCAGCTTCTCGAAGCAAACACCGAGCAATACGTCAGGGAGCACATCACGAAGCATTACAATGCGAAAATGCTCAATCTGAATGGAGGAACCACGAGTCCTGAAGTTGCAGCGCTATACTGGGGACCTGATGACCAAGGAGGCTCCCGCAGAAGCCTAGCGACTTGGCTGCATTAACCCTATAAATCCGACGGGAGCGCCCACGCTCACGTTGCGTGTCTCTGTTTTACAACGAGGAATTCTCCAACTGCTCATCTGCTCCAGATTCCGTTTCTAGTGGGGTTTATTTTTGTTTATTTATGTTTCATGTATTTTTTTTTATTTTATTTTTTTTATACAAGAATAACTGAGATGGTCTTTATGTATTTATTTATTTATTTTTCAATCAACATTGCTCTCAAAAGCAAAATGTTATCTTTTTTACCCCACACTTCAAATGCACTCCATTCATCTGAGGCATGCCACATGCCCCTCTGCATTATTCTAGTCAGGAATTGTCACAAGTGTTATCACAGCCTTTCTGAATTTTTAATTCTGATAAATTACAGATTTTAGAGTAGTGTAACTGATTTATTTGACATTGTCTTTTTTAGTTGTTCAATCAACAATGGAAGCTCTTTTAACATGTCCATTAGTTCCTCATAATATAGTCCAGTGGCCAGTTGCAGCTCTCCCTCAGCGGCAGGAGTGTGGGCAGGCTTCCCTCCAAGCACTCAATCTCCATTAAAACTCCCTCGGGGATGGGCGATGTTGAAGGTTCGTGCACCTGGTCAGACAAATCTAGAGGCTCGGGCTCCAGGGCGATGAACGGCTCAGTCGTGGGTTTTTGTGCTGGCTCTCATGTTGCGACAGGCTTGGGCTCTCCATCTGCGGTGGGCTCTAGCATGTGCAGCGGGATGATGGTTGGCTGGTCTCTGGTTTGGAAGTGCGGCTGGAGATGTCCTCTTCAGCGGGGCAGATGGAGCAATACAGTCAATTTTTCTCCAGCACCTACTCCACGAAAGTGGCGAAGCTCCCTCGAGGACCACACCTGGACAGCTTAGCCTCTGTGGTGGTGTTAAGTCCCACATAATAAAACGTGCATAGACAGCTGTCCAGGTAATGCATCAGGTGAGCGAGGTCTAAGAAATCCCTTGTGTGGTCCTCAAGGGAGCGATCCTCCTGCTTGAGCAGGAGGAACTGGACAGTGGGGACCATGAAACAAAAAAGCAAAAGGAAACAAAAGGGAAAGTGCTGCTAAACTTATTGTTTTGGCCGGTTATTCTGTTACGTGCTGTGCAATATAAACGCACATCACAGGAGAAATCCAATTAAATAGTCTTTAATAATAAGTCCACACAGAATAGCAGAAAGAATCCAGGAGCAGGGAGTAGCACAACACAATGATAGCAAAACAACATCAGCTCAATAACCGGCAAGGAACAGAACACAACAGCGAGTATATATATAAAAGCAAGAGGGGGACTAATGACTTAATGAACACAGGTGAACAGAATAAACTAATCAAGACAACACTAGGAACTAGGAACACTGAGAAACTAGGTCAAAGGAACTAAACAATACAGGAGAACAGGAACAGAAAGAAACACAAATAAAAGTCCATGACCGTTACAATTAAGACATAAGATATATTATATACCATCTGAGGGCTGACAAATATTGGACATTTTTTGTAGCTCTACTGTACCATCTAACCTAATATGCAGTAATTTATATACGCATTTAATTTTTCATACAATTATCACAATTGTTTTTGTTTTTAAATTCTCTTTTTTCCTTCTTTATTTTGTATCATTTTTTTTTCCTTGTACAGGATCTGAAGCCAAAAGGCATAGATGTTGGTAAGGAAGAGCTGGGTGACATGGTGGATAAAGAGATGGCTGCTACCTCTGCTGCTATTGAGGAGGCTGTTAGGAGAATTGATGTGAGTAGAAAGGTTACAACATGATTTATTAGCTGTTTAAAACCTTTTTTATTGCAGCATATTGTGCAGATTTACTCATATTACATTGAAACTTCAAACTATAGACATATTCACAAATCTCTGCTGTACAGTCCAAGTAAAGTTTTGTCACTGGTCAAGTCTCTAGTCTTAAGGCCAAGTTGAGTCTTATGTTCCATTCTTTTGTCACAAGTTCAAGTTAACAATGAAATCCTTTTTGGTAAGAGTTTTCATTATATTGCAGAGTATTTTTTTATACTGTCACAAAATGTAAAGATTTTCTTGTTCATTAAGTCATGAAAGTATATGAGCCCTGAGGGATGCTAGATTTAAAATAGGTCAGTAGCTATTTAAATTATCCAAGTCTTAAGTTTTGCCTCTCAAGTACAGAGGCAACAGCAGTAATTGTTATGGCAGCTGGAACAATACCAGGACCAGGACCAGTTGTGCTAAACTCAAATGCTCAAAACAAGACTTAAACATGCCTGTAGGTAGGGGATCAAGCATGAAAGTGGTAGTTGTCATACCTGAAACCACTGTAACAAGTCAAGCAAAGTCAGGTTGCACAAAATTTAAAAATTAACTACCCCAAAAATTGGACAAACTGGAATAAGTAGTAGGAGAAGATTATGGATGGTATTAAAATTTTTCTAAAAACTCATTACACAGCTGAAAAGAGGCTGTCAACATAATATCATTATTAGCTTTGATCAGACCAGTAGTTTAAAAAAAAAAAGATGTCTGGGATTGTGTTGATGTTCCTGAATAAAACATGCAAAATAAGAAGATCTAACAGATTTAATTTAGCTATAAGGAGCTCCTTCTAAGCAAGATGGTGACTATTTAAGCCTGAAATACACCACTTTCTCACCATTTTTTGTCAATCGTCCTTCTTTAATTGAAGATTGTTGTTACACCAAGGAGCAGAATGGGTATACTTGATTTCACAAATCTTGAGAGGGGCAAATAAATCCAGGTTTGTAGACTGCACATTATTTAGCTGTGATGTTTTATCATCCAAGGACGTTAAGCTCAGTTCAGTGAAAGATGAAACAACAGGAGTTTCAGGAGCAAATCCAGTCTGATCAATTGATTTTCACCCTTGAAACTTAACAGTGCATGATATAGGTACACATGAAAATAATAAATCCAGGTTGAAAAATTCAGCAAAATGGTCAGAAATACCAATATCACTGAAGAAGGCTGAGACACAAACAACTCATTTGCAATCACCAGGGGCCCGTTTCAATAAGGAGGGTCAACCAACTCTTGAGTTTAAACTTGAAAACTGAGTTGATTTACCATGAGATGGGAAACTCAGAGTTTTCGGGTTTCAGAACGGCTGAATTGTGTTAGTTCATTCAACTCTGAGTACGTTGACTCTTGAGTTTAGCGTGTGCACCACGACTATGAAAAGTCATGATTAGTGGAGCTCCGAAATTACGATTCACCACGGCAACAGCACCCGACAAAAAGACGTACTTCCGAGTCAATGCGTAACTTTAATTCTTAATAACTGTTTATAACTTAATAACTGTTATATTATCAGAGGTGAAAACTGTAAATTATTGAACTAATATTCATTTTAATGGTATTCCATGGCAAAAAAAAGGAAAAAGACAGACAAAAGAAACGAGAACGTGGCAGCAGCTAAAAATTAAGTATAAAAACACAATTCAATCAAGGTAAAGCTTTAAGCATGAAAGATTCATGGGTGTAGGCTAAATGACTTTACAAACATTTGACATTAAATATCATTCAGTGTCTATTTCAGTGCGCTGCAACTTTTTCCACATAGTCTAACACTCTTTTCACATAATTAAATATTCTCTAATCCAACCTGTTACATTTCTTAATTAGAGTAGCCGAATAAAATTAACTACTGACTTGTACTCAGTCAACAGCAAGAAGGTAGAGGCTCCCAAAAAGGGGGGAGAACCTGCACCAGCACCACTGACAGATGAAGTATTGGACTATGAAGTATGAAGTATGGTCAAGTATTGGAAGAATTTTAAAATCCAAAAGTAAAAAGAATAACTTTTTGCATTTGTAGGAAATATAGATGACCAAAAAAAAATTGTGAATAATTTGTGTTGATTTAATAGCTGTGTTTACGGCATCTCGTAGCTACCACCCCTTCATCTGGCATCCTTCCATTCCATACAGTAATCAGTTTCATTTTCAGAAGGTGCGATGGTGAAGATATGCTTGTCATCAATGCATCCAACCACATTGGAAATCCTGAATGAAATTCTGATTATTGGGTTACGTCCAGAGGTTACAGAAAGATGTTATCAAGTGAATGTCATTTATCAGATTAGCCTCATTTAACCCGATTTTTACACCACTGACTTACAGTCCTGTGAAACTCCTCTTTGAAGGAAACAATTCTCAGAATGAGTGTGAGAGGGATGAACATTTTCCTTAAAATCTGCATACAGCGGAATTATAATGTGCTCTGCATCTCCAATGTTTTAAAGTGCATTTTTCTAATTTTGCAAATTATCTACCAATGGGGTGAGAAATTAAAAATATTCTTGTTTCTGTTTGCATTAAGATTATTTTTCTTACCCTATGGTGGACAATTTCACATGTTTTACGTAAAATGCACTTTAAAGGAAAATCCCCCAGGAAACAAGATTAAATATCTTAGACCATTTTTCATCTATAGAAAATGCATCTTAAGAATTTTTAGATATTTGTACTTGAAATAACACAAAAATACTCAGTAAGAAAAGGAATTTTGCAGTGTGAATAAATGAATGAGGCATTTAAACATCGCTAACACTTTAAAAAGGGGGAGGAGATGGAAATAAACTGTGGCTCCAGACCAGGTTAGGTTCAGAGTAAGTTACCACGGTAACTGGTAACTCTCTTTCAGAAAGTGACTTGACTTACCCTGCTTTCTCGGGTTTGACAAACCTCCCATTTTGAAATGGAAAACCCAGAGTTTCCCTCATTTCAGGGTTTACATTCTCAGAGTTTTCACTTAACCTCTTTTCTGAAATGGGCCCCTGGTCTAATATCTGACCTTTGCTATGAGTAGAGCCGTTTCTATCCGAGTAAGATTGGAACATTCCAATAGTCCTAAAAAAGTCTTTGGTTATCATGGAATTAGTTTGATGACTGTGTATATTGAATGTGTATATACAGACATCAGTGCTTCCTTAAACTTTGAAGGATTGTTGCAACAATGGTAGATGAGGCAGTGATACTCAAAATAAGACATTTAAAGGACATAATCATTGGTGTAGACACATTGCTGAAGCTAATTTTCAAATTATATGGCATAATAAACAGTCCATGCCTAGGGGGAGCAATGATATTAAAACAAAGTCTGTCATTTTGTTTATGCCAAGTTTCTGATAAAAACAATAAGTCCAGGTTGTTTTTTGTAACAGTATCAGGTGAGATGCCTTATTTATTTATTTATTTATTTACTTGTCATAACACTTGCATGTTGTTGCTCTTTTGTTTGTTTTGATTGCTTCTATTGTCCTCATTTGTAAGTCGCTTTGGATAAAAGCGTCTTCTAAATTACTAAATGTAAATGTAAATTTATAGATTTGATGTAAAATAATGCTGCGTTTAAAGGGCTAGACACTGATAAGGGAGAGTTAGAATCCAAACGGGAAAATTCAACAAAAATTTGTTTTACACTTTTTTTTATTATTATTATTATTTTACTTACCGACTTAATATGAAAATATTTCTCCTTGTAGACCTAAGAACTTTGTTGTTTATGAGTATCTAATCTGAAGTCCAAATCGATTTTTCGATTTGAATCCAGGCCTCAAATTTAAATCTCCATCTGTAATGAACTGGACCTCATTAACCCTACATGGTGTTTTCCAAAACTGTTATGATTAAGCCATGTTTAGCAGTTGTCCACAGGCATTGTGAGTTATAAAGCCTTCTAGATTTGCAAAACAAGGTGAAATTAGACTTTATTATGAATGTACCATTTGGTCAAAAATTCATATTATGATTATTTTGACAAACATTGCAATTGCAGTTTTGACTGTGATTTAATGAACTTTTTTTTATTTTTTATATTATATCACATGGGTATTTTAGCTTTAAAGCAAGGATGATAGGGAAAGTGACAATAAAAATAGAGAGCAGATAGATTTGCAAGTATCAACATTGTCGCTAGCTTTGACAAGTAATTGAGAGAGAGAAAAAAACAAAAACAAAGATTCAAATGTGGTATTTAAGAAAAAAAAATTACAATTACAAAGTTTCAAGTGGTGTCATGGTTATTAGAAATTTTTAACAGGTGATGGAAGAGAGGCCTCCAAGAAGCTTCAGATCTATATTTCCATATTTCTATATTTCAAAGCCTTTCTACATGAAGGGTGGAAGATATTTAAGACAACCAGATCTTGAATAGTGGCCTCGACTTTTTCTTCCAAATGCACAGAATGGATTTATTTATTTTTTTTGCAATCATCATACCATACTGTATAGGCACTCGGAAAACGTGGTTAAGATGCTGCAAGGAGGCTGACCAGCCAAGAACAGCAGTTGCAGGATTAGGGATGCACCGATACCACTTTTTCCAGTACTCGCCCGATACCGATACTTTTATTTTTGGTACTTGTTGATACCGAGTGCCGATACCGATATTTTCATTGCATTTGTAAATTTTTTAAATATTGGGTACAGAAACCAAAAGAGTATGTATAATGTTAGTTGGTTAACTTAATTTATCAAATAGATACAGTCAAACCAAAATTTATTCAGACACTTCAACATTTCTCACATTATCATAGTTTATTTGCTATAGTTTATGGTAGTAAAATATGACAAGAACTCAGAGTTAAACTGTGTCAGAACAAATTCAGCTCAATAATATCAGATAACTTTGATAGAAAGGTATGTGATGGATTACAATCAACCAAAATTATTCAGACAGCTGTTAGTATGACCATATTTACACAACTATCAATACTTTGTCAGGCAACCCTTAGCCTTAATGACAGCCTGTAGTCTCCTGGGCATGCTGTCAACCAGGTTCATGCAAACCTGCATAATTTTTGGTTCCAAATTTGTATCAATTTTATTGGTAGTCCACTGTATGAAGAATTTTTGGATATAATATGTCACAGTTTACTTTATTTTGCTATCCTCACTTACATAAATGAACTATAGTGTCCTGCACCCACTAGTAAAAAATATCAAAAATTATATTTGGTCTCTGAATAATTTTTGGTTTGACTGTATATCCTTCGGTTATTTTCACACTTAATTATGCACATTAAAATGTATTTTACAAGTTTTTGTTACTTTCACTGTTTTTTTTTGCTCTATGGTACATCATCTTTAATTCAATTGCATTAGAGCTGCTAAAATCATGCGTTTTGCTGTAATAATGCAGGGAACCACTTGTTATAAATCTCCTAACTGTGATATTTTCAGAAATAGAAGTCGCGTTTTTCTTTGCTTTTCTTTCTGATGCAGAAACACTCATGAAGCAAGCAAAACATGCATAACGCGCGCACGTATTTGTACTGGTGCAGAATGAGAGGGACAGTACAGCCTAGCGCATTTCACACAGGCTGCTAGTTTCACTTTCGCCAGAAAGTCGTGTATGCTTAAGGTTGAAAATAAATAATTTATTTTATAGTGAATGCCCCTATAAATTGTCTTATATTTACGATTCAGTTTCAATCCAAGTGATGCATGCTATGTGAGCGAACATCAATAAAGATCACAGAAGTGTGCGCGCGCTCTATCTCTCTCTCCCTCCCTCCCTCCATTCTTTCAAAGAGGGGAAGCTCATTTTCGGCCTACATCATAAAAATTGTCCATTTATTTATAGGTAAATTCTGCCCTACGTTCCTTTTCAAGAAAATGCTCTGTGACCCTGTCGTACCAACTAGGTGTCTTTTCCAGTGACGCTAGCCTAGCCTGCTGTATGAATGAATCAATGAACAAACAATCTAAAAAAAAAAGATACTAAACTCGACGGAGGAAATGTGGGAATTAGGTTAAACTGAAACAAGGAATGTGGTGTATAATACGGTTATCACGATACCATAAAAATGTGTTAAGATACTATACCAGCTTAATTTATAATTCAATACTGCAAAATGAATCAAAATTTAATAAATAAATAGATGTAAGTGAAAACAGATAATATTCTCTGAATACTTAATTAATGTGAATGAATGACTGGCTATTGTTATCCATGAAATGATCTAAACAAAACTCATCTTAGCACTGCACAGAAGCTGCATGAAGTGACATTTAGATGTGGCATTTATTCATTTAGACTGTGTTTATAATTGTATAAATAATGTTATGAGATTAATGTTTTAAATACTAAATTCTGAATATAGAAATATGTTGGAAAATAATGTAATATGCCTACTTTTAGACGGGAAACTTAAAAACGGCCAGCAGGTGGCAGAAGTTCGTGATTGAATCACTGAGTCATTCAAACAAGTCTTTCAAAACAGCTGAATCCTTCAGGAGCGAATCAAATGACTGTTTTTATGAATGGCTCAGTGAATCAGTGATTCGCCCAAACCAACACGGATTTGGATTCGAACACAAACAAAACAAAAACAGCACTCTTGCTCATGTCGTATTGCCTAAGTGTCAGGAGCATTTTTTGCTCGCATATCTTGAAATTTCAGAGTTAGCAGCATGTATATTAAAACATAACATTATAAATGAATAAAAACAAAATATAATGACTGATAAGAACCAAGTGCAAAGCCGCTATATGACTGAGCTCGAATATCTTCAGCGTCAGCGACTTTTTATAGTACAAAATCCCTGTCAATCAAACGGAGATGCAGTCTTTCGACAGACCCTCCAATCATCACGCAGAAGCCTGGAGTCCAGGCCAACCCACTCCTCCATTCACCCCCAGAGACACTGAGCATCCGTGGGCGGGACATAATCGCAGCATTTATCCAATGACCATCTAGTTTCGAAGCACTGAAAAAAACTGTTCAAAGCAGCTCCATTGAAGGCAATGGACGCTAGGCTTCAACAGGGAAATGCACTGACGTAAATCGAGTCAGCCGACCTGCTATATGTAGCTGATTCTGAACGAACTCTTCTTTGAGATGAACGTGTTCTAACGCATTTTTAGTCAATAAAATGTTAACACAATAGCACATATTTGACCATTATTTTTTTTACATTATAGGGGAAGCCGAGCTTACCTTGCAGTCTTAAAGAAATCCCCACTGCTCCCTACCTACCGTTAAGTAACTTGTGCATTGTTTTGCTTACTTGTTTTTGACATATCCGACCGAACTACAAATGTTCCAGTGATGTCTGTGAGAAAAGTATATTCACTCGACAAGCTCGCACATCTGTGCCGGCGCCCGCTCAATCCACTCAGCGCTTTGCTTTTCAGTTCGCGCACATCAGCTATAAAGGCATTAATACTGAATGTTTAACATGATTCATTGCATACATCTGCTTCGTAGACATCCTTAATCTCAAATAACTCCATTCTGCTACATGTTGTCCTGTTTGTCTGAATATGGCACTTATCACATGCTGTGAGGTATTGGCGCTTGGTAACGGGGCATTTTAACGAGTACGAGTACAGGAGCTCAGTATCGGGCCCGATACCCAATACCAGTATCGATATCGGTGCATCCCTATGCAGGATCCTAAGGGAAGCTCACATGCATAAGCTGATTTAATAAACATTTAACATTCTTATTTAGCAACTGCTTGGACATCAATGCTACAAAACAAAAAGTCATAAATCACTTACATACAAGTGAAAAAAAAAAAAAAGGGATTGGCCTGAAAAAGTAACAAATAAACGATTGATTGATTGATGGATGGATGGATGGATGGATGAAAGTCATGGAATTATTTATAGCATTATTCATGTTATGTCCTAAAATGCTTTTTTTAATCTTTCCTATTATATATCTTGGATTTTGCTGTTTTTTTGATCATGATTACTGTATAATTGTTTGGATGTATAGGAAATGATGAGTCAAACCAGAAAGGACACAACAGGAGTCCAACTGGAGGTCAATGAGAGGTAACCAGTTGAATTTTTAAAACCAATTGTTATTTTTTTAACTGTGTCACTCATTTAATATACAGAATGCTTTCATGTTTTCGTTTATATGCATTTTGTCTTGTAATTTTTTTTTTCAAGAATCCTAAATAGCTGCACTGATCTTATGAAGGTAAGATTAAAACTTATGGAAATATAGATGATAGAATTTTCTGTTCTATTTACTTCAGTGACATGTTTATTCAGTGAATAATACAAACATCTTCTGTCTGCATCAGGCTACATTTTATTTTAAACATTATGTGTAGCTTTATTTGTCAGTATTACATTGTAATTGCACAAATATGTACTGAGTAATATCACTTAAAAATATGTACTTACTACTTATTTTATTGTTAATACCCTGCAGGCCATCCGTCTTCTGGTGTTGGCATCCACAGACCTGCAGAAGGAGATTGTGGAGAGTGGAAGAGTAAAGTGTTGTTAAAATTACTAATATTATCCTTGTTATTCTTGTTTTATCTTTGTTATCCTTGGTGACCTAAATTTGCACTTTAAAGTCAGTATGAGTGTGTATTTGTCTGTTTCTGATATGCATTTTATGCATGTGTAATTTCTAAAGACAAATCTTCAGGGAGTTTTATTTGAATCTTGTGATGTCACCTGAGTGATACCTCAACATGCATTTCTGATATTTATCTTTCTAGGGTGGAGCTTCGTTGAAAGAATTTTATGCTCGTAACTCGCGCTGGACAGAGGGTCTTATTTCTGCCTCCAAAGCTGTGGGATGGGGTGCAACACAGATGGTGTATGTATCTTTGCTACTGTTTATCAGGGTCAGTTCATCTTGAGTGGCCTATAATTAGTAAAATGGAACTTTAAGCAATCTTTATCATTACATTTTGACTTCTAACAGAAGTTCGAAATAAGAATGTCCAATGTGCCCTAAAGATGGCCACTATGCTTAAACAAAAAAAACAAACAAAACAAAAAACCTGGGTGGTTTTGCAAAAGTTTTGTAGTTAACACAAATACCAGTTAAACAGTGCTGCTATAGCAACAACACTACCATTTTTTTCTTGCTGAGCAGAACCATTCTCTATTGGGCAGATGTTTCAGCCACCTGAATAAAACATTATTTCAGGGATCCATCATTTCAGGCCATTTGAACACCTACAGTAGTTTAAGAACGTCAAGCTATCTCAGGCTGATATAACGTGCATACGTGAACAACCAAAATGACCTCAGACCCCATAACAATCCCACAAGTAGGTCTTTGTCCAGATCTTTGTTTATTTGTTTTTGTTTGTTTTTTAATATCTATCTAATATCATTAATTGTTCATTTGTCATTATATTTTTGGGGATTTGATGCACCACATGACATTAAACTAACTTCTCTTGTAATAAAAAGGTCAAATTATCTAATATTTCAGGACCTTATTGACAGGAGTTGAGAAAAGGGGCTGCCTGTAGACATTTACTTGGCTTTATTAATGTTTGAGCTTTTTATTAGTTGGTCTAGTAGTTTGCTGTGGCATCAACATTGAAATTTAAGAATTGTGAAATTACCATAACCATTTATTAGAAGGTTGCAAAAAAAACTTAATATATATATATATATATATATACAGTCATGGCCAAAAATATCTGCACCCTTGGTAAATATGATCAAAGAAGGCTGTGAAAATTAATCTGCATTTTTAATCCTTTTGATCTTCACAAAAATCTAACCTTTCATTGGATAATAAGAAATTAAAATGGGAAGAAATATCATTATGAAATAAATGTGTTTCTCTAATACACATTGGACACAATTATTGGTACCCCTAGAAATTCTTATGAGTAAAATATCTCTGAAGTATATTCCCATTCATATTCACAATTTTGAGCACTCCAGGGTGATTATGAACATGAAATTATCCAGCCATGGCTTCCTGATTCACAGAAATATAAATAGGAGGGAAAACAAAGCCCAAATTCCCTTAATCATCCATCACAATGAGAAAAACCAAAGAATATATTTCTGATGTGCAGCAAAAGATAATTGAGCTTCACAAATTAGTGAAGTGGCTTTAAGAAAAGAGCTAGAGCAGTGAAAATTCCCATTTCCACCATCAGGGCAATAATTAAGAATTTCCAATCAACATAAAATGTTACGAAACCTGGAAGAGGACGTGTGTCTATATCATCCTAATGCATGGTGAGAAGGAGAGTTTGAGTGGCTAAAGACTCTGCAAGGACCACAGCTGGAGAATTGCAGAAAATAGTTGAGTCTCAGGATCAGAAAACCTTAAAGAAAACACATCACCACATGTTGTTTGGGAGGGTTTCAAGAAAAATTCTCCTAGCTCATCCAAAAACAAACTCCAGCATATTCAGTTATCATACACAACTGGAACTTCAATTGGGACTGGCTTCTATGGTGAGATGAAACAAAAAAATGAGCTTTTTAGCAGCAAACACTCAAGATGGGTTTGGTGAACACAGGGATAAAAAGTACCCCATGTGTACAATGAAATATACTGCTGTATTTTTGATGTTGTGGGCCTATATTTCTGCTGGAGGTCCTGGACATCTTGTTTAGACATATGGCATCATGGATTCTATCAAATACCAACAGATAAAAAATAAATAAGTGACTGACTCTGTTAGAAATCATATAATGGGCCATGTTTGGATCTTCCAACCGTAAAATAATAAAAAAACACAAACCTCAAAAACAACACACAAATGGGTCACTGAGCACAAAACCAAGCTCTGCTATGGCCATTCCAGTCCTCTGACCTGAAC
The DNA here is from genome assembly GCF_012432095.1 of Onychostoma macrolepis. Classification (NCBI taxonomy): domain Eukaryota; kingdom Metazoa; phylum Chordata; class Actinopteri; order Cypriniformes; family Cyprinidae; genus Onychostoma; species Onychostoma macrolepis. The sequence goes on along the minus strand of NC_081159.1, from coordinate 31,708,699 downwards.
CCTACAGAAAATGAGTGGGGTGAACTGAAGAGAAGAAGCACCAACATGGAGCTGGGAATCTAAAGGGTCTGGAGTGATTCTGGATAAAGGAATGGTCTCTGATCTCTTGTCAGGTGTTCTCTAACCTCATCAGGCACTATAGGAGAAAATTTAAAGCTGTTAAACTGGCAAATGGAGGTTTCAAAAAGTATTGAATAAAAGGGTGCCGTTAATTGTGGCCAATGTGTATTAGAGAAAAAAACATTTATTTCATAATGATATTCCCCCCCACCCCCCACCCCCCATTTTAAATCTTATTATCCAATGAAAGGTTAGATTTTTGTGAATTTTTTAAATAAAAAATCAAAAGGATTAACAATGCAGATTAATTTTCACAGCCTTCTTTGATCATATTTACCAAGGGTGCCGATATTTTTGGCCATGACTGTATACTTTATATATAGTTTAGTATATATAATTTAGTTAGTTAGTTGTCCTTAGTCCTAGTTGTCCTTGGTTGTCCACTGTCCTCAAACAGTTTTTATTTTCTCCCACCATGTTGGTTGGACCACAGAACTTTGAGAGAGGATTTGAGATTTTTTTTGAGGGGCAAAAGGGGGTAAAAGTTTATGCCAAGGTGGCCCAAACAAGAATTTCATTCTTCATTATGATATCTGGACATTTGCATTAAGTACAGTATTTGATATGTGTTGTCTTTGTTGAGGATCATAACTTAATAATCAATAACTGAACCAATATGTTTTAGTCACTTCCAGACAGACAGACAGACAGACAGGAGGTGTTTTACAATGGGTATTTTTGTTTTTATTTTTATTAATGAATCTGTGCTTTCCCTTTTTAACAGTGATTCTGCTGATAAAGTGGTGTTGCACACTGGGAAGTATGAGGAGTTGATCGTCTGCTCTCACGAGATTGCTGCTAGTACTGCACAGCTTGTTGCAGCCTCCAAGGTTTCACTTTTATACCAAAATATAATGAGCTATGAATTACAAATCAGTAAATTCCTCTTTCTGTCATTTCAATTTAGATTTCCTATGGGGTATGTTTAATTAATTTCAGATGTCAACTCATAAACTGAAAGGGAGCAAATTCTTTGTGAACTGAAAATCTCTCTAACATGTTCATGTACAGTATATTGTTTTGTTGTTTTCCACCTTAAGTGCTGTATAGAATGGTGGTTTCATATGGAGATGTAAATAAAGATTCGTAAGTAGCCACTAATCTGATCTCATTACCCATTAACATAAGTTAAGTTGAACTCTTGATTGGTTTAAACTAGTTCAATCATTTGGATTTTGTAATCGAATTCTGCCAAAATTCAAATTGTGAATTCTTGCAGCTTCCACCGTGCATCAGTAATTTTGGCAGTGTTGTTTAACCGAGTCTTTTTACACACTGTGATGACATATTACTGGAAAAATTATCATCATACAAAATAATTACAAAATAATTGTAAATTTATATAAATAAATAAAGTGTACATTGGAGCTGCACCATTATTTTTTTTAAAAGATGCTTTTCATCCACATATTGGGCCTCATTCATGAAACACGAGCAGAACGAATTTTTGTGTAAATCGTTCGTAAATCCGTTCAGACGTAAATTTTCAGATTCATGAAAGAGTTCTTATTTTCGAAATGTTAGTTGGTACGAAAGAAATGTACACCTGCTCCGTACCATGTGTAAAACATGCCTAAAACGTTCTGTGTTCTTTTTGGCAAACTGATGACACTGAATTTTGAGGCACTGCCATCATAATATTTTACAAGTTCATTTTCTATGTTTTATTTATTTATTTATTTTATTTTTTTCATGGTTGAGAGTCTATAAACTGTTTAGCTTTGGGTTAAACACAGCGCTTGTCACTGTCACATTTTACCCAGTCATCTAATCAATGGAGGAGGGGCGGGACAAATAGCCTACTACACCGACAAATCATCCTATTTGTACAACAACTGAACAACAATAGAGAAGTTAATATTGCTGGTTACTGCATTTTTATATTCAGTAATATTCTTCAAAATGAGATACTTGTAATACGTTACTGCTGTGGATATTCCACATCATAGCAACCAAAGCGTCTCAGCTGGAAAAATGCTGTGCCACCAAAGCATTTTCAAGCGCCACCAGCTGGCCGTTTTAAGAAGACTTTTTTTCAGGTGGCTAAAAACACTTTGGTGGGCACACGTTATTGAATATTTATTGTTAGGCATATGGCCTATTAGTCTTTTTTGCATTTATGCAATGTACTGGAGCCATACCTGAGAAAGGATTCCAGAATATTCCACTGCGTTCCTGGACACGCAATTTGCGTAGCTGTAATTCATAGGTGGGGATTATACTAATCTTGAATGAGTGTGGATGAGCACCCTATTTACGAATGATTGGAATTCATTAACATGCACACGTTTAACTATCAAATCAGACATTTACGATGCGTTTGTGAATCCGGAGGAGAGTGTTCGGGAAGGTCAGTTTTACGCACAAATTACTCAGAATTTACTCCTATATTTACAAATGTTTCATGAATGAGGCACATTATCTTTATTGATGTTAACTTTCTGTTCCTGCGTTCCTCTGTATTATTATCGTTCTGAAACCGGTTTCTGTAGAAAAAATACCAGTTAATAACTTTATTTTTTAAACTTTTTTTCTTTGCCTATAACAATAATAAAGTACAGTTTTATTATGCCATTTCACCTGAACGGGCAGGGCACACCCTGTGCCTGATAAGCCAGTGTGATGGCATCCACTATCCAGTGGGCCATCCTCTGCTTAGATACGGCATTCCCCTTCTGCCGGCCTCCGAAACAGACAAAGAGCTGATCTGAGGTCCTGAAGCTTTGTGTCCGGTCTACGTACCATCTCAAAGCTCAGACGGGACAAAGCAAAGCTAAGGCTGGGTCTGCCTCCTCCAGGGGCAGCGCTTGCAGGTTCACCACCTGATCCCTGAAGGGAGTAGTGGGAACCTTGGGCGCCTCTTGGCTGGGGCCTCGGTATTACCTGGGAGTCAGACGGCCCAAACTATGGGCACGATTCGTAGACCGAAAAATGTGTGCAGGTCCCCTACCCTCTTGATGGAGGCCAATGCAATCAGTAGCAGAGTTTTCATTGAAAGAAACTTTAGCTCGACTGACTGCAAGGGCTCAAATGGACCCTGCTGTAGTGCTCTGAGCACTAGAGACAGGTCCCAGGAGGGTATAGAGGGAGGCCAAAGAGGATTCAACCTTCTTGCCCCCCTAAGGAACCTGATGACCAGGTCATGCTTCCCTACCGACTTCCCTTCCATGGGGTCGTGGTTAGCAGCAATCGCAGCAACAGACTTTAATGGTGGAGGGAGACAGCATTTGCTCCAACCCTTGCTGCAAATAGGAAAGCACGACTCTGATCGGGCATCTCTGGGGTGGTTCTTGGTGAGAAGAACACCACCACTCGATGAACAGGTTCCACTCTTTCTTCCCTGCCTTAGTCACATTCATATTGATGGCCCATTATGGGAGGCCTTTTGTCTCTTAGGTGTGAATCACTAAATATTCATGGCCATTGTCACTCCCTCGCATAAGGGCATTCTATCACAAAACAGGTTTTACAAATGTTAAATCAATATATTGTTTTCTGTGAACGAGTGAACAGGATAATAAATAATCACATCATTTTGTAGCAAAAACTCTAGGCTACCACATCCAGTTCTCAAAAGTCTTGTGAACAAATATTTTGTATGTGTTTTATAGCCTTATTTCAGTGACTTAAAATTTTTTTTTTTTTCACTAACCACGCATAAACATTTTCTCAAAAACACAAACATGTACTTTCATGCTGCTCACATATCACATATTCTAGCCCAGTTTGTGCTGAATACAGTGTTATCAGACTTTAGCCATTAATATATATTTTTTAAGATACTGAAAAAAAAACACAAATGTCAGGGCATATCAAAACTTCTCCAGGGCCCCAAAACACCCTCAGACCCCAGAGGGTTAATAAAATTAAAATTAAAATACAAAAATACAAAAACTTCTAAATAAATAGGCTAAAGCAGTTATTTTTATTTAGTTAAAAATGGGCCAAAAGAGACCTCCAAACTAGTAGGTTACCAGAAAAAAAAAAAAAAAAAAGACCTTAACGTTTTTGCTCAGAAAATCCCTGCACGATTATAGTAATACATGATAAATATCAAATATGTTATAGCTTGACTACAATTTTTAATACAATGCTACAATAATCAAGGAAATTAAACTTATCATCATGAAATGTGTCTAGGCGATAATGCCAAAAAGAAAGAGAAATATCGAAAAATAGGCATATTTTATTCAAGACATTACTAATAATTATAATAATAATTTGTTACATTTATATAGCGCTTTTCTAGGCACTCAAAGCGCTTTACATAGAAAAGGGGGAATCTCCTCATCCACCTGGATGATGCGATGGCAGCCATATTGCGCCAGAACGTCCACCACACACCAGCTTATTGGTGGAGAGGAGACAGTGATGAAGCCAATCAGTATATGGGGATGATTAGGAGTCCATGATGATCAGAGGCCAATGGGCAAATTTGGCCAGGATGCCAGGGTTACACCCCTACTCTTTTCGAAAGATATCCTGGGATTTTTCTAATGACCACAGAGAGTCAGGACCTCAGTTTAACGTCTCATCCGAAGGACAATGCTTTTTACAGTATAGTGTCCCCGTCACCGCAGGATGAGCACCCCCCTGCTGGTCTCACTAACACCTCTTCCAACAGCAACCTGGTTTTCCCAGGAGGTCTCCCATCCAGATACTGACCAGGCTAAACCCTGCTTAGCTTCAGTGGGCAACCAGACTTGGGCTACAGGGTCATATGGCTACTAGGCTATATGACAACAACATGCATTTATCATTCTTACTACCACCACCAGAATGTCCAACTTAAAGTCCTGCATATAATCAAAATTTTCAATATTAATTTTGTAATTGCACATTGTTAGTGTTAAAGGTGGGGTATGTAATTTTTCAAAAACGCTTTAGAAAACTGAGTTGGGGCCGAGTACCAAAACAAACTTGTAGCCTATCAGCAGTAAGGGGTGTGTCTACTCGTGATGTGGAGGAGAGAGCGCTCATCAATGCACAGGACGGACATGAGCCGAGCCGAGCGACGACAGAAAGATAGAGATGGCGAATAAAAAACAAAACAGGAAATGTCTGCGGAACGATAAGGCAAGAAGTAGGACCCGTGTAAATATTGGACCAGCTTTCTAGCGCTGGAGAGAACTCACAGAGCACAAGGCCTGTGATCGGACACCGAGGTTGCTTTGTTTCTTCTCGATAGGTGAGTAACACAGTGTCTACACTGGACGCACCGCAACAGCTAAAGTCTGCCTACACTGGACGCGACAAAGCAGCCGTAAAAAAAAACCATTTGAAATTTGTGTCAGCACGTCATAAACGGAACGCGACAACAGTTTTCTGTCGGAGATTTGTCGCGTCGCACAGCATCCAGTGTAGACAGCTTCACTTATTATAATGACTTCTATAGTATTTAGCCGCACCACTTGCGTCCGGTGTAGACACGGTGTAACATTGGTTTTGCTTTGTTTCACAGAACTAATCGTTGCATAGGCTACGTATGTGTGGGGCGGAACTATCAAAATAGCGGCGAGACCCTTTTGGGGTAGGGGCGTGTTTGTTTAGGTGATTTCAAATATCAACATTGGCTACCAGAAATCGCTTACCCCATCTTTAAGGTGAACAATTAATCCGTGCAAGGTAATCCTCTGAAAAAAAAAAAATAGTTTGTCCTGGTAATCTTTAATCAAAATCTGATCATCTGTTTCTGCTGTGGAATGGCATTTCTTCTCTGATGACGTCAGATTGATGGCTTGGGCGAACCACGCCCCTTCAGCCATTAGTTAGAGATGGGGAGGAGGAGTGCTAAAATAAAACCTCGCCCTCTATTCAATATTTCTTTTCAGCTGGAAATACATCACTACACTGAAATAATGTCAGCAGTAACTTCCGGTTCATGTGGACTTTAAAATGGGGTTCTATTATTTTTCCTCAACAGTTGTCCTCACAAAACGAAATTCATTTCAAACACAAATTTGATAAGAGTGGAAATTATTAGCAACACCAACATAACAGCAAAGCTGATGTTTTCTGTTAGTTTAAGCACAAACAAAGAAAAGTAAAACTAAAATTTAATGTGGCAATAATTAAGACAAAATTGAACATGGTGTGTGTTTATGGTGCATGCCAGCACGTGCTTGCCCCGTAAGCGCCCTCTGAGACGGTTCAAGGCAAGGCGTATTGCTAACAACTCTAGGCAGGTGATGTACCAGTGCAGTTGGGGGCCCGTCCAAACCCCCGACACTGCATGCCCATCGTATGTGGCCGCTCAGCCGGTGGTAGAGGCATCCGTGTAAACCACAGCATGCCTGGAGACCTGTTCCAGGGGCATTCCTGCATTCCTTCATGAGGTGAAGGTTTGGTGGCAGGCCGGTGTGACTTGGACCCAGTGAGTGCCACGTTGCCACGCCCACCTCGGGACTCGGCCATGGAGCCAGTGTTGAAGCGGTCTCATATGAAGCAGCCCCAGTGGCGTGACTGCCGCTGCAGCTGCCATATGCCCCAGGAGCCTCTGAAACTGTTTCAGTGGGACCGCCGTCCTGCTCTTGAACATATTCAGGCAGTAGTTGAGAATGCGGATGCCATGCTCTTTCAGGGGAACAAGGGCTGCCTCCGCAACTTTCGTGAAGACAAGGGGCGACAGGGACAGCCCGAAGGGCAGGACCTTGTACTGAAATGCTCGTCCTTCGAACGCAAACTGCAAGAATGGTCTGTGGCGCGGAAGGATTGAAACATGAAAGTACGCGTCCTTAAGGTCCATCGCTGCAAACCAATCTCAGGGACGGATACATCCGAAGATGCATTTCTGTATAAGCAACTTGAAGGGTAGCTTGTGAAGGGCCCGGTTTAAGACACGCAGGTCCAAGATTGGTTGAAATCCACCGCCCTTCTTGGGTACAATGAAGTAAGGGCTGTAAAACCCCGTCTTCATATCAAATTTAGGGACCGGCTCTATCGTATCCTTTGCCAGTAGGACTGAGCATTTGTGCTATCTCTGATGTGAAGTGGATGCCCTTGAACTTGGGGGGATGCCGGGCGAACTGAATCGCATAGCCGAGTCTGATGGTCCACAGGAGCCAGCAAGACGGGTTGGGTAGCGCTAGCCAGGCACCCAGATAACGTACAAGCGGGACAAGCGGAAACACAGACGTACCCACAGTAAGGGGCAGCAAGGTGGAACACAGGGACCCAGCTTGGGCAGCTCGTAGGTGGACCGAAGAGGGTTCTACATGTGCGGTGCAATGCTTACCTGGTTCCACGGTTGAGCAGAGGGTATGTGAGTAGGACCTTTGACGACGCTCTCGAACCGCCCTTTGCTGCCTGCTGGCGACAGAGTAGGATGAGTTGGTCGGTCCGCGACTCTCCGTGTCCACCTGGGACCCAGAAATAGAGAAAACTGCTCTAATGTCGAGATTTTTGGAAACAAAAGATCCTCCACCTCACCCTCCTCCAGGAGAGGTGTGTTCAACATCTCCCGAAGAGCAGTTCCCTCCCTCTCTTGGTCGCCCAACCCAGGGCCTCTTGCTATTCTGCTTACCGCCAGGTTTGAAGGGGACCTACGCCCAGCTCCACGGCGCTGCTTGGCTGGAGGCGGATGCAGCACAGGATTGGGGAGGACGCAGGGGGCCGCCCTCGGCGACGAGCAGGGGCGGTGCAGCCGGTGGGACGGGTGGAGGCAGCAGTTGCCTGCCGGGGCAGGACATGTCGGATCACCTCAGTCTGCTCCTTTGCAGCTGAGAACAGCTGGGCAAAGCTCTCGACTGCATCGCCGAAGAGGCTGGTCTGGGACACTGGGGACTTTAGGAACCAAACTTTGTCAGCGTCCCTCATGTCGACCAGACACAGCCAGATGGTGGCGCTCCTGGACATCGCATGACCCAGAGAACTCGCGGTGACCTTTGTCGCTTGGAGCGCGAGGTCAGTTGCGGTTCAGAGCTCTTTCAGAACTTCCAGATCGTGACCACCCTCATGCAGGTCCCTCAGTGCCTTAGTCTTTTTAGGGAAAAAAGCTATTTTAGTGTGCTGAAGTGCACAGGGGAGATGGCTGCCTGCAGCACAAACAGGGGGTAGTGCACTCGACACAGGAAACCACCACCGCTGACGCCCTGTACCGCCAACACCAAGAGCTCCAAAGAGTGCGCTGAACTCGTTCAGCCTCCTTCTCTCAGTAGTGTAGTCAGGAGCAAAACGATGTGATCGCTGGGCTCCGAAGCAAAAAGCTGAGTATGCGTTGCACCTGCTGCCTAATTATACACGCGCTGCGATCAGTCGCATGCCAATGTGCATTGGCTCGTTTAGTTTACACTCGAAGTGGATTGGTCTCTCTAAGTGAGATCCCAATTCGTCGGTCACTGACGTGACTCAAAGTGACTGACTGAAAGGGAACTGTAAAATAAGACGCGGCGCGTCTTGGACGGTGAGGGCGTCGAGGAGAGTTGAAGTCAGGTCAACTTTATGGTAATGAGCTATGACGCAGTTGGGCGGCAACCAATCGGAATGTAGAAGTCCTCCGCTTGAGAGGAGTCCAGAGAACGCAGTCCTGTAAACTTTGGTTCCGACTACATTAGTTCCTAAGCATTTTCACGCTAGAACGCTTGTTTTTCAGCGGGAATGCAATTCATTTGCTCAAAACAACACCGATTTGACCAATTGCATTTAGACTATCACTTAACCACGAACACAAAAAACACACCACACAAATGGCTTTTATAGGTTTATTTCTTTAGCAAACATGCAACTATAATAAAGTTATTTCCATCGATCAATTTCTTACTTTCACAATTAAAATATTTCATGAGGTTAATTTATACCCTACTTGTGGTCAGTCTGCACAAGATCAACATGCTTGTTTCCTTTTCGGCTCCTTTAAATACAAGACTAAACGTTCGATCGTCAGAGCGTCAACGGATCTTTCTACAGCGTCGTTGGCAGGGCGGCCAGAGCGAATTTTGATGCTCTCGCCGGCGGCGGTGTGAACGCACAGTTAGCCGTACTACTTGAATTCGTGATTGGTTGACTGCAAAATTTAAATAATAAATGTAACGAAAAAATAACATTATTAACCGGTTAATGGACATTTTAAATGTTCAATTCTGTTCATTCAGGTTTTCTCCCTTTCTTGTCTCTCTCTCTCTCTCTCTCTCTTTTAAATATATATGTATATTGTACACCCCAGTAGGGCTGTCGCAATAGCCGCAATATCGCAATACCGCACTACTGACAAGCATAACCGCAATGGAATGCGACAACTGCAGCAACCGCGATATTTGAGTGTTTTCTTTTTTCGTAAGGTTATGCCCTTCTCATTTCGTACATGTGTACTAAATATTTAAGTAAGTAATAATAAACATTTTTACCATGCTGATTTGGCTCCGTAGATTTGCACTTAACAAGCCTAAACAGACAGCGAATGAGAGAGAGATCGACTGCGCATGTGCGATTACGTGTGTCTATCCTTCAGTCCGAGCCATGTGTTTGTGAAAATAAGTTGTCATGTCCAAGGAAAGCGAAATCTCTGTATTAGCATTGACGCATTTCTGGACAGCTGAGCCTTTAAAAGTGGCCTTTAAAAATTATTCCAACAGTGTTTCATTACGTTTCTCTTTGAATGAATCAGCGTTTTTGAACGTGTAGTTGAATGAACGGTTTAAACACTCACTGAAAGACATTCCCTTGCCACCACCTTGTGGCGTAATAATGAAACTGCACTCACCAACAGCCCGTCTAGAAAGCACAGGTGAGATATCAACTGAAACTCTCACGTCCAGTCAGATTCGAGGATCAGCACTAACTGTTATACATATAGGCTAACAATAGCCTTACAATCTTATTGTCAGGTTTATGTGCTGTTATGTGTACTGTTATTTTGTCATTCTCTTCTGTTTACTTCACTTCCTGTTTCAATGCTGTTTAGTTTTGGTTTCCTTGATTTCTGAATATGACCTTGTTACATCGTAACACATACACACAAAAAGATATGTATTAAGGGTGTCAATGTTAACTCATTAAACGCAGGCGATTAATCAAACATTTTTAACACATTATTTTTTTACGCAAATTAATCGTTTGATAAGGTTTGACCCCAACTTCTTCCCGTCATCGCAGCGTGGAAGGTTATCTATCATTGTGTAATAAGGGTACAGTGAACCAGTGTTGCCAGGGTAGCGGCACAAGTGGGCTATTTTGAAAATACAGTCGCGGGAAAAATTACAGAGCCGTGGGTTGCGTTTTTTTTGGGCTACTTTTATAATGTACCAAGGTGTATATAGACAAATAAAAATTAAATAAATCCTTTTACTAATATGTATTAAACTTGGAATGTATACCTGGCAACTTAAGAACGGAGAGGCGGTTGTAACATCACAAACAACGTGAGTTTCAGCCAGAGCAAACATGTTAAGGCTTTTACACAGTAGAAATAAACTTGACAACAGCCAAATAGATTATATAAGATAATAAACACACGATTACGATAGGATATTTGGGTAACACTTTATTTAGTTGCTTATTAGCATGCATATTACTAAAATATTAGCCATTTATTAGTACTAATTAAGCACATATTAATGCCTTATTCTACATGACCTTATTCTACATCCATAATCCTACCCAATACCTAAACTTAACAACTACCTTACTATCTATTAATAAGCAGCAAATTAGGAATTTATTGAGGGATAAGTCATAGTTAATAGTGAATAAGTATTCCCTATTCTAAAGTGTTAAAGATATTAGTATGTGATTTTGAGATGAATGTCTACATCTGAAATGCTAATTTGTGCAGTGATATAAAAGGCTATGTAGCATATTTTAACAACAGTAAATGACCAAATTCCACATATGATTGCAAAAGGAAATGATTACAAATACTCGATGGTGGTGAACCATGGAACTTGATGGAGTTCTGAGTAAAAGTGTACTATTAATCTCATAAATTGTCTTATGAAGCATGATGCTAATATTAGCTCTAATGCACCTGCAGAACAGGTCCAATTCTTCTTTATAATGCATTTTGTCATAATACCTAATGTAAGGTCGCAAGAAAATGTTTTGTTGTATTTATTTAGAAATACTTTTGATAATATTTGGGTAAATAATGATAATGGCTGAATAAAAAACAAAAGAATAATGATAAAAGAATAATAATGATTATGTCTCATACCTGGCGGAAGTGTGAAAGGTTCTGTTTCCTTAAACTAGTTTGTCATGCATTTCTTTTTCAACACATTTACAGGTAAATCCTAGTATTTTAAATTTGTGATTAATCATGATTAATCACAGTCCATGACAGTCCATGACTGAGTCACATACACATACATGACTGTGATTTAACGAGATTACATTTTTAATCGATTGACAGCACTAATATATATATATATATATATATATATATATATATATATATATATATATATATGTGTGTGTGTGTGTGTGTGTGTGTGTGTGTGTGTGTGTGTGTGTGCGTGCGCGTTTGTGTGGCGATAATACCGCATATGGCGCTATTGAGCCGCTCAAAATTACTGCAAGGGAAATTCCTTCACTGCGAAAGCCCTACACCCCAATCACCACAAAAAAAAGAGCAAGTAAGTTTCGCTTCAGGGTTGGGCCAAAATAACTATAAAACTATATTCTTTTCCCAAAAAGAATTAATTGTCCTAACTAACTAAATTAATTAATTAATTAATTAAAAAAAAAAAAAATAGTAATAATAATAATACAGGGTCTGAAAAACATGCACACATACAACAGTGTCTCTTGACATAACTTTCTTCTGACTGCAGTAATTCATCTGTCATTTTTCCTCTTGTACATAGTACTAATGAAATGCTTTTTCCTTTTTCTTTTTTTTTTTTTCTCTTTTGCTTCATATCTTTGCCTTTCCATTTACAGGTGAAAGCTGACCGTGGCAGTAAGAAGCTCAGCGTTCTTCAGCAGGCCTCACGCCATGTTAATGAGATGGCTGCTAATGTGGTGGGATCCACCAAGACCGGGCAGGACCAGATCGAGGATAAGGGTCAGTGTGATGTTACAGGGGCTTTTGGGTCATGGTTCCTCATGCTTTTCTTCAATAAGAAATTTATAGTGATGCTATTTATTCACATTGCTTTGTTTTGTTTTTTTTCTCTCATTTCCATATTAAGACACTATGGACTTCTCTGGCATGTCTCTAATTAAGCTCAAAAAAGAAGAAATGGAATCACAGGTTTGTTTAGATTTTTTTCCCCCTGTGGTCACATCACATTCAATTTGGGTAACACTTTATAATAGCTGTACGCTATAAATCATTAGGTAAGCATTAGTAAATAGTCAGTTCATCCTTTATAAAGCATTGTCCCAACATTAATAGTCATTATTAAGCAGTTTATAAATTCAGTTATAAATGCCTTGTTCTTGATTTATAAGCATATCTATTACAAAGGAGATTTAAAGGCCCAGTTATCTTCCGAACAGAAAAAAATAAACACAACACAGAGGGATACAGAACTCAGAAATATTTATTTCAAGATGCAAAAAATAAATAAATAAGTGTACAACTGTACACTTGAATTTTTATTTTATTTTATTTTTTCTATGAAATTGCAGAGGTTTATTTTTCATTTTTTATCAAATGTACAGTTGTACAGTTTCATTTTTTGCATCTTGAAAAAATATTTCTGTGTTCTGTATCCCTCTGTGTTGTGTTTGTTTAACTTTTCTGTTTGGAAGATGGTAACACTATAGAACAAGGAACACTTGTTCACTATTAACTACGACTTTTCCCTCAATAAATTCCTAATTTGCTGCTTATTAATAGTTAGTAAGGTAGTTGTTAAATTTAGGTATTGGGTTGGATTAGGGATGTAGAATAAGGTCATGTAGAATAAGGCATTGATATGTGCTTAATTATTACTAATAAATGGCTAATATTCTAGTAATATGCATGCTAATAAGCAACTAGTTAAGAGACCCTAAAATAAAGTGTTACCTGAAAGATAAATGAGCCTTTAAATCCCCTTTGTAAATGCTTTACCAGGTATAAATAGTCCTCACTTTAGATGAGCTCATAAAAATAGATGGCTGGCACCTACTAAATGTTTTATAACATATTTAGATCTGTGCATTAGTGTGAATGCAGCCTTTTAAAGCTGCAACTAGGGCTGAAACGATTAGTCGACATTATCGACAACGTCGACGATAAAAAATTGTTTTTCTTGTCGAGTAGCCGTTTGATCTCACATGACCTAATGTAAGAGCCTGCAATACTGCGGTTTCGACCAGTGTGGCGCAAGAATGTAATTCATCCCTCCTGGATGCAATTCAAGAGAAGACGACACACCCGAACCGTTTGATGAATATGTAAATATATATTGCGCGTTTTCCTCTCAGTAACAAAATAAACACAACAAAAACTGACAGCAGTGTGAAAGCAGCAGTTAAAAATGCATCTGATTACAACGATGTGGATGTTTGCATGAGCTCTGCAGTTCAGTACTCAAGTAAAGTCCGTTCACATCATGTTTATTTATATAGTACTTTATGCAATAGATAGCTTTAAATCAAGCAGCTTTACGGTATTAAACATGAAAACCCAGAGTCAGTGTCACTTTCAGTTAGAATTACAACTTGATTTTCTGAAATAAAGCAGCTCTCCAGTGTGGAGCTAGCTAATGATAAAATGTTTTTATTAGTGGGGAAAAAATATTTAATTAAAGTGATAGTTTGTTTTACAGAAATCATTATCATAACCCTATACGGTAGGCTATTTTAAGACATTATGTTTTGAATAAAATAGTTTATCCAAAGCATCTCATCAATTACCTTTATTTTGATTCTTATCACTTACAAAAGGAGATGTTAGGCAGAATGATGTGTTACTTTTCCATGTAGCTAATTAAATGGTGAGATAGTGTCTCTGTCTGTCATCTCATTTTGTGTGCCAAATACATCTATTTGTATAATGAATTGGTAACACTTTAACAAATGATACCTTATTGTAATGTATTAATTAACATGAATGAACAATGAACAATACATTTATTAAATTCATGTATTAATCTTTGCTAATGTTGGTTAATAAAAATATAGTTATTCATTGTTTGTTCATGTTAGTTCACAGTGCATTTACCAATGTTAAAAAACACAACTTGTGATTTGTATAAATGCATTAGTAAATACTGAAATTAACATTAACCAAGATTAATAAATGCTGTAGAAGTATTGTTCATTCTTAGTTCATGTTAACTAATGTTAACCAATGAACCTTATTGTAAAGTGTTACCAATTAATTATATAATAATTGTAATTACATAATATGCTTTTCTAAAGCTGAATTGACCTTTATGTTAGAATATGTATAACTTAATATTTTAACTAATTGCAAAAGCTGAATAATCAAAGTCTACTGATTAATCAGTGAAATAATCGACGATTAGTCGATTAATCTGTCTAATAATCGTTAGATTAATCGATTATCAAAATAATCGTTTGTTGCAGCCCTAGCTGCAACTGTGTACGATGTCATCAGTAATAATCAAAACAAACAGCAATAATGCTGAGGAAAAAAGAAAAACCCATAACAATGATTGGCTTTAAACTTTTGTATACTTAAAACACTTTCAGATACTGAAAGTACTTTTTGTTTATCACTTGTCTTTTCCCCCCTTTATTACTTTATATTTTCTTGCATGTTTTGAGGCTATATTTAGTTGGTTAAATTCTTAACAGTTGTTCTTAACAGTTCATTTGTAATTATTTTAAAAAGTAGCCTGCTTATGTAATTTAATAAAAATGCACAAAATAAATTTGATATAAATTTAATATGAAAATGTAGCCCTGTGCCGTAATACTCAAAATTGAGGATAAGACGCATCGTGATATCGAATCAAATCGAATCGTTGACATAAGCGTAATCGAATCGTGAAACCAGTGACGATTGACACCCCTATTGCCCATCCACTTCTTAAAAATTTCAGATGATTGGCATCACAGAGTTTACCAGTATTTTTGTCAACATAATAAGCTTAATAGTATAACTGATTGTTGGCTTTAAGCCAACATATTTATAATGAATAACATTAAAGTCCTTTGTTATGGCCATATGAGCGATTTCCTTGATGTAATTCCGACTGAAGCATATAATACATGATTCCCTTATTTAGGAACGATTGAAAAGGGGCTAATATTTTTCATTAAGTAATACCACTGTTTATAATGAACATTTCCTCTGCTTTTAAGAATCACCAGCTGCCACTGCTTGAAAGTGCTGCAAAAGTACTTGAATTTTACTCTTAAATATTTGTATGAAACTTTATGAACTGTATGAAACTCTTACACCTCAGTAGTTTGGCACATTTGTGAATGCTATTGTTGAAGAAGTTCCTGAAACCAAGCAGTTCTGTGGGTAATCTTGATATAGTGCATATAATGTAACCTATGTTTTTATTTCCTCTCCCAGGTGAAGGTTCTAGAGCTTGAAACCATGTTGGATAATGAACGTCTGCGTTTGGGTGAACTCAGGAAGAAACACTATGAGATAGCAGGTGTCCCTCTAGAGCACTTTGCTCAGGACAACGGTCTGAGAGCCTCTCCACATGTGACTGCTGCCCCGTCTTCTCCCAAACCCTCTAAACCCACTCTAATGAAGAAACCAGCTCTTACACAAAAACCCAACATTCCACCCAAAAGCATGGTAACACTTTTTTTGTAAATGTTGCACTCTTTTCCATCTGTTTACAGTCACTTATTGACTTTGAGGTCTTTTCACATGTTACAGTGAGATGTCGCTGCTAACATGATTAGTATGTCTTTTATGGCTATACTATAAAATTCTATAAAAATTAATTATCTTTAATAGTCATTTTGCAACAAGCAAAGCCATGTATAGAATCATTACAGGCATTCTACTTTGTTTAATTTTCTATATACTTGTACATTTATGAAGGAGTTCCAGATTTGTTGGTCATTTATGTGCATTACACTTCCAATCACGGCCACATAGCTCACCATGTCAAAACAACTAAGACTTTTTTTTCTTTTTTTAAATTTCCAAAAATGTATTATCTGTGGAAAGTACGCTCTTCTTCTTGTTCTCTCACTCACACACACACAGAGACAGTTTTGCCATTTAGAAGCTTTATTGCTTCAAAAATATTAATTAGCCACTGCAACATATACCAATTAACAGCTTCTGTAGAGCTGATACTGCCCAACACTGATAGCCAGGGGAGACACAGGTAATACCACACATAACACACAAAACTTTGTTATTCCAAAATTTTTGTCTGACACACAAAACCAGTTAACAAGTCTTATCTTATAATCAGATAACAAAACTGTATTAGCTAAAAAAAAAAAACCTTATATCAGCCTGAGAGGTTTACACAGAGGTAGCCATGAAATAGTGTGAAGCAAGAGGCAAAAAATGTATTATGTTAGCTGTGTATTATTTTAGCTGTGAATGTTTCAGTGCTCAGACTTACTACTGTACTTCATTCCTACTTCACTTAGACTTCATCTGAACTTTGCCTGAACTGGATTCCATTCTGTACTTTGTCTGACCAGCACAAATTCAACAAGTATTATTATACCAAAGAAAAAAAAAACTATGGAAAATTACTGCTTCACAACATTGTCCTATGACAATAAAAACTGAAATGAAGCCATTCTCTTATCTTTACCTTGTGAACACAAATATTCCTTGAAACAACAGAAAAGTAAATGACATAAAAAGCACTACAAAAGAAAAATCATATAAAATATACAATGTTATTAAAATTACATGAATAAATTATTAAATAATAAATAAATAATAAAAGAAAGAAAGATACACAACACACATATATGGCCAACATGAATGCACACTCAATAAGTAATAAATATTTTCTATTTTTCTTTTCTTTTCTGTTATTGTGTATTTTTGGTCTGCCAAAAGACTTAAACAGTGGAAACTTGTGAAAAAACAAACAAACAAAAAAAACACATTTATATATATATTACTCTATACTAAAGTTTTCTGTTCTTTTCTTACAGTTGAGGTGAGCACATCTGGATGAAGATATTTGAAGACTCGCTGAATCTCAAATCCTCATGCATCCAAAACTTTTGTTAAATCTCCCTATTATCTTTCTTTTTTCCACTTTCTATGTCTGTACACGCAAATGTTTTTCCATATCTTCCATGTAAGACCTTTGCCTTTTTTCCATTTCAGAGTGCCTTAGAGGCTACAGATTATTTTTTATCTTAGATATAGAGCTATAGTACTGGGTGTTCATCATTTAAACAAATTCAAATAATTTAGTTTTTTTTAAATTGCAGATAGTTTGTTTTATTTACATTACACATAGTACGTTATAGGGCAGAATAATGAATAACATCTGGCTTCAAGGGATAATTCACCGAAAATTCTAACATAAACTTAAAAAAAAGTGCCTCTACCTAAATTTTTGCAAAACTCCAAAAATGTATCTATACATTAGTGATGCGCGGATGGAGGTTATATCCACGGGCGCTGCAGATAATCCACAGGTAGGGTAATAAAAAAAAATGCATTCTGATTATTTGCGGGTGGGTGGATAGGATAAATCATTAATGATGCATATATTAACTACATTTTTCTAACATATGAATGTGTTTTAAATATGCTACAGAAATTCAATAAACTGTAAATTAACGTATTAAAATTATTCAACACATTATTTAGTCAGGAGCAGTGAGGGATTTTCTCTGTCTTTTGTTATTTGATTAACATTAATGACAGATGGCACAGCTTTATTAGGCTGCTGTCACAAGACCTATTTCACGGATCCAATACTGATACAAATGCGTTTTCTTTTGCAACTGTTTACATTAACTTAAGACAAAACCAACAGTGCTTATGAGGATACTCGCCAGGATGACCATTTTGACATCTTTTTTTGTGTATTTGGCCACTTAAGCGCAACAAGCTTTGCTTGAAAATAATACATTTTTGTGACGATGCAACAATGACCGATTAGGCAATTGACAATTCTGTCAACTACCGAAACACGAGCTAAAGTCTTGTATCGCAGCGTGCAGCAGCTCTAGATGCACCGATGTGCAGAGAAGGTCAAAGAGAAAGGAACGCGGTACAGCTGAATCACTCACGCTGTTTTCATGAGACTAATTTGATCTGATGGTTTGTGTGGATTTGTTTACTCATCTAACCTACACGCTATATTGAATAAATGTTTTGCAGGAATTTCCCTCATATTAAAGTCGAAAGCTGCGGGAATGAGTAATCCGAAATTCAGGACCTGATTAAACATAATTCTATTATACAGAGATAGATAAAATAGATTTCCATGTCTTTTCCAAAACTTTCTGGGTTTATTTATTTTTCCAAAACTTTCCAGGCCTGGAAATTGCTGTTTTAAAAGTCCATGACTTTTCCAGGTTTTTCATGACTGTACAAACGATCGGGTGCAGTTATCTAAATCAGACAAAAATATAGGTGCAGGCGGGTGGATAATTTATTTGAAGCTGCGGATTCGGGTGATGTTTTAGCATCTGCACATCACTACTATACATACAGTTTGCTGTAGTTTCCAGCTGAAATGAACACTAGAGGCATTAAAACCAGTAATCAATAAAGTGGATCAATAAAATATCATATTCATGCAGTTCCTTGCACAACACTATGTTACTACCTCAAAACACTTTTACAAGTAGTAATATAGTTAACAATTATATTTAAGTGAACTATCCCTTTAAGGTAAGAGATAATGTTATTGTAATGGATTTTTTCCTGTGCATTCACAAACATTATTTTATGGGTAACACTTTACAATAAGGTTAATTCGTTAACAACATTAGTAATCATGAACTAAGAATGAACAATACCTCTACAGCATTTATTAATCTCAATGTTAATTTCAGCATTTAATAATGCATTATTAAAATCACAAGTTGTGTTTGTTAACATTAGTTAATGCACTGTGAACTAACATGAATAAACAATGAACAACTGTATTTTCATTAACTAACATTAACAAAGATTAATAAATAGTGTAATAAATGCATTGCTCATTGTTTGTTCATGTTAGTTAATACATTAACTAATGTTAACAAATGACACATTTTTGTAAAGTGTTACCATTTTATGTGTGATTCTTATAAAATATATTTAAAATGAACTCCATTTTATGATAAACAAAAGGGTATTACTATGTTGGAAAATATTTCTGCAATGTTGTGCATATCTACAAAGTACTGTATAAGCAGAATATTTAATTTGGATTTTTTCCTTTAAATTAGGGTCTTAAAAAAATTATTTTGCTTTTTTGGTCTATTTTAAAATGTGTCAGTGTCTTTACGCATCAGCATCTATATATTAATAACATATTTTAGTCATGTTTGACTCTCCCTTGTGATAAATATAAAATGAACAATAAATATTTTAAAGAAAAATATTTGAAATGGACTAAGTTAAATTAAATTACATTTGTGATCATTTATGTATCCTCCACTACCCTCCACTAATATTGGCACCCTTGGTAAATATGAGCAAAGGTGAAAATAAATCTGCTTCGTTTATTGTGGTGGTAAAGCCGGACCAGAATGTTTGAAAAAGTTTGAAAAGTTTTAAGTTTGATGGTGTTCAGTCTGAAATTGTTTGAAGTTTAAAGCGTTCCAAAGCTTAAATATGATAGATAGATAGACAGACAGACAGACAGACAGACAGACAGACAGATAGATAGATAGATAGATAGATAGGGGTGGTTACTAAAGTGTTGCTATGCGGTTGCTAGGGTACCTGAGGTGGTTGCTAGGGTTTTGATTTGCGGTTGCTAGGGCACTTGAGGTGGTTGCTAGGGTGGTTGCTATGGTACTTGGAGTTGTTGCTAAGTTGTTGCTATGTGGTTTGCTAAGGTGCTCTGGGTGGTTGCTAAGTACAATCAGATGACTGACTTTTAAGCCGACTCCGGTTCGAACATATAAGGCTGAACACTGCTACTGAGAGTTTCTGACATTTTCAGTGTGTGAGATTGTCCTGTTTTGCTGGCTCTTAATGCTCTGCCCCCTTCTGAAAAGGGGGCCGGGAGCATCAGCTCATTTGCATTTAAAGGGCCTAACACAAAAACGGTGTGTTTTGGCTCATACCTTAAAAGTGGCAATTGTAGCAAACTATAAAAAATTATCTGTCAGCTATTTTGAGCTAAATCTTCACATACACACTCTGGGGACATCAGAGACTTATTTTACATCTTATAAAAAGGGGCAAAATAGGTCACCTTTAAAATCCAAAGTTAGAATCTCAGTTAGGGGGTAGGGTTGTGACAGTAAGGAAATTTTCCCGCCGGGGGGAGGGTAGGGGGTTTCCCTCTTTGTCTTGCTTTCCTTCGCTTTTAAATAGGTTGTAAAAGTGGCATGCACATTTTACTTTCACTTTTGAATAAGCGGCAATTCAGCATCAGTTGCTGGAATGCAATTCAAGCAATAACAAAATACAACGTCAAACTCACTCAACCTATATATAAATCATAGATCTTTTATTAACAAAACAAATAAAAATGCACCATGCTATAGGTTATGCTTTATATAAAATAACAAATAACGTACACAAAGTTTAAATAGGTATACAACACTGAAAATAGTAAACACTGTGGAACCAAATAAATAAGAAATGTAAAATGTTTATTAGCAAAATGAATAAGAAAGCTTGGAGGCACAGCATACACATTGATGTCAAATCAAATAAATGACACGAAGTTTAAATAAGGTAAGAATCAGCAAACTAATTCCCACCCCTGTCCAGTTAGTGGTGAGTGCGCTCCAGTGTGACAACAGAGCGCGGGATCATCAGCCTCCAGAACAAAAATAAAACTGTCACAAGTCTTTTGCAATGTGTTTGATTACACACTGGCAAGTACCCACTAGTAGTAAAGCGAAAGAGATGATCAGTTCACATGCACTGCCGCTTCGCTTGATCTGAGGTGTCTAGACAGGGATCTATCACGCCACATAAAAGAGCACCAAAACGGTATTGGACAGAATTTGAAATCTGGACTTTGTTTCATATCAAAAGTAACAACGCACAAAGCTTAGCCTATTGTGATTTATAGGATGGGAGGTGCACTATACGGTTCATTCATCAACTGAAAACAGAAACGATTGGGATTTAAGAATCAATATTGGTTCATAAAAACGAGAAGCTATTAAAATCGAGAAATTTCTTTTTTTTTTACCCAGCCCTAGCATATTTTGTTGTTTTTAGTGGCCTCCGCTGTCACAAAAAATACAAGTAATAGTAATAATAGATTATGATGGAATTTTTACGACCCTGTCCGTCAAAATGACGCAACCTCAGGGTTAACCAAAAACTATTTAAACATCAAAATCATGATACCCTTCAATAATATAATAGAACATAGGCTACAATTAGGTTTATGCATTCCCCATGCATGAAGAAAATAAGGATGCATCCCAGGAGCTCTAAAAGAATGTTATAGAGTGATGAATGCAGCCAAGGAAAACATGAAGAAAAGAAAGTGGAAAATAAAACAGGTAAAAAAAATAAATAAATTATTTACATTTACATATTAAATTGTTGGTAAGCCGACAAGAAAAGTTATTTAGGAAAATTATTATTTTAGTTATTGCATTTAAGACTGCTATACCACGTGCAGCTCAAAAAAAAAAAATATAGCCGCTTTGGGAGACAGGCTACAAGCAAGTGTCGATCAAAAGAGCATATGATCAAATTACATCACTTTAGGGCACACTGCATGTATGCATGGCAACGCTCAGCTGCATAGTGACAGTTAACGGTTCGCCTGGTGATTTCCTCAGACACGGCCTTGAGTTTTAGCTTTCGTCGGCCGAAAAGGTATTTATACTTTTATATTTGTAGACATTAGCTACTGTAACCAATGTGTATCTCGTAATGCTTACATTTTATGAAAAGTTTACCTTTTTAAACGTTTGCTGAAGTTGTCCGTTGTCTAATGTTACATCTCCTTATGTGAACACCTTCGAAGCTAACATTAGCCTGTAAAGCTGAAATGATTAAACGTAAATAATATTGACAGATATTGAACTTAAATATTGAATTTCCATATGGTAAAAATACACACTGAGACGCCTATGAGCAAAAAGCCCATTTGGGACAGCCTATCCTCATATGTGCACTAAATTTCGGACCGCTTGGTCTAAATCCAAATTGACAACAACAACTTTACAAATCTTTTTTCAGTGGATAAATGGTAGTCCTAGACATATTAAATCAATCATAACACTACTGAATGTGTTCATTTTGTTATTTTAGGTTATAAGACAACGGGAATAATTGCCATCGGACTAACCCCACAGCTGACAACCAGACACACACACATACACGGAAAGAGTACTGCAACTTTACAATTGTTCAATTAAAATAAACGTATTTTGTTCCATACGTGTCTGTTGTCTTTGATTAGCCTAAAAGTAAAATAAAATGACATTCAGAGGACTTAAAGTGAAAGTCCCCTAAACGTCCCGAATAGCCGCTGCACGTCCTGTGAACGCCCTCGTGAATGTCCGGAGGACGTCTTCGTGGACGTCCGCTCCATAGATATATATATAAACACTAGATACCTCGTACGCGCTGTTGGCCAATGGAGGTCGACGTCCGCACACGGCGGCCATCTTGCCACAGGGTGCTCGCTCACTCGTAACATTGTGTTGTATGAAGCATGTACTTTTTAAATAACCATAACTTGCTCAATTATCTACCGATTTTCAAACGGTTTGATTTGTTATCAACGTCAGAGATGTAGTTATGACACTGCATACATATGAATAATTATAACAATAGACTTCCATATGAAAATATCCTTGCACCGAACCAGTTAGGTGCAATGAATATTACACACATAAAGTATAAGTTAAATAAATATATAGGCTAATAAAACTAAGTGTACAGAATGGCGACATGACTTATATACACACACACACACTTTTGTAACATGAATATTACTATTATAATAAAACTATTATAATTAAATTATTACGTTTTCTCTTTCTGCCGGATAACAAGCATCTCTGAACTGACCACATTTCAGCCCTCTAAGTTACTTGATATGACTTTAGAAACACAACTGAGCCCTAGTACCAGGTCTTGTAAAGCTGTGTGCAAAAGCAGATCAATACAGAATGAAAATGAGTACTTTAGACCATTATTTGCCAAGGAATGGTCATGCGTATTGTAAAATGCCCAATGGAAACTCCCCATATAGGACTTTTGGTTACCCAAAATGCATACTGACAATAAAAGGCTTACTGTTTGGCAACCTCTTCGTGTAGAATCATAATGAAATTAAATCAAAGGTAACACTCTGATGTTACTTGTACACTATTTGGATTGTATCTAAGGGGTTCTGATATATAAAATAGAATGAATACACAAAATATGGAATAATTGCACAAAAGTCTCTATTTGTAAACCATTATAAAAAGTGTAATTTAGTTGCAAAATATTTACAAATATACAAAAAAGAAATACTGTAGAGAGAACTACACTACTGTTAAAGTGGACAGTAACTTTGAAAACACACTGGCTAATGCCCTTTAAAAAGGACAGTTTTATTATGTTTCTGTCGCATGTTGTTGCTCTGCAATCTGAGGTTTGTAACTTTGGCGATATGGTGCAGCCTTAGCTTCAAAAACAGGGACACAATTAATTTTAAAAGCATATGGTGGTGGCTGTCTATCCCATACTGTGTCTCGCCAATGTGCTCCCCTAGCACAAACACATCCTCTAGACCGATCCTTTTTCGGACAATGTAAACGACCTCAAGCAGTTTGATGGGCTGTGATCGTTTGGTACTGCCTGATGCCTGCCGAATGACCCACTCTGCTGCCCTGACAACCTTCACGGTTCCCTCTGAAGGAATCACCAGACCTCCATTGTTTTTCAAAGCAAGCAGGTGGTAGCTCTGGTCCTTGATGGCAGATGAAGCATGTGTCACCAGGCTGGCACGGCAGACATCGCAGGACAGCTTCTTCAGAGCCCGTCGCACAACAAATCCTGAAATTTGAGTTAATATAGTAATATCATAACTTATAAATATAATCATTAATAAGCATGGGGAAATTAAGGGAAGACTTTTTGGACTATTATGAGATTGTTTCCCCCCAGATTTTGACTATTGGCACTTTCGGTTATAGGGAAAATTTACTTTCAGTTAGCCTTTACCTGAAATGTACACTAGAGCGTTGTCCACAAGACCATCGAAGCGGACAGGAAGGTAGCTGTGGTCATGTACAAGGGCAGGAATGTCTGCAAACGGGGACGGAAGATCTTCTTCTCCTGCTGCAGAGGACATTTCTACAGTTGACAGGCTTGTAGAGGTGGTGTCGATGACAGCTGGTAGGGACTCGGTGTCATCCTGCGCCGTCACATTGCCTCTGCATGGTTTAACAACCCCACACCGGGCCATCAGCTTCCTGAAGATGTACTTGAACTGGCTGGCATTAGGGTTGTTATTCCAGCCACCTTAAAAAAAATAAAAGATATGAGTATAGTACACAGATATTCAATACATGCTTTAAAATGTTTTATGCTTAAAATAAAAATAAATTAGAACTAGCCACCCCTGAATGATCTTTAAACATAAAATAAGTTTAATGGCATTATCATACAATTCAGACTGTATCAGTGATAAATTCTACAAATAGTCAAACACACATGCATTTTACTAAATACTCAAAATGGTTTGTGACACTTCCAGGTACTGTGTATGTCTTCAGAAAACACATTTTACCCAAATATATAATATAAATTATGAACCCTACCAGATGCTCTGATGGAGTTGAAGAGAAGCTCCAAGTGGTCCTGGCTGAACCTGTAGGTTAGGACATATTGCTGTCCTTCAAGCAGCACAGGAACCATCGACATCAAAGTGTCAATGTTTATGATAAAGCCCAGGACAGAGAGGAACCTTCAAAAGCAGATACTGTATTACTATGATGATCCTGCCAAAACAGGAATGCAAACTAATGGTATAGGGTGACTAGTAAAGCTGACTAGTTTGCATCCCTGACCTTACAAGTATAATCAGTGTGAGGTTTAGGATCCTTAAAATTACTTTTAGGACACTAAACCTACTTGAATCAATTGACAACATAACATGCAGAACATCCAATACATACCATTTTGACACCGGCATCTGGGGAGAAAAAAAACTGAATACAAGAGAATTGGAACTGAAACAAATTTGCAGACAGCAAACAAATTGGAGCAAGGGAGTATCATAATAATACGTACCACACCATGAACTTGGCGTAGACAGAAAAGAGCATCTTATGAACTCGATGCAGACAGAACCGAACATCTTACAGGAAAGAGCATCTTATGAACTTGATGCAGATAGGAGGACAGCGCATCTGAACTCGATGCAGAAAATAGATAAACAAAGAGAACAGAGCATCTTATGAACTTATATTATGAACTTGAGGGATGCACTGAAACCAAAGAGTTTTACCTTAGATAATAAAGATTTGTAAATTGACTACTTGTATACATCTAACAAAGAATAAAATAAACCTATGTTTTATAAATCAGCAGTCTCATTCTGATTAATTATAATAAAGAATTTGTACTGGGTATTGGCAACTACAAATGGTGTCACTGCATCACTAATAAAAACAGTCACTATTTTAAAAGACCTCTTTGTTCGGTAAAGGGGTTTGCCATCTTCCATCTTCAAAGTGAGCAAGTACCCCCTGGCTTTTGACAAGAACTCCCTGGTGCTTGTCCAATTCCTAGAACCAAGGGGAGCTTTGAACCCTTTGGCTCTGGGATTGCGACTGTTCAAGATGTCAAACAGCCTGTCTGTCATCTATAAACAAATATCTAAATTAACTGGAAGCATTTAAATCATCACTATAACAGTGTCAACAGGTATCAGATAGTAAACACCAAGTATGAGACAAAGGTTGATTTCTCTCCATTTCCTCTGTGGCTATGCTTTTTAAAATGAAATTGCTGCACTGCTTTAAACCTGAAAATTTGAGATGTGACAATAAGGGTGCTTCTAAGGCAAGAATCTGGTAGGTATAAACAGTTTTATCAAAGTTCTTGCATACTGTTGAATAACTCCTGATTGCCCAAATTGAAAAAAAGAAAAGAAAAAGATAAAGGGTTAATCCTGGTGGCATTCACATTTTAACATTTTAATGTTAAAGGGGTTAAAGCAAATAATCACTCAAATGTTGGAAATGATTTTCGTCAATAATGCAAATCCCTAGCTGCATTACCTCAATGAATTCTGAAGTAGCCTCACAATCGTTGAACTCTGCATAGCCCAACTCTTGCAACGTGCGGAGCGCCACTGCCACAGAGCTACTCAAAGTCTGAGCAGCCAGGGAGACCTTGATTGAGTTAAGGAGAAATGAAGTGCACACTAGTGTTACAAGATACAACAAACATCATAAAAAAAGTAAAAAAAATAAATTAAAAAAAACACAATAAAGCCCTAGAACTATTCCATTACTATTGCAACCTCTACATTAATCATCATACAAACATACCTTCATCTTCTGATTAGCAAAGTTCACATGCTTATCTGTGACTCTGTTGGCAGCATGTAGTCCACTTCTCTTTTGTACATTGTTCAGATGAACTATGTACTTCCAATTGATACTGCCCATTATGCTTCTAATTGGGCTGTATGCCTGCAGAATCAGATTAATTTTTTTCACTGCACATGTCAAAAATGTAAAGCACCATATTCTAGACAATTATATAAATACAAATCAAAATGTATAAAAAGCAGAACAGAGTCCTGAGCAAATATGCACATAAATCTAAGCAACAATGAGCATGTACCTGCAACATATTGCGTGTCAGCTTCAGCATGTGGCAAGCGTCCATCATGACAAAAACATCTTCATGGGTTACTGGATGTGGGAAATGGGTCTTCAAGGGCTCACATGGGTCTGCTTTTAGATCACACCCAAGTTGAGTGCACATACTGAGATTTGATGCATGACCATCCATTGTCATGCACACCACTTTTATCTGTCGACGATGAAGCTCTTCTAATGCATGCTCTACTAAGACTTTCTGTGATTGTGGTGTGAAGGACCTGGTCAAATAATATGCAATTGGAGCTTTCCAATAACCTTGAAGCCCAACCACCATAAACACAAGAACTTCGGAAGCCACGTCAGTCTCATTTAATCGATCCCCCATGTCCACATATCCGAACATGGTTTGTGTCTGAGGATCATACTGGACGTGATTTTTGATGGACATGGCATCCAGCATCAGAGTGACACATCCGTACTTGACCTCATCTTCCTGACGCCGTCTTTCCAGCATGTCCAACATCATTTTATTGAGACCAGGTCTGGCATCAAGAGAGCTCAGCCACCTTAGTAAAATTAAAAAGTAGACATTTAACCACTAACCCAAGCATCCCTATTGTGGACCCTGGACATACAAAAAATAGCTAAAATATCAACATGTATCAGCATGAGACATGAGCTGTTAGATCAGTAAGTTTAACCATTCAGGATAATATTGTCTGGAGTGCTTAATGTAATTCAGTATAAAATTAGACATCATGTAGAATACCTTTGCAATGAACTGGGATGTGGCAATTGAATATGCAAGGTATCTCTCAGGTAATGATATGCCTTTGGACCATGCAGATGGAGCGTAAGGGCAAAATCTCTCTGGGCCTTGGTGTACTCTACACCCTGCCTTGACAGGAGATGAACCGGAAGATCTGAAATTCAATTAGCAAAAGTGAGTCAGTAGGTATCCTAGGAAGTCAACAAAGAACATAAAATACACAAAATATTCAATATAATATTTTTATTTTACCTGAGTAGCATTCAAGGTTGTCTTTCAGCTCTTCATTGATGAGATTTTTCTCCTTCAGTTCTTCCAGAAGAGCCCGCATGCTCATCTTGGCCCTCTTTTCTCTCCTCAAGGCATTACTCTTCTACCGCTGCAGTTTCCTCACTCTCACCGAGGCTTTTTCAAGTTTGGCCTTTATAGCCTTAGGGCAAGCAGGCAATGAATACAAGTGGTCAGTGGCCTGCCGCTTGCGGTTCAAACTCCTCTCTCCCTGTTGTTTTTCCAAAAATACAAATTATATATGGAAATTAATAAGTTACTTTAACAATTCAATCTTCACTTTTAGATGATGTGAGCCTTAATACATGTTTAGGTTCTCCAATTCCCCAACAGAAAACACAACAGCATACATTTAAGAAATTAAATGTTGAAGCGACAAAGCAAGTGAGATAGCCATTAGTTCTCAAACTTTTTACACAGAGTACCACCTCAAATAATATTGGGCTCTTAGACTACTAACAACATATGTCTTTCTGGGTACCACCAAGATAATGGATTTATTAAAAAAAGACACATGATGTTCTCACTTGTTTGCAACAAGCCATATGAGGATCTCATTTGTTTGACATTCCACATGCAAACACTCACAACATCAGGTTGAGGTACATCCTGAGACAAGTCCATTGGCAGGTTGTCTTCCGCTCTTCTAGAGGTGGTTGTGCTTCTTGTTGCCACCAGCTGAAATAAAGTAAAGAAGTTTTGAGTGTCTAAAATGTGTTGTAATAAACTACACATTATATAAAAAAACTAAAGTGACATTTAAACACATATTGATATATCAATCTTATACACCTTGAATTATTGTTGGCCAATGATACACATACCCTTTGAAGATGAGCTGGAAAATCGAAAATACTTGGCACAACACCACCTTTAAGCCGGACAGTCTGCCCCGTCCTGTCAAAGTCCTCGCTCCTGAAGTGTTCACTGCAGAGCAGTGTCCTCTTAGAGGCAACAAATCCGTCCCTTCTCAGGGCAAGTTCCCATTGCCTCCTTATCTGTCCAGTTTTGGGAAACCTTAAAACGTGAGAAATGTACCCAGAAATATAAATTATTGTCTACATTTCCAACCCTTTTTCCTTCTTTCAACATTAAGGGTAAGGACAAAAATACACACCTAACTTATCATACGTTTAGGGTAATTGTATGTAGTCTATGTATGTGTGCGTGTATGTAACTTACTTAAGAATAAGAAAACCACACTAAACAAGTTATAAAAAGATGTGCAAAAGAAACATTCAGCGATTGTGTAAACAAACTTTAAAAAGTTTTGGGTCAAAAACAAAACTATTATGTCATAGCCCTGATGTTACTGTGTAACAGGACCTGTATTGTACATACATACACTAAGTAAATAACGATTATCTCAAATATAATCATAATATTGTCATATCTTACAGGTGAAAGGTGATCCCACGGGCTCTCGTTTCGATACCGCGCTCATTGGAGCATCCGTAGGCTGCACAAAAGTCTGGCATCTTCTCTAATAATCCTGTATCATAATGCAAGATGTTTTTAACTAACCAACCTGATTGAAAATCATGTGCAACTTGAGTTATATTTAAAAGAAAACGTTAGCTAAGCTTATTGTTATTGGCCAGCAACTAACTACAAACACATCAACAAATATTGTACTTTTGACAAAAGAGATTAGTAAAATCATTATTGGTGTCAGTAAATACTTTATAATCAAATAGCACGATTGTGATCTCTGCCTTGATAACTTGCGCGCAAGTAACGTTAGCCGTGATACACAACTATGCTGCACGATTAAGTCGTTTTTCGAAAAGAAAATCTGCAATTTCAACATGTTACAGCATTCAGAATTATAGCCACGTTAATAACGTTTGTAAGAAACCAAACCGTTTGTAAATCCGTCAAGATTTCAGCGAGATAAGAAGATTTATGTTCGTGCTGATCACTCATCTTACCTCAGATACCTCAGAACTTGCCAGAAAGCTTCCCTGTGGCAAGATGGCCGCCCTATGATGCCGGAAGTGACTCCGCCTTAAGAGATCTAGTGTTTATATATATATCTATGGTCCGCTCGACGTCAAGGGGACCCTACATGCTGACATCCGGGGGATATTCGCAGAGGCTGTTTAGAGGACGTCCTGGGGACCTTTTTTGTTAGCTGGGTATCGACCAATTCATAGTTGAGAAAACCAATGTATCTAAACCAATATATACTTGAATAAACCAATATATACTAAACAATACATAATTGAGGAAACCAATATATCTAAACCAATATATACTTGAAGAAAACAATAGATACAGACCAGATACTTGAAGAAACCAATATATAATAACCAATACATAGTTGAGGAAACCGATGTATCTAAACCAATATATAATTGAAAAAAACAAAACAATATAAGCTTAAGTAAGCTGATGTATCTAAGCCAATATACAGTTGAACAAACCAATGTATACCTGAGCCAACTAATGTATCTAAACCCTAATATACTTGAAGAAAATAATATATATACAAACCAATGTATACTTGAAGAAACCAGTGTATACTTGAGGAAACTAGGGCTGTCAAAAAAAAAAATTGAATTTCGAATATTCGTCGAATTTAAAATAAAAATCCACATTCGAATGCAAAACGTTGCATTCGAATTGTTGGGGTGCGTCAGGCAGCCTTATCTGGTGCACGAGATGCGATGGAGATGTAGGTAGGTATCATTGCATTTTAATGCTTCTTATTTAGCCTATCCAGTTGAACCCACTGGATACGTTGTTCATTTAAAATACTGCGGAAAAAGAGAACATCAATGCGGAGATTATGCTGTTTATGTCAAAATTGGAGCCAAGCCATTCACACAGAACGCATATTTATTGCATTTTCTAGTGGGACATCTATCACCGTTGCACTCGTGTCTCGCAAAAGAGAGTCGGATATTTAGAAAGCCATTTAAAATTATTGTAAGTTCAACTTTGAAAAAACATCTCAAAACTTTATGGCACTACCGTTTGCATTTTCGCTTTCGTGAACGCACAGTGACTGCCACATTTCAAATGAAAAGGCAAAGTCCATTTGCAATTGTATTTCCCATGTCTTACAAGTTATGAGCCTGTCATATTTAAATAGCAATATTAATTACCTTCATATCATATTTAAAACCAAATGTGGTAATTAATATTGCTATTTAAATATGACAGGCTCATAACTTGTAAGACATGGGAAATACAATTGCAAATGGACTTTGCCTTTTCATTTGAAATGTGGCAGTCACTGTGCGTTCACGAAAGCGAAAATGCAAACGGTAATTCAAGGTTTGCAATTGCATTTGGATTATGTCACAATTTATGCGCCCACATGTGGAAAACGCAATTGAAAATACAATTTGCAATTGCTTTTGAAAATAGTCCGGAAAATCCTTCCATATTATGCCTTTTAAATTCGAATATAATTCGAATTTTGATCATATTTAAGTACAAAATTCTAATTTAGTTTTTCAGCCATTTTGACAGCCTTAGAGGAAACTGATTTATCTCAACCAATATAGTTGAAACCAATGCATATTTGAGGAGCCCAATGTTTACTTGAACAAACCAATGTATACAGGAGCAAACCCATGTGCATGTGATCAGAACGATGTATCTAAACCAATATATGTCTGGTTATACCTATGTATTATAAACAAATGCGTTTGTCATTAAACCATACATTCAACCAGTGAACCAATCCATATTCACACAATACACATATAGTATTTTCTGAACGGCTTGCCATAGCAAAGGCTATGTTATATTTCTATCTATTTTATCGGTCTTTTTATTTAGCAGTCACTAAAAAAAGTGCACAATAAACACTACAGACCAAATTAAATTGTCCCACTTTTCTGGAAATTTATTCATTTAAGTTGTTAAATGAGTTTTATATTGTAATTTCATGTAATTCATCAATCTATCCTGTAATTTCATAATAATTCATCTATCAGCTACCTCTTGAAGTGGTTGAAAGTGGACAATCTCAAAATGTTTTAGACCCTGCTTACAGCTGTAGTGTTGCCTACTTGCAATGAAATCAATGAAAATGGATCATTATACCAGGTGTAAACAGGGCCTTTGATAGTTAATGCATTTATTAACAGTTAGGGACAAACTAAATCAAATATGCTCAATATAAGAATAAATAGCAGTTACTCTGACTTTGAATTAAACATGAATGATTTAATATTCAATAATTTAAGATCTGCAGCTTTGTGACAAATAATTGGATTATGCATGTTTAATCATGTAATAAGCCACAGGAAGTCATAGTTTACATAGTTACAGCTGATATTAAAACAGCTAAGGGGGTTTTACACACTTTTTACACACTCCGCATCATGCCTAACAACAGCCCTTTTCTGTTCTAAAATGGGGCCATGGGGCTTATTGTTTTTATAAAACAGAAACTAACCACACATCAAATAAAATCTAATAAATTTGTTGATAAATAATTCTTCCTCCAAGCAATGTACTGTAGTTCTTCAGCAATTTTTAGCAGAATGGTTGCCAAGCAACACAGAGACATAGCAACGTGGCAACTGCAGTGGTGCAGTTATACTGATGTAATGAGGTCACAGTTGTGTATTTATAGATTATTTTACAACGTCTTTCAAAGTGGCTCAACCAATAATAATCAAGGACTGGATCTTTTGATTTTTATTGTTTATTTATAAGGTTTAGTCATTGCTACTTTTCTTTTTCGGGACTACAGTATGTAGAGCAGGGGTGCCCAGTCTTGTTCCTAGAGATCTACTATACTTTCCTGCAGAGTTTAGTTTCAAGCCTGCTCCAACACACCTGTCTGTAATTACAAAGTGTTTCTAAAGACCTTATTTGTCTGGTTCAGATATGTTTGATTAGGGTTTGAGCTGAATATTTGTTTATGGTGGGACACTTAACAAATGTTGGTTGTTTTGGTAAACCCAATTAATAATTCTCACTTAGCATCCAATGAAAAGGGATGTTCCATATTTTATATGCAAACTTGCTTTATTTGCTTGTTTTGTATTTACAGTTATGTTTGGGCTCTTTTATGAATCCTTATATGGGGCATTGTAAGTGCATGTTTATTAATATTTTAGTTAATGATTAGTAAACGCATCATTGTGTCATAATCATATTAACTTACTAAAATCTGTTCATGTTCATTATTAAGTTACTATCAAATAAGCATTTATTAGTAATCAATATTCAGCCCAGTTAAGTGACATCATGCAGTGCTAATAAATCACACAGATAACTGATAACTACCATTTGGAGGAGCAAACAAACAGGAGATGCAGGGTGAATGGAAGACACAGCTCGATTGCATTGGTGTTGGTGAGGTTCACCAGTGGAAGTGACCCCCTCCATGCCTGTCTCAGTGGTTCTATGAAACTGGTTGGTCTTGTCTTCTGTTACAGGTGGTTGTTATTTATTATTTATTGACAGAGTCACAGGTGAACACAAACAGGGAAAGTTTCATAATGAAGTGGAGTAGATAGCAATAAACAGGCATAGTTCCAAAAAACAATAACACTTTCTCTTACTGGAAGTCCACAAATGAAAAGCAGAGAATGTGTAGTGTGTAAAGGTTCTGTCAAGGTTGTGGGGTGAGGGGATGGAGCACAGACTCAGTGGTGCAGGAGAATGGGCTTTTTATTAGTAATATAATAAAATAAAACAAACAAACAAACAAACAAAAACTACCCTGTAGTGGAAAACAAGCAGGCAACCAGGCTTGGCAAGGCTGGACAGGACAAGGCAGACAGGACACAACAGGATACATGCGATGACAAACTGGCATAGGACTGCAAACACAAGGAGAATAAATAGAGAGCAAATGAGAATTGGAGTTATCCAATAATCAGGTAACAAGATGGGTGGGGTCAAGACAATTGACATGAGAGCACATGGCACACAGAAAACAAAGACAAAAGCCATGTGCTTACACAAAACTAAAACACAAGCACATGGCCAGCAAAACAAATCACCAGCCATGTGCAAAACAGGACACGAACATGCAGCTAATGAGAATACTCATTGCAGCCGATAAAAACACAAACTGCATGCAACACATGGACACCGCATGCTCACACAACAAGACACGCAGACGAGAGAGCGCATGGCTCGAACACACTCGAAGCCGCGCACTCACATGAAAACGGAACATGACGGGAGTGTCAGGGCTCTGTCACAAAACCGTGAATAACACTAGACCGAAGTGACAGAACCATGGGCGTCGCTAGGCCATTTTTAGGGGGGCTTTAGCACCCCTAAATTTCTGCTCAGCCCCCCTAAAAATCTTGCGATTCTTCCCCTTTAAATTTTAAATGAAATTCGGCTCCTCCCCATCTTTCTGCGCGTTCTTCAATCCACAGACTGCGGTGGCGCAGAGGAGAGGACAAGGTGTGTGTTTATCGATAGATTGTTATAAAACACATCTATGCAGTTCTTTGTCATGAATACAGTTTACAAAAAATCATGGGAGAGCAATCGGTTTCCAATCTACTGTAAAGTTTTCGCTGCATTCACCACTCATCACACCACAGCTGTTTCCTTCAGCGAAAGCCCTTAACACATATGAACACATACTTCATAAAACGATCACGTTATTGCTATTTTCTTTTGAAAATTTAGCTTTCAATATAGAACATAATATTACAGTGCATGTGGCATTAACTACCATACAGTTATGCATAGAAATGATTAAAGACAGTGACCGACAGCACTCAGCCAGTGCACTCATTTTAATTGCATATCAGAGTGATTGACAGAGATTGAAACATTGTGTGTGTGTGTGTGTGTGTTTTGTATTAATTTAAAAAATATATATTTTTATTGTTTGAATTGAATTTATGTAGAACGGTTCTACATTTTTTTTGTAAAAATTTTCAATCAATTTTTTTGTAAATATTTATTTTTTATTATTATACCCTCATTGGGGGCTGAGCCCCCCTAACATGAACATCCTAGAATCGTCCCTGGACAGAACCCTGACAGGTTCACACTCAGATAAGACAAGACAATAATGGTAAGTTGAAGGTGAGTATAAATAGTGTCTGTGGTTAGAGATGTGATGGAAAATAGGTGATGATGATTAATACTCTAATGAATGAGATGGTACTGGCAGAGGAGAACCAGGCAGAGACATGACAGGTACAAGCCACAGTGGGAAGAGAATCACACAAAACAGGTTGAGATCAAATTACTGGTGGCAGTAATTAATGTGTAAAGTATTTGGATCAATAATGGCAAACCATACTTGTGCCATCCAATGGCTGCAGATGGCAAAAGTTTAAATATGACAATATTTAATTATTTACATTTAATTCAACATCAAAATAGTTCATTATTTGCACTAATTACAAGTACTTATCAAGGACAGGAAATTGTCACTGTTTTTCAAAGCAAAAATGTGTTCTGCGTGAATGTCCCTTTAGAAATAAAAATATCATTAGCATTTTAACAGCAGCCTTTGTGCATGAAGGTTTGAAGTCAGTACAAACTTTCATTAGGTCTTGTGTGTTTCATTAGTGATGTGCCATTTTGAGAGCTATGAATTAACCTAACCTTTTTCCTGAGAAAGAGCATTGTATGTGTGTTTTTGGGTCTTGAAGTGACTTTTATTTAGGCGCTAACCTTTGCTGATACCATGCCTTAAAAATGAAGACGACAGAAAGAGATACAGGAGTATTTGGAAAGGAGGAGCAAGAAAGCGATAGGAAAAGCTTCTGATGAGGAAATCATAACATTGATGACTTATAAAGAGAGAGGCAGGATGAGCTTTTAAATGATCCCATGCTGCACTAGCAGCTAAGCATGGAAACAGAGCATCATCAAAAATGCACAAGCACACACGCATAAAGGCACAGAGACACTCACAATTAAACAACACTTGCACATACGCACATGAAGATAGATGCTGTTCACACATCTGAACTGGACATAACTTGCTTGCCCTGCCATCTGCCTACTCTCCTTCTTGTTTACGTATCCTATCTCCAGGTCTGATTTGTTAGCATAATTGCCATTCCACACTCTTTCACAGCTGTCTACCCTCATACAGACTGTCACATGTGTGTGTGTGTGTGTGTGTGTCTGTATATAATTAATGGTGCTTCCTAAGGCAATGAATATTATGCCATGAACATGAGGTCTGTAGAAAGTGGACACCATAGGAAACAGAATATGGCTCTAATGGACATGAATGATCAAATCATTGATCATCAATGATCAAATCTCAAATTGTGTGACTTAAGGAAAAGGAGGAAAGTTTACTGTTTTATTTATTTATTTTTAATGATCATCAATAAATTATTATTTTTGACAGCTGGATGGTAAATGAGCAAAGAATCATTTATTTACATGTAAAGAAGGACCCAACCCATCTTGGGGAAAGTAAACAACTATTACTGGATCATTCCTGGGATTCTGTAATATTTCAGTCCCCCACAGTTTCTAAAGTGGTGGTTCAACAAATTTAATTGTTAGAAGCTTTTCACAAAACTTTGGGATGCCCATTATAATGAATACAAATAATTATTGCATTTTACTATTTTCTGGTATAAAATAATGTCTTATATCTATCTTAAACCAAGCATTTTGTCATGTCCCTGAGGCACATCTCTGAGTTTGTACTTAGAAAATTATTAACAAAATGTGCATAGTGTCTGTGATTTTTGGCAACAATGTAAGCATTTATTTGTGTACCTTTCCTAAAAAAAAAGAAAAATATTTTATAAAAAAACAGACTTTAAAGTTACGTCCCTCAGTCTGAACTCAACCCCGTCACACTAACCATTCTATGCCCAAAATATCCAGGTGTAAATGCCCTCCAAAACGCATTCGAGACGGATATAAATCCGCTCAAACCACTTCAGTAGGTGGTCTGGGCCGCATTCCAGAAGAATCTGTACAAGTGTAAATGCATCTGGTTGTTGAAACCACATATGCTAATTTTAATCCTCCTAAAATATTAAAATAATGAACGTGTGAGAGCGTTTCCCTGCTGAAAAAAACAATAGAACCCTGCCCAAAACACAATAGAAAATGTAATGGTTTTAATG
The DNA here is from genome assembly GCF_012432095.1 of Onychostoma macrolepis. Classification (NCBI taxonomy): domain Eukaryota; kingdom Metazoa; phylum Chordata; class Actinopteri; order Cypriniformes; family Cyprinidae; genus Onychostoma; species Onychostoma macrolepis. The sequence continues at coordinate 31,671,703 of NC_081159.1, read as the reverse complement.
GAAACTATAATGGTGTCTACTGGTATGTGATGGATTCTATTGGTGGGATGTTAAATCCTATTGGAAAAATGAAAAAATAAATGGTTTTACTGAAAAAAGCTAATGGTTTATAATGGTATTTTAATGGAAACCATTAGAATTTCTGTGATGGTTTCTATTGGGCTTCTATTGTTTTGTTTTGTTTTTAGCAGGGTTTATAGGGCAGGCTATATGGTATGTTATAGTCAGATATGACAGCGCTAATGCAACAAGCGTCACCGCGGATGAGTAGCTGAGTACACTTATTTTATTGCTGCCATATATGGTCTACTCTCCTACAAGTCAAGTCAAGTCACCTTTATTTATATAGCGCTTTTAACAATACAGATTGTGTCAAAGCACTTAACAGTATCAAATTGGAGGATAGAGTGTCAGTAATGTATAATGATAAGATTAAACACTCAATTTTCAGTTAAAGGCATTTCTTTATTGAATTCAGAGATGTCATTGTCTAGCTCAGTTTAATTTAAATAGTATCTGTGCAATCAAATCGGTGATAATCGCTAGAAATTAAGAGTCCCCAACTGAGCAAGCCAGAGGCGACAGCGGCAAGGAACCAAAACTCCCTCAGTGACAGAATGGAGAAAAAAACCTTGGGAGAAACCAGGCTCAGTCGAGGGGCCAGTTCTCCTCTATACTATGAGGAGCAGTGGCCATTTTGAGTGAAAAACCACAACCCCGTCACAAATATATGTATTTCTCTTTGTTACGGGGTTGTAAACTTGTGACATAGAAAATAGTAAAATAGACTCGTAACTTGTAAAATAGTCATGGTTTCAGTAAATATATATACTCCAAAATCATGACAACTCATATTTTTGTTTTAAATAGAATTTGTGATGTAATATGTCCACTTAAATGTTGACAAGCATCATACATCAGAAATGTCTCCCACATTTGCAGCAGAAAGACAATGCTGGTCATGCAGATATGTTGACCAAGAAACAAGGGGACAATAAGATAGGGAAAGAAAACCAAAAATTTTAATTTAAGACAATGTATCCCTTCAAATGTGTTACAGTCTTCAACCCCGTCACACCTTGTCACATTAATATTTTTAGAAAAATATAGGGAAGACAATTAAGAACAAAAGTATTTCTTGCTGATTACATCTGACATGTTAAGGGCTAAAACAATACAATTGTGGTTTTAGTTAAAATTTTAAAGAGACTGTAGACACACAATTTGTATATTTTTAGCTTCATTCCTATAAAATTTTGAAATTCATGATATATGTTACATTTGTTATCATTAAATTGCTATGAGGGACATATGAGCAGTGTTTGTTTTATAACAATTTCTGTGTAAAATTCTTTTTAAACCAATCCCAATTTGTCCGTTACGGGGTTGAGAAAAAAAGGTGTCTAAAGCTGAAAAAACTGAAAACAATAAAATGTATTTAATGCCTGAGGTGGGAAAATAAGATTTTTTTGGAGGTTTGATATGTGCCTAATGATGTGGGATATTTAGAAGTTGAATCATATGTAGTTGAAAAAAATGATTATTCCAAGTTGAAATGTTACCGAATCCCAGGAATGATTTAGAACACCCAACAAATCACTTAGCAAAACATGCTACCAATCACACTGCAATTTTTGAATAGAACACCTTAGCAACTGTGTAGCAAATCCAGAGCATCATGATGAACTAACATTTTCTGTTGCCAACAAAATCCTTTACTCAAAGAGAAACAAAATCAGCATTGACTATAACACCACTATAAGCCTTTATAATGCACAGCTTTTTAGTTGGAGCGCAGATAAAATAAGAATCGTATGCCATACATCATACAGATGACGTTTCCTTGGGCTGATAGTCGTGATCGAGGTGCACATGACTTTTAATTCTCTCTTATTTAATTAATTTTATTTATTTGTTTGTTTATTTATTTATGTATTGATTGATTGATTGATTGTTTTTTGATGCCTTTGTTTTCACAATTGATAGAAACAATTGCAGTTGGCAGTATAGAGGTATTGACAAGGTGCTTTATTCTGGCAAGGAAATAAGAAGCTAAGACCATATTTCCTTAAAAAAAAACATGCTTATCTGCCCAAGCTCACCTTGGCAAATACAGTTTGATTAAATCTTCTTTGAGAGTGAAGGAAATGTCATATAAGAAACCCAGAGGGAATTTAGGATATAAACTGACATTTATTTGCAATGCAATACAAAAGAAAAGCCTTAAACTTTAGGATAAATCACAATATAGATATGTAGCTGTCAGATGTTCTGTCAGTTTATATTATATTATCTATCTATCTATCTATCTATCTATCTATCTATCTATCTATCTCCTATATTAGCATATCTAAAATCACCACAATCCTGTATTGACCATAATCTAGTAAGGATTATAGAAAAGGTTGATAATTAAAACTTTAGATTTTCACAGTGCGTGAAGCACATGCCGTATGAAAAGCGATTTAGGAGATGATTGCTATCAGAAAGCAACAGCATTCGCATTATACGAGCACATTCTTCGGTTAATAGATTTCTAATATAACCAGCTGAGGTTCAAGGAAATATTTAGCGGTATGTATCAGTGTGATTCAATTGATTGGAGGCTTTGAGGGACACTAGGCTGTCTTTAATGAAGATGCAGGCTATAACAACCCTGCTGGATCACCAACACACGCAAGGTCATCACTGACATCAAACGGTGTCGTGTCTTCCGTTCTTGAATTTTTCAACGTTTGTGAGACTACCAGAGAAAGGCGCGGTTTAAAAACGACAGTTCACTTAGGCTAATTATTGTTAAAATAAACTGAAATTGCGTAAATAACGTTTTGCTGCTTGTACATCGAATCCGCTGTGAAGATTCAGGCGCTGCCACTCTCGCGCAACACTCACGACGTGAGACGTAGGCTACATCTGTGTTTTCTTCCTGGATACTCCAAGATGATTAAATCGACATCTGCAAGTTATGCTGCTATCGTGCAGAACTGCATTTGTTGTACAACACCATTGGGAGACGATAATTGAGTAGTGCCGGTTTCATTTCATTAGCCTAATACTACAAACGGACTATCCTTCTTTCATCATGATAGATGAGCGAATCATTTGGAGGAACTTTTTCACGCCTACACCCGACGATTTGTCTAGACTTTTGCAAAATGGATCAACCGAGGAACTGATTTGGACCACCACCGTAGCGCACGTAGGACGTCCGGACCCCAGATTTCCGAGTTTATCCACATATCTTGGACTTTTTGTGTGTTTGCTGCTGTTTCTTCTGGCCCTAATGATTGTGATGCTTTACCGGATGAAACACACTATCGCTCCGTTACCGTCAGACGTGGAGAGCGCGGGGCAAACAGAGATGTTTCCTGAGGTAGAGTTACGCGCTGTCTGATGATGTGGATCCAGACGCCTCGCTATCTTTTTTATTTTTTCTATAATAATAATAATAATAATAATAATAATCGATAATGTAACTGTTGACTGCTGGCACCGGTTAGGCTACACAGATTTCGACATTTCATATACAAATCAAAAAAGAAAAGAAAAAGTAATGACCTAGCTGTGAAATTGTTTTGATCGCGGCATATACATTAGCTATCTTAGGAAGACCATTTGATTAATGAGAACCAATGAGCTAATGAGATGCTTAGGACGTAGGCCTATGGTGAGTGTTTGATATGGTAAACGTATATTATTATTATATCATATTTTGCATTGATATTTTGTAGCTTTCAACTTTTAATATTCTAACTTTGCTGTCAATCGTTCAGTTGATACATATGTGTTTACAAAAATAATAATAATAATACAAAAAAAAAAAAAATGTCAGGGTGACAAACCTAAATAAATAATACAATTGTGATTAATGTCTAAAAATGAAAATAAGAAGAAAAAGAAGAATGTGTTGTTGTTTTCGAAATCACTTACTGCCTGAGTAGTTGCTAGTAACTATGTCCAAATTCCATGAAGCCACGGATTTTGTTAATGCCATTTGTTAATGACAGTGAAGTGCTGGTAGGTCACATCATGACAATGACAACATGGCGAATATTGTACGTCTTGATTAAATTCATACTACACTCATACTATATAAAACTGTTTTAATGGTCACAAGTAGCCTAATTACTTATTCAAAAGAAGTACCTACTCAGAGAGCATGCAATTTCAGATGCAGCCTTACTGAATGTGCAGTACAGTAGGCTACATGTGCAGTACAAACGCAATCCAGATGTAATACATGTTAGCTTTTGTCATGTGACCTGTGGCATCAGTTGCAACTCTTACACGCCTCTCCTGTTGCCTCGTCGGATAGTAAAGTGTCCATCGAATGTATATTTAAGAGTATGGTCAAAACTAGTTGGTCATCTGGTTACTCTTCGCCTACTATTTTTTTTTTTGAATGCTATCTATTAGTAATATTACTCTTTTTACATATATAATAGAGAAGTATGCATATTTGGGTGCAGCATGTAATTTATTTATTTGTTTTCCCTCCCAAACCAGTTAAGCACAAACTTCACCCTGTAGACAATTGTATTGGTCAACTTAATCATGCCGTCAAAAAAATCTATCAGGATGTGCTATTAATGCTATACTAAGTTTGTGCTTAATTTCTTTGAAGAAAATGTTTAGACAATATGACCTGCTGAACAGACTACAGACCTATACAAAATTGCTGAAATAGAACATTTTATTTATAATATTTGAAAAGTCAAAAGGGCATTAATATTAATTATATTAGATAATTTAATTTATTGAATCAAATACCCACCCAGCTAATACACAATTTGCAAGTGTGAAATGTAAAGATTTTTATTGTTTCAGGCTTATTAATTCCTATAATATCTTGAAAAATCTCACAAAGTAGTATGCAAATTGAATGGGGAGAAACTGGATATGCTCCAATAGAGAGAAAAGGCAAAACAAATCCAGACTGTCAAACTAGTGCCCATCCAAAGACATATGCTGATGGGCAGGACAGAAGAGGTAAATGAGCACAAATGTCCTCTGGCAACCAACGAAGTAATGCTCATTATTGGCTGATCTCCTGGGGCATTTGTGGTCAAATATCGAGTCAATACTTTATTAGTTGATTTTATGCTAATATGAGATGACAATTGCAGCGTCTCTGTTCAATTTAAGGATACATTGGGCAGGGACGTTAGGGGCTGTTTACACCTGGTCACTTCATGCGTTTTTTCTGATCGGATAGTTATCCGATCCTGAAAAGGCCAGGGCCGGGTTTCCCGATAACGATTGATCTTAGCGCATAAGAGTGTTTTCTACGAGTCATTTTACGAACGTTATTGTTTCACGTGCGTTTCCCAAAAATGCACTTAACACAATCGCAAGTAGCCATGCTTTAAGTGCTACTTAGGAGTCACTATCCGTTGGTCAATTGCTGAAATGTCAATTTATAGAATGGCTCGCAATTGTAATACACGCTCGTTAATTGATATGTTAACCTAATGCTGCGTTCCAGACAGCTCGGATATAATATAATATAATATAATATAATATAATATAATATAATAAATATAATATAATATAATATAATATAATATAATATAATATAATATGTGTAAAAAAAGTACAATATTAATATACTATATATATATATATATATATACTATTGTATATATCTGTAGAGACATCATTTGGTTTTTGTGCATATCAGCAAGCCATTGACAAATTTTTTATGAGTTTATATCCTATTTTTCCCAGTCTTTTAAGCATTTCCTACATTACTTCTTTTAATCTTTTTGTGTGTGTTGTTGTTGTTGTTCAGTCATTTAATTTAGATGCGTTGTTTTTTTTGTTTAGTTTTTTTGGTTATCTGCCCTTTTTAATTATTTAGCCTAATTTCATTTTATATTAAAAAAAAAAAAAAAAAAAAACGATTATAAAATGTGCAATAAAGTACAATCAAAAGCTTTAATTATAATCATATTGCACTTGAATAAAGTTAAAAGTGTAATCTGCCGATTGTCCTGCAGGTGACCTCCTAATTCTGTCTTCTTACGATGCACGTAGGGCTTTACGATTACTCCAGAGTACTTGTAGATCTATGATGATTTTCAAGTGCTATAAGTTACGATGCTTTTGGGAAACGGACTGTAATATTAAGATCAGTCGTACGATTGTTTTTACGAACTTCTTAGGCTTAGGATGCGATCTGTGTAAATGCCCTCTGAAACGCTTTCGACGCATTTAAATCCGATCACTCAAACCACTTCAGGAGGTGGTCTGGGCCGCATTCCAGACGAAACTGGACAAGTGGTTGTTGAAACCACATTTGCTAATTTTACTCCTCCCAAAATATTAAAACAATAAACGTGTGAGAGCGTTTCATAGGCTATATGGCATGTTATGGCACTTTTCCACTGCGACTCGGCTCGGCACGGTTCATAACGTTTCCACTGCAGTTTAGTACCGCTTTAGAGTGGGCGGGATTATTCACGTGTCGTTATAGTTGCGCCGCCCAGCTGCCACGACTCCTGAAAAACTTTTTAAGGGGCCGTTCACATATCGCGTCTTTTGCGCGCTCAAGTTCGTTATTTCAAATGTAGACGCGCGGTATGCGCGCTCATAATGGAAGCGACGCGGTCGCGACGCGCACGCGGTGCGACGCGCTCATTTTTTCCAGGCGCGTCCGCGCCGCATCGAGATAAAACACTCTCAACTTTTCAGAATGCCGCAAGCGCACCGCGGGTCATGTGACAAGAACCAACCAATCAGCTTCCTCACCTTTGCCGTTAATTTGAAACCTCAACAGAAAAATGGAGGAGCAGCTACACCCAAACAATGCGGCGTTTTACTTTTCTTCAGTAAATAAATCTTGTAACAGAGTTACAGCAAGGGTTTTTCGGTGGTGGAAATCCATTGCTGAAATTTCCTTGTTGTAACGGAGAGTGCAGCTGATGGTTGCTTAGCAACGACAGACGCCTCCGGAGTGCAACCGCCAGAGCGCTTTGGAAAAAAGGAGAAAGCGGCGCGCCTAGCGTTTTCCACGCGTTTTTAGGCGCGATATGTGAATGGCCCCTAATTCCGCATCGCTTCATCACGCTCTCGCTGGATCCGCTCCTCAGCTATCAACGAGAGGACAGTCTGTATTTCCTCAACAGACAACCAAACAGCCATGTTTTGGTTGTTAAAAGAAAAGTGCGCTCATTCAAAACAGTTGCGTACGATCCTTCGTTGGCTTTGCTGATTTAAATCTAGCGGGTCTGTTGTGTCTCGTGCCGCAAGTTCAATGACGCAGGCAGTGACGTTTTTCTCCGGGTTGATATTGTTTGAGATGTGCCTCGCCTCGCCTGAAATGTAGGCGCCTGCAGTGAGGGGAGGAGTGAAATAAGCGCAGTCAAGACGGAGAGTTCTGCCCTCTCGAAGTGGAACAGATACCATCAAAGGCAGATATCGCGTTATTCTCACTCATGCACTGTGCTGCTGATAAACATGATATAATTTCAGTTCTGTTGCTTTAATATGAATATAAATATGATGGACACTCAAAGTGCTTGCTATTTAATTCCATACGAAAGGCGTATTTATCATCCATTTTTATTTTAATTCAAACATGTATTTTAGATTTTTATAGAAAATATGACAACAATCACATATCTCACACAGAGATCGCACTGTCATTGTTTGAGAATATTCATGCACAATTTAAATACATAATTGCATGAAATCAGATTTGAAAAAATAAAACATTTTAGAAGAGAATGCAGCATCACGGTTGTCTGAACCAATGAGCATTAAGCTGTGTCCTCGTTTCCCATCATGCTTTTGATCAGCGCAGTCGGTGGAGAGCAACTGCAGGACTGCTCAATCCGACACAGCCGCCTCGCCTCGAGAGTTTTTTGGCACGTCAGCATGACATCAGAGCATAGCTCGGACACTTTTCCAACCGGCATGCATCTCGCGCTGACCACCGGTGATCGGTTCTGCGCAGATTTTGCTCATCTCAAACAAGCCAATTTAAATTAGCTGATAATAAATAAAATGCAGCACCTGCGTATTGCTGTCATTGACGTGAACTCCGTTAAATTTGCATATAGCGCGGGAATTGAAGAACGTTTATGTAGCTAAGTGTAAATGGAAACGTTTTAACAAATCAGATAGATATCCGATCAGAGAAAATGCATTGACCAGATGCAAACAGGCCCTTAGTCTAAAGTAATTTTGAGAATCTGAACAGTATCCTGAATATTTACAAGAAAGCACTGGTTGTGTGTTTAAACACAAGAGGCTTGTTCAGACATTATTTCCAGCACAATTGTGGTTCTTTGCTTTTTTTAATTATTTATATTAAACTCTCAATGCAACAGTCTTTTCTATAGAACATTCCCCCCTTAATTGATTAAGCATTCTTTCATTCATTAAGTAAGGGATAATCAACGGCTAGTTGTGCATTAAACGATTTGAATGCACGACGTGGAGGCGAAGAACCGCCCGACGCGCAGCCTCCCGTTTATGCCATGGTCATTTGCCAGCATTCACATATCAAAGATGTTAATAATATTTGCGCTGCAATATTTGACCAGAACGATAAAAATGACGGTTATTTTCGTCTGTATTACTATTTAACTGTAACTGTATGTTACTATGGTTACCGATGTTTATAGGAAGCGCATTAATATAGAACGTGATTAAACTGACCTGGAACTACCTGTGCGGTTCAACAAATTTAATCAACACCTGCCAGCCAATCAGAATCGAGTATTCAGACAGACCATGGCATAAAACATTAATACATGAATCTGGTTTTAAATAAAATTATATTTATCATTATGAATCAAGTCAACCTAGCTACAATGGGTTTTATAAGTGAAAATGACTTTAAGGGTCAGATCAGAAAACAATTTTACATTGTGACATTTTCTGAATTTTAAGCATTAAACCAGTGATCCTCAAATCTGGCTTACGAGATCCACTTTCCTGCAGAGTTTAGCTCCAACCCTGATCCCCTGATCCCTGCCTTAAACCAATCACTAATATATAAGGTTTGAAGCAAATAGTGCAAAAATGATACTCAGTTTATTATCCTACACAAGCTTGCAAAATCTGACAGCCATTGGGAACACAGGTGTACTCCTGTATCATATTGAATCTCCCTGTATCTTATGTGCTAATGAAATGCTTAATTAATGTGAGCCTGTTTGAAATTAATATTCAAACAACAGTGTTGTTATAGGAGAGTGGGTGGCATGTTTGTGGGGGTATAAGTGCTTCTGAGCTAATGGAACTGCCCTTTGTGTTCTCTAGAGCATGAAAGATAATTGATTGAGAGTGTGCCTGGTTTAGCATCCCTCTTTTTTCTCTTTTCTCAGGATGGGAGTGAAGTATCCATCTATTCTGCTGACTGATCTCATCCAACCCTCATTTGCCACTAACATGTATGGAAGACGGTCATTTTGTGTGCTTGACAGAATATTCGATTGCAAAACAAATGTAAAGATACTGGAGTATATTAATTTATATCAAATGTAATATTGCAATTATCTACTATTTGTCCAGTTCTGAGTGGAGAATGTGAATATGAGTGTGTATATGGGTGAATCTAATGAAGAAGGGAAAAAAAAAGAAAAAAAAGAAATATCTGGGTTGTCTTTCATCCCATAATGAAAAAAGAAAATAAATTATATTTTGCATAAACAAAATTAAGCTGATTTAGGAGCATCAATGTGAAAAAAATGTCAGTACACTTTTTTTTAACTATGATACAGTAGTTAAAACCATCATATGCAGACATAAGTATTTTTAGTAAAATTAGCATAATTTCAATTCAATACAAGCAAAAACTGCCACTACCAATATGTATAATTACTATTGTACTTTACAAATGTTCTTATCTTGACACAATAGACATGATTATCATGACACAATATAATGTTCTTTCTTCTTTTCCTGACCTACCGAAACTGGTGGGTGTGGTTGTTTAATTGTAATGAAAATGACGTCACAGACTAAACTGCTGCCAGTGCCACAGCAGTATCATATAATATTCCAACCACAACAGTACATCAGAGGCAAATCTAAAAGACACTTGTTTTCTAATGTTTAAGTCGGCATTGTTTAAACTGTTTAGTCTTAATTATATTTGAATGCTGAAGTGTCTGAGCATCAGACTTTTCATCTGTGACAACCGATCATATTTTCATTAATAGATTGAGAATAGTTTAATCTTGCTTAGAAGAAAATTGGCCAATATTTAAATCTCTTAATAGAACATTACCGACCAATAAGTCTATTAATTGTATTTGAACACTCAGATGTATGACAACAATATAAATATAGTATAGCTAGATATAAATCCGGAAGAGAATTTGTACTTACATATTGTGATATTGCCCAGTCCTAAAACTTGCTCTTAGACATAACAGTATGACTTTCTGTAAAACTGCTGTAAGGGAAACAGGTCAATTTAGCTCAAAGGGAATAATTTATGATTTTATAGGGAATTTGAACAAAATCACTGTTTTGCAGCTGATCACTGAGCCGGCCAGCGATTCATTGAATGAGCCGTATAACATCAACTCTGCACTGGATATTAAAACCCAAAATATAGTGAAAACACTATTAAATAGCACAGTAACAAGATCGGCAGTTTAAGGCATTAACTTGTAAGCACAAAACACAAGATACTTCTCTTTTCAATATAAATAAGACTTTATTGGATAAATCTAAGTCATGTGAACTAATCTAACACATGAACACATGAACACACGCATTCACACGTTGCAGAAAGAGAGAAAGTGAGGCAAGGATGAGATTAAGAGAATGACAATGTGAAATCCCAAGTTTATAGCAATATGTGCTATTGCATAGACCTGAACAACCATCAATCACTTATTTAACCCTCGCATTGAGTTGCTCAATGAGGCTCAAATTTACATTAAATGCACCAGTTCAGCCCGGAAGTTTGTACTTGTCAATACACAATCATGCAGTGTGTTAGAATAGAATAGAATATACTTTATTGTCCCATTCCTGGGAAATTTGGCTTGGACACCATAAAAGATGGGATCTGAGAGAGGCACTGATTTTTTGCCGATGCCTGTGATATATTTAGCATATTAAATATCTGAACCTGTCTCACAGACCTGGGGTCCATTCTTTGTACGTGAATTACTCAGATAGCTAAATGTTATTGATAGTGGTTTGACATGATCCAGGATTGTTAGGTTCATAGAAACGTTTTTATTTTTTTTATTTTTTAGCTCAAGCCAGTGCTGTAACCACCACAGACATTGAGAGGGACAAGTCCACCCCCAGTAATTAGAAATGGCCAAATTGGTTTACTCAGTTGTTACTCAACTGGATTTTGTTGTTGGCGATTTGATATGATCCAGGATTATTAGGTTTTTCGAAGCTCATCCCAGAGTTGCTGTCATAGCAAGGGGTCCGTAAGCTCAAACCTGCTCGGGAGCAAGCTTACTTCATGTAAATATTATTGTATTATTTTAAGTGAAGGTGATACTGAAAGTCTGTCCCAGCCACTGCTACTTTCTTACTAAGTAGCTTATTAAACCAGGGAAAATAATTTTAAAAGATAATAATTTAAAAAATATTTTTTAAATAATTAAAAATCATGGGTGTCAAAAAAAAAAAAAAAAAAAAAAAAATGTAATTAAAAAAGGTAAGGTAAAGGTAAAGTTTCATTTAAACGTATTAATAGCCATAGAAATGTAGTTCAGGGAACGTAGCCTACATACATTACAATGAAACAAAATATTATATCAAACAGTATTGTCTCTTTTCATTTTCATTTTAACATATTAATAGATTAATAGAATAAAGACCAAAGATTACCTGTAAGATTTACCCAAAACAAATTATACATTATGTTTATCCACTACAGAGACATCAGAGGCAGCGGCAAATGTCAGAAGGACTAGCCGAGTTGAGGTACTCGTCGAGTACTGGGCCAAAGTCCTGAGTTCCTGAGGAAAGTTCCTGTGGTGGAAACGTGTGGTTAAAATGTGGAATGGAGTTTAATCTCCCTCTCCGGGCCCTTGTAATCGTCCTAACCGGTGTGCGGTGTGCATCCACTCATTCAGATTTATGCTGAGGAGCTGAGAAGTATCCCCTCATTCAGCGCAGTTCAAGGTTGTGACATGTAGGATGTTACGTCTCCATTTCCTCCTTCAGGGAACAAGGGTTACATACATAACTTAGATGTTCCCTTCCAGTCAGTCACGTTCGACGTTATGTCGACATAACTGACGGTAGGGGTCCCTATGGAAAATTCCACAACCCGACCTGTGTTACATAAAATTGAAGATGCAATTGCTGACAAGCAAATGTGTCAGAACAGATGCATCTCAATTCGTAACCTTCCCAATGCTCTATAAGCCAGATAAAGCGGGCCTACCAGGAAGCTGAAAGAAAAGTTCTGCATTCTCAAAAATTCTGCTTCCAGCAACCTGACGTGAGAGTGCATCGGCTGCACAATTAAGCTCTACCAGAACGTGAACGGGACGCAGCCATTTGAGCCATGTCTGACTCCAGAGGAGGAGATGGTGGGCAAGTTGCGACATGCAACGAGAGCGAAATCCCCCTTGATGTACACTACCATCACTGTGTTGTCCATACGAATGAGTTCATTCCCTGTAGCAGCGGATGAAGCCGGTGAAGGGCAAGCAGTATTGCCAGCAACTCGAGGCAATTGATATGCCACTGCAGTTGAGGTCTGGTCCAGAAGCCAAATGTTGTGTGCCTGTTGCATACAGCGCCCCAGCCCGTTCTGGAGGCATCTGTCGTGACAACAACATGCCTCGACACCTGTTCTAAGGGCACTCCTGCCCGTAGAAATGCAGGGTCTGACCAAGGGCTGAAGAGGCGTGGACAAACCGGGGTAATACTGACCCAGAGAGTGCCACAGTGCCATGCCCAAATCGGTATCCGACTGTGCAGCCAGTCTCATATGTAACAGCCACAGCAGCGTCACCACAGCTGCAGCTGCCATATGCCCCAGGAGTCTCTGAAATTGTTTTAGAGGAACCGCTGTTCTGCCCCTGAAGGAATTTAGGCAGTTTAGCACTGACTGAGCATGCTTGTTCGTGAGACTCGCTGTCATGTTGACCGAATCCAGCTCCATACCAAGAAAAGAGATGCTCTGCTCAGGGGAGAGTTTGCTCTTTTCCCATTTGTCCCGAAGCACCAGATGACTGAGGTGCTGAAGCACCACATCCCTGTGCTTGCACAACAGATCTCGCAAGTGAGCTCATATAAGCCAGTCATCGAGAGAGGACTTGGATGCCCTTCTCCCAAAGTGGGCACAGGGCACCCTCTGTGACCTTCGTAAAAATGCTCTGACCCTGATATGCTCGGCCCTTGAAAGCAAACCGTAGAAACGGCCTGTATCGAGGCAGAATCGAAACATGAAAGTATGCGTCCTTCAGATCGATAGCTGCAAACCAATCATGATTTCGAACGCATGAAAGAATGAATTTCTGCGTCAACATCTTGAACGGAAGCCTGTAAAAGGACCGGTTCAAGACTCGCAGATCCAGGATAAGTTGTAACTCACGGCTCTTCTTGGGTATGATGAAATAGGGACTGTAGAATCCCGAATTCATCTCGGCCAGAGGGACAGGCTCTATTGCGTCTGTCGCCAACAAGACCGCAACTTCCACAAAGACAGGAGCATCCTTGTCCGTGACAGATGTAAAGAGGCTTGGTGAACTGAATTGTATAGCCGAGTTGGATAAGCCAGCGAGACGGGTTGGGAAGGGCTAACCAAGTTCCCAACTTCTGAACAAGCAGCATCAACGGAATGACTGCCGACGGACCCACGGCGGGGCAGCTGCGCAAAGAAATAGGGCTCAACCCGGGAAACGCAGGGTCCCGAAGTAGAGGCAAGCTGCTTGGAGCAGCACTTACCTGATCCTCCCGATCCCGCAGAGAAGTAACAAGTGGTGTGCGAGGAAGCAAAGCGTCCTGCAACCGCAACCTTTTGTGTGGCAAAATCACGTGCTGAGACTAATTGTGAGGAAGCAACATAAACAGAATTCGGCGTGACAAACCCAGAGATGAAGGAAATTGCTCTTTTACTGAGAATGTGGGTACCAGCGACCCGAAGGTCAGCAGTGGAACTGGAGAAAGCCCCCGACCCTCCCCCGGGGGTGGGGGCTCAGTTATAACATTCCTGACTGTAATCCTCAGGTCTCCCTGGTCTCTAACCAATGCAGTGCCGGAGTCTTTACGACCTGTGGAACTGGACTGGGTAGAGCCTGAGGGAAGTCTCATAATGAATAAGAGCTGCCACCTCAGCATAGCCATGGACATGCGCTCGCAATGCAGGCATGAACCATCCAAGAACGCAATCTCAGCATGCTTATGGCCTAGACATGTAAGACAGCGATCGTGCCCATCCTCGGAGGTAAGGAAACTACCACACCCATAAGCACATGGTCAGAAAGATATCTCAAAAGACACTCACGACTGTGCAAGCTGTAGGAAATTGCTCTTTTAGTTAGAGTGTGCAGGGGAGGACCACAGCACTTACCTGTGCTTTGCAGGACGATGTCTCTGCTGAATGCACAGTTTTCTCTTGGAGAACGCAGCCGAAAACTCCTGCAGCTTCTTCTTTATCCATGTAGAAGTCGAGAGATGCGCTCAAGAAGCGATTGGCTCCGAATCAAAAATCTGAATGAGTGGATGCACACCACCATCTTATATACGCGTATGTACGAGGAGTGGTTTGGCATGCAAATTCCACTCGCCAATTGTCATTGGCCTTTTCTTGTAATGTTCAGATGTGATTGGGGCTCCCAAGTGAGACCCCTAACGTCAGTTATGTCAACATAACGTTGAATGTGACTGGCTGAAAGGAAACACAACTTTAACGCGAAGCCAATCTGATTGACAGATAAACGGCACACTTATTTCAGAGTTGTTTTATATTTTGTGGATATTTCAGCAAACAATTAAGTTTTTTACATTAAGTTAAAGCTAAAGTGTTGGAAATCCCTCTGACATAGTGACTGTACCCTATTGTGACTTAAATTAGTGGCCTTTAAGAATTGTTTGCTTTTTGTTTGTTTGCTGCTCTGGACTTTTCTTATGGTGTTGTGGCTGTGTACAGATGTAAGTTATTTTATGTTTGATCATTTGTATTGTTTGAATTTTGTTATGCAATTTGTTGATTGTTTAACTTAAATTTATTCGTATTTTTGTGTATTTAAGTTTAGAAATCAGTCTGATACACCTATGGAATGACTTATGCGCTGGCATTGGTGAAAATAAAACATGAAAATGGATGTTGTCTCAAGGTGTTTTAACTGACACCCCTTTGTAATACCCGCGTAATACACCAGGTGATGTGTAGAACCTTGTCGAAAAGGACACACAAATATAATCTCATCTCAGCACATTCCAAGAGGAGAATCTTTCGTTTCCCCCTCCACGCTGAGGTCGTAAAATGAATGAATGATCAGCACCACGCTCAAGTGTCTGACCAGCGTCCTGCCATGCGTTCCTTATCATCTCATAAGACCCATTAAAATGATGATAGGTTTGAGGAAGACATCTGGAAGTGTTTAAGAACAGGACCTCACTGTTCCTTCTTATCACGTAGACATAATTCGACTAAACAGCAGTACAAAGAACTTGTATCTGGACACGCTCCAGCACAGACACTCCCGGAACCTCCTGGCTGTTTAACGCATAATTCAATGATGGTATCAACAAGGGAAGACTGTTTTACGACGAGACGTCTGAGCTAAGAAAATCACCAGATTTACACAACGTGACATTCTCATGACCCCCTCGGACATATATACAATAGATATTAAGGTTGTATTTTATGTCATTTATAAACTTGCTGTGTATTGGAACCTATGGTATTTTCTTAACCTGTGACGTATAACTTTTCCTTGTAAAAAGATCACTAGTGTTTAGTATCATATGCTTGGTGTGATTATTCAGAATTTAGGATATCTTAATCTATGCCTTAACCCGTTTAAGTAGACAAAATTAGTATATGTATTCGGTATGCCAAATACATTGTGCTTGATATTGAATGAACGCTTGTTTTGATAGAAATAATGTGGTGTGGGTGAATGTTGACTTTTAGCATCATAAGGCATGATTATAATACTTTATAGAAATCTGCTAGGATATTTCCTACATGTGACATATTTACTAGCAGATAATATATGCACGGAAAGAAGCCGTGTGGGGCGGGGCTCCGCCCTACAGGAACCATCGGATTGGGACAGTCACCCGTGGGTGGACCCAAATCGGGCTGGTTAAAAATAAACACAAAAGCTTTGCTTGCTGCTCGCTGCCTGCTAAAAACTTTGGTCTCGGCTCACTGATCGTGCTGTGAAGCACCTACAGACTTAACATCAGGTCGATCATCCAAGACTTCAACGCTCCGACAAACTTCTGACCGAATAAACTTTCAAAGCCTGAAGCCACGCAAGAACTTCAAAGCATTACAGACAGGCTTCCCCAGTGACGTCACGCAACAGCGACACATCAGCAGCCAATCAGCCTTCGGGGTTCCCTCAAGCAGCTTTCCAGGAACGAACCAGCTGTTCAACTCAACTTACGCAAGTAAACAAACAAACAAACAATCTTCATGTCTTGCTGAGCTGGTTGAATTCATCTTTAAAAGTAAAGGTAAGGTTCTCTGCTTGTGATCTGCCCCGGGTAGATCTTTCTGAAATAGCAAAAGAGTGCTCGACTTGAACTTTCTTCAAATCGCAATGACTAATATATGTGTGTGTGTGTGTGTGAGTATTTTGTTTTGCGTTATCTAGTTTAGTTCATGTATCCTAGATTAGTAGAATAGCAAATAAACTCTCGTTTCATTTATAAAGAATGGTCTGGTGCTGTGATTTTCAAGTTTGAAACTATTTGCCAAAGATCGCGTTACCTGTGCTCAAAATTTACCCAACCAATTCTGTATTATTATCGTGGCCACGAAATAAACAGAAATGCTAGGATATACTGGTTTAATGCTCGCTGGACGAGTCGTTAATAAAGTATAAATTATATGTTTTGATTAATATCAATTAATCAAATCGATATCGAATCTCTATGATTCGATTTCCTAAAGCTAAAATTCTAAATAAAAGCTTAAATGAAGAAGCTAATCCTTACAGTAATGGTGGAGAATAGAAAGCTGGCATAAGTTTGATTTGAAAATTCATAACACCAGAAGCATATTGTTGTATCTTGTCTATTTTTAACCAGAAGAAATAGTGTAGATACAGAGAGACAGTGTTTGTTTGTTTGTTTGTGGCACTGTATGCTTACTTGTGGCACACAAGGTGTTTGAATGAAATAGCAACTTTAGTTGTTTAAAAGAAAATTAACTGCAGTAATTAATATTTGTCTGCTGAGACAAAAAGAAATTGCTCCAAAAGCGCAAAAGAGACAAATGAGCGAATTTCCTCATTCTCTCCTTTATAAGGCCTTTTTATAGTTTTGATTTGCATTGCGTATTCCAATGTTGAAATAATTAAACTATGCTATCTCCCTGGTGTGAGAATATCAGAATAGCTAACTGTTATTTCTCTGCCCTTTGATTCACTAATGTTACAGCTAGTGAACACAACGCGGCGCTCAGAAGGAGTGGCCAAACTCATTCTGTGGGAGAATCATTGATCTTGATCAAATGAAAATTGTGTGATGATAAATCCACTGTGTTTTGGTCTGTCAGAATCGACTGACAGAGGGATTGGGTCCACCGAGGCCTCGATAGCGTTATTGTATTCATTGCAGTACATCTGTACATTAATTTACCTCATTCAAACGAGTGAGAGTGTTCAGAGCCATAAAGATAGAAAATCGAAATAGTGCTTTGTGGTTTTTCAAGTGTGAGATGCACTCACACCTCTGTGTTGTATTGAAACTGTGTATAACTCACATCCGGGTGTGTGTCACCATAGTGACGGCCTAACCCAGGAAGTCCTCAGAGACTCTCTGCGAAAAATTTCTAGTGCGCAGGCTCAGTCCCCGCGCCATTTTGAGCTTTTGTAAACAATAGCATAGCACGAAGCTAAGCTAACTGAAGCCTATGCAGAGCTAGTAGCATTGAGGGCTAGCGATTAGCATATAGCATTTGGTAGCTTGTGGGTTTAAATGCGGTGTGTTTTGCAGTGTGTTTCGAAGTGTTGATGCGACTTATCCATGTGCACCTGAACTTTAACTCATTTTCATATAACTCAGATTTTCATATAATTTATTTTTCTCTTTTGCATTTACTCATTCTATCCATCTCCTCCCATTTAAAAGGACTTTAACGAATTCAAACTTAAACCATTGCGGTGCACTGCAGCTAATTATCATAGGAAGTTATTTAGCGATCTCACCAGTGGGTTAATAAGCATTTGTTTAAGATTTTTAGCGGATATTAGCTTTAATAGCTGTTGGTTTTTATTAGAAATTAATTCTGGGCCTTGGCCTCATTACATTTGATAATACGGTGATGGATTCAATTATAACTACTCTCATGATTTTAAGGACATCAGTGATAAGTTGCTATTGTTAGGTACTTGAAATTGTTAATTTAATTTCATAATTAATCCCAAATTTGAAATTAATTAATTTCATTTCATAGAATAATTTCAGTTCCTGCTTCCACTTAGCAACAATAATCACTGATTCATCTAATCATGAGTGCTATTATAATTTGCCAACATCATTAAGATCTTAATCATTACCTATCAAGAGAAATTTTTAATTTAATTCATAAGTAATTAGGGTGGCACAGATTAATTTGTTCTTTCATGACACAAGGAGGAATTAGTAACTTGTTATGCTTAGGGATACGAAATTAGGAATGTGGAATTTGTAATTTAATTTCATGATTAATTACGAATTGGAAAATTCTAATTTCATTTAATAATTAATTACAGTTCCTGTTTCCATATTGCAATAATATTTGCTAATCAATTTAATGGTAATTGCCCTTCCAATTTTAATGACAGACATAATTAAGTTAGATAATTAACTATCATTATTGCTCTGAAATTTTAAATTCAGCATTGAATTAGGGAAGCTTAAACCCTAATTAACCAATGTATTATTGATTAATTGAATCCTAATCAATCCTATCAATTTAAATGATAACATCATTAAATTGTAATTAGGAACCACAATTTCTAATTTGGAATTTTAATTCAATTCGCAATCAAGTTGGTTCCACCTGTTAGGTCTCGCTCCTTCCGTTATTTAATTAACTATTAATTAAAATTTTATAGGTTTTACCCTTGGCTTATGCCTGATAGTAGATAGCGCCCCCTGGTGCTTGGTTGGTGAAGTGACATTGCCTCCACGGTGGGCCCCGGCCACGGGATTCCGCTGGACTAATTTAATTTCTCACCAAGCCTAGGGCATAAGAACCTTAACCTTCCAATTAGCAGAACCCCAAAAGGAAATTAGGGTTTCCTCAAACTTAGGTCAGTTGTTTTATCCTTTTAAAACAGTAAAACCAATAACCTAAGTGTATTGACTCAACAGCGCCACCACGCTGCCACCCTTGTTACTAGTCCTAGCATTGGGAGCAAACCCTCGCTCTTCTTCTTTTTCTCCCTGCTGCTATTTTCTAATTTGACTAATGCTACTGTTTGTTGGGATTTTGCTTGTAGGAAGATCATGAGCAGAGAACTTCATTAACCCTCTGGGGTCGACAAACGCGTATACGCGTTTTGAGGCAGATTTCCCTGATAAGGCTGAAATGAGCTTGAATTACTCTGCCATTTTTGATCGTACAGATAAGAGCAATACACCATTCGAATCTGTAAGGGGTCTACTTTTATTTGTATACACTCATAATAACAACTAAACTTTGTGCTTTTGAAGAATAAAGAAAACAAACAGGGTGCGCTCTCTGTCTTCTCCGTCTCCGCGAACTGCTTCTTGTAACTCAGCAAATACTTCACACAGAGACATGAGAAATATATCTATAGAAAGCTTGACATGTCTACTCTTAAATGAAGTACGTCTTACCAAAAACAAATATTCTTTGATAAAGTAATCCGTATGAAACCAAGGACATGTCCAGTTTTTCCATCTGGTCTCATTATCTCTAATTAGGTCACGCCCACGCGCTGCTCGCGCTATTATTATTACAAAACTCCACACGAGCCACGCGGCATGTAAATGCCCACACCACCCTAAACAAAGCAGCAACGCGTTCATCCCGGATACTTTTCAGTTTTGGAAGAACACGCTGTGAGGAATAAGCCTTGTATTTACCTCAGAAATGCGCTGAGAGGAAAAAGCCTTGTATTTACCCCCAGAAGACACGCTGAGAGGAAAAAGTTTTGTTTACCTCACAAACAGAACGCAGCTGGAGCCGGCGGCGGAGGGGATCTTTTATACCGAGTAAGTAATGTTTCTTATTGGCATTCGATAATGTGTTGTTGTGACAAAGTTGAACGCATTTACTAGTCTAACTTTTCCCAAACTATAACTCCAGAATAAAATGTGTGAAATCGAGTGCAATTATAAATCATTGCATTTAAATGTTGCACGATGTGAGGATAGTTATATGTTCTATAAACAATGATATAAAAGTAATGTCTAAGAAAGTTTAGACCAATCTTTACTGTGAAGTAGCCTTCTCTGTTTGCAAATACCTGCTCAAACATGTTTATAATAAGCTTAACAATAATAATTTAGTTTCTCAGTTATAAAATGTTGTTTTTGCATTGTATGATAATACATGCAAAGCATGTGCGCATCTATGTTGTAAAATCACGTGGGCAATATTGGTGATTGCTAATGTAATAATATAGTTGCTCCTGATAAGCCTATCAACATGCTCACTAATTTATTTATTAATTTTAGTGTGTGTGTGTGGGGGGCGTTATTTATTTTGAATAGTAACAATATGTAGGCCTATATATTATAATAAATATAATGTACTGTTTTTGCTGTACTTTGGATCAAATAAATGCAGGCTTGCTGAGCTGAAGACACTTAAAAAACAAAACAAAAAACATTACAAATCTTACTGTTTAAATAAATCTTACTGTTTAAATAATTTGACTGGTAGTGTATGTATTGTCACCATGTTTGCTTTGTCTTTGTCCGTTCATTGTGTTGCTTACGTCTGTTTTGTGTTTTCTCATGCAGTTTCTGCTGTCTCCTGTTTTCCTGGGTTCCAGTTTCCTGCCACTATTTTGGATATTGCACCCACGATGTCTTGACTCTTCTGTTGTTTATTTGTTTGTTTGTTCCTAATAAACTGTTTAACTGCGCTCGCAAGTGAATCTCAAGTTATTTTATGTGATAGTTATATGTATACACATTTCTTTTTTCCTCACATTCTTTCTTGTAACTCTTCCCTCTCAGTCACACACCTGACTCAATGGCTCATTATGGAGCTCATTATGTAGGCTTTTGTTTTCTCAGGTGTGAGTCACAGCATTATCCAGGATAGTTCACGCCCTCTCGCATAGACCTTTTCTACTCAAAAAGTGACTTAGAAAATTTAAATCAATATATTGTTTTCTCTGAATGAGTGAGTAAGATTATTTTCAGATCATTTTGAAGTAAAGATTCTAGGCTACAAGATCCAGTTCTCAAAAGTCTTGTGAACAAATGTTCTGTATGTGTTTTATGGCCTTATTTCACTTACTTTAAAATTTTAGTTTTTTTCTAACCACGCATAAACGTTGTTTTCTCAAAAACACAATCACGTACGTACATGCTGCTCACATATTATTACTGTTTAAATTTAGACTTAGACTTTCAAGGGACATTTGCACGCACATCATATTTGATTTGCAAAGCTCCCTGCTGCGAGCTCATTATCATACGAACCAATCAGAGACATTCAATGGCTCTGGAACCAACCAGGTTTAGTCTGTGTTGTTTGAATTTAAACACAAATAAACGTTTTTTTTGTTTTTTCTCATTTCAGATATGATGTTGAAATCCTTGTGGGAATTTCAGAAATATATATTAGAAAATAAAGGCGTCAAGCTTGAACAAATTAATAAACACCTAGCTTATTACAATTAATGTATCATGTAATGAACAACAACCTAATCAACCAAAGTAGCATAACCCATATTAAACAACATATTTTAAATAATGCAACGGTTGATAATATTTGACAAAGGTTTGTACATTGTAAATGTTAAAAATATTTTTTCAAAATATCGTACTTTTCCAAATATTAAAATTATAAATACAAATATTTAAAATATAACCATGTGTAGGCCTACTGCAATATAAAGTACATTAAAAACCTACTAAAAGTGTAATCATTTTGTTATTTTCTTATACAAAGTACACACAAAATATATTTGAAGTAAGAGTAACATAAGTGTGTTTTTTTGTAAATACACTAAAACGTCACTAAAAGTATGCTTGTGTTTAGTATATTCCTTAAAAGTGTAACTAAGAATATATTTATTAACTTAGTAGTTCTACTATACTTTTTAGAAATATAGTAATAGTGTGCTTGTGTTTAGCATATTCCTTAAAAGTGTAATTAAGCATATATTTATTACCAAAGTATTTCTAGTATACTGTTTATAAATACATTAATATATGCTTCTGTTTAGCATATTTCTTAGAAGTATAACTAAGCATATATTTAATACAAAAGTACTTGTAGTATACTTTTTAGAAATATATTAAAATGCAATTCAATATATTTTTAATGCACTTGAAATAAGCATGCTGGGAATACAAATGAACAAATCTTTTTTCGAGTCATTTCGTTCATTTCGTTCATTTTAGCAAAATATAATTCAAATGTTACGTGCTACTTCCCTAAAACATCTACTACTTATGCAAACGTTGATCACACTACACACAATACAAAACTAACTCTATAAGAAACAGAAAAGATTAATTCATTGTTTACCTGGGTCTTCTATTATTAGCTCACCTCACCTCTTATCTGACAAGTCTTCGGGTTTGAGTCGTTCGTTCATCACGTGACAGCCTCATAAGCTAAACCTATGCAGTCAGAGCCGGAAAGAGAATTGATTAGTTGGTCTCCCGAGTCTTTCAAGTCGTTCGTTCTTTTGTCACGTGACGTGACAGCATTGGACAGATAAATTAGTTAATTTACAAGCTTCCTTACAAACGGGTGCATAGTTATTATTATTATTATTTACTCTTACAGTTACGTGATGCGTTTCTGGTCTCAAATTGTAGCTTTTTAATTACAGTTTATAAATGTGAATTTCTTTTCATGATGGTTCTTTTCCATAACACTGAATGTGGTAACAAAGGTAATAAACTAAAGAGTTGGTTATTATTATTATTATTAAGTATTTTTCCCTCAGACTGAATAGGTTTAGCTTATGGGGCTGTCACATGATGAACGAACGACTCAAATCCGAAGACTCGAAACAGGTGAACTAATTCAGTGCAGAACCTATAGGATGTTGCGCATGCGCGACTGAACAAATCACTCTCCGAGATGACTCGTTCTTCCCAAGTCACATTAAAGATTCGTTCAAAAAGAACAAATCGTTCAAAAAGAACAAATCGTTCAAGAACGACCCATCACTAGCTCGCAGCAGAGAGCTTAGTAAATCAGATATGATGTGTGTGCAAATGTCCTTTGAATGTGTATATAAGTCTAAATTTATACAGTATTATATAGAGTGATCGTGTCTCTTTAGGGCGCTTGGAGGAAACCACGCAATTCATATAGATTACTTTGGCGATGTTTTTTTGCGATTAACTTTTTGAAACGTGAACATCTTTGATGAATCTTTTCATCGGAGGAACATAAATCTCTCAGATTTCATTAAAATATCTCCTCTTTTCTTTCGAAGATGTACGAAAGTCTTAGATGGTTTGGAGCATCTTAAGGGTGAGTGATGACATAATTAAAATTGTTTTGGGGGAACTATGAAATTAATTAGAACATATAGCGGTATGTTCTTATTTTTACCAGCTTCTGCAAGCGTGTATGGCGTCTGGCTGTTGGAACTTCACTGTGACTTCAGGTAAGATTTGTATTTAATTAACGTTATTTGTCTGTACCAGTCGTCTTTTTGACAAATTCATTGGCAGAAAAAAATTTATTAAATAAAATTATTCATTATAACATGTACAACATTAACAGTTTTTATTTGCAACATGAAGTGTATTTATTTCTGATTTCCTGAACAATTTGGCTTCATTGTAATGAGGTTAATGATCTTTGAAAAACCATGATTATGAACATACAGTTACTTTGTCTTGAGCTGATCACCCAACTGTGGTAGTGTTGGTTGATTGGTGTTTATATTTGTTCAAGCCTGACAACCTTATCGACTTTATTTTCTAATATATATTTCTCATTACAGATAAGAACAAAGATTAAATTGTAAGAAGGGCTGCTTGTAAGAGCATACAGTACATCTGAAACTGCTGAGGCTGGGAAGGTTTTTGACTATATTTCCGACCAGGTACATTGTTCTGTCATTCTTAAATAGAAAACAAATCACCAATCATCATTTGCCTTTTTTTGTGCGTGTGAGAAATATTAACATTTGTTGTTTTTCAGATCAGCTGTGTAGAACCTGGTCGAAAAGAACGCACACGCATAATCTTAACTCAAGAACATTCCTGAGTCCTTCCTCCATACTGTGTCGTAAAAGTTACAAATGACCAACACAACGCCTAAAGTATCTGACTAAGCTTCCTGTCTGTTCTCCTTATCATCTCATGAAGCTGGGAGGAGAACATCTGGCCATCCTTTGAAGAACAGAATCTTCAATGTTGTTCCTGACCCGTTTACAATAAATAAAGTCGAATAAACAGACAGTACGAAGCACGTGGGATCTGGACATGCTCCAGCACAGACCCTCCCTGAATCCCCTGACTGCTTTTGACCATAATTCAATGATGGTATCAACAAGGAAAGACAGATATACGTTGACCAGACCCAGAGGTGGACAGTAACGAAGTAAATTTACTTGAGTATTGTACTTAAGTACACTTTTTGAGTATCTGTACTTTACTCGAGTATTATTTTTTCTGGAAACTTGCGACTTTAACTTCACTGCATTTGAAAGACAAATATCGTACTTTTTACTCAACTACATTTATATCAAGGTCCCCAAGTAGAAAGTCGTTATATGTAGCAGTTTTTACAATGAATGCATTTTCAGATTCACTTAACTCTTTTTTTTCCTGCGAAAATCCGGCCTGCGATCTGCCAGGACCTTCCTGTGTTGCCAAGTCTTACAGTATTTCTAAGCCTGCAGTTTTCCACCTAGCTTTGAATGGACATTTGGCTGATACTTGTTACGCAAATCTGGCAACCTCGGGATCTTCCCCGCTAAACTAATGTAAACGTCTGCGCTACTGCACAGCTAAAAGCGCTCTAAAAAGGCATGTGTTAACTCATTAAAGCCCTTTGGAAAATTAACCATGTTTTTACTATAGTAACCATAACTATGGTATTTGCAGTAAAATCACAGTATCCACAAATTTACTATTATCTCACTATAGTAACCTATAGTTTGTTTTCTTTTCAATGTTTGCTTTGTTTGTCTAAAATGAACCATATCATAGACTTTAATATCTCTTTGAAAAAGAACTTTGTAACTTTTAAACAAGTATTATAATGAGTTCAATGTAGCTGTAGGAGTGTTAGATAAAAATAAAGATGATTATCTTCATTCAGTTGTTCCATTTTAATATGTTTTGTAACATAAACGCTCTTAATTCCAAAGATAATACAAGCTAATCAGTGTATTCAGTAGGTTGCATTAGTAGCATAAGGTATTGTAAATATACAACAATGCGACAATAAAAAAATGCATTTACTTTTCACTTTTGATACTTAAGTACTTTTAAAAACATGTACTTCCGTACTTTCACTTAAGTAAAAATCTGTCTTTACAACTTTCACTTGTAGTGGAGTAGTATTTGACCAGTGGTATCTGTACTTTCACTCAAGTAAGGAAGTTGTGTACTTTGTCCGCCTCTGACCAGACCTCAACAAACCTACAGCACGGTCATCCCCATGACCTCATAACAAACCCCTTTTCTTCACTGCATTCCAGGAGAATGCTGCCTTTTTTTCTCTTACAATAAAAGAAACTCTATTTACACAGTTTCGTTCAAAAGGACAATTAAGAAAAGACTTCTGCTATTAAAGCAATATACTCAAGAGACAATATATATATGAATGTGGTATTTTATGTTTTGTTTATCTTGCTGTGGTTATTAGAACTTAGGATATTTTAATCTATGACTTAACCTGTTTAGTAGGTAAAATTATAGGTGTTCAATATGACAAATACCCCATGTGTGGTATTGAATGAAACGTTATTTTGATTGCAATAAGGTGAAAAGGATGAATGTTGACTTTTAGGATCATAAGGTATGATTATAAAACTTTATAGAAATCTGCTAGGATATTTCCTCCATGTGACATATTTATTAGCAGATAATGTATGCACGAAAAAGAAGTCGTGCTGGGCGGGGCTCCGCCCTACAGAGACAATGTGATTGGACCACACAGTAAATGGGATGGACTCACATCTGTCCGATAAAAACAGATACCCAACTTTACAAAGTGGTGGGTTGAACAACTGGGGAACAACGGGTGAAACTGCAAGGAAACTTGGCTGAATGCTTGGGCGTTGCCCCCCCTGATCGCACTGCGAAACATCTAGCTGATCATCTCAAAGGACTTCAACACCCTGTCCACGTCTGACCAAAGAAACTTGCAAAGCCGCCGCGTAAGAACTTCAAACTTGCCATTCGCGCGCTGCCAGGAAGCCATCAAATCCAAAAGGAGGAATCCCGAGTGACGTGACTCTACAACAACACATC
Source organism: Onychostoma macrolepis (assembly GCF_012432095.1). Taxonomy (NCBI): domain Eukaryota; kingdom Metazoa; phylum Chordata; class Actinopteri; order Cypriniformes; family Cyprinidae; genus Onychostoma; species Onychostoma macrolepis. Next base: position 31,644,934 of record NC_081159.1, on the reverse strand, counting down.
AGCGCGAAAGTCCAGGACTTCCTTCCAACAACCCCCCTCAAGAAGAACAGCCTTCAACTTCAACTCAAAGCAAGTAAAACAAACAAATCTCTAATTCGCTGAGTTGAATTGAATGAATCTTAAAAGATAACGATAAGTCGAGTTTTCTGTTTGTGACGTCTCAAGAGAATAGCTTAACTTTCTTCAAACTGCTTTTATCTTGCCATAACTTGTGTATGTGTGTGTATGTGTTTTGTTTTGTATGGTATCCTAGAATAGTAAATAAACTCTCGATTCATTTTTAATGAATAGTCTGGTGCCTTGATTTTCAAATCTTAAATTATTTGCCATAGATCGTGTTACCTGTTGCTCAAAAATTTCCCAATCAATTCTGTATTATTATCAACAATAAGCCGAATTGCTAAAATATACTGTATTAATACTCGCTGGTCGAGTCGTTAATAAGGTATAAATTATACAATTTTGATTAATATCAATTAATCAGATCAAAACCGAATTTCTACGATTTGGTTCCCTAAAGCTAAAATTTATATATGAAGGATAAAACCTTACATTATAGCTGCTATAGATGACAAACTGAAATCTGAGTGCAGAGACAAGCAAAGGAATAGTAAGTATATATCGTATCACCTCTGTTATAGAGATTTTTGAATCAGGCCTAATGGAGGATGATTCGGTCAATCTTGGAAGAAAAATGTTAGCAGTGTGTCCATTCCAGGTGGCTAATTTGTGCTTCCTTTCAGTCATTCATGTAAAAATCCATTATCTAATTTTGTTTCTGTTTTGTTTTTTTCTAAAGCTGCAAGGCACTTGTGCAAAATATTGTACGCCAGGACGACTAGGCTGTGCCCAGGTCTCCGGAACCTGCGATGATGCTCAGCTCCATCGGCCCTCCGTCTGCGCCTTCGGATCCACCAGCTCTGTCTCCATCAGTCGGCCCCCAGATGTCGGCAGCCACACCATCTACATCTTGGCTCCTCCCTCCCTCGACTCCGCCGTGTATTGTCAGCATTGGGATGCTCTGGGTCTGTGCCATGTGCCAAACTCCATCTAAGCCGCCAGGGCATCATCGTCATCCTCCCACCACCATCCCTTCACCACATCCTCGTCCACCTCCAAAACCCCCTCCATCCCTCCTTATTCTGTTGCTTGAACTTTATCATCTTCAGTCTTTGCACACACATCTATTTACTTCTGCACAGTTATTTTAACTCATAAAAATAATTTAATCAATTTCAACTTTTTTATATAAGTTATAATAGATTCAACTTGATTTTTTAAGTCAGTTTAATGTTATTGAAATTCAAGGAGACCAATTTAATTCAATGAACTTAACATTTTAAGTTCTAACTTATTGGCACTAACCGGCCAGATCTCTGAATGGATTAATGCGCAAGAGTCAAATTTGTACATGAAATTCAATATCAGAGTCCTTTCCACCAAGAAAAAACTTATTCAGCAAATCTAGACATTAGACTCATGTTTAATACATATAGACATCGCAGTGCAACATCAAACAAGGAGACACGGGCAGAATAAACAGCGAACTAACTAAATCGCGGAGGAATTTCAGATGAACAACTCGTGAACTTGAACCTGTCTGTTGGGCTGGCGTGAAGAAGCAGCAAGCATATCAACGTGTTGTGGATGAGGTGAGTGAATGCTTGTGTTGTGTAACATGATTTTGGAGAGATTATTGTTCCTTCTAGCAGAGCAGAGTATTAGTTATGTTCTGTCATATTTTTCCGAAGTGTGTTTACCTTTCAAGTTTTACATTTAATAAGGTGGCCGGTCTGCTGTGCTGCATTAGCGCTGGTGTTGTAATGTAACAAGTCCCATTTGAAACATTTTGAAACAATTGGCGATTTGAGCGTTTATAGGTGTATTTTACCGTTAAAGTCCGTATCAGTTGGCTTTGCTGATCAGGCTCGGCATTTTAGCGCCCACTGCAAGTTTATCCTAACGTTAACGTTAATGTTAATGTTAGTCAGTCAGGCCTCGCCTCGCATGAGATGGTATTCGTTACGTTACGTAGTAAGTTAAAGTAAGCGTATTTTTAACATTTTTATCAACCGTGCATACAAACTAGGATAATATAAGTGAGCTATCTAGAGGTAGACGGCAGCAGAGCTGTTTTCTATTACGTTACGCATGAATTAAACGTATAGTTTTGTCAGTAAAATTTACAGTGAGGATCACCATCCATCTTAATTTTTTTAGGCAGCTCAAATCATTAATGTGTTATGAGGCTGTTGTGTAGGAAATATCGTGTGTGTTGTTTACAAGTAAATTTAAGTTACATAATTGTTTGTCTCTTTTTACAAGCACACGTTTGTCTGCGAGTGAGACTTGATGAAGGGTAAGTTTTGCATTTCTGTACCAATTTAATAGTATAAACTATATCTTAAGATAAGTCAAAATTTGAACCACTTTAAAGGGATTTTTCTCTACATAATTATTTTTCTCTTTTTACAGGCACACATTGTTTGACTGGGAGTCTGAGACTTGATGAAGGGTAAGTTTTGCATTTCTATAAATAAAGTGTATAAACTATATCTTATTAAGATGAACCAATGTTGAATGACTTTAAAGGTTTTTTTTCCTACATTTCATATATCATAAAAAGGCTGAGTTCGATTGGTCTCCGGTCATGGGCTGGAAGATGTAGGAGCGAGGAAACGAGGAAGCATTTGTCGCTGTGATTGGAGCTGCAGATCCACCAGTCAGTGTGGTTTGGCCTGTTAAAGAGATGAGAATTCAAAAATGAAAATTCTGTCATTAATTACTCACTCATGTCGTTCCACACCTGTAAGACCTTCATTGATTCTCAGAGCACAAATGAAAATATTTTTGATGAAATCCGATGGCTTTCTGTCCCCCTGTTGGCAGCAACTTAACTACCATGTTCAAGGTCCAGAACGGTAGAAAAGAGATCATTAAAGTAATGCATGTGACTCCAGCGGTTTAACCTCAGTTTTATGAAGCAACTTAAAGGGATAGTTCACCCAAAAATGAAAATTCTGTCATCGTTTACTCACCCTCAAGTAGTTCCAAACCTGTATGAATGTCTTCGTTCTGCCGCACACAAAGGAAGATATTTTGAAGAAAGTTTGTAACCAGGCTGTTTTGGGGCACCATTGACTTCCATAGTAGGGAAAAAAATACTATTGAATTGAATGGTGCCCCAGAACTGCTCTGTTTCCCACATTCTTCAGAATATCTTCCTTTGTGTTCAGCAGAACAAAGACATTCATACAGGATTGGAACTACTTGAGGGTGAGTAAACAATGACACAATTTTCATTTTTGGGTAAACTATCCCTTTAAGTGTTTTGTTTGAGCAAAAAACATACTTTACCAATTTATTTACAAAAATATTGATCTGCAACACACACTCACCACGGCACATACGTGTTCACGCAAGAGTTGACATTGTAGCGTGAACAAGCTTTAGATAATATTGTAAATAAAGTGGTAAATATTTTTTATTTTATTTATTTATATTTTTTTTGGGTAAACAAAGCACTTGCGTTGCTTCATAAAATTGAGGTTAAACCACAGGAGTCACATGGATTACGTTAATGATGTCTTTATACTGTTCTGGACCTTGAATGTGTAAGTTACGTTGCTGCCAATGGAGGGTCAGAAAGCTCTCAGATTTCATCAAAAATATGAAATTTGAAATTATATGAGGGTAAGTAATTAATGACAGAATTTAAATTTTAGGTTGAACTATTAACCATTTAATAACATTGTACATGTAACTCCACACAGTTTTTGTTTTGTCTGCTTCCACCTCATCGCTTTCATTTACAGTTGTCGGAAATCCAAACCGTTACCATACCTCTGATTTGACTGGTCAACAACAATCTACCCTGCCGCTCCAGCAGCCGTTGCTGTTTAAAATGTGTATCGTGATTTGTGTAACGTCTCAATTGACTTGAATCATCACACATTTGCATCGGTTTTCAGCAGAGTACAAACTTTAAACCAGAGATGTCCAAACTCGGTCCTGGAGGGCTGGTGTCCTGCAGAGTTTAGCTACAACTTGCCGCAACTCACCTGCCTTGGGTGCCCAGTAAGACCTTAGTTAACTGATTCAGATGTGCAGGACAGTGACCCTCAGAGCAGGTTTGGACACTCCTGCTTTAAACCATCACTTTTTTGTTATTCAAAATATTGAATGTGTTTTTGAATCAAAGTATTTGTGTATATTGAAGTTTATCAGTGTATAGAGTATATAGAATAACCAACTGTTAGTAATTTTTACTTTACCTATTTTCTGATTTTAAAGGCTCATGGTGAGATACTTCATACACTCAAGAAGGGCATGCAAGCTGGCCTCCTAATATGAAGACTACGATGGTGCACTGCAGGACACCTTTCTCCTTTTAAATGATTAAAAAAAAGGACTGTAATGGACATGTTTTTTTCCAAGCTTGTCTCTGTGGTTATTTCCAATTAGGTATGAGTATATTTTCAACTTTGTTTGACAGTTTCTTGGCAGTTTTTTGCTACTTTTGTGCCCTTGTTGTATTCAGTACATCTACTGGCATTCACACATTAGCATGCACAAGCAGGTTGTTTTAATATTAAAAACCTGTTTGTAAACACTGCAAGAAAAATAAATAAATAAATAAATGTTTCAAACAAATATAGTATTTTTTTTTTTTTATCTGTGTTTAAAATAAAGCTTCCATTATCATAACTTGAACATTTTTAAACTTAATTTAACTTTTTTAACTTAATTTAATAAGTTGAAACGGCAAATATTGGAAAGTCAAATGAACTTAAATAAAGCAAGATTTAAAATCATGAGTTTGTTGATATAACATAAAATTTTAAGGCAGCCACAAAACTTAAGTTTTTAAGTTGAAATGGGTGAGCACTTTTTACAGTGTAGTTTTTCTGTAAATTTCTATGTTTTTTCATCAGAAAATTGCATTGTAATTTTTTTTTTATTCATTGATGTAAAATTCTTAACTTTTCAGTAATACAGGTATAACTGAAATGTTCTACAAATGGATAAGATAGCTTTTCCATAGCATTTGTCTTTTTTTTTTCATTTATTATAATGTTTTTTGTATAATGTTTTAAAATGTACTTGAGTATGTTTGTAGTAATACAAATATACTATAAACATTTCAAGTACATTTTTAATACATTTAATAGTATGTTTTTTGTTTTTCACCAGAGTATTGTTACAGAAGCAGGCTTAAGCCGGGAATCAGATTAATAACAGATGTTTATTTTAGATTGAGCAGAGCAATATGGACTGAAAGTGGTGAGTATGATATCCAGTTGACCAGGTGACTGCTGATGAGAAGTTGATTGGAGATATTTGTCTTGACAGGAATACTAGAAACACGGTTCAGAGCACACACCTCACACCGGCGGAGTAACAGACTTCGGGAACAGATCACTGGAGCAGACAGACTGGGGTACACCGGAGACACAAGGCTGGAGAGAACACTGGAGGTAAGTACACAAGGAGGTAAGTAGCAGGTAAGTTGCTGTGATAGCATAAGGAGTCTACTTCGTATGAACGAGACCAGACAATGAGATGTTGTGAGGTGTGTGCTTATATGTCAGTGTTGATTGGTGACCAAATGTTGTTCAGGTGTGGCTGATTAGAACTCGGGTGAGAGAGTGTGTTGTGACTGGCTGGTGACAGAGCCTGGTTGATCTGTAACAAGTATATATGCTGCTGTACTTTTTTTTAATGTACTTATGAATGTATGAATAATGTACTTATGAATTTGTAATGTACACAATATGTTATACATTAAAGTTTTCTAGATATCAAAGTGTACGTGTGTGTATATACTGAAAAATATAATACTAATTAATATAATATACAAGTAGTGTAATGCTAATGCATTTCTAATGAGCTGAAATACAATTGAAATGTACTTGAAGCAGGAACAAATGGCTAATGCACTATTAACATTGTAGTAACTACTATTAACAAACAAGAAACTCTGATTAACGGTTTATTAAGTAATAGTGCTAAGTTGAAACTGGTAGTTCACTATTAGCTAACCAATAACTACTATTTTTTTCATATATCCTGAGAACTCCTAAGAACTCCTCTCTGATTTAGCATCCAAGAGCTGCTTCTTCAATTTACTCCTGGTACTGATGGCCTGCAAGGTGTCTGTTGTGATCCATTCTTTTATTTTTATTTTTTTATTTTCTTTGGTACCCAAGCATACTTCGCTGGTCTGGAGATATGCAGCTTTGACATGTTCCCACCTGGCGTTAACATCTTGTTGTTCAGGCTGTGTGTAGTCTTCCATATCTGCAAGGGCTTGGTATTTGTTCGTCAGCTGAAGAACAAAAGTAGTTTTAATTTTGGGGTTTTGTAGTTTCTCCACATCTAATTGTTGCCTTCCAGGTCTTTTGCACCCTGTCTTCCTCAGCTTTACTTTCACTGTTGCTACAACCATTTGGTGATCTCTGCCAATGTCGGCTCAACTTTTAACTATCGAGGAGTGACCTTCGCCAGGTACCATTAATCATGAAGTGGTCTATCTGATTTTTGTCTCTTCCATTAGGAGAGTACCAGGTCATCTTATGGATCTCTCTGTGAGGAAAGAGAGTCCCTCCAACGACGAGATCATAGGTGGTACAGAGTTATATCAGTCTCTCTCCATTTTCATTCATGGTACCACAGCCCTCTCTTCCCATGGTTCTTTCGTAGTTTTTGTTGTCATTTCCAATTTTCGCATTCATGTCTCTCATCACAATCTTCATGTCATGTCTTGGTGTTTCCTCCAACACAGCTTGTAACTGCTCATAAAATTTGTCTTTTATATCTTCATCATTGTCGTTTGTAGGGGCATAACACTGTTTGATAGTCGTGTTAATTTGTTCCCTCTCAGTCTGATCTTAATGAGTCTGTTGTTGACAGGTTTCCACACTATCAAACATTTCTCTAAACCCTTCTTAAGGATAATAGCTACTCCCTTAAAGTGCTGATTGTCATCTCTTAATGAGTATAACACTGTTTCTTGTAACAAATGTAGCTCAAAAGGGAAATGTATATAAATAATTACAATTAATTATGATTAATTACAATTATTTATATCGGCTGACAGTAATAACTGTAGCAGAATTAAATTGCCATCAACTGATCTGTTCATCCAGCGAACATTAAGTGTAAGTTCATATCAACTCTAAGAAAGGATATTTCCTTGGCCACAGAAAATACTTTCGTATTAATGCATTAGAGCATATAGCGAGGGTCAAAATCTTAAAGAGACATTAATTTGCAAGGCAGAATCAGAAACTGATGTAATTTGTGCACACAACTTTTATTAACTAAACGCTAACACACATAACTAATCTAAACAAACAAACAAATAAACATACACTCACGCACACATACAAAGGGAAGCTAAAGTGGATGAATGAAGCCATTAGAGAAACCAGAGAATGCAGTTATGGACAGAGTCAGTTAACCACCTGAGTAAAACCATCAGTGCCGTTTATAACGGGGTCTATAACTTATACTAAGTTTCGTTTAGTTAAATGTACGATACTTGCATTGCCTTTGTTCGTTGAACGAGTGTCTGGATGCAGTCTCAGATGAAAGTTCTGATGGTTTCAAGGTTTGGTGGTGTTGGAGTTCTTCAAGTTCTTCCGGGTTTGAAGGGTGATGAACTCCAAAAGATGTTATTCTGGCTCTGTGGTAATTGGGAGTTTCTTCCCAGGTAGAAAGGGAAAAAGAGCTAAGAAAGAGATCTGGTGAGATCCGAGGATCCTTGGTTGAATGGAAAGTCAAGGCCACATGACCTGGCACAAAATGCAACCAAATAATCCATTTGTAATCGGACTGACGGCTCAATCGGACTGAAAAGGCTTCATGTAAACACCTTAATCGATCCGATTGAGCTCAATCGGATTGAAGGGGGTGGTTTATTCCTTTTCTAATCCGATTGTTCATGCATGTAAACACTCGATCGGATTGAAAACCGAAACTGAAAGGACAGCGCATGTGCAATGACACAGAAATAGTGTAATGACATATAACGCGCGGAACGAGCGGTTCATCCTTTTGAATAAAGTGTTGTGTAAATGCGTGTCCTTTCATTATAAAACTCTCCTTTCACTCGGCAACTGTGAAGTGGAGCAGGACAACCTCCCACTAGTCCTTGTCCATTTTTCTGCGTGATAAATATGAGCAGCACGACACTGCGGTTTATATTTATATCCAGAAATGGATAAATATTAATTCCGCTGTTAAAAAAAATAAAGAAAGTGTAGGAGAGAGGTTATTATGTGAAAACAGTGAGAAACTCCATATTTGTGCAGTGCGTGCATGTAAAAAAAAAATCTATTCCGATTTGAAGCTTGTTACATATAAACGCGCACATCAACTCAATCATTTTATTTAACGTTCATGTAAACACTAAATTCAGATTAATCAATCAGAATGAATTCAGTCTGATTGAACCAAAAATTGTGCATGTAAACATAGCCACTGTCTCCCAGGATATGTAAATTGTAGCGTCTCATTTCTGATGTTACATTGTCCTCACATTCCAAAATCCTATTTTGGTCTTGGTTTTGGTGCTCAGGACTTTCACCATCCTGGCAGTAGCTTCCCTCAAGCTTTCACCACTGCCATTCATCTGCGTTTCTTGCGATGACTCTGAAAGTCCATTACGTCCAGGGGTTTTAGATTCTTCTGTTTCTGGAACATTTATCTTTTTACGGAACTGGGTTGTTAGCCCAGTGTCCAATCCCCAACCTGGAGGGCCAGTGATCATTTGAACAATAAGCAATGGCTAAAAATTCCTGAGTATAACTATCAAGAGATCGTCTGCCCTGTTTAAGGGTTAATAGTAACCTGATGGTGTCCATACCTAGTCATTGTCCATTTCCATTGGAAAAGCTGCTGGATCCTTGTGGGGCTGAGTATTCTGTTACGGAGCTGACGAGACGTGAGGCATGCGGATCCATTTGCAAAGCTTTATTATTAAACACAGGCAAGGGTCGGACAAATAATAATAATGATAATCCAGGCGTGGTATGAACAGAGTTCAAACGACAAGACGAGAGAGCAATCCAAGGCAGGCTATAAACTACAGGGCAGGCGGAGATTACTCAGAAACGAGATACACAGGCTAGAATAAAGACACGAATGACTCAGGCAATAAATAGGATAAACTAGATTAAACTCAGACAATAAACTGGCTCCGTAAAAAGTGCTATCACTTGGAGAGCTATAAACGCAGACAATACTCGGCCGTTTGAGAAGGATCTGAGTGGGTGTAGTGTGTGGTTACAGCTGTGTGTAATCAGTGCAATAGATGATGGGAAACGCAGTCCAGAGTGACATGCAACAGTCTGTGTAATGTGAAAGTCAATATAATGGGAGAGCGACCTCTGGTGGCAATCGGATGGAAGGCCACGGACCGGATTCGTGACACTACCCAATCATTAGTCTCAGCCTCAGACATCACGCCCACGGAACGTTGGCTAAACGTCTGATGCATATGGCACACTTATCTGGAAACACTTCAGGAGTGTCGAAGTCGTCGTCGGATTGTTTGAATTATACAGGATTTTTGGGAGACGTATGTGTCGCGTTCTTTAACGTTCCGCCTGGAAACAAAAATCCTGTGGCGCCAAACCCCCTCACGAAAGAAGAAAGCTGTTGTGTTTACAGATGTGACGACCAATGCTTATCAGGGTCAACTAAACGCTGGATTTTCAAAAGTATGTGAAATATTTAAAGTTTGCGGAATAGAATCTTTAAAATACGTCCAAGAGTTTCACACACCAGTCTGTTATTGTTGGTGACATTTCCACGTCCCGAAACGTGACGCTGAACGAAACGAACTGTGATTGGTTGTTTGACATGTCGGTCAAACATCCTCATGGGTGAGTTTCTCTACACTGAAACTTGTAAAAACTCACTTGCGCTCCACTTTGTCAGACAGTTGACTAAGTAATTTAGCAATACTTAGAATTAAGTCTGAGCATTCAAAAGCTCTAGACATGGATGCTTTCATAGAACTGTTTTCTGCTCAGCATGGTAACCGCTGAATTCAGCTATTCTGATTTATTGTATAGAGAGTGAGTTAACAGCTACTGCTTTCCATATTTGACTATTTGTGTGACTTATGTAAGTAGGTTCACTTGATTTTCAGTTACAACTGTATATATCTATTGCATTGTGTCATTGTGGCATTGTATTTTTATCTTACACACTTCATGTATTTCTTTTGGGGTGCGGCATTTCCTGGAATTTTTCCAAAAAGGTATTGTTTAATGTTTTTTAGTAATCAGTACCTATGTTACTGATTCCTTATCTTACTTTCGAAGAAATATGAACTAAAAAAATAAATCTGTACACTAAAACAAACAAAAAGAAAATGTTGAATTTCTGTACAAATTTAGTAAACAAGTAATTTTAATTGTGTAGTGCTCTTTCAAAAATAAATAAATAAATAAAAACTATAGCAGAGGAAAATTGAGAGGAGCCAAGAGGATTCTACTCTCTATGTACAGTGCATTGAGTGTGAGAAAAGCTCCATTACAGTATATCTTTAAAAAATTATATATTTATATTTATATATATACACACACATTAATAAATAACAACAAATACAAATAAGGCTCATTTTATTGATATAAAATTTCAAACTTGTATTGTCTCTCATGACAGCTATAACTGGTTTTACGTGACAAGTCTACTTGCCACCACTCATTCTGCTCTTGCCCCCCTTTGCCACCCCAATTATAAAGTCCTGGACACACCCGTGTGCCAACCGTCATATAATCCAAGAAGAAGAAGAGTAGGAGAAAGAATTTCATTTTGAAATGAAGCTCACCAGAAATGCACAGTGACCATGCAGTCACAGTTATAATAGACGGTGCGTTCCAAACGGGATATATCACCCTCCGAAGGGCACTTCGGAGTGAAAACAATCATGGCCGCCATATTGAAGGGTCGTTCCAAACCAAGTGCTCAAAACTAGCCACTTCAAAGGGCCATTCGAAATTAAGGATTTTGAAGGGTACACCTGATGGACACTTGGGGCTCCCATGATCCTTTGCGCAGATTCTTTGCATGATGACGGCGCCTCCATGTGGGCACGGCATGATGATGCAGAAGGGCACTTCAAGAAACAGTTGTTTGGTCCTCTACACCCTTCAACCCTTCGAAGCTTTCACTTCAGAGGGTAAACCCTTTGAAGGGATTAGGGCATAGGGATGAGCCCTTCCGAACAGAACACAGGGAGAGTGTTAAAGGCAGTTTCAAAGTAAGTCAAGGACATTTAGTTGCTGTTTGTTGTTTATTTTTTTAAGTTTACTTCGGCTGTTTTAGTACCTGGCTAGGTAAGTTACGTATATTTATGCATTTATATGACATATTTTGTTTTTATGCTTATTTTTATGCTTAGCTTATGTATTTGCATAATTATCTTAAGTTGTTTATTACGGAAGTTCTAAGCGACCATGCATTATTATTTTTTTCCTTCTTGTTTTTTTCCTTCTTGTTTTCTCTTGATAACAAAAGTTGTTTTGTCGTTATCACAACTTATTTTTCTCATGATCTCGACATAACAAGAGTTGTTCTCAAATTACACAACTGCGCCAACAGGTGGCAGTATAGAACTACGATTGGGGAGTTGTATATAAATGTTAAATGCTTGAATAAATATCATACGTTACTGCTGAACGACTCAATCACTGTTTCTCATTTACAACGACGTAGCCCATTTCTAATGTGCATCTTTCTTATTTTTAATCTTTATTGTTAATAAATGTATATTAATAAGATTTACATATGTGTATAATTTAGTTCAGTGATGTTATACAGTGTTGTAGCCTACTCTTTTGTATTTTCTACATTTGTTTGTAAAACACACACACACAGCAGCAGCATTAAGCTTGTTCCGCACATGATATCCTACATGACTAATAAAAATCACAAACAAATGATTATAATATATTATTATATATAATTTTATTATATATACTAATTTTATTTCATTATATATAATTTTAAACGAATGAGGAAAATGAAGTGAGTTTAATCCAAGCAGTTTAAGATTTTTAGAATAGTTCTTCTCTGCATTATTCTAAGGCTCTCCACCTGTGCTTGCGGCATTAAATGCTTTGTTGTTGGACCATTTAAACATGTTAATTACACAAATAAAATGTTTAACGTAGCTTAACTCTGGACAAAATCAGCAGTGTTTGATTAGCTTATTTATTTTATTGTAGACGTCATTTCTATATCCACAAGATACAGTATAAGAGTGCACGGTTATCTGTCAATCATTTGCGCCTCAAAGGGGGCATTCCAAAATGCTTAACATTGCTCAATGCATGTGTTTAAGAGTGTTTTTAAAAGACCAAACTTAGTAAACACATTTTTTATAAATTATAATAGCCTATGTACAGACAAGCAGATGAGTTTTTGTTCGTTGGCTGACTAAGTTTTCTCAGTGTGTTCCTTACCGTCGGCTGAAGTTGGTCCTTGTCGGCTCTTTTTCAGCCGATTCGACATGTTGAATTGGTGTCGGAGCTCATCGGTCAGTCGGGCCATCTGATCATTCTGATTGGCTGTTCAGCTGGTGAACCAGTGCACGAGAAAAGCGCAGTGCTACTTGGACGTGCTCATGTGTTTGCCACAAAACGGGCAAAACATCCCTCGGACGCAGTCCATGTTCGGTCACCATAAACTTTATTTACGCCATTTACTCCACAACCACAACACGAATTTACCGCGCTCACCAACAACAACAACACTTTTCACCGCGTCACTTCCGGTGTGTGGTACATTCCCTTTCCGTGAAGAATCTGTCATTGTAAATTTGTTTCGGGACTGGTAAAAGTGTTTTGCGTCTTGTTCATTTGTTTTCTAAAATGTTAATTTGTTTTCGTCCTTGGTAAAAGTGTTTTTCCCATGTAATTGTGTTTTATGATTGGTAAAAATGTTTTCCAAAATGTAAATTTGTCTCGAGCTTCGTAAAAGTGTTTCACACTTTGTAATGTTGTTTTGCACTTCCCGGCCACCGTACTTATAGGTATAAATACTCAATTTTTTGATCTGGTTTTATCTAAATAATTTTTTAACAATATTGGGTTGTAAATTACATAATTTTAGTAAAAGTTAATGACTGGGAGACTTGAATGTTTTGTTGAAAATCTGTTATGTACATTTGAAAAACATTTAAATGTAAATTTAAAATTTACCCCGTGGCGGTTCTAGTGTTAAGCCTACGCTTAACGCGGAATTAAACGAATTGCATTCTTATTATGGGCTCATCTTCTTGTCTGTATGAATTACTATGTGTATATACTGAGTTTTGTCTTTTAAAAACACTCTCAATTAACGCATTAAGGCAGGTTAAGTATTTTAGAATTTTCCTGTCAAGGTTGCATTCGTTACTATAGCAATAGTAAAGTCGAAATCACAAGAAAATTAAATCGTGATAACGAAAAAACAACATAAATTATGTCGAGATCACGAGAAAACAAGAAAGATAAAAATAATAATGCATGGCTGCTTAGAACTTCTGTAGTTTATCACTGATGTTAGTCGTATTTTTTGTAATTTTGTACAGTCAATTGATTCTTTTCATTTCTTTGAATTCTTTGCAAATACCAATATTGTTTTATTTGTTTGTTGCAGCTCACAGTGTTGTGGAGTCAAACATGGATAATAAATAGAAAAAGGGACAACACAGACATCAGTGCAAGAACCAATTTTTTTATTTTATTTCAACTGGGCTGCTACATTCATTAGCAGCCACATGCTTTCATGTTATCTAAATTCTATGCAACATGTGGCTGGTGTTTTTCATCGAATGCATGCTTTTATGTCATGTTATTTGTGGACATGCAGTCGGTGGGATTTCTCATTGGGTGCGTGTTCTTGTGTCATACTATGTGAGCTCCAGTCAGGGGTGGACTGAGACAAAATTTCAGGCCGGGAAATCTCACACTCATCCAGGCCATCCCATACACCCACAACAAATTCTGAAACATGGACAAACCTGTTTTTTTGTATGGCCATCACATAAAAAAATGTTTAAATCCTTAGACTGGGGACATGCAAAATAATTAAAAGTTCTCTCCTGAACTTCACCTTCACTTCCATTTTCATTTTCAGTCTCTTTATTTTGCCCTGATATCTCTCACATGACTTTAATACTCAAGGTTTTACAAAACTAAACTTTCTAAATTGCCTAAATGTCAAAATTAGTACTATAATAACTACATCGTTACATTTTCTTTATAGAAAAATCCTAATACTGAACATGAGTCTTTTTTTTTTTTTTACTTTTGCCATGATTTTACTATAGTAAAATACAGTAACTGTTTTTTTTTTTGGCAAATGGATTACCATTTGTATTTAGTATTTAGTAAAGAAGCATGCATATATTTTAACATAATGACCTTTTTTTCTAGGAAATTATGTTTGGTCATATTAAAGTAAATACGTTACTTGTGTAAGGATCCACCCGCTAGTCCAAACAACGGAATCCAGCGGCCTGGTCGAAGGTTTAATGCATGTTCGGTCTTTTACTTGCGCTTCTGAATTTATCAGGATCTAGTTTCAATTTTAGTCTAACTCCGTGCTTGATCTGACTCCAATTTCAAGTGATCATTAAATTTAGACAATATTTATAATTAAACTGATCACAGATATCGATTGTACATTAATTTAGATATTTGATTATTCTGAAAATCCCACACTTTCAATTGTTTGTTCATTAGGGACTAGGTATCGCATAGGAATTACACTTCGGCCGATTTTTTAGTGAATCCACGACACAAACTCGTCAGTTCTGAACTTACTCAGAGGGGGCAGAGCGGTTATAATACCTTTAAGTGAGCTGCGCCTGCATACTCATAACAAAAAGTGTATTTTTCCCTATAACCACGAGAGCTACACCGTGTTAAGCCAGCGACAGTCAGAAATCCAGATTCTCCTTCATGGTGCCCCCCATGGTTCATCCATTAGTGCTTTGGTGTGATCTGTCCTGAACGCAGATTTGCGGAAATACCCCTACACATTAATCTACTGGAAAAAATGATTTCAGAAGAGATCAGAATAAATCAAATGTAACAATTTATTATTACTCAGGTAAACGTATCTTGCCAATTACATAATAAAACAATAAGAAGCCAATTCAAAAATAAGAAAATACATAACAACAGTTGTTCAAAGATGAATCTAAGAACAAAATGTTTACCTGGCTTCGAGAAGAAGATACATAGTATGGAACATATTAAATACCCTTCACACTACGGGCTGATCTGGCTACAAATCGCCCTGACTGATTTGCAACTTTCCCTTAAATACTACCAGAACAAAAGACCCATAAACATTTATTCTCTGCCCCAAAACAGATTAGATCTGTGTATGGGGGATGAGAAGCCTCAGTAGGAGCTGTTCTCGTGCCCCAAATGGTCACACCTGTAGAGCAATGTTTATCAAGTTTTGAAAGGAGACCGCCCACAACAGAGGTACAGAATTCACTTAAGTTTCCAATATTTCCCATAATATAAGTGACTACTGTGAAATTGAGACCAGTTTACCCATTACCCTTTAAAATGATACCAAACATGGAAGGGTTAAGATCATTAATTCTTAAGATATAGTAAATATTTATGTAAGAGTAGCAACTTGAGTTCTTTCAGTGACCAGTACCATGAGTCCAGGGGGGAAGGATGGGTGAGTGGACCAATGATCAAATGGTCTTTCTCTCAGATCTTCTTGTCTGATTAGAGAGTTTATTATCTTGCGGCATGACATTTGCATTATAAGGGTTTCTGGGTGTTTGCCTTCACAAAGAGATCAAAGCCTGATTGAAGAGTTTGTTTTGTGGCCTAACATTTGCATTGTAAGAGTTCCTAAGTTTTGGCTTCACAAGGAGTTATTTTCATAAAGGAAATAATTTCACTCCCTACACTTGATAAGGCTACTAATTATAATAAAATCTCATTCATGATTTATTGCAGCACATTATGAGGAAACTACTTCAAAAATTCCTAGAGCAGAAGCAGATAGTGAAGATGAGAGGATGAGAAAACTATGTCTGGAGCAGTTGTTTGCCTCACTGGATGCAAACTTTCAGACAGGCAGTTACACTAAGGGGTTAGATGATAATAATAATAGATAATTAGATAATAGCTTCTGTCTTCAAGAATCTGTAACACAATGGAACAAACAGGATAAGGGCAGGGTGACAAGGGCTGATGACAGTGAGGATGAGGATGATGATGATGAGAGAGATGCTACCTATGTACCAGAGGATGAGGCTGATAGTGATGAAGATGGTGATGATGTCAATAGCGGGCAAATTGTTTTTCAGGAGCAGCCTGCAGCTAGCGAACAAAGTAAATTCCCACAGATGGGGAAGCCTTGTGGTCCAGTGTGTAGGAAGAAATGCATGAAAAAAATAACAGAGGGTCAAAGGAGATGGACATTTACAGCATACTGGAATATGTCCTACAGTGAGAAAAAGAGCTTTATTTTTCATATGGTTTCACAGCGCCAGACCATGCGCCACACCTCAGCTGTTTCTAGCAGACGAACCAGGTCACTCATTTACCATCTGAATGATGACCTCGGCCAGCAACAGGAAGTCTGTAAAACAACATTTTTAACAACCTTGGGCTATCATCCAAAAAATGATAGACTGATAGTCACTGTCATTGGAAATACAATCTCCTCAAGTCTAACACCACCACAAGAATGCAGAGGAAGGCACACTCCCATCAATAAAATTGACATGGCTCCAATATTTGAACACATTGAATCATTTAATCCCACTTCCAGCCATTACAGACGTGAGCATGCCCCACATAGGAGGTACCTGCCGAGTGATGTCAGCATTCAGTTGATGTTCAAAGATTACAAGGAAAAAAAGTCTCTCAAATGTTCCTATGAAACATATAGGAAGGCCGTGAAGGATAGGAACATTAGCTTCACTAAGCTGGGTGAAGAAGAGTGTGAAAATTGCTTGAGGCAAGATGTCCACGTCAGAGCAGAGCACCAGAATGAAACCAGCATTCAGGAATGTCACCACTGTAAAAAGTGGGATGAGCACAAGAGGAGAGCAGAGAGAGAGAGGAAGGCATCACTACAGGTTGGATGCAGTAAGGGAAGAGCTTGATGACCTCTCAATTCGCAGTGTTGACCTCCAGAAAGTCATCATGCTGCCCCAAATGCCTGGGGTGAAGACTGCAGTCTTTACCAAACGCATCTCGCCCTTCCATGAAACCTTTGCCAGTGTGGGGAAAAAGTCATCTTCCAAGAAGAATAGCATTTCAGTAATATGGCACGAAGGCATTGCTGGAAGGAAGGCAGAAGAGGTGGCATCCGCTTTTGTCACAGCACTTAATAAGGAGCGGGATGTGAAACATGTCATTTACTGGGTTGACAATTGCACAGCACAGAACAAGAACTGGTGCCTCCTTACAACTTTAGTTACTGTGGTAAATGACCCTACGACCCCACTTGAGGATATAACCTTAAAGTACTTTGAACCAGGACACACCTTCATGAGTGCAGATAGTTTCCACCATGGCGTGGAGAAAGAGATGAGGAAGCGGCCTGGAGGTGCTGTCCTGGATTTTGAGGATTTCAAGAGTCTCATTGCCTCTTCCAACTCTGGGAAAGTCAAAGTGGTGGAGATCCAGAGTAGAAACATCTTGGCATGGAGGGCTGGCCACTCACTGGCTAAGCTAAAGAACGCTCCAAATCTGTCTAACATGACTGTTATTCAGCTGAGGAGGGGATCAAGAGAGATGTTTTTCAAACTCTCCCATGATGAAGAGTTCACACAACTGGACTTCCTCATGAAGAAGGTAAGAGAATAAGAGTAAGAGTAAGAGTAAAATTTATTTGTCACATGCAGAGTTATAACAGTGTACACCTTGCAGTAAAATGTAAATTCTGGATTACTCTAGGTGACTCTGGAGCATCCAAAACAACTGTGACCTGGAGACAAGGGGATAGAGAGGGAGAAGAAGTCAGACATAATTTCCAAACTCTGCCCAATGATGCCCCTCAACCGCCGTCAGTTTTGGGAGAAACTGGCTGAGGAGGAGTGAAGATTTGGGAGAACTGAACAAACCACACACACACACACACACACACACAAACCACACTTTTGCACTCTCACATGCAGTGGCGTGCACAAGGGGGGCCAGGGGGGCTCTATACTGTACAACGCAACATACATTCAGTGTTAACTCAGCGGTAGAGTTACTCTCACGGGACACTGCACTTATTCGCAGTCACAAAAGTACATTATCTGCATCTGCTTCAAAGACTTACTGGTTAAATGATTCATTCGTGTGCTGTTCTGACGAGCGCCTTTTCTGAGCACATACACCAAAAAGCCTGTCGAACAGCGCCTGATTACTGAACTAAGTTATGTTTTGTGCTAATACTGTCAAAGCACACAAGGTTTATGTATAGACTCAGTTGGTTATGTCTAAAATGAAAGTAAACAGCTGAGAGAAACGGATGCGTGTCTGTATATTAGATGCGTGCAGGTCTTAAAGGGACAGTACTAAACATGCTGCCGACTGTAATTAAAGGGATAGTTCACCCTAAAATTGTAATTCTGTCATTATTTGCTCACTCACATGTTGTCCCAAACCTGTAATAATTTCTTTCTTGTGCTGAACACAAAAGAAGATATTTTGAAGAATGTGGCTAACCAAACAGTTGCTGGTCCACATTGACTTTAACAGTAGGAAAAAAAAATACTATGGAAGTTACTGTAGACCAGCAACTGTTTGGTTTTCCACATTCTTCAAAATATCATTTATTTTCAGCAGAAGAAACTCGTTCAGGTTTAAAACAACTTTTGAGTGAGTAAATGAAGGTATAAAAATAAAACACTAGCCTATTTTAATTTTGGGGTGAATTATTCCTTTAATGTTAATAAAATACCAAACACAAAGAGAAAAATCTCTCACTACTCTTGACTGAAAAACTTTAATACAGTTGCTTTAATAGGAATCAATCTATATAGTGTTTTATTTTTATATTTGTTCATTCAATTTCTTGAATGCTCCTGCTAAATATGCCTATTGTAGACTATCTGAAAATAAATCACTGTTTATTTGTATATTATGTGTATTTGTAATGTGTATCTTTGCTCTCATTTTTTAATAACAAAGATAAAATAATGACAACGATTTTTATCTTCACCCACTTTGGCTTAAATATCCGCCATACTTTTTTATATTTTGTTACCTTGAAAGGCTTTGTCTTTATAATAAGGAAATTAGTTTGGCTGTAATGCTCAAACAACTTGCAAAATAGAAAATCCAACATGACAAAGAATTGTGATAATATTGTGAATCGTGATATTTCCAAAAAAATCGTGATATTTTTGCCATATCGCCCACCCCTAGCCGAGGGGGACCAAACCCATACCCCCCCCCCCCATTTTTCCCCTGCCCCTCCGGAGGTCTGTGCACGCCACTGCATGCACACACTCACACACACACACACACACACAAACACAAGCTTGCACACACAACCACTCACACAAGTGAACGCTCACTCACATGTATACCTACATTACCTAGTAGTTGTTCTGTTGTTTTTTTTTATGAATGGTTAAAACCAATGTTCTTAAAACACATGATTTTAAAGCATTCTTGGTCTGCAGAAACTGACATAACTCTGCCCATTGAATCCATCGTTAGTTTGGGAGAACCTGGCCAAGGAGGAATTAAAAAAACTGCCTTTGGGACAAACACACACACACACACACTTGTTTGTTGTTGTTATTTTGTTTAAATTGTGTTACTTTGTAATTTTGTAACTGTTTTTAAAGCAACCTTGGTCTGTAATGAATTACTTTGTAAATAAAATGAGAAAAACAGTCTTTGTGGTGAAAGGAGCATTGCGATAAGATGACTCTTAATCTTGAAGCTTACTATTGAGCAATTTTAACACTCCCAACGAGCAAACATCAATAAAATTATTAAAGTTATTTAAAACAATCAACATGTAGCAAGAAACACAACAAGAAAGCTGGACACATTTAGTTTGTAGATACTGCACTTTGCTTTTGCAATAATGTTTTAGTTGTGTAGGGTCATCCAAAGGCAGAGTGCAGTATCTGCATTTTGGTGGTCAAAGGTCACATCAGTGGTCATGGTTTTTATCTGTAAAAAATTTCTGTCTAATAAGGCATTACATAAATGCATAACCACTAATCTATCCACAACATGTTTGACTGGCTGGTGTAAAAACTTTAAAGGCATTTTTCTCAGTTTCAGTGTTTGCGTAGTTACTGCACTTTGCCTTTGTAGGGCAGTATAAACAATGATATAAAAGTAATGTCTAAGAAAGTTTAGACCAATCTTTACTGTGAAGTAGCCTTCTCTGTTTGCAAATACCTGCTCAAACATGTTTATGAGCTTAACAATAATAATATAGTTTCTCAGTTATAAAATGTTGTTTTTGTATTGTATGATAATACATGCAAAGCATGTGTGCATTTATGTTATAAAATCACGTGGGCAATATTGTTGATTGCTAATGTAATAATATAGTTGCTTCTGATAAGCCTATCAACACGCTCACTAATTTATTTATTTATTAATTTTAGTGTGTGTGTGTGTGGGGGGGGGGGTGCTTTATTTATTTTGAATAGTAAAAATATGTAGGCCTATACATTATAATAAATATAATGTACTGTTTTTGCTGTACTTTGGATTAAATAAATGCAGGCTTGGTGAGCTTAAGACACTTCATAAAAAAAACAAATCTTGAAATTACAAATCTTACTGTTTAAAAAATTTGACTGGTAGTGTATGTATTGTCACCATGTTTGCTTTGTCTTTGTCTGTTCATTGTGTTGCTCACGTCTGTTTTGTGTTTTCTCGTGCAGTTTCTGCTGTCTCCTGTTTTCCTGGTTTCCAGTTTCCTGGCACTGTTTTGGATATTGCACCCACGATGTCTTGACTCTTCTGTTGTTTGTTTGTTCCTAATAAACTGTTTAACGGCACTCACAAGTGAATCTCAAGTTATTTTATGTGATATATATATATATATATATATATATATATATATACGCACATTTCTTTTTTCCTCACATTCTTTCTTGTAGCAATTCCCTCTCAGTCACATACCTGACTCAATGGCTCATTATGGAGCTCATTATGCGGGTCTTTCAGCTGTGAATCACAGCATTATCCAGGATAGTTAATGCCCTCTCGCATAGACCCTTTCTACTCAAAAAGTAACTTAGAAAATTTAAATCAATATATTGTTGTCTCTGAATGAGTAAGATTATTTTCAGATCATTTTGAAGCAAAAAAAAAAAGTCTTGTGAACTAGGGGTCGACCGATATGTGTTTTTCAGGGCCGATGCCAATAACGATTATTACAGACCACGTGGATCGATAACCGATATTTTTAACCGATATATTATGTCTAATGTAAAAATGAAAATTAATGTCAAAATTAAGAATAACAAGGGCTCTGACAAAAACTGCCTTCCCTGGTGTTGATTGCACTTCTTACTCTTGTCATCCTCCATGCATCCATCTACAATAAGGGTAATATAAAGAGAGAGTTAAAAGTGGGGCCACTGCACGCTTCATGATTAAGCCTATGAATACTGTACTACAGCTAAACAGCTTGGGGAAATGTAAGTATTTGGCTTCAATAATTTACATGTTAGAAATGTATGTGGAATAGCATAACCTCTCATAATTATAATATAAAAGTGTAAATAATTTAATTGTCTTCATAGCTCCATTGTAGAAGTTGTGAAGAACTGCAACTATTTTAATTAAACTATAACACTAATAGCCTGTTATAGGCACACTTGGTTCAATAGCCTATTGAAATGTCACAATTTATGTCGTCATAATCTTGGCCTGTGTGACAGTATCTTAATCTTGGCCTATGTGACAGTAATTTCGATTACTTTTAATTTACAGTGCAGTGCAAATGAAGCCATAAAACATTAATTTCAGTTATCTTTTATTCAAATGAGAGTTAAACTCAATTTTTTGGCAAACAAATGGGTTTACCATTAAAATTAAAACATGGAATAAATAGCGTATTGTGTGATTTATTCTTTTAAACAAAAGTTGTTGTAGTAGTAGTAGTAGTAGTAGTAGATAAACCGAACTTTTATTTTGATGGGTTGCCATGAGGACCTCTTAAGTTTCTGTATAGCCTATGTATGTGATATGACGATCGTTTTACTCAAATGAAACGGTCAAATGCTCATGAAGCAACTCTCAGAGCAGTTCTGGGGATGTTGGTCATGTATTTATGTCCTCATTTAGTGAGACGGCAGATGCTGAAAACACCGCGAGCGTCGCGCACTTCAGTGTGTGTGTGTCTGTGCCATTCACACATACAGAGACACGCAGAACATACAGAATTCATATTTAAATAAGTCTTTTTGCAGCTTAATATTTACAGATACTAGTCCATAGCGCGAGTCGATTTAAGTGTACTGACCTACTTTTGATTAATTCATCCAAACTTTGACGAACTCTGTGACTCCGCGTTATACAGTAAATTCCCTTTATATGACTGGATTCCGCGATTCCGTCTGTGTTTTCCCCATCGCGGAAACCATAAATAGATAATATTGAGGTGTTTTGCAACTTCAGTGTAGTGGATTGTGATTCATTGCAACTTGAGCAACGTCTGCTGCTGCCTTTGAGAGACAACTGATGCGTGATGATCACTGAAACTGTAGCAACCGCTTTCAGTGAGAGAGTGCCTTAGTCTTCCACATTGATTGGTCAGACTCGTGACTCCCAACAAATCAGATGCACGGTGGGTGGAGACTGCTTATCATTAGGAGATAACCTGAAAGGCGCTTACTTTCACATCCAGATAGCCTCCCATAATTCTTGAGATTTGCCTTCGACGGCCCTTCCCTTTGGACTGTCTCTCTCTGGCTCCTCGCACTTTCAGGAAGTGAAATATCTGCCCAGTCAGAGGCAGAGCTGCTATCTCACAGATCCCTCCTCCTCAGCCACTTAGAATACCTGGGACTCAGGGTCAATTTCGTTCCTAGGAGCAACAAATCCCTCCTCCTCAGCCACTTAGAATACCTGGGATTCAGGGTCAATTTCGTCCCTAGGAGCTAACGAATTTCGTTCCTTGGAGCAGTTTTTGATTCAGCCCAAATAAGGGCAGTAGCCACGCCTGAACATGCTCTGGCCATACAGTGGCTCACGGCCTCCTTCAAAATCAGAGCCTCTCGCCCCCTCAAAATGTTTCAGAAAGTGCTGGGCCTAATGGCCTCAGAGTCTCCGATACTACAAATGGGCCTGCTTTGTATGCGGCCCCTTCAGTACTGGCTGAAACCATGCATGACGTCACGGATGCTTATGTATCAAGGTAGACCAGGCCTGTGTAACAGCTTTTGCCCCTTGGAAAAACTCTCAGTGGATGGAGCAGTGTGTGGCCCTGGGGATGGTATGCCGGAGGAAGGTTGTCTCGACAGACGCTTCCAACGTGGGTTGGGGAGCTCTGTGCGACAGCAAACCAACTTTCGGCTATTGGTTGAAAACAGAGGAAGGGCTACGCATCAACTGCCTGGAAATGCTGGCAGAGTGTCAGGCCCTTCAGATCTTCTTGCTGGACCTAAGGAGACTCCATGTTCTGGTCTGCTCGGACAGCATGACTGTGGTGTCCTACATAAATCGCCAGGGAGGGCTCTCCTCGAAGCGCCTCTTCATTCTGGTAGAGCGCCTCTTGGAATGGGCTCAGCTCAGCTTGCGTTCTCTGAGAGCAACGCAAGTACCGGGCAAATTGAAGCGTGGAGCAGACATACTGTCACGGAGCAATGTCCCATCAGAGGAGTGGATGCTCCATCCGCAGATGGTTCAGAAAATCTGGGAGATCTTTGGCAAGGAAGAGATCAACCTCTTCCCCTCAGAAGACAACTCTCATTGCCCAACTTATTATTCGAAGGATAGGGACGCGTTGGCCCGTGACTGGCCCAACCTCCTCCTTTACGCTTTTCCCTCAGGTAATCAGGCGGGTCAAGGAACAAGAACACAAGGTGGTGGCCCCACTCTGGAAAAACCAGCAGGTTCTCAAAGCTGTCTCAGCTGCTCGTAGCAGCTCCGTGGCCCATTCCCCTGATGTGGGATCTCCTCTCTCAGACGAACAGGACAATATGGCACCCCCAGCCCGAGCTGTGGGCTCTGCACCCCTGGCATCTCGGTGGGAGCCTGCAAAACTCCCTGAGCGTGTTCTAAACACTATTTCTCAGGATAGAGCTCCATCTACAAGACACCTCTATGACCTCAAATGGTCTGTTTTCTCTGCCTGGTGATCAACTCGCGGCGAAGACCCAACCTCCTTCTGGTATGTTCAATAATTAAATGTAACTTCCTATCGACTATGATAAGCACCCCCTTAGTTTTATTAGGGGCACAAGAGAAGGCTGCCAGTTTGTAATACTTGTTTTGAAAATGTGCCACATCACATTGTTTTAAGTGAGACTCTTGTATCAGGGCACAGGAAATCGATTTACGGTGCAAATATTCTAATATCCGGGTACGCTTAATAGGAGAATTTAGGCCATTCACATTCAATGATAAGATATTCAGAACATATCTGTGTGCTCGCAATGCCAAGATGCTTTCTAAATGAAGAGAAACAAAAGCAATGTCATACTGCCAGTGACATGTAAACATTAGTATGTATCCTAGATACCAATCCACCTAGACGCATAGTTCTTTTAAAAGAAAGCAGAATAAATAAAAGTATTGATGTCTGCTGAGGGGCATAGAAAAAAGAAGCAAAAACGACAAATAACTGTGTATAAAAACCAAAGCAGACCACACATTACCAAGAGTGTAGGTCTGCATAAACAACAGAAACAAATGTTGATGCATGACCAGTCCACTTCAATGCAAGACATGTCCTCAAAGACCCACTGAGCCAAAAGCTTAGTGACTGAACCTGCTCTCCATCAGCCTGAATAATAATAATAATAATAAATAAAAATAAAGAAAATAAATCATTATTATTTACCAATCAGCAGACGAACGTACAGGGCAGGGGCAAGATTACAAAAATAAATTAACAAGTGTCCATGGCCACCTTGTTATTGTCCTCTTCATGGCAGTTAGGATCACTACAGACCTCATCGTTAATTTTCCCTCGTTGTGCTGAGAGGATCGAGATGGTAGCCGACGCCTTCCCGCTGCTTTGTACCGCTGCAGAATACGTCTTCAGTGACAGTGAAGTAACAAAATCATCCGCCTTTTGAGGAGAGTCGAATATCATCTGCTCGCCTTTGTGCTGTAGTTTAACCCTCTGGGGTCTGAGGGTGTTTTGGGGCCCCGGAGAAGTTTTGACATGCCCTGACATTTGTTTTGTTTTTTCAGTTGCTTATAAACATTTTAATGGCTAAAGTCTAAAAAGACTGTATTCAGCACAAACTGGGCTACAATAATATGTGAGCAGCTTGTACGTACGTGATTGTGTTTTTGAGAAAACAACGTTTATGCGTGGTTAGAAAAAACTAAAATTTTAAAGTAAGTGAAATAAGGCCATAAAACACACACAGAACATTTGTTCACAAGACTTTTGAGAACTGGATCTTGTAGCCTAGAATATTTGCTTCAAAATTATCTGAAAATAATCTAACTCACTCATTCAGAGAAAACAATATATTGATTTAAATTTTCTAAGTCACTTTTTGAGTAGAAAGGGTCTATGCGAGAGGGCGTGAACAATCCTGGATAATGCTGTGACTCACACCTGAGAAGACAAAGGCCCGCATAATGAGCTCCATAATGAGTCATTGAGTCAGGTATGTGAAAGAGGGAATTGCTACAAGAAAGAATGTGAGGAAAAAAAAAATGTGTATACATATAACTATCACATAAAATAACTTGAGATTCACTTGCGAATGCAGTTAAACAGCTTATTAGGAACAAACAAACAAATAAACAACAGAAGAGTCAAGACATCGTGGGTGCAATATCCAAAATATGCAAAACAGTTGCAGGAAACTGGAAACCAGGAAAACGGGAGACAGCAGAAACTGCATTAGAAAACACAAAACAGACGTGAGCAACACAATGAACGGACAAAGACAAAGCAAACATGGTGACAATACATACACTACCAGTCAACTTATTTAAACATTAAGCATTTTTTTTTTTAAGAAGTCAAGTCAAGTCACCTTTATTTATATAGCGCTTTTACAATACAGATTGTGTCAAAGCACTTAACAGTATCAAATTGGAGGATAGAGTGTCAGTAATGTATAATGATAAGATTAAACACTCAATTTTCAGTTAAAGGCATTTCATTATTGAATTCAGAGATGTCATTGTCTAGCTCAGTTTAGTTTAAATAGTATCTGTGCAATCAAATCGGCGATAATCGCTAGAAATTAAGTGTCCCCAACTGAGCAAGCCAGAGGCGACAGCGGCAAGGAACCAAAACTCCTCTGAGACATAATGGAGAAAAAAACCTTGGGAGAAACCAGGCTCAGTCGGGGGGCCAGTTCTCCTCTGACCAGACGAAACCCGCAGTTCAAAAGTTTCTATTTCTATTTTAATTTTGTTGCAATTTCTAACAATAGTAGTATTATGTAGTTAGGTATTTTATTATATTTTAGTTATTTTGTTATTATAAGAAGTGTCTTCAGCTCACCAACCTTGCATTTATTTGATCCAAAGTACAGCAAAAACAGTACATTATATGTATTATAATATATAGGCCTATATATTGTTACTATTCAAAATAAATAAAGCACCCCCCACTCCCACACTAAAATTAATAAATAAATTAGTGAGCATGTTGATAGGCTTATCAGGAGCAACTATATTATTATATTAGCAATCACCAATATTGCCCACGTGATTTTATAACATAGATGCACACATGCTTTGCATGTATTATCATACAATACAAAAACAACATTTTATAACTGAGAAACTAAATTATTATTGTTAAGCTTATTATACACATGTTTGAGCAGGTATTTGCAAACAGAATAGGCTACTTCACAGTAAAGATTGGTCTAAACTTTCTTAGACATTACTTTTATATCGTTTATAGAACATATAACTATCCTCACGTCATGCAACATTTAAATACAATGAAAGGTTGCCTATTATATTTCAAAATGTTGCACTCGATTTCACACATTTTATTCTGGAGTTATAGTTTGGGAAAAGTTCAACTAGTAAATGCGTTCAACTTTGTCACAACAACACATTATCGAATGCCAATAAGAAACATTACTTACTCTGTATAAAATATCTCCTCATCCGCCGGCTCCAGCTGCACTTGCGTTCTGTTTGTGAGGTAAACAAAGCTTTTTCCTCTCAGCGCGTCTTCTGGGGGTAAATACAAGGCTTTTTCCTCTCAGCGTGTTTCTGAGGTAAATACAAGGCTTATTCCTCACAGCGTGTTCTTCCAAAACTGAAAAGTATCCAAGATGAATGCGTTGCTGCTTTGTTTACGGTGGTGTGGGCGTTTACATGCCGCGTGTCTCACGTGGAGATTTGTAATAACAATAGCGCGAGCAGCACGTGGGCGTGACCTAATTAGAGATAATGAGACCAGACGGAAAAACTGGACCTGCCGTTGGTTTCATACGGATTACTTTATCACAGAATATTTGTTTTCGGTAAGACTTGCTTCATTTAAGAGTAGACATGTCAAGCTTTCTATAGATATATTTCTCATGTCTCTGTTTGAAGTATTTGCTGAGTTACAGTTCATTTTAGTGACGTGTTTCAAAAAGCAGTTCGCGGAGAGAGTGAAGACTGAGAACGCACCCTGTTTGTTTTCTTTATTCTTCAAAAGCACAAAGTTTAGTTGTTATTATGAGTGTATACAAATAAAAGTAGACCCCTTACAGATTTGAATGGTGTATTGCTCTTATCTGTACGATCAAAAATGGCAGAGTAATTCAAGCTCATTTCGGCCTTATCAGGAAAATCTGCCTCAAAACGCGTATACGCGCTTGTCGACCCCAGAGGGTTAATTACCGCCGGATAGGTGAGGAAGGGCTGGAGACTAAGTGCTGTCATCTTCTTCAAGACTGGATTAAAGCTCTTTCTCTTGCTAGTTGTGGCTGGACTAAAGTTGGGAAAAAATAGTAGCGTGCCATTGTCCTGCGTATATTTAACCGGATACGCCTGCCGAGCACCCTTCAGGATCACCGATTTGTCATGCCATCTTAGTACACGGAAGATGAGATTATGCGGCCGATCAGAGTTTTTCCTTCCGTCATACACGCGATGGGCCCGGTCAATCTCGATGTCACAGCCTTTCAGGGAAGGGATCCACTTGGAAAGATTAGTTCTGAGAACGCCAGCTGCATCGGAGCCATCTGCCCCCTCCGGCAACCCCACCAGTTACACGTTATTTCTCCTGCTCCTATCTTCAATGTTCATCTTTTTTCGGTGAGTTGCTCCAGCTGATTTCTTAATTATGTGACTGTCATCCTATCCTCATGTGCAGCTGCTTGAATGGAATCGACCCGGTCGCGTGTCTGTTTCGCTGTGATGGCTAGCTTTTCAACTTCTGCTTTTAGCTCTTTTACAGTATCGTTGGTCGTTTGTATATCCAAATGTAGATCATGGAGTGCTGGGGTCAGTACAGAGTCTATCGCTTCTCTTACAGTCGAAGCCACTACCGAATCAAGAGTACTTTGTTGCTCTTTAAGCGCTAGCTTGATACCGTTAGCTATAGCAGCGTTGAGATCCCATCTGGAGATGGTGGAATCTTTGAATTTTTTCTTCATTGTCCACCACTCTCTCTTTTCCGCCTGTCTTTGACTGCTGGGGCACTCATAGTGAACTAAATAAAGAGTGGTTCAAAATTTACTGACGGGATATATACAATTTCTGACAAAATGAGCAGAGCGAAGGACTATTCCTCCCTCAGAAGACCAGGAGTTGAATTTACTCTGCCCCATCAGGCCGCTGAGAATTTACATTGAGCGTTCTGCCCCATTTAGGCAGTTGGAACAACTCTTTGTTTGCTTCGGTGGCCACACCAAAGGGCATTCGGTCAGGAAGCAGAGACTTTCTAGATGGATAGTTGACACTATTATGCTAGCTTACTCTTCCTTGGGCCTGCAATGCCCCATTGGAGTACGAGTCCACTCCACCAGAGGCGTCACCTCTTCTTGGGCATGGTCTAGTGGTTTGTACATCGCAGAGATTTGTGTAGCGGCTGGCTGGGCCTCACCATCCACATTTGCTAGGTTTTATAACCTGGACATCCCTGCCTTACAGGCAAGGGTCCTTTCTGCATAGTTGATACGCACTGAGCCATTGGTTAGTTTTTAAATATACTGCATGAATCAATGGCCGTGCAGTTACACTGCGTTATAGAAAAAAGGCTTCAGCTAAGGAGAAAAAAAGGACTTTTTCCCATAGCGTCTTAGCGACACAGTACTTGTTCCTGTATCTCAATGAACCGAGGTTACATTAGTAACCGAGTATGTTTTTCTTTTGCTATTTGAGCAAATGGGAATGCAAAAAATATATATGTGTTGCTCTCCCATTCACTGCTCTTCAAGTTAACCCAACTATGATGACTTCCGCTGCTGAGAAACACGGAAATGTGAAAAAGGTCCATTCATTGCTCTTGAAGTTGACCCAACTATGATGACTTTCGCTGCTGAGAAACCCAGAAATGTGCAAAAAGGTTCATGGTAACCATTGTATTTGGATTTATAGTAAAACCATCATTAATTTTATGAGTAATGGGCTGCTACTGGTTTACTAAGTAAACAAAGACAAACTGCAATAGCCTATTTACAGATGAAACTGACCTGCACTTGAAATCCTGAACAGTAATTTTGCTTCTCTGCTTCACCTGGACGCTTCCACTCCTTTCTCAAATCTCTCGCATTGATTACTCTGTTCGAAACAGTTTTGCGAGGCATGGAGCGTGTGCGAGCCGAAGCTTAGCATTGCCAGTCACGACTAACCAATTCATGATTTATTAGAGATTTATTATTCTTTATTATTTATTATTCTTTGGATTTATTATTCTTTGGATCCAAGATGGCGGCGCGATCAGACGCAGCGGCTGCTCCAGGTCCCAAAGACGGTGCTTTTTTGTCTTTTAATGTCGTCTGTTCGTCTCCAAATAGTGTAAATTTACCGCTAGTTCATAAGGAAATCACTCCTAAACTCAAATATGTTCGCCAAAGACTTTTGGATATCGGCAACGCATACAAAGACCAACTCTCGCCGGCGGCTACTGAGAAGCTACGAGGCCTCTGTTTACTGCTGAAGCCGGACCCGCACAAGGCGGCATCGCAAGCGGTGTGAGAGAGGACGGAAGCGCGGTAAGCGCGGAGGTATACGAGCTAGGCTGAGGGAAAACCCCACAAGACCGGCTCTTCCAACACTCATGCTCTCAAACGTTCGCTCTCTGGAAAACAAACTGGACTTAATTCAACTCAGTCGATCTACACAGCATGAGACAAGGGATTGTTGTGTGTTTGTTTTCACTGAAACATGGCTGAACGACAACATCCCGGACTCCGCCATTCAGCTGCACGGACTAACTTGCTACCGCGCGGACAGAGATTCATCACTGTCTGGTAAGACTCGCGGCGGTGGCTTGTGTGTGTACGTCAACAAAGAATGGTGTAACAATGCTGGGGTAGTGACAAAACACTGTTCATCGCTGGTGGAGTTTATGTTTGTGAAGTGTCGACCGTTCTATCTGCCGCGGAGTTCACGGCCATTGTTATTGTCGCGGTATACATCCCACTGTGCGCAAACGGAAAGGACGCGCCATGAGCTGTACAGCGCCATCAGCGAACAACAAACAAATAACCCCGACGGCTTTTTCATCATAGCCGGTGACTTCAACCACGCAAACTTAAAGACAGTTTTGCCAAAGTTCTACCAACATGTGAACTTTGCAACAAGGGGAAATAACACACTGGACTTTGTTTAGACAACAGTTAAGAGCGCATACAAAGCTGAACCCGCCCCCACCTCGGGTACTGGACCACATCTCTGTTATGCTAATCCCAGCATACAGACCACTTCTGAAACTGGCCAAACCGGTTCACAAACAGATCAAGGTATGGCCAAACAATGCCACCTCAGCACTGCAGGACTGCTTCCAGGACACAGACTGGAACATGTTCAAAGAGGCGGCCACCTACAACAACCACACAGACCTGCAGGAGTACACTGAAACAGTGACTGCTTACATCCAAAAGTGCACTGATGATGTGACAGTCACTAAGACCATCACCACACGCGCCAACCAGAAGCCATGGATGACAGCAGAGGTTCGTGGGCTGCTAAAGACCAGAGATGAAGCATTCAGATCAGGAGATAAAGCAGCCCTCAAAACAGCAAGAGCCAATCTGTCCCGCAGCATCAAAAATGCAAAACGGTCATATGCTCAAAAAATCAACAATCACTTCACAGACAGCAGTGACACACGGAGCCTGTGGCAAGCTATTCAGACCATCACAGACTACAAGCCCCCGCCACAGGCCTGTGATGACGACACATCCCTCCCAGATACACTCAACCACTTTTACTCACGGTTTGTAATGCAGAATGACACACCTGCACAAAAACTGCCCACACCTCCCAACGACCAGGCGCTCTGTCTGTCTCCAGCCGACGTAAGGAAGTCCCTATCTAGGATCAACCCACGCAAGGCTGCGGGTCCCGACAACATACCTGGCCGTGTACTGAAAGACTGTGCTGCACAGCTGACAGATGTCCTAACAGATATCTTCAACACCTCGCTGAGCCAGGCAGTCGTCCCCACATGTCTCAAATCCACAACAATCATACCGGTACCAAAGAAATCACCTGTGTCCTGTCTAAATGACTACCGTCCCATAGCACTGACTCCAATCATAATGAAGTGCTTTGAGAGGTTAGTCATGCACAACATCAAAACCAGCCTCCCAACACACTCGATCCGCTCCAGTTTGCATACCGTCCGAACCGCTCTACGGACGATGCAATTTCCTCCACTCTCCACCTGGCTCTTACCCACCTAGAAAATAAAGACTCCTACGTTAGAATGCTGTTCATTGACTTCAGCTCAGCATTCAACACAATAATCCCACAACAGCTCATAAATAAACTCAACCTGCTGGGCCTTAACAATTCCCTCTGCAATTGGATCCTGGACTTTCTAACCGGAAGACCTCAGTCAGTCCGTGTCGGCCACAACACCTCGAGCACTACCACACTGAACACAGGTGCCCCACAAGGCTGTGTGCTCAGCCCGCTGCTCTTCACGCTGCTGACCCACGACTGCACTGCCAAGTCCAGCTCCAACCACATCATCAAGTTCGCTGATGACACAACAGTGGTAGGCCTCATCAGCAACAACGATGAAACGCACTACAGAGAGGAAGTGGCACAGCTGGCTGAATGGTGTGGCACTAACAACCTGTCCCTCAATGTGAGTAAGACAAAGGAGGTTGTGATGGACTTCAGGAGAAACTCCGGTGATCACCCCCCACTGACCATCGACAGCTCGACTGTGGAGAGTCAGCAGCACTAAATTCCTGGGGTGCACATCACAGAGGATCTCACCTGGTCCACCAACACCATGTCACTCTCCAAGAAGGCACAACAGCGCCTACACTTCCTCCGCCGGCTGAAAAGAGCAAGTCTCCCTCCACCCATCCTCACCACTTTCTACAGGGGCACCATTGAGAGTGTGCTGAGCAGCTGCATCACTGTCTGGTACGGGAACTGTACTGCAGCAGACCGCAAGACCCTCCAGCGGACAGTGAACACAGCTGCAAGGATCATCGGTGCCCCTCTCCCCTCCATCCTGGATATTTTCCTCACACGATGTTCCAGCAAAGCAAATAGTATCGTGAAGGACTCCACACACCCCTCCCACAGTCTCTTCCAGCTCCTACCATCAGGAAGACGGTACCGGAGCATCAGAGCCCACTCTGCCAGACTGCTCAACAGCTTTTTCCCCCAGGCTGTGAGAGCCCTGAACTCAAATCACCCCGCCTCTCTGAACCCCCATACAAACCCCCTACCTCCTGTAACATGTAACGTGCAATTCGAAGTGTGCTACACACAGGTGAGTGGGCCTGTACAAACCACCTGTAGTAACACACTCTCCTCCTCTATGCGCACTAGCCACTTTTCACACACACTGCTGTGTGTACACAAATCCCACAAAAAGAACTCAGTAATACATGTATGTTTACATGCTCATGCACTACAAATCATCCTGCACTGTTCCCCAGCCAGCTGCTTGAACTCAATGTTTCTCCTTGCACATGTACAGTATTTATCTGAAGCATTCGTATAGTTTGTATAGTTTGTATTTTTTAGTTTGTATAGGTACTTTTTTATAGATAGTATATTTATATTTATAGTCAAAATCTATCAGTAGGATAGTTGTGTATAGGTTTATATTGTCTTACTCCATTGTTGTATGCCTGTATTTATGTAGCACCGTGGTCCTGTGAGGCACGACATTTCGTTCCACTGTATGCCCCCGCATGTAGCGGAATGACAATAAAGCTCAACTTGACTTGACTTGACTTGACTTGACTTGAATGGCGGATTTGGAAATAATCGCTTTAGTACATTCAGCAGACAGTTATATAATAACAATAATGTTAAATAAATAAAACAAACAAACAGACAAAACAAAACAAAACAAAAAACAAACAAACAGGGCAGCGGGCCAAATCGGCTGCCAGGCCACGGGGAATTGTCCCAGGTCTCCCGATGGCCAGTCCACGCCAGGCTCCAGTCCTGCCACTGCTTGTACTGTGTTTTGGTGGTGGTTTTTGTTTGTGTTTTGTTTGTTTATTTTTGAAGTCTAATAAAAAGCCAATTAACCTACTAACCCTTGAGTCCTTCATCCCTTGCCTCACCTGACAATTAAAAACATATCTGCATTATTATTTTTATATAAAATTATTTTTATATATCAGATTTAATTATCAAAAACATATTTTACATTTCATTTGTTTTGCATACTAAGACTCTATGACATATCAGTGACGTGTATTTTGTATATTACACATACAAAGACATATATGTTGTATTAATAATTATAAATGAGACAAATATTTTAAAATATGTATTAGGCTATACATACATGAACATATATAATATATGGGACAAAGTTATATATCAATATATGGAATTGTTCCAATTTCTAACAGGTTTCATATAGCTGTGCATTATATGTGCATTTATGTTTTTGATCTATATGAGCATATTAGGACATTTCCTACATGAGACATATATGTCAATGTGTATTACACATACTGTACATAAACATATATAATATATGGGATAAATGTTTATGTCCATATATGGAATTGTTCCAATTTCTAATAGGTTCCATATACCTGTATACTATGTGCATATAGTGGTGGCCGAAATTATTAAAACACTAGTATGTTCACCAGCTAAAAATGGTTTTAAGTCAGTTATTTCTATCTTTTGCTTTAATGTGTCAGTAGGAAATATCAGTTTGCATTTCCAAATATTCACTTTGCCATTAATTGTAATAATCCAGTGAAATTTTTGTTTTCACAAGGAGTCGGACAACAGCCAGTGTTCCACACAGAGGTCTGATCTCATCATCATCCAGTCTGTCTGGAATGACATGAAGAAACAGAACAAACTAAGACAGACTAAATCCAGAAGAACTGTGGAAACGCCTCCAAGATGTTTCAAGAAACCTACCTACAAAGCTACAGTACTGTTAAAGGTTTTAGGCATTTTTGTGTAAATATGCTGTAAAATGAGGATACTGTCAAAAATAATGTCATAAATACATTTTCTTTCTCAATTAACTTTTATTAACTAAATTAAATCAACATTTTGTGTGACTATCCGACTGGACAGATAGATAAAACAGAATTAGAATAGAGAGTGCTAGAGTTATAGGGTCAAATAAAGATGGAAGAGATGTGTTTTTAGCCGTTTCTTGAAGATGATTAAGGACTCAGCTGCTTGGATTAAGTTGGTCAGGCCATTCCACCAGGAGTGGACAGTTAATGAAAAAGTCTGTGAAAGTGATTTTGTGCCTCTTTGGGATGGAACAATAATGTGTCGTTCACTTGCAGAATGCAAGTTTCTAGAGGGCACATAGGTCTGAAGTAGTGCATTTAGGTAAAGGGGTGCAGAGCCAGTGGTGGTTTTGTAGGTAAACATTAATGCCTTGAATTTTATTCGAGCAGCTATTGGTAGCCAGTGCAAATTGATGAACAGAGGTTGCGTTCTTTTCGGCTCACTAAAGATTAATCTTGCAGCTGCATTTTGGATTAATTGTAGAGGTTTGATGGAACTGGCTGGAAGACCTGCCAAGAGAGCATTGCAATAGTCCAGTCAGGACAGAACAAAAGCTTG
Source organism: Onychostoma macrolepis (assembly GCF_012432095.1). Lineage (NCBI taxonomy): Eukaryota > Metazoa > Chordata > Actinopteri > Cypriniformes > Cyprinidae > Onychostoma > Onychostoma macrolepis. The sequence goes on along the minus strand of NC_081159.1, from coordinate 31,609,565 downwards.
AACAAGGAGTTGTGTTGCATGTTCCGAAAGAAAGGGCCTGATCTTCCTAATGTTATGTAAAGCAAATCTGCAGGACCGGGCAGTTTTAGCAATGTGATCTGAGAAATTCAGCTTATCATCAATTACATCTCCAAGGTTTCTGGCTGTTTTTGAAGGAGTTATGGTTGATGAGCCTAACTGGAAGGTGAAATTGTGATGGGTTTGTTGAAACCACAAGCAGTTCTGTCTTAGCCAGGTTGAGTTGAAGGTGATGGTCCTTCATCCAGCAAGAAATGTCTGTTAGACATGCTGAGATGCGAGCAGCTATCGTCGGATCATCAGCATGGAATGAGAGATAGAGTTGAGTGTCATCAGCATAGTAGTGATATGAAAAGCCATGTTTCTGAATGACAGAACCTAGTGATGCCTTGTAGACAGAGAAGTGAAGTAGTTCAAGAACTGAGCCCTGAAGCACCCCAGTAGCTAGATGTTGCGACTTGGATACCTCACCTCTCCAAGATACCTTGAAGGACCTATTTGAGAGGTAAGACTCAAACCACTGGAGTGCGGTTCTTGAGATGCCCTTTCCCAATAGGGTTGACAGGAGGATCTGGTGGTTGACCATATCAAAAGCAGCGGACAGATCCAGCAAGATAAGTAATGAAGACTTGGAAGCCGCTCTTGCAAGTCTTAGGGCTTCAACAACTGAGAGCAAGGAAGTTTCAGTTGAGTGTACTTCTGAAGCCAGATTGGTTGCTGTCCAGGAGGTTGTTCTGTGTGAGAAAGGCAATGAAAGGTAGAAGGGAAACCAGTCTGTAGTTCCCTAAAAGAGTTGGGTTAAGAGTGGGTTTCTTAAGAAGTGGGGTTATACGAGTCTGTTTAAATGCTGTGGGAAAAACTCCAGTGTGAAGCGATGTGTTAACGATGTGAGTGAGTGTAGGTACAACTGCAGGAGAAATGGCTTGAAGGAGATGAGATAGAATAGGATCAAGCGGACAAGTAGTAGGATGACTGGAAAGGATGAGTTTAGAGACTTCTGCCTCAGAGAGTGGAGAGAAGGATGTGAACGAATGTATATTTGTTGGTAAGATGTTTTTGACAGTTTGTTGTATGGAGAATTGTGCTGTGAGGTTTGTGATTTTATTAATGAAGAATGTGGCAAAGTCATCAGCTGTTAGAGTTGATGAAGGAGGGGGAGGAGGAGGACAAAGGAGGGAGGAACATGTTTTAAAGAGCATGCAAGAGTTAGGAGAATTGTTGATTTTGTCGTGATAGTATGTCCTTTTAGCAGTGGAGACATTAGCAGAGAAGTCAGAGAGGAGTGATCGATATAAATTAAAGTCAGTAGGATTTTGTGATTTGCGCCATACCCTTTCTGCAGCCCTGAGCTTAGAACGATGTTTGTGGAGAACATCAGATAGCCAAGGGGCAGAAGGGGTAGTACGGGCTGGCCTGGAAGATAAGGGGCAGAAAGTGTCTAAACAAGATGTCAGAGTGGAGCAGAAAGTATCAGTAGCACTGTTAGCATCAAGAGATAATAACTGTTTAGGGGAGGAAGCGAAGATGAAGGGTGAGAGAGAGCTTAGGTTATGTCGAAAAGTGACATGTGGAGGGGTATGTGTTGTGTACGGAATCATGTTGAGGTTAAGAGTGAGTAGGAAGTGATCCGAGGTGTGCAGTGGAGTAACCAGCACATGATCAGTGGAGCAGTGTCGTGTGTAAATAAGGTCCAGTTGGTTGCCTGATTTGTGAGTAGCCGTAGTTGACAATCGTTTGATATCAAAAGAAGTAAGCAGAGTGTGGAAGTCTGCAGCCTGAGGTTTATCTAGGTGGATGTTGAAGTCTCCAAGTATAACTAAGGGAGTACATCCTCAGGAAAGGTTGAGAGCAACACATCTAATTCTTCCACGAAGTTACCTAGTGGTCCTGGAGGTTCGATAAGCAACTATAAAATGGATTTTAAGAGGGTAGGTAATAGTAACCAAATGTGATTCAAAGTAACTGTTGATACTGAGAAATGGTAAATGAGTAAATTTCCAATTATTAGAGATGAGCAAACCAGTACCTCCACCTCTTCCAGCCAAACGGGGATTGTGGGAAATGGAGAAATTATTTGAGCGTGCTGCAGTTGTAGCATTGTCCTCTGGTTTGATCTAGGTCTCTCTCAGGGCCATGAGGTTTAGGCTTGAATGACTGATAAAGGAAGTAATGAAATCTGCTTTGTTGACAGCAGACTGACAATTCCAGAGACCAATAGAAAAAGAAAGTAGTGTTTTAGTAGACATTGGCAAAGTGCGCAGGTTGTTAGGACTGCACTGCCTACAGTGTGTGATGCATGGTCGATGGTCTTTACACTCTTCGGTCTTCACGCGAGGAGGGCTTCACATGATGGCTGCTACAGTATACTAAGTTTTTTTATACCCGTCTAACAACACACTAATTGAATTCAGCTGGACACACTTTCCTGTTTATCACAACAAATGGCCAAGCAAGTGCACGACACTGACAAGTTATGCAATACAGTACGAGACCAAACACGATTTCAGCAAGTCTTAACACAGTAAACAAAACAAGTGTTTCCTAGCAACGACAACTGCGCTAAACACTAATGAGACAAGTAAATACACTTACTTATATATGAGACATATATGTCAAAATATGTATTATACATACAGTACGTAAACATATACATTTATCCCATATATTATTATATACGTCAATATATGGAATTGTTCAAATTTCTAATAGATTTCATATGTATTTTTACATTATATGAGCATATTTTGCATTTATTTATATTTCATATATGCAAATATATTAGATTTCCATGTGGGAAGCAGACTGTTTGCTGAAATACTCAGAATGAACAAAAACACTGATAAGGCATCAGTTAGATGCATGTGAAAGGTGTGTTTGGTGATTTTATAATGCCCTTTTTACTTGATATTGCAATATCAAGAAAAGTATAGTGCATTGACAGAAAGCCCTAAAAGTACATACCAATTCTGTCCACATGGGGTCATGTGTGATTTACAGTTGTGAAGTAAAATAAGGAGTTCCTCGTGGAATGGAATCCTCACAATTTTGTCTTATTCTCAGAATATGATGTATTCTGAGGTTAAGCACTTCTCTAAATAACAGAGTAATGATTTATAAAACTCCAGATCACATAGTCAAGAAATCTAAACTTGGAATCAATCTTAAAGATTCATACTGGCATTTTTCTACACTGCAAAAGTACATATATCTAAACATTCTTAAATCAAGATAAATTTACTTGAGACGCAAAATGACTTCAGATATATAGTCTTGTTTTCAGAAAGAAAAAATTAATTAATTAATAATTTTTTTTTTTTTTTAATTTAATTTTTAGCTTAAAACAAAAAAAAATATCTGCCAGTGGGGTAAGAAAAATAAGGGAACAAGATTATTGTTCTTGCTCCATTGGCTTTTTTTTGCTTTTTGCTTTCTCATTTAAAGAAAAAATTATATGGTTTATGTTTTTCAGTAATTTTTAAAAGTATTTTTGCTATGTGTCGTGATTTAAGAATGTTTAGATATTTGTAATGAAAAACCAGAAAATAATTCTAAGTAATCTTTCTTTCTTTCTTTCTTTTTTCTCTCTCTCTCAGTGTAACAGGATTTGAAGGAAGAAAAATTCTGTCTAGTAAATATAGTTTTCAAAAGAACTACTGTGATTCCCAATAGGACAAATGCTCCTTTAGGATGTCAGAGGAAAGCTTATCTTTTATGATTTTAAAACTATAATATCTCTAATACAGTACAGGTAGAATTCTGATAAACCTTAAACAATATCTAATAGGACTAGCATAAGAATAATTAAAAATAATAATAATAATAATAAATCTGTAGCCATTTCACTGTATCCAGTATTTATTTATTTATTTATTTACTTACTCACTTAATTATTTATTACTAACTTACTAACTATACTAGAAATTCCAGTAGGAATCCTTTACACAGTATATTGCATCAGGTGGTTCATCCTGCCAGGAACTAAACCTCCAACATTTGCATCATGCAGAGGCAGAGACCACAAGTTACCCACTCAGGAAATGAGACTATCATAATTATATGATAGTCAAAAGGGCTTTAATAAAAGGCAAACATAATGTGTACACATTATGTTTGAACACATAAATGAATGGGCGAATGAAGTCTGGTACAGTTAACTTGTGGTCTTTTTGATCTTGAATGTTTAAATAATACCACAGACCACAAATACTCGTCAACTTTTTTTTTTTTTTATACAGGACTTCAAAGTAACTGTATGACCAAGTCAAGTTTAGTGTCTCTGAAGTTTCAAATGCTCAAAACATGTTTGTGTATGATGAGGTCAGACAATGTTTTCTTAGTGTTCTCTCATGCATTTTGTCGTGTGTGTATGTGTATTTACTTGACTTTACACTGAAAATGGGAATGTCATTGTCTGTAAAGATCATTCTATTTCAGAACACTTTGAAGTATTTTTGAATGAATTACTTAAAAAAAAAAAAAAAAAAAGTGATGTCTGTACATCACAGAGACCATACAGACAGATAGACAAACACAGAGGGACCCAGGCATTTCCCAGATATACTACTCAGTGGTAGCATAACCATTAAAAGTAATAGTGCTTTAGAGATTTGAACTAATTCCTTTACCTAAATATTTAACCTGAGTTTAACTTTTGACTTGGGTCAGTAAGAAACCGTAGCAACAACTCACAACACTTTATCAAAAAAATAAATTAAAATAAAATAAAATATGGTAGCAATATTTGAGGTTTTACAGATAATTGTGTTTACATAATAATAATAATAAACAAACAAACAAATAACCATTTTCAATTAACTAATACAATGATAAAATACCAATCTACTTAAGTACTAAAATCTGTTTTGAACCTTTACAGTAAACTTACAGCCACCCCAAAACACAGGAGGTAATAATAAAGCCACATGTAGAATCAAAGTTCATCAAGTAGCTGTCCCACAAGCTTTCCCACAAGTAAATACTAATATATTGAAGGTACACAGTGTCTTACACACAAACAAAGACTAAAATGTAACATGAAACCCTAATGTAGATAAATGATAAGAAAACACTATAAGAAAAGGTTATTTAAATGAAAAACCATTAAACGTGAAGTGTCAGATAGGGAATTCTAGGAATTTTTACGGGTTTTCACTGTAAATTAGGAGATGACTTCCAAAAACTGTAAATGAATTGTAATTGTAACTGTAATTCACCAGTATTTTACAGTAAAATGAAAAAAAAAAAAAGGACTTTCCATTAAGCAATTAACAGGTTTTTACCATAGCGTTTTTACAGTCTTTTATCAAAAATGTAAATTATAAGTATTCTTTTACAGTGCAGAATTTTAACGGTACACAAAGAGAGTGCTTTTATTATTTATTAATTTTTTTAATTTTATTTTATTTTTTCACAGAAATTACACTACAAAGTTTAAGAATATAAATATATCATTTTAAAACACTCTGAGAGAAGGTTTAAGTTTTTAATTTACTTTAGAAGTAAATTAATTTTTAATCACTGAGAGCAACAATACACCTGAGCAGACCGAATCTGTCTCTAGATGCGTTTGAAACATTTTAAAACATGCAAAGGCCAAAAAAATTGGCATCCATAAAATGAAACTGTAATGGTATGGTGTAGTACAAATCTAATTTAAGTGCATGATTTAATAGTTAAGATTAAGTATTTAATAGTTAATGATTAAGTTTTAATAGTTTTAATAAACAAGGGAATAAGAGCAATACACTACACATTTACCACAGACAAGATTGAACAAAGAACTCAGGAAACACTGGGCTTAAATAGCAAGGAGAACTAATGACATGATTAACAGAACAGTTGAACAGAATCAGAAGCTGAGGAAACAAACTAGGAAACCAGATCAACTCATGACCAGGAGACAGAACAGAACTAAATCAAAACACAGAGATGTGACAGAACTCCCCCCTCCTGGAAGCTGCGTCCTCGTACTAACAATATTCTAGTTAATACTCTTGCATATAAAAAGCTTAAAAGCAAACAGACTTGAACTAAAAGCCACAAAACTCAATTTTATGGAATCTGTTTTCTGCCATCATCCTTCAGCGTCCAGGCAACCATGCCTCTGGTACTTTCATTAATTTACATCCTCTTATATGTTTATACATTTTTGCAAACATGCTCATCTTCAAGTAAAATGAGAGCTTAAAGCTGTGCATGTCTAATGAGTCTGGTAAACAACTGCTTTAACAATAGCAATGAGTTTAAGTGAAGGACAGTTTCCTTTGCTGTGTTAATTGCCTTTAATCTTCAAAGATAAGTTTTTATTCCTTGCAAAATTAGAGTCTTTCAGGCAGACCTGACATGCCCCCCATGCTTTTACTATTTTGGGATTTTTTTTTTTTTTTTTTGGAAATACTATGGTATCCATTTAAGTACTTTGTAGTACCATGTACATGAAAAAAAAAAAAGGAAAAGAGTAAAGAAGGGTAAGAGTCTATGAATATTGAATCTATGCTTTGAGTTTTGTCATGGCTTTCCAGAAATCTCTCATTAAGCAGTTGCTCTATCCTGCAAACCTTTATTCCGATCCACACAAAAGACAATTTGCGTCCCGTAACCATGACAATGGAACAGCAGATAAAATAAATCCAGGTCATGTCTTTCGGTTAACCTCCCCCTCTGTGCCTTCATCCCTCTCCTGTTCTCATTTTTTATTATTCCCTCCCTGTCCCACTGTTGTACACCACACCCCTTTATTAGCTAATAGATAATAGTGCATATCGTTCTTAATAAAAAACAAAAAGCTTTCATAATATTTTAGCAAAATATATTAACTTTAATATTATACAATATAAGGGCCTAATAATAATAATAATAATAATAATAATAATTCCATTTCACTCAAAAATATAAAGTAGGCAAAATAAATGTAGGTAATGTCATCGTTTTGATTACATTTAATGTATTACCTAAATATATTATTATTATTATCATTATTATTATTAAAAGGATATACCTTTAAATAGAAAATCAGAGGATACACAGAGAACTAGAGAAAGAGCAGCTGACAGCAGAGGGTGTGTATTCACACACAGTGATCAGACAATAATGTGTGATGGGACTATATTCCCCTCTGTCTAGCTCTATCAAATGTACAAGCACATGTAAACAGAGTAGATACAGCTGTTTTTGTTTGTTTTTTTTTTTTTCTGAACACCCATTTATTGGTCAGAGTCTTGTAATGGTTGGTATTTTGCCCTCTATCTCATCCATATGACCTGAGTTTCCTTTCCAGGAAATATGACTCCGCATCCTCATATGTGTGCTTATTTGTTTGTGCAAATTGTACACACACACACACACACAAATGAATATTAGTTCCAGGTATTATGTACTTAGTTAGGATAATTTTTAAGCACATGATGAACTTAAAACTTAACATACATATTTTTGGTTAAAAGTTGAACTAACAATGAGCAACATGACAAACAAGTTTAACCCTCTGGCCCTCTTCGTTTAGGAGTCACACTTGCCTCCTTTGTGGTCAAAAGTGACCGAAGCCTTGAAATGTAACTTTTTTTTTCAGGAAAATCAATTTAATATATTTTTTGTTCAATAATATTATTTGATTATTATTTATGATTTTGAGGGAATTTTATGATACTATGCAATATTTATACAATTTTAATGAGCTATTTTCTCCAATAGAATTAATATATATATATTTTTTCTTTATTTAGTTACTATTTTTTTAATAAATGCAATATTTCACATTAAAATAGAGTGAAGGCATTTAAAATCTTTTTTCTTTTTTTAAACTGAGAATTGGGCCATCTGGAGGCATTAAAAAATAAAAACGTATAATTTTGCGTAACCTCTTGTATTAGCAACCTATATAGATATATACAGAAGCTTTTAGATTCCTGTTTTTTAGACATATATATCTAGACATTCTAAAAGACTACTTTTTGTCAAGGTTTAAATATTTTTGGTTAGATAAGTATCAGGTTGTACATTATGATTACATTAAAACATTATAATGTTGTTAGAAAGGGAACACATAGAAAGCATTTGTGTTACTCAGTATTTGATAATTAACAACAAAATAAGGAATATATAGTGATAATTCAAAACACTTTATACAAACATTTTGTAACTAATTAATATTTTATTCAATGTAATTCAATAAATGTTGACATATTTTCAAAATTTGCTCTGTTGCAATCTTAACAGTTCATTTCTGTGTATATATGTACAGGTGCATCTCAATAAATTAGAATGTCGTGGAAAAGTTAATTTATTTCAGTAATTCAACTCAAATTGTGAAACTCGTGTATTAAATAAATTCAGTGCAGTCTTTGGTTCTTTTAATTGTGATGATTTTGGCTCACATTTAACAAAAACCCATCAATTCACTATCTCAACAAATTAGAATATGGTGACATGCCAATCAGCTAATCAACTCAAAACACCTGCAAAGGTTTCCTGAGCCTTCAAAATGTTCTCTCAGTTTGGTTCACTAGGCTACACAATCATGGGGAAGACTGCTGATCGGACAGTTGTCCAGAAGACAATCATTGACACCCTTCACAAGGAGGGTAAGCCACAAACATTCATTGCCAAAGAAGCTGGCTGTTCACAGAGTGCTGTATCCAAGCATGTTAACAGAAAGTTGAGTGGAAGGAAAAAGTGTGGAAGAAAAAGATGCACAACCAACCGAGAGAACCGCAGCCTTATGAGGATCGAATTTGGGTGAACTTCACAAGGAATGGACTGAAGCTGGGGTCAAGGCATCAAGAGCCACCACGCACAGACGTGTCAAGGAATTTGGCTACAGTTGTCCTCTCCTGAACCACAGACAACGTCAGAGGCGTCTTACCTGGGCTAAGGAGAAGAAGAACTGGACTGTTGCCCAGTGGTCCAAAGTCCTCTTTTCAGATGAGAGCAAGTTTTGTATTTCATTTGGAAACCAAGGTCCTAGAGTCTGGAGGAAGGGTGGAGCTCATAGCCCAAGTTGCTTGAAGTCCAGTGTTAAGTTTCCACAGTCTGTGATGATTTGGGGTGCAATGTTATCTGCTGGTGTCGGTCCATTGTGTTTTTTGAAAACCAAAGTCACTGCACCCATTTACCAAGAAATTTTGGAGCACTTCATGCTTCCTTCTGCTGATCAGCTTTTTAAAGATGCTGATTTCATTTTCCAGCAGGATTTGGCACCTGCCCACACTGCCAAAAGCACCAAAAGTTGGTTAAATGACCATGGTGTTGGTGTGCTTGACTGGCCAGCAAACTCACCTGACCTGAACCCCATAGAGAATCTATGGGGTATTGTCAAGAGGAAAATGAGAAACAAGAGACCAAAAAAATGCAGATGAGCTGAAGGCCACTGTCAAAGAAACCTGGGCTTCCATACCACCTCAGCAGTGCCACAAACTGATCACCTCCATGCCACGCCGAATTGAGTACATATACAGTAAATGAACATAATTTCCAGAAGGCCAGCAATTCATTAAAAATGTTTTTTTTTTATTGGTCTCATGAAGTATTCTAATTTGTTGAGATAGTGAATTGGTGGGTTTTTGTTAAATGTGAGTCAAAATCATCACAATTAAAAGAACCAAAGACTTAAACTACTTCAGTCTGTGCATTGAATTTATTTAATACACGAGTTTCACAATTTGAGTTGAATTACTGAAATAAATGAACTTTTCCACGACATTCTAATTCATTGAGATGCACTTGTATATGTGTGTGCATGTGCATGTGTGTGGGTTTCTATTTTGCACTCCTAATATTCTAGAGAGTCACCCCTTGATTGCTGCACACTTTTTTCTGACCAGTGCCTGATTTGTAGTTTGTACCACCAAAAGATTCACTGAGTTTTCACATTTTTTCATATTTCCCATTCATTTCCTATGTTGGTAATTTTTGAGCGAGAAGAAGTCAAGTGTGACTATTTTTTTTTGGACCCTTTAACATAATTATCCGAATCATGTCCATTATTTTTTTTTGTGTTCATATTGGTAATGTGCGAGAGCCAGAGGGTTAAATTACATTAAAGTAGTTTACCATAAATGCTTGTTAGTACATGCATTCCACAATATAGTCTGACAAATATCTGTGCGTGCCAAAAATGACAGTCTGCATTTGTTTGAACTGACACTTCGCATTAAAAATCACTTCCCTTTGCACCATATGGGCTGTGAAACGTCCTTATAACTTTGTAGTAGGATCTTTCCACTTGTGCTCAAATTTGCCATTTAATTTTTGAGGGAAATATTTGCATGTTTCACATACAGTACTGCTTGAAAGTTTGTGAACCCTTTAGAATTTTCTATATTTCTGCATAAATATGACCCAAAACATCATCATATATTCATATAAGTCCTGAAAGTAGACAAAGAGAACCCAATCAAACAAGTGAGAGAAAAATATTTTCTTTGTCATTTATTTATTGAGAAAAATGATCCAGTGTTACATATCTGTGCATTGCAAAAGTACAGTGGGGCAAAAAAGTATTTAGTCAGCCACCAATTGTGCAAGTTCTCCCACTTAAAAAGATGAGAGAGGCCTGTAATTTTCATCATAGGTATACCTCAACTATGAGAGACAAAATGAGAAAAAAAATCCAGAAAATCACATTGTAGGATTTTTAAAGAATTAATTGGTAAATTCCTCGGTAAAATAAGTATTTGGTCACCTACAAACAAGCAAGATTTCTGGCTCTCACAGACCTGTAACTTCTTCTTTAAGAGGCTCCTCTGTCCTCCACTCGTTACCTGTATTAATGGCATCTGTTTGAACTCGTTATCAGTATAAAAGACACCTGTCCACAACCTCAAACAGTCCAACTTCAAACTCCACCATGGCCAAGACCAAAGAGCTGTCAAACGACACCAGAAACAAAATTGTAGACCTGCACCAGGCTGGGAAGACTGAATCTGCAATAGCTAAGCAGCTTGGTGTGAAGAAATCAACTGTGGGAGCAATTATTAGAAAATGGAAGACATACAAGACCACTGATAATCTCCCTCGATCTGGGGCTCCATAAGATCTCACCCGTGGGGTCAAAATGATCACAAGAACTGTGAGCAAAATCCCAGAACCACACGGGGGACCTAGTGAATGACCTGCAGAGAGCTGGGACCAAAGTAACAAAGGCTACCATCAGTAACACACTGCGCCGCCAGGGACTCAAATCCTGCAGTGCCAGACGTATCCCCCTGCTTAAGCCAGTACATGTCCGGGCCCGTCTGAAGTTTGCTAGAGAGCATTTGGATGATCCAGAAGAGGATTGGGAGAATCAGATGAAACCAAAATAGAACTTTTTGGTAAAAACTCAACTTGTCGTGTTTGGAGGAGAAAGAATGCTGAGTTGCATCCAAAGAACACCATACCTACTGTGCAGCATGGGGGTGGAAACATCATGCTTTGGGGCTGTTTTTCTGCAAAGAGACCAGGACGACTGATCCGTGAAACGAAAGAATGAATGGGGCCATGTATCGTGAGATTTTGAGTGAAAACCTCCTTCCATCAGCAAGGGCATTGAAGATGAAACGTGGCTGGGTCTTTCAGCATGACAATGATCCCAAACACACCGCCCGGCAAGCGAAGGAGTGGCTTCGTAGAAGCATTTCAAGGTCCTGGAGTGGCCTAGCCAGTCTCCAGATCTCAACCCCATCGAAAATCTTTGGAGTCCATGTTGCCCAGCGACAGCCCCAAAACATTACTGCTCTAGAGGAGATCTGCATGGAGGAATGGGCCAAAATACCAGCAACAGTGTGTGAAAACCTTGTGAAGACTTACAGAAAACTTTGACCTCTGTCATTGCCAACAAAGGTTATATAACAAAGTATTGAGATGAAATTTTGTTATTGACCAAATACTTATTTTCCTCCATAATTTGCAAATAAATTCTTTAAAAATCCTACAATGTGATTTTCTGGATTTTTTTTCTCATTTTGTCTCTCATAGTTGAGGTATACCTATGATGAAAATTACAGGCCTCTCTCATCTTTTTAAGTCGGAGAACTTGCACAATTGGTGGCTGACTAAATACTTTTTTGCCCCACTGTATGTGAATCTTTGCTTTCAGTATCTGGTATGACCCCCTTTTGCTGCTTAGAGTCCATCTGTGCAGAGGTGTTTTCAGTCAGTGCAATGACTATCAAATGTCAGTATGTGGCAAGTTTTTTTCAAAGAACAGGGATCTATCAAAGTCTGATCATGTTTGTGGAAGTGAATCATGTCACGAACAAAGGAGATTACTGAGGACCTCGGAAAAAGAGTTGATGTTGCTCATCAGGCTAGAAAAGGTTACGAAAGTCAGAGTCAGACAGATTGTGTACAAATGGAGGAAATTCAAGACCACTGTTACCTTCCCGAGAAGTGGTGGATCAACAAAGATCACTCCAAAGCAGAATGTGTAATAGTCTGCGAGGTTGCAAAAGTTCCCAGGATAACTTCTAAGCAACTAAAGGCCTTTCTCACATTGGCTAATGTTAATGTTCATGAGCCCACCATCAGGAGAACGCTGAGCAACCATGGTGTGCATGGCAGAGTTGCAAGAAGAAAGCCACTGTTCTCTTAAAAGAAAATTGCTTGCTAAAGATCATGTGGACAAGCCAGAGGACTATTGGAGAAAGGTTTAATGGATGGATGTGTCATGAATTTGGATTATGAACTTCCGTTTATTCACCACAAGAGGTCGCTCTTCCATCATATTGACGCTTACACTACACTAACTGTTGCACTTCACCCCAGACTAAAGTTCCCATCATCCATTGCACTGATGACACACACACACACACACATCTGAATGCACTGATTACACAGATGATTCCCATCATACATGCTACATAAACCGAGTATTGTTTAACGTTTATCGCAGTCATAGCTTATAGCTACTTTACTGAGCCACTCCTAGTTTCATAGTCTTAGTCTTGCCTAGCCTGTTTACCTGTGTTTTGATTCTTGCTTTTGTATTTTTGGATTGCCCTATCGTCTTGCCGTTTGGACTCTGTTCGCCCCTGCCTGGACAATTGCTCTTGTACTCGGATTACCCCTCTTGTCAAGCCCTTTGGATATTGTTCGCCGATCGACGACCCACGTATGCTCTCTGAATACTCTTGTGTCTTGCCCTCAACATATCTGTTTACTGATGTTTGACCCTGCATGTGTTTGACTATGTTTCTAAATAAAAGCTTGCACATGAATCAGCACGCCTCACGTCTCGTCGGCTCGTGCTTTGTTGTGTGTTGGCTCTTCATTCACTGTGGGTGTCGCGGAGGAGGAACGCAACACCGCACTCACTCATGTAATGGCAGCCGCACTAAAGCACGAGCACAAAATGGCGGCAACAGTGGAGTTGGCCAATAATGAACCTTCCTTTGCTCATTTCACGGCTTATGAACTGTTGTCCTGCCCTGAATCAGCCGAGGTGGCTGGTTATGAACTCTCGTCCTGTCCTGAGCTGGCCATGGAGGCCAATTGTGAAGCATTGTCCTGTCCTGACCCAGCAGAAGAGGCTGTCTTTGAACTGTTAGTCCCATCAGTCACACCCAAGGAGGTTATTGGTGAACTTCTTGACCGTTGTGTTGCGTCTATAGGGGCCATTCATGGATCCTCATCCCTGTCTGTCACAACCATGGAAGCTGTAAATTAACTTTCTGTAAACCTTGCTAACCCTGTCATGACCCCAGAGACCACAAACGAATTTCTTGTATGCCCTAGTCACCATATCATGCCCAAAGAGGTCACCCAGGAACCCTTAACCCTGTCTGTCATAGCCCAAAGGTCTGCTTTGGAACTTTTAATCCTGTGTAGGATCAGAACGAGTCGAAACATCAGAAAATCTAAACATGAGGAGCCAAAATCCCAGAGAGGCCCCAAGAAAACAGGACAACGACATAAATCAGATTCCAAGCTCCAACCTCTGAAGGAAGCCTAACCAACAAGCCTCTTCCAGAACAGCTTGCAACATTAAGACAAAAGAACACTTATTGATAAGTCCAACGCAGGAAGGAGATCGTCAAATTTGGGGTAAATAATCAAGATTAATGGTCAAAGAGATGGCCATCACATATGTTCCATGCTGGAAATCACGAGCTTCCTTAGATTGACTTTTTCCCCGCAAGACAAAGATTGAGACTGAAATTCTTTAGGAGACCTTTTAACCTCTCTCTGGTCTTCACCGAACGTGTCCATATGTCCTACATAGAACAACACAGATACTTTCTTTTTCATATGCACATTAAAATCATCCTAAAAGGACATTGCTAGGCATAACACTATATTATGTATGTAACCACACATTAGACTATCATGTTTTAAGAACATATTATGTATGTATTTTTAATAACTATTGAATGACTTTAAGGTTTATTCGTGTTTGGTATGTATGAGTTTGACAATTCTAGCTTGAAACGTTTCTTCCAACTGATTCTGTGTCAAATGTATCATATTCTGGTTATAGAAATCACATCCAAAAGTATACTTTGCAAGAGTGTGTAAAATTTGGACCATGTGACTGATAACATGCTGATTTATGATGGAAGGAACAACCCTATCTAAGATAATAGCCTATCTAATTGGTCAAGACACCAGATGGGATGTGTCCAGAAGCCGAGTTTAAAAACTCAGGACACCATCAAACCTTCCCTTCTCCCTTCTGGCCCTTCTCTCTTCTATCTTTTTGCCACTGCATTTTGATGCTGCTTTTTAGCGCTCTTTCAGCGTGCTCTGGTCTACAGGCCAGTTGCTACTTAACACCACGATGAGAAGAAAAACCACCTAGTCTCGTTACACCCTTTCTTTCTTTTATTTTAGTTTATTTTCCGTTGCGAGTTTCGTGTTCTCAGTTTAAGTTTTGCCGCCACGCCTTGTCTCCGAGTTCAACTCGAGCCTGTGACCGCCTCAAAACTTCAACCAGACCAACTCCGCATCCTCAGCCAACGCCCAAGACATCACTTCAACGACTACTGAACTTCCAGCCAATCAGCACTTGGGAAACCCCTTTTCCTGCAACGACGACGACGACGACAAAAGGGAATCCCTGTAACACAAAGGCAACGCAAGCAAGTAACCTCCAGGTCTAACTGAGCTGGTGCATTTAATATAAATTTTAGCCTCATTGAGAAACTCAATGCGAGGGTTAATTAAGTGATTGATGGTTGTTCAGGTCTATGCAATAGCACGTATTGCTGTAAACTTGGGATTTCACATTCTCATTCTCTAAACTCATCCTTTCTCTCTTTCTGCAATGTTTGAATGTGTGAATGTGTGAATGCGTGAATGCGTGTGTTCATGTGTTAGATTAGTTTATGTCTTAGGTTTATATAAATAAAGTCTTATTTATATTGAAAAGAGAAGTATCTTGTGTTTTGTGCTTACAAGTCAATGTCTTAATCTGCCGATCTTGTTACTGTGCTTATTAATAGTGTTTTCACTATATTTTGGATTTTAATATCCAGTGCAGAATGTTAATGTTATATGGCTTGTTCAGTGAATCGCTGCCGACTCAGTGATCAGCCGCTAAACAGTGATTCTGTTCAAATTCCCTATAAAATCATAAATGATTCCCTTTGAGCTAAATTAAATTATTTACATATTAAACCCTACACCTGCCTGTCATGAACACCCGGGATGAAACAACCACTCAATGTCTGCCCCGTTAACCCTGTCACTGACAATATAACCACTCATGGACTATCTGCCTGTTATGTTTCTCCAAACGTGTCTGATGTTGAGCCATTTGTTTGTTCCATTCCAAGTAATGTGTCTGATGAACTTTCTGTCAGTCATGTCTCAATCATCGAGTCTATTGTTGTATCATCCACCTGTCCAGCTTATATTAATAGGTCAAATTATGAATTGTCTGTCTTGCCAGTTTCTGTCACTGAACTGTCTACTCCAGCTGTGGTGGTCTTTTACTCTGGTCTGGTGGTCCTCTGCTCCGTCTGCTCAAGTCTGGTGGTCTTCTGCTCCGTCTGTCACGAATCCGGTTTATGAACTTCCGTTCTTTCACCACAAGAGGTCGCTCTTCCATCATATTGACTCTTGCACTACACTAACTGTTGCACTTCACCCCGGACTACAGTTCCCATCATCAATTGCACTGATGACACACACACAGCTGAATGCACTGATTACACAGCTGATTCACATAAGACATGCTACATAAACCATGGACTTCCTCTTTCTCACTGCCAAGTACTGTTTAACGTTTAACGCAGCCATAGCTGATAGCTACTTTACGGAGCCACTCCTAGTTTCGTAGTCTTAGTCTTGCCTAGCCTGTTTACCTGTGTTTTGATTCTTGCTTTTGTATTTTTGTATTGCCCTGTCATCTTGCCGTTTGGACTCTGTTTGCCCTTGCCTGGACTATTGCTCATGTACTCGGATTACCCCTCTTGTCAAGCCCTTTGGATATTGTTCGCCGATCGACAACCCACACATGCTCTCGGAATACTCTTGTATCTTGCCCTCAACATATCTTTTTACTGATGTTTGACCCTGCCTGTGTTTGACTATGTTTCTAAATAAAAGCTTGCACATGTATCCGCACGCCTCACGTCTCGTCGGCTCCGTCACAGGATGAAACCAAAATAGAACTTATTGGTTTAAATGAGAAGCTATTATGTTCGGAGAAAAGAACACACTGCATTCCAGCTTAAGAATCTTATCCCTGTGAAACATGGTGGTGGTATCATGACTTGGGCCTGTTTTGCTGCATCTTGGCCAGGACAGCCTGCCATCATTGATGGAACAATGAATTCTAAATTATATCAGCAAATTCTAAAGGAAAATGTCAGGACATCTGTTTAAAAACAGAGTCTCAAGAGAACGTGGTTCATGCAGCAAGACAACAACCCCAAGCACACAAGTCATTCTACCAAAGAATGGTTAAAGAAGAACAAAGTTAATGTTTTGGAATGGCTGAGTCAAAGTCCAGACCTTAATCCAATTAAAATGTTGTAGAAGGACCTAAGCAAGCAGTTCATAGGAGGAAACTCACCAACATCACAGAGTTTAAGTGGGTCTGCACTAAGGAATGGGCTAAAAATGGGACTGATCTGCATTTACAAGAAACTTTACCTTCAGTTACTGCAGCAAAAGGGGGTCATACCAGATACTGAAAGCAAAGATTCACATACTTTTGCAACACACAGATATGTAACACTGGATCAATTTTCTCAATAAATAAATGACAAAGAAAATATTTTTCTCTCACTTGTTTGACTCTGTTCTCTTTGCCTACTTTCAGGACTTATATGAAAATCTGATGATGTTTTGGGTCATATTTATGCAGAAATATAGAATATTCTAAAGGGTTCACCAACTTTCAAGCAGCACTGTATATATTTTGTAATATATTTATACAATGCCATGTACAGATGGATTATTAAATTGATTTTAAGTGGCATAACTTGTCCTGTCTGCCATATGGGGGCTCCACAGCTCCTGTAGTGAGCACTGTGCACACCTGACTGAGCGCCACTGCATTTGGGTCATCTGCTTCATACACAGATGGGAGTTTTACTTAAACATGTTCTGAAGGCAGAAAGTGACAAATTTGAATGTGTGGAGGTGTTACAATATATTCAGTTCCTGAAATATTTGGTTCCACTGGGTGGCGCTTACGTGAATATTCATCAGGATAACGTCGTGGGCGGGGCCATCCAAAATGGGATGAGTGGAACTGAAATTATTAGCGTGAGCGCCTCAGATCGCGTTTTGTCTTACGGATTATTTCAAACAGGTAGTAAAATTGAACGAAGTTAAGCGTAAACTACTCATGTGATTGTTCACATTTTGTAAATAATTAATTGTTTCTGTAACGTGTTTCTTAGTATTCTGTTTACCTTCGTCCTATATCAGAACTGATCACTATTTAGGTAGTGTTGAAATACAACTACAATAAAAAGCATATTTCTCCGAAGTTCTCCAAGATTACTTGTTGACTGTTGACGTTGTTCATGAATGTCTGAGATTAAGCGTTTTCAGTGTTTAAATAAATATTTACAAATATATTCTTGTGTTTTTATTCTGTCTCCCAATGTTGTCTAAAAATAGCCTTTAAATTATATGCTGATAGCTCAAGACTACACAAGAACTTGGAATTGATGTTTGCGTGCTCGAATGTTGCTCTACACTCAACTCAACATCATTTTGATACACAACCCTCATGCTTTCTTTATCAACAGTTAACATAAATGTTAAGCTTCAGTGGCATTAACTGTTGTATTCTGTAAGAATGCTTTAGAATTTTGGGCAAGTTAAGTGATAGTAATGACTAACTATTTATTTTTAAAAAGTAGGCTTATATCTTATCAGTTTAGTATGTAATCATTCTTATGTAATGTTTTTGTAAATAACTGAACACGAAAACAATACTGGTCTACAAGGTACAGAAAAAGGTATATCACAAAAATTAAGGAAATGTTCACTTATAAATACATATTTGAATAAGTATTTTATTAGTCTTGCTGTAGTAATTTGGTCCTTAATCCCATGATTTTTCTCGACAAACATTCTCATTTTTACAGATAAATATAAATAAAATGCCACTTTTGTCTAACTATTAAAGAAATTTCCACTTAATGAATGCATCGAAAAATCTCAATACGTTTTACACAGAAATTTGTTAATGGTTATCAAATTTAAACATACCTAATGCTATCTAAATATCATATATACTATTTAGGCTATCACATTATATTATTAACATGGCTTTATTCTCTTCTTTTAAATGACACTATTTTTATTTATGTTGTTGATCCACCACACCTGGCGATTTACATTTGCTGTTGTACACAGTTCTGGCCAAGAAATAATTGGTTACATATGTGTGTGATACATTCAATTTGTGAAACATTCAACATCCAATAAGCTGTGGTGATGTGTTAAAAGAATAACGAGTCTCATTCCCACAATTCATATTAATAAACCTATCCATCTTTGTTGAATTTGACATTTTGGCTGTCAATATGGACAAGGAAAAGTTTCAAACTTTGTTTGAACTAAAAAAAATTGGGAAAGTTTCCTCTTGGTCTTTCTAAGAATGAAAAATACATCCTTCTCAAAGGTGAGTTAAGTCACATTTAGTGATTCCTTTGATAGTCTCTTCATGATCTAAAACGTACTACTTTTAGATGAGGTTTTATACTATATCCGGCGAGGAGGAGAGGGAGCACTGGCCAGAATTTTGATTTCAATAGAGGAGGCCAAACGGGTTTTTCATGAGTTTCACAGCAGTCCCATTGGTGCACACTGTGTTGTTCAAAAAACAACAGATGCCATAAGTAAAAGGTTTTACTGGCCTGCCATGACTGTTGATATTAAAACCTGGGTGAGTGCAATTAAATGGCATTCATGTGTTAATACTTTCAAAGCGTTATCAAACTGAAATAAACAACAAAATGTTTTGGTTATGCACTGTGCAGCATGCCAGAAAAAACAAGCTGAAATTAAAAACAAAGCAGAATACATCCCTATTGAGGTAAGTTGTGTATTTGTGTGAGGAACAATATTCTCATTTTTACAAAAGGAATTATGCATCTTGAGTATGTGTTTGTTTTTTGTCAGGTGGCTGAGCCTTGGGACATTGTAGGCATGGATTAAGTGGGAAAGCTCACACCAACTAAAGAGGGCTACCAGTACATTTGTGTAATGGTAGACTACTTTACAAAGTGGTGTGAGGCTTTCCCACTAAAGACCAAGAATGCTGAGGAGATAACAGCCTGCATCGTGAAACTCTTTCACAAATTTGGAGCCCCAAAAAGGTTTTTGACGGTTCAAGGGAGAGAATTTGTGAACAAGGTTATATATTTACCCCTTTAATATTTGAATAGTTGTGGAAAATATTAATAGCTAAATCTCTTGTGTTTGTTTGTATATACAGATCAATATGGGTGTCTGCCAAATTCTTGGTATTAAAAGAAGCTCATGTGCACTGTACCATCCCCAGACCAATGGACTGGTTGAAAAATTAAATGGCACAATTCAGAAGTAAGAAATAAGCTATTCAAATATGATACAACTTAAAATCACTATAGGTGAATAACCATAAGATTTGTTTTACAGGTCTTTAAGCAAGCTGGTTGGAAAATGGCCAGACATATGGGCAGATTATTTGGAGGCTACAATGTTCGGTCTCCAAACTAAAAAACAAATTACCACACAGTTCTCAGCCTACTTTTTAATGTTTGGCCGTGAGGCAAGGTATCCATGTGAGGTGCCAGACAATTATGAGGTAATCAAACACTTAACGTATTTTCAGTCCTCCCCCTACTTTCCCCTCTGCAATTGGCAATAAAATCCAGTGTCTTAATATAGATCAATGAAGGTGTGGAGCACATTGTTGCTGAGGAATGCATTTCAGAATGCATCAAACGGCAGGACAGCATTTTTAAAACCGTGCAGGAAAATTAGAATAAGGTGCAATGCAGAGTTAAAAAACGGAAACTGGAGAAAGTTTTCCACTCCTGTGCATTCAGACCCTCATGTCCCTCCAGATCCTCCCTATTCCCTGCTCTGCAAGCACCGCTTAGAATCATGTCTTTCCTCCATCCTGTTACCCTGCCCTATACACATCTTTCCTTGCAGCATATACCAATATCTCTCACTGTGCATTTTTCCGTGCCCATCCCTCATGTCGTAAACCATCCTGGACCACAGTGTTCTGTTCTTTTTAATCAAATGCCTGCTGGTCCACCATCTTCAAAATCCATTTCTGCTGCCTGCCTTGACCCCCAGTTTACCTCAAGTCCTGCCACCCAGTCTGCGCCACCCGTACCTGAGCCTGCACTTCAGCCTGCCTCCAGTCCTGCCACCCAATCGATCATACAGCCCCCAAATACAGTGTTCTTCAGAGATGTGTTGTATGTATTCTCCTTCATAATTTATATATCATACATGTAAATAACATTAGTTTGAAATTTACTCCTCTCAGTAGTGCTGCAAGACATATGGGCAGGGAAAATGGGTGGAAAACTTTGCAGTAAAGTTGGCCCATACAAGCTTTTTACCTGGGATTTAGAACGCCTCAAACCTTGGAAGAAACTTGAAAGTGAGGTTTGTGCTGCAGCTTCTTTAGTTTCTATTCTGTAAGCATTGTTACAGTTTAAAAAAATATTTAAATAATATATTTATTTTATTTTTACACAGGTCATTAATGCACACCTGACCTGCCTTGTGAGACATTATTCAGGCAGAGCATTTGTCCTGGATTCCTTTCAAGCCACAAATATTTGGAAGAGGAAGGCCAGTTCAAAGAAAAGGGTAAAAAAAACCCTGATTCCATACAATTCACTTTTATGTTCTCAGATAATTTGGTAATCTGTTATTGAAAGACCATATTTATACCTGTATGCTGTAGATTAATCCAGAGGCATATGATGTTCTGGTGGGGTCAGTTAATGAGAATGACCACTGGACACTCCTGGTTTGTTCCTTTTTTACCCCTCCATCCTTCTCTACAAAGGCTTAAATCTGAGTCATTAATTCATGACCCTATCTTGACAGATGATATATCCCAAGGAAAGAAGAATTTTGTATTTAAACTCCCTTGGTGAAAGCGAAGCCAAACTGCGTCACTGCAAAAAGGTTGTAAGGTAAGGAAAAATGTATGAAGTATTTCAAAATGTTGGTATGGTTGTTTTTATGAATATTCTTAATTCTTAATTTCTGTTCTACTCGTCCCGTTTTGGATGGCCCCGCCCACGGCGTTATCCTGATGAATATTCATGTAACGCCACCCAGTGGAACCAAATATTTCAGGAACTGAATATATTGTAACAGAGGGAATACTTAAAAGACAGATACATTACTGATGCTTCGTGGGAGGCATTTATAACAAGGTAAGTGAATTTACCATGTATTTTAATGAAAAAAAATAAACATCTCTAACGTTTAGTGTTGTAGTGTTCTCGTGCAGTGTGTTGAAACTCTGACTAAACACCAAGTTAAACCGTAGCCAATGAAGACAGAGTCGTAGTAAGGTTGATAATTTACTGTCACTCTTCCTCATTAACATTTGCGGTGAAAACTGTAATGAAACAATACAACAATCTTCAGAATCCAGTGTCTTGACTAACATCGCATCATGAATGACTGTAACATAAGCATAAACTACTGTTCTCACTGTAGCAGCAGTTACAATGTCTATTAGTATCACTGAACGCTTGTACACAATAGTACACAACTGTTTTAGCAACTTATCAAACATATTTTTAACAAAATCATTACTAATATATGATCTTTTACATGTCTAATGTAATATCAATGAACTTACAGCATTGCCTCTGTGATGCTTTTAGAGGATGCAATGGATTATTAGAGAGAGCACGCTATGTCTGTCTCATTGTTTTCATGAAGAACGGAGCACTCACAGGAAGTGACTAAACAGGAAGTGATGTCATCACATGAAACAAATAATATAATTTCTTTACAAACGAGGTAGATAAAGGAAAAGTAATTATGAACTTCGCATATTCACTTGAGAATATGTACTAAAAAATATTTAAAGAACTATTTGAAAGTTACATTCCTTAAAGGGCAACACACTCCCCGCCTGACCAATGTGAGGTCACTATGAACCAGTGAGCGTGCTAAACCTTAGTCTCTAGATCAGTCTTTGGGTAGAAGTAGAACAACTTCTGCAATTGGCCTTAGAAAGGTTTTAATATTGCCTTGGTCAGTTGTTGTGACCTCAACCTTTCTTACATGCCCATCCTTTCCAGGGAATACGGCAGAGATTCTGGCCATGGGCCAACAGTTGCGGCTATCTGCTTGTCTCTGAGCAGAACTAGATCTCCCACTTGAAGGTTTCTGCGAGGTACTGTCCACTTTTGTCTGTGTTGCAAGCAAGGTAAGTATTCGCGGCTCTAGCGGGTCCAGAACTGGTTTGCAAGAGCCTGAACTTGTCTCCATTGCTTTGTGTACAGGTCCTTGTCCGAGAAGTCTCCGGGAGGAGGCGGCACTCCTGTCTTCTGTGTAAGGAGTATTGACGGTGAAAGTATGAATGGTTGTTCTGGATCTGCAGACACAGGTAGGAGTGGTCGTGCATTAATGATAGCAGTCACTTCTGCCATTAGTGTGCAAAGGACTTCATGGGTTAAGCGAGTATTCAGCTGCAGAAACATTGAATCTAGGATTCTTCTGGCAATGCCGATCAGGCGCTCCCACGAGCCTCCCATGTGAGAACTGTGTGGTGGGTTGAATTCCCAGCTGCATCCTTGCTCACTGAGGTACCTTTGCACTGTTTTGTCCATTCCAAGCTCCTTGCACGCTCCGATGAAATTGGTACCGCAATCGGAACGGAGCTGTTTCGCAGGGCCTCTGAGTGCAAAAAAGCGCCTGAGAGCATTTATGCAACTTGACGTGTCCATAGACTCAATGATCTCGATGTGCACAGCTCTCGAACTCATACAGCAGAACATGATGGCCCACCGCTTGCTCTCCGCCTGTCCTCCTCTGGTGCGTCTGCTTGTGACAGACCAGGGTCCAAATACATCGAGCCCCACATATGTAAAGGGAGGGCAGACTTTGAGACGCTCAAATGGCAGGTCCGCCATGTATTGTTCTTCGAGCTTTCCACGCAGCTTGCGACAGGTTATGCATTTGTGGAGTACTGAATTGATTAGTGACTTGCCTCCCAAGATCCACAGTCCTGCTGCCCTGATTGCTCCTTCTGTCAGGTGACGCCTTGATGTTTCACTTGCTCATGGTGATGTCGAATGAGCAATAGGGATATGTGGCTATCTTTGGGGAGAATTATTGGGATTTTTTTCCGCAGTTGCAACCTCAGAGTACTTTAGTCGTCCTCCAACACAAATGAAATTGTCCTCCATGATCGGACTGAGTTTCCGCAAGCAGCTACTTTTGGATACAGCTTGGTTAGCTTGGAGGGCTGACAGTTCTTTTGCAAATGCAGCCTTTTGTGTTGCTTTAAGGATAACATTCCTTGCATGGTCAATTTCGTCTGGAGCACGAGGTAAGTCACATCTGTGCCAACCTTTGCATTTGCTGTTTTGGTTCGTGTGCTTAAAGGATTTTGCTATGTGAACTAGAAATGCTACTCCTCTTACTAGGGAGGTGAAGGTAGAGAACCGTTGGAATCGGTTAGAGGTAAGCTTTGGTTCTTCCAGGTTAGTAGCACATGTTTGTACTTGTGGTCGGATTTCTGAATCATTTTCAGGTTCAATTAGTTCAAACGTCTCAGTTATTTGTGTTTTTTCTGAAGGTGGCTGACGCAAGAAGGAGGGGCCGGTGAACCAAGAAGTCTGTGCCAGGCAAGATGCAGGTAAAGATCGCGACGCATGATCTGCAGGGTTTTCTTCCGTACGTACGTAGTGCCACTGCTCAGGTCTCGAGGACTGACGGATGCGTTGGACTCTATTGTGAACATACACATAGAATCGTTTTGACTCGTTATAAATGTAACCGAGCACCACTTTGCTGTCGGTAAAAAACTTTATGTCATTTAACTCAAGATCTAGCTCATCCGCAATGAGATCTGCCATCTCTACTGCTAAGACAGCAGCACACAGCTCGAGCCTTGGGATTGTAGGCTCGGACAGGGGTACTAGTTTTGCCTTGCCCATAACAAATCCTACTGACTGGCCCATCTTTCTGAATTACTTTCAGATATGCCACGGCACCTATGGCCTTAGTCGATGCATCTGAGAATACACACAATTCTGTGTGCGCTGCTTCAATTAGTGAGGTTGTTGTGTATGTACGTGGAACATGAAGCTGTTCTAGGTCTTGGAGAGAATCTCTCCAGGCTTCCCATTTACTTAGTTTGTCCTCCGGGAGTAATGTGTCCCAGTCTGACTGTTCAGAGGTAAGTTCTCTGAGAAGGGCTCTTCCCTGGATCGTGACAGGTGCCAATAGACCCAGAGGATCAAAAACACTGTTGACAATGGAGAGGACTCCACGACGGGTGAATGGTTTGGCAATAGTCGATGCGGAGTAGGTGAATGTGTCGGTCGTGATCTCCCATAGCAGACCTAAACTCCGTTGTGTGGGTGAAGTTTCTCCACTCAGATCTAGGTCCTTGATTACTGGAGCACAATCTTCCAGTGGAAAAGCTTCCATGACTGTTTGAGAGTTCGAAGCAAACTTGTGCAAACGGAGGTTTGACTCAGCTAGTGAAGCCTGTGTTCGTTGGAGCAAATCGATTGCCTCAGCTTCGGATGGTACGGATACCAAACCATCATCAACATAGAAATGTCTTTCCACAAACTTGATGGTATCAGCATCATGCTCCTGTGCACCTTCTCTGATGGCTCTTCGCAACCCATAAATGGCCACAGCAGGAGATGGCCGATTGTCAAGACGTGGACCTTCATTCGATACTCAATAATTTCCTTGTTGACATCGTTGTCCTTGTGCCATAGGAATCGGAGGAAGTTACGATGGTCATCACGCACCAAGAAACAATGGAACATCTGCTGAATGTCTGCTAGGATTGCAACCTCTCTTTCCTAAAGCGTAGCAGGACGCCGACAAGGGAGTTATTGAGGTCGGGACCTGTGAGGAGCACATCATTGAGAGAGATGCCTGAGTAACGAGCACTGGAATCAAAGACCACCCTGATCTGATTGGGTTTTGTGGATGGTAGACCCCAAATGTAGGAAGATACCAGCATTCATCCCCTTCTCTCAGTGGCAGCGCAACCTCAGCATGTCCGTTGGTAAAGATCTTTTCCATGAATGCCACATACTGTTGCTGCATCTCAGGTTTTCTTCAGGGTTCGTTGCAGGCATGTGAATCGATTAACAACTTGCTCCTTATTGTTTGGCAAGCGCTGGCGTGGTTCTCTGAACGGTAGAGGAGCTACCCAGCTGTTAGCATCGTTTCTGTAGACGTTTGTGTCCATTATTTTTAGGAAAGCTGTGTCTTCCACGGATGGAGCAGGTTTGTTGTCATGCTCAGTTCTGCTGAACACTGTCTGTCCAAGCGTCTTCTCAGTTGCTTTGGTAGATGTGCTACCACTTTGCTGCATCTCCTTGACCTGCATAAAGCTCGTACAGGGTTGAAAAATTGAATTGCGGCCGCCTTCCAGCACGTTGGTCTTGAAAGTGTTGACCGTTGGCCTATGTACATTACCCAGGCACACTTCTCCTATTACTACCCAGCCCAGGTCCAGTCGTTGGGCAAAGGGGGCGTTGATTGGTCCATTGACCTGCTGCCTGACCTTGTGTGCCCTAATTACATCTCTTCCGAGTAGCAAAAGTATTTCTGCTTCCGGTTCTAGTTCTGGGATGTGCTTGGCAATGTGTCGGAGATGAGGCTGGCAAAGGACTGCACTTGGTGTTGGAATCTCAGAGCGATTGTTCATGATCTCATGACACTCAATGAGTGGTGGAAGAGAGATGAGAACTTTTCCATCCAGGGATTCAATCTGGAATCCTTCTGTTTTCTTGCCAGATGTTTCTATGATGCCAGAGCAAGTTCTGAGATGATATGAGAATTGTTCGCTCTCCACATTGAACAGCTTGAAGAATTCAGGTCTGGCTAATGACCGATTGCTCTGGTCGTCCAGAATTACGTAGGCTTTGATAGCCATGTCCTTGGAACCCTTTGGGTACAGCTTTACAAGGCAGATTTTTGAGCACGAGCGCCCCACTGACCTGGACCACAAACTTCTGTACAGCTTGTATTGACAACAGCCATATTAGAGTGATCTTCTCCCTCCCCGCCATCCTCTTGTGACAGTGAAGGAGCCTTGACTACTTGTGGCAATGGGCCAGGGTGCATGGCTGCATCATGATTGGTGCTACTGCATTCAGAGCATTTTACGGAAGACTTGCATTCCCTGGCGAGGTGAGAAACCGAAGAACAGCATTTGTAACATATTCCTTTCTCCTTGAGGAAGGCCTTTCTGTCGTCGAGGAGTTTGTTTCTGAATGTTCTGCATTTTTTCAAGGGTGCGGTTTATTGTGTAATGGACAGATTTTGTTAGGGTCATCACTGACTGCACACACGTCTGTTTTGTGAACTGAGATGGGTTTGTTGGTTTGGAAACTCTTCACAATGGATCTGTCTGGTTTCACAGTTGTTGTAGCACTGCTTTGATGCATAAAGCTAGGATCATTTCGCTTCTTTGCTTCACGGCACACAAAGTTACAGAAATACTCAAAGGGAGGAAAGCGACCGTGATTTTCTTCTTTGTACCATGACCCAGAAGTCACCCACTTGTCTTGAAGCCCATATGGAAGCTTATCTACAATTGGTGCGATTCCACGTGAAGTGTCAAGGTATGACAGACCTGTGAGATAACCATCTTCTTTAGCACCTTGGATTTCCATAAGCAAATCCCCGAGTTCACGTAATTTGGTGTGGTCTTTAGCTGAAAACCTAGGAAAACTGTCTAATCGCTGAAACAGTGACCTTTCGATGATTTCTGCTGCAGCATAGCACTCATGTAGTCTTTCCCATGCTTTGTGTAAAGCAAGATTGGGGTTACTGACATGCACTGAGCGGATCCGTTTCACCATTTCGCCAGATTCCTTACCCAGCCATTTCGTCATGAGGTCCAATTCCTGGGTTGCTGTGAGGTGAACTTCACGAGCTGCACTGGTGAATGAGGAATACCATGACCGATAATTTTCAGGCTTATCGTCAAATTGGTACAGTCCTGAACTAACGAGGTCTCGCCGGGCTAAATACTGTGCCAAAGGCTCTGCCTGAGGTGGTGTGCTAGCTGGAGGAATGTATTGAACAATGTAAGGCTTAGCAGGTGCATTCATGATGGGGCTGGTCCTCCCAACTTCAGACTTAATCACACCTTCAGACAGATCAGATAGGTTAGTTGCAGGTAAGTGCATACTATCAGCTTTCTCAGACCTTGGCTTGTTTTTGATAGACTGTGCGTGTGAAGTGTCTTTCGCAGCTGGACTCCATGTTATGAAGCTGTTATGCGAGTCAGCATGAAATGGAGGAGCGACGGGCAAAGCTGAAAAGAGTGGAGGGGGAGAATGATTCTGAAGGTTGATTTGAGAATTGACATATTCACTGGTACGTTCAATTTTAACTTTCTCTGACTCAGATCCTCCTCTTTCCATTGCAGCATGTGTTGCTAATTCAGCATCTTCCAGCACTTGTGCCTCCACAGCGGCTGCATCAGCTTCTCGTTGTAGCGTTAACACTTCCAACTCAGTGTCTATTCTTACTGTTTCCAGCTGATTTTGAGCTTCTCTTGTGGCCTTTTCCATTTTCAGTTTAGCCTCTTGGCTGGCATATGATGCTCTCACTTTGGCGGCTTCAGCTCTGGCCCGGCACGGCTGCACTCGACGATGATGTGGATGACTTGCCACTTTTTGTGCTGCACACAGACGCCTTGCTGCTTGTGGCCATCTTATCCACTTTAACATCAAATAATGCTTTTTCAATGAAGACAGAGTCGTAGTAAGGTTGATAATTTACTGTCACTCTTCCTCATTAACATTTGCGGTGAAAACTGTAATGAAACAATACAACAATCTTCAGAATCCAGTGTCTTGACTAACATCGCATCATGAATGACTGTAACATAAGCATAAACTACTGTTCTCACTGTAGCAGCAGTTACAATGTCTATTAGTATCACTGAACGCTTGTACACAATAGTACACAACTGTTTTAGCAACTTATCAAACATATTTTTAACAAAATCATTACTAATATATGATCTTTTACATGTCTAATGTAATATCAATGAACTTACAGCATTGCCTCTGTGATGCTTTTTAGAGGATGCAATGGATTATTAGAGAGAGCACGCTATGTCTGTCTCATTGTTTTCATGAAGAACGGAGCACTCACAGGAAGTGACTAAACAGGAAGTGATGTCATCACATGAAACAAATAATATAATTTCTTTACAAACGAGGTAGATAAAGGAAAAGTAATTATGAACTTCGCATATTCACTTGAGAATATGTACTAAAAAATATTTAAAGAACTATTTGAAAGTTACATTCCTTAAAGGGCAACACAAGTGTGATAATTAGCGAACAAAGATGCACAGAACAATTAATCATTAACTAAATATATCATATACTGTAGTATGCATTTTCATTAGACTGCTTCATCAGTTGATCGCACCAAAGTAATTAATGAGGTAACTAGAGTAAAACATGCTTTTCCAATGCTACCACACTGTCTGTGAAACCGATATAAGCGACAACAGGTTCAAATCTCTGCCGTGACATTTCATCAGTCAGTTAGCGTTAGCATTAGCATTAGCATTAGTACTGCTCTAGGGGCAGGAGTACTCAATATTCATATTACTGTTATTTTTACTTAAATATGCGCTGCTCTCGGGGCAGGAGTATTCAATATTCATATTACTGTTATTTTTCAGGGCAGGAGTACTCAATAAGTCTGTATTACTATTATTTTTGCTGAACTATGCGCTGCTCTCAGGGCAGGAGTACTCAATATTCATATTACTGTTATTTTTACTGAACTATGCGCTGCTCTCGTGGCAGGAGTACTCAATATTCATATTACTGTTATTTTTACTGAACTATGCGCTAGAGGTCTGCAACCGCGGGACCCGACCAGATTTCTTGCGACGCGGGATTCAATTCCCGAATAAAACGCAGTTGCGGTCGGTAACTCTGGTGCAATTTGAACGGGAGTGGGCGGTCTAACAATATCCCATCCCGACGTCTTTTCAGAACAGCATATCTGCACTTTATTCAAGCACCGGTACAGCCTGCACTGGACTTTTATGCACGCACTGCACGCATGAAACAGTGCTTCGTTTTATTTGCGAGTGTCTGTGCGCAGCATATGCATAACGATGCTCAGAGCAGGCTACCAGTAGTGAATATACGGCCCGCAGACAGAACAGGCAGGTTGTCGATGAGTGACAGAGCAGAATAAAGATGGAGCAAAGTGTGGATGCACTGTCCTTGAAGAACGCTCAACTCGGTTTTGTTTATATTTTGCTTAGCCTATAATTTTAAATGACAGATGTCAAATTTATTTATTTATTTATTTTTCTTCCGCGACACTTTTCCTTGGCTACTGTGTTTACAGCAAGATGTTAAACGAATTTAGTATTTTGACAAGACGAATAAAATTATAATAGGCCATTTTTGTACAACCTACTTTTTTTCTCTGCGACACTTGTTCCTATTGTGTTGTAAAGATTAAACGAGTTGTATCCTGACAAGACAAATAAAAATAAGGAATACAATTTTTGTACATTTTTATTTTCTCTGTGACACTTTTTTTCCCTAAAATATTAAAAGAATTTCATGTTTTAAGACACAAAATTCGTTTAACATTTTGGTGTCAATAAAAGACTCTTGACAAGACGAATAAAATAACAAATACAATTTTGTGCAGACTACACTTTTATTTGTTAGCATATCTGTCTTTCTTTCAGTAGAGGAAATTTAAATGTGTGATTCTGAAAACGAGATCTAAATTTAGCGGGAACGGTCGGGTCGGGAAGAAAATTATTCAAAGCGGACAGCGGGTGAACAAAGAGTAAATATATCGCGGGAGCGGGCGTGTGCGGGATATAACCTCGCGGGAGCGGGGTTAAAAAACAGTCCCGCGCAGACCTCAACTATGCGCTGCTCTCAGCGCAGGAGTACTCAATATTAATATTACGGTTATTTGTACTGAACTATGCACTGCTCTCAGGGCAGGAGTACTCAATAGGTCCGTATTACTATTATTTGTACTGAACTATGCGCTGCTCTCAGGGCAGGAGTACTTTTCTGTATGACTATACTTTGCTTGGGCATTTAAGAATGACCTTAACTACATTTCAGATGCTGTGCAATAAGATTGGTCTGCTGGTTAGGTAGGTTATGCTGCCCTGTCGCACAAAGTTACATGTCTTTTTTGATGTTCATAGAGGAGTTTCTATGACAATTGCATTTCCATCTCACATTATTTGCATTTACTCTTAATCACAAAAGCCAAAAACCACCTCAAGCATTTTATTATTTTTTTATTTTTTTCCTGGAGCCTCCCCAGTCGACAGCATTGTACATTTTGAATGTTTTCCTTATTCCTTGGTTTCCTTGAGAGACTTTAGGAACAATTTTAAAACCCTTGGTTTAAACTAATCCTGTTCCTAGATAACTACCTTCCTGCAAAGTTCAGCTTCAGCCTCATGCCCTAAACACACTGCACGATTTTCGGCTGTCCCAGACGAAATAATGGCATTGTGAAACAATCATGGCCAATCAGAAATTGCCACGATTGCTTCACGAAGGTGGTCTTTCGTCTGGGACAGCCGAAAATCGTGCAGTGTGTTTCAGGCTTTAATCAAACAAACAAGAACCAGCTAATTAAGATCTTCAAGAGCACTTTACAGACAGGTGTGTTTGATCAGGATTGGAGCTGAACTCTGCAGGAAGGTAGATCTCCAGGAACAGGACTGGGCACTCCTGGTTTAAACTGTATGTAGCTAAAAATACAGTAGTCTAAGAAAAGATGATTATAACTGATTTGTTGAATATAACTTGCCTGCAAATAATAATAATAATAATAATAATAATAATAATAATAATAATAATGCTCTGTACCATGGGTCATCAAACTTGATCCTGGAGGGCCGGTGTCCTGCAGAGTTTAGCTTCAACTTGCCTCAACACACCTGCCTGGAAGTTTCAAGTATAGCTAGTAAGAGCCTGATTAGCTGCTTCAGGTGTGTTTGATTAGGGTTGGAGCTAAACTCTGCAGGGAGACCGGCCGTCCAGGACCAAACTTGGTGACCCCTGCTCTGTACCCATACATTTTTTTTATTTATTTTTTAATATTTCAGGACAGTGAGACCAGAATTGGGAAGAAGAAAAAATCTGGGCCATATTCCCTTTGTATCAGCAGCTTCTTGATGAGGTCAAGTAACCCAGCGCTGGAGGAACAGGAAAGATGGCGCCAGTGTGGAGTTTGGCAAGCCGTCGCCTGGTGTCTGTGTTATCTCTATTGAGTATTTTTGTCTTGTTTGTCTGCACGTCTGCTCAAAAAGTTACTACAGTGCTTGCCTATGATCGCTCGTTTCTTCTTAATCTACGATGGACCGTAGAAACTGTTTCTGATTCAAACCACGGAGGGTACAAGATTCCTGATCCCCCGTTCCTATCTATGTTGCCATCTGAATTACGTCGCTTACCGGACTGTGAATATCATCAGAGGAAGAAACGCTATAGAAGATGGGGAACACGCGGTGGTGTGTTGGTTCGCGTGAGGAGGTACCTCCGCGCGTCGTCGCTTGGAGGCCTGAGTCATACGGACTCTTGGAGTCTGGTTTCTAGCTGTGACCATGGCCGGATCTCGTATTCGTCGTCCCTCAAGCGCGGTGCCGTGTCTGTTTATCTGGAGCAACTAGGATCGGTGCTCTCGTCAAGGAGTACTTCTCCAAGACTACGGGTCTGTAGACGAGGAGTAAATCCCCACAACCTTCGTTCATTGGATTATTCCCCGTCGTCGGAGCAACAACAACAACAATTCTACAACATATCAATCCACTCATCAGGAAATGGACTCCACTGAAGTGAGGATGGCGCTGCTAAACGTAAGACATTTGCAATTAATGAACAAATTGTATCTAATGAGTTGGACTTCCTGTTTATGACTGAGACGTGGCTAAAGGCTGGTGAACTTGGTCCACTCTCTGAAGTTTGTCCCAAAGATTATAACTTTTTTAACACCATAAGGTCAGTCGCTCGTGGTGGGGGCTTAGCTACTATCTTTAGAAATAATTTAAAATGCCGTCTACTCCCCTCAGAATCGTTTTCTAGCTTTGAAGTTCAGTTATTTAAGATGGATGGCTGTAATCCACTATTATGTATACTTGTTTATAGACCCCCCAAGTACAATAAGGATTTTATAAGTGAGTTCTCAGATTTCTTATCCTCTGTGGTGCCCAATGCAGATAGGCTCTTGGTATTGGGCGATTTTAACATACATGTTTGCTGTCCCTCGAAGCCTATGGTTAAAGAGTTTCTACAAATTATTGACACCTTCAATCTCATACAATCTGTTGTTGGTCCTACTCATAACCAAGGGCACACACTTGATTTAATTTTATCTTATGGCCTTTTAGTTAGTGATGTAGGTATTGAGGAATCCTTTTTGTCTGATCATAAGTCTATTACTTTTAACACAGCTGTCCCTAGTCCTGTACTACACCGTGCCTCGGCATACCGGTGTACTCGCTTTTTTAACTCATCCACATCTAAACAATTTTCTGATGCTTATATTACTTCCCCTATATCTTACGAATTAGAGTCTAACTGTCTTGGAGGTAATCCTGACGAGCTGGTTAATAAGTTTAATGGACTATGTTCAAATATACTTGATGTTGTTGCCCCTTTTAAATTGAAAAAAACTAAAAGTCGTGTTCATCCCTGGTTTAATGATGAAACTAGGGCGATTAGACAGAAATGGAGAAAAGCGGAAAGGAAGTGGAAGAGGGATAAATTACAAATATCATATGATTGCGTCAAAGAGTGTATGATTCACTATCAAAAAACTGTTAAGATTGCAAAGGCAAATTATTTTTCTGATCTCATTGCTAAAAATGCTTATAGTCCAAAAATATTATTTAATACCATTAATAGTGTGTTAAATCCGATGTCTAATTTATATCCAGATCCGTCTCCTATGGCCTGTGAAAACTTTAAGTTTTTTACTGAAAAGATCGATGATATAAGATCATGTATTGTTCCCTCCTCTCTGGACCTTCCTCAGTCCACATCAATTTCTACATATTTATCTGAATTTACTCCAGTGTCTCATAGTTACTTGGTACAAATTATTCATAAAATGAAGCCCACCTTTTGTTCCTTGGATGTTGTCCCCCCTTGTCTCTTATTAGAGACACTTGACGCTATTACTCCTAGTTTACTGTCAATAATTAATAACAGTTTAATCAGTGGAAAAGTCCCATCTTATTTTAAGCATGCCATTGTGCAGCCGCTACTCAAAAAAACAAATCTTGATCCAACAGTTTTAAGAATTACCGTCCCATCTCTAAATTACCGTTTCTATCAAAAGTTTTGGAGAAGGTTGTTTTTAATCAACTTTCCTCTTTCCTACAGGAAAATGGTAATTTTGATAAATATCAGTCTGGTTTTAGACCTCAACACAGTACAGAATCTGCATTGCTAAAAGTTTTAAATGACTTGTTGTTGATCGTCGATTCTGGCAATTATGCGGTTTTAATTTTGCTGGATCTTAGCGCGGCATTCGACACTCTCGATCATGGCATTCTTTTAAATCGCTTACAGCAAATCGGGATCCAAGGTTGTGTTTTAAGTTGGTTTGTATCCTATTTAAAGGATCGAACCTTCTCGGTAGAGACTGGCAGATATTCTTCATCTTGTGCACCGGTTTTGTATGGGGTTCCACAGGGCTCAATTTTGGGTCCTGTTCTATTTTCTCTGTACATGCTCCCTCTGTATGCTATATTTAGGAAGCACAATGTCTCATACCATTGTTATGCAGATGATACTCAGTGTTATGTTCCCTTGCACCCAAAGGATGTCTCCAGTCTACAGTGTTTATTTGATTGTCTGAGAGATGTTAAACAGTGGATGTCTGCCAACTTCCTCCAGTTAAATGAGTCTAAGACTGAGGTCCTACTCTTTGGCTCCCCTGCTTCTACAGAGGTTGTGGCCAGTATAATGGGGCCTCTATCTGGTAATCTTCATTCACATGTCAGAAACTTAGGCGTTACTTTTGACTCTGCTTTGACTTTTGATAAACCGATCAATGCTGTGGTTAGAAGTTGTTTTTATCAGCTAAAGAATATTGCAAAGATGAAGTCATTCTTAACATTAAGAGACATGGAGTCTGTAATACATGCTTTTATCTCATCCAGATTAGACTATTGTAATGGATTGTACTCGGGTATTTCACAGTCCCTACTTTCACGTCTTCAACTTGTTCAAAATGCTGCTGCTAGATTGTTAACTGGAACAAGAAAGAGGAACATATTTCGCCAGTGCTGATCTCTCTTCACTGGCTCCCAGTTAAATATCGTATCCATTTTAAAACATTACTGTTTGTATACAAAGGTTTGCATGGACTGGCTCCGTCATATATCTCCGATCTCCTGTTTTACTGTAGTGCTTATAGGAACTTGATCAACCAGTAGTCTTCAGTTGACTGTTCCAAGGACACGCCTGAAATTGAAAGGTGACCGTGCCTTTTCAGTGGCTGCCCCACAGCTTTGGAACAATTTGCCATTTTATATAAGATCTGCTCCAACATACGCTGATTTTAAGTCTCTTCTTAAAACGTACTTATTTACTGTTGCACATGGTCTCAAGTGAGCACAGTGGCATAACTGTAGTGTACTATCTGTTGCTGTGTTTTGTTTATTCTTGTATTTTGGTATATGTTTTAATTTTGTACAGCACTTTGGCCAACAGCTGTTGTTTTTAAATGTGCTTTATAAATAAATATGACTGACTGACTAAAAAAAAGAAAGACAAAGAATTGGTTTCTATTCATATTTGTACAACTTCATTGACTTGCCAAGGTACTTTTTCCATGTTGTACGTTTTATGTTTTCTAGTAGTATTTCTTAGTAGATGTATAGAGAGTAGTATGGTAGTTCTATTGCAATAAAGTGCAGATGGTTTACCAAAAACTAAAATGTACTGTATATTTGTTATCTTATTCAATATGCACTGGTAACTACACACAGATAAGGTATCTGTTTTCTGTATATTATTCATAATTGTTTCTGTCTATAGTCCTGGAGAACTGACATATGCACTGTACACTGTAAAAGATGACTGTGATTTTAACGGTAAAAAAACTGTGAAAAAGCTACGGTAAAAACCTGTTAAATGGTTAACGGTAAGCAGTGGCGCCTCCAGGATTTTTTTTATAGGGTGGCCGAAAAGGGCCAGTATAAAATGTTAGGGTGGCACAATTCAAAAAAGTGTTGCATGCCTAATCTAATGGCAGACAATAATTCTAGGTGCATATAAAGTTCAGTAGGCTATTACTATACAGAGCAAAATGTAAAAAATCTGTATAGAGCAAAACAGAAAAAAAGTCGCTCTGCAATTCAACTGCAAGTACCCTCATATTTATTTGGAGTGCAAATTCATTTCAAATGAGAGTAAAAGTAAACAAGAAGCATAGATGTTTAACCCATCACTTCATCAAAACAATTGGTACAATGACTGTTGCAGTAAATTAAGCCCTAAATGTTCTCAGAATTGACAGACCTTTTGCTGAAGAAGGTGGATGTTGACTGCTTTCCTCTTCATTTCGATTATTTATCATAAACCCTACATTTTTGTGGAAATATGCTGTCAGTGCTTAATTTAAATATTTTCTGTTTCTGTTGTCAGACATAAATTAATAAAATACTACTTGTCTGTCTGGGTAACAAAAACTGTTCTACATATGTGACTTTAAGAGCCAAAAATGTTGCCCAAATCTGCAATAATTTACATATCAACTCATGGAGTAACAGGGCTCTACACTTACTTTTCTTTTTACGAGTACGGTCAAAACTTCAGGAGCACCTTCTAATCAATAATTAAAATCCCATTACGAGGTGATATTTGACTCCTTAAAGTGATTTACAGGAATTTTGTTTTACCTTTGTAATGGCATTTTTCTAACTTTATTAAAAGTATGTCATCTTCAAAAATGTATAAGCTTTTTAACATTTTTAATTAAAACAACAGAATAAAAAGTAGAATAACAATAAGTTATCAATCAAATGCAATCAGTATTTAAGGAATAAATTTGTACTACAGAGGTGGCACAGAAGACCACACAAGTGGCTTGTAGGTGTATTTTCAAATGTTTAATGAAGCTGAGAGTGCAATTAAATTCATAAATTCATGTTGAGGTTAATGTTTTAAATATACAATTTTGAATATAGAAATATTAAATTATTTAAATAACAGGAAATACACTTTAAAAATTAAACTAAAACTGCCAGCAGGTGGCGGCATGTCACTGATTTTATCACTGAATCATTCATTTATTTGATTCGTTTGAACTGCTGATTCATTCAGGAACGAAGTACATGACTGTCTTTATTGACACTAGATTCGTTTAAAAACGCAGCTCATGCATAAACAAAACAGCTGTGTTTTAATGGAGATGCGCAGCGGCTCAGCTGTTACTTTGTCGGAAACTATTTTCGTTGACCAAATAGAGCAAAATAAGGCAATACTGTTGTAGTCAGAAAATATAAGTCACTTAAATTAATATTAACTTCTTGTTTAATGAACTGTTGTATTAAATCCATCACATTTGCAAACTCCCTTAATAATCATTAAAAGCTGTCACTCATCTTAGTTTGCAATCTCACAAAACTCTATTATAATCAGCTCCTGCACAGTGAATCTAATTTACAGTCTGTCTTCGCGTTGTTTGTTATAATGAGTGGATAGGTCAGTAAGTGATAGGCTACATTACTCAACGCAGCCACTGAGTATGTTAGAAACCTTTGAAGCTCCTTCAGCGCAAACTCAAATATGCTGATTTGAGTCAGTCGCACGTTTCTCCTAAATATTTTTTTCATAGTCGCACTCAGTAGCCTAGTTTTCAGCCTCAAATGCAACTGAAATGGTCGCACTGTAGAGCCCCCGAGTAATATTAATCTAATAAAAACTTAGATCAGTTCGTAATTAATGCTTGACGCCTAATCTATAGCCAAACAGTATTGTATTATGTGAGTTTGACAGAATAAACTAAGTTTTATATAACATACGAAAACGAAGTTTTACTTGTAAGTTTCTCCCGCGTTGATTGCATCTCTCAAACTTGAACAGACTATGTGCTGCAGTATGCTTCGATAGTGCGGCTGTGTGAGCGTGTGAAGTCTCTCGCCTCAACGCAGGTAAAGAGGGGGAGGGGTTGAGAGCGAATTCTACGGTACACATAATATATTTATATTTATTTTTAATGTAGTGTTTCGTCAATGTCCGTGTTAATTTATGTAAAAAAAATATATTATTCTAAAAAAAACTCCACTCTTTCTGTTTGGGGGGGCCAGTGGGGTGGCCAGTGTCATTTTAGGGGTGGCCGTGGCCCCCCCTTGGAGGCGCCACTGACAGGTAAGTTCCCCTAATATATACGGTGAAAAACTGTAATAGACATTTCAGACAATTTTACGGTGAAATACCATTTTTGGAAGTGAAAAAGATTGTAAAATTTACAGGGAAAAAAACGTAAATTGACGTTCCCAGAATTCCCTGCATTGCATTTCAAATTTTGTTTGAATTTGATGTTTTTTCTTTGAAATAACTAGGTTTCTTCTTAGTTTTTTTTCTTATCAGTTATGTTTATTAGGGTTGTATGTTACATCTAATGTTGTTAAATTAATGTTTATTGCATATTTCAGTTTAATGAGTCTCACCATGATGGTGTTTAGTGTTTGTGTGAATAACACTGTGCACCTTCTATATATGTTATTATTTAAAATCTGCTTGTGATGGGCTTTGTTTCATCATGTGACTTTCTCATCACCACCTGCATTTGGTGGTTATCAGTGTAATTCAAAGGTACAAAACAGATTTCAGTACTTCAATAGGTTGGTATATTAACATTATATCAGTTAATGAAATTATGGTATTTAACTGTTAATTTAAGTTAAAACCGTAAAACCTAAAACGTTGCTTGAAAAAGCAGAAGCAATCACTGGTGCGTACTTGGAGTAAGGGAATCGTCCCGGGTTACTTGACTGTAACCCTGTTCCCCGAAAAAGCGGGAACGAGATGCTGCGCTGAAAGCGCTATGGGAACATTCTTTGTTCGACCGGTTGTTGAAGCACGTGTGTCAAACACGCCAAACTTGGCTTAAATAACCTCGGTTAGGTGACATCACTCGATTACGAGCACCTGGAGGTTATAAATAGATGTGACGCAGAAACATCCTCAGGTCAAAATTTTGTCTGAAAGGACGTCCAGTCACGCTTACAGTGCGGCATTGAGGCGCAGCATCTCGTTCCCGCTGGGAACAGGGTTACAGTCAAGTAACCGGACGTTCCCCTATCAAAAGCTACTCGATGCTGCGCTGAAAGCGCTATGGGAACGAGAATACCAACGCCGCCGCACTGGAAGTGTCTGGACCCCCAATGTTGTGTAGTGTGCGCACAAACATGAAAGAGGTCTCAGACATGACTCTGGGATGTCGACTCAAGGACATGCGAGCCGGAGTAACATGAACATCCAAACTATAGAATCTAACAAATGTGTGCGGAGAGGACCAACCTGCCGCATCACAAACTTGCTGCAAGGGGACACCACTTGCCAAAGCCATGGAAGATGCAATCCCCCTGGTTGAATGGGCCCTTACACCTAGAGGCGAAGCTTGACCACGCGCCTCATAGGCTAGGGCAATAGCAATAGCACTGGCTAGTGCGGTGGACGTAAATCTGGAGAGCACGTACTGGACACAGTAAGTGAAGTTTCTCCTGCTCCGGTGTCGTGAACGGCGGAGGGCAGAAGGCTTCGAGAACGACCGGATTTATGGTCGAGAATGGAACCTTCGGAAGATAACTAGGGTGAGGATGCAAAATAGCTTTGACCAGCCCAGGGGCAAAATCTAGGCAGGATGGCGAGACTGACAGAGCCTGCAAATCCCCAATTCTCTTCAGAGAAGTAATAGCTGTTAGAAAAACCATGTTTAGTGTCAGAAGCCTGACAGGCGCTGACTCTAGTGGTTCGAAAGGGGTGTCCACTAAGCCCTCAAGCACTATAGCTAGGTCCCATGAAGGAACTGTCACTCTAGTGGGCGGCCTCAACCGCTTAGCTCCTCGAATGAAGCAGGCAACTAGAGGGTGTTTCCCCACCGAAACCCCATCAATCAGAGTGTGGCAAGCCGAGATGGCGGCCACGTACGTTCTGGGAGTATTAGGACATGTTCCTGAGGACAGTTTCTCTTGCAGAAACTCCAGTACTGAAACAATCTGGCAGTGAGCTGGATCTGCATGGTGTGTCGTACACCAACTTTCGAAAACGCGCCATTTACTGGCATAAGTTCTTCTAGTGGAGGGAGCCTTAGCGCTCAGAATAGTCTCTATTACATCGTCTGGAAGGCCAGCATGTCTCAGTTGGTCCCCCTCAGGGGCCAGACATGAAGGTTCCAGAGCTCGGGCCGGGGATGAAATATTGTCCCCTGTGCCTGAGAGAGAAGGTCCCTCCTCACCGGAATCGCCCACGGCGAGCCGTCGAGGAGAGATATTAGATCTGAGAACCATATTCTGGTCGGCCAACGGGGCGCTATCAGTAAGAGGCGAGACCCCTTTTGACGGACCTTGGCCAGGACTCCTGGGAGCAGAGCGACCGGGGGAAATGCGTAAAGACGCAGTCTGGGCCACACATGGGCCATCGCGTCCAGACCCAGGGGAGCTGGATGAGTCAGAGAGAAGTAGAGGGGACATTGTGCTGTCTCCTGTGAAGCAAAGAGGTCCACCTCTGCTTCGTAAAATCTTTCCCAGATTTGACTGACTACTTCGGGGTGGAGTTTCCATTCCCCGTGTATCACAGCTTGTCTGGACAGCAAGTCTGCTCCCACATTCATATGTCCGGGGATGTAAATCGCCCTGAGGGACAGGAACTTGTCCTGTGCCCAAAGCAGAACCTGGTGCGCTAGCTCGTTCAAGCGGCGCGACCGCAGTCCACCCTGACGATTTATGTAAGAGACTACCGCCGTGTTGTCCACCCGCACTAGGACATGGTAGCCTCTTAACTGCTGGAGGAAGTATTTCAGGGCCAGAAATACAGCCTTCATTTCGAGGCAATTGATGTGCCATTCGAGAAGATGACCTCTCCAGATCCCTTGGGCTGCACGGCCATCTAAGACCGCTCCCCAGCCCGTGAGGGATGCGTCTGTCGTTAGCATCTTGCGACGACAACACGGACCTAGAGTGGGACCCAAAGTCAGAAACCGGGGTCTGAACCACATAGAAAGGGTACGAAGCCCCTGGCACGTAACCCTTATTTGCCACTGGGGATTGGCCCTTGGATGAAATCCCCTGGCTCTGAGCCACAACTGAAACGATCTCATGTGCAGGAGACCTAAGGGTATCACCGTAGATGCAGCTGCCATGAGACCTAGAACCCTCTGAAGGTAATGAAGAGTAATCTTCTGGCCTAGCTTGATGCTCTTTAGGGCGTCTAGAATGGATTCGACGCGTGCAGGAGACAGCTGTGCCCGCATCGTGATCGAATTCCATACGACCCCCAAATACGTTGTCCTCTGAGCAGGAGAGAGAACGCTTTTCTTGGCGTTGAGTCTCAACCCCAGAGATTCGAGATGAGCTGGGGCGACATCCCGATGTCGAGCGCTAGCTCCTGAGACTGAGCCAGAATCAGCCAGTCGTCTATGTAGTTTAAAATGCGGATGCCCTGGAGTTGTAGAGGAGCCAGAGCTGCATCCATGCATTTGGTGTAAGTGCGGGGTGACAAGGCTAGGCCGAATGGAAGAACCCGATACTGGTAGGCTTTGCCCCCGAAAGCGAACCTCAGGAACCTCCTGTGTTGTGGCAATATTTCTATATGAAAATAAGCGTCCTTTAGATCGATAGTCACAAACCAATCCTTCGATTGGATGTGAAACAATCATCTTGATTGTCAGCATTTTGAACTTGTATGTTCTGAGGTAGCGGTTCAACCCGCGAAGATCTAAAATCGGACGCAACCCCCCATCTTTCTTGGGAACAAGAAAATACCGGCTGTAATAGCCTGACTGTCTGTCTGGCAGGGGAACACGTTCTATGGCCCCTTTGTCCAGCAGAGTTTGCAACTCCTGTGTCAACAAATGCGCTCGTTCCGGTTTCACGGAAGTGGAGACCACGCCGTTGAAACGCGGAGGCCGATACGTAAACTGAATCCTGTAGCCTCTCTCTGCAGTCCTTTGTACCCACAGAGAGATATTTGGCAGAAGCTTCCACGCTGCCAGCTTCTCTGAAAGGGGCACTAGTTTTGACACTTCGCTTTGATGGGGGGATGTTAGATGTCTGGCATCCTGAAACGTGGCAGGAGGAAACGAACACCTAACATTTCGCTGGAGACCGCTGGTCCCGGAAACGCCAGTGGCGGCGGAGATTGTACAGCGGCCCCCTGAGGGTGCCAGGAAGGAGCCTCTACTCTCTGTTGGAATTGTACGCGCCCCTCCCTGGGGGGACACACCCCCACGGTCCTGGGCGCACCAGCCTCAGGACTTCTTTTTGGCGGAGATGATGCTCCGCAGGTCCGGTCTCTTTGAGGCGGTGATGCCCAGTCTCTACGAGGGGGTGCTCGGCTCGCCACACTCTCTTTCTGCGCTTCACGCCTCAAAGGAACCGGACCTGGTCAGGACCGGGTGGTCGACGGTCCCGACTCTTGAGCACGGCGGGGAAGAAACCTCACAAACGCTTCCTCATAGCGCTTCGCCTCCCGAAACCTAGTGGCGACGGTGTTGACGGCGTCGCCAAATAGGCCGGAAGGCGAGACGGGGGCATCAAGGAGGAAAGCGCGGTCTTTGTCCTTGATGCCCGTGAGGTCGAGCCACAGATGTCTCTCCGTGGAAACCATTGCAGCCATAGAACGGCCGATGGCACGGGCCGTCTGCTTGGTCTCACGGAGAGACAAATCTGTGGCCCGGCGAAGCTCTAAATACGCCTCCTCGTCAATTGACCCGCCAGTGCTCAAGTCTTTCAGCAGGTCAGCCTGGTATGCCTGCAAAACCGCCATAGTGTGCAAAGCAGTACCAGCCTGACCCGCTGCCTGAAAGGCTTTCCCCACCAATGAAGATGTTACTCTGCATGGCTTGGTGCAGGCCCGGAGTGGCCATCGGGAGAACCGGGAGAATTCCCGGTGGGCCGCTCTGCCCGCTCATAAATTGGGCCGAGCTTTTTATTTTATTTTTATTTTAATTTTTTTACATACACAGAATAACGTCTATGTGTTTAAGTTACTGTGTGGCTGATAACTAAGCTAATATCACTATATTTGAATTTAACATTAAAATGTGACGTTTTCTGTTGTCAGAGCGCGCGCACCCTCTCTCTACCTCTACACAAGCGCTCCCAGGTCGTTGCCATGGAGACAAACCGAAACCATTAATGCTGTGGTGTAGCGAGAGTGTGCTAATCGCGGGAAGAATAAAATGGATAGTAAAAAAAAAAAAGCCAGGTTAAAAAAAAAAAAAAGAAAGGCATTGGAGGATGACGCGGCCAAATGTGCCAAACTGACAAATATTTTTCAAGAAGACAAACGAGCACACGTGAACTGGCGACTCAAGCAAGGTACACTAGCAACATTTACAGTTATGCATTTGGCAAACGCTTTTATCCAAACTGACTTACATTGAAGGAATTTTTTAATTCGGTTTAGTATTCAGTTTCATTCAGTTTTTTTCTATTGATTGTCTGTTTCAATTAAATGTAAGTGATTTTAGCCTGTTCTTTCTTTCTTTCTTTCTTTCTTTCGAGATGCTTACTGATTTTCCATTTAGTTATTGATGACTGCTTGGCAGCTTTCAATTTTTAATTGAACTTTTTTTTTTTTTTTTTTTAATGTTACAGTTGTATGTTTTGTTGCAGAAATGTTTCATATAATTTATTTCATTATTTTATTTATTACATTGACGTGGATATAAAAAACAATAGTGCAAAAAGTATATTTCTTACTGCACTATTTTCGTTTGAATGCAAACCATTTTTTTCAGAATGTAACAGTTGGACTACTTGTTGCAGAAAACTCAGTATGTGATTTGTTATTGATATGTATGGCCATATTTACATTATTCATATTTTTTATTGAAACGTGTCAAAAATAAATATAACAGGATAGTAAGAACAGATCTGTCACTTCATTGATCCAGATTCCCAGAAGCCACCACGGTGGGAGGGGGTTGCATGGGGATAGGTGGTGGGCTGGTCTTGAGCATTACACTCCCGGGCTGAAAATTGATCCCACTCCGGCCCTGATCGAGAGTAGCTTTTGATAGGGGAACTCTGGACTTTCTTGTAAGTTCCTCTAGTTTTAGTTGAGAATCTTGTTGATATTTGAAGTGCCCATATTATTTTTTCCCCCCAAATATGACCTTTCATGCATTGTAAAATAGCTGCTTGTAAATGTAAAAGGTGTGCTAAGGTTTAAAGATCAAATTTCATGACAAATAAAGTTTTGTCTCCTAAAAGTAAGAATTGATTCTGAACTGCAGTGCTGAAATGAGTGTCAGAAACTCCAGTCTCACTTCTTGTTAGCAATTGCCTTATAGGTTTGTTTGCATAATGCCAGCCTATGGACTTCATTGGCTGCCCCTTAAATGTCTACTCTAATCTGCCCTCAATCACTGTAGTTGTAGCTGAGGCCAAACCGAGAACAATAGGCTTTAGGAATGGCAGGGTTTAAAGATGTATTACGTGTCATTAAGAAATTGTCAGATTTGAGGAAGTTGAAAATTAGATTTTTATCTTTGATCTTATTATTTGACTAATAATCATAACAAACTAGTAAGTTTACATTGCTACATTTGAGATGCTG
The DNA here is from genome assembly GCF_012432095.1 of Onychostoma macrolepis. Classification (NCBI taxonomy): domain Eukaryota; kingdom Metazoa; phylum Chordata; class Actinopteri; order Cypriniformes; family Cyprinidae; genus Onychostoma; species Onychostoma macrolepis. The sequence goes on along the minus strand of NC_081159.1, from coordinate 31,565,097 downwards.
TGCAGTGAGCTGGTCAGTAATGTAATGTTCCTGGTATGCAAGTTTGCTCCACAAAATAAAGTGGCCCAGGAAATATATGAAAATGAGGATGTTCATGATTCAATATCCAAAACTAAACCCTTCAGGTAAAATACATTTGTTTTAATTTTTTAAAACTTATTTTTTCATGACTATCAGTGTAAATTGAAACCAGTTTCTTTATGCATTTCAAATGCAGGAAGACGTTGCAAACATGTCTGGAGACTTCGAGAAAGATATCTGGCAAGGCGACCTATGGCCTGGTTTAAAGGGAGCACGTTCAAACTACAGCAGTTTAATGATACACTTGCTATACCTTTTTATTGTGAAATGTTCCTGTGTATTATACATGCATTTAATTCTCTGGATTTGTTTGTAATTGTATAAAAAGGAAAGACATCATAATTGTAATTTATTTTATTGTAATATTGGACCTGTAAACTGATTATTTTCAATCAACATTTCTTTAATTTTGTTCTTACACAAACAATCTGTACAACAGACATTGAATGAAACAACATTAACAGCACGGAGAAAAAACACAAAACATTTTGGCTATTTTTTAAATTGCAAGTGCAAATGCAATAGACTATGAGAACATTAAGTGGTTGCACATACTGTAGATTGACACTGGGATCTTTTGCAATCACATTTATGTATCACCAAGTCAACTCTGTGACGGAAGACCTATCAGATGGTAATTGTTTCTCATGTGAACATATGTAAAAATGTATTTACTCATGGATTTGATGCTTTATTCACAGTGGAGAAGCAAGATGTGTGATCATATGAACCTAGGAACACACTGCTGACATGGCCGGTCGCATGGCTGTCTGCTATACTGTAAATAAAATGTCATATGCTTGGAATAATAAATTAATTTAAATATAACAATATACTATTCATTATTTATTTAAATCTCTGGTTTAAAAAATAGGAAAATAGACCCACTATAGTTGAAATGGTTTTCTTAAATTTTATCTCTCAAAATGATGGGCGTCATTAAAAATGTGGAGATTCCATCTCACATTATTTGCATTTACTCTTAATCACAAAAGCCAAAAACCACCTCAAGCATTTTTTTTATTTTTTTTTCCTGGAGCCTCCCCAGTCAACAGCATTGTACATTTTGAATGTTTTCCTTATTCCTTGGTTTCCTTGAGAGACTCTAGGAACAATTTTAAAACCCTTGGTTTAAACTAATCCTGTTCCTAGATATCTACCTTCCTGCAAAGTTCAGCTTCAGCCTTATGCCCTAAACACACTGCACGATTTTCAGCTGTCCCAGACAAAATAATGGCATTGTGAAACAATCATGGCCAATCAGAAATTGCCACGATTGCTTCACGAAGGTGGTCTTTCATCTGGGACAGCCGAAAATCGTGCAGTGTGTTTCAGGCTTTAATCAAACAAACAAGAACCAGCTAATTAAGGTCTTCAAGAGCACTTTACAGACAGGTGTGTTTGATCAGGATTGGAGCTGAACTCTGCAGGAAGGTAGATCTCCAGGAACAGGACTGGGCACTCCTGGTTTAAACTGTATGTAGCTGAAAATACAGTAGTCTAAGAAAAAATGATTATAACTGATTATAATGACTATAACAGCGCGGAGAAAAAGAAAAAAACAACCATTTTGGCTATTTTTTAAATTGCAAGTGCAACTGCAATAGACTATGAGAACATTAAGTGGTTGCACATACTGTAGATTGACACTGGGATCTTTTGCAATCACATTTATGTATCACCAAGTCAACTCTGTGACAGAAGGCACAACCTGATATTGCCAAGTGCAACGTGTTCCTGGGTCAACATATTTTGTTGACCCTGGAACAACATTTTAATCTAAGAATATAATCTTAACCATATTCCTACACCTAAACCTAACCTTACCCATGAGTAATCCCTAAAATCTGAGGAACTGATAGATGAATTACACTGATGTACAAGCACCAAACACTGATTATAATCCTAAACTTCACAAAAATTATAAACTGGTTCTTGAAATCTGATTGGTTAATCACAATGTTGTTCCAGGGTCAACAAAGATGTTGACCCAGGAACACGTTGCACTTGGCGTGACAGAACACCAGAGGTGGGTAGAGTACCCAAAAACTGTACTCAAGTAAAAATAAAAGTACTTTGAAGAAATATTTACTCAAGTAAAAGTAAAAGTAATAGTCTGAATAGTTACTTGAGTAAGAGTAAAAAAGTACCGGATAAAAAGCTACTCAAGTAGTTAGTTACTAGTTACTTTGGATCATATACTGCATATAGTATACTTTTATTTAGATATATAGATATTTAGATAAAATGTTATATACATACATGCATACATACATATACACACACATATACATATATATTTACAGTATATATACACACACACACACACACCGTTCAAAATACTTTTAATGTTTTTTTTAATGTAATTAATTTCAGTGATGCAAATCAGAATATTTATCAGCCTGATTTATTATCAATGCTGTTCTTTTTTAGCTTTCTATTCATAAAAGAACCCTGAACAAAATGTCACAGGTTCCAAAAAATATTAAGCAGCAAAACTGTTCCCTGTTGAAAAAAACAGCATATGCTGGTATGGTATGTTTTGAAGCATGGGATGCTGGTTTGAGCTGATTTAAGCTGGTCCTTAGCTGGTTTAAGCTGGTCATGTGCTGGTCCTAAGATGGTCTGACCAGCTCAAGACCAGCACATGATCAGCATAAACCAGCATCCCAGCTTCAAAACATACCTAACCAGCATATGCTGTTTTTTTGTTTTTGTTTTTTTCAACAACACTGGTAATAAATCAATATATTTGAACGATTTCTGAAGGATCATATAGGCCGTCAATTTTATACTTGTGTACACAAAAAATACTTTACCTCGTGAAAGCTCTCCCGTCAGGCGATGTCCACTCAGAGTCCGGCTGTGCGCGTCACGTGACGATCGCAGCTTATATAACCTCTGGTTCTTTCACGGGCTTTGCACGTGAGGTGTAAAATAGTTAAAGTTACATTTATATGTATTGATTGATTTTTTTTTTGTTTGTTTTAAATAATCTAAGATGTAGGCTACATTTAAATCATTACCTCATGTTATATTTTTCCTGGCAAAAAAAAATTTAATTAAATGAAATAAATTACAAACACACACACACACACGCATGTTTGTTTTTGTGAAAAGTGGGGACATCCCATAGGCGTAATGGTTTTTATACTGTACAAACTGTATGTGCTATTGTCCTACACTAACCCTACACCTAAACCTACCCCTTACAGGAGACTTTCTGCTATTTCAGATTTTCAATACACTCCATTCTGTGTGATTTATAAGCGTTTTGAAAAGTGGGGACATGGAGTAATGTCCTGAAAAGTCACCTTCTCCTTGTAATATCTGTCATACCCTTGTCATTATACACATCTATGTCCTGATTTGTCACAAAAATGCAGTAGCCCCTCACTGCAGAACAAAGGCGCATGCATACACACACACACACACACACACACACACACACACATATATATATATATATATATTTTGTTACAGTTATTAATAATAAAGTTTCACTCACTGATTTCAGAAGATGGCAGCAAAGAATCACTTATTGCTCATTCTACCCACTAGCCTAAGTTTTGCTGTGGTACTTTTATTTGGACATAATAAAATCACTATTATAACATCTGAAATCATATTGTGTAAAAGTTTACCACTTATTACTGAGGTATCAGTTTTTGCAATCACACACAGTCAGAAAGTGTCAATTTAGATTAAGGGAACATTTTGAAATTATAAGCAAAGTCCATTTGAGGTCAGCCTAAAAATTAATAGAAATATTAATTAAAATAATAATAAAATTGAATAAATAACTTTGACAGGCAAAAGGTTTACAACTCTAAAGTATTTTGTTTAAAAATATATATTTTTGTAATTTTATAATTCATCCTAATTGATTGATTGTGTGTACAGGTTTATTTTTTTTAAATTTTTAATTGTGGGGACCAAATATTCAGATAAGGAGCAAATAAGGAGTAAAACCTGAATTTTTGACATTTTAGGACTGAGACTTCTGGCCCACAGTCGGGCTGAATGTGGCTAAATGTGCCGTTTGTCAACCAGAATCGGGCCAGATCCACAGATCCAAAACCTAGCCAAATCTGGCAACCATTACTGGGCCAGGCCGGACCTGGCTCAATTCTGGCAAGCCGCTGCCAGCACACAGCCGAGTGAGCCGACACTCAGCCGCATTCGGCCTGATTCCGCTGGCTACCTGGGATGCTGGTGAGATGCTGGTGACCAGCATCACCAGCAAGACCAGGCTGGTAGACCAGCAAGACCAGTAGACCAGCATCACCAGCAAGACCATGCTGGTAGACCAGCATCACCAGCAAGACCAGTAGACCAGCATCACCAGCAAGACCATGCTGGTAGACCAGCATCACCAGCAAGACCATGCTGGTTGAACAGCACCACCAGCAAGACCAGGCTGGTTGAACAGCACCACCAGCAAGACCAGGCTGGTTGACCAGCACCACCAGCAAGACCAGGCTGGTTGACCAGCACCACCAGCAAGACCAGGCTGGTTGACCGGCATCACCAGCAAACCAGTAGACCAGCATCACCAGCAGACCAGCATCACCAGCAAGACCATGCTGGTAGACCAGCATCACCAGCACCAAACCAGCATATACCAGCATAGACCAGCATAAACCAGCATGGGAATTACGCTGGTTTATGCTGGTTTTTCCAGCAGGGGAGGCATAGCATTTAGAAACATAATTACTGTGTAAATTCAACATCCTATTATTCAAGAATATGTCTGTTAATAATGTCTGTCTATGTCCTTTTTTAATTGTAGAATGTCAAAACGCAAGTACAAATTGTACTTAGAGCCTAAGAGCACAGTTACGTTTCCCCGTGCAAGACTGAAAAGAGGATATTTGGATGTAAGTCAGTTCATGAGAAATATGTTGTAATCCTTGGAGTCTATCAATTATATTATATATAATTATATTGTATTCAGAGAATGTATGATTCAGTCTTACCTGAAAATGTTCTTTAAAGGTGGCAGATGGTTCAGGATCACACACTGCAGATGTTGCGGTGAGAAAATCATTTTTTCATTTTTCATTTAAAAGACATAATTACGATTAGCCTTTACTACATTGAGTACAGTTTTTTCTCTCTCTCTGTGCTTGTGCCATCTCTTCTTGATCCTGTGCAGACCATGTCTCCATCTGGCGATCTTGATCTACAACTGGATCCAGATGACACGGCCAACATGGTGAGCTTTTCTACAACCACATCTGGGGCCCATTTCAATAAGGAGGTTCAACCAACTCTGAGTTAAAACTTGAACTCTGAGTTGACTTGAGCCCGAGACACATTGCATGATTTTCGGCTGTCCCAGACAAAAGACTGGCATCGTGAACATTTTTTTGGCAGTTTCTGATTCGCCATGATTGTTTCACGATGCCAATCTTTCGCCTGGGACAGCCAAAAATCATGCAGTGTGTCTCTCCTTTACTCTAAGATGGGAAACTCTTGAGTTTTCGGTTTCAGAACAGCTGAATTGAGTTAGTTCAATCAACTCTGAGTAGGTTGACTCTGAGTTAAGCGCGTGCACCAAGACTATGAAAAGCTGTGATCAATTGAGCACATATTACAATTCACCATGGCAACAGCACCTGACAAAAAGACGTCTGCATACTTCAGAGTCAATACAAGTTTAATTCTTATCACTGTTATAATACCACAGGTGAAAACTGGCAGAATGGTAGGTTATTGAACTAATAGGCTATTCGTTTTCATGGTATCCCACAGGTAAAAAATAAAAAAAAATTATAATTTAAGTGCATTTTTCTTGTTTTGCAAATGATCTACCAATAGGGCAAGAAACATATGGCAGCGGCTATTTACACTAAGTGTGTAAAATTTACACTTTTTGTAATAGATCCTATTTACAGCAATTGCAAATAGCTCTAGATGCTATTTACACTTAGTGAAAATAGTGATATATTCTATTTACCATGTAAAAGTAGCAGTTCTTTGCAATAGGTGTAAATAATAATTAGATGCTATTTATACTTTATACTGGCAGATACATATTATTTGCACCTCAGTATTGTTGTACATTAACAGGATGCAATAATAACAGGGTGTAAATGATTATATTTATTAAAATTATAAATACTTTTATTATTATTAAACACTCGTTAGGTACTTTACTTCCACTTTTAGGACATTTTCTTTATTTTTATTGAAAATAAATTCCAGTGTGATATGTGATGGGAAAAGTGAGAAGAGTAAGCTCGGCAAAAGCCTGTTACTGCCTACACCACTGAAGCCGTTATTCACGCGCGTTGCATTTAACCTTGTGTGACATTGGAGGGCGGAGCTACTGTAAATTTGCACTTAGTAATAGGGCGAATTCCAAACAGAAGTGAGCATCCCTATGCCCTACTCCCTTCGAAGGGCAGAGCCCTTGAAGTGTGTTCTTTGAAGGTTGTAGGGCATTACTGTCTCTGGATAGTGGCAGAGTGACAGAGACTACTGATGATGAAAAAAGAGCCTTCATTTCTGCACAGAAACATGCACCAGATGAAATGGTAGTTTCGCCAGTGTGTCTGATTTCGGTAGACAGGTTAGAGCAGAAATGCATAGTTTTAAAAACTGGTGATCAGACGTACATTTGTGACTTTCCAAATGCATATGAGAGAGACTAGTCTTCATCATAGGTGGTCATTCTGTAGCTCGCTTTAAGCTGTAGCAATCTTAAGTACCAGCTACCAGCTAAAACTATGATCAGCAGCAGTTTTGAATTACTTCTCATAAACATTAGCGATGTTTGGTTTCCCCTTGAGAAAACAGGATTGGTTGTTGAACAAATCTTACAATCATTATTCAGTGAATGGAGCTGGCTCAGCTGTCCACAAGTGTGTTCACATGATAACAAGTGATTGTATAATGGGGGTGAGTTATTGGTAATGATAAGCCTTTTCTGTTCAAAGATGATTTCTGGCCTTGAGTGCGAATGTCCTCCTAGATATTTCTTCGGCCTTCTGCTGATTACTGGTCGTTGATTTTAAATGACTTTGACCCCTGTGCAGTCAACGCTGTGAGCAGTTTCGGTCTGGAGTTCACAGACTGTGAACCCTCTTCTTCAGGGTCCTTGTTCTGTCAGCGATGTCACAGTCCAGTCTTTCTCTCAAAGGGGGTCTTGGCTTGAGGGTATCCCCAGCTGAGATCTTAAGATGTTCAGTGTGTTGTAGCTGCAAGACCCTGGCTAGATGTTTTGACAGTCAACCTACTTCTGGTGGTGCCTGTTGAGTTAGCAGTGTTCATCCTTACCTTAAAGGGATAGTTCACCCAAAAATGAAAATTCTGTCATTAATTACTCACCCTCATGTCGTTCCAAACCTGTAAGACCTTCGTTCATCTTCGGAACACAGATTAAGATATTTTTGATGAAATCCATGAGCACTTTGACCCTCCCATAAGAAGGGTACTACCACAATCAAGGCACAGAAAATTACCAAGATGATCGACAAAGTAATACATGTGACATCAGTGATTATATTACAAAGCTACGAGAATAATTTTTTTTGGCGCAAAGAAAACCAAAATAACGAGTTTATTCCAAATTTTCATCTCTACTGCGTCACTTGTGGACGTGCATTCACGACAGTACTATGGTGCAAGCTCGTGGCGGCACCGGCGCTGACCCAGATCCGGAGTGATGACAGTGAACACAAGGCAGAAGGCATGGTGCATGTGTTCACTGTCATCGCGCCGGTGCCGCCATGCGCTTGCGTCATAGTACTGTCGTGAATGTAATCAGTAATATAATCACTGATGTCACATGTATTACTTTGTCGATCATCTTGGTAATTTTCTGTGCCTTGATCGTAGTAGTACCCTTCTTATGGGAGGGTCAAAGTGCTCATGGATTTCATCAAAAATATCTTAATCTGTGTTCCGAAGATGAACGAAGGTCTTACAGGTTTGGAACGACATGAGGGTGAGTAATTAATGACAGAATTTTCATTTTTGGGTGAACTATCCCTTTAAGGTAAGGATGAACACTGCTAACTCAACAGGCACCACCAGAAGTAGGTTGACTGTCAAAACATCTAGCCAGGGTCTTGCAGCTACAACACACTGAACATCTTAAGATCTCAGCTGGGGATACCCTCAAGCCAAGACCCCCTTTGAGAGAAAGACTGGACTGTGACATCGCATGTGACGCCATTGGGAAATGCTACATCGCTGACAGAACAAGGACCCTGAAGAAGAGGTTCAACGAATATCTGGAAACAAAGAAGAAATATCTAGGAAGACATTCGCACCCAAGGCCAGAAAAATTATCATCACTATCAAACACTTGTGACACTCTGATTATTTTATGTCCACATAGTTGTATATTTGAATTATTAAATTCATTCTTTGTACCGATGATTCAAGCAAGAATTTCATGCTCCTACTGTCAGTCACCTAACAATGCCTTTGCACTCCTCCCACAATTCAGTGCTATGCCCTAAACATGCTCAGTGTAATGGGGCCTTACGGGTTGCAACTGACATTGAAACTGAAAATGATAAACAAACTGCTTTCCAAAGTTACTGCAGTGTACTTTTTGAGTAAAGATCCTCCAAAATACATTGTCAGAGGATGCTTGTAGGAACACTGTTAATCTAATCTCTTATATTGTTGTACAGTGTTTGTTAACTGACTGTTGCAGGCCATATTGCCACAAAGGCTAGAAAATGTAGATTGTTGAAGAGGCATGTATTCATCTCACACATGAAGTATCAAGGGAAGCATGATCATTTATTAATGTGAATATTGAATGTACTGTATATATTGTCATGGTGGCAATGCTATCAATTAATTCCTATAAATGTGAATATAACGTGCAAATATTTTGTTGCGATAATAAAACTTATTTGAAACAGATGTTGATGTTCTATAATCTTTAGTTTTAGTTTTATATTTATTGTAATTAATTTGTATGAAAATTGAAATAATGGTATGTGTTGTATTGCAGGCCATGTATTTACAATATTAACGTACTTCCCTTAAAGAACTCCTTGACATTGCTAGCCTAATTTCTATTTCATTGTCTTCTATTTCAGTAATTTAAACTTAGCAATAAACAAGCAACTTATTAAATGGACCATGTAAGTACTGGCTGCATAAATGTGTACAAAGTAATCAAACAAGTAAAAAAAAAAAAAAAATCAAACAAGACCATGCTGGTAGACCAGCATCATTAACCCTTTAAGCCCTGAGGGTATTTGTTTTTTCTGAGTGACATACACAAAAATAATGACTCGTAACTCGAAGACTGTAGCAAGGAGTGTCAAAAGGTTGGTATCATTTTATAGAAAACTTTAAACAATTATTTCATTAGGACATTCTCCTCCTGAGAAATAGCTGATGAAAATGTAAGAAAAATTTGAGTGCTCGAGAAATTTTTCATATCGGTCTTATTTGACATTCAATATCTCAGGATAGAAATAAGGTAGGTGGAAAATTCTTTTTTGATGATTTTTCCCGACATGTTAGCTGTATCTGTTTTAAATGTGTGGTGACAAAATTTGTAGTGATAGCATAAAGTATCCAAAAGTTACAGTATTTTGTAACAAAATAGGCCTTTTTGTTTAGCTCTCGACTCCCTGAAGGAATTTTAAAAACTGTTTTCTGAGTGCCATACACAAAAAAGAATGACTCATAACTTCAAGGCCGTAGCAAGGAGAGTAAAAAAGTAGGCATTGTTTGATAGAAATCTTTCTATATTTTTAGGGGGGAAAAAAATCTTTGCATTTGAATATTCTCATGTTGAGAAATAGGTGATAAAATTATGTTCAATATCTCATGAAAGAAATAAGGTAGGAGAACATTTATTTTTTGGTGATGTTCCCCAACATGTGTGCTGTATGTGAATTAAACTGTGGTGATATCATAAAGTAATCAAAAGTTACAGCTTTTGGAAACAAGGTAGCCTTTCTCTTAGCCCTTTACAGTTATGAAATTGAAGTAATGTCTCACTCAAGTTTAGTCAAAACCCCAAACAATTATACTTGTTTTATTCTACTCGATGAGACCTTTCAAATGACGTATGATATGACTATCTTAGCTGTATGATGTTTCTGACATATTAGAGTACATGGCACAAAAAACATTTTTCATAAATTATGAAAACATTTTTTCTATTTATCCGCAAATAACTCAGCACTATTTAGGAGTTAATCAAAGTGGCCAAACGCATTGTAAAGGTCAGACCCCAAGCTTTCAAATGAGGCCTATTTTGTGTTGATCAAGGCATTGCTTTTGAAAAATATGCTTATTATTTTTGTCTTCGCTAGGGGCGCCCGTCGGCGGTACACTTCGGTTTAGACTGACTAAGCATCACTGGTTAGGAGTTGATCAAAATGGTTGGATGCATTCGAAAGCTGAATTTCTAAGCTTTAAAATTATACCTAATTATTAAAAAAAAAAAAAGATAAAATAGACAGAAACATTCTAGGTTTTACATTTTGCTTGCCAAGTGTTCAGTTGAGCTCTCCAACGGATTTATTCAATTCATGGGTTTAGGTATTATTTACACACGAAAGATGCAATGGATTTTTTTTGATTTTGGACTCATTTCAATCGTGAGAATCTGCTGTAAATAATGATATGCCATTTTCCACGATCGGAGAATGTTTCATGAAATGATGAGCATTAAAATCCATATTACAACGTGCGCATTTGGAGTTTTATGTGTTATAATTCGACAATGAATATCTTTAGATCTAAAATGACAGATTTTGGTATGATTGGGCTCATTGAAATCGGGAGAATTTTCTGAAAATAATGACGTGCTATTTTCTACGATGTATGATGAAAAAAATGTAATAAAAAAACACAAAATACATTTTGCAATTTATGATTGTTTTGTTGTAATATATCAGCAAATAACTCGGCACTACTTTGGAGTTAATCAGGAGTTAAGTGGAGTTAAGTGCATGCTACATGCATTGTAAAGCTCAGACTCTAAGCTTTCAAATGATATCTATGTTTTTTGTTGTTGATCAAGGTAGTGGTTTGAAAAATATGATTAGTAATATTTTCGTGGAGGGGTGACGTCCCGCCCATGATACACTTTGGTTTAGAGGGATTGCTCAGCACTCGTTAAGAGTTGATAAAAATACGTTCATTAAAAATTACATTCATTAAAAAGCTGAGATTCTAAGCTTTAAAATGATACCTAGTTTGTGTTATTCCATTCAGGGGTTGCTTATTAATTTTATTTTAATCGCCACAACGCAACCTATAGCAAAGATCCAGGCCTGCAACGGTGAGGGTTGATGAATGTGTGTGTGTGTGTGTGTGTGTGTGTGTGTGTGCGCGCGTTTTTGTGAAAAGTCAGGACATAGATGTGTATAATGACAAAGGTATGACAGGTATTACAAGGTGAAGGTGACATCTCAGGACATTTCCCCATGTCCCCACTTTTCAAAACGCTTATAAATCATACAGAGTGAGTTTTTTGGGGGGAAAGTTGAAATGCACAGTCTCCTGTAAGGGGTAGGTTTAGGTGTAGGGTTGGTGTAGGGCAATAGCACATACAGTAAGTACAGTATAAAAACCATTACGCCTATGGGATGTCCCCATTTTTCACAAAAAACAAACGTGTGTGTGTGTGTGGCCCACATATATGCTGTTTATTTTTATTAGATATTTAAATTTACTTTATGGTTATTGTTATTGACTAGTAGTCATCTGCAAATGCTGATTTATATTGGAAATAATTCACTCAGGGTCAATTTTAAGTGAGCAGTGACCTTTATAGAAGTGTTGTCATTGATACATTGGATACTGATACTGTATATAATCTATTTTGTTACCTTTTTACACACTATTTATTTATTCATTTATTGACCTATTTCTATTTTTCTATTTATTGACATTTATATATTTATTTATGTATTTATTTTGATAATAAAACTTTATAGTTTTTATACTTACCCATACTTACCTGGTATATTTACCTGGATTCACCATACTTACCTGTAGGCTTAGCTTGTAAATATTAGTAATACCAGAGGTGTTTAATAGTTTATAATACTAGTCGAGAGACATATCACCATAACCCAGTGCTCTACCCTAACAGAACTTGAGAGCCATAACTCTCGAGAGGGCAGGGGGCGCTACACAAATTTTGTGCAGGAGATGTTTTAAGGGTTAATGAGGCCTCGGGTTTAAAGGGTTAATGAGACTTTGCTAGTTAACCAGCATCACCAGTAAGACCATGCTGGTTGACCAGCATCACCAGTAAGACCATGCTGGTTGACCAGCATCACCAGCAAGACCATGCTGGTAGACCAGCATATCACCAGCAAGACCATGCTGGTTGACCAGCATATCACCAGCAAGACCATGCTGGTATACCAGCATATCACCAGCAAGACCATGCTGGTAGACCAGCATATCACCAGCAAGACCATGCTGGTAGACCAGCATATCACCAGCAAGACCATGCTGGTTGACCAGCATCACCAGCAAGACCATGCTGGTTGACCAGCATATCACCAGCAAGACCATGCTGGTTGACCAGCATCACCAGTAAGACCATGCTGGTTGACCAGCATATCACCAGCAAGACCATGCTGGTTGACCAGCATCACCAGCAAGACCATGCTGGTTGACCAGCATCACCAGCAAGACCATGCTGGTAGACCAGCATGGTCTTGCTGGTCCACCAGCTAAACCAGCACCAAACCAGCATATACCAGCATAGACCAGCAACAAACCAGCATAGACCAGCATAAACCAGCATAGGAATTACGCTGGTCTATGCTGGTTTTTCTAGCAGGGAATGCATGGCGTTCACATCAGAAAAATGTGAAAAATCTCTAAGACAGACATTAACACAATTTACTAGCAACACACACATTAACATTAGCATCTGTGATAAAGCAATACAAAACACACACACACAGGTATTTATCTTCTGCAGGTTAACGTTACATGTCATTTACCCATTTGTAAACTCTGATAACGTTATACTTTACTATTTTTGAAAGGTAAGATAACGATTTTCTTACCTGATTTTGTCCGTGTGTTTGCTGTACCTCGCAGATCACACCTGACCCTTCCTGTGTTCACATTCTAGTTTTTGTTCTCCGTTGACATGTCACGACTCAAAATAAAAATTTAACAGGCAAATATAAAATAATTCGGGACCGACCGAGCAATCTCAACGAGCAGCAGCTCACACACACACAGTCAGTCAGCCTGCCTCACTCAGAAAGACGATAAAAACGGTCATATTTTCAAATTTAGAAAGGCGCGAACAGTTTCATTGGCCAGTTTCCTGGATGACAGCCAGATTAACCATGATCAAAGCAATAATGTAAACGCAGTGAAATGTATTTAGTTTTATTGTTGTTAATGATGATAATATTTTAACATATACCTTTAGATTATAGAATAGGTGTAACGATCAAAATATTGTAAAATGCTAATAAAATAATAATAATCTTAAATAATTTAGTAATGATAATTTAAAAGGCAGAAATTTATTTTGTATGCTGTTGAAGACATTAAGTTGATTCAACATACAGTTCTTGTAAAAAACAAAAAACAAATCAACATTGATTTACAACCCAGATAGCAAAATTTGTCTGGCCCACCTCTGGGCCACAACCTTGCTTCACTTCTGGCCCAGTTCTGGCTGAGTCCCCGGCCCAAAACCGGCACACACACTGAAAACCGACTCAAGCTATTTCCTCTGGCCCAGATGCAGCTCACGCCCTGTAAAATGACTCTTATTTATTGACGTGGCCCAGATCTGGCCCGCATACTGTAGAGTTACTTCTATTATTTTATGTGGCCCAGGTCTGGCCCAGACACTTTAAGCCAGATCTGGTTGAGATTCAGCTTGGTCCCCGGGCCGAATGTGGCCCAGAAACTGCTAAATGTAATTCAGCAGTGAAACACAAATACAACCATTTAAAAACATTAAAAAGGCTTTAATTATAAAATTACCAAATACTTTAAATATATATGAACAAATGCACTACAGTATAAACATCCACACTTTTTAAACCACAAAGTAACAAGTAAATTATATTTACTGCATATTTTATAATATAAAGACCCAGCTCAGTCAGGAAACAGTCTCGTCTGGCCAAACGAATGAACGTGGTGTGATTATTCTAGGCTGCATCACAAGTCAGATTGTGGATTGATATCATTCAGAATATTTCATTCAACTTCTTCTGCATGAAGTAATATCACGCTAGCAGGTGAAGCTGGTAAAAAGGGTCTGCGCAGAGGGCTTGTCTGGTTCTCGTAGTCTTTGCTGAGGATCTGTGCTGGGGCCATCAATGAGGTATTCATGTAACTGGTATGAAAAATGTATTGATTTAACTTGACTTGGGTTTTTTTTATACTGTATTATTATTTATATATTTGTTTACTTTATAATGTTCTAATTCTATTGTGTTTTGTAATAGGAGTGAGTTAATGATCTTCACAAAACTTTGTTCCTGTTAATATTCACGAGTTATAACTATTAATGTAGCTGGACTTTTCTTTGGATGTTTGGTTTCCTGAGGGAGCGTCATTAGTGGAACACTTCCTGAGTTTCCCCTTTGCGCTGCGGCGCACGTGCAATATCGTCAGTCTGATATATGTGAAGCTGACGGCGTGGGTTGTTTGCTTCTCCGTGAATACATCTGGTATGTTGTCATTTCTTGAAAATATGTACGATTTTCACTCTGTAAGCGTGACTGAGCAATAGCAGAACCAGATTGTGTTATTTGTGATGATGTGAGTTAACATTTAATTCGAATTTTATGCAAATCATCATGGCGCTAACTAGTTAGCATTTTGTGCTCAGAGTGTGACCAGTGTAAGAGAAGCTGATGCACTATCGATCCACTGATGATCTCTCTTCATTTCTCTCAGGTATGTTGTTAAAATAGATCTGTTTCATAAAAGAAAGAGGTCCAGTCTGCTGTTAATGAACATGTTGAGCGTGAGTGTGATTAATGATCTGTGACGCACGTGGTGCGGCCTGCACGTTAAGGTGCTAATTATATTCAATGTTTTATTTGATTTTTGGCACATAATGTGAAGAAACATTGATTTATATCTACAAATAATTTTATAATTGATTATTTCTCTTAATGTATTGTTACAAACTAGAAGTATTCAAATATATTGTTTTGTTTATTGATCGTGCAATATCGTCAGTCTGATATATGTGAAGCTGACGAGCGCGTGGGTTGTTTGCTTCTCTCCGTGAATACATCTGAGTGTGACCAGTGTAAGAGAAGCTGATGCACTATCGATCCACTGATGATCTCTCTTCATTTCTCTCAGATTAAAAGTCACTGGATCTCATTGCTGAGTGTCTGAGTGGTTATTGTGCAATGAGTGACGGATCCAGACATGCTACATAAAATTGGTGCCGTGACCCGGATGCACCAGATCTGCTGCAGCTGATCGCTGGTGTTTGACGACGCGGGATCACAACGCTTCTGAAATCAGCGGCCGAAGAATCTTCATCATTAACGTTCTGGCGGCGGTGTCTGGTACATTGACAATAACTGAACTGGACTCTTGCTTCACACATTATCCACGCATTGGACTGTCTTCTGTTTTTTTTTTGTTTCCTTTATCTCTGCCACAGAAGCATATGGTAACTGTGAAGTAAATTTTTCTCTGTGTTTTTCATTATCTACCATTTGTAATATGGCGGAAGGGGGGTGGAATGAAGACTTGATGACACCACACATTGGCAGAGGTCGAGGGCTATTGGGGGTAGGTGAGCCCGTAACTGGTATACCACGTGTATTGACTTATGATTCTGTGGCTGCTCCAGTTAGACCACACATTGATGGAATTAATAAGCCAACTTCCTCTACTCCTGCCAATGCTGGTAGTGATAACGTTACACAGCAACTGCGTGACCTCATTGGCGAGCTTGGAAATCAGATAGGTGATTCAATTGTTTCGCGGTTGTTAATCAACCAGAATTCTGTATTACCTGGTTCTGCTCCATCGTTTGAGCAGCAGCCTTCTAGGACCATGCCCCTGTCTACAAGCCTCGATCTATCCAAGTTAAATCTGATAGTCAAAGCTGACATTAGAGAACCACAAATGTTCAAGGGGGATGGTAGTGACAAATGTTCTATCCTGGAGTGGATTGAACAGATGGAGGTGTACTTGTCTAAAAAAGGTTGCAACAAAGTCGACAGCGTGGAAGAGATATTAAACCATCTCTGTGGCCGAGCAAAGAGCATTGTCAATGTTAAGCTGAAAAGTAGCCCGGCTGCTGTACTCTGTCCTGAAGTTGTTTATGAGGTACTGCGACGCTATTTTAGCGAGAGTCCTGGCTCGTGCCAGCCGTTGGCCGACTTTTATGCAATGCAGCCGAAGAAAAGTGAGCGCCCTGTTGATTATTGGGTCAGGTTGAATGAGGCAGCCGAGCTAGCAGACGCTCACCTGAAAAGACGCGGTGGCAAGATGGAAAACATGAGCTCAGAGGTTGCGGTGATGTTTATCAGAAACTGCCCTAATTCTGACCTTTCCAGTGTCTTTAGGTGTAAGCCCATAAGCAAATGGTCGGCTGAGGAAGTCCAAGAGGCCATCGATGAGTATGAGAGGGACTGTAAGTCCTGGAAACCAGCCCAACCTGTGCCTTCAGTTGTAGTAAATCAGGCTGTTGTTACCGAGAGAGCAGTTGGAACTCAGGTAGCCATAGGAAGCGAAAGTGTGGGTGCAACCTCACCAGCATGTATCACAGGTGTTCACACTAAAGCAAATGAAGTCAATGAGTCTGGCACTTTGGAGCGGGTGCTGAAGATGTTAGAAAGAGTGTTAGAGCACACGACCGTGCCCACATCAGAACCGAAGCCTCGGGTGTCACCGTGGTATCGAGCTCCCCCATGTGAAGTCTATGGGGATCGATCTCATTCGACTCGTTCCCACTGTATGAAGGAAAAAAGATGTCTCGCATGCCTAGAGATTGGGCATCAGCGCAGGGCCTGTCACAAGGTCGTTGGCCAAGCTGCGGCACAGTCTCCTGAGATATATGATCAGGGAAACTAGTTCACTCACATCGAGGAGGGGGCGATGTGAGTGGAGCTAGTCAGCCCCTCACCAGTGAAGAAGATCCCATGGTCCTCTATAGCAGTCATTGTCAGGTTGAATCAAGTGGCGATATCATTTTGTTTCAGGACATCGCAAAACTGGAAAAAGCTGACAGTTTGTTTTATACAGATGTGCTGGTGAACGATGTGGTCACTTGCCAAGGCCTTCTAGACACTGGTTCTATGGCATGCACAATTAATGAGGAGATAGAGCACAAGTTGATAGATGCATGCGGGACCCTTGAGTCTGACCAGCCCCATGCCAGTGTTTTGCTTGTTGGTTGTGGTGGTGTTCAGGTCAAACCCAAGTGTATCTACCAGCTAAAGATGTGCGTGTATGGACATTCGGTTATCGTGCCTACCTTGGTTGTACCAGGGCAAAAAGATCAGTTAATTGTTGGTACTAACATTATCAAGTATATTCTCAGTCAACTTAAACAGTCCCAGTGCTATTGGCGTGTGATGAACCAGCCAAATTCTACCGGAGAACCAGAGATTCAGCGGTTCTTGAGTATGTTGTCTGGGCACAATAGATGGGAAGGGGGTAGTATCCCAACTGTTGTCGGAACCGTTAAGCTTACTCAAGCTGTCACGCTATTACCTCAGCAAGAGCACCTTGTGTGGGGCAGACTCCCGACCAGTTCCACTATTTCTGTAGGAAGCACTGTGTTGGTTGAGCCGTCTAAAGCACAAACTCATAAGAAAGCTGTTCTTGTTGGGCGTGCTATAGTCACATTACCGGGTGACAGATGGGTGCCGGTCAAAGTGATCAACCCGTCCAATAAACCGGTCACTCTGAGACGTAATGCTAAAATAGCAGATGTGTCTCCTGTTTTAGTGGTCGAAGACCTGGACGTACAACCCGGATATAGTCGTAGAGAGACTGTAAGCGTGCAGAGCCAGACTGTCTCCTCCAGCACAGACCGTGGGTGTAGTTCTCCCTCTGACATGCGTGATGCGCTGCAGAAGCTTGGTCTCAGTGATCTTGACATTGAGTCCTGCGAGACAACTCCGTACTGGAAAGACCAGCTGTTGCAGTTGATCCAGAGACACCAAGATGTGTTTTCTAAACATAAGCTAGATTGCGGTACGGCCAAAGAGATTGTTCACAGGATTAATTTATCAGATAACCGCCCGTTCAGACTTCCGTATCGGCGTGTCCCCCCAGCTCAGTATCAAAAACTGAGAAAAGTGCTTTCGGAAATGGAAGAGCAAGAGATCATTCGGAAGTCTTGCAGTGAGTGGGCATCCCCGCTGGTACTGGTATGGAAGAAAAGTGGTGATCTTCGCGTCTGTGTTGATTACCGCTGGCTTAATGCCCGGACCATCAAGGATGCTCACCCCTTGCCTCACCAAGCAGATTGCTTGGCGGCACTGGGAGGGAATGCAGTCTTTAGCGCAATGGATCTTACATCTGGCTTTTATAACATCGGAATGGCTGAGGAGGACAAAAAACTTACGGCCTTCACAACACCGATGGGTCTTTATGAGTTTAACCGCTTACCACAGGGCTTGTGCAATAGCCCTGCTAGCTTCATGCGCCTGATGACAAACATCTTTGGCGATCAAAATTTCTTGACATTGCTTTGTTATCTTGATGACCTACTTGTGTACGCGCCAGACGAGGGGGAAGCCATCAAGAGACTCGAGATGGTGTTCAGTAGGCTTCGCGAGCACGGGCTAAAGTTAGCCCCTAAAAAGTGTCATTTCCTCCGGAGGAGCGTGCGCTTTTTGGGGCACATCATTGACAGTTCAGGGGTAGCGACCGACCCGGACAAAGTCAGTGCTATTGGAGCTGTGACAGAGTCTGATTTGATGATGGAGGATGGGGTAACCCCATCTCAAAGGAAGATTAAATCATTCCTTGGGATGGTGTTGTATTACCAGAGGTTCATCCAAAATTGCTCCACCATCGCAAAACCCCTGTTTGCTTTGACAGCTGCTCCGAGGGGCAAGAAAACTCTGGAGAAGGGTGCTGCTGCGTTCAGGAAGTTGAATCCTGGGGACTGGAAGGAGGAGCACAGTAGGGCCTTCCAGCAGCTTAAAACTGCTCTGATGAATTCTGTTGTACTGACACATCCTGATTTTGGCCGCCCATTTATTTTGTCCACTGACGCATCACTGGATGGGTTGGGCGCTGTGCTATCACAGGTCGCAGAGGGTGAGACTAGGGCCCGGCCAATTGCTTTCGCTAGCAAAGCCCTAACGCGCTCAGGCCAAGTATCCTGCTCACCGCCTAGAGTTCTTGGCTTTGAAATGGTCTGTTTGCGACAAATTCAGCCACTGGCTGAAAGGCCATGATTTTGTCGTATGGACAGACAACAATCCCTTAACTTACATTCTCACTAAGCCTAAACTCGACGCGTGTGAGCAGAGATGGGTTTCCAAGTTGGCGCCCTATCGGTTCAGCATCAAGTACATAAGTAAGTACATAGTGGCCGATGCTTTAAGTCGTCAACCCTTCGTCCATGACCGGGTCAGTCAGAGACTGTTGAATGAGCCCTACAGTGCATTGCTCGAGGAAGCGGAACAGTTCGAAAGAGACACAGTGCAGGATGCATTTAGGCTTAGTGCTGGAATCCAGAGCGTTGAAGGTCCCCCTTGTGTAACACCAAGCCATTGTCCACTTTCAAGTGCTGAGGTATCTGCAGTGTTAGAGGGTTATAGTGACTGGGAAGCAGGAGTTGAATCGAGAGCAATCTCCTGGATTGTCCAAGACACCCAGCAATTGTTGCCTCCTGGGCAGTGCCCATTACCAGTC
Source organism: Onychostoma macrolepis (assembly GCF_012432095.1). Classification (NCBI taxonomy): domain Eukaryota; kingdom Metazoa; phylum Chordata; class Actinopteri; order Cypriniformes; family Cyprinidae; genus Onychostoma; species Onychostoma macrolepis. Next base: position 31,545,174 of record NC_081159.1, on the reverse strand, counting down.
TTTTCATTGGATGAACTAAGAGACAGACAACAGAATGATCCTTGTCTGGCAAGGGTCTTTTTTTTCGTTAATAGGGGCAAGAGAGCCTCACGCCGTGAGCGCGCTGGCGAGACACATAAGGTACTTAGAGTCTTGAAGCAATGGGACAAGTTGAAAATACTTGATGGTGTACTGTACCGCGTAAACAAAGATAACCTGACGGGAAAGAAACGGCTACAGTACGTTGTCCCATCTTCCTTAGTCGCCCAGGTCATGACAGGCATCCACGACGAAGCTGGGCACCAGGGCCAAAGTAGAACTATGCACCTAGCAAGACAAAGGTTCTTTTGGGTCGGGCTGGAACATGACGTTCGCAGGTATGTGAAGGGTTGCAAGCGTTGCGTCGTCAGTAAAACACTCGAACCCGAAGGCAGAGCCCCACTGGAGAGCGTGAAAACGTCAAGTCCAATGGAGCTAGTATGCATCGATTTTTGGACTGCGGAAAGCTCCAAAGGCCGCAATGTGGATGTGTTGGTCGTAACTGACCATTTTTCTCGGATGGCTCACGCCTTCCCGTGTCGGGACCAGTCGGCAAAGCAGGTAGCACGACAGTTGTGGGACCGATATTTTTGTGTGTATGGCTTCCCGGACAGGATCCACTCGGATCAGGGGGCTAATTTTGAGAGTCATCTGATCCGAGAGTTGCTGCAGGTGGCCGGAGTGAAAAAGTCCCGAACAACTGCTTATCATCCCATGGGAAACGGCCTTGTTGAGCGGTTCAATAGAACCTTGGGCAGCATGATCAGAGCACTCCCACCAAGGTCAAAGGAGAAGTGGTCACAGTTGCTTCAGACACTGACCTTTGCGTATAACTGTACCGCGCACGAATCCACAGGCTATGCTCCGTTCTACCTGATGTTTGGTAGGATCCCGAAGTTACCTGTGGATGTGATGTTTGGCAACGCTGAGAGAGACTGTGATGTCGTTGATTACGACAAATACGTAAGGAGGTTGAAGGATGACCTGAAAGAAGCTCTGACCATCGCTCAGAGGAACGTTGATGCCAGTCAGCAACGTCAGACTGAGTTGTACAACCAAAAGACGAAGGGCTGTAACATTGAGTTGGGTGATCAAGTTCTGCTGGCCAACAAAGGTGAACGGGGAAAGAGAAAACTGGCAGACAGGTGGGAGTCTACGCCCTATAGGGTTGTAGCGTTGAACCCCCAGTGTCATATTTACCGCATACGTAACACCAGAACTGGCCAGGAGAAAACTGTTCATCGGAATTTGTTGTTACAAGCGAATTTCCTGCCCCTGGAATTGGGAGAATTCTGAGAATCTGAACCATCTGAGATTGGTGGTGAATCTGTCCTTAGCAATAGGAGTATATCCATGGATGATGTTGTTTGTCCAGAAGCTGAGTTGTGTTCCACGTCCGAGCGAGTTGCTAGTTGGGTGGAAAGAACTGCAGCTTCTGAGGATCCTCAGCAGAGGTTGTCCTGCAGGTCTGATTGTCCTGCATCACTGGATGTAATTCCTGAGTCATTGGGACAGGAACAATTACTGTCAATGGATGATTGTACCAAGGAGAAGAGCACTGTAGGTACTCCAGATGAAGGACTGAGTTGTGATTCTCGCAATTTGGGTTCCGAGACCATTCTCCCTGAAGACCGTTGTGTCTTACCCGTTGGAATGATTGAGCCACCTCCTGCCCAAGGAGACATGGGAGTTCGTACCAGAGTGGGTAGGATGGTGAAACCTGTCAACAGACTGATAGAGAACATGACTCAGTCTCTCAAAACTCTAAGTCCGGTTGGTGGGGTTGTAAGATCTTTATTGAAATAAGAATGCATTGTATTGGAGTATTGTTTTTTTATTGTTTAAGTTGTAGAATTAAGCATTTGTGAGTTAATATGCTGAAACTACATTGCACATGTTGTCCCAGATCTAAGATGAAGTTTCATCTGAGATGAATGGTGTTTAAGGCACTTTTTGCGGGTGATTGCAGTGGGCCTGATCAACCTGCTGTTCTCACCTTCCCTTTGTGGGGAAACCTATTTTGTTGCACAAGGTTCTGGATAACATTTGGTCTATTTGAGTGCACCAGCATATACTATCCCTGTAATAGTCAAATTTTGTGAAGTTCAGGGGGAAGGATGTAACTGGTATGAAAAATGTATTGATTTAACTTGACTTGGGTTTTTTTTATACTGTATTATTATTTATATATTTGTTTACTTTATAATGTTCTAATTCTATTGTGTTTTGTAATAGGAGTGAGTTAATGATCTTCACAAAACTTTGTTCCTGTTAATATTCACGAGTTATAAGTATTAATGTAGCTGGACTTTTCTTTGGATATTTGGTTTCCTGAGGGAGCGTCATTAGTGGAACACTTCCTGAGTTTCCCCTTTGCGCGTGCGCACGTGCAATATCGTCAGTCTGATATATGTGAAGCTGACGAGCGCGTGGGTTGTTTGCTTCTCTCCGTGAATACATCTGGTATGTTGTCATTTCTTGAAAATATGTACGATTTTCACTCTGTAAGCGTGACTGAGCAATAGCAGAACCAGATTGTGTTATTTGTGATGATGTGAGTTAACATTTAATTCGAATTTTATGCAAATCATCATGGCGCTAACTAGTTACATTTACATTTACATTTAGTCATTTTGCAGACGCTTTTATCCAAAGCGACTTACAATTTGGGGAACACATGAAGCGATTCATCTTGAGTTAGCATTTTGTGCTCAGAGTGTGACCAGTGTAAGAGAAGCTGATGCACTATCGATCCACTGATGATCTCTCTTCATTTCTCTCAGGTATGTTGTTAAAATAGATCTGTTTCATAAAAGAAAGAGGTCCAGTCTGCTGTTAATGAACATGTTGAACGTAGAGTGTGATTAATGATCTGTGACGCACGTGGTGCGGCCTGCACGTTAAGGTGCTAATTATATTCAATGTTTTATTTGATTTTTGGCACATAATGTGAAGAAACATTGATTTATATCTACAAATAATTTTATAATTGATTATTTCTCTTAATGTATTGTTACAAACTAGAAGTATTCAAATATATTGTTTTGTTTATTGATCGTGCAATATCGTCAGTCTGATATATGTGAAGCTGACGAGCGCGTGGGTTGTTTGCTTCTCTCCGTGAATACATCTGAGTGTGACCAGTGTAAGAGAAGCTGATGCACTATCGATCCACTGATGATCTCTCTTCATTTCTCTCAGATTAAAAGTCACTGGATCTCATTGCTGAGTGTCTGAGTGGTTATTGTGCAATGAGTGACGGATCCAGACATGCTACATTCACAGGGATCTGTCATCCAGCTGACATGGTCTCCACTGACAGTCAGGGATGTGTTGTGGTCACTCCTGGGTGCAGGCCCACCGTCTGGTCTGGATACCGACTGGATCAGCTGATTACTGTAACCTAGGGATAAGGGTGAGACAGTATATAAGCAACTAATATAAGCAATGATGTCATTCTTCTTAAAAATTAACATGTACATTAGATATTATAGGAAGTGTTGCTGCTTACCCTAATTGGTGCAGCATAAAAATCCTTTAAGAGATTTGAATTATATAAATGTGATAGTGTGTCATGTGTATGGATGGCTAAAGAGATGGGTCTTTTAAACTCACAGAGTGTGTCTGCCTCCTGAAGTCCACCCTTTTGATCAGCTGGAGCCACCTCTTCAGTCCCCTTGAACTCCATTGCAGCAGCATTGAAAGTTTTTTCCAAATTGCAGCCTTGAAATATGTACAAATATATATTGTAAGGTAATTTAATCTTAAGCATTACAGATTTTTACAATCATTAGGACCAGACCCAGAATTCACACCTTATATGTTTGATGAATGTTCATGCAGCAGCTCAGAATTTCTGTAAAAAAAAAATAATAATAAATGTCAGATTACATATATATAGTGTTCAGATTAAACTTTTAAGTTTGTTTGCTCATAATAATCCCCACCACAGTAAAATAAGTATGATTTTAAATCACATCATACGGCATATATGCTTCAAAAGTTTTCATTCACTCTAAAAACTGAACCTGCTCAAGTGCAGCAGACAGATTAGGCCTCCATTCAAGAACAAAAGATGATGCACTTACATTTTACGGCTCCCTCTTACGTATCTATAGTGTTTTTATCTGTCAGAGCTTCCCACACGGCAGTGTTACCACAAAATAAATATTATTATTAAATTCAGATTGCACATATTGAATTGTCTTAGCAGGTGTAATGCTACAACAGCGTGCTCAGTTTGATTCACAAACAAATGACTCATTTGAATGGTTAAGTGAATCAAATCAGCACTCGTATCGATGTTTATGGCGCCACCAGCGCAGTCCGACTCCTTTGATTCAATAGTAGTCACTCGTTGAAAAAGACGAATCGAATGAATTCTAGCAAACGAAATAGAATTTAACTCATTAAAATTTAATTACCTAACATTACCGTGCACTGGATACAGCTCATCGGTTTTTCATATTAAAAAAATGACATATTGTTTTCCTAAAGAGACCGCGCCTGACAGTTAGGCCTAACGTTACTCATCAACACTCAATATATCCAGGACCGAACGGTTTTTAACGCTGTTATCATCGCAAACCTAACAGAAACCATCTAAAAACTATACTCTTCGTGGCATTTAAACATCAAACAACACTAGATTGATCATTAAATAACTTAACTTACCTTTTTGCAGCTGAAGTATTCCTCTTGAGAACTGTGCCCGCCGAAATCTCCTCAGGATTAAGCGCCAAATCTCTCTCTCAGCGGCTGATCTTCATTCTAGCAGCGGCCGCCGGAGACAAAACCAACTCGGGCCGAAGGTAGAGACACACAACTACACCGAGTGCGGACCTGCCGCACGTACAACAGCTTTCAGCCGAGATCGGCCCAGAGAGAAAAAGCCGTCTGTCAGCCAGAAGTGTTTTGTAGAGTCGGCGCGGCTCTGGCTTCTCACCGACGTCGTGACTGAACCGACAGTGCCGCATTTCAGCCAGAATCGGCCCGAGTGTGCTTGCTATCTGGGAAGTGTTTTTGGTAACCTTTTTCAACCATTTAGCATTAAAAATTTTTTCAATGTTGAAATAACAACTGTCATTATTTCAACCATATTTCAACGTTGAAGGTCGGTCATGTGCCGACTGGGAACATTTCAATATCCATCATGGCACCAACTCAATACACAATATAAAAAATTTCAAGAGGTTATAAATGTTTCTGAGCTTGTATCATTAATGAAGACATTATATTATTACCAGAGGTGGGAATGTCTGTAATCACCCAGAACACTATCAATAGTCTAGCAACACCCCAGCAACTGCATAGCAAAAGCCTAGCAACCAACTAGCAACACTTTAGCAAACATCTAGAACATCTAACTGACCAAACAATTTGTTTCTTAAACAAGACTTTAAGACAAGCCAGCATAAATTTGGTCAAATTTCATTACAGTGTACAGTACTATAGCAGTTTCCTGGTCTCCTGACACAAGACTAGCTATCTCTCTAGGCAGTCATTTCACAGTTCTGCAAACATGCAGTACACATTAAAAAAATGGTTGCAAATAAAATTTGACAGTCACATGTTTGAAGGTGTACAACATGTGCTACAGTTTACTGTATATACTGTATAGAAGAGTGGGTCACACTTTATATATTAGGTGGCCTTAACTACTATGTACTTACATAAAAAAATAAGTACAATGTACTTATTGTGATAATTGTATTGCAAAACACTTTCACTGCTATTGATGTGGGATACAGGTAAGGTTAGGGACAGGTTTGCTGGTATGGGTAGGTTTAAGGGTGGGTTAAGGTGTAAGGGATGGGTCCACAGCGTAATTATAAATTTAATTACATCTGTAATTAATTTCTGAAATTACATATAGGGTACAACGGGGCTAAAGGCCCCCCTTAAGAAAAAATGTGCTATTCACTGCGCCTAAAATGTATAATTGCAGAAAAAATATATACGTTGTATTGAACATTAATGGAGCAACAGATTTTGTGTGGAAATAAATCATTCAAGTTGCTTATTTTGTTTAAAAATCTTATAAATGTATGAAGTGGCAAGGGGGGCCTTTTACCCCACACAGGGTAAAAGGCCCACCAGTATGGGGTAAAAGGCACACGGTACTTCAGCTAAAATAATGTTTTTTAATATAATGTAATACTTGTTCAAAACAATCACTTTAGCAAAGTTTGTACTATTTTCTGCTTATTTTGAAAAATAAAATAATGAATTTTTATTCAATAAATATACTGTCATTAAAATGTTAATATAAAAAAATATATATTTTAAAATACAGAAACAAAATCATTTTAATAAGTAAAGATTATGAAAGTATTGAAGGAGATCCAATAATTATTGAATATATATTCACAGAAGTAACAACAAATTATATTTTATTATATGATGTGATTAATATCATGTTTTTAAATACGATGGTTTCCTTCTAAACATGGTGATTATCTCTAATATGGACACTCAAGATAATATATGATATTTACCATCTGAATCTAACCATGTCATGTCAACAAAAGGAAAAGTCAGCCATCTATTAATTATCATGTTAATTACGGTGCGCCTTTAGCCCCAACTGCGGGGGTGCTTTTTTACCCCAAATACCATACTTTTACATATTCTTCATTATTTAAAAACTGTTGCTTTAATTATCTTAAACAAAGCTGAAAATCATAAAGAAGACCTTTGTCTCAAAATATATGCATTAATTTTAGCGATTCTCATTTGCTACCTAAATCTACAGTATTTTTAAAAAAACATAAAATATTAGATCAAGTAAGCACAGAATTAACTTTGCGCTGCTGCGCACGATGCGTCAAAGATCAGATAAATATGTACGTGCATCTTGAAAAGTGAATGTTTTGGACAGTATTACGCCACGTTGTTGTGCCATCTAGTGGTTTAGATGAAAATAATATCAAAAAGGCGCCTTTAGCCCCGTTGTACCCTATGTATTTTTAAAATTATAAGTACAATGTAAAAGCATGTATATACACAATAAGTGCATTGTATCAAATGATTAATTTAAATGTAAGTACATAATATAAAGTGGGACTGAAGAGTGAAATTTACATAATGTACTGGTACTGTACTGTAATTATACTGAATGTGTAAGTATAAAACCCATATATTATTCGTTCAGCTCTCTCCTCTCTCCGTTGTAGGATGCAGAGATTCTGATTGGTGTCATCAGTTTAGCTACCTAAATGTTTAACTTACTCATTGTTAAACTTTTTTTTAATGATTTGGGAAAATGGGCCAAGTAAAATCAGTTATATTATGATAACATTCGATAAAACTGCAATACAAGATTCTTACCTAACTCTGCTATTAGTTTTTGTGATTGGCATCTTCTTATTGATTTCATGTTACTGTTTCATCCGATATGGCAGAAAGGCCTATATCCATGATGAAAGTGGAGCGAGCGGTCGGAGATTCGGATCACCAAACAATTACGGGATGAATCTCAGACATATCTGGACGGGATTATATTTCTCAGAGGACTTCTGAATAAACCGAGAAGCAGTATATGAATCACGAACAAATGTAAAAACAATTCGTTAGTGAATGGGCTGCGCTTTGTATTTTTGACTCAAAAAGAACCGGTTCATAAGAGTCATTTCACGAGTTCACACTTACATATATTTAGCACGAGTAACGTAATGCGTATTTGGCGAGTATGGTAATACGTTGTTGGCGTGCTGTCGTGGGGAAGGGCTCCGAGCTCGGGAATTGCCTGAACCCAGAGTACCCCCCAAAAGCAATTGAGTGTTGGACAGCTGCCAGACTAAGATCCCCCACCAAATACGCAATAGAGATCTGGCGGTAGCTGGTATCGAGGAGTAGCCTGGATGGCAGGCCAGGGGAGCCTACGTACTCTGAGGGAGCGGTTTGACATGCATGGGTAGGCCCCACCGGCCGCTGGTGTGAACTGCGTGGTTTGGGGCAACCAGTCAGGGAGGGCTCGAACCGAAGCTCAATGGTGTGCTTATCACATTGGGACGGGTGAGCCCTGCCCGCCGATGGAGGAGCAGCGTGGTTAAGGCCCTGACCAGGAGGACCCGAGTTGCCTGCAATGGGATAGTTCACGGAGTCGGCGTACAGGCCCTACTGAGGACAGAGGGTGGAATCTGGCCGAGAGGTCCCATGAAGCCTCCGACTAGAGCACAATACTCCGTCGTCGGACGAGTGGGTCCTATTGGCTTGGCAGATGAAAAGAGTTTGGGACGTCTGACAAGGAGGCTCTTGCGACATCCGACGGGAGATCAAGACTCATGGCATCGAATGGATGAGCCTCACTTGCGGGCGGCAAGTACAGGAGCCCACTGGGAGACCAGCGTCAACGTCTGACACGAGATCAAGACTACGATGTCAGACGGATAGCCTCGCCGGCGGGTAGGGAGAAGAGAAAACCCGGAACTGGGAGGGCTCTCGCAGCATCCGATGGGAGATTGAGACTCAGGACATCGAACGGGTAAGCCTCGCCAGGCGGGGGGAAAAGGTGCGAGGATAGAAGAGACAGGTGGACGGTGTTCGGCGGGTGGACGAGACCCATAGCGACTGATGGCTAGGCCTCGTTGCCCGTCGGATAGAAAATAGGTGGGTGGCCAAGACCGACACTGACGCTTTACGGGAGGCCAATACTCACTGAGTCGAACGGGGTCAGTCTCGCCGACCGCAGGATGAAACGGTAAGTTGTCTGGCTGGGAGGCTCTTGCCGACGCCCGAAGGGAGCACAATACCCACTGTGTCAGACGGGTAAGCGTCGCCAGCGTGGGACTTGAAAAGGTAAGGTTGTCTGGCCGGGAGGCTCTCGCCGGCGTCTGACGGGAGATCAAGACTCACTGTGTCGAACAGGTAAAGACGGAAAGGTAAAGTTTGGTCGGGACACTTAGCCGTCATCCAACTGGTGAGCATGCTCGCCTGTTTGATGGGCCAGCGGCGCTGACGTAGGAGGAAAAGGTGAGGTTGTCCGGCCAGGAGGCTCTCGCAACATCCGACGGGAGATCAATACTCGCGAGCCGGATGGTTAAGCCTCGCCGGTGGTGGACTGAAAGCTGAGATTGCTTGACCGACCGGGTATGTAGCATTCGACGGGGGTTTGATATGGTGGCGCGAGCAGACAGAAAAGGTAAGTTTGTCTGGCTGGGAGGCTCTTGCTGACGTCCGTCGGGAGATCTATACTCGCGGTGTCAGACGGGTAAGCTTGCCAAGCGAGGGATTTGAAAAGGTAAGTTTGTCTGGCCGGGAGGCTCTTGCCGGCATCCGTCGGGAGATCGATACTCACTGTGTCGGACAGGTAAAGACAGAAAAGGTCAAGTTGTGTGGTCGGGAGGCTCTCGCCGGCATCTGACTGGAGATAAATGCTCACAGTCTGGAAGTCTCGCTGGCCATGGGATGGAAAAAGGTGAGTTTGTGTGGCTGGGAGGCTCTCGCTGACGCCCGACGGGAGCACAATACTCACGGGTAAGCATCGCCAAGCGTGAGACAGAAAGGTAAAGTTAAGTGGCCGGGAGGCACTCGCCGTCATCTGACTGGAGATGGAAGCTCGCAGCCTGGTTGGGTAAGACTCTCCGGCCGCAGGATGGAAAAGGTAAGTAGTCTAGCTGGGAGGCTCTGGCCAGTGTTCGACAAGATGTGAAGATTCACGGTGTCAGACAGGTGAGCCTTGCCGAGCGTGGGACTTGAAAAGGTAAGTTTAAAAATGTCTGGAAGGCTCGCACCACAATTTTTATTTATTTATTTTTTTTTACCCAATGAGCAACTGGTGGGTTGATTTAATGTGGAACTGGTTCGTTCTGATATAGCTTTGGAAAGCTTCTGAAGACCATCTTCCTAGGGTTTGGATCTGCTGTTTGGCGAGGCCTTTTTGGGCTGCTGATGTTGCTGCCCCGATGCGAAAGGAATGGCTGGAGAAATATTTTGTTGAGATGCCTGCCGATAGCAGGACGGATTTGAGATGTTTTTGGAACCAGGAGCGACTGGCGGGTTTTTTGGCCTTGTCTAAGAATAGAGGTTCGAGAGGGGATTTGGCCTGGGAAATTCTGGAGCGGAGGTACTCGAGGACAGCTTGGTAAGGTTGGATAGGAGAAGAGAGATTGAAGATGTAAACAAAATGACCTTTCTTAACTTGGTCTGTTTTACTTTGTTTGATCAGAAAAGAAATGGTTTCGCTATCGAGGATTGTTAGGTCTGAGATGGTGGGGTTGATGGCCGGATCAAATTTAGAGGAGATGGTTAGCTCTGAGCATCTCAGAAACCCGAAGAAGGCTAAAATGAACATGGCGTCGAGTGTCCGGGCGGTATTATGGGGCTGGTAATTTGTGCGGAGGGAGTGGATACATTTGGTGAGGATGTCTAAAGTAATGGGTAGTCTGGAATGGGGACGAGTTGGCCGGGATCGTTGGATTCCTCTGATCAACATGCAGGTTTGAGAATTGCTAATTTCGGGTGAGAGAGCGCCGTACATGAGCTTATGAAAAAATTGGATGCCGCTTATGTAACTTTTGATGGTACTGACTTGGAGGCCTTTGATGCTGTTGAGAAAAGAGATAAATGAGGTTATTGAGAGTAGAGAAAAATCTGGAAATGGCATGTTGTAAGAGAGATGGAATGACTTAAAGCATCTCCATGCTGCCACGTATGATTGGAGTGTTCTGGGAGAGACAGCCTGGAGGATGGTGTCGAGTGAATCGTTGAGGAGAGGTTTTAATGGGTGATTTACGGAAATATTAATTCTGAATATGGAGGTACTGGGGTTGGGAATTAGTCCGCTAAAATCTGCGCTTGGATATTATGAGCTACTTGCGGGGGTTCCGCGGCGATGGCGTTTGAAGGGACAGGCATGGGTGTAGCGGTGAAGAGCGAGTATGATGGTTTCGCATTTGCCTGGGCTGCAATCCCTGCGCTGGAAGGAGTAGGCTGTGGGACTGAGTGGGGAGGCCATTGCGGCCAAGCGCTTGCTTGGACTGAAGGCTCTGAGCTGAGAGGGGTGGGCAGCGGGGCCGAGACTGGTGGCGGAGGCGGCCAGACGCCCGCTTGGGTGGTGGGCCTCGGTATCGCTGAGGAGGGAGCCGCGACAGAAAGCTGAACCGCCGCCGGATCGTCGCCGGGTCTTGCGTCAACAGAATCCGGGGCGCGGCCCTGGCTTGCCGATGGCCTAGCGCCGCTGGTTGATGCCCTTCGGGAGCTGATCTTAGAGCTGGAAGAAGGTGGAGGAGTCCGGCGAGGCGTGACCGTAAGTTTGTTACGATGTTTAACAACCTTTGGGGCTGGGGTGGTTTTGGGAGAGAGGTTGTTTGGTTTAAGATTTTTGTACAAGTCATATAATTCCGCTTTAGTGAACTTGCATGGGGCCTGGATGTCGGAGTTGGTCAGTGCCTGCCTCAGACTCGCCACTGTCCATTTCTCTATAGGCGGAAATACTGGCCTGGTAGACCGATAGGATGATTCCCCGGCTGGAGTTCTCGCCGGAGAAGGCGAGTGTGTGCCTGGGCGTCTTGGGAGGCGAGTGGCTGAACGAGTTGAAGGCCGCCCGTGAGAAGGAGCCTGGGGCTCGATTGCATTGCTAGGCAGGGAAGTAGTAGTCCTGGAGCCAGTTGGCTGTGGCGATGCGACCGGGGGAGAGATGGATTCATCTCCCGACGAGGAATTTTCACTATGGGACATTGTGAACAACAACAGACGAGTGAACCAGATGCTGATGAGCCGTCAAATGAATGGAGGTATGTCAGCTGTATTTATACCTGTGTGTTGATTTATTGGTGGAGAGGAGACAGTGATGAAGCCAATCAGTATATGGGGATGATTAGGAGGCCATGATGATCAGAGGCCAATGGGCAATTTGGCTAGGATGCCGGGGTTACAGCCCTACTCTTTTCGAAAGATATCCTGGGATTTTTAATGACCACAGAGAGTGTGGACTTCGGTTTAAAATCTCATCCGAAGGACAGTGCTTTTTACAGTATATTGTCCCCGTCACTATACTGGGGAGCTAGGACCCACCCAGACAACAGGGTGAGCACCCACTGCTGGTCTCACTAACACCTCTTCCAACAGCAACCTAGTTTTCCCAGGAGGTCTCCCATCCAGGTACTGATCAGGCTCAACCCTGCTTAGCTTCAGTGGGTAACCAGTCTTGGGCTACGGGGTGATATGGCTGCTGGCAATGACAATGATGAATTAATAATATTCAGAAAAGGATCTATGAACTCTGGAGGCACCTCTTTTGGCTTAGATGGAATAGGGTCTAACATACATGTTGTTGATTTAGATGTTTTAACCCTCTGGGGTCGAAAATGCGTATACGCGTTTTGAGGCAGATTTTCCTGATAAGGCCGAAATGAGCTTGAATTACTCTGCCATTTTTGATCGTACAGATAAGAGCAATACACCATTCGAATCTGTAAGGGGTCTACTTTTATTTGTATACACTCATAATAACAACTAAACTTTGTGCTTTTGAAGAATAAAGAAAACAAACAGGGTGTGCTCTCTGTCTTCTCCGTCTCCGCTAACTGTTTTTAGAAACTGTAACTCAGCAAATACTTCACACAGAGACATGAGAGTTATATCTATAGAAAGTTTGAAGTGTCTACTTTGAAATGAAGCAAGTCTTATCGAAAACAAACATTCTGTGATGGAGTAATCAGTATGAAACCAACACGATGTTCAGTCTGTCCCGTCTGACTCATTATCTCTAATGAGATCCCGCCCTCGCGCGGCTCGCGCCGTTCATATGTAAATAGCCGCGTGGTACGTGCGCACGTGCAAACGCCCAACACAAACAAAGAAGAGATCCTCATCGCGGCTACTGTTACTGTTCGCGCTGAGTAAAGGAAGGATTTCCCTCGAAAGAAGAACACGATTTCATCCAGCAGAGGAGATCAATCTGATGAGTAAGTAATGTTTCTTTTTTGCATTAGTTAACGTTTTATTGTGACATAAACTTGAACAGATTTACTAACAGTTAGTTGGGGTTTTCCCAAACGCCAACATGATGAATGCTACGTGTCTAAGAATGTTTAGACCATGTTTGTTATTAATACTCTGTTCACAAATAGATTTTAATAGCGTGCTAAACAATAATAATTAGTCTCTCAGATATAAAATATCACTTTTTATAGTACAAAGTACATCCTTTTATTGTACAAAGCATACTTGAGTCTGTGGCTACAGAATCATATCATAGGCTACTATAAAATCATACATACTAGACTATATGACTACAAAATCATAGTTGGGTTTTTCCCAAACTATAATTCCTGACTACAATGTTTGAAATCGTGTAAAACATTTTTAATATGAGGGGCAATTCACTGTATTTAAATTTCTTACGGCGCGATGATGTTTTCATGCTCTATATAAAACAATAAAAGTAATATAAGTGTACACTGTAACATGATGAATGCTACGAGTCTAAGTATGTTTAGTACATGTTTATTATTAATAGCCTACTCTGTTCAGAAATAGATTTTAATAACGTGCTAAACAATAATTAGTTTCTCAGATATAAGATTTCTTTCTCTTTTTTATGATAGTACAAAGCATGTGTGAGTCTATGGCTACAAAACCTATATATACAGATGTTCCTGATATTAACATGCTCACAAATGTTTTTTGTTGTTGTTTGTATTTTATTGAATCAGATACCAGCACCAGATGTATCCTGATGTCTCTTCAAACTGTTTTCCTCTGAGAGCGCTGTACCAACATCAGATGTTCAACTACACTGATATTCTATGTTAAAACAAGCTCCTTTTCTACTGATTATGTTTTTTTTTCTTGAATCCATGGAAAGAAGTAGAAACACTTAAATAACACACGTAAATATCAGGTATGATTTACTTGTTTCACTTGTTGAACAGAATCTGTTGCAGGAATGACTCAAAGTCTGTTCACATCTCTGTGGTTAGATCAGTGTGCACAATAATGTGTCTTTGACCTTCATTATGTATATTTTGATTATACTGTGTTGTAAATAAAATACAAATAATTTAAAAAACCCTTTTTTTCAATCTCCTCACATTCTCTCTTACCTGCCTCACAGTCACAGTCACACTGATGGGCCATTAGGGGAGGGCCCTTTGTCTCTCAGGTGAGACTCACTTAATATTCATGGCCATTGCCACTCCCTCGCATATAGACCCTCGACCACAAAACATATCTTGAAAATTTTAAATCAATATATTGTTTTCTGTGAATGAGTAAGCAGAATGATTTTCACATAATTTTGATGTAAATATTCTAGCCTACAAGACTGATTACTCAAAAGTCTTGTTCAGGACTATTTAGTGTGGGTTTTATAGCCTTATTTCAGCTACATTTTTTTCCCCAAAACTTACTAACCACGCATAATATTTTTTTTCTAAAAAATGCAAACATGTACATCCATCTTGGTCACATAGTATTGTAGCACAGTTTGTGCTGAATACAAAAAAAATTACATGTTGGTCAATAGTATGTTTTAAGTAGCTGAAATAAGCACAAATATCAGGGCATGTCAAAACATCTCAAGGGCCCCAAAATGACCTCAGACCCCAGAGGGTTAACAAGTTTATACAATTCTTCCTTTCCTATATAATAAAATGAGTGGAATTGTTCTCATACGATACTGTGGCTGACGTCTGCATGGTTACAGTTTTATCTGCAACAGTATCTATCTTGGAAGTAACGTACTTCATAAAATCATTACTACTGTGCTGTTGGGAAATCTCTGCACCTGCTGATGTTATATTTTTTGTTAATTTAGCCACTGTGTTAGGGAAACAGGTCACTGTTTTACAGCGGATCACTGAGTTGGACGGCGATTCACTGAACGAGCTGCATAACATTAACTCTGCACTGGATGTTAAAATCCAAAATATAGTGAAAACACTATTTAATAGCACAGTAACAAGATCGGCAGTTTAAGATATTAACTTGTAAGCACAAAACACAAGATACTTCTCTTTTCAATATAAATAAGACTTTATTGGATAAACCTAAGACATGTAAACTAATCTAACACATGACTTTGCAGAAAGGGGGTTTCCCAAGTTGCTGATTGGCTGGAAGTTCAGTAGTCGCTGAAGTGATGTCTTGGGAAGCCAATGGTTGGGCGTTGGCTGACGAATGGTTTCGGAGTCAGTTGCTGGTTGAAGTTTGAAGGGGGTGCAGTCGGAACTAGACTTTGCGGCAAACTTAACTTTGATGATCCAAGATGGCTGCGCGATCAGATGCAGCGGCTACTTCGGGTCCTAAAGACGGTGCTTTTATGTCTTTTAATGTCGTCTGTTCGTCTCCAAATAGTGTCAATTTACCATTAATTCATAAGGAAATCACTCCAAAACTCATCTATGATCGCCAAAGTCTTTTGGATATCGGCAACGCATACAAACACCAACTCTCGCCGGCGGCTACTGAGAAGCTATGAGGCCTTTGTTTACCGCTGAAGCCGGACCTTGAAACCGCGGCCTCGCCTACTGACGCTACCCGCACAAGGCAACGTCGCAAGCGGTGTGAGAGAGAACGGAAGTGCGGTAAGCGCGGAGGTATACAAGCTAAGCTGAGGGCTAACCCCACAAGACCGGCTCTTCCAACACTCATGCTCTCAAACGTTCGCTCTCTGGAAAACAAACGGGACATAATGCAACTCAGTCGATCTACACAGCATGAGGCAAGGGATTGTTGTGTGTTTGTTTTCACTGAAACATGGCTAAACGACAACATCCCGGACTCCGCCATTCAGCTGCACGGGCTAAACTGCTACCGAGCGGACAGAGATTCATCACTGTCTGGTAAGACTCGCAGGGGTGGCTTGTGTGTGTATATCAAGAAAGAATGGTATAACAATGCTGCGGTAGTATCAAAACACTGTTCGTCGCTGGTGGAGTTTATGGTTGTGAAGTGTCGACCGTTCTATCTGCCGCCATTGTTATTGTCGCTGTTTACATTCCCCCGTGTGCAAACGCTAAGGACGCACTTCGCGAGCTGTACAGCGCCATCAGGGAACAACAAACAAATAACCCCGACGGCTTTTTCATCATAGCCGGTGACTTCAACCACACAAACCTAAAGACAGTTTTGCCAAAGTTCTACCAACATTTGAACTTTGCAACAAGGGGAAACAACACACTGGACTTTGTTTACACAACAGAGAAAAACGCATACAAAGCTGAACCCTGCCCCCTCCTCGGGTACTCGGACCACATCTCTGTTATGCTAATCCCAGCATACAGACCACTTCTCAAACTTGCCAAACCGGTTCAAAAGCAGATCACAGTATGGCCAGAAAATGCCACCTCAGCACTGTAGGACTGCTTCCAGGACACAGACTGGAACATGTTTAAAGAGGCGGCCACCTACAACAACCACACAGACCTGCAGGAGTACACTGAAACTGTGACTGCTTACATCAAAAAGTGCATAGATGATGTGACAGTCACCAAGACCATCACCACACGTGCCAACCAGAAGCCATGGATGACAGCAGAGGTTCGTGGGCTGCTAAAGACCAGAGATGAAGCATTCAGATCAGGAGATAAAGCAGACCTCAAAACAGCAAGAGCCAATCTGTCTCATGGCATCAAGAAGGCAAAACATCAGTATGCTAAAAAAATCAACAACAACTTCAGCGACAGTAAAGACACTTGGACTCTGTGGCAAGCCATTCAAACCATTACTGACTACAAGGCCCCACCACAGGCTAGCGATGATGACACATGCCTACCAGAGGCACTCAACCACTTCTACTTTTGAGATACAGAACGACACACCTGCACAGAAACTACCCACATCTCCAAACGACCAGGTACTCTGTCTCTCCCCAGCCGATGTAAGGAAGACCCTATCCAGGATTAACCCACGAAAGGCTGCGGGCCCTGACAACATACCTGGACGTGTACTGAGAGACTGTGCTGCACAGCTAATAATAATAATAATAATAATTTTTATTTATATAGCGCCTTTCTAGCACTCAAGGTCACTTTACAAATCAGGCTTAAGGAACAGAGACAATAGACATCAATACACAAAAAAACAACAACAACAAAAAAACCCTGAGTAATATACAGAAACCACTTACAAGATTAGATTACAAACAGAAAGAATGATGAGAAACATCCATAACAGGGTACAGTTCACAGTCAATGACTTGAAGAGTAATAGTCAGAAAAAAAATGTTTTTTTTAAGAGGTTTTTAAAGGAGAGAAGGGAGGATGCCTGACGGATGGTTTGGGGAAGAGCATTCCACAATCTGGGAGCAACAACACTGAAGGCCCTAGCTCCCATTGTCACCAGACGAAATTTAGGGGTGACTAACAATCCCTCACTAGAAGATCTTAATGAACGGGCAGGAACATATGGCAGAAGTAAATCAGATAAATAAGGAGGAGCAATGTTATGGTGGGCTTTATAAGTGAGAATTAGTATTTTGAAGTTTATACGCAAGGAAACCGGGAGCTAATGAAGATGATAAAGGATAGGGGTAATGTGATCGTTCTTTCTAGTGTGAGTAATCAAGCGAGCAGCAGAGTTTTGAACATACTGTAGTCGTTTGATATTATTAGCTGAGATGCCACAAAAAAGTGAATTACAATAATCTAATTGGGATGTAACAAAGGCATGTATAACAGTTCCAACATCTTGCTGACTGAGAGAGGATCGAATACGCGAGATATTACGTAGATGGAAAAAGCTGTCTTAACCACTTTACCAATATGATCGTTGAATGAAAGAGTAGAATCAATGAGAACACCAAGATTGCAAACTTTAGTGGAGGGCATAATCAGATCACCATCCAGATCCAGCAGTTGACTAGAATGCTTTGACACAACAGCTTTAGAGCCAATCAGAATTAGCTCAGTTTTATTAGAGTTAAATCTAAGGTAATTTGCCTCTAGCCAAAGCTTGAGTTCCTTGATGCAATTTGTTAATGAAGGCGGAGGAAACACTGAAGTGGAAGGTGTACTAAAATAAATCTGAATGTCATCTGCGTAGCAGTGGAAGTTAAACCCATATTGCTTAATTATTTGTCCAATAGGTAGCATATAAATGGTGAAGAGGAGAGGGCCCAAAACAGAACCCTGAGGTACACCAGAGCTGATGAATTTGGTAGATGATCTGTGATTCTGGTATATAACAAATTGTTGCCTCCCAGTCAAATAGGAGGAAAACCAATCAAGGGCTATGCCAGTAATTCCAATTTCTGAAAGTCGTGAAAGGAGTATCTCATGAGAAACAGTGTCAAAAGCTGAGCTGAGGTCTAATAGAAGGAGAGTGCTAAGAGCACCAGAATCAGAAGCTAAAGAAGATCATTGATAACCTTAACCAGGGCTGTTTCCGTACTGTGTAATGGGCGAAAACCAGACTGGAAGGGCTCATAGAGGTTGTGTTCAGTTAAGTAGGTCTGTAACTGGGAGGCAACAACTTTTTCTAATATCTTAGAGAGAAAGGATAAGTTAGAAATAGGCCTATAGCTACTTAGGGAAGATGGTTCGAGACCATGCTTTTTAAGAACTGGAGTGACAGCAGCAATCTTAAGCTTGGAAGGTACAGTTCCGGATGATATTGACATGTTAATGAAATGAGTGATGGGTATTGACAGGGCAGGCAAGCAATTCTTTAGTAAGAGGGTAGGTGCAGGATCAAGAAGACTAGTAGAGGAGTTAGACAGCCTGATCATCTCATCAACCACTGTGGGGGCGATAGAGTCAAAACTAGGGAGACTATGAGTGAGGCTTGAAGAGAGAAGTTCAGTAGTGGGAGCAGAGGTAGGGTGTAGACAGGTATCAGATGTTTTACTCTGAAAAAAGTTCAGGAAAGCGTCACACATTTGATCAGAGCTTTCTAGAGACCGTGAAGGAGGCTGAATTAACTTTTTAATTGAAGTAAATAATGTTCTAGGCCTGTTTTTGGACTTATTAATAAAAGTGGAGAAATAAGATGAACGGGCTGCATTAAGAGCATTCCTGTACTGCTTAATGTGTTCAGTATAAGCCAAGGAGTGAACAACAAGGCCAGTTTTCTTATAAAGCCTTTCTAGCCGGCGGCCTTTGGTTTTTATTGCCCTAAGCTCAGTATTGAACCAAGGGGAGCAACGCGAGGAAGGGACCTGTCTAAATTTTAAGGGTGCAAATTGATTCAAAATAGTAGAAATACTTTCATCATAGAGATTAACAATGTCTTCAGCACTGGAAAGACTATAGCAACCAGAAAGGGGGGAATCACTAAGTGCAGCAGAGAATGACAGTGGATCAACCAACTTCCAAGCACGATAAACAATCGGAGATTTAGCAACAGATTTTGGAGTATACAAATCACAAGAAAATTCAATCAGTTTATGATCAGAGATACCTATGTCAGAGCCTTTAGAGGCAATAATGTCAATACCTGTAGAACAAACCAAATCCAGTGTGTGGCCATGTACATGAGTTGGAAAATCAATATGTTGCTGCAGATTAAAACAATCAAGGACAGACATGAATTCAAGGGCATGAACAGTATCAGTATCAACATGAATATTGAAATCCCCTAGCAATAGCATAGCTGTAGATTGGGCAGAAGCAACTGTCAGCAATTCACAGATATCTGATAGAAATTGTATGTTCATTTTAGGAGGACGATACACCAGTATTATGAGCAGTGAAGTGTGACCAGTGATTTTAAATGCCAAATATTCAAACGATGTCACCTCGTGGAAAGGAGACAGCTCAATATGAAGACTCTGGCGATAGACTACCGCCAAGCCCCCACCCCTTCCTCCGATTCGGGGCTTAGTCAAAGTACCGAAACCAGGAGGAGAGAGCAGATTAAGTTCAACAAAGTCATTAGATGCTTGCCAGGTTTCTGTGAGCATCAGCATATCACAGTTATTTTCAGAGATGAAGTGCCGAAGAAACATTCCTTTCCCAGTTAGAGACCGAGTGTTGAGCAGGGCAAAATTACCACAATGTTGCACATTCTTGTTAAGCACAGTGACATCTCCGGTCCTTTCTAGTTGCCTTAGTGACGATAAAGAAACTCCGCGATACGTAGTGGACGACTTCCATGTACTTAATCTATGAGACCAGATAGAGGGGATTGAAGCAGGAGAAGAGAAGTTCATGTTCAGGAGCCGTTTAGGAGAACGATGGATATAGCGGGGCCGACGAATAATTCCATTAGTTTTACACAGTTCATATGTGATGGGATCCAAACGGAAAAAACAGTTCAAATGACGCAGCTGCGCCGATGTGTAACAAAGTTCCATTTGAATGGAAAACAGCAGTGATAGCAGAAAAACACAAGAGGCCATCAGTCTCACGGCCAAACCGGATTTATTTGAGAGAATTTTTTTTCCATACATGACTCGGAGCACCGCATTCACAACAACGATACACAGAACACACAACACTGGCCACGTTAGCCAGGCCAGAAAGTGGCACGCAGGGCACGGTACGATGAGAAGGTAATAACCTACTCACCAGTAGTGCGCAGAACGAACCCACAAAGTTAGGATTCAGGCCGAGGGCTCGTGAAGCGCTGTGAAATGAGGCCGCGTAGTACCACGTTAGCCAAGCCCGAGACAAAAGTTAGACAATACCAGGCACGACGAATCAGTGAGAAAGTGGAGACTCACTCACCGACACTGTTAAGCGGTACAAACACATCATCAATCTGGGGAGAAGGCTCGCGGGAGTGTGAAGCGTGCAGCAAGTTAATGTCCAAGAGAGGACAGTCCAAGAAAAAAATAGTTCAAAAACGTTGATTATAAATCCAGTCCGAGGAGCGATAAGTGAAGATGAAGATGGAGATGTTCACAAAAAAAAAAAAAAAAAAAAACACATAGATGAACAAAAAGTAGACAAAAACAAGCGAAGAGAAGCGGCTGCCAAATTGCGCACAGCGTACTCTCAACGGAAACGGAAACAGGAATGACGTTCTAACAGACATCTTCAACACCTCGCTGAGCCAGGCAGTCGTCCCCAAAAATGGCCTATTATTTGTCTTGTAATTCGTTTAACATCTTGCTGTAAACACAGTAGCCTAGAAAATTTTCGCGGAAGAAAAATAATTAAATAAATAAATAAATTCGACATCTGTCATTTAAAATGATAGACTAAGCAAAATATGAACAAAAACGAGTTGAGCGTTCTTCAAGGACAGCGCATCCACACTTTGCTCCATCTTTATTCTGCTCTGTCACTCAACAGAGACAACCTTCCTGTTCTGTCTGCGGGCCGTATATTCACTGGTAGGCTAGCCTGCTCTGAGCATCGTTATGCACATGCTGCGCACAGACATCGCAAATAAAACGAAGCACTGGTTCATGCGTGCATTGTTAGACCGCCCGCTCCCGTTCAAATTGCACCAGTTACCAACCGCAACCGCGTGTTATTCGCAAGAAATCTGGTCGGGTCCCGCAGTTCCCGCGGGACAGCCGCGGGAATGCAGACCTCTAGTTCCAAGGTAAAAGCCATTGCTGACCAAAAAGAACACAAAGGCACGTCTTGTAACAAATCGGCCAGGCCCAACTCTCCACCAACCACAACGCTCCACCTCACCTGAGTACTTATCACGTCCACCTGCACCTCATTCACTCATCACCACCACGGAGGATAAAAGACCCATCACCACAGTCACACACCGTCCGATCTGGTTAACACGACGTGGACTCAGCTACAAGCAACCTACTCCAAAAGAACGATATCCTTTAACAAACTACTTACCTTTAATAAGCCTTACCTCGTGTTCCTTCTCCTTGTGTTCTCCTCCTATTCCTAGATCGTCATCCCCGGATCAGTGTCTCTGTGTGCCCCGCTTCTTGTCCCTGGAATCAAGATCGGTGTGTGTGACTCCACCAGCCTCCAGTCCTCTTCCATTGAGTTGTCATTTATATCTGCTTTAATAAATCTCTATTTCACCACTCACATCGAGTCCGGCCTATACTGTGACAGAAGATCGGACCGTTCAATTGACCCAACAGGATGAGTTCTCCCGATCCCTTCCAGGAGCTGGTGGACTCAATCAAGAAGGTCTTACTTCAATCACCCACACCACCGGCATCATCAGCTCCACCGCCACCACCAACTCACACGCACGCCGACACTCCTTCTCCGATCGTCTTTGCCAGTCCCATGGTCAGACCAGCGCCCTTCTCTGGCTCGGCGGAGGAATGCAATGGCTTTCTCCTGCAATGTAATCTCACCATCAACCTTCACCCTCATATGTTCCCTACCGATCAGTCAAAGATCGCCTATGTGGTCACCTCTCTGACCGGCCCGGCACTACGTTGGGCTGAAACCATTCTGCACCAAGCTGGACCCGCAACCCAAACCTTTGTGAATTTCTTACACCACTTCAGAGAGGTATTCAGCAGCTCCCCTGGAGATTCAACGGTTGGAGAATAGCTGTATCGACTGCGACAAGGTACGATGCCCATCCATCAATATGCTCTCCAATTTCGTATCCTTGCCGCAGCCAGCGGGTGGAACGAACCCTCTCTCATAACCGCATTCCGTCAGGGACTTAACCCATCCCTACGTCTACATCTCTCCTCATATGATGACACCTATGGTTTGGAAAAATTCATTCAGTTGGCCATCCGATGCTCTAATCGCATCCAATTCTGCAATGCAGAGACATCCAGTGCCATTGCATCTCCTCCTCCTCATCAGCCAGAGACCAGTGACCCTCCAGAACCAATGCTAACAGACTCCAGTCGCCTATCACAGAAAGAGAGACAAAGAAGGATTAACCAAGGATTGTGTCTATATTGTGGGGATAGCGGACACCGGATCCTGGGATGTCCTCTTCGTCCCCCGCGAGCTGTGGTGAGTACCATCCACCCTCAAGTCCAGAAATTAAATCCCTTATCGACATGTGCTCAACTTACTGCTGGCTCATATGTGGTTTCAGTCATTGCCCTCCTTGACTCCGGCTCTGCGGGGAATTTCATCTCAGGAGACCTCGTCAAGCAGCTCGGACTCTCGACCTCGACCACGGAGAAGTCTTATGAGGCCCAGTCCATAACCGGACAACCGCTAACTAGACGTTGCGTCCGTCAAAGCGTTGGGCCCATCGGTCTACGGATTGGGCAACTACACCGTGAGGAGCTACATCTTTTGGTTCTGGAGGGCTCCACTGCAGACATTATTCTCGGGCGCCCGTGGCTGGTGCAGCATGAACCACAACTATCCTGGAGGACAGGAGAAGTCCTAAAGTGGGGTGAGAATTGTTTCCCGGACTGCTTCCCCAGACGTCCATCACCAGTTTCCTCAGATCCCGTTCCCATGCCTGTGTGCTCTACGTCCATCGAGAGCCCCCTAGAAAAGGTATCTGTGGATATCCCTGCCTGCTATGCCCACTTTAGTGACGTTTTCTGTCCGAAGAAGGCTGCCCAGCTACCACCACACCGGCCATGGGACTGTGCCATTGATCTCATTCCGGGTGAACCAGTACCTCACGGAAGAATTTATCCACTTTCCCCACCAGAACAAAAGGCCATGGAGGAGTACATCCAGGAGGCGTTGAAACAAGGATACATAGTTCCATCTACCTCCCCTGCTGCTTCCAGCTTCTTCTTCGTGGCCAAGAAGGATGGCGGTCTCAGTCCCTGCATAGACTACCGTAAGCTGAATGAGATCACCGTCAAATTCAGATATCCTCTTCCCCTTGTCCCCACAGCTTTGGAACAACTTTGCGGTGCCACCATCTTCACCAAACTGGACCTCCGCAGCGCATACAACCTCATTCGCATCCGGAAAGGAGATGAGTGGAAAACCGCCTTTGTAACACCAACTGGGCACTATGAGTACCGGGTGATGCCGTATGGGCTAGTCAATGCCCCCTCTGTATTCCAAGGTTTCATGCATGAGGTGCTCCGGGAGTTCCTCCACCGATTTGTCATCGTATATATTGATGATATCCTCATTTACTCCTGGAGCCTGGCCGAACATCGCCAACACGTTGCGAAGGTCCTCCAGCGCATACGCCAATATCATCTCTTCCTCAAAGCAGAGAAGTGCATCTTCCATCAATCCTCAGTTCAATTTCTCAGATATATCATCGACAGTGGTGTCATTTGCATGGACAAGGGGAAGGTGGAAGCCATCACTTCTTGGCCCCGACCCAATACCATCAAGGAGCTCCAATGGATCCTGGGGTTTTCCAACTTCTACCGCAGATTCATCGCCAACTACAGCACCATCACCAGCCCCCTCACAGATCTCTTAAAAGGTAACGCCAAGACCTTCTCCTGGAACCCCAATGCACTACAAGCATTCAATACCCTCAAGACAGCATTCACCAACGCACCCCTCCTGGTACATCCCAATCCCAATCTCCCTTTTACCGTAGAAATTGATGCATCCACCACCGGAATCGGAGCTATACTCTCACAGCAGCAGGGGACGCCTCCCAAACTCTATCCATGTGCCTATTCCTCACGGAAACTCAGCCCGGCGGAGAGGAATTATGATATTGGAAACCGCAAACTCTTAGCCATCAAACTCGCCCTGGAAGAATGGAGGCACTGGTTGGAGGGGCTGCTCACCCATTCCTAGTATTAACCGACCACAAGAACCTCCAATACCTCCGAGATGCTAAAAGACTGAACCCCAGACAAGCTCGATGGGCCTTATTCTTTACCCGATTCAACTTCAAAATATCCTATCGCCTAGGTCCTAAAAATGTAAAAGCAGATGCCCTATCTCGCATCCACGGCCCCGAAGAAAACCCAGAGACACCAGAACACATCTTACCCTCCAAAATAATTGTGAGCCCCATTCAATGGACCTCTCCTCCAGTCGCCTCCACCACTCCTCCTGCCAATCCGCCGGGCTGCCCTCCTAACCATCAATACTTCCCACGAACTCAACGGACTCCCCTGATCCACTCCACTCACACATCACTAGGTACTGGTCACCCAGGGGCCAACACCACCCTCTCGCTGCTACAAGATCGCTTCTGGTGGCCAAACATGGCGAGGGACGTGAGAAGGTTTGTTCGGGGTTGCCCAGACTGCGCCATCTCAAAGAGCACCCGTCACCTTCCAACTGGCAAACTCCTCCCATTACCCATACCACACCGCCCTTGGTCACACCTGGGAGTGGATTTCATCACCGACCTACCCACCTCTGATGGAAACTCCTGCATCTTTGTCATCGTAGATCGATTCTCAAAATTCTGTCGCCTCATTCCCCTCCCAGGCCTCCCAACGGCGTTGCAAACAGCAGAAATACTCTTCAATTATATGTTCCGCTATTACGGCCTGCCAGAAGACATAGTCTCAGACAGAGGACCACAATTCATTTCCCGGGTCTGGAAGGCATTCTTTACCCTCCTAGGTGTGACCGTAAGCCTTTCATCCGGCTACCATCCGCAGTCTAACGGGCAGACCGAACGTAAAATTCAAGAAATAGAACGTTTCCTAAGAACCTTCTGCCATAGTCGCCAGAACTCTTGGAACCAGTTCCTGGGCTGGGCCGAGTATGCCCAAAACTCACTCCGTCAAAGTTTTACTGGACTCACGCCCTTCCAGTGCGTACTCGGTTTCCAGCCCCCCCTGTTTCCCTGGTCAGGAGAGCCATCTGAGGTACCCGCCATCGACTTCTGGTTCCGAGAGAGCGAGAGGGTCTGGGACGCAGCACACCACCAACTTCAGCAGGCAGTGCGCAGACAACGGATGGCCGCCGACGTCCGAAGATCAGCCAACCCCAACTACCAACCGGGACAAAAGGTTTGGCTATCCACTAGGGACATCAGACTGCGCCTGCCTAGCCGTAAACTCAGTCCCAGATTCGTTGGCCCCTTCACCATCTTGGAAGAAATCAACCCAGTCACATACAAATTGCAACTACCACCACAATACAAGATTCACCCAACCTTTCACGTCTCACTACTCAAACCCTTTTCTCCTCCTCTCTCCCCAGGGCCTGGCCAAACAGAGGAACCCCCTCTCCCTCTCCTCGTGGAAGAAGGCGCCATCTACAGGGTAAAGGAAATTCTGACCTCTCGGCGCCGTGGTGGAAAACTTGAATACCTGGTAGACTGGGAAGGCTACGGCCCTGAAGAACGCTCATGGGTGCCAAGGGAAGACATCCTCGATCCCACACTCCTGGAAGAGTTCCATTCGGCACATCCAGATCGGCCAGCACCCCGAGGTCGGGGTAGACCACCACGATGCCGAGGACGGCCCTCAGGAGCGGGCCGTGGAGAGGGGGGTACTGTAACAGATCGGCCAGGCCCAACTCTCCACCATCCACAACGCTCCACCTCACCTGAGTACTAATCACGTCCACCTGCACCTCATTCACTCATCACCACCACGGAGGATAAAAGACCCATCACCACAGTCACACACCGTCCGATCTGGTTAACACGACGTGGACTCAGCTACAAGCAACCTACTCCAAAAGAACGATATCCTTTAACGAACTACTTACCTTTAATAAGCCTTACCTCGTGTTCCTTCTCCTTGTGTTCTCCTCCTCTTCCTAGATCGTCATCCCCGGATCAGTGTCTCTGTGTGCCCCGCTTCTTGTCCCTGGAATCAAGATCGGTGTGTGTGACTCCACCAGCCTCCAGTCCTCTTCCATTGAGTTGTCATTTATATCTGCTTTAATAAATCTCTATTTCACCACTCACATCGAGTCCGGCCTATACTGTGACACGTCTCACATTTGCCAAAAAATATCTTGATTATTCACAAGACTTTTGGGCAAATATTCTGTGGACTGATGCAACAAAAGTTGAACTTTTTGGAAGGTGTGTGTCCCGTTACATCTGGCGTAAAATCAACACAGCATTTCATAAAAAGAACATCATACCAACAGTCAAACATGGTGATGGTGGTAGTGTGATGGTCTGAGGCTGCTCTGCAGCTTCAGAACCTGGATGACTTGCCATAATTGATGGAACCATGAATTCTGCACTCTATCAGAAAATCCTGAAGGAGAATGTCCGCCCATCTGTTTGTGACCTCAAGCTCAAGTGCACTTGGGTTATGCAGCAGGACAATGATTCAAAACACAGCAGCAAGTCCACCTCTGAATGTCTCAAGAAAAACAAAATTAAGGTTTTGGAGTGGCCAAATCAAAGTCTGGACTTACATAGATCCAGTTGTTGCTGCAAAGGGTGGCACAACCAGTTATTAGGTTTAGGGGGCAATCACTTTTTCACACAGGGCCATGTGGGTTTCGATTTTGTTTTCCCTTCATAATAAAAAAACTTCATTTAAAAACGGCATGTTGTGTTTACTTGTGTTATCTTTGATTAATATTTAAATTTGTTTGATGATCTGAAACATTAAAGTGTGATAAACATACAAAAAATAAAAAAATCAGGAAGGGGGCCAACACTTTTTCACACCACTGTAAATCAACATGTTATCTGGTCGGTCACATGGTCCAAACTTTCCGCTCTTTGCAGAGTATAATTTTGGATATGATTTCTATAACCAGAATATAATACATTTGACAAAGAACTGATTGATAAAAACGTTTAAAGCATGATTTTTCAATCTCATACATACCAAACATGAATATAAACCCATAAGCTATTCAATAGTTATTAAAAAGGCATACCTAATGAGTGATAAGGAAATGAAAGTCAAAAGTGTGGGTTACATACATAATATGGAGTTATGCATAGAAATGATTAGTTGTCCTTTTAAGATGATTTTGGTGCACAAAAGACAGTTTCTGTGACATTCTGTGGATGTGAGTATGTGTTCTGTGCAAGTACTCCTCGCTGCAGACTGTAGTGCGGTGACGTCAGGTACCTACCTATGTGTTTACCGTGCATGCGCAAAGCGACATATGGTATGTCTATAAAACGCATGTGCAGTAGCGCATTAACGTTACCTATGCATTTACCGTAAATACGCAGGTTCAATAATGTTGGGTGGGTGGATTGACAAGGACCTGGAAGAAGTGTTTTATGTTCAGATTCCACTGCAGCACTAATGGCAATTAAGGGCAGGAAGAGTGAGGCCAGATCAGTTTTAATAGTTGAAATTCTGATTGCACTAAATCGGGTGATAAAAGTGGGAAATATAGTGGGATTTATGTGGGTTCCAGCACATGTAGAGATTCAGGGGAATGAAGAGGCTGATGAGATGGCAAAAAAAAAGCTACACACAAGAGTGAAGTTGATTTGAAAGTAATGTATGGAAGAGTTGAGTGCAAGAGTATTATACAGCAAAAAATAAAGCAAATAAGGCAGAAACAATGGGAAGAAGGAAATAAATGAAGACATTATTTTTCAATTCAGCCTACATTAATGCACACATCATTCACAACATTAGAGAGGAGGGATAGTGTGGTAATCTAAAAACTAGATTAAGATTGGGGCACTGTGCACTGAATTATGGGCTGGCAAGGGTTGGCAAGCATCCAGACAGCAGATGTTTGTGTGGAGAATTAGAAACCGTGAATCATGTAGTAATGGAGTGTGAAATTCTTCGTGCTGCAAGAAACCGCATGTTTTCTGATCTGTTGAAATCCGGAGTCTCATCTTTATCTTTAAAATCAACTCTTGAAAATAAGGAATATGAAGCAACAAAGGTTGTTATAAGGTTTTTACTCCACACTGGTCTTTATTTGAGGATTTAATCTATGAGATGGAGTTCTTCAGATGAACTGAGGAGGGCAGCAATACGCATTTGAAGCATCTAAGCTGCCGCAAATCACACAAGAAGAAGAAGAAGAAGGTTCAATAATGTTTCATTCACTTCCGGATGTTCGAAAGGTATGGTGGATTTGAGATTCGGTGGCAGTAAGTCAAAGAACATTTACTTACATTTGTTTTCTTAAAAATGTGAGTTTTTGTTGGCTTTTAATTGTAAGGATGCTTTGGTCATAATCATAGAGAGTGTCATTGCAAATGTGTGCGATTTCAAACATTTATGACATGTTTTATGATGTGTGTTAGTATTTGAAGTGACAGGGATTCTGCTATGTCTTTAAAAGTCGTATTTCGCTTAAAATTAGCCTTTAAAGATGTATTAAAATAGAGCAGAAATACTTAGATTAATAAAGTAATGAATTGCATGCATTGCAAAAAATAAAAATAAATAAATACACTTTATTAATATAATATAATATAATATTTTATATATATATGTATATATGTGTGTGTGTGTATATATGTGTATATGTGTGTTTCTCATATTTGACATCTTTTTCATTAACTAACATTATCAAAAATTAATAGATACTGTAACAAATGTATTGTTCATTGTTAGTTCATGTTAATTAATACATTAACTAGTGTTAACCAATGACACCTTATTGTAAAGTGTTACCTCTTAAATTTACCTTCATGTTCATATGACTTTTTAGGGACATTATCAGTGAGATGAAATTCAGCGAAGAGGCCCACCTCATGTGGCTAGACAGATAGTTCTTTAACTCCTTAACATGTAGTGAGTACTGTAAAAAGTACAGTATTTGAGTGTCTGTCTCTTTTCTCATCTTTCTGTCTGTCTCGTCGCAACTATCTGTTGTGTTTTTGTTTTTTTTGTTTTTTCCTGATAGACTGTATTGCCCTCAACTGTAAAACTTTCAAATTGTTTTCAGGCTATGCTTTCTCAAGCCAAGCCAACCTAAATTTTGACTTGACAAACTTTTTTAATTTAGTTGGTCAATGCGGTTTATAAATTAAATCTCTTAGGTACTTTACAGACAAAGCAAATAACACTCTTTTTCTAACGCCATCCTACATGTCAGTCCTCTGTCATGTGTTCCCGCCTCTTGTTTCCATATTTGGTCATGTTCCTGTCCTTGTTAAGTGTGGATATCAGTTAATTGTTGTCCAGCTGTGTTTTAGTAATTATCAGAAATTATCATGTGTATTTAGTTCCTGCCTGTTTAGTTAGATTCTGTCTGGTCTACTCGTTATTCCCTGGTGTTCCTGTCTGTGTCAGCCTTGCCTTGCCTTGCCCTGCCCTGCCTTGTTTGGATTCATTAAAGACTGTTATTTGAGTTATCCTCGTTCCTCCCTGCTGTGTGCACTGTGACACTATAATATTTAAAAATATATTTAAAATATTTTCCTTGTATGGCTCTTTTGCCTTTCCTCAAAATGATTTAATATTATTTGTTCTTTTATGTGAATTAGGTGTTGTGAACTGGAGTGCATTTTCTGCACAATACAGACAGGAGTGTCGGGTGCCGTATTCACTGACCCAGTGCCTACGGTGCAGTGAGATACTGTATTTAAAGACTGCCCACCTATGTCAGGAATGGCAGGAGGGGAGTCATGTGTGGGTTGTTTTATCAGTGATGGAGGTGCATTTGAGGTTGCACTCTAAATACTCCAACCTTTCTCTTTGTAACATCTTGTTCAGGTTTGATTCGAATCATAATGTAACATTATTGAAAATTTGATTTTTTTTTTTCAGTTCTAAAAATGCTAAACTTTGACAAGAATCATTTTTATTGTTATAATTGTGATTTCACAATATGTAGATATGAATCCAACTGAAAACAACTTGTGAAAAGATATCTTTCAGTTGGTCAAATAGCAAATAGTAAATAGTGGAAAATTTTACACTAAACCATGTGAAATGATCCATGTTATCCCCATGAATGAAAGTTAGAAATGTGGGTCTTTTATTAAGTGAAATTTACATAAAAAGCTGTTTTTTGTATAAAAACCTATATAAAAAATATTTTTTAATTTATTTATGTAAATGTAAAAAAATATCATAAATCCTCCAAAAACTACACAAATGTGGAGTAAAAACATTAATAAACAGAGTAAAATTACATTGGTTTAAAAAAAAAAAAAAAAACTATTTTGCTACAAAATTACATTTTGTTGCCTGGGGTCTTCAGAGACCCCAAAGACCATAAGTGCACAACCCAAAATGAAGACCGCATAAGGGTTAACATTATATGAAAATCAAGCTCAAATGGAGTTAACAATGTTTTTGACCAGAGAATGACGGAGATGGAGTTGTTTTAGTGTTTGTTATCTGAGGCAGCAAGTGCATTACATGCTTTCATCAACTTTTACAGGTTATATAACGTTGATTGTAGCTATATGGGCGCTTAGTTTTTCTTGTTGTTTAATACACTTGGCCAAAATCTCAAATGAAGAGCTTATGCACAGGATATTTAAAACGTACACAAGTAGGCTATATTGGCTAGACGGCAAATAACCTAATTCTTCTCCGCTCTTTAAACACACAAAAACATTATCCTTTACAGACATAGTGTTTACGTAAAGGAAACGCTGTACTATTTAAACATCAATTATGTATTTACCCTTTCATTGCGAAAAAGCGGAGATCTGTCTCCAGGCTGCGCGCGGCACGTCAATCTGAATGGAGGCGGGTGGGAGGTTTCGCTGAGAGCTTGATGATCCAATAGCGTTACGAAGTTTTACTGACAAGCTCTTCTTAATGCTTATCATTGGTTAACTATTTTTAAAACCCTCTGATTTAAAATAATAATAACGAATTATAATAGACTCAAGTTTGGATAATTTTTCCACAGCACCTGACTGGGCTAAGGTATGGCAACTGCCATACTCTGCCATACGGAAACGCTGCCCCTGCTGGAAGCGTTTGTTCAGCGTCACAGCAGCGGCTCCAAAGCGACATATTTCTTTACAAAGACAACTATAAATTTGAACGTTTTTAGAAGTTGGACAGTTATAAACTTGAAAGTTTTGAAGTCTTGGGGATTCACTTGTAAATAGTAAACAACAAAAACGGCTTCTATCGTGTTGTTTCAGTCATACTCAAATATAGAAAGTGCTGTATATACTGTTTTTTTTAATTATTTTATTTTTATTTTTTTTAATACTATATACTTTTACCCATAATCTCCATTTCTTATAGAAGCTGTCAATAATGAATGAATAATGAATTTCTTATGTAGGCCTACTGTATATACTCCATTGCAACTTAAAATCCTGAGCAAGATGAATTGTTCGTTGTGAGTTTGATAAAATGCTTTAATTTATAATTTTCTTATGGCGATTAAAAATGAAAAACGAGTTAAAATGGGTAAATCTTCTATACATATTTTTGATTGTTCATTTTCTTTCCTGACATACTCCAATTCGTCTTAAAACACACTAGACATGCTTATTCTGTGCATTTTTAGCACGTTTTGTGTGAAATATTTATTTTTTTCCA
Organism: Onychostoma macrolepis; assembly: GCF_012432095.1. Taxonomy (NCBI): domain Eukaryota; kingdom Metazoa; phylum Chordata; class Actinopteri; order Cypriniformes; family Cyprinidae; genus Onychostoma; species Onychostoma macrolepis. The sequence continues at coordinate 31,513,037 of NC_081159.1, read as the reverse complement.
TCAAAAGTGTGCTGTCACTTTAATTGAGCGTGAGCGGCGCAGCAAAAATAGACTCTGTGCCGAAACCAGCGCTGCTCACGCGACGCTCCTGCTTGACGATCACGTGCTGCTCCTGCTCCCGGTGTGAATGCACTCATTTGTTAACATGGGTGCCGAAAAAAATACGCTCTGCTCATGCGCCGCTCATGTGCCGCTCACGCTTGCGGTGTGAAACGGGCGTTACGTCACGCACGACCCAAAAACACCTACCGTTACCACGTAATGCAATTACACACTCAATGCACATGCGTGTCATAGACATACCATACGTCACTTTGTGCATGAGCGGTAAACATATGCGTGACGTAGATACCTGGCGTCACCACGCTACAGTCTGCAGCGAGGGGTGTCTCGTTCTGTGAAGAACAAAGGTCAAAAAGGGTTTGGAAGGAATTTCAGTCTGGTTCTTGTCCTCTAGATGGGGGAAACCAATTGGAGGAAGCTCATGATTCCTATCATGCATTTTCATGTGATGGTCATGCTTTACATCTCTTTGACCATCAATCTTTGTTACTTGCCAAATTTGGAATTCCTGAGTTGGAATTATCAATAGGTGTTCTTTGTGTCAATGTTGCAAGCTGTTCTTGCTTCAGACTGGCTGGCTCTAGGGCAGGGCTATTCAATTGGCGGCCCGCGGGCCCAATCCGGCCCACCAATCATCTTCATCCGGCCCGAGGAAGAGTAGGCAGCAAGGTTATTTTCGTAAATGAAAACTAAAACTGAGACTAAAAAAATTTCGTAAACTGAAATAAAATAAAAATTTCAAAATATTTGAAAAACGAAACGAAACTAACTGAAATAAAATAATAATTACGAAAACGATTATTTATTTTTGTTAATCATTACCTTGGCGGAAAAAATATATAAGTGACAGTTTAGGGAAACATGCACATGGGGTTATCAGACGGAGAGACGCAAAGCAGTTTGAAACAGTCCGATCCGTTATCCTACAGCAGCACTAATTTATTTCTGTACCAGACCAGAATTGTTTGACATAAAGACCGCGAGTCGCGACCCGAACCGCATTAATCTATCAGGAAACTTGGTCTAGCATCGTATGATCACTCTGCCAAACTTTCGAACAAATAAGCATAGGCTAAATCACATATACACACGCTTGTAATTCTTCATAAATAAAGAAAAGAACATAGGCTATTCAAATATGAGCCTTTACTGTTAAATTCGATTGCCGTTATTATTGAATTTCATTAGTCCCAGTTATGATTTCTGCGCGGCTTTTCACGGAAAAGTGAGAAAGACACGACGGTTACAATATCATGATTATGGTTAAATAAGAAAAAAGACATAGGCCTGTAACCAAATTAGACTACATTTATTTTAAATATCTCAACACCATTAGATATGACATTAAGCGCAACTTGTGTAGATTTATTTAGTAAAAAGGCTTGACTGCTTCCTTTGATGTACTTTTGTATAATTTTACCTTCTAATCAATTTCAGCATGCGTTAATTTTCTGTCGCTAGACTTTAAATTATGCCTACGTCTTTCTTTGGCCTTCGCTCTGGAATTGATCTGTTGATTCTGCTAAACTTTAATGAAAACTGAAACTAAACTATATAAAAACTAAATAAAAATGTGTTCACAAAATAAAAACTAAACTAAAACTAACAAAAATATGAATTAAACTAATAAAAACTAAACTGAATTTTATAGCAAATTTGAAAACGATATTAAAATAAAACGAATTTAAAAATTCAAAACTATAATAGCCTTGGTAGGCAGCAGTGTTAATTTCGTTGACGAAGACGAAAAATATTCGTCAACGAACCTTTTTTCTGTGACTAAGACGAGACGTTGACGAGCTAAAATTAATGTCTGATGATAAAAACTATGACGAAATTTTATGCCACGTCTTCATTAACAAGACCAGACGGGACTAAAATGTTATTTGAGGACTACCGGACATTCAAAATACATCCTATATGCTAAATTAACTGTCTTGTCTTTCAAAATGTGCATCTCTGTCATTGGATTACAATCAGATGAGGGGCGTATCTAGTCTCAGTATGGCAGCCGCAATGGACGGATAGGCTATCAAAACGCAAACTAACGATCTGAAACAATAGCCTCAGCACCCGAAGGGTTAGGGACTGGGTTGACCAGACGTCCCGTTTTCCCCAGGAGTCACAATTCGTTGTCGATTAATTTAAAGTTAGTGACGGCGGGATAGGCGGAGTCGCGCTGATAGAAGTGCTCTCTCTCGCGCGCAAGCTCCACTTCTTCAGTTCTCATACAGCGCACGATCAGTTCTCAGTGCTCAAATACACACACAGCAGTCCTGTGTCTATCGTGTAGAGTCAGAGTATCTCACATAAATACAGTCAGTTATGGCTTAAGTGAGCGTAAACAGGTGGATGAAAACTGAATGTGTGTCAGCATTACATGCATGCCTTCCGTCTTAAAGGGACAGCATTCCTAATTATCCGTGTCATAAATATTAACCAACAAAATGTTAAATAAATGTATACTTAAGTAAAGCTACTGTATCTGAAAAATGAGTTTAATTTGTATCTCTACCAAAAAATGAAAATGTATTCCAGTTTTTCCAAATTCAATCCTTGATTCAAATTTCTCATAAGCTTAATTGATTTGGTCTAAAGAGAGAAGAATTGATGCCTATTTTTGTTTGAATACTACATATAAAATAGCTACCAAAATAAATGTTAACTGCACTTTGACTAAAAGTAAAGACTAAAAGTTGACAAAAATACAATGACTTTTCGTCGACTAAAACTATGAAATACTCAGATGACTAAAATGTGACTAAGACTATTAAGCATTTTCGTCTCAAGACTAAGACTAAGACTAAATCAAAAATGCCTGCCAAAATTAACACTGGTAGGCAGGTTGCACATTCGCCTTGAATTGTTCTTGCACTAATTAGTTTGTCCACAAGGTGGCAACACTGGCCCGGGCCAGCCAAAAAGAAAGACGTAATAACAACAATCTACCGGAAACCGTAGATGGCGAGATGGCAGCGTTGACAAGCGGTTATGTGAGGGAGTTATGAGATATCCACAATAAACAAGTTTAAAGACAGTGTTATCAGTCATAACTTCTGGCGAGAAATAGCGCCGACACTGGACGAAGATTATTAAAGCAGGAAGTATAGTTTGAAAATCTGCGCGTTTGGCTGTAGCTACTCATAAACTGAGCCGCTTAAGACAAGCGCACAAAACCACACACAATGATGCAAAACGTGGTTTTGGCGAGTTACCTCATAAACACAGTCTTAAATCAGTTATAAAATTCTGAATAACTATAAAGAGTTGGGAGAAAATTTTATGTTGCATCCGCGTCATGTGCATCAGGTTTTATTAAAGAAACGGCGCTGCTTTTAAAGTGAAACCTGCTGCAGACTGTGATTGATGTAAATCAAAGAACTAAAGAAAAAGAGAAATCGCTTACTGCTCTGCTTGCTGATTAACTTTTGTAGCTTGAATAAAGAATAAATCTATATAGTTTATGCATACAAATAGTTTGTGAAAATTGTTTTTAAAAGTTCACTTATAAAAAGTTATATTTTTCATTAAAATAATATAACATTTAAATGATACTGTAATATTAAATGGCTATAATTAATGGCTAAAATTAAAGGGAAAAAATGGATTTAATAGAGACAATAGTAACATTATTTGTATCAATGATACTTCTTCATTAACAATAGGCTAGTAAAAAGATGCCATTAAACACATATTTAAAATATAGGCTACCATCTTTGTTGTTTCTATATTAATTTGGAAGTTCAGTGTGAAAATATGACAACACAAATATATTAATGTGTTTAGTCACATTATTTGAATTAATTACAGAAATAATGTGTGAATTTAAAGTTTTTTATTGAATGGCAGACAGCACTAATGTTAACCTTTTATGTTACTGTTGGTAATATTAGTTAATTTTACAGCTGAATATGCATTTAAATTTAATATCCAATTTTATAGCCCCCCAAAAAAAAGATTGGGACAGCCCCCCACATCCTTGGCCCCCTTCAAATGTTCAATTCGATAATCCGGCCCTCAAATGAAGTTAATTGAATAGCCCTGCTCTAGGGTATCGTGCACAGATTTATGATTAACATCCTGTTTTCTTGGGCCTCTGTGGAATTTTGGCTCCTTTGGTGGTTCTAACACCAATCTGATCAATTCTTAAATTGTCTGATTCGCTCTCATATCCTACAACTGTATTGAATAAATACTTGGGGTTGTGTTTGTTTTCTTCTAAAAGAGATGAAAAGTAATCAGATCTAGCAGTTTTTAAGGCTTTTCTGAAGGAGAAAGTACTTTGGTAACGCTTTAGATTACAGCCCGCAATGTACCGCGTAATTAAACAGAATTTACAGCGTACCTATTTGTAACCATAGAGTACCTCCACAGTACCTACTCGTAGGTAAAAGGGAACAATATGCAACGTTTGGGGAATAAGGGGGTAATAACCTGCGGAATTGTAAAGCATTTATACTGTAAGTATTTTATAACTAAAGGGCACCTATTCTGAAATTACGTGGTATGTATGACACACAAAGCGCAATTTTCCAAGTGAGCATAACTTACAGCTGTACGTACGTGTAGGTAAACGAAAACAATGTGCAAAGTTTGGGGAATAAGGGAGTAATGACTTGGAAAATTAAAAGTATTTATACTGTTAGTAGTATTTCATGAGTAATGTGTAACTAATAGATTATGTGGTATGCATGACCTACTGTGTTTGGCAACAATATTATGATTTAGAACAAGTTGCCTTATTGTAATAACATAAAATATATGATGCAGTATATTTTACACTACATACTGGGCACTTATTGTATTATTACAACATATATCTTATATGACATTGATACAAATAGTAAACTGTAGTAGGCCTATACTATAGTATAATTTAGTAATTAATTGTAGTAAAGTTCAAAACCACCATAGTCGAGATTACTAAAGTATGGGGAAATTTTGTGATGAGTTTCTGCTGTGATTTGGTTTAAAAATTAATATGAAAATTTACCTGATAAAAGAGCATTGCATATGGTCATCTCAGCAGCGAATCATGTCCGTTGAGGTGCAGTACAGTGGAAAACTATATTACCTGTTTCCAGCTGCTCCCAGGATATAGCATATAAATATAACATCATAATACACATACATGTGACAATTAACTTTTATTTTATGTAATAAATTTGATTAGCTCCTCTTTTAAGCTTTATTTTGAATTTTAGCTTTAGGAAATCGAATCATAGAGATTTGCTGAATCTGATTAATTGGTATTAATCAAAATGTATAATTTATACTTTCTTAACAACTCGCCCAGCGAGCATTAACCCAGTATATTTTATCAATTCTGTTTATTTCGTGGACACGATAATACAGAATTCGTTGGGAAATTTTGAGCAACAGGTAACACGATCTTTGGCAAATAGTTTCAAACTTGAAAACACAGCACCAGCTCACTCTTTATAAATGAAACGAGAGTTTATTTGCTATTCTGATACAATACTAACAAAACACATACACACACACACACGTTCTGGCAAGAGGGTTGTGATTTGAAGAAAGTTTAAGGTTCTAAGACCTGAGGAAGTCACAAACAGAGGCTTTGACTTTACTCTTAAAGATGAATTCAAATCAGCTCAGCAAACAGAGATTATTGTTTGGTTACTTGCTTTAAGTTGACTTGAAGGCTGGCTTGCTCTCTGGGTGGTTGCTTGAGGGAATCCCGGAGCTGATTTTGCGGCTGCTGTGTCGTTGTTGCATTGACGTCACTCGGGGAATCCCTTTTGGATTGGATGGCTTACTGGCAACGCGTGAATGGCAAGGCTTTAAAGTTCTTACGCTGTAGGCTTTGCAAGTTTCTTTGGTCAGAAATTGACAGAGTGTTGAAGTCTTGGATGGTCAACCTCATGTTAAGGCTGTAGGCGGGTGAGGCGAGACCAAAGTTTCCAAGCAGCCAAGTTTTCCAGCAGAAAAGGTTTTCCAGCTGCAAAGGATTAATTTGTTATAAAAGTATTCACCATTCATACAAGACTGAACATCGACATAACATTAATTCCAACTTCCTGCATTTGAAATACGCTTTAACACGATACTACACATGGCAATCTATTCAAAAGAAAGTTATAAGGTAAAGATTGAAATAAAGCACACCACGCATAACATAAAACACCAAGCATATATGTAAGACATCAAACATGTTATTTGTTGATACACTTGCTTTAATGGCAATGGAAATAAATGATTGTCTTTAGAGATCATTTATGTAAGTTAGTGTTTCTTTTGTTGCAAGAGAAAAGTTGAAGACTGAGAGGAGCACGCGGGAGTCATCAGTTGGTCATGTTACAGGTCTCGTGGTTTTGGGGGCCTGAGGGCAGTCAGTTACTTTAATGGTCCTTTTCCGGCTTGAATGTATGGATCCCTATATTTTGATTAGATCACAAGGTTCCTCCACGGGTTGCAAGAAAGACTCTTGCAGTTCTTTAAAACAAAGGAGCTTTGTTTTTCCTGATTAAGTTAGTCATTATCATCCCTCTGAGTGGACGAGAAAACGCTGACAGGAAACCACTCAGGGTATTGTCATCGCGTGACTCTGATGATTAGTAGTTACTGTGTAAGTGTAACATCCGCGGGCTGTAATTTAAAGTGATCCCTTGTTACCCTCTTGCTAAGTGTAGTTACTGTCTAACATTAAACAATTTTAGTTATGCTGCAATAGATGTGTTTCAAAGTTATTAACAATGAACTGTATTACATAGTTAAATGCAAGGTCAAAAGACCTTAAGTTAAAGAAATATTTTTATTATTTAACAAAATTTTAACAGATATTTTCCAAGAACAGAATGCAGAAAAAAATACAAACAACTGTAAAACACACACATACACACACAAAATCATATTCTACATTTATTTTTAATAGGCATATTATCAGTTTTTCCTTTCAGCTGTGGGCAGGAGTCGACAAATTTCTGGAGATCTTTTGCATATGCTTGTAAAGTTGTTCCTGCAGTATATGAGGAAGCACAAAAGTCCTCCCCCTCTGATGCAGTTTTCACCTGTGATCACAATTAGAGAAAAATACATTGCAAAAAAAAATAAAAAAGTTTATACATGTCAAGTTTGCATAATGTAAAGAAGTGTTGCACGAAGCTTATATTTAACCAAATATATATATAAAAAAAGACTTCTATGAGGACTCTGTGTGTCACAGCAATGTTTCAAGGCAAATCTGTAAGAGTTGCCAACACTGTGATACGTTAAAGCAATAAATAAGAAAATAACAAAGGACTACAAAACTTACACAGGTAACTGGAAAATAACAAACAAGAACTTAATATTAAAACAAAATAGAGAATATGCCACAGTCAGTAGGTGACCGTGAACTCCACTCTGATGGGCTCCAACTCACCTTAACCCCTGGGTATACCCAGTACCTTACAATTTTTTTTTTAACTATGTTGTGGTTTTGTGGGTAGGTTTAAGGGTGGGTTAAGGAGTAAGGGATGGTTCAACAGTGTAATTATAAATGTAATTACAGAAATTAATTACAGATGTAATTACATGCAGGTATTTTTCAAATATAAGTACAATGTAAAAAAATGATGTACACAATATATGCATAGTACCAAATGATTAATTTAAATGTTAAGGCCACTCAATATAAAGAGGGACCGAAAACCCTCTAAATTTGATAGCAAGGTGTTGTTTTAATGTATTTGTTCATCTTTTTCTGACAAAAAAAAAAAAAAAAAAATCCTGACAAGTTACTCACCCCTATGTCATCTAAGATGTTCATGTCTTTATTTCTTCAGTCGCAAAGAAATTACGTTTTTTTGGAGGAAAATATTCCAGGATTTTTCTTCATACAGTGGTCTTTTATGGTGGCCAGTGGATTGAAGATTAAAAACGCAGTTTCAGTGAAGCTTCAAAGGGCTCTACACGATCCCAGCCGAGGAAGGAGGGTCTTATCTAGCGAAACGATCTGTTATTTTCTAAAAAAAGTTACAATTTATATACTTTTTAACCTCAAACGCTCCTCTTGTCTAGCTCTGCGTTAAGTCTGTTTTTTTTCCCGGTTCATGACAGTTAGGGTATGTCGAAAAACTCCCATCTCATTTTCTCCATCAACTTCAAAATAGTCCTAAATCGCCCTACATCGCACCGTTTTTATATAGGGCGTTTGACCTTCTTTGTATATTTACTTTGTAAACACTGGGTCAGTACTTCTGCAGCGATGTAGGACGATTTTGAAGTTTGAGGAGAAAATGAGATGGGAGTTTTTAATCCTACCCTAACTGTTTTCCTGAACCGGAAAAAAACACAGTTCAGCAGAGCTAGACAAGAGGAGCGTTTAACCAATCATTTCGCTAGATAAGAGCCTTCTTCCTTGGCTGGGATTGTTTAGAGCCCTTTGAAGCTGCATTTAAACTGCATTTTGGAAGTTCAAACTCCAGAAGTCCATTTTATGGAGAGAAATCCTGAAATGTTTTCCTCAAAAAACATGAGGAATTTCTTTATGAAATTTCTTCACTACTGAAGAAAGAAAGACATGAACATCTTGGATGACAAGGGGGTGAGTACATTATCTGTAAATGTTTGTTCCAGAAATGAACTACTCCTTTAAGGTGAATTGGAGCCCATCACAGTGGAGTTCACTGTCACCTACTGACTGTCGCATATTCTCTATTTTGTTATACTATTAAGTTCTTGTTGTTATTTTCCAGTTACCTGTGTACTTTTGAAGTCCTTTGTTATTATCTTATTTATTGCTTTACCGTATCACAGTGTTGGCAACTCTTACAGATTTGCCTTGAAACATTGCTGTGACACAGAGTCCTCACAGAAGTCCGTATTTTATATATTTGGTTAAATATAAGCTTCGTGCAACACTTCTTTTACATTATGCAAACTTGACATGTATTAACAGTTTTTTATTTATTTTTTTTTTTTGGAATGTATTTTTCTCTAATTGTGATCACAGGTGAAAACTGCATTAGAGGGGGAGGACTTTTCTGCTCCCTCATATACTGCTGGGACAACTTTGCAAGCATATGCAAAAGATCTCCAGAAATTTGTCGATTCCTGCCCACAGCTGAAAGGAAAAATTGACATTATGCCTATTAAAATTAAATGTAGAACATGATTGTGTGTGTGTGTGTGTGTGTGTGTGTGTGTGTGTGTGCGCGTACGCATTTTTGTGAAAAGTCAGGACATAGATTTGTATAATGACAAAGGTATGATATAGGTATTACAAGGTGAAGGTGACTTTTCAGGACATTGTGTTACAACATGAACGAGGATACAATTTGCAAGTAAAACTGTTTATTGAAAGTAAAAATGGAGTGAGATAGATCCGGGTGATGCAGGCGGTGGCACAGGGACTTTGATGGTCAGGCGTGGCGTGGTGGATGAAGTGCAGCGTGCTCTGATGACGGATGACGGGAACCAGACACATAGACGATCCAACACGGCGTGAAACCGGAACACAGGAACTGAAGACGGGACACGAAGCACGGAAACAGGCTCAGACAACATAGACTTCATGAAACGATCTGACAAAGGAGATGAGAAGGTGGTAAGTATTTATAGGAGGTGAGATGAGTGGCAGCTGGTGATGAAGAGTGATTGCAGCTGGATACTGATCAACGGTAACGATCCGGACACACCCACTCACATGTAAACAACAAAGCACGAGACTAGAGAGACATTGGATCTATGAACCGTGACAGTACCCTCCCCTAGGAACGCCTCATGGCGTTCCCAGAACCTACCTGTCGATTGTAATCATCGATAAGGGAGTGATCCAGAATGTCTCTAGCGGGTACCCAACTTCTCTCCTCTGGACCGTAACCTTCCCAGTCCACCAAGTACTGGAATCCGCGTCCCCTCCGCCTTGAGTCCAGCACACGATTGACCGAATAAGTGGGTTCTCCATCTACGAGTCGCGCGGGGAGGAACCGGTGTAGGCGGATTAATACGAGAATGAAATACGGGTTTAATTTTGGATACATGAAAGGCGGGTGAATCCTCCTGTACACTGGAGGCAGGTTGAGGCGGACTGCCACCGGACTAATGATCTTGGTGACAGTAAATGGGCCAATGAATTTGGGAGCAAGTTTATTAGACACGGAGCGGAGAGGAATGTTCTTGGTAGAAAGCCACACTTTTGACCAGCGACGATACGGGAGGCCTAGACCGGTGGCGATCGGCTTTGGCCTTGGTGCGCAACCCCACCTGGAGTAGAGTCTCACGGGCTCTAGTCCACGTGCGATGACACCTCTGGACGAAGGCGTGAGCGGAGGGGACCGCGACTGGATTCCAGACTAGGAAAAATTGGTGGCTGGTACCCTCGCTACACTCAAGCGGAGATAGGCCCGTAGATGACACTGGCAACGTGTTGTGGGCGTACTCCACCATAGAGTTGTTGACTCCATGAGGAAGGATTCTTGGAAACCAAACATCGTAACGTTCTTTCCAAATCCTGGTTGGCTCTCTCAGTTTGGCCATTGCTCTGGGGTGGAACCCTGAGGACAGACTGACAGTCGCCCCAGAAGCTTACAAAATTCTCGCCAAAATTTGGACACAAATTGGGGTCCTCTGTCAGAGACCACGTCCGTCGGGAGGCCATGTAACCGAAAGACATGGTCAACGACAATCATCGCTGTCTCCTTGGCTGAGGGTAATTTGGGCAAGGGAATGAAATGAGCCGCCTTCGAGAACCGGTCCACCACGGTCAAAACTACCGTGTGACCCTGAGAGGGGAGGCGGTAACAAAATCTAGCGATGTGGGACCAGGGTCTCGAAGGGACCGGCAGCGGTTGGAGTAACCCATCTGGGGGTCGATTGGAAGTCTTACCAGTGGCACAAACTGAGCAAGCCAAAACAAAATTGTGAATGTCACGAGCCATGAGCGGCCACCAGAATCGTTGCTTGACTAAAAATCCAGTGCGAGTAACTCCTGGATGACAAGCCACATTGGAAGAATGCCCCCACTGAATGACGCTGGACCTCAGACCCTCAGGCACAAATAAACGATTCGGTGGGCAACCGACCGGGCGTTACCTTCTAAGGCCTTCTTGACCTTCGATTCGACCTCCCATACAAGTGTGGAGATGAATAGAGTCTCCGGTAAAATGCACTCGGGAGTAGACGGGCGTTCGGAACGATCAAAAATGCGCGATAAAGAATCGGGTTTGATGTTTTTGGAACCCGGGCGGTACGAGAGAGTAAAATCGAAACGACCGAAAAAAAGTGCCCACCGAGCCTGCCTGGAGTTCAATCTTTTAGCCGTCCGAATGTATTCTAAGTTCTTGTGATCGGTCCAAACGATAAAAGGTACCCCCGACCCTTCTAACCAGTGCCGCCACTCCTCCAATGCTAACTTGACTGCCAACAACTCTCTGTTCCCAATGTCATAATTGCGTTCGGCAGGAGATGAGCGATGAGACAAAAGCAGCGCAAGGATGCATCTTGTCGTCTGAGAGAGAGCGCTGGGATAACACTGCTCCTACCCCCACCTCTGATGCATCGACCTCCACCACGAACTGACGTGATGAATCAGGGGTTATCAGGATGGGGGCTGAAACGAAGCAACCCTTCAGTTTGGCAAACGCAGCCTCGGCTGCGTCTGACCACCTGAACGTCGTTCTGGGGGAGGTCAAGGCGGTCAGAGGTGCGGCTAGTTGGCTGAAGTTGCGAATAAAACGCCGGTAGAAATTGGCGAACCCCAGAAATCTCAGTAGGGCCTTACGAGACTCTGGACTTGGCCACTCTACCACAGCCTTGATCTTCTCAGGATCCATGCGCATTCCCTCAACCGACACGATGTACCCTAGGAATGGAACAGACTGTGCATGAAAATCGCATTTCTCCGCCTTGACAAAAAGCCCATTCTCTAGCAACCTCTGAAGCACTCGTCGGACGTGCTGCACGTGTTCCTGGAGAGAAGAAGAAAAAATCAGTATATCGTCCAGGTAGACATAAATGAACTGATCTATCATATCTCGCAGCACATCATTGACGAGTGCCTGGAAGACCGCTGGACTATTGGAAAGCCCGAAGGCATAACCAAGTATTCAAAATGTCCTCTGGGGTGTTAAACGCGGTCTTCCACTCATCCCCTCCCTGATGCGGACCAAATGATAAGCATTACGTAAGTCTAATTTTGTGAAGATGGATGCTCCTTGCAACCTCTCGAAGGCTGAAGACATCAACGGCAAAGGATAAGTATTCTTTACCGTGATGTTGTTCAACCCTCGTAGTCAATACAAGGTCATGAGATCCGTCCTTCTTCCCCACAAAAAAAACCCCGCCCCGCTGGAGAAGAGGAAGGCGAATGAACCCTGTTGCTAGAGAATCAGAAATATATTTCTCCATAGCCTCCCTCTCTGGTGTCGAGAGTGAATATAACTTGCCCTTGGGCGGAGCCGTACCTGGTAATAATTCTATGGCACAGTCATAGGGACGATGCGGAGGAGAGAAGCAGCCCGAGACTTACTGAACACCTCCTTCAGGTCCAGGTACTCTGTGGGCACGTTAGACAGATCCACTGCCTCCTCCTGCAACACAGGGACAGAAACAGACGGACAGGCAGACAATAGACAAGACTTATGACACTGGTTACTCCACGAAGACACAGACTTGAGCTGCCAGTCCACTTTAGGGTTGTGACGGGTGAGCCAAGGGTGACCAAGGACAATGGGTGCAAGGGGTGTCCAGGATATAGAAAGAGATGATTTCAGTGTGGTTGCCTGATGTGATGAGGGTGATGTCTTCTGTGGCAAAAGTGATGGTGGGAAGTTCTTGTCCATTGAGTGCGTGTACAGCAATCTGATGTGTGAGGGGTTTGAGGGGAATCTTGAATTGGCGTGCGAATGAGTGGTCCATGAAATTACCTTCTGCCCCGGAGTCCAAGAGTGCTTGACAGTCGTGAGTGAGTGTTGACCATCTCAGTCTTACCGGGAGAAGGGTAGATGTTGGTGAGGTCTTCTCAGCAGAGATCCCACCCGACAGTAGCCTCACACTTACTATCGGGCTTGGCCTTTTACCGGACAGTTGTAAGCATAGTGTCCGGCCCCTCCACAGTATAAGCAAAGGCCCTGGGACCTCCGCCTCTCCCTCTCCTCCCGGGAAAGCCGAGCTCGACCAACCTGCATGGGCTCGTGATCGTCGACGGGGCTGACCGCGTCCCCGCCTCCAAATTGTGGACCCTCGGCACCTGCCAGAGGGCGTCTCCTCGTAGCGTGACCTCCCACTCGGGCTAGTCGAGCATCAACTCTGAGGGCTAAGGCAATGAGTTCATTAAGAGATTGGGGCAGGTCCAAAGCATAGATCTCTCTCTGGGCCGGTCAGCCAGCCCATGCAGGAACATGTCCCACTCGCCTCCTCGTTCCATTTGCTCTCCGCTGCTAGGGTCCGAACTCTATTGAAAAGTCTGACACTGACCTCTCTCCTTGCCGTAAATCAGCCAGCATTCTAGCAGCTTCTCTTCCGCCGCCGCCCGGTCGAAAACTCTTTTCATCTCAGCGGAGAGCTCCTGGAGCAGACGCAGCACGGATCTTCATTCTCCCACACCGCGTTCCCCATAACGCCGCTTTCCCAGTCAGGAGGGTGAGTACAAAAGCGACTTTGGATCGCTCGGTCTGGAAAGTCTTGGGTTGGAGAAAAATGCATGGAACACCGGGTTAGAAAGGCTCTGCAAAATTTTGGATCACCTGAATAGGGCTCTGGGGTAGGTAGGCGTGGCTCCGACTGGGATGGGCTCTCCGATGGTGTAGGGGGAGCGGCCGGTGTTGGCGGCGCAGTGGGAACTCGTAGCTGTTGGATCTGCTGGGTGAGCTCGGACACCTGCGCCACTAACGCCTGAACAGCGCGACCAGTATCGTGTAAATTCTTTTCTTGAATGTCCAAACGAGCCATGCTGTTGCTCAAACAGTCCTCCATGGTAGGCGCTGATGTACTTGCTGTATCCATTCTTGGTCAGATCGTTCTGTTACAACATGAACGAGGATACAATTTGCAAGTAAAACTGTTTATTGAAAGTAAAAATGGAGTGAGATAGATCCGGGTGATGCAGGCGGTGGCACAGGGACTTTGATGGTCAGGCGTGGCGTGGTGGATGAAGTGCAGCGTGCTCTGATGACGGATGACGGAACCAGACACATAGACGATCCAACACGACGTGAAACCGGAACACAGGAACTGAAGACGGGACACGAAGCACGGAAACAGGCTCAGACAACATAGACTTCATGAAAACGATCTGACAAAGGAGATGAGAAGGTGGTAAGTATTTATAGGAGGTGAGATGAGTGGCAGCTGGTGATGAAGAGTGATTGCAGCTGGATACTGATCAACGGTAACGATCCGGACACACCCACTCACATGTAAACAACAAAGCACGAGACTAGAGAGAGACATTGGATCTATGAACCGTGACACATTGAACCATGTCCCCACTTTTCAAAACGCTTATAAATCTTACAGAGTGAGGTTTTTTGGGGGAAAGTTGAAATGCACAGTCTCCTGTAAGGGGTAGGTTTAGGTGTGGGATTGGTGTAGGGCAATAGCACATACAGTAAGTACAGTATAAAAACCATTACGCCTATGGGATGTCCCCACTTTTCACAAAAACGAACGTGTGTGTGTGTGTTTTACAGTTCTTTGTATTTTGTATAAGTGGTTGCAAATTAGTTTTTTTTTCTGCATTCTGTTCTTGAAAAAGATCTGTTAAAATTTTGGGTAACACTTTATTTTAAGGTGTCATAATACAGAGTAATTACCTAATTAATTACTTAGTAGTAGCCGTTGTACTTACATGAAACAAAATGTACTTACCTTGTAACTAAGTTATAGAACAGCCTGTAATTACAGTTTGTAATTATGTAGATGTAATAGGCTACTGTTACACATATGTAACAGGCCGAGTCTGTTACACAGCTACTTGTACACTTAAGTACAATCTTGATGCACTTTATTTTAAGTAGCTTATGCCTGTGGAATATTCTGTAATTTTAATGTAATTAGAAAGGTATTACATGTATTTAAGCTGTGTACTGGTGGGTTAAATCAAACAGGTGCAGCTGGAGAAGGTGTACAGTATAGATACACATGAAGTACACTTAAGTACAATCTCAATACACTTTAAGTAGCTTATGTCTGTGTACCTACATTTATAATCACGTTGTATAAAGTCTGCAACACATATGTAACAATCTTTATACATAAGTAGCTGTGTAACAGACTCGGTTTGTTACACGTGTAACAGTAGCTGCCTATTTCATGTACATAATTACAAACTAAGTACAGACTATTCTATAATTTAGTTACATGGTAAGTACATTTTGTTTCATGTAAGTACAACGGCTACTACTAAGTACTTAACTAGGTCATTATTATGTATTATGGACACCTTAAAAGTGTTACCAAATTTTGTTAAATAATAAAAATATTTCTTTGTTATAGCCCGCAGATGTTACACTTACACAGTAACTACATGTAACAAGAGGGCAACAAGGCATCACTTTAGATTACAGCCCGTGGATGTTACACTTACACAGTAACTACATACAGTGGGTACGGAAAGTATTCAGACCACCTTCAATTTTTCACTCTTTGTTATATTGCAGCCATTTGCTAAAATTATTTGTTCTTTTTTTTTTTCCTCATTAATGTACACACAGCACCCCATATTGACAGAAAAACACAGAATTGTTGACATTTTTGCAGATTTATTAAAAGAAAAACTGAAATATCACATGGTCCTAAGTATTCAGACCCTTTGCTGTGACACTCATATATTTAACTCAGGTGCTGTCCATTTCTTCTGATCATCCTTGAGATGGTGCTACACCTTCATTTTAGTCCAGCTGTGTTTGATTATACTGATTGGACTTGATTAGGAAAGCCACACACCTGTCTATATAAGACCTTATAGCTCACAGTGCATGTCAGAGCAAATGAGAATCATGAGGTCAAAGGAACTGCCTGAAGAGCTCAGAGACAGAATTGTGGCAAGGCACAGATCTGGCCAAGGTTACAAAACAATTTCTGCTGCACTTAAGGTTCCTAAGAGCACAGTGTCCTCCATAATCCTTAAATGGAAGACGTTTGGGACGACCAGAACCTTTTCTAGAGCTGGCCATCCGGCCAAACTGAGCTATCGAGGGAGAAGAGCCTTGGTGAGAGAGGTAAAGAAGAACCCAAAGATCACTGTGGCTGAGCTCCAGAGATGCAGTCGGGAGATGGGAGAAAGTTGTAGAAAATCAACCATCACTGCAGCCCTCCACCAGTCGGGGCTCTATGGCAGAGTGGCCCGACGGAAGCCTCTCCTCAGTGCAAGACACATGAAAGCCCGCATGGAGTTTGCTAAAAAAACACCTGAATAAGATTCTCTGTTCTGATGAGACCAAGATAGAACGTTTTGGCCTTAATTCTATGTGTGGAGAAAACCAGGCACTGCTCATCACCTGTCCAATACAGTCCCAACAGTGAAGCATGGTGGTGGCAGCATCATGCTGTGGGGGTGTTTTTCAGCTGCAGGGACCGGACGACTGGTTGCAATCGAGGGAAAGATGAATACAGGGATATCCTGGACGAAAACCTTCTCCAGAGTGCTCAGGACCTCAGACTGGGCTGAAGGTTTACCTTCCAACAAGACAATGACCCTAAGCACACAGCTAAAATAACGAAGGAGTGGCTTCACAACAACTCCGTGACTGTTCTTGAATGGCCCAGCCAGAGCCCTGACTTAATGTGCTTGGACACAGAGCTCTGTGAACAGCCAGCCTCTTTTGCAATGACCTTTTGTGTCTTGCCCTCCTTGTGCAACGTCTCAATGGTCGTCTTTTGGACAACTGTCAAGTCAGCAGTCTTCCCCACGATTGTGTAGCCTACAGAACTAGACTGAGAGACCATTTAAAGGCCTTTGCAGGTGTTTTGAGTTAATTAGCTGATTAGAGTGTGGCACCAGGTGTCTTCAATATTGAACCTTTTCACAATATTCTAATTTTCTGAGATACTGAATTTGGGATTTTCCTTAGTTGTCAGTTATAATCATTAAAATTAAAAGAAATAAACATTTGAAATATATCAGTCTGTGTGTAATGAATGAATAT
The DNA here is from genome assembly GCF_012432095.1 of Onychostoma macrolepis. Taxonomy (NCBI): domain Eukaryota; kingdom Metazoa; phylum Chordata; class Actinopteri; order Cypriniformes; family Cyprinidae; genus Onychostoma; species Onychostoma macrolepis. The sequence goes on along the minus strand of NC_081159.1, from coordinate 31,495,884 downwards.
AATATACAAGTTTCACTTTTTGAATGGAATTAGTGAAATAAATAAACTTTTTGATGATATTCTAATTATATGACCAGCACCTGTATATATAGACATAATAGGAATAGAAACACAGATGATGGTTGTAGAACCAAAAGCAAATGTTTATTGGATAGGACAGATAGAACAAAATGTGAGACAGACAATTAATAAATAGGGAAAGTTTATTGAGGCACAGATTCCAGAAGCACAGTTACCAAAATCAGAATTTCATTGTACAATGATATATGATCCCAAAAGAGATGAAAAAATGTGAAAAATGGCAGGAAGAAACTGAAGAACAAAATATTGAAATGATCTCACAGCACATTTGTAACAATGTCCGAGGAAAGGAAGAAAGAAGTCGGAGTCGGCGTGACTGAGGCTCGGGTAATTTAGTCAATACTTTACAAAAATAAACACTTGTGCTCTCTGGCACTTCAAATAAACATAAGTTCACAGCATTTTGGCGATTCTCTGGTCCACAGCAACAGTTCTCTTCTCCCGAGTCCTCAGCCTGTCTCTCTCTGCCACTTTCTGTCTCCCTGTGCCTTATGATCTCTCCACGCCAATCACTGAAATGAGAAGCAGGTGAATGTCGTCTTGCACTTGACCCACTTCCAACCTCTCTCTCCAGCTGCAGACCCCGCTAACCACAACATTATAATAGGTAAACAGGGAGCAGCTTTAAGTATACCTAAATGTGAATTTGTGAAAAAATGGTTCAATGTAACAGATTCTGTACCACATGTGTCTTTATATGTAGGAAACAATTGGGAAACAAAAGATCTAGGACCAATGATGAAAAAGGCAGAACAAAGCAAATGGGAACCAACAGAGCATCCATTGATTTTTCATTCAGCTGACAAAAATTATGTAAAAATGTTATGTGAAACCAGTTTGATGGGAATTCCTCAGGAAGAAGTTATCAGTCAAAAGAAACTGACACAAATGAATACAACATCCGAATTGATAGACACTACTGACACTGAACTATTTAAGGAAGTAGAGCATCAGGTACCAACTGAACTATGGTCTCAACATGACTCAGATGTAGGATTGATAAAATCAGCAAACCCAGTGAGAGTACAACTTAAGCCAGATGCACGTCTGCCGAGAAAATCGCAATACGCTTTGCGTCCTGATGCTGAAGCAGGTATAAAAAAAACACTATTGAAGGTTTAGTGAAAGCAGGAGTATTAATAGAAACAACTAGTTATTGTAACATTCCAATTATGCCTGTGATCAAAGCAGACAAAAACAGATGGCGTCTTGTGCATGACTTACGAGCAATCAATGATATAGTAGTATTTTCCAGCTGAGGTACCAAACTCGCACACGCTACTGACAAATGTCCCTCTTGGTGCAAAATACTTTACAGTAATTGATCTCTGTTCAGCCTACTTTATTGTTCCATTAGCAGAGGAAAGTAGATATTTATTTGCATTTACATATGCTGGTAAACAGTATACTTACACCAGAATTCCACAAGGGTTTAAACATTCGCCACATCTTTAATCAAGTTCTTAAGGCTGATTTAGAGGATCTTATGATAGACAGTACTTTGTTACAATATGTAGATGATTTAATTATTTGTTCTACATCACTAGAACAATGTCATAAAGATTATACTATAGTCCTAACGAAATTAGCACAAGAAGATCACAAAGTATCCAAAACCAAAGTACAGTATTGTCAGCCTCAAGTTGAATACTTACGATGATTGATTGCATTTGGCACATGAGCTATAGCTCCAGCTCAATTGGAAGACACCATTGCCTCAAACAGTAGGACAAATGATGACTTTTTTTGGGATGACTGGCTTTAGTGCCGATTGGATAGAAGACTACACAGTAAAAACAGCTCCGTTGAGAGAAATCATGAAACAAGCAGGACTCCAACATTTAGGTAATCCATTAAAATGGAACAGTACTAAGTTGGACAATGTAGCTCAGGGTTACCCACCATGTTACCAACAAGGCCTTGCAGCAGTATATTATGCACATGAGAAAGCAACCACAATATCCATGGGGTACCCAGTAACTATTTATACTTATCACAAAATTGTTGAGTTAATAGAACAAGGGAAATTTTTTCTGACTCAAGCCCGAATTCTAGCCTACTCATTGCTACTTACACATGCAGATGTTACTATTAACACTAGAACTGCCAGAGGTCGCTGCCAGCGGGTAAATTTTACCCACACACGGCAACTGTTTTTATATGGCTAAAGAACATATTTCACTGTTTTATGCCACTGTCTTCACAAAGAAGTGTCTAGAGTCATGAAATTATGTTCAGTCGTCAACTAGATTTTTACCCTGTTGTTTTATGTTCAAGACTTTTTAATGCAGCCTACACTAGTCCATAATGGTCAGTAAGCTAAGCTAAAAAACCTGAATTGACAATGAAAATTAGAAGGTAGTAAATATTTGTGTGGTGTAATATTATAATACAATGTCATTAATCAGTATATTAGGATAACCCATGTCATTTAAATTACTAAAATAGCCAATAGACAATAATAATTCACCAGGCTGCATAGGACGATGCTATGACAAATTCAAGTGCACAGCTTCACCTAGGCCCAATTATTATTTTTTTTAGTTATATAATTTATAATTTGAATAAGAGAACACCACCAATAAACTTTGGGTAATCAAAAAATATATATTATTCATTACATCATAGATCAGATTTTTTTTTTGTTTTCCTTCAGGAAACGGCCAGACTAGAATAAATAGCAACACAGTAGCGAACAATAAAGGATATGACAAGACAAAAATTAAATAAAACCAAAGTTTGAACAATTACGAGTAACCTTAGGCTAAAACATCCAAGTATGATGTCTGGATCACCGTCAGATGAGCTGTCAGATGCTCAGCCGACCCAGGACGCATAACTTACCATCAGACTCTCCATCACTCATGGCATTTAGTGTTTCTAATACCTACCTTCCATAAATCGCCTTCTTTTAATTATTTTGACTTTATTTATGAAACTGATAACCGCTAAATCAGTGAGTGAAAGGCGTTGCCTAGAAATGTACAATGTTAAAACATAAGCGGCAAGACAATGACAGCGCAAAAATACATGCATTATATAGCTGGTAAATTTGACCCGCTCCGTTTTTTTATCTGGTTTTATCTAAATAATTTTTAACAACATTGGATTGTAAATTACATAATTTGAGTAAAAGTCAATGACTGGGAGACTTTAATGTTTTGTTGAAAATCTGTTATGTACATTTGAAAAACAGCAACGGGTAAAATTTACCCTGTGGCGGTTCTAGTGTTAAGCGATGTCATACAGTTAATCCAGCTGAATTAATTCCTTTGGCTTTTGAAGGAAAGCCCCATGATTGTGTGACTGATTCAATGACATTTACTAGATTACGACCAGATCTTGAGTCTACACCAATCCCTGAAGCAGAAGTCACTTACTTCGTAGATGGTTCTAGCTTTAGAGATCATGTAGGAAATCATACAAGATATTCAGTAGTGAAGAAGGACAAGGAAGAATTTGTGCCTGTGATCTCACAACATTGTGTACAGCCATGCTCTGCTCAATTAGCAGCATTAAAAGCTCTCACAGCTGCCTGTCAATTGGCAAAGGGACAGATTTTCAATATATGGTCTCCAATATTTTCATTGATTCAGCATATACTCATGGTGTATGTCATTTATTTGGAGCAGTATGGAAGCAGAGAGGTTTTAAAAAGAGCGATGGGACTCCCATCCAACATGCTGAACAAATAGGTCAATTCATCTCTGCTATGATGCTACCAAAAAGACTAGCAATAATCAAGTGTCAGGCTCATAAAAAAAAAAAAAGGAAATTCTTTTGTCATTAAGGGAAACAATGCAGCAGATTTGTAAGCTAAAAAAGCCTCAGGGTGTCAGGTAGCAGTATTAACACCTGTAGCACTTATAGAACCTCAACCTCAGTTGGACGATATTATTCGAATTCAACGACCCCCGTTTCCTTTGCAGCGGGGAACGAGGCAGGGATGTCTGCTTTCCCCCTTATTGTTTTGTCTATCTCTTGAACCCTTAGCACAAGCCATCAGGAAATCTGAAGTATCGATTAAGATTCATGATCGTAATCATAGTATTTCGTTATACGCTGATGATATTATTCTATATTTAGACCACTTTGATGTTTCAGTCTCTAGTATAATTAAGGAATTTGATAATTTTAGTAACTTATCAGGATATAAAATAAATTGGAGCAAATCTGCTTTAATGGCAATTAACAATGTTAATTCTTCCATTCCCTCATTTATCCCTGTTAAGGAATCTTTCATCTATTTGGGCATTACCATATATAAAAACATTCATAAGATTGCCAGAGACAATTTTAATAATATTTTAGTTAAGGTCAAAAATGACAACTCCGTAATTTCTAAATTTATCTGGAATGATAAATGCCCCAGAATTAAACTTACCACATTACAACATCTTAATCGCACAGGAGGACTGGCGGTACCAAATTTTTAACTGTATTATTGGTTCCAGCTTAAGGCTCTTCATAATTGGGTTGATCCTCAATCTACAGTTTCTTGGAGAGTGATTGAAGCTGACAAGGTTAAACCAAATAGACTCCAAGATATTTTATTTACTGGCACAGGAAAAAAAGGGGATAATTATAAATTTGGTCCGGTTGTGGCCAACTCTATTAAAATCTGGAAAACGGTGGAACGTCGGATAGGAGGAACCTTCAAATTTTGTAACAGTACACCTTTATGGCACAATTTTAATTTTGTATGCAGAAATCATCCATTTGTCCAACCCTCTTGGTCCTCTTTAGGTGTAAACACGTGTGCGGTGATATATATGATAACCAGGGCCTATGTTCATTTCAGACATTAATAACCAAATTTTGTCTACCAGCATCCGCATATTTTGTCTTTCTTCAATTATGTTCTGCTTTCAAAGCGTATGGAGTTCCTTGGGCATCACCCATCTCCTCTCATCCTATGCAGGACTGGATTGCACCATCTGCTGGTCGGCCGTCTGTTTCTTTAATATATAATAAGATTATTGATTGAATTACAAAACCTCTTTCTATTAAAACTATTTGGAATAGGGAATTATCTGACCTTAATTTATCTGTCAACTGGGAAAGAGTGTGGTCTAATCTCAGTTTAACATCTAAAAATCTGTCTCATCGTCTTATTCACTTCAAAGTCATTCATAGAGCATACATAAGCCCTTACAAAAGATTTAAAATGAAACTACAACGAATCTCAACTACCATATATGTAATACTACATCATCAGGTACTTTTCTGCATAGGTTTTGGGAATGTCCTGTCGTCATCAGTCTATGGACACATGTAAACCTGGTTTTATCATCCTTACTGCAAATCGATTGGTCTGTTAATCCAAGTTTGTGTCTTCTTAATGATGATTCTGGTCTCTGTATAAGTTCAATGCAAAAGAGAATGTTGTTTGCTGGTTTTACAGCTGCGAAGAAGACAATAATACAAAACTGGTTTACACCGCACATGTGTGGAAAAACATATTGGATCCATAGCCTCCTGCAAATAGTGACTTATGAACGTACAACAGCACGAATCAATGGGGCCAAGCCTTCTACCATCGATGCTTGGCAGTGCTTTCTCTTTGATATACATGACTGTATAAAGGAGTGACTTTTGTGTTTTTCTTGTCCTTCCCTCTCTCCCTCCCTTTGACTGGACTTTGAGATATTGAGTATGTGTCTGTTGATTTTTTTTTTTTTAATTTTTAATTTAATTTTATTTTGGATGTTATGTATGGAAAATAAAAAAAATGTTGATAACAAAAAAACAAGCGGGCCCTTATGAGCACTAAATGTGGCACCAAAGGGGAGCCAAAAAAAAGACACGCAAGATATTTGGCGTACACATGAAGGACAAATTGTTGCCCCAACTTCACTTTTGAACATTCTCATTTCAGATGCGCATGGTTTTGACCACTGCACAAGGGGGGAAGTGATAAGAAAAATTAAAAGGCAAGGATACTGGTCTCCTTATTTACATGCAATGGTAGATGAATTTCTGGCCACATGTGAAGTTTGTGCCCAAAACAATGTGAGGAAAGGAATACCAACACCAATAGGCCATATACCAGTACCAGAAGGACCTTTCAAGCATTTGCTAATGGATTACGTGGATGTGATAAAGCAAGTACAAGGCAAAAGATACATGCTTGTGGTCATAGACAGATTTAGCAGGTGGGTGGAGGCAGTACCATCAGCAGATCAGGGAGCAGGAACAGTAATTAAATTTCTAACAAGAGAAGTAATTCCTAGAAATAAGTTCAGATAATGGATCAGCATTCATACAAAAATCTGTAAAATAAGTACTGCAACAATTGAGAATAAAGCAGAGACTAGGGTGTATTTACCATCCTCAATCACAAGGGGTGGTAGAGAGATTAAATGGAACCCTCAAGGCCAAACTAAACAAAATATGTGAAAATACTAAACTTAACTGGATTGACACATTACCTCTTGCACTAATGAGCTAATCGCATGCAAACTAACAGAAACATGCACTTAACACAGCATGAAATGCTTATGGGTCGACCCATGCCTGTGCCATATTGTAGAGGTTCCTACATAGGACCTCCTCTAGAGCAATTGCAAATGGAACTTCGATCTTATATGCATAAATTAACTGCCATACATAAGGCTATCCATATACAGGAAACAAGAAAAGAGTCCTGTGTGGAAACGGAGTCGGAATGTCCAATTGTTCCAGGTAATCAAGTATATTTGAGGGTATTCCGGAGAAAGTGGAATGAGCCCAGGAGAGAGGGACTCTACAAAGTGGTGAGAGCTACTCCAACTGCAGTCCAAGTGGAGGGAAGTACAACTTGGTATCATCTAAACCACTGTACTATAATTCCCAAAGTACGGACGGAAAGAGAAGAAACAGACAAGCAGGTAATTCAGGAGAAAGTGATGAGGAAAGACCAGTGACACAAGATGAAGTGCAAACTGATGAAAGCTCAAAAACAGATGTACAAGGAGCTCACATTCTCCTGTCAGACAAACAGGAAAAGAGAAAGAATAAGTCTGACAACATATCTGATGATCACATGCTTAATGCATCTAATTTGGCAAACTCAAGCTATAACCAACAGCACCCATATTTCCCCAAAATTGACTTTAGTCCTCTGGTGAATCCTCTCTGACTTAATCCAAAAAGAACAATAACTAGATGAGGAGGAAAAACTATCTACACAAAATAGACGACATTGTAAATCATAATATCACTTTTAAGAAAATGGGCAATTCAGATATATTATGGGAAAAAGCATAACCCATTTATACCAGATTTGTTTGGTATAAATGGGTAAATTACACAGCAGAAAAAGAGAAATGGGAAAACTGCATAGTTTGCTTTGAAGCAAGACCAATTTTATATATTGTACCAATACATGGTTCTAGTTGTAGAATATTTCATGATGAATGGTTTAAGAAATGTCCAGAACTATGTAATGCAATGGTGTTAGATGTAGTGAGATTGGGAGGTAAATGCTTTATAGAAAGAGGCAGAGAGATAAATGTCTTTAGAAACTGTACCCAAAAAAAAAAATGGCATTTTGCCCATATTGGTGCCAGTTTCTCCAATCTACAACAAACTACAGAGAAGCAACTGAATTACAGCGCATATGTACCCGTAAATGGCCAATAGTACGGAAAAGAAAAATACAAAAGCCACAAGGAAAGATACAATTAATGGCAGATCAGGAATTTGAACGTTATGAGAAGAAGGGAAATACTGACGTAGGAAGATTTGAAGGGAAATGCAGCAAAATATGGAAAATACCACGATGTAGAGAGGACTATTTAGTAATAAAAGAAGGCCCACCACCTATATTTGATGAAACTGATATTGCATTGGCAGGCATATGGTGGATGTGTGGATTAGAATATGGCCTCTTGACAACATTACCAGAAAAATGGTCAGGATTATGTACTAGGGTTATGCAGACACATAAAATGAGCCACATCTCTCTAGAAGAGGAAGCAACAAATGAAGAAAAATCCAGATCTAAAAGAGCCTATCAAAAAGATCCTGCAGTTTATATAGATTCATTTGGTCAACCAAGAGGTATACCTTATGAGTTTAAAGCAAGAGATGAAGTCCAATCAGGGTTTGAATCGATATTTATTTGGATTACGCAAAATAAAAATACAGAATGGATCAATTACATATATTACAATCAGCAAAGATTTATTAATTACACTGATGAGGCCTTATCACTTTTAGGAGAGCAATTGGATGCAATGAGCAGAATGACATGGCAAAATAGAATAGTTTTGGATTATTTGTTAGCTGAAAAAGGGGGAGTGTGTGTTATGTTTGGGGATCAATGCTGTACTTTTATAGCGAATAATACTGCTCCAGAAGGAGCATTCACTGAAGTAATGACCAAATTGAAAAACCTAAGGATTGAATTTAAAACTAACACTGGGACAGATAATAAAATGTGGGATTAGTTTGATCTAAAACTAGGAGCATGGTGAGCATGGTTAGCTAAATTAGGAATGTTTTTAGGAGTTGCAGTATTAATAGGAGGATTACTGTTTTGCTGTGTGCTTCCTATACTGAGGTCACTAGCTGTCAAAGCCACAGCTAGGCAAATGCTAAGATGTCAAGATAATGAAAAATTGAATTTGTAGCATAACCAAAATGTACATTACCCGGACTGGGCTTATGCACTCAACTGGAAGTCACACACATTGACAAATGATGGAGATTCTAGTACCTCAACTGAGGACAAAGAAGTAGTATAAAGATGAACCATACCCTGGGTGTAAGTGCTAGCCTAACCTCTGCCCGAGGGTGGCCCTCTATGATGTGCAAAGTGTCTGGGCTGAAGATCAACTATGCTATTTTTGTGTGCTGTTACATTGTTTTATGTTTTGAATTTTTATTTCTGTTGTATACATAACTGTGACAACCACAAGCAAGTGCTGAACCAATTGCACACTCATGCTTATAACATTGTTTTATCTTAAATGAGGGATTAGGGATTATTTTACTTCTTCCTAGTCAGTTGTGGGGGAGAGGTTTGGTCCTGCTGCTCCACCAGAGTGCTTTTGCATAATCTAGTCATTGGTGATAAAGTTGTGTGGCTTAATTTGGTCACTAGGTAGTAATAACTGATGAGACTGAATTATGAAACTGCACTCTGGGAAAGACAAGTAAAGGTGAGACTTAGTAAGTCTGAAAGGGGGGAATGTAGAAGAGTTTTATTAATCAAAATATAAATTAATCAAGTGTAACCAATGGGAATATAGCCATTTATGCATCAAGTTATTCTACTATTATAAAATTGTATTTGCCTGCATGTGTAGAGGCCTGCAGAAGAATGGAATGTGCAGACGTATGGTTTAAGGTAAAGCTGCACATCCTGTTTTGACATGATAGGGTCTCTTCCGTTAACGTAACATAAATTGGGGCCTATTACCTGCTCCAGGAAACAGATGGAGACATAGCCAAGAAAGATAAATGACATGATATATGACATGTACGGAACACACCTTAAAGGAAAAACCATGTAAGAGTGTTCAGACACAGACTCGGGAGATTCTCTGCAGAGACTCTCGACTGCATTATCGCCGATAATAAAGTCTATATTCTGGCATTAAAACCCTGAGGCTTCAAGAGTGATTCTTCATAGAAGTGGCAGGGACTACCACAAATTAGTTTGTGGTGTTTGCCAGTTTGCCCGTGGTGGTAAGGACACTTAAAAATGCTCTTCCAAATTTAAAGAACAAAAAGAAAAAAAGGTTTTGATTCCAGAATAACTAATTGCATGCACAGGTCTGTTTTACTGTTAAGAGGGCCTTTAATGGATAGCAGTAAATGAAGGCAGACTGTGCATGCAAAAGGGCCTTGATGGATGACGTAAACATTAAGCAGATATACATTGCATGCAATGGTCTGTGTTTATTATTAAGAGGGCCTTAAAAGGATAAAAATAAACATTAAGCAGATAAAGTAAAGGGAAGCGTGCAAAGTCCTGCGGAGGCTTCAAGAGTGATTCTTCATAGAAGTGGCAGAAACTACCACAGGTCCCCTTCCTGTGTGAGATGTAGGTGAAAGCGAGAGCATGTATAAACAGTCCTAAAATAATGTTATAAACAATCATTAGAATTGATTTTTCCCAGTACCTTAGTATATGCATAGGCCTACTTGATGAGAAAACAGAATGGCAATAACAAAGAAACTACATTTTAACTATCAACCACAAATAATATTACCATATACAGGTAGGTATAATAAAAGTACAATTACTATACACTATACTGTGCACTTAGTGTGATTTTCCAGCAAACTCAAAACTGAACGACACGCTTTCTTGTGCAATTATGCCAGTGATGCAGCCACAGTCCTAAATGAAAATTGAAACCGTTGTTATAGCAATTACCAGAAGATGCATAGCTGATAATAAATTGCATCACTGATAAGAATGGACACGCGCATGTCGTCAATGGGTCTCTTATCAGTGATATTTACAGCTTACTTGATACATTTACACCTCAGACGATAGCAAATAACACATTCAAAACATTTACACTAGAGCAGATATTCGCAAACAGAAGCTTAGTTATAGTCATAAACACGAGCATGCTTTGTATGTAGGCCTATTATACAATACAAAAAACATTTTATATATGGGAAACTATAGTTATAAACATCTACATATATTCCCAAACAAAGTGCATCACAGTAAAGGTTTGTCTAATCATTCTTACTCTAATATTAGGCTATTAACTTTATAACTCATATTACCTTTATGTCATACTGATGTCTATTTTATAGACATTTTGTTGTTGTATTTTGTTTAAAAAAATAAAAAAACCGCACACGCGCACATCCTGGCATCGTGAGACATTTAGATGCAGTGAATGAAACTTCATAATGTTTCACTTGACTATACATTCAGTCAGGGATTATAATTTGGAAAAAGTCTAACTAGTAAAATGTGTACAACGTCACAACTAATGCAAGTAGGTTAATGTGTCATGACAGATCACTGTAGCGCCTCAGTTCAAGCAGCATATCAACTGATCATATTTATTAGTTAAATCATGAAATAAACATGAATGAACATTAGAAGGTATTTTATTTCAACCGTGGAAAGATGTCAATACACACAATGTTTCAAGTAAGTCAACCAAAGATAATCTACTCTCCTGATGGACAAAATGGTGGATCCTGTGAAGGGTCAGTTGCCCACTGGGATATACATATACTGCACTATGATTGTGCTGTAAGTGATGTGTATTTATGAGTAAAGTGGGTGCTGAGTTTAAGTGAATTCTTGTCAATTCAAAGTCTTGATGGATTGGAGGCCCAGTAGTGTGGTCACCTTTGGAGGTGCCAACATATTAACATCTCAAAACACCTGAACAACCACATATCAACCAACCAGAGCATTCTCCTCAGGACGCTTAAGCAACTGCATAGCAACTCACTAACTTCCCTTCAAAACACTACAGGTGCATCTTAGTTTATGTACTTATGCGCTATTCTATGCCATTTTGTAGTATAAATAGTGAGTTCACACTGAAAATTCCAGAAGGAAAAAAAGAGTTCACATAAATACCCAGAAAAATAAAGTGTGGAATGTTGGACACTGCATGCACTCGTCGCGGCTCTAATTAAGTAGTGGAGGGGTAGGAGCTGCGATGCTGAATGATTAAGTAACCTCACATAATTTATACACACGGTTGAGTAAATAAGTGCATATTAAGTATAGTGTATAAGTGCATAGTCTATAGCACATAATTTGGGATGCAGTTTACAACTGTATAACAACACCCTAGCAACCAGAGGTTAACATGTAAATTCCTCCTTTAGAACACATTAGCAACTGCATAGCAACACCATTAAAACTACCCATAAAACACTAGTACCACTCACATTGTCTTCAGAACTTGCAAACATGTAATTTTTTTTTATATTTTGAAGAGATTAAGAAATTTCAGCATTGTCAATCTCATTGAGAGGGCAGCAGCTGTGTGGAAGTGTGATACAGACTGTGGTTAGCTTGAATTAGAGTAATGTGTGATATGAGCTGGGTAAGAGGCTTAGAATGCAGAGACAGCTGATAACTGAAGAGGCAGAGAGAGGCACCCAAAAACAGATTGCCCCACCCAGAAGAAACAGCAGAGGCCATTTGGAGCCACTAGAAAAGAAACAGTGCCTGGCGAGGGGGTAGTTTATGAAAAGAAAAGAAAAACATATATTGAAATTCCTTTGGGTGGCTCACTTATGTTGTGTTTAGATTTAGGATTTAGATTTAGATTTACCATTGTTCACACCAAGGATGATATCTATAAAGATAACTATACAGTTTTAATAATCTTTGTAATTCTATGAGAATAGCAACGTGATTATTTAATTAAATTTATTTAATTATGTAATATTCTAATAATCCATTTAATTTAATAAATAATAATCTATTTAATTAATAGTAATTATAATGTTGGATTTTTTTTTTTAACCAGCTGAACTATAAAAACACTGCCAGCCAATCAGAATCCTTCCAAGCATTTAAAGCAACAGAATAAATAAGCGCTTTTATAATAAACAGAACATTATTGTGTGTTGGTATGGACACTCATATGATTACTGTTGTAGTTATTTTTATTCTTTGTGTGAACAGACATTATTAAGCAGAGAATTAAAGTTTGTATATAACGTTCATAACCTGGTGACGTTAGGTGAAAAGGTAAAATGAAAGGCAGAGTAAGTTATACTATTGGTGTATATATATATATATATATATATTATAGTGGATAGACTTGATGTTACACAAAACATTACAGAATACACATATAGCACTTGTGAGGTTATACGCTCCCTTTTAAGAATGATATGTAGGCCATTTTGACCCTTATCATCCAAGTTTCATGTTATTTGTGTTTATGAGTTCAAATAGCATTATATGCCATTTACACTAAGTGAAATAGTGATAGATGCTATACTTAGTGCAAAAAGTGGTAGATCTTATTTGCACCTCAGTGTATTGTTACTGTGGGGGGAAAAAAATTAATAATAATAATAATTTGATCCCCTGCTGATTTTGTACATTTGCCCACTGACAAAGAAATGATCAGTCTATAATTTTAATGGTAGGGTTATTTTAACAGTGAGAGACAGAATAACAACAAACAAATCCAGAAAAACACATTTCAATTTCACCTTCTCACCGAGCTGCTTGTTGATGGTCTTGTAGCCCATTCCAGCCTTGTGTAGGTCTACAATCTTGTCCCTGACATCCTTGGATAGCTCTTTGGTCCTGGCCATGGTGGAGAGTTTGGAATCTGATTGATTGATTGCTTGCTTCTGTGGACAGGTTGTCTTTTATACAGGTAAAAAACTGAGATTAGGAGCACTCCCTTTAAGAGAGTGCTCCTAATCTCAGTTTCTTACCTGTATAAAAGACACCTGGGAGCCAGAAATCTTGCTGATTGATAGGGGATCAAATACTTTAGTTTTTTTTTTTTGTTATTCTGTCTCTCACGGTTCAATTAAACCTACCATTAAAATTATAGACTGATCATTTATTTGTCAGTGGGCAAACGTACAAAATCAGAAGGGAATCAAATAATTTTTTCCCCCACTGTATAAACAATACATTTTAAAACATTATGCAATAATACATATTCAGTCTAAATTATTTTATGTATTTAAACCATAAATAGAGGATTCTTTATTGGAACCTTACTTCATCCTAATTCCTAAAGTCCATCCCTACACCTACTAATAACCCCAACCATTTCCATTTTGAACCTGTTGATCAGTAAAGGTGTCCTCAAAGGTCCTGGAAGGAAGCCATAGTTTTGATGTGGTAACAACAGGGCTGCATCAATGTGCAAGCTTTTCAGATCAATGTGAGGACAACACATCTAATTTCAAATATAGGCCTGTTAGACACTTTTTTTTTTTAATTTTTAAATTTGGAGCTGATGGGGAAAAAAATGGGAAAAGGTGGATTAAAACTCTCATCAGTCGTACTGAAAGCCAAATCCACTAGTCTTACTCAACACACCACTTTGTTATCAGACAGGTTACTTTTGTACTTTTTTCTGACTTACCCAGTTTTCAGACCACACTGGCTTTCATTGAATGGAGAAAAACAATGTTAAAGAAACTCTTGTCACACGCAAAAAAAAATCAAATAAAAAAAATAAATAAAAAATTTAAAATAAAAAATAAAAAACATCATACACTCTTGGAATGTCAAGAGAGTGGAGTAATTGATTACAGTTAATTTGAATGGACTTGCTCAGCAAGATCTTCAAATGGCTGCTTTGCCAAGATCTGACCTGATAGAGAAAACTGACCATAGAAGAAGATCATTTACACAAGGGGTGCCCAATCCTGCTCCTGGCGATCGACTGTCCTGCAAAGTTCAGCTCCAACTCTAATCAAACACACCTGCCTTTAATTTTCAAGCGATCCTGAAGACCTTAATTAGTTGCTTCAGGTGTGTTTGATTAGAGTTGGAGCTGAACTTTGCAGGACAGTCGATCGCCAGGAGCAGGATTGGGCAGAATTTACATTAATGCCTGCTATCTGACTCCTTGCTGCAATACTGAGACTGGAATGCATATTTAGTTTAGAATGGTGTTCTGGCGGAATTCAACAACATGTGATTTTGTGTGTGTGTGTGTGTGTGTGTGTGTGTGTGTGTTTTCTTTAGGGAATGTCAATTGATCATCATGGCAGAAATTGATCACAATCAACGTACTCACTGTACAGTTGACCTGAATAAGAATATCCATACTACTCATTTAGCCCATTTGTAAGGTCACAGGCTTGCTTGAGAAAAAAAGCTACATTGCTACGTGTGGCAGCATGAAAATGACAAGCTGCATAGATGTACTATTAATTGCACATAAAATATACATGGTCTGCCCCTCAGTCTTTTTGTAGGCCTACTAGTGATAAAATGATTCCCATGTGTTTCGAGTCTAAGGCCACATTTACACTGCATGGTTCAAGTGATCCAATTCCGATTTTTTCCTCCCATGTGGCACAGATCGGATATGGCCCACGACCGTGTAAGCAGGAAAAAATAAAAAAATAAATAAATTCGCATGGATTCCGATATTCTCCGATCGGTTTCAGGCCTCAGATCGGATCGGATCCGTGCATTTGCGTCTGCGGTGTAAGCGGTCAGATCGGATATTCCCCTGTAAAATGCGACTCCTACGTCATTGAAAAGTGAGTTTTTTTTTTTTTTTTTATATTTCGCAGTACAGATATACCTGTAACAAATGAAACATCTCTGGTTGAGTAGCAAAGTATTCATTTCGTTCGTTTGTGTGAAATATAAGACGATCTGATGCTGAAATGTGCTGCTGTTGTCAGTAGCCGGGTTTCCATCCAAAGTTGCGAATTTAACTTATGCGCAAATTTGGAATATCGCATAAAAC
This sequence comes from Onychostoma macrolepis, assembly GCF_012432095.1. Lineage (NCBI taxonomy): Eukaryota > Metazoa > Chordata > Actinopteri > Cypriniformes > Cyprinidae > Onychostoma > Onychostoma macrolepis. The sequence continues at coordinate 31,480,411 of NC_081159.1, read as the reverse complement.
ATTTGCAAACGAGCACCGTTTCCATCCAACGAGTCAAAGAGAACAAAATCGTCACTTCCTGGTAAACTGGCACTAAACAGCCTATAGAAAACTAGGATAAGCTACTGAATATAATCATTTTCGTATACGAAAAATGAATTGCGCCTCAGAGCGAGCAGAAGAAACAATAAATGCTGTCATTGCTTTCGGAAGTGAATGCTGCTGTTTGGGAACACAGTCGTGTAAGACAATTATACAGAAATACTTTGATGACAGACTTTGATGAGGCATTTCAGAACGACCATAACATTTCAGATGCTGTGGAACGAGATCAGTCCGCTGCTAGTCAAGTTATCCCGTCTCATAGTGCAAAGTCACATGACTTTTTTGATGCGCTTGGAGGAATTTATTCGCAAAATGCATTTCCATCTTCCATTATTCGCATTAACTCTTTTTCGCACAAGTGAAAAACCACCTCAAGCGAGTGTAAAAACGTTTTTGCGAATTAAGGGATTTTTATTTGAAATTTGGCGTTTCCATCACTCGTTTCTCATGCGATACTTCAAAATGCGCATTAAAACAGGGTGATGGAAACCCAGCTAGTGATGGCGGTTCGTGCACAGATGAGCGCTTCAGTCCTGTTCGTTCCATTGAAACCACAGAATTAAATGCACACAAACATGTCCCTGCCTTTGATATACAATCACTGATGAACGCATTTGGTTTTAATTACTGAAAAAACACAGATGATGTGACATGCTTAACATTATCTACCACCTGAGTATTCCACTCGCAAGCTCTCAGCGGAGCTGAAAATCATCACTGTCCTGAAGAATTTGTGCTAGGATATATAATTATTTTGATGTAGCCTATAGATGTAACTATTGCGTTAAAAACATTTCTATATGAATTCCATGTCAATAAATTAAACTCAATATATTATTCAAATTGATTTGTGATGTCATGCTATTTTTGGCTTGTTTCACCAAGTGCAGTGTAAAATGCACACATTGGATACGGGTCACTTTTAAAAGAAATGTAAGAAATGTAAGCACGTCGTCCAAAAAATCATCAATATGGTCATCAATACTTGCAGTGTAAATGCAGCCTAAAGGAACAACACCCTCTTATTGTTATATCATAAGAGTGAAAAAGAGAGAAATATAAAATTCTACTAATTCAAACTGCCAATGTCAAACAATTGCATTTTACAGCACCTACCTTACCACTATCCTTAACATAATTAGCATGCTAAAATGTTTTATGTCCAGTAAGTTTGTGAAAAATATTCTTCTTTATTATTTCCATTGTGCTATTACAGATGAATGAAGAGAAGATGACACACTTTAACTTCATTAGAACGAATGGGGATGACAAGATTGTATGTGTCAGAATGACATTGCTGGAACAGACAAAGCCTTTTCTTTTGACTATTGTTTTCACCAAGGTGTGTATCTGTATGACAAAATTCCAAATCAAAGGTAGGTCAAGGGTCGAGAGGTGATGCGAATGCTCAGACTTTCTCATCACAAACACACCAATAAAGAGTACATTCATCATATGTAGAGAAACAGGCAGACACACCTGCACATCATACAATGCATCACATCCAACTCTGTGCTGTAATACACAATTTCTGTATTGTCAGCAGACATAAATAATGAGTAGAAATGAGTGTGTCATCCAAACATGTATTCTACTGGGAACTGCGCTAACCTTGGCATGATTCCAAATGTTGTGCACACAGACTGTTGTGCCACTAAATGGGTTAAGTGTGTGTGAGAGGTAGAAAGTTCAGAACATTGCAGTTAATCTTCTTTCATTATTACTTTTACACATCACAGGGCTTGTATTTGCTCAGTGCTTTGTTATCTCTGAATCTTTGAAGTGAGGAGGTCATACATATATCTGTATAATGAGCCATAAATGACTGCATCCCTTGAACCACAGCTCATTTTACAGTTACACAAAGCAATAAAAAATAAAAAATAGAAAAAGATGTGTTTGCTAGTAAATGTGTGTACCTTTATGCTGTTATGCACAAAAAAAAAAAACAGTCTAAATTATTATTTTTTAAAAAGTAAACTAATACATTTTTAAATGGTAACAAGGTGGTGCAAAAGTTACAGTCCTACAATTTACTGCACTTTTACATACTATTATTTTATTTATTATTTAAATAATTGAAACTCTGAAAACATTGAAAGCATTCTGCTGAAAGCTGCTCCATAAATATATCTGGTTACTTATGACTAATTATGTTTACTAGCTTAGTTTTTGGGGCAGACCTGACCTGTTTAAAAGAGATGGTTTTCATCCCTGCATGGGTGGTGCCACTCTTCACTCTAGAAATATGGCATATACCCTTAGAGTTTGTACTTGATGAACTGGGGCCAACTCACTTCATAGAAATCAGTTATTTCTCAGCACATAGAGACTCTTTCACCTAGATATCACACTATAGAGACTCTGTCTGTTCCCCGAACTAGCAAATACAAAAAATGTCCAAACCAATATGAGGGTAACAATTTAATTGATGTTCAACAACAACAACAACAACAACAAAAAAAAAAAAAAAAAACAGATCTAATACAGATAAACAAATGATAAAGCGTGACTTATTGAATATTAGGATCATTTTCTACGAAAGCACTTTTTGTAAATATGATCATTGATCATAAACTAGATATGCTCTGTTTGACAGAAATCTGGCTAAAACCAGATGATTACACGAGATTAAACAAGTCTACCCGACAAGATTACTGTTATAAACATGAGCCGTGTCTAAAAGCTACAGGGGGAGGTGTTTCTACAGTTTATAGCAGTATCTTCAGTATTTCTCAGAGGTTGGGTTTCAAGTATAATTCGTTTGAAGTTATGGTGTTTAAAGGGGTCATATGATGTTGCTAAAAAGAACATTATTTTGTGTATTTGCTGTAATGCAATGTGTTTATGTGGTTTAAGGTTCAAAAAACACATTATTTTCCACATACTGTACATTATTGTTGCTCCTCTATGCCCCGCCTTTCTGAAACGTGTCGATTTTTACAAAGCTCATCGTTCTGAGAAGCGTGCTCTGATTGGCCAGCTATCCAGTGCGTTGTGATTGGCCGAATACCTCAAGCGTGAGACAGAAATGTTACGCCCCTTACCGTATTGTGATGCCATGTCCCGGCGCGACGACACAAAAACAATAAAACCCATTATAAACCAGTGTTAATTTTGGCAGGCATTTTTTGCCTTTTTCTGTCAAATCTGTTTGGAATCTGGAATTATCTGACCTTAATTTATCTGTCGACTTGGGAGAGAGTGTGGTCTAACCTCAGTTTAACCTCTAAAAGCTTGGCTCATCGTCTTATACATTTCAAAGTTATTCATAGAGCATGTATAATAACTCCTTACAAAAGATTCAAAATGAAACTATAACCAAATTACAACTGCCATTTCTGTAATTGTACTTTTAATATGTTTGGGGAGTGTCCTGTTCTGTTAATAATCTATGGACACATGTAAACTTTGTTTTATCCTCATAATTAAAAATTGATTATATGGTTAAGCCAAGTTTATGTCTCATCAATGTACAGCGGCACGAATTGATGGGGCCGAGCCGGGCGCTGTTGATGTTTGGCAGTGTTCTTTTTCTAAAGTACTGGATTATATAGAGGATGTCTGTTGTTGTTGTTTTTGTGTTTTGTCATGAATGGATATTTGTTGTGTGTAACAAAAAACAAAACAAAAAAAACAATAAGAAGTTGATAAAATTTTGGCAGGCATTTTTCATTTAGTCTTAGTCTTGAGACGAAAATGCTTAATAGTCTTAGTCATATTTTAGTAATTTGAGTCTTTCATAGTTTTACTCGACGAAAAGTCATTGCATTTTTGTCAACTTTTAGTCATTACTTTTAGTCAAACTGCAGTTACCAACATTTATTTTGGTAGCTATTTTATATGTAGTATTCAAACAAAAATTGTCATCAAGTCTTCTCTCTTTAGACCAATTAAACAATTAAGCTTATGATAAATTTGAATCAAGGATTGAATTTGGAAAAACTGGAATAAATTTTCAATTTTTGGTAGAGATATAAATTAAACTCATTTTTCAGATACAGTAGGTTTACTTAACAAGTATACAGGTGCTGGTCATATAATTAGAATATCATCAAAAAGTTGATTTATTTCACTAATTCCATTCAAAAAGTGAAACTTGTATATTATATTCATTCATTACACACAGACTGATATATTTCAAATGTTTATTTCTTTTAATTTTGATGATTAGAGCTTACAGCTCATGAAAGTCAAAAATCAGTATCTCAAAATATTAGAATATTTACATTTGAGTTTAAATAAATGACCGTCCCTACAGTATAAATTCTGGGTATCTCTTTTTCTTTGAAACCACAATAATGGGGAAGACTGCTGACTTGGCAATGATCCAGAAGACGAACATTGACACCGTCCACAAAGAGGGTAAGTCACAGAAGGTCATTACTGAAAGGTGTGGCTGTTTACAGAGTGCTGTATCAAAGCATATTAAATGCAAAGTTGACTGGAAGGAAGAATTTGGGTAGGAAAAGGTGCACAAGCAACAGGAATGACCGCAAGCTTGAGAATACAGTCAAGCAAAGCCGATTCAAACACTTGGGAGAGCTTCACAAGGAGAGAACTGAAGCTGGAGTCAGTGCATCAAGAGTCACCACGCTCAGGCGTCTTCAGGAAAAGGGCTACCAAGCCACTTCTGAACCAGAGACAACGTCAGAAGCATCTTACCTGGGCTGTGGAGAAAAAGAACTGGACTGTTGCTCAGTGGTCCAAAGTCCTCTTTTCAGAAGAAAGTAAATTTTACATTTCATTTGGAAATCAAGGTCCCAGAGTCTGAAGGAAGAGTGGAGAGGCACAGAATCCATGTTGCTTGAAGTCCAGTGTGAAGTCTCCACAGTCAGTGATGATTTGGGCTGTCATGTCATCTGCTGGTGTTGGTCCACTGTGTTTTCTGAAGTCCAGTCAACGCAGCCATCTACCAGGGAATTTTAGAGCACTTCATGCTTCCTTCTGTTGACAAGCTTTATGGAGATGCTGATTTCATTTTCCAGCAGGACTTGGCACCTGCCCACACTGCCAAAGGTACCAAAAGCTGGTTCAATGACCATAGTGTTACTGTGCTTGATTGGCCAGCAAACTCGCCTGACCTGAACCCCATAGAGAATCTATGGGGTATTGTTAAGAGGAAGATGAGAGACACCGGACCCAACAATGCAGAAGAGCTGAAGGCCACTATCAGAGCAACCTGGGCTCTCATAACACCTGAACAGTGCCACAGACTGATCGACTCCATGCCACGCCGCATTGCTGCAGTAATTCAGGCAAAAGGAGCCCCAACTAAGTATTGAGTGCTGTACATGCTCATACTTTTCATTTTCATACTTTTCAGTTGGCCAAGATTTCTAAAAATCCTTTCTTTGTATTGGTCTTATGTAATATTCTGTAATATTCTGACACAGATAGTTAGGAATGCTGTCCATTTAAGACGGAAGGTATGCATGTAATACTGACACACATTCCGTTTTCACACACCTGTTTACGCCATAACTGACTGTATTTACGCGAGATACTCTGACTCTACACGATAGACATTTGTACTGCTGTGTGTGTATTTGAGCGCTGAGAACTGATGGCGCGCTGTATGAGACTGAATAAGTGGAGCGAGAGAGAGCACTTCCATCAGTGCGATTCCGCCTATTATGCCTTCACTAACTTTAAGTTAATTGACAAAGAATTGTGACTCCCAGGAAATACGGGATGTCTGGTCACCCAATCCCTAACCCTTCAGGTGCTGAGGCCATTGTTTCAAATCGCTAGTTCGCATTTTGGTAGCCTATCCGCAATACTGAGACTAGATATGCGAACGCCACTTATCCAATGACAGAGACGCACATTTTGAAAGACAAGGCAGCTAACTTAGCTTATAGGATGTATTTTGAATGTCCGGTAGTCCTCAAATAACATTTCAGTCCCGTCTCATCTTGTTAATGAAGACGCAGCATAAATTTCAGATATTAGTTTTAGCTCGTCAACGTCTAGTCTTAGTCACAGAAAAAAAGATTTTTTAACGAATATTTTTCGGCATCATCGACGAAATTAACACTGTTATAAAAAAGGCATTTGTTGCATCCAGTGGGGACATAATTACTGATTATAATGACTTATACTGTCTTTTTACAAGTTGCGTTGCATCGCGCCGCGTAAACATTACCATGTCTGCATTTGTGATTGGAGAAACGACAAACAACAAGCACTACACTGCTCAAAACTCGCGTTTGAATAGTCAGTAGCAAAAACATACTTACAGGCTGTCAGACTGTCCTTGCAAAGTTGGAATTGCCCCACTTTATAGAAACAGCCTTTGTGCAAGCCAGCATTGTAGGCTAATGTTACTCTTCCAGGTTCAGGAAGTAGTCCTCCGTAAAATGCGCTGCACAGTGCACACACTCTAATATTTGGGTTGAACTGTTCTGGAACAGTGTTGTAAATACAACTTAACCACTGATTTCTAGTTGTGTCCTCTTTTGGAAGCCCAAACAAAGTACTTTCACTTTCACAACAAAACACAGTGTCTCCACGACATGGCGCCGGCTGCAGCAATAAGCGAGAATAATAGGTCCGCCTTCTTTCATTGTGTATATATTTGGGCGCTGTTTTGCAAATATTCCCACACCGTGACATAGACATGTGGGGGGTGTTTAAATGAGCCGTTTAGGGGGGCGTGGCAGAGTCTTAACTTTTATATAGAATATCTCTTTGGTTTTGAGACTTTAGTCTTTGCAACTTCAGGAATCGTATCTATGCATAGACAGCTTGTAACACTCCAAAGAGAAAGGAAAACTTGAAATCACATCATATGACCCCTTTAAGGAAGATTAAGGAAAACAGTCTGACACCATGGTATAATGAGCACACTCACGCCCTAAAGACAGCAGCCCGGAAAATGGAACGCAGCTGGAGGAAAACAAAACTGAATGTATTTTGTATTGCATGGCAGGAAAGTACTGGTAACGCTTTAGATTACAGCCCACAATGTACCACGTAATTAAATTGAATTTACAGCGTACCTATTTGTAACTATAGAGTACCTCCACAGTACCTACTCGTAGGTATAAGGGAACAAAATGCAACGTTTGAGGAATAAGAGGGTAATAACCTGCAAAATTATAAAGCATTTATACTGTAAGTATTTTATAACTAAAGGGTACCTATTCTGAAATTATGTGTATGTAGAGTCCGCGATTTTCCGCGTTAGCATAACTTAAAGCCAAACGTATATATAGGTAAATGGAAACAGTTGGGGAATAAAGGGGTAATGACTTGGAAAATTAAAAGTATTTACAGTGTTAGTATTTCATAAGCAAGGTGTAAGTATTCTAAGATTATGTGGTATTTATAACCTACTGTGTTAGGCAACAATATTATGATTTAGAACAAGTTGCCTTATTGTAACAACACAAAATATATGATGCAACATATTTTTACACTACGTACTGAGTAGCCTACTTATTGTATTATTACAACATATATCTTACATGACATTGATACAAATAGTAAACTGTAGTATACTATAGTATAATTTAGTAATTATAGTGATGTTAAAAACCACCATAGTCTTTATAAAATTTTACCACAGTTTACTACAGAATATAAGCTATATTATTTAATAATGTTATTTATGTGGGGTCATGGAGATTACTGAACAACTCAGCTGAAAGTATGGGGTAATTATGTGATGAGCTTCTGATATGATTTGGTTTAGAAATTCCCATATGAAAATTTACCCGATGAAAGAGTATTGCTTATGGTCATCTCAGCAGCGAGTCAGGTCACCGCGATTGTACTGTCAAGGTGCAATACAGTGGAAAATTAGATTACCTGTTTCCAGCTCCTCCCAGGATATATAACAGCATAATACACAACACTTATAATTACTGTATAATTGATGTTTTTTGATAGCTGTAGTGCTGTTGGTGCACTTTGGGCTTCCGTATGTGGTTTGAGGCAAGTAGAATGAAATGTACTACAACCTTTTTCTTAACTACTGTGCAAACATACACCCTTGTTATACAGTGGGTACGGAAAGTATTCAGACCCCCTTAAATTTTTCACTCTTTGTTATATTGCAGCCATTTGCTAAAATCATTTAAGTTCTTTTTTTTCCCCTCATGAATGTACACACAGCACCCCATATTGACAGAAAAACACAGAATTGTTGGCATTTTTGCAGATTTATTAAAAAAGAAAAACTGAAATATCACATGGTCCTAAGTATTCAGACCCTTTGCTCAGTATTTAGTAGAAGCACCCTTTTGATCTAATACAGCCATGAGTCTTTTTGGGAAAGATGCAACAAGTTTTCCACACCTGGATTTGGGGATCCTCTGCCATTTCTCCTTGCAGATCCTCTCCAGTTCTGTCAGGTTGGATGGTAAACGTTGGTGGACAGCCATTTTTAGGTCTCTCCAGAGATGCTCAATTGGGTTTAATAGAGAGGCGAAGGGAAGGAAAAGATGTGGTAGAAAAAAAGTGTACAAGCAATAGGGATAACCGCACCCTGGAGAGGATTGTGAAACAAAACCCATTCAAAAATGTGGGGGAGATTCACAAAGAGTGGACTGCAGCTGGAGTCAGTGCTTCAAGAACCACTACGCACAGACGTATGCAAGACATGGGTTTCAGCTGTTGCATTCCCTGTGTCAAGCCACTCTTGAACAACAGACAGCGTCAGAAGCATCTCGCCTGGGCTAAAGACAAAAAGGACTGGACTGCTGCTGAGTGGTCCAAAGTTATGTTCTCTGATGAAAGTAAATTTTGCATTTCCTTTGGAAATCAGGGTCCCAGAGTCTGGAGGAAGAGAGGAGAGGCACACAATCCACGTTGCTTGAGATCCAGTGTAAAGTTTCCACAATCAGTGATGGTTTGGGGTACTATATCATCTGCTGGTGTTGGTCCACTGTGTTTTCTGAGGTCCAAGGTCAACGCAGCCGTATACCAGGAAGTTTTAGAGCACTTCATGCTTCCTGCTGCTGACCAACTTTATGGAGATGCAGATTTCATTTTCCAACAGGACTTGGCACCTGCACACAGTGCCAAAGCAACCAGTATCTGGTTTAAGGACCATGGTATCCCTGTTCTTAATTGGCCAGCAAACTCGCCTGACCTTAACCCCATAGGAAATCTATGGGGTATTGTGAAGAGGAAGATGCGATATGCCAGACGCAACAATGCAGAAGAGCTGAAGGCCACTATCAGAGCAACCTGGGCTCTCATAGCACCTGAGCAGTGCCACAGACTGATCAACTCCATGCCACGCCGCATTGCTGCAGTAATTCAGGCAAAAGGAGCCCCAACTAAGTATTGAGTGCTGTACATGCTCAAACTTTTCATGTTCATACTTTTCAGTTGGCCAAGATTTCGAAAAATCCTTTCTTTGTATTGGTCTTAAGTAATATTCTAATTTTCGGAGATACTGAATTTGGGATTTTCCTTAGTTGTCAGTTATAATCATCAAAATTAAAATAAATAAATATTTTAAATATATCAGTCTGTGTGTAATGAATGAATATAATATACAAGTTTCACTTTTTGAATGGAATTAGTGAAATAAATCAACTTTTTGATGATATTCTAATTATATGACCAGCACCTGTATATACTGTATACTCCTTCTGGAGAACGTCTCGGTTACGTACGTAACCCTCGTTCCCTGATGGAGGGAACGGAGACGTTATGTCGTGACGACATAGGGGGATTTACTTGGGAGCCCCAATCATCTCTGATTTAAGAGAAAACGCCAATGAATATTGGCTAGTGGATTTTGCATACCTGCGCCACTCCCCGTGCACACGGGTATAAATAGGCGGCAGGTGCATTCACTCATTAGGTTTTACGCTGAGGAGCCGAGAACGAGTCCCTGGCAACCAGCGATGGTTCAAGATTGTGGCATGTGGACATAACGTCTCCGTTCCCTCCATCAGGGAACGAGGGTTACGTACGTAACCGAGACGTTCCCTATCTGTCGGTCACTACGAGTTATGTCGTGACGACATAGGGGTCTTATGGAAAGCGCCACAACCTGAACCCCGTCACAACCTTGTGGCATGCAGATGCTGACAAGCGAGTGCGTGACAGACAAGTGCCATGCGAAGGTCGCAACCTTCCCATCGCCCCAGCGCAAATTCGCTAACCTTGGTGCCCGCAGGGACCACTGAGTACATCGCTGCTGGAGATAGCCAAGCCGTTGTTCCTTTTCCCACAGAAGTCAGAAGGGATTTCGACCTTCAATGAAAGATAGCTTCAAGTCTTTCCTATTTGTTGTTACAGCTTGGCAGTAACGACAGGGAAGCGAGCCTTCCAGAGAAGGGCGCTACGGAGGCCACATCCTGCCCGAAGGGAGGTAACATGTGGAGACACTGATATGGACTGACCCAGGCCTGGGGCAGTACTACATACGACTGGACCCTGGGGCAGATCCTACCTAGGGGTAGGGAGGAGAGCTGCCAGCAGGGCCTGACAGAAGGCTCTGTCAAAGGGAAGACACGGGTTTACCGTGAGGGAAACCTTACCGTGGTAGAATACACATATGGGATTACCCGAAGGGAATCAAGCCATACGGACACCTAGCCCAGTACAGGGGCTGACCGGAGACCCGGGCGAGCTAACACAAATACTGGGCCTGGCGTCAGACTGCTCCGCCCAGTCTGACTGCCGGGGGTGCTGGAGGAACTCCACCAGGGTTCGCCGTCCGGGGAACTGAACTGGAGGAGGAAAACGGCGCTCGTATCCCCGGGTGAGGGGGAATGGCGCAGCAAGCGTGACACCGGCCAGCTCTTCCCGCCACTTACCTGTTACCCAACACACAGGAAGAAACTGGCTCGATGCGGAGATTGTAAAATCTCGCAAAGGTGTTCGGTGTCGCCCAGCCCGCAGCTCTACAGATGTCTGGCAGAGAGGCGCCGTGCGCCAACACATTGGAGGTGGCAACACTCCGTGTGGAGTGAGCCCTCACCCCTAGGGGGCACGGCTCGCCTTGGGATTGGTACGCCAAGGCGATGGCCTCCACTATCCAGTGGGCCAACCTCTGCTTGGAGACAGCCTTCCCTTTCTGCTGACCTCCGTGGCAGACAAAGAGCTGCTCAGAGCTTCTAAAGCTCTGGGTGCGGTCCACGTATATGCGCAACGCTCTTACGGGACACAGCAACGCCAAGGCTGGATCTGCCTCCTCCGAGGGCAGGGCTTGCAGGTTCACCACCTGATCGCGGAAGGGCGTGGTGGGAACCTTAGGCACGTATCCAGGCCGGGGTCTCAGGACAACGTGAGAGTAGACCGGCCCGAACACAAGGCACTCTTCGCTCACCGAAAATGCTTGGAGGTCCCCGACCCTCTTGATGGAAGTGAGCGCGGTCAGGAGCGCTGTCTTAGCAGACAGGAACTTAAGCTCAACTGAGTCCAGCGGCTCAAAGGGACCCCTCTGAAGCCCAGCCAGGACAATAGAGAGATCCCAGGGGGGCATCAGGGGTGGCCTAGGAGGGTTCAACCTCCTGGCACCCCTCAGGAACCTCACGATGAGATCGTGCTTTCCCAGGGACCGGCCGTCCACTGCATCGTGATGGGCCGCAATAGCAGCCACATACACCTTCAAGGTGGAGGGTGACAGCCTACGCCCAACCTTTCTTGCAGGAAAGAAAGCACTACTCCAATCGCATCTTCGGGGTCTTCTCGTGAGAAGAACACCAGTTCGCGAACAGACTCCACTTCAGTGCATAGGCTTGCCTTGTTGAAGGAGCTCTAGCCTGAGTGATGGTCTCTACCACAGTCCGTGGGAGACCGCTCAAGTCTGCCGCGTCCCGTCCAGGAGCCACACGTGGAGGTTCCACAGATCTGGACGCTGGTGCCATATGGTGCCAAGCCCCTGAGAAAGGAGGTCCTTCCTCAGAGGGATGCGCCAGGAAGAGCTGTCGCAAGGAGTATGAGTTCGGGAAACCAGGTCCGGGTGGGCCAGTACGGCGCGACCAGCAGGACCTGCTCCTTGTCTTCCCTGACCTTGCACAGTGTCTGTGCGAGCAGGCTCACTGGGGGAAACGCATACTTGCGCAGAGCCCGAGGCCAGCTGTGTGCCAGTGCATCCGTGCCGAGGGGGCCCTCGGTCAGGGAGTAATACAGCTGGCAGTGGGAGGACTCGCGGAAGCAAACAGGTCTACCTGAGCTTCCCGAATCGACTCCAGATCAGCCGGACTGTCTCGGGATGGAGTCGCCATTCTCCGGGGAACGTGAGCTGTCGTGAGAGCGCGTCGGCCGCACGATTGAGCTCCCCCGGAATATGGACAGCACGCAGCGACTTGAGCCGCGTCTGACTCCAGAGGAGGAGATGGCGGGCGAGCTGAGACATGCGACGTGATCGTACACCTCCCAACCGGTTGATGTACGAAACAGTCGCAGTGTTGTCCGTACGGACCAACACGTGCTTGCCTAGCAGCAGTGGCCGGAACTGCCGCAAAGCTAGATGCACTGTCAACAACTCTAGGCAGTTGATGTGCCAAAGCAGTCGAGGCCCTGTCCAGGGCCCCGAGGCTGCCTGCCCGTTGCATGTAGCGCCCCAACCCGTACTGGAGGCATCCGTCGTGACAACGACATGCCGGGACACTTGTTCTAGGGGCACCCCGGCCCGTAGAAAGGCAAGGTCCGTCCAGGGGCTGAAGGAGCGACGACACTCCTGTGTGATGTTCACACGAAGTGTTCCGCGACGCCATGCCCACCTCGGGACTCGGGAGTGCAACCAGTGCTGAAGTGGTCTCATATGAAGCAATCCGAGCGGCGTGACTGCGGCTGCGGATGCCATATGCCCCAGGAGCCTCTGAAACTGTTTCAGAGGAACCACAGTCCTGCCTCTGAAGGAACTCAGGCAGTTCAGCACCGACTGGGCGCGATCCTCCGAGGCGCGCGTCATACTCACCGAGTCTAACTCCACACCAAGAAAAGAGATTCTCTGCACAGGGGAGAGCTTGCTCTTTTCCCAGTTGACCCGAAGCCCCAACTGGCTGAGGTGCCGGAGCACCCTGTCCCTGTGATCGCACAATTGTTCTCGCGACTGGGCCAGAATGAGCCAATCGTCGAGATAATTGAGGATCCTGACGCCCACTTCCCTTAGCGGGCAAGGGCGCCTCACGACCTTCGTGAAGACACGGGAGATAGGGACAGCCGAAGGGAGGACCCTGTACTGCCATGCCCGACCCTCGAACGCAAACCGTAGGAACGGTCTGTGTCGCGGAAGGATCGAAACATGAAAGTAAGCGTCCTTCAGGTCGATCGCTGCAAACCAATCCTGGGGCTGGACGCACTTTATAATGCGCCTGTGCGTCAGCATCTTGAACGGGAGCCTGTGTAGGGCCCGGTTCAGGACTCGCAGGTCCAGAATTGGTCGAAGACCACCGCCTTTCTTGGGTACGATAAAGTAAGGGCTGTAAAACCCTTGCCTCATCTCGGCTGGAGGGACCGGCTCGATTGCATCCTTTGCCAGGAGGACAGCAATCTCCTCGCGCAAGACAGGAGCGTTCCGAGCTACCACCGAGGTCTCGAGAACGCCACTGAACTTGGGAGGTCGCCTGGCGAACTGAATCGCGTAGCCGAGTCGAATCGTGCGAGTGAGCCAACGAGACGGGCTGGGCAGCGTGAGCCACGCCTCCAGACGCCGTGCAAGTGGCTCCAACGGCATGATCGACGTACCTGTGGTGGTGCAGCGAAGGGGAGTAGAGCGGGATGTTACAGAAGGCTGTGCGTTCTGAGGCATCCTTGCAAAACTCCCTGGGTCCCCGAGGGGACTGGCTAGAGGCGCGTGGGGAGGCACTGCGTCCCCGAACCGCACTCTCTTGGCCGCTGGCAAGATGGGTCGCGGGCGAGAGTGAGGAGGCAATGCGTCGCACACTGTCGGCCCGTGGACCTGAAAACCCAGAGGGGAAGGAATTTGCTCTTTCTGTGATTTTGTGGGTGCCGCCGGCCCTTGGGCCAGCGGCGGAACAGAAACAAAATGAAACACAGGATTCTCCACCCGGCCCTCCTCCAGGGGAAGGAGCGACGCTATCCTCGTCGTCTCCTGGGAAAGAGCAAACTCCAACATCTCTGGGTTGCCCGCGTCAGGGCCGCCTCGTCGACTTCCGTGACTTGGGGGCCGGCTGGGACGCGGGGGACGCCGCACTCCTGCGAGAGGCTCGACGCGCCGGCCTAGGTGCCGATTCAGCACGGGGCGGAGCGGCTCTGGAGGACGCAGGAGGGCGCCCACGGCGACGAGCAGACGGAGGCCTGGCCCCAGGGGCAGCGATTGACGGTGCGTCACGCCGGGGCAGGATGTGCTGGATTGCCTCTGTCTGCTTCTGCACTGCCGAGAATTGCTGGGCAAAGCCCTCGACAGTGTCGCCGAATAGCCCAGACTGGGAGATGGGGGCGTCGAGAAAGCGTACTTTGTCGACATCCTTCATCTCTGCCAGGTTGAGCCAGAGATGGCGTTCTTGGACCACCATGGCGGACATCGCCTTCCCGAGGGACCGCTGTGACTTTCGTCGTCAGAGCGAAGTCAGTCGCCGTCGCAGCTCCTGCATCAACCCGGTCGGTACTACCCTCGTGCATTTGTTTGAGTGCCTTGGCTTGGTGAACCTGCAGGATAGCCATGGCATGCAGGGCAGAGGCTGCCTGGCCCGCCGCACTATAAGCTTTGGCCGCGAGTGCGGCCGTCAGCTTACAGGCTTTGGACGGGAGACGCGGATGATTCCTCCAAGTGGCGGCGTTTCGCGGGCACAAGTGCACCGCGACCGCTCTCTCCACCTGGGGAATGCCCGCGTACCCCCTGGCAGCCCCGCCGTCGAGGGTAGTAAGGACGGAGGAGACGGACGGCGGCTTCTGGCCGTGAAAGGGCCATCCACGACCGTCAGCTCCTCATGCACCTCCGGAAAAAGGAACCGGAGTAGGCGCGGTTGTGAGCCGCGCCTCGCTCCGAGAAACCAATCATCCAGCCGCGAGGGCTCGGGACTGGGCGGTCTGTTGACCTCCAGCCCGATGCTCTCGGCTGCCCGGGCAAGCATGGCCGTCAACTCTGGGTCTGGTGCGACGGCGGCGACCACACCCGAAGGGGGCAGCTCCGACGCACCGTCATCCTCAGAGGACGTAAGCCCATCCCCCGATGCTGCGATCGACATCGTATCTTCGGGCGGCACACCGAATGAAATGCTGGGCGCCCCGTGGGACGAACCAGCGAAATCACCCGGGAGCCGGACGGGACATTCGCTGCGTGAGGAGTAAGAGGTCCGTGGGGACGTACCCGGCGGAGAAGCTCTTACTGTAACCCTCAGATCTCCCAGAGCGCCAGCCGGCGATCCTCTACTCGAGCTAGAGAGATCGGGACGGGTGGCGGCAGAGGGTGCCAATCTTTTCAGAAAAGAAAGGCGAGATCGCAGTGATGTCATGCTCATGCGCCCACAACAGGCGCATGAGTCATCCACGACGCAGCTTCGTGTGCTGGAGACCCAGACACCGAAGACAACGATCGTGTCCGTCATCCGCAGACAGGTAACGACCGCAACCAAGAATACACGAACGGAACGACATCTTGAAAAAGACGCGACCGTTCGTGATTTGCTCTTTTAGAATTTGCTCTCTTAGTTGAAGTGCCCAGGGGAATCGCTGCTGGTAGGGACTCCGCTGACTGCACCGTGACGCCAACCAGGAACAAAATAAAGATGAAGGCTTTTGTGGAGATCAGCACTCTTCTCATCCACTCGGCTCCGAAGCAAAAAGCTAATGAGTGGATGCACCTGCCGCCTATTTATACCCGTGTGCACGGGGAGTGGCGCAGGTATGCAAAATCCACTAGCCAATATTCATTGGCGTTTTCTCTTAAATCAGAGATGATTGGGGCTCCCAAGTAAATCCCCCTATGTCGTCACGACATAACTCGTAGTGACCGACAGATAGGGAACACCAAATTTGTAGCCCCAATTTACATTAATCCATCTCTCCCTAACACATTAACAGGAGTCTGATTTGACACAAGAATGGGCATTGTTACACTTTTATTTCTTATTTGTAGACACACTGGAGCTGTCATTGGAATTAGCTGTATTTGTCCCGAGAATCCTATTGTCTTTGCAAATTTTCCAGACAAGCGGAGATGTGAGGCATAATTTGAAGTATAAACAGCTCCTGTGTCTACCATCATTGGTGTGGTATTTCCCTCTATTTCAATTTGAAGAATAGGTTCATGATCAGCTTTAGTTGTTAAAATTGGAAGCTGACTCTTCCCTGTAGGATTCTCTGGGCACCCCTAATATCCTTGATTTGGACCTCCCCAAGGGTTTACTGGCCCCTGTGATGGCCCCCGGGGCTGCTGCCAACTCTTCCCCCCTTTCACCCCTAGGTGGCTGTTGCCATGGATTGGTGGGACAGTCATTTTTGTAATGTCCGAGTTGTCCACATCCCCAGGACGTTCCTGGAGGACCAGTATAAGGCTTGCCTCTTCCTCTCTGTCCTCTTTGTACTGGTTTTCTTTTCCATCCCATTGGCCCTGGCTGTTGAGTATAGACATTAACAATGGGTACAGGGATCTGGTGTGCATTTGGAGGGACTGCTGCGGGTGGGCTTGGCTGAATAGCTGATGTAAGAGCATTTACTGGAGACATCAATGTCATTTGTTCGGATTCTTCTTTCTTTACTGAAGCTTGAATCTTTTTCTTATTCTTTTTTTTTTGTCAGCTCTTCAAGTTGTAACTAGAGTTAATTTTCTCTGTAGCTCTTTCTCTTGGCTCTAGAGCTTTTGTTCATTCTTCTGTATTGCTCTACTGTATGAGATACATGGTCACAGAACTCTTTGTGTGTTTTAGAGTTTAAGCTGACCACGTCCTCCAGCCTGCTATTTACAGCTTGTGGCATGGCATCAATCACAGCATTTCTAAACAATGTTGCCATTAATGGGTCTCCTTCTGGATTCCCTTCAGTTTCTTGCTTCCATCTTTTCAGCTGTCTCTGGACATATGTGGTTGGATTTACTGTTTCCCCCAGCTGTTCTCCCTTTAATGATTTAGGGTCAAGTCTGATTGGGTACTCAGCATGCAGTGCCTGCCACATGCATCAAAAACAGTTCCATCCATGTAGTGAGAGTCCACAGCTCTGTCCAAATTGGATGCTTGAAGAATTTCTTCCATCTTTGCTCCTCCCATAATCTTTGCCAGAAGTGCTTTAATATACCCCACAGCTAAAAGTTTGCTAATAGTTTCTTCTTCGAACACCTTAATCCACTTTCTAGCCCCCTCATGAATGTCTGGGAGGCGAGTCACCAGCCCCTCAAGGTCCTGTGCGGTCCAGGGGACATACTGTCCCTGTGTACCCTTAATTAAAATTGGGAGTTGTGCAGCCAGTGCTCTGAGTCTTCCTTTTTGTCTTCCTAGTTCCCATGTTCCTTTATCAAATGATGAATCCTCCCCTTCACGTCCCCTTTACTTCCTCTCTGCTTTCTAATAGTTTACATCTATCTTCCACCATTTTATGTGCATCTTCAATTATTTTTTCAGTTTGTTTAATTTTCCTTGCTATTTCTGCTTCCATAGCCTCTGCTTGTGCTTCAATCTCCTTATCTTCTTTCCTCATCTGCTCTAACGATTCCTCATTTCCTGTTTTTCCTTCATAGTTTTCTTTCATCATTTCTAATGCAATGTGTGCCTGTTTATAACAATCTAAAGGTAAATATCCCTCACTCTTTTTATTTTGTTGCCTCTTTTGCCTCTTCTTTTTGTTTTTCTTCCAACTCTACTTGTCCTTCCATTTGCATTTCTCCAGATACTTCTACAGTACCCTTAAGTATTGGGAACTGTCCCTCTGGGGGCAGATACAGGAGTGGTTTAGAAAACAACTCTTCTTTTTTCTTTGTCTCTTTGTCTGCCTCTTTTAGTATTTTTCGTGCCTGTTTTATACTTTTCAATGAGTCTTCTCCTTCATTTTTGAACCAGGCTAGCACTTCCTTCTCTTTTTCCCTCTTTGCTTCTCTTTTTTTTTTCTCTCTTTTTACTGTTGCCTTTAGTTTTATGATTTTTTTTTTATATACGTGTTTCCATTTCCTTGCACAATGATACATCAAATGTCCCTTCCTTTGGCCATTTTGTCATAATGTTTTGTAGTCCTCTGCTGCCATTTGTTTGAGAGCTTCTGTATCAGTTCTTTACACAATGGATATTTTAATACTAATATTTCCTAATAAGTGGCTGCCATATTTTTTTCTGTAATATGAAAATTCTATATATATATAAAGCTCAATATATATTTTATACAACAATTTAACTTATTATTATTATTATTATCATTATTATTTTTTGTCCAAATAATATATTCTCCACCCTACTTAATTTAATTATTTTATCAGTTTCTCCCATTTTCTTCAGTATCATGCACGTTTAAGCCTAGAATTTATTATAACACTTGTTTGCGCACATTTTCAATATAAAGTGAATTTATACTCTAAATTCTATTTTTTTATTTATCACTTAGTATCCAAAAGTGCTCATCTCATCCTTTGTCCCTTTATTGATAGGTCTAATACACTCATTCATCCCTCTCAGGTGCGGCACGAGCTGTGTCCAACACTCTGCCATGTCACACTTAAGTGATGGTCCAGGAGGGGTGCACAGCTTTTGCTCACCTGATACAGAACTTATTTTCTCATACAACCACAGTCATTCACACAGACACAGACACTAAAACAGACTACACTACACTCTTCCTGAGTGACCTGTCAGTTTTACTGCTCTTTCACTGATACACTTCCTCAATACAGTAAAAAAAAAAAAAAAAAAGCAGAACCCAGTAGGAATTTTTGCCTACTCTGTATAATTCCTTACTACTTCTACAGAGCGGTATCCGCAGGAATTTGCACGCTTCCCTTTACTTTATCTGCTTAATGTTTACGTCATCCATCAAGGCCCTTTTGCATGCACAGTCTGCCTTCATTTACTGCTATCCATTAAAGGCCCTCTTAACAGTAAAACAGATCTGTGCATGCAATTAGTTATTCTGGAATCAAAACCTTTTTTTCTTTTTGTTCTTTAAATTTGGAAGAGCATTTTTAAGTGTCCTTACCACCACGGGCAAACTGGCAAACACCACAAACTAATTTGTGGTAGTCCCTGCCACTTCTATGAAGAATCACTCTTGAAGCCTCAGGGTTTTAATGCCAGAATATAGACTTTATTATCGGCGATAATGCAGTCGAGAGTCTCTGCAGAGAATCTCCCGAGTCTGTGTCTGAACACTCTTACATGGTTTTTCCTTTAAGGTGTGTTCCATACATGTCATATATCATGTCATTTATCTTTCTTGGCTATGTCTCCATCTGTTTCCTGGAGCAGGTAATAGGCCCCAATTTATGTTACGTTAACAGAAGAGACCCTATCATGTCAAAACAGGATGTGCAGCTTTACCTTAAACCATACGTCTGCACATTCCATTCTTCTGCAGGCCTCTACACATACAGGCAAATACAATTTAATAATAGTAGAATAACTTGATACATAAATGGCTATATTCTCATTGGTTACACTTGATTAATTTATATTTTGATGAATAAAACTCTTCTACAGACGCAGGTCTCGTTCAGTTTTCATCTCCATTCAGAATCCTATAGAGTAAGTGTGCATTAACTATTTTACAGATGTTAATTTAGTAAATGTAAATTTGATTTATTTACTGTATGGTAAAATATGTGTGCTATGTATTAATTGTGTTCTTTTTCTATAAATTAGTCCTAGTATCAGTGGCCATCACAATATTAATAATGTAGTTTATTTGTGTAAACAGCATGCTTACTTTTTTTATTTCAGATGTGAGAATAACAGTGCAAAAGAACCTGTTGCAAAGAGAGCCAAAGCAAATAAGCAGCCCACTCTGTCATTGGAAAAAAGAGACTGATGTTGACATGTTCCACAGGCTCTGAGATTCCTTCCGCACATGAAATTGGACCACAGCTAAGACAATGTGACTCACACACTCCCATGAATCTCTTCAAATTGTTTTTTTTTTTCTTCAGAACGCATAAACATTATACACATTGGAAACACCAGGTATGTGATATTCATTTATATTTTTCAACATGCCATAAACTACCAGGCAAAAGGTTTTGTAAAGAATTCTCTTCTGCTCACCAAGCCTGCATTTATTTGATCCAAAATACAGAAAAAGCAGTAATATTGTGAAATAATTTTACTATTTTAAATAACTGCTTTTTATTTGAATTTTTTTTTTTTTTTAAATGTAATATATTCCTGTGATCAAAGCTAAATTTTCAGCATCATTACTCCAGTCTTACTCCAAGTGTAACAATATACACTATACCAGTGGTTCTCAACTGGTTTGGCCTTGGGACCCACGTTTTCCCATGGTCATCAAGCCTCGACCCACTTTTAATATATATATATATATATATATATATATATATATATATATATAATTTGTTAAAAAAACAAAGCAAATTTATTTCACAAAAATGTGAAAAGTTAAGACAGTGAAGAATATGACTAATACTGAATAAACAGCCTATGAGATTATTAGCTATAGCTAATATATAGTTAATAGCTCATATATGAGCTATTAAATAGCAGTCCCAAACAAATGGGTGTTGTGTTCGAATTGGGCCCCCATCCGTACAGATCGCAGTCCGGTAGAATCCCCCTCGGTAGAAATCGCCATCGCGTTCCCAGTAGAGCCCTGCACGGGCCTCAGATTTGTCCAACAGTTTAACAGAATTACTGGCCGAGTCAAGCCTGTCTTTTTTCCCCCTTCTCCCAAATCAGATTATAATACTGTTTCAGCTATTAAAATAGTTCAGTTCTGGCAAAGTGATTATATTTTGTTTCGTTTTTTTATTAAGTTAATTTAGAAAAACGTTTTAAGCATTTTTTTGTTCGTTAAATATGTTTTTTCTTTCTTAAAGTAACGACCAAGTGGCCAGCGGCAGACCGGCAGGCTGATCATAGCCTATGTTTGATCAATTTAGCCTTCTCAAATCATCATGACTTGCCTAAAATAAAATCTATAGATAGACCCTACTGAAACAGTTCAAGCATATAACAATGTTTAAACGTTAAACCTAGATAAATGTGCGCTGCATCCAATAGTTTGTGCTGAGAGTGGAAGCTAAAGCACAGGACATGGAGGCACCAGCGCAATCAATTGC
Source organism: Onychostoma macrolepis (assembly GCF_012432095.1). Lineage (NCBI taxonomy): Eukaryota > Metazoa > Chordata > Actinopteri > Cypriniformes > Cyprinidae > Onychostoma > Onychostoma macrolepis. Next base: position 31,459,185 of record NC_081159.1, on the reverse strand, counting down.
ATTTTTTTTCTTTTTGCTCATAAAGGTAAGAGTAATACATCATTCAGAACTGTAAAGGGTCTACTGTGCACTCACAATATCAACAAAACATTGTGCTTTTAAGAAAACAATGATGCGCTTTCTGTCGTCTCGTCTTGAACAGGAGCGCTTCACAAAAATGAACTGAAAGTCAGCGAATACATGCCCCATTGACATGATAAATATATCTGGGTGTTTCTTCAACTAGGGGCACTTTTAGCCTTGTGAAGTTTAATAAAAAAAACTTGTTCAAAAGTTAAGTAAAAGTAAGAGGACAAACTTAGATTACAAGAGAAATTGTTAATATTTTAAATTTTTCTGACCTGCAATGAACAAATGTCATTTCCACCACATCCCAATATACAGCTGTTATTTAAATATAGAATAACTTATGCCACTCAAGAATTGTCTAAGATCATTTTTCTAACTAGTTTTACCAGTTTTTCCACAATGTACAATAATTATACATTTGTCAATGAGATAAATTAACTGCCCTAAGGACCAAATGCTGAAATGTACACCTGTCACACTCTGAAATGTAATATTGGTTGGGTAAGAGCTTATTAGAAAATAAATAACTTGAATTTTTATATTAAGTAGATCATGATCTCATAAATACATTTTTAATGTGTGATGATAACTTTTTCAATATTTTTAAAAAATGTGTGGTGATGGAAATGACAGGGTGTTGTGGAAATGACAATGAATTAATGTGAATGTAGAGAAACAGCAGAGATATTTATTAGAAAAATTCTTAAACTCATCACACTTATTAAACTCAATTCACAAAGTCATTAAACATATCAATTGTACTTTGTAACCATAAATGTCATTTCCACCACAGAGGCAGTGTGGTGGAAATGACTGTGGTGGAAATTACATTTCTGTAGTTTTTTGTGAAAAAATGGAAGATAGCTTCACTGATTAGCTTTGAATTAATTTCATGTATGCAAAATACTCTTATTTAACTTAAAATTTTTAGCTTTTTAAAAACACCCTTGAAGGTACAGTATGCTTGGAAATGACGTGGAATAAATATATTTTAACTGATCAAGCAATATTTACCTTGATTTTTCTTCCATTTGCTGTTGATGAAAATTTAAATTTCCTCCATGTCCAACATGTGCTCTGATGTCACTGAACATTTCCATAGAAATCACCTAAACAATCTTTCACACAAACTTTTTAAAGGGACATTACAGTGTTGTGGTGGAAATGACACCAATACTGTGCGACAGCTATATTTTGAATAAAAAGTAATATTGATAGTGGTCTGATATTAAATACTATCATGTATTTTAATTATTTTACTAGTGCTTAATTCAGGTACATTAATAGTTACCAGATAAGTCATATTTTTAAACTGTATTTTCATTGTTGAAGTTTAAAAGTTTGGGTGTGCGACAAGGAGAAAACAGTGATTTTGACACCTATAAGGAGGTTGAAAAGTATGAAAAAATCATAATAGAAAGGTAGTAAAAAGTTTTAAAGGTGGTTTTATTGTTAGTTTGACAAAGAAAGAGGAATTTGTCCAAAATTATATGTATTTTTAAAAATATGACCAAAGAACATAAAAGTGCCCATAGTCTAAGAATCACCCATCTATAGAAAGCTTTAAATCACTACTTAACAAAATAAATCAAATTGATAACAAACACTCTTTTATTATAATCCGTGAAGATGCACTTCTCTCTGGCGCGTCTAATGAGGAGATGGTGAGTCAGGATCATCATCTTCATCTTTGCAACACTGACACAGAAAACACTAGTTTATTAGTAAACAATTCAAATCTTTACTATTTCCCCCGGACACATTCAGGTACATCAGGTACACACAGGTACAACAGTTATGGTAATTATGCTGGGGCTTTGCGGCAAGCTTCCGTGTATTGCGTGTATTTGAATGCAGAACTCTTCAGCTGCGCTGACGCGTGCTCTCTGCTGCTGCGGGACACTAAACACCGTCGAGCTGCTCTTCACAGTCGCGGCACGGTCTTGTGTTGTTTCCACCAGCGCTGCATTGTTTTTCAATCACTAATTGATGGATGTCTAAAATATAAAAATAAGGAGAAGCCTGAAACATGCCCGAGGCCCGGCCCGCGTCTATGACGTAAAAATTGGCCCGATCGAAGCCCGGCCCTAGAGGCGTAAAAAAGTCAGGGCCATCAGGCCCGGGCTGAAATGCAGGGCTCTAGCGTTCCCCTCGGTAGAAATCACGTTTCCCCCTCGGGGGCAGGCACTCGATATTTACTTAAACTGCATATGACAGAAGTGTCAACAGCTTTCATGCACGTCTTTTAAAATAAAAGTCTCGCATCAGAAAAACATTTAGAATTATGTTTTTTGTTGTTGATGTCATTTCTTTGGCTGTACACTCCGCGACCCACTCAGAACAGTGCCGCAACCCAAAACCCACCAGTTGAGAAACACTGCACTATACCATTCAAAAGCTTGGAGTCAGTATATATAGAAATTAAAACTTTATAATGTTACAGAAGATGCGTTTCTTCTGAACTTTCTATTCATCAAAGAAACCTGAAAAAATTATACTCAGCTGTTTTCAACAACAAAAAAATTATAAAAAAATAATAATAATAATGTTTTTTGAGCAGCAAATCAGAATATTAGAATGATTTCTGAAGAATTATGTGACTGGAGTAATGATACTAAAAAATCAGCTTTGATTGTTCCTAATAAACTGTTTAACTGCACTTGCAAGTGAATCTCAAGTTATTTTGTGTGATAGTTAAAAATATTCTAAATAAACTACAAACAAAAAATATATACATTTATTTTGTCCTCACATTATTTCTTATAACTCTTCCCTCTCAGTCACATACCTGGCTGAAAGGCTCATTATGCAGCTCATTATGTGGGCCTATGTCTTCTCATGTGTGAATCACACTAATATTCATGATCATTCATGCCTACTCGCATATGTCCTTTCGAAACAAGGTTTTAGAAAATTTAAATCAATATATTGTTTTCTATGAGCGAGTAAACAAGATGATTTTCACATCATTTTGAAGCAAAACCTCTAGGCTACAAGATCCAGTTCTCAAAAGTCTTGTGAACAAATGTTCTGTATGTGTTTTATGGCCGTCACGAATCCGGTCCATGGTCTTCCGTCTGAGTGCCACCAGAGGTCACCCTTCCATCATATTGACTCTCACACCACACAGACTGTTTCACATTACCTTGGACTACATTTCCCATTAGCTATCTCACTAATCACACGCTCACCTGATCATACGCACACAGCTGTATCCAATCAGACATGCTTTATAAGCCCTTGACTTCCTCATTCAGTCGCTGAGTATTGTATGCACATATCGCTACCATAGCTGATAGTTACCTTACGGAGCCTGTCTTAGTCGTTTTACCTTGCCTGTTTCGGATTGTGTTTTCCCCTGCCTGGATTATTGCTGTGTTTCCTGGATTAACCCTTTGCCTTGCCCTGTTGGATACCGTTCGCCGATCGAAGACCCACGCTTGCCCTAGGATTACTCTTTGTCTTGCCTGTGTTGTACCTGTTTGCCATTGTTCGACCCTAACTGTACTATAAAGTTTTCTCACCGGTGATTGACACATGATGTAGCCCAGCGCGGTTCACAATCCCAGTCCTCACACCCCCCCCCCACTTTGCATATTTTGCATGTCTCGCTGATTCAGATAACCAGCTCGTTAGAAGAGAACTACGTCCATGAACTGTGTTTCTGACTGACATGCTCCCTACACAGTGTTCTTAGCTCCCTACTCCCTGAGCAGGGAAATCCGTTGAAGTTTACTTCACTTAGGAACATTCATTCACGGATTTGCGCTGTGATGCACGCACAATTATCCATGTACTGCATACATTTTATGCATGTATCTTACTAACCACAAACAAATGCCTTTCAATTTGAGTCTGTGGAATTCAGGATTAAATGATTGTGCAGCGATTTGAACAAATACAGACATGTTTGCGAATAAAAATGTTCTGATCTGCATTAATATATCATAAATTGCTCATGCAAAAAGGAATCCAAGTATTTGTGGATCAGGTGACACGCGTGCATTTATTGACATCTTGTTCAAGTTAATCTTGTTCGGTTCATTTGGATTTTGAGACTTAATTTTTGCAATTTGCAGTATTTCACAAAGCCCACACACACAACTACCAATGAACAAAGCCCAGTGCAATTCATTAACATGTACACGATGTAGAACCTTAGTGAACAGACACAAAATTAATTCAATACAGCACATTCCTTAACGCAGGGGTTCTCAACCTTTTGCAAGCTGGTCACTTACATTTTAGACGAAATAATGACTGTTTTGGTCTATTTTAGCAGCGAAAATAGATCCGATGAATCCAAACAAAGATCACAGCATAGCGCATCTCACAGCAACACTCAATCGTGTTTTGAATGATTCAGTGTTTTGAACGAATCGGTTGAGTCAAAGATTCAATGACCCATGCACAAACATCTGTCTCATTCTTGATGAATCGGCCATTTGAACGAATCGTTTGAATGAACGACTCAATGACTCGCTTAATAAAACCGCTTATCACCTGCATTTGCGCTCACTATCGACAAACCAATCAAATTGTTCAAAACTCTTTTTTTTTTAAATCAGTCCAAACACATTTTAATTTTTATTCAGGAGTTATGTATATACAAAACTATAACTTTTTATGACAGCAGTTTAGTGATAAAAAAAATTAGCAATTTTTTTTCTTTCCAGGTTTTTTTTCCTCCCATCCTGTAGCCTACTCGCGCCCCACCGGTTGAGAACCACTGCCTTAACCAATCTAAGGAGCCTCCCATCGGCCACAGCTGTGGTCGTAAAGTTGACAAATGACCAGCACAACGCCCAAGTGTCTGACTAGCTTCCTGCCTGTTCTCCTTATCATCTCATGAAATCCATAAAATAATGGTAAAATTGATAAAGGAGGACCGCGACATCTGGACGGATTTAAAACGGACTTTCAGTGTTGTTAATGACTAACTTCGGCATAAATAACAAATCTAAAGAACAGAGAACTGCTTATCTGGAGAGGTTCCAGAAACAGATGGCGCGTGATACCCGCAAACCTTTTACGCATAAACTACCAATCAGATAAACACAAATGATTGACTTAGCTCCATCTGAGCTAAGAAAATCAGACCTATACAACGTGACACTTTCCTGACCTCTTCGGACATCTCCCCTTTCTTTACTGCATTCCAAAGGAAACGTCCGTCTTTTTCTCTTCTTGTGCAAAGAACACCCAAACTCTTATGGACTTTGCCAAAAGGACAATCAGTAATGACCAACCTGATCTCACAGAATTCCGTGTAATGTTCACGGACTTAATTAACCCCGAATCTGTGGTGGCATCACGGAATCGCCGAAAATTCCGTGATGGGCTCACAGAAGGCATCAGCCGTGATCCACGCACAGATTCACTGGTTCAACACCAGCGCTGCATCAGACCACGTAAAAAGAGTGACTCCGATGCAGTTATACTTTCACTGGAGTACCTGACCCCACCCCTACCCTAAACCTACCCAGTTCTGAACAATAATGATGACGATAAATTTCCCAGTATCGCGTCGGCATACTGATGCTAAGGGTTTCCGTGCGTGGAGCACGGCTGATGCCTGTCACTGACTTACATTGGTATCACTTCTGTGAGCCCATCACGGAATTTTCGGCGATTCCGTGATGCCACCACAGATTCGGAGGTTAATTAAGTCTGTGAACATTACACGGAATTCTATGAGATCATGTTGGTAATGACTGCTGCTATTAAAGCAATATACTCAAGAGATATATTAATGTTGTATTTTATGTCTTTTATAAGCTTGCTGTGGTTATTAGGATTTAGGATATTTTAATCTATGCCTTAACCAGTTTAGTAGATAAAATTAGTACATGTATTCGGTATGACAAATACGTTATGTTTGATACTGAATTAACACTTGTTTCAATAGCAATAATGTTATGTGGATGAATGGTGACTTTTAGCATCATAAGGCATGATTATAACACTTTATAGAAATCTGCTAGGATATTTCCTACATGTGACATATTTACTAGCAGATAATATATGCATGGAAAGAAGCCATGTGGGGCAGGGCTCCACCCTACAAGGACAACCTGATTGGGAGAAACCTCTAGTGGGCGTACTGAAATCAGTCAGTTTAAAATGGACACAAAAGCTTTGCTCATTGCTCGCTGGCTGCTTGAAAACTTTGGTCTCGCCTCACTGATCGCGCTGTGAAGCGCCAGACTTAACATCAGGTTGATCATCCAAGACTTCAACACTCCTTCAAACTTCTAACCAAAGAAACTTTCAAATACTGAAGCCGCGCAAGAACTTCAAAGCATTACCACCCTTGCATCACCAGGAAGCCAACCAATCACAGGAGGGGTTCCCCGAGTGACGTCATGCAAGGACGCATCAGCAGCCAATCAGCCTTCGGGATTCCCTCAAGCAACCATTCAGGGAACGAGCCAGCCTTCAACTCAACTTAAAGCAAGTAAACAAACAAAAAATCTCCATGTCTTTGAATTAATCTTTAAAAGGTTTAAAAGATAGCAAAATTCTCTATTTGTGACTTCCTCAGGTCGAATTTACAGGACTCTTGGAAAAGAGCATTAGAACCTTAAACTTTCTTCAAATTACAATCCTCTTCTAGAACGTGTGTATGTGTTTTGTTAATATTGTATCATAGAATAGCAAATAAACTCTCGTTTCATTTATAAAGAATGGGCTGGTGCTGATCTTCAAGTTTGAAACTATTTGCCAAAGATCGTGTTACCTGTTGCTCAAAAATTTACCCAACCAATTCTGTATTATTATCGTGGCCACGAAATAAACAGAATTGCTAAGATATACTGGTTTAATGCTCACTGGACGAGTCGTTAATAAAGTATAAATTATTCGTTTTGATTAATTTCAATTAATCAGATCAATATCGAATCTCTTCAATTTCCTAAAGCTAAAACTCAAAATAAAACGATTTGAAAAATTCGCAAATGTGCGTCACTACACTGAAACAAATGCTTTTCAACAGTGTCTGCAGGGTTAAGAATTACATCAATGTGCAGCATTTTGTTCAAATGGAGACATATTTTTGAATACAAATGTTATAGTTTGTATAAAACTATCATAATTTGTGCATGTAGCGATTTAAAATGTGCATTTGTGGATCAGGCGACGCACGTGCATTCATTCACATCTCTTCTGAGTCGATTCTATTTGATTCGTTTGAATTTTGAGACTTTTGTTCCGCCCTTTTAGCCTTGCCCAATCCACACACACACAGCTCGCGATCCACACGCAGCTGAGCCATATACAGTGAGGAAAATAAGTATTTGAACACCCTGCTATTTTGCAAGTTCTCCCACTTAGAAATCATGGAGGGGTCTGAAATTGTCATCGTAGGTGCATGTCCACTGTGAGAGACATAATCTAAATAAAAAAATCCAGAAATCACAATGTATGATTTTTTAACTATTTATTTGTATGATACAGCTGCAAATAAGTATTTGAACACCTGAGAAAATCAATGTTAATATTTGGTACAGTAGCCTTTGTTTGCAATTACAGAGGTCAAACGTTTCCTGTAGTTTTTCACCAGGTTTGCACACACTGCAGGAGGGATTTTGGCCCACCTCCACACAGATCTTCTCTAGATCAGTCAGGTTTCTGGCCTGTCGCTGAGAAACACAGAGTTTGAGCTCCTCCAAAGATTCTCTATTGGGTTTAGGTCTGGAGACTGGCTAGGCCACGCCAGAACCTTGATATGCTTCTTACAGAGCCACTCCTTGGTTATCCTGGCTGTGTGCTTCGGGTCATTGTCATGTTGGAAGACCCAGCCTCGACCCATCTTCAATGCTCTAACTGAGGGAAGGAGGTTGTTCCCCAAAATCTCGCAATACATGGCCCCGGTCATCCTCTCCTTAATACAGTGCAGTCGCCCTGTCCCATGTGCAGAAAAACACCCCAAAGCATGATGCTACCACCCCATGCTTCACAGTAGGGATGGTGTTCTTGGGATGGTACTCATCATTCTTCTTCCTCCAAACACGTTTAGTGGAATTATGACCAAAAGTTCTATTTTGGTCTCATCTGACCACATGACTTTCTCCCATGACTCCTCTGGATCATCCAAATGGTCATTGGCAAACTTAAGTCGGGCCTGGACATGTGCTGGTTTAAGCAGGGGAACCTTCCGTGCCATGCATGATTTCAAACCATGACGTCTTAGTGTATTACCAACAGTAACCTTGGAAACGGTGGTCCCAGCTCTTTTCAGGTCATTGACCAGCTCCTCCCGTGTAGTTCTGGGCTGATTTCTCACCTTTCTTAGGATCATTGAGACCCCACGAGGTGAGATCTTGCATGGAGCCCCAGTCCGAGGGAGATTGACAGTCATGTTTAGCTTCTTCCATTTTCTAATGATTGCTCCAACAGTGGACCTTTTTCACCAAGCTGCTTGGCAATTTCCCGTAGCCCTTTCCAGCCTTGTGGAGGTGTACAATTTTGTCTCTAGTGTCTTTGGACAGCTCTTTGGTCTTGGCCATGTTAGTAGTTGGATTCTTACTGATTGTATGGGGTGGACAGGTGTCTTTATGCAGCCAACAACCTCAAACAGGTGCATCTAATTTAGGATAATAAATGGAGTGGAGGTGGACATTTTAAAGGCAGACTAACAGGTCTTTGAGGGTCAGAATTCTAGCTGATAGACAGGTGTTCAAATACTTATTTGCAGCTGTATCATACAAATAAATAGTTAAAAAATCATACATTGTGATTTCTGGATTTTTTTTTTTAGATTATGTCTCTCACAGTGCACATGCACCTACGATGACAATTTCAGACCCCTCCATGATTTCTAAGTGGGAGAACTTGCAAAATAGCAGGGTGTTCAAATACTTATTTTCCTCACTGTATATCTATGGCTGAGCCTAAGAAAATCAGCGACCACTAGGTGGCACTAGCCCCAGTCACATGTGCGCATTCCATTGTGTATGGTTTTATGAATGTTACATTGTTTTCTTTGTTTCTTTTTGGTTTGCCTATTCTGATCTGCCCGTTGAAATATAATAAAAATGTTTTATTGAACTTGTTCTAACTTAACTTGTCTTAAGACACAGAACAGCTTATATTAATTTTGCCAAACAAGAACTTCGTGATGGTACCTTGTTTTTTTTTTCTTGTTTTTTTTTTCTCTGTAATTCAACTGTCATGAATCCGGTCTATGAACTTCCGTTCACTCACCACCAGAGGTCACTCGCTCATCATATAGACTCTTGCACCACACTACTGTTGCACTTCACCAGACTACATTTCCCATCATCCATTGCACTGACGACACACACAGCTGATTGCACTGATCACACGCTCACACCTGAGAACTATTGCACAATCACACACTCTATATAAACATTGGACTTCTGTTCACAGTTTGCCGAGTTTTGATCTGCGTATAGCTCTATTCTAGCGCTAGCTGCCTTGCCGTGCCATTCTGTGTTTTTGTTCTGTTCCCTGTATTGTTCTGTGTTTATCACTCCCCTAGTGTTAGATGTGATACGGAACCTGTTTGTTGTTTTCTAGTCTGTGTTCCTGGTATTTACCCCTGTCTCACCATTCGGACTCTGTTTATGCCTCACCTGGATTATTGCTCTTGTACCTGGATTATCTCTCTGCCTTGCCTTGTTGGATATTGTTCGCCGATCATCGACCCACGCTTTTCCTAGGATTACTCTGTGTCTTCCCATGCCATACCTGCTTGCCGTTGTTTGACCCTGCCTGTGTTTTGACCATGCCTTTGTTTAATAAAGCTTTGCACATGGATCGACACATTTCACGTCTCGTTGGCAACGTTACATCAACGGCACATTGTCAGTTATATAATTAATTTATAGATATAATTAATTAGACTATTAAATTAACTTAAACTATACTATATTAAACCAATGAGCCTTTTATAGCCTAGGCTATAGCCTATAGGCCTACTGCGCTAAAGCGAATGCATAAAGCTTGCTGGGTAAAGGAATGACAATGAATGTCTAGGGAAAAAATTGCTAGAACATATGTGACCCTTGACCACAAAACCAGTCATAAGGGTCAATTTTCCGAAATTTAGGTTAATACATCATCTGAAAACTGAATAAATAAGCTTTCCATTGATGTGTGGTTTGTTAGGATAGGACAATATTTGGCCGAGATACAACTAGCTATTTGAAAATGTGAAATCTGAGGGTGCAAAAAAAAAATCAAAATATTGAGAAAATCGCTTTTAAAGTTGTCCAAATTAAGTTCTTAGCAATGCATATTACTAATCAAAGATTACGTTTTGATATATTTACGGTAGGAAATTTACAAAATATCTTCATGAGGCATGATCTTTACTTAATGTCCTAAAATACCCCAGTGACTTAAGACTGGTTTTGTGGTCCATGGTCACATATTTTATTTACTTATTACTAAACTGTTTTCTGAGTCAGTGTCGGCTGCAAAGATGAAGTTGACGATGCTGATTTGCCATCTCCGCGGTACGAGAGAAATGCACCTTTCATTCACTTACAGTAGCCTATATAATGAGAGAGTGTTTGTTTTCGATTTGAATCGGTTCTTTTAAAGTAGACATTTCAAGCTTTATATAGCCTAGAAAGGCTATATTTCTCTTGTCTTTGAGGTAAGATAGCCTGAGTTTCTCTTCATTTTTGTTCCACGCTCCAGTTCGACCGTTTTCTTTATTTTACAAAAGCACAAATGTTTGTTTGTTGATATTGTAAGTGTACACAAATAAAAGTAGACTCTACAGTTTCGAATGGTCTGTATGACCAAAAATGTTGGCGTATTTTATTTCCACTGTTCGATCACGCCAGCGTCTCGCGCACTGCATTGCAAACGTTACAGCCTGTTAATTATCAGAATAAAATACAGTCAACCAAACATATAGATATACTAGAGTCTAGATACACTGGTTAATTAAAATAGTCCGTATACAATCCGTGCTGATAAGCCTGAGCTCAGGCCAAGCATCATGTGGAAAGGATGATTTTTCCGAATGAGAGATTTTTGACGAATGAGGGAATAAGAAAGAGGTCAGGCCAAACAATAAAAAAAAAAAATAAAATAAAAACATCTCCAGAATAAAGTCATTATAATGCAAGATTAAACTCATTAAATATCCAGAACATTTTTTAAATAAAATGCTGAGAATTAAAATTCAATTTCGAGAATAAAGCCGTTGTATTTCGAGAAAAACTGCCTATTTACTTTAGGATCATTGATGGTTGTGTACGCCTCCATCCATAGAACGAAAGGACTGTAACTGTACAGCTGTTAATGGCAATGCCGTAAGGTTTTAGTTTAGGGAAGCGGCTATTTGCACGAAGTGAAAATAGCAATAGATGCTGTTTACACTATTATAAGTGCAAATATCCACAGATGCGTTACACTGTGAAAATATGACATATTCTATTTACACTAAGTAACAAAAGCAGCATTTTTAGAGATTTGCTGTTTAGAGACCCACGTTTGTGAATTTTTCAAATCGTGTACACATTAATAAATTGCACTGGGCCTTGTTCATTGGTAGTTGTGTGTGTGGGCGTCGTGAAATGCTGCAAACTGTGAAAATGAAGTCTCAAAATCCAAATGAACCGAGCAAGATTAACTCGAACAAGATGTCAATAAATAGATCACACACACACACAAAAAACATGGCGTCGTGTGGGTGAGCGGTTTGCTGATGTCAACGTTGTGGATCGAGTGGCCCATGGTGGCGGTGGGGTTATGGAATGGGCAGGCGTATGTTATGGACAACGAACACAGGTGCATTTTATTGATGGCATTTTGAATGCACAGAGATACCGTGACAAGATCCTGAGGCCCATTGTTGTGCCATTCATCCACGACCATCACCTCATGTTGCAGCATGATAATGCACGGCCCCATGTTGCAAGGATCTGTACACAATTCCTGGAAGCTGAAAACATCCCAGTTCTTGCATGGCCAGCATACTCACCGGACATGTCACCCATTGAGCATGTTTGGGATGCTCTGGATCGACGTATACGACAGTGTGTTCCAGTTCCTGCCAATATCCAGCAACTTCGCACAGCCATTGAAGAGGAGTGGACCAACATTCCACAGGCCACAATCAACAACCTGATCAACTCTGTGTGAAGGAGATGTGTTGCACTGCGTAAGGTAAATGGTGGTCACACCAGATACTGACTGGATTTCAGTAACCCCCAATACAGTAAAACTGCACATTCTAGAGTGGCCTTTTATTGTGGCCAGCCTAAGGCACACCTGTGCAATAATCATGCTGTCTAATCAACATCTTGATATGCCACACCTGTAATGACGGGTCTGAAGCATGGGGATTCATTTGCAGCTTTTATTCAAAGGCAGAATCAGACAGGCGAAGATCAGACAACAACGACAGACGAAGACGAAGATTTTTGGTGGACAACCACACCCACTGACCCGGAGCGTAGGGAGGACCTGGTCTCCGATGGCGATTAGCCTGTTCTCTGACCCGACGTACAGCATGTTGGAGATGAACATGTGCGGTATTCCAGGTCTCCTCACTGCGGTGTAGCCAATCATTGACAGCGGGCAGATCAGAGGGCTCCCCTGACCAGGGGAATAGTGGAGGTTGGAAACCAAGAACACACTGGAAAGGTGTAAGACCAGTCGAAGGCTTGCGTAAGGAGTTCTGCGCATATTCAGCCCAAAGCAGATAACGACTCCAGTCGTTCTGGTTGTTGTGGCAGTAAGATCTTAGAAATCGAGTTAATTCCTGATTGAGTCGTTCCACTTGGCCATTGGATTCTGTTTGATAGCCGGAGGTTAGGCTGACGTTTATGTTAAGCTGCTGACAGAAAGCAGACCAGACTCTGGAGGTGAACTGTGGTCCACGGTCTGAGACAATGTCCTCGGGTAGTCCGTAGAATCTGAATACCTGTTCCATCAAAGCCTCTGCTGTTTCGAAGGCTGTGGGGAGCTTGGTGAGAGGAATGAGACGGCATGCTTTGGAGAAGCGGTCGATAACTGTAAGTATGGTGGTATGATTCCTGGAACGAGGGAGATCAGTTACAAAGTCGATGGCGATGTGAGACCAGGGGCGTTGAGGTATGGGTAGGGGTTGAAGTAAACCAGCTGAGCATTGATGAGAAGATTTGGTAATATTGCAGGTAGCACAGTGCTGGATGAAAGTGATAACGTCCTTTTGTAATGATGGCCACCAGAACCGGTTGGAAACGAGATGAACCGTGGCCGTGATGACCAGAACTGGGAGAGTCGTGAATCATCTGTAGGATTCGTTGTCGAAGATTAGCAGGAACATAAGTTAAGTTCGGTGGGCAGTCAGGTGGCGTGGGATCATTGGATAGTGCATCGGTTATCTCGGTCATGATGTCCCATTGTACCGGAGCGAGGATAAGAGATGTGGGTATGATTGGTTCGTTGGGAGCATTTGAGGATGTTGTGGAGTCAAATTGCCTTGAGAGGGCATCGGCTTTCCCATTCTTTGAGCCAGGGCGGTAAGTGATATGAAAGTTGAATCGGGAGAAGAACAGTGACCATCTTGCTTGACGGGGGTTGAGACGTTTGGCTGACCTGATGTATTCCAAGTTTCTGTGATCTGTGAGTACAGTGAAAGGTCTTTTGGCGCCCTTTAGCCAATGTCTCCACTCCTCAAAGGCCGCTTTCATGGCTAGCAGTTCTCGATCCCCAACATCATAGTTCCCTTCGGCAGCATTGAGTTTTCTGGAGTAATAGGCACAAGGATAGAGCTTAGCGGGGTTACCCTGACGTTGAGACAAGATGGCTCCACTTCAACTGTGAATTTGAGTTCAGGATCAGGGTGATGAAGTATCGGTGCAGAGGTGAAACGCTCCTTGAGTTGCTGAAAAGCCTCTGAGGCCGCTGTGGACCAGGCGAGATGGCGCTTGCCTCCCCTAAGCAACGACGTTAGTGGTGCGGCTATGGTGCTGAAGTTGCGTATGAAGCGTCTATATAAGTTGGCAAACCCCAGGAAACGTTGCAGATCTTTTGTGGTTTTAGGTGTGGGCCAGTTTAACAATGAGTTGACCACCTTCTCATCCATCGCCACCCCATCCGCACTGATGATGTATCCCAGAAATGAAGTTAAGGTCTGATGGAACTCGCATTTCTCCATTTTGGCATACAACTGATGGTCGATGAGACGTTGGAGTACTGCCCTAACCTGTTGCACATGAGATTCAAACGTGTCAGAGTAGATTAATATATCATCAATGTAGACAATCACCCACTGGCCTAACATGTCCCGGAACACATCATTGATGAATGACCGAAAGACTGATGGACTGTTGACAAGCCCGAACGGCATAACCAGATATTCGTAGTGCCCAGTGGTGGTAGAAAAGGCTGTTTTCCACTCATCACCCTCTCTGATACGGATAAGATTGTATGCATTGCGAAGATCAAGCTTGGTAAAGTACCTGGCAGAACGGAGCATTTCAAGGGCGGCTGGAACTAGCGGCAGAGGATAGCGGAATTTAACTGTGATTTCATTGAGATGACGATAATCAATACAGGGGCGTAATCCTCCATCCTTTTTCTTGACAAAGAAGAAGCCTGCTGACGCTGGTGATGTGGATGGTCTGATGAAGCCCTTTGACAGCTCCTCCTCTATGTAAGCCTTCATGGCCTCCGACTCCTGTTGTGTTAAAGGGAAAATTCTGCCTCTGGTGGGTACTGCCCCTGGGAGGAGATCAATAGCGCAATCACTGGAGCGGTGAGGGGGAAGTTGTGAGGCTTTAGATCTACTGAAGGCTTCAAATAAATCATGGTATTCGGCTGGTAACCCCTGAATGGCTGAACTTTCCTTGAGAGGGGGTTTAGATGACTTGGGTGAGTAACTCTGAGGTAAAAGACAGTGCTTGTGACATGTCCCAGACCACTGAACGATCTGACGTGTGGACCATCAGATACAGGGATTGTGTATGCCAAGGCAAACCGAGGATTATGGGTTTCTGGGGTGATTTGATGGCGAAAAGGCGAATGCTTTCCATGTGAAGAGAACCTGTTCTCAGTGTAATGTCCTTGGTGATGAATTTGACTTGCCCCGTGCCCAGGGGGCGGCCGTCTAGCGCTGCCACTGCAACACCGGATTCACATGTAATGAGAGGAAGAGAGTGGGTTTTAGCGAAGTTCACATCAATGAAGTTACCTGCAGCCCCCGAGTCGATCAATGCCAGAGTATCAAACTGTGAGTTATCAAACATTATTGTTACCGGAACTTCAAGTGTAGACAAGGTAGATGGATTAGAACTCACCACATATGACCCCCTGAAGGTTGGTCTTGTAGGGCAGGAGATTCTCATATGGCCTGGCAGACCACAGTATAGGCACAGATTCTGACAGCGCTGACGCTCTCTCTCCTCGGATGTGAGGTGTGTCATGCCCACCTGCATAGGCTCAGACTCTGGAGTGGTTCTCACCGTGACAGCAGAGGGCAGTGTAGTGAAGCGACGTGAGGAGCCTCTTGAGCGCATCAGGTTGTCAATACGAATGGTGAGCTCAATAAATTGTTCCAGTGTTTTCCCCTCTTCGCGGCAAGCCAATTCTGATTGGAGTTCAGTCGTGAGGCCCTTGTGGAATAACAGCTTGAGTGGATCATTGTCCCAGCCTGTTTGTGCAGCGAGAGTGCGAAAGGTGAGTGCATAATCAGCCGCCGTACTGCCTCCCTGGCGTAGGGCCAAAAGTTGTGACGCGACTGTCCTCCGTGGGCTGTTGGTCCATGAACAAGGTGCATTGGAGGAGAAAACCCTTACACTTGTTGGGGGCGCCATCATATTTCTCGGGAAACGACAGAAGTGGGCTGGTCATGGATTGACTGGAGCTTTGAGCGACCGGTGGAGGTGTTGGTGGAACTGGAGCAGCTGGTGGTGCAACATTGCACAAAGCCTGGAGTGTCTTGCTTAGCTCCTCCGTGAGTGAAGTGAGACGCTGCAGTTGCTGATGATGTGCAGCTAGCATAGAGGCTTGGGCGGAGACCTCAGTGGTGAGCTGGGAAACAGCCGCTGGATCCGGGGTTGGCGAAGTCTTATGTAATGACGGGTCTGAAGCATGGGGATCCATTTGCAGTTTTTATTCAAAGGCAGAATCAGACAGGTGAAGATCAGACAACAACGACAGGGGTGACAGAGACCGATCCAAATACGTAAACGATTACCAGGCTTAAGTCGAGGCAGGCGGCAGACAGGAGAAGTAACTAATAGTCCAGAGATCAGATCACAAGGGCAGGTGGCAGAGAATTACAGAGTCAGGTAAACAGTCCAAGGTCAAAAACAGGAGATCACAAAAGACAAGAGATACGCTCAGAAGTGTTAGCCAGGGCAAAACAAGACTTCGCAATGAGTGAGCATTGGTTTGCAGCTTATAAAGGGCACAGAGATGGGAAACACCTGTGCAGCAATCAGTCTCAGGTACAAGGCATTGTGGGAGATGCAGTTCAGAACTAATACTCTGGTGATGGTGCCCTCCGGTGGTGTTCAGGGAGGGCCACAGAGGCCGAGTTCGTGACAACACCTGTGAGGTGGATGGAGTAACTCGGCAAAGGATAAGTGCTCACTAACACAGATTTGTGAACAATATTTGAGAGAAATAGGCCTTTTATGTGCATAGATTAGATCTTAGATCTTTGAGTTCAGCTCATGAAAAATGGGGGCGAAAACAAAAGTGTTGCGTTTATCATTTTGTTCAGTGTAAATACTATTTAAATTTACGTTTCGCACACTTTAATGCCCTTTGTATGGAACATATACGCTCGTTTCGAACTGTAATCATGGCGGAATATCCGGTGATGTCCACTTTGCAGGGCACTTACGGTTGAATATAACAAATGTCGCACATAAGAGATACAGTGGAGCAAAAAAGTATTTAGTCAGCCACCAATTGTGCAAGTTCTCCCACTTAAAAAGATGAGAGAGGCCTGTAATTTTCATCATAGGTATACCTCAACTATGAGAGACAAAATGAGAAAAAAAAATCCAGAAAATCACATTGTAGGATTTTTAAAGAATTTATTGGTAAATTACTCGGTAAAATAAGTATTTGGTCACCTACAAACAAGCAAGATTTCTGGCTCTCACAGACCTGTAACTTCTTCTTTAAGAGGCTCCTCTGTCTTCCATTCGTTACCTGTATTAATGGCATCTGTTTGAACTTGTTATCAGTATAAAAGACACCTGTCCACAACCTCAAACAGTCCAACTCCAAACTCCACCATGGCCAAGACCAAAGAGCTGTCAAAGGACACCAGAAACAAAATTGTAGACCTGCACCAGGCTGGGAAGACTGAATCTGCAATAGGTAAGCAGCTTGGTGTGAAGAAATCAACTGTGGGAGCAATTATTAGAAAATGGAAGACATACAAGACCACTGATAATCTCCCTCGATCTGGGGCTCCACGCAAGATCTCACACCGTGGGGTCAAAATGATCACAAAAACTGTGAGCAAAAATCCCAGAACCACACGGGGGGACCTAGTGAATGACCTGCAGAGAGCTGGGACCAAAAGTAACAAAGGCTACCATCAGTAACACACTGCGCCGCCAGGGAATCAAATCCTGCAGTGCCAGACGTGTCCCCCTGCTTAAGCCAGTACATGTCCGGCCCGTCTGAAGTTTGCTAGAGAGCATTTGGATGATCCAGAAGAGGATTGGGAGAATGTCATATGGTCAGATGAAACCAAAATAGAACTTTTTGGTAAAAACTCAAAGAATGCTGAGTTGCATCCAAAGAACACCATACCTACTGTGAAGCATGGGGGTGGAAACATCATGCTTTGGGGCTGTTTTTCTGCAAAGGGACCAGGACGACTGATCCGTGTAAACGAAAGAATGATTGGGGCCATGTATCGTGAGATTTTGAGTGAAAACCTCCTTCCATCAGCAAGGGCATTGAAGATGAAACGTGGCTGGGTCTTTCAGCATGACAATGATCCCAAACACACCGCCCGGGCAACGAAGGAGTGGCTTCGTAAGAAGCATTTCAAGGTCCTGGAGTGGCCTAGCCAGTCTCCAGATCTCAACCCCATCGAAAATCTTGAAAGTCCATGTTGCCCAGCAACAGCCCCAAAACATTACTGCTCTAGAGGAGATCTGCATGGAGGAATGGGCCAAAATACCAGCAACAGTGTGTGAAGACTTACAGAAAACATTTGACCTCTGTCATTGCCAACAAAGGGTGTATAACAAAGTATTGAGATGAAATTTTGTTATTGACCAAATACTTATTTTCCACCATAATTTGCAAATAAATTCTTTAAAAATCCTACAATGTGATTTTCTTGGATTTTTTTTTTTCTCATTTTGTCTCTCATAGTTGAGGTATACCTATGATGAAAATTACAGGCCTCTCTCATCTTTTTAAGTGGGAGAACTAGCACAATTGGTGGCTGACTAAATACTTTTTTGCCCCACTGTACATATGAAAAGTGCAGAGCGGGGGACTTGGACTGGGGACCGCTGATGTAGCCTATTGAATTAATGTTGTCTCTGGTGTTCTGGTCTGTGTGAGCATATATGCGTTCAGGGGGCGTGGCTTTGGATGGCGATTGCAGAGAGGGCGGGACGTTCGCTTTCAGTGCTATCAGGTTAAAGTTAGCATTTTACAAGATCTCCTACTGCACCTTTAAGAATGAGCAAGTGATGTCAATGAGTTTAAAGTTCAGTTAAAAAAAAAACAAAAAAAACAGCAAACAGGATGAGAAATTGCAATCTATATGAAGCATGGACGAGTCAAGACGAGTCAAGTCAAGTCACTTTTATTTATATAGCACTTTTAACAATATGATACGATACGATACACTTTATTGTCAGACGGAGTCTGAAATTTGTCTTGCATTACAGCAGTTTCACTCAAAATTACAATGCTTTATCACTAACAAGGCTTTCTCACACATAACAAAAAAAATAAATAAAAAATTGGAATCTCCGGAACAGATTTACTTTTTATATGACTTATTCAACGCTAATACAGCTTGATGTACAAATTAATTCTTTAACTTAATTCGACTGTATCTTGGGACCTTGTACCGTTGATTGGATGGCAACAGTACAAATTCATCATACAACACATGATTAGGTTCAGAGACAATATTATTAGCCAATCTTACAAGATTATTGTGGTAAGATAGTTCATATGCTTTTTGAAGTGGCTGACCCACTATTTTGGAGCACATTTTTTGTAAGTTCATTAGCTTTGTTTTTAGACTAACAGATAAACTCATATACCAGACTGAATTACAGTACTGCAAGACACTCATGATTACAGACATAAAAAATAATAAAAGAATCTGCTTTCTTGCTCCAAATGACCTCAATCTACGGAGAAAGTACATTCTCTGCATTGATTTTTTACAGATACTATCTATATGATCTCTCCATGATAGTTTGTTGTCTATCCATACTCCTAGATACCTTTATGCTTGAACTTGTTTGATGTTCTCTTCATGTATAACAACAGGTGTTGTATGAATGTCAGGAGCAGGCCCAAATACTACTCCCTCAGTTAGGTCATTATAGTCACACCACTCGACCAATCTGTTTACCCCCAGTTGATGCTGTTCTGAACACTCTTGGTTATTCAATAATGATATTAACACAGTATCATCGGAGTACTTTAGAATATATTGGTCAGTCCTGTTTGATCGGCAATCATCTGTATACACCGTAAATAACATAGCAGAGCTTATACAACCCTGAGGTACACCAACATTTGTTTTTACTTCTGTTGACAAGACATTGTTCACTTTAACTCTTTGGTTTCTATTGGTAAGAAAAGAGGTGTACCATTTAATTAAGTATGGATTCACGTCTAACTGCATTAGTTTAGACACAAGGGTGTTAACTTGAATTGTATCGAACGCAGATGAAAAGTCAAGGAATAGTACTCTAACATAAGAGTTACATTTATCTAGATGTTTAGTAATGATGTGCACTAAGGCAGCCACTGCATCCTCGGTACTGCTACCTTGTTTATATGCAAACTGACACTGATCAAGTTTCCATTTGACATTATTAACCAAATGTTTAAGTAGTATTCTTTCTAAACATTTGCTAATTACTGATGTGAGAACTATGGGTCTATAGTCTTTGTATTCCTTTTGACAGAGTGTTTTTGGTATCGGTTTTATGGTTGAGGTTTTCCATATTGTCGGAACCATATGTAAATCAATGGAAGCCTGACAGATTGGTTGCCACACTGGAGCTAGTTCACAAGCAAAGCTCTTAATAAGGCTAGGGGCGCACCCATCCGGACCAACAGCTTTTCTGATATTAATAGACTGAAATGTCTTCCTAACTTTCTCAACATCGATAACTATCTTTTGAGAAGAAGACAGTACAATATAACTAGTTCATTGTTGCTTGTGGGTTCAAATCTTGTAAAAAAAATTGTGTAGTTCATTAGCAAAACTAACTTCGTTGTCTGTTACAATACATTTGTTGGGTGAGGATAAACCTGTCATCATCTTCATGGTGTCCCAGACTTTCTTATTGTTTTTGGTCCTGAAGGCTTCTTCTAAGCGCTGTCTATGAGATTCTTTTACTTTCCTCATTGTACTTTTTAATTCTTTTTCAGTCACTTTCAATTCTTTGGGATCTTTATTTCTAAATGCTACATTCTTTCTATTTATAATTTCCTTAATATCCTTGGTAACATAAGATTTATTATTTGGATAAACTTTAATATCCTTTGTAGTTATTACCAGTTGCACACAGAAGTTAATATAGTCATTGATTACTTCAGTTCTTTCATCTAATGTTCCATCATGGAAAATTTCCCAGTTTGTACAATCAAAACAAGCTCTTAAGTTCTCTCTACTTTCATTTGACCATACTCTGATTACTTTCTTTTCCAATTTTCCCAGTTTTAACTTTGTTTTGTATACTGGAATCATGTACATCACGATCAGAATTCAGTACTGGTGGTCTGCATTTAGACACATAGGCATTCTTGACATTTACAAAGCACTTGTCCAGAATGTTGTTTTTCTTGTTCCTAGCTTAACATATTGTTCAAATCCTGGCAGCACATGCTCCAGGTTACACCGATTAAAATCTCCAAGCACTACGACGGGGTTCATGCACCTTGTCTGCTATCAGACTGGCCGCTTATGATGGTTTACCGCTGGGTGGGACACATCCAAATTCTCTTGGCAAGTAAAAAGGTCTTAAAGTCATGCCAAGGATTTCTACATTGTGGTCACAGATCTTACATTTGACTGAGTGCGCACGGCACCACATGTCATTTATGTACACACATCCCCCCTCCTCTACTTTTCCCCGAGTCTGTGTCCCTGTCTGCCCGTACTAAGGTGAAGCCAGGAAGTTCAAAAAGAGTGTCAGGCATTGAAGGTTGTAGCCAACTTTCCGTAAAACATTAGTAGCGAAGCCTCGCGGTATTCATTACAGTACCTTATGTACGATTTTAAGGTGTCCAAGGCTGTACCGATGAGCCATCCGGACCAACGATGGTGATGAATTCAGACCGCTGGACTCCATTCTCTTGGTTCCACATGCAGGCTCCAACCATGTTTCACACGCTCCAACAATCCTCAAAGTCAGAACCAAAAATAAAACTTTCCAGACGATCATTCTTCCGCTTTCACCGGAGTAAAAAATTTACTCATTACTTTAACACAGAAAGACATACTACAAAACAACTACCATAGCAAACGAGTGCTGAGACGGAGATACAGATTATGTCAAAACAGTTTTACAGTATTAAATAGGAAAATAGTGTGCCAATAATGCAAAAGGACAATAGTAAACACTAAATTTTGAGTTAAAGGCAGTTCATCATTGAATTCAGTGATGTCATCATCCAGCTCAGTTCAGTTTAAATAGTATCTGTGCAATCAAGTCGAAGATATCGCTGGAAATTAAAAACTTCTCCAGGCCCCCAAAACACCCTCAGACCCCAGAGGGTTAAACGGCAGTCCAAAACATTTAATCTATTCCCCAAACAGTCAAAACCCCCAACTAAGCAAGCCACAGGTGACAGCGGCAAGGAACCAAAACTCCATCGGTGACAGAATGGAGAAAAAACCTTGGGAGAAACCAGGCTCAGTTGAGGGTCAATTCTCCTTTGACTAGACGAACCAGCAGGTTGTTCCATGCTGCAGCAAAGTCATATTGTGGAGAGGACTCATCTGGTTCCTGTGGTCTTGTCCCGATGGCCGTCTAGGAGACAAGGTCTTCACTGGGGATCTGTCTCTGGGCCTCATCTAGTTGCCCTGGTCTCCGTTGACATTTAGAGCTGTAGAGGTCATCTCTAGGTCCTGATCCACCATCTGAGCTGGATACAGACTGGATCTGGTGGCTACGGTGACCTCGGAATAAGAAAGAAACATACTAATATTAGCATAGATGCCATTCTTCAAATGATGTAACAATGTTATGTAGATTAAATAGGAAAAGGATCTGCCGCCCGCAGTTGATTTTATATTCTAGGTATTATCAAATTGCCAGAGTTTTGAGAATGCAGCAGATGTGGAGGACTATAATGCGATAAGAGCTTGCTCAAGTACTGAGCTGCTAAACCATTCAGGGCTTTAAAAGTAATTACCAAGATTTTAAAATCTATATAATGTTTAATAGGGAGCCAGTGCAGTGTTGACAGAGCTGGGCTAATATGGTCATACTTCCTGGTTCTAGTAAGAACTCTAGCTGCTGCATTTTGGACCAGCTGGAGTTTGTTTATTAAGTGTGCAGAACAACCACCCAATAAAGCATCAGGATATATATATATATACTCATGGCCAAAAATATCGGCACCCTTGGTGAATATGATCAAAGAAGGCTGTGAAAATTAATCTGCATTCTTAATCCTTTTGATCTTTTATTTAAAACATTCACAAAAATCGAGCCTTTCATTGGATAATAAGAATCTAAAATGCACTGTAAGACCAAATAGTAAATCTTTCATAAAGGATGGGTTGTAATTACTCAAAATACATAAAAACGTTCATTCGCCTCTAATTATTTGAGTAATTAGTACAAAAAATGTAATTTTAAGTTTACAACACTCAAATGCTTTCATTTGTTTTTGGCAGTGTACTGAAATAATTTTAGTACAACCTCGTCTGACGTCACGCACGTGCTTACGTGCTCCGCCCTCAACTAGCTGCTGCAACTTTTGAAAAGACGTCATGTTGTTGTTACGCTGACTCGCCTCGGATTTTTTAAAAATAAATTTGCAACACTCGCTCGTATTTTATAAAAATAACGTAGGAGGGGATCTTTTTCGATCGGGAATTTGCTGTGGTGTTGCCTGTGAGGACCTTTGTGGGGAAACACGGCATGCGGTTTTCTGAACCTGCCAGTGATGATCTTCGTGCTGCCCGCGCAACTGGTGAGTTAACATAAGTTCCTTGCTTTATTTTTTTAAATGTGTTTAGTGTCTTAGCAGTTAATGTATTTTATGCATTTGCATATTATTTGAGCCATTTTATCCCGCCTCACTAAAGGTCAAAAATCGATTGAATTGATGAAGCAACTGTATTTAGATTTATATATAAGTCTGTCTTTTTGCATCGAGTGTGCACACATTAAAACAGTTTTTGGGTAACAAGTTGTAATGACCTCAAATTGGCTTTTTTGATTCGTATATTTAATTGGCTCGCATTGTTGGACATAAAGTAAAATGATTTTCATAGAGGTTTCCCAATAATTTGATTTACTTTGTTCCACGAGTTGTACATTTTTGTAAGGACAGGTTTTTATAAATGTATTCAAGTTGTTGGCTCAAGCCATACCAGTAAAGCTTGTGTTATTTACCTAATGCATTTGTGTTCTTGCTTAAAATGTAACATTTTAAAGAGCAAATTATACAGTATATATATATATATATATATATATATATATATATATATATATATATATATATATATATATATATATATATATATATATATATAAATATTGTGAAAATGATATACATATATGTATGTGTTTGTATTATGGGATTAAATTAAGCACCATATTTCACATAATGCCTAGTAAGTTAAATAACTGATTTGTTTCATGTGCTTTAAATAGAATTTTCCTGGTGTTTTTGAAAATATTACAACCTGACTAACTTCTCAATCTGTTTCTTTTCAGGATAAAAGTGAAGCAGCTGGAAGTTTAGTTTGGTATATTGATGTCCAATTATTAATTTTAATACGCATTCATTGTATAGAGATACTGGAACCTACAGTTTGGTGAGATCCTGGATTGCTGGCCTGCTTTAAAATGAGTCACAGGTAAAAATATTTTTCTTATCCCACTTGAAAATGTTTTATATTTAAAGGGATAGTTCACCTAAAAATGAACATTCTGTCATTAATTATTCCGCCTCATGTCGTTCCAAACCCGTAAAACCTTCGTTCATCTTCAAAACACAAATTAAGATATTTTTGATGAAATCTGACAGCTTTCTAACCCTGCAGAGACAGCAGTGTAACTGAAATGTTCCCAGGCACAGAAATGTAGTAAGGACATTGGTAAAATACTCCATGCTGACGTAGAACACGCATGCTCGGAGCCTTGTTTACAAGCAGAGGAATGCACACGCATGCGTCGTGGTACTCTATAATGGTGGAGGATGGTGACTTGGAGGAGAACTCAAGAATAAAGTCGTTATTTTTGTTTTCTTTGCACACAAAAAGTATTCTCGTAGCTTAGTAAAAATATTCTCGTCACATGGACTATTTTACAGATGTCCTTACTAATGTTTCTGGACCTGGGAACATTTCAGTTACATTGCTGTCTATGCAGGGTCAGAAAGCTCTCAGATTTAATCAAAAATATATTAATTTGTGTACCGAAGATGAACGAAGGTCTTTCATTAATGACATAATTTTCATTTTGGGGTGAACTATCCCTTTAAAATATTAGTTAGCCCAGAAAAGAAGATTTGCCATTCATTTACACTCTCTCTCTGTCCATGCAAGAAGTAGCTGATGTTCCTTCTTCAGTAGAACAAAAGATAATTTTTAGTTGAACTCATGGTCCTTGGTGATTCATAAAATGCAGCTCAACGGGTGCCATCGCTTTGTGAGTCAAAAAACATAAACAAGCAACACAAAATTAATACCCATGGTGGCACAGAAATCTTGAGCTCCAGACTCTGGTTTTCCTGGTCATAATGTTATAATGTGCTATCTGTATCTGCTTTTTGACTTACAAATTGGTGGCACCTGTTGACTTGAAGTTTATGAATCATCAAGGAACACGACTTCAGTTAAAAATCATCTTTAGTGTTCTACTAAAGAAAGAAAGTAGCTTACATCTTGGTTGGCTGAAGGGTGAGTAAACGTCAACCTGAAGAACCAGAAATAAACAGTGTTGGGCAAGCTACTTGGAAAATGTAGTGAGCTAAGCTAACAGTTACTCTTCTTTAAATGAAGCTTAACTACACTAAAGTTACAGCCCTGGGAAATGTAGCAAGCAACATGGCAAAAGTAGTTTACTACATCCAAGCTATTTAAAAAATAAAATAAAAAAATTCTATTGAACCAACATCATACCAAGTCAATGCTCTCTCAGTGATCAATAAAACTGTCAGTCAAGCAGATAGACAGGCATGTTCAGTTTAATTGTTTATTCAACAGCTGTTCCAAACCAATTTGGCAGCATAATCAGTATCAAATACAGGGCCGGATTGACCTCAAATTGTGACATAGGCAAAATAAATTTTTGCTGTCGGCCGGAAACCTCCTATTTGTAGTTGGTATTGTGGCTTTATTGTATACAGATACATTTATATAAATGGTAACACTTCACAATAAGGTTCAGTAGTTAACATTAGTTAACTAGTGTAGTTAACATGAACTAAGAATGAACAATACTTCTGCAGCATTTATCTTACTGTTAATTTCAACATTTACTAACGCATTATTAAAATCAAAAGTTTTGTTAACATTTGTTAATGCACTGTGAACCAACATGAACTACCAATGAACGACTGTATTTTCATTAACTAACATTAACAAAGATTAATAAATACTGTAACAAATGTATTTTAATGAAATTGTATTGTATAGTGTCACCATATAGATGTTTAGGCCTACAGATAGGCTATGTTTATTTGCATCGTTGCATGTGTCATTAGATATTAATATAAACATTTCACCAAAATCAAGTTGACCAGCGAATGTTTTTTAAATTAATTTTTAATAAAAAATAAATAAATTCTGACTCGTGTCCCGTTTTCCCCAGTTTTCTGTCATTATGTGGGCGTTCAGTTTTTTTCTGTTATTTGGCCAAAGTATCATATTATGAAAGATTCAGAGCTTCGCACGAGCTATTTGGCTGTGACTTGACAACAAATGCTAGAGAAACTCTTCTCCGCTCCTCAAAAACAAAAAACAAACAAACAAAAAAAAAAAGCATTAGCCTTTATAAATAGTGTTTTTTGAGTAAAGAAACCGCTGTACTTATTCAATCAACAGTTCTTTATTTACCTTCAGACTGCAAACAAGCTGAGATGCTCCAAAATGTGCGCCACACTTCATTGACGAAAGAGGCGGGAGGAATAATGAAGTTTGACTGACAGTTTGAGGAGCCAACGGCGTTATGAGCTTTAGTGTCTGTGGTGTCACTTACTGATCCAGGATCAGTGATCCGTAGCTGTTATATTTCTGATTTGAGCTTGAGTTTCAAAATGGTTTCTTTGGAAAATGCAACGTTAGCTTTTGTTAATGCTACCGCGCTACTTGATCAAAAAAAGAGCTTAACTACCGAAAAGCTATTTGATTCAGAAAGCAGCGACGCTACCACCACGCTACTGAGAAATGTAGTTAAACTAGTAGCACTGCCCAACACTGGAAATAAAGTTGATCCCACAGGAAAAGTGTCTGAAGTACTGAGTCAGCTCTTCAGGATATGTGACGCTTCAGGTCAGTGGTTACTCTTCTTAATGGCTGATAGGGTCGATTTTGAGTGATTTCGGTTGTGTTGTTATACATACAGACGTTTTAGGGTGATGCATAGTATTGTGTGGCTGTGTTGATTAGATTCCATGTTAAATCAAGATTCTCATACTCAAGTCTCTAATTCTCACTCTGAAGGAAATATTAACATCCATGCTGCTGTCAGTGATGTCCATGATGAGCTGCTGTCCTCCGTGCTCCCTCCGCCTATCTGCTTGAGGATGACTCCAACGTTCTCAAGATGGGGGATGTAAGTGATCATGTTGCTTAAGCCTATGATACACGGGGCAACTTTTTGAGCAATTTTGCTGGGCAAAAAATGAGACACAGGGCACACGACCGATCTAAAGTATCCAGATAGAAATTTGTTGGCCATTCTCAATGGGAAAGTGCCCAAGCAACATTGCTCAAAAATGTTGCCCCGTGTATCATCACCTTTAGAATTGTGAGAGAGATCACTAAAAATGAAAATGCTGTCTAGTCCTCATTTACACTTTTGCAGAAGACCAAAGAATTACTACAATTATAAAGGATATATTCAAAACCTGGAACTACAGCCTGAATGACATCTGAATGGCAGGAGAGATTGTTGGATAACCAAACCGTTTTGGTTTGAACTGGCTTCCATAGTATAGAAAATCAATGCAACCTGAAACTGTTCAGTAATCAACAATCTCACCTTCCATTCAGATGTCATTCAAGTTCTAATTGCAGGTTTTGAATATAGGCTATCAATTATAATGTAGTTATTGTATGGGATATAATGGTTTGGAGTAGATGTAAATATATGTAATTTATTAGCAGTCAGCCTTTGGAAGTTTAGAGTAACATTACTCTGTTTTTGTCTTCAGGTAGAACAATCTGATTAACCAGACGCTGAAGATTTATCACTTCGTCTTCTCTCCATTAGTGACAATTCAACAGTTGCCATGTTCATCTGCTCAGAGAAGACTGAAGTTGCACTTTGAGTAACATAGTTAACGATTTCCCCATATTGGCTCATGCATTTGTCATGCTTTTTGGACTAACTTGCGCCTTGGATCTAAGTTCCCCAAAAGAGTTGGACAATACATTTGACTTTACCCAGAAAGTCTTGATGGGTCTGGAGGATGGGAAGCTGAGACCCAGAGCGTTGAGTCTTAAAAATGAACTTTTGTCAGTAGAGTTTCCTCAGTGTTTTAACAAAGGTACTCCTTTATTTGACATGTCATTTAAACTTTAATTTGTCACTTTTAGTGAATTATGTATTTTTTTTATTTATTTATTTTTTACAATATTTGTCTAGTATTTAATTTGCAGAACATTTTCTCAGTTGATTTTCTGGAATGGTATACATTCCATATACAGTACCATGTTCATCCACTCATAGAAATGACAGTTTAAAAAAAAATACATTGCTCTATTTTGAAATCTTTCTCGTATATTCTGTTCTTGTATAACTTTTATATTTCTAACGTTACTGTTAGATGTGAATTTTGGAAGTGTTCCTATTTTAGGGAAATGTTTACAGCTGAGTGATATCCAGATATCCATGTTGTCCAGTTCTAGAAGTGACAGTTACCATCTCAGCTCATTTTTCAAGGACTTTGCACTGTTTTGGAGAATGTATTTCCATTTGATGTTGAACAATTTAATGTTGATGTTTTGTTAATGATTTGTGGTTGCTTAATAAAAGAGTAACTTACATTTAAATTGTCTGTTAACCCGTTTTTGTTTTTTATTTTATTTCAGAATGAGTTTAGTTGGTGTATAGTTATTTATTAAAACTATAATGTTTTTACGAAGGTAAATTTAATTGTAATGTAACAAAAAAAAAAAATGAAGTCATCTTTAATTTTAATTGGTTCTGTGAACCCAAAAACTCCTTGTAAAATTAACTTGATCAATACTGTTATAGTAACTTGTAAGATTTAAGTTAGTATCAGTTAAAATGACTTAGTAACATTTACTTAAAAATTATGTTTCTTTTGAGTTACTATAACTTAAAAATTTCGATGTAATCAGTTTCAACTTTTTTTTCTTTCTTTTTTTTTTTTTTGAGTTATATTAACTTATCCGGTTTTACAGTGTGGGGGGAAATATCATTATGAAATAAATGTTTTTTTCTCAAATACACATTGGACACAATTATTGGCACCCCTAGAAATTCTTATGAGTAAAATATCTCTGAAGTATATTCCCATTCATATTCACAATTTTGTGAATTGAACTTCCTGTTTCACAGAAATATAAATAGGAGGGAAAACAAAGCCCAAATTCCCTTAATCATCCATCACAATGAGAAAAACCAAAGAATATATTTCTGATATGCAGCAAAAGATAATTGAGCTTCACAAATTAGTGAAGTGGCTTTAAGAAAAGAGCTAGAGCAGTGAAAATTCCAAAAAAAAATAATAATTATTATTATTATTACCCCATGTGTACAATGAAATATACTGCTGTATTTTTGATATTGTGAACCTATATTTCTGCTGGAGGTCCTGGACATCTGGTTTAGACACATGGCATCATGGATTCTATCAAATACCAACAGATAAAAAATCAATAAGTGACTGATTCTGTTAGAAATATTATAATGGGCAATGTTTGGATCTTCCAACCATACAATAATCCAAACACAAACCTCAAAAACAACACAAAAATGGGTCACTGAGCACAAAACCAAACTTCTGCTATGGCCATTCCAGTCCTCTGACCTGAACCCTATAGTAAATGAGTGGGGTGAACTGAAGAGAAGAAGCACCAACATGGAGCTGGGAATCTAAAGGGTCTGGAGTGATTCTGGGTGAAGGAATGGTCTCTGATCTCTTGTCAGGTGTTCGCATTATATGAGAAAATTTGGAGCTGTTAAACTGGCAAATGGAGGTTTCAAAAAGTATTGAATAAAAGGGTGCCGTTAATTGTGGCCAATGTGTATTAGAGAAAAACTTTTATTTCATAATGATATTTCCCCCCATTTTAAATTGTTATTATCCAATGAAAGGTTAGATTTTTGTGAATTTTTTAAATAAAAGATCAAAAGGATTAACAATGCAGATTAATTTTCACAGCCGCCTTTGACATATATACACAACCCGAATTCCGGAAATGTTGGGACACTTTTTAAATTTGAATAAAATGAAAACTAAAAGACTTTCAAATCACATGAGCCAATATTTTTTATTCACAATATAACAGAACATAAAAAAATGTTTAAACTGAGAAAAACTGAGAAAGCTCTATCATGCAAAAAGGAAGCCATATGTGAACATGGTCCAGAAGCGCCATCGTGTCCTGTGGGCCAAGGCTCATTTAAAATGGACTGTTTCCAAGTGGAAAAGTGACAACAACACAGAAAAGTAGTAAGGACGTCATTAAAATAAGTCAGCAGCACTGCATGCATTTGTTGTGGTACTCTGATGAAAGCGCATTGAAGACTGACAGAGAAGAGAAAAAAATTGTTGAATAAAGTCATTATTTTTGTTTTCTTGGCGCACAAAAAGTATTCTTGTAGCTTCATAAAATTCACATGGACTATTTTAATGATGTCCTTACTACCTTTCTGGGCCTTGAACATGGTAGCTGCGTTGCTGTCTATGGAGGGTCAGAAAGCTCTAGGATTTCAGCAAAAATATCTTAATTTGTGTTCTGAAGATGTATGAAGGGCTTTTAGGGGTTTGGAATGACATGAGGGTGAGTAATTTATGACAGAATTTTCATTTTTGAGTGAACTATCCCTTCAAATATTAAAAATACTGACTTTCAGTTCTACTGTAATGTTGAATGGCTATAATTACTAAGTATAGTTAGTAAAAAAAGATGTCATTAACCATATCTTAAAAATTACACCTTTATGTCACTTCTACATTAATTTGGAGGATCAATGTGAAATTGTGACAATATAAATATATTATATTAATATGAAATTAATTGTGGTTAATTACAGAAAATGTGTAATTAATTAATTAGTTATTTAATTTTAATCGTTTTGATAGCACTAAACTGAACCTTTTATAGATGATAATTTTGCTAATATTATTTAATTTTACTCCTGAATATGCATTTCAAATTAATTTCTAATTTTATATTCTAATTTTATTAAAGAGATAGACTCTGTCACTTTTTACTCACCCTCATGTCATTCCAGTTTAGGTGAATTATTATTTTATAGTAAATAACAATTAAGATGATAACTGGGCGATTTAAATTAAACACGCAATGTATCGTTCTAATGAAGTGTTTATTATTACATATCTTTTCTCAACATATTTATAAAAAATAGTGGGCAGTATTGTGTAGCCAACACAATAATTGTGGAGTCAACAGTCAATAAAATTTGACTGCAGTACGTTCGGCTTGCAGGTTAGGTTATGACAGTCTATTACCACATGAATGCAGATGTTTCTGGGCAGCCTGCAGTAGGCGTTGACTGTACACTGTGGGCGTGTGTCAGGCGGCGTTAGGACCGCGCGGTGTGCCGGTAGGGAGGCATCGCAGTTAGAGCAGCAGCTGAAGCGGCAGACAAAGACACGGAGCTCAGCGCGATCCTGCAGCATCCACGCCCACCCACACACACACTCACACAGCAGCATTAGAAAGAAGCTCACTGTACCACTGGTAAGTCAAACATCGGTATACTTTTACTTTAAAAGAAAACGTGTTGTAGAAATCGAAACGTATGCCATGTTATTACGCTGACGTTTAGTGAGTAACTTTAATGTTAGAAGTGTAGAGGCAGATTTTTGAGAATGTTAGTGGGTGAACAGTCAGGTGGTTTCAGGTTCGAGGCAGCCCTAATCTATCTATCTATCTATCTATCTATCTATCTATCTATCTATCTATCTATCTGTCTGTCTGTCTGTCTATGTTATTAATGTATATTAATACATTTTAATACAACATTATAATGATTATAAAACATTATAAGATAGGTTTAAATAGGATAATAGCAAAAATAAATAAATGCATAAAATAGTAGTATATTTTATCCTCGAGTTTTAGGAGGAACCATTTGCCCTTGTCAGGAATGTGTACAGGATTCCTAATCTGAAACCCCATACTAATGGTATCAAATAATAATTCTCAAGAGTCAATTAAGATATTATGGATAAACTTAAATTAAACTTAAATGAAATTAAACTTTAATTAAGATTTTTGTTATTATTATTAATAATTCAAAGCATATTACATGCTGTTTCATTTTTATTATAGCTAGTGGAATAATGTCTTGTTACTGGACAGTTAAAGGAAGCCACAAAGGAAGCTGTAGGAGTTTTAAAATCCTAAAAGATTTTCTTTAAATTAATTTTAATATTAATCCTAATAGCATCATAATATTATCAGGAGCACAGGTGTAAAATATTATTTTATAATCTTACAGGAAAATTTCTTATTATAATCATTTTTGGGTTAGTTCCAAATTGTGAATTTCAAAATGATCCAAATGAGTATTGTTAGCAAATGTAAGCGAAACTTTATTGTCTCTGGAAGCCTCAAATTGTAGGGTACTGTTCTGTAATACTCAGGAGGTTGCACTTTGTGTGAGTGTGAGATACAAGCCCCTTACTGAATTTTCTGTAGTGCAGCAAAGAGACACAATGAAACAGGCTCGCAGAGCACTCCGAGTAGGTGGATGGGGGGAGTGGGGCATACGGACTTGCCCCTGGAGACCATTTGCTTTCACTATGACCAATTTTATCAGTGGGTGTGATTCAGTGAGTGATGTGTTACTGGACCCTATACTGCAGCACACTGTGACATCAGCTGCAGGTCTTTCTCTTACAAAAGACCACTGGAGGTCTTTCTCTTAAAAAATTATTTTGTTATTATTTTTTTCTCTTATTTCATTGACAGCCTGGGTGGAATAGTGCAATGAATAACATTTGTAATAACAGCAGGAACCACATCTACACAACATAATACAACTAGATAACATTACAGTGCTTGCTTTTAAAGCAATAGTTTACAGAAAATACAAATAAAATAAATGTAATGTGTATTACTTCTTGTTTTGTTTTCCACAAGAAAGGTGTTAAGCAGAAACAAGCAGCTATTTTTAAGGAAAATAAAAATGAATAGGGACTGGGGATGTCAAGCTTCAAATAAAGGACAAAAAGCACCATCATAGTAGTCCAAATGACTTGTATACTATATTCAAAACCTCATGAAGCCATACAGTGGCTTTGTGTAAAGAACATGCATACATTTGTTGAAAATCACCCATTTAAACAGGCGTGGACTGACCATTGGGAGAACCAGGAGAACTCCCGGTGTCCTGGCAGCCGATTTGGCCCGCTGCCCTGTTTTTGTTTTTATTTTAATTTCGATTATAAATCTCGAATAAATTATGAATCGGTTAGTTGTGACTGGCAATGCTAAGCTTCGGCTCGCGCACTCCGCACCTTGCCAAATGGTTTCGATCAGAGCAATCAATGCAAGAGATTTGAGAATGGAGTGGAAGCGCCCAGGTGGAGCAGAGAAGCAAAACTGCTGTTCTGGATTTCAAGTGCAGGTCAGTTTCATCTGTAAATAGGCTATTGTAGTTTGTCTTTGTTTACTTAGTTAAGCAGTAGCAGCCCATTACTCATCACTCAGGGACAACATTATAATCTATTGTAAAGTTATTTAGCAGACAAAATAATCATATCGTTTTATAATCGGTTTAGAGGGAGCGAGGGAAGAAAACAACACAACCCTTACAATTAACGATGATTTTACTATAAATCTAAAGACAATGGTTACTATGGACCTTTTTCACAATTCCAATTTTCTCATCAGCGGAAGTCGTCATAGTTGGGTTAACTTCAAGAGCAGTGAATGAGACAGTACTACAAATATATATATATATATATATATATATATATATATTGCATTCCCGTTTGCTCATATAGCAAAAGAAAAACTCCATGACAGTGTTTTCATGACTATCAATAAAAGGAAAAAAAAAATGAGAGAGCCTGATAACGGCAGTCAGAAGAGAGAACATTGTAAAATTTACAATGCCACAGACATTAGAAACACCCTTGCATTAGTGTTAAATACTTTTTATTTATTTATTAATTTTTTTGTAATTTGATGCAAAGGTAATATAGTACAAAGAATAGTGTTATAAATGTACATAAATAAAAAAAAAAACAAGTATGAAAAACTTTCGAGGATTTACAATGCTGATGACTGTTAAACGTGTCATCACAGTCTTATGAAAAGGGTCCATCGGAAAGTACCACAAATATATATTTTTTTGCATTGCCATTTGCTCAAATAGCAAAAGAAAAACTCCATGATAGTATTTTCATGACTTTCAAAAAAATTGAAAAATTGAGAGAGGCTGATAACGGCAGTCAGAAGAGACAACGATCTCAAATTTACCGTCCCTCCTCTAGACGCTGCATTAGAAACACCCTCACATTAGCGTTAACTAGTTTTTTTGTAATTTGATGCAAAGGTGATATAATACAAAATATAGTGTTATAAATCTACATACTTCTTTTTTTTTTTTTTTAAATCAAAATATAAAAAAATATTTTGAGGATTTACGATGCTGATGACCGTTAAACATCCCATCACAGTCTTGTGAAAAGAGTCCATTGTTAAACTATGGTAACCACAAATTAACCGTGGTTTTGCAACACTAACCATAGTTTAACCATGGAATTTGTAGTAAAACTAAATACAAATGATAATCCATTTGCGAGGGAAAAAAAAAGGTAATGGACTTTTACTATAATAAAATCATGGTTAAAGGGAAAAATATGACTCATGTTCAGTATTAGGATTTTTCTATTAAGATGTAGTTATTGTACTAATTTTTATTTGTCCGTGTTTCAGAATTTGTTGTGAGTGTATGGGATGGCCTGGATGACTGTGAGATTTCCCGGCCTGAAATTTTGTTCCACTCTGCCCCTGTATTCAAATGTCATTTACACAGAGCTAACAGCTTAAACATTCTGCTAACATCAGCATGGGTTGGTAATTAGTTAGGAGTGAGTAAATGATGACATACTTTTCAGTTTTCATTTCTTTCATGTGCAGTGGGTGTCACATATATCCTAAACTCAGTAGAGGTGTTTTTGCCAATGCTGTCATGAACTGGCATATCTGGATGACACTAAGTATCTTGCTGAGTCAGTGGATCACAGTTGCTGGGTTGTGGTGTATGAGAGTGCATTTGAGTGTAGGAGCCCTTGTGTCAGCTGTAGAACAGGCCCAATTCCCCTCTGCACCACTAATGGTCATAATAAGCACTCAAGGTTTGTAGTGTGTTTGTGTGACCACAACAAGGATGTAATCCCTTTTTTGTTACTGGTACAGAGGGACACGAGGCACAGGATTAGACAACAACATACCCATAAATCAGCACAAATCTGTGGCCACCTGAGGCATGGGTGTCACTTTAACATTTTAAACAGACTTTTGTAATCATACTTTGGATTGTCTTGAATGTCACATCTGAATATATATGTATGTGTGCAATTTCATATTCTTTCAGCTCTATACGTTTATGGTGTCTGGTGTGTCTTTGTTTACAGATTTCTTAGCATCATTGTGTCTATTCCAAGGTGAGGCAATGAGGGATAGTAGCCAGGCTTTAATTGCAAAAGCTGCTGTAATCCTTTCTGGCAGTCACACTGGAAACAAGCCCAGGTCTAAATGCCAAAGACCGCCTTATTGACAGCTAGCCACTAAAAATTGCTAATGTTATCATCCTTTTTTTAAAATCTCATAACAGAAATTGAGAAAAAAAAAATCATACACTTACAGTGCTGGAGGGACCCAAGCAATATCGAGAGACTAGAACATCATGTGGACATCGGGCGTAGCTAATACTGTAGAACACCTTAGTAACCACATAGCAATGTTCTGTTGACCACTCGGAACAACCTAGCAAAAAACTAGCAGCCACCCCGCACACCATAACAATCACCCAAACTGCCTTAAAGAATTGGTCGCTGAAAACCCCATATAAAATATTGATTTAGATATTGGAGGCAACGCATCCACCAAAATGTTAAAATGAAAGTTTGCATCATAACCTTGAATAGTTGGAATGCTAGTCCATGTGATGGAGTCAGGATTAACTCTTTCCTTCGCTCTCTGGGTAGTGCAGTGTGTGTTGATTTTTGATTGGTTTCAGGAAGTCAAACAAGCTGACTTGTAATGCAACTCTCAGAAATCCCATCATTGCAGACTAAAGATAGTGGAGGTCAGGTGCTGATTAAGGAGCTAATTGAGGTGTCATCAAGCTAGGTAGCAGTGACAAGGATTTATAGGATTTTCTAAATAAATCAATAGAGATGGAAACGCCTTATCCGTTTGACAAGTCCTGACCTAAAGGATTTGTGTTTGTCATCCAAAAAGCTTGACTTCTCCCAAAGATCTGAAAG
Organism: Onychostoma macrolepis; assembly: GCF_012432095.1. NCBI lineage: Eukaryota > Metazoa > Chordata > Actinopteri > Cypriniformes > Cyprinidae > Onychostoma > Onychostoma macrolepis. The sequence continues at coordinate 31,422,840 of NC_081159.1, read as the reverse complement.
CACTGGATATACTACTACTACTACTACTAATGCTCTGGAACCTTTTCCTATAGTAAATGAAAATCAAAAGCAAGATTCCTTTATCATCTCAGTTTTTTTGCTGAATAGCAATGCGATTAAAGATTACATGGATATGTTTGCTTTAGCCTCTTCTTTGCTCTTCTCTTCTAAAGTTTCAGAAGAATGAGCCTTCAAAAATGTAAATTTTTGTCTTCTTCGTCTACAGTTAATGTCTCTTCTTAAATGCTGATATAGATTTGACATACCATATCAAGCTTTAGATTAATAAACCATGCTGTATGTTTGTTGTGTGTTAACACCATGCTGGGTGGGTATACATTTTTTTTCAACCTTTACTTTCTTGAAACATGTTCCTGTGAACATTAGTCTTTCTAATTTTTCATCAAAAATATAAATGTAAAACTAAATGTAAAAAAAGGTTTTGGGGTCACCTACAGTACACTCTCAGAAATAAAGGTACAAAAGCTGTCACTGGGGCTGTACCTTTTCAAAAGGTACATGTTTGTACCTAAAAGGTCAATTTTGGTACCTTAAAGATGCATACTAGTATTTAAAGTGTACATATTTGAACTTAATTGGTACAAAAGTGTACCTTTTGAAAAGGTACCACCCCAGTGACAGCTTTTGTACCTTTATTTCTGAGAGTGTAGGGCGTGGAAGATACTGATTAATGAAGATTCCATTAGCTATTTAGCCACTCATTCAAGGTATAGTGACACAGCCTTTCTAAAAAACAAAAACAAAAAAAACAGTAATTTAATCCTGCTGTTATTAATGTAATAAAGGTTACAGCAATAGCACATCTATGTCTGCCTCTATTCTGGAAATATACTATACACAATCCATTATATTCTTGATGAACAAAATCTAATTCATTAAACATTATTTATTACTCAAAATTTGTGTGCAAACAACATCTTAAATATTGCCATAATGTGCATAATTTCTAACTATATTTTGTTTAGTGGGTTGTAATATGTGCATCTAGCTTTACATTTGTCATGTTTACAACTTCCTGTGATTTGTGACCCAAGTTTTTTATTTATTTATTTACTTACAGTTGTGCGGTCTAAAACAGTTATCCCCACATCTTTGCTCTCTGTTAAAACTTATTTACAGAAAAAAATGCATTATGTTTAATATTTAAATATATCATAATACTTAAACTTGCTATAAGTATGAATATAATGGATTTCTTTATTATTTTATACTATATATAAATATGTATGAAAAACTTGTTTTAGGAAGTATTAAAACTAAAGGGACAGATAGGGATCAAACTTGGATAGTGTTAAACTCCCAGTATGGCAATAATCCTTTATCGGAGGGGTTGTATTGTTATTTAAGTGACTGTCCCTCTCCAGGCAAAATTTTAAACTAAACTGCTAATCAACCAGATCCAGGACACTTTGCCAGACAGGGCAAATATTTGGCAGACAGGGAATAGGGAGCAGGGTTATTGACATCAGGCTGTTCTGGAGACAACAAAAAAGAAAACATATAAGGACATTGATAAGCAGATATTGATTTAGCTTTAAATAGAAGTGTGTGTTTGTGTGTAATGAGGCAGAGTGGAACGAGTAGTGCAGCTTTATTGATCCAGTATTGGTGTAGGGGGTTATGGGGGAGTATTTTAAGGGAATGTGTGCTCAGATGGAAGAGTTCGGTAACAGAATGAGAATATTGACAAATGGCTGGGACAGCAGAAGGTGGGTGGGAGGAGCAAGTGTAAATTGTAAAAGCCTTGTTGGGGGCAGGAGACCTCAAGGATAAAGAGATGGACAGATGACCACTATTTATTGAAATGCAGGGCATATGTCACACACACACACACACACACACACACACGTTTGTTTTTGTAAAAAGTGGGGACATCCCATAGGCATAATGGTTTTTATACTGTACAAACCATATTTTCTATCGCCCTACACCAACGCTACACCTAAACCTACCCCTTACAGGAAACTTTGTGCATTTTTACTTTCTCAAAACAACTCACTCTGTATGGTTTATAAGCGTTTTGAAAAATGGGGACATGGGGCAATGTCCTCATAAGTCACCTTCTCCTTGTAATACTTATGTCATACCCATGTCATTATACAAATTTATATCATCATATGTCACAAAAACGCACACACACACACGCACGCACATTGGGTTTCCATGTTTTATCAAGTTTATTTAGTTATCTAAATAGGGAGATTGCATAGACTTCTATCTATTGTTTTTTTTATATATATACTATATATATATATATATATATATATATATATATATATATATATATACTTTTATATATAAACTATAAATACTGCAACTAACAGAACATGTTTTGAACAAACAAACAAAAAATATAAAAATTTGATTTTATACCATTTATAAAAAAGGTACTTTGTACTTATCATTTCTGGTGTTGTTTGTGTTGAGCTCAGCAATATTCCAGTTTGCTAGGTTCTATGCGCAAATGTCATATGCAGTGTCGGGCGTGGTTAGGGCTTGGATGGGAGACCACCTGGCAATACCAGGTGCAATAAGTTTTTGGGTTTTACATGCCAGACGTGCCATTTTCCAGGGACACGTCCTGGCCAGGATTTGAAAGTTGCCTAAAATAACCAGGGGCTGTCTGGCAAAGGTTTAGCTGGCTAGCCTGGTAAGTTTCAGTTTAGTTTGCACCAACTCTGGGTTTTAGGTACCATGAAAGTGGTTTGGCTTTTAGCAGTGTTCATCACCATAGTAACTTACGCTCCACAGCTAACCTGCTCCGGGGCAGGTTATGTTCTGGTTTAGAGATCTCAAACCGAAAATTTGACCAATCGGCTTCAAGCAAAGTGACACGTCTCTGACGCAATAAAGCCACTCCTCCAGTTTCTCTTACTCCAAATTAAAGGACGCTACATAGTAAAACTTTTTTAAAGATAAAATCATCTTAATTTTAGAGATCATTATTTTTTTAATTATTTTATATTATTTATATAATTATTATACCCTTAATCCATTACACAAGCCAGCTTAGTTTAATAGTAATTATTAAGCTTTTATTTAAAATCAATGTAAACATACAGATAATATAGATAATATGCAATATAAATAAGTTTTAGAATCAATAGCTTTAAACATGACTACATATGAGCTAAGATTTTTAAGGGTTTTTATACCTATAAATATTATCAACTCTATAAACTAACTTTACAACTTTTATTTGCGCTTATATGGTAAGATGTTTTCTTTAAGTTTTCCTCTTTCATGGAAAGATCGTTTCATGATCGTGCTCTGTAAATGTGTTTAAATTCTTCATATTGTCTTCGCACTGACTCTCTCACAAGAAGTGAATTATAGTTTTAAGGCATGTGATTGGCTGCTAATTACTGATGTCACACTTTCATGTGCACGCACTCCATTAACTCAGGATCAAGCATAAGTTGACAGAGAAAGTTGATGATCAGCTTCATGGTACCAACAAAGGCGGATTGGACTGGTTTGGTTTTGTCAACTCAAAACTAATCCTGTAACCCTGAGTTTGTTCAGCCACCATCATGGTACAGGCCCCGGGTTTTGGCTGTTTGCACTGCACAGATTGATTGTTGTATGACATCTAGGTACCTTGAGAGCTATAGAGAGCAAAGCAGACAGTTCCTAATGCTTTCGAATCACTCTCATGGTACTTTGATGTCATTCAACGATTTGCTAAGCACTGCTTCAAGAAGAAACAAACCTAATATGTATGTGTATCGTTTTGACCGTTTTCTGTAGATCCCACCTTCTCTCGTGCCACGATTGGTCAATTATATACAGTGCCTGCATGTTTTTGGTCAAACTACTTTTACATCATTACCTTTACTAAGTATGGATATAGGCAAACAAAGCCAAAACCTGGATATTTTAGGCAATATAGAAATCCTGGCCAGAACGTGTCCCCGGAAAATGGCATGTCTGGTGGTAGGCTGGTTTACGTAAAAAGATATGTATACTTACCTGTATGACGGTTTACTTTGGAGGGGGCAGAGCTATCCAGCCATCAGTTGAATGTTCTTGGAACCTAGTAAACCTACAATCGCAGTGTTGTGAGCAACTGCAAGGTTGACTTATTAATTATTTAATTTAATATTAAATTTGTTTAATATGAGTACAATGAGGTACACAACATGACACAATGAATGTGTCTGTATAAACCAAAATGTAAATGTTTATAAGTATATATATATATATATATATATATATATATATAAACCAAGAAACAACATAAATAGCATATTTAATATAGCATATTTCATGTTCACTCGATTCACACACTGCATTTCTCAATGGATATATGTCATTGTACCACTACAGTTTCCATATACGTATACTTTATGTCTAGCAGTACAAGTCCATTATCAAGCATGTTAGTGTGTTTATGTGAGTGAATTTTTCATTCTTGCACTTACTTAATCACTTTTTCCTCCAGAAAAGGTTGATGTGAAAAGATACAGTTGGAACTGCTGCAGAGACAACTGTCCTTTTCTAACACACTCTTTCTTTCACTTTCTTTTATTTCTTATTTCTTTTGTGGAGGGGTAGAGAGAGTTTTGTTTAAAAGAGCAGCTGCGTTTTAGAAGTTCTGGCCCTGGTCCACTAGAGCACTGTGGCCAGGATCTGCCTCCCTTTAAGTCTGGACTTTAATCAGACAGAAGCAAAAACTCTGCTCCAAGACCTTGTGAGCTGCCTACCTAGACCACATTTTAGGCACATTTCACAACAGACTGTTTTGTGAATCACTAAACAAACTGCCGTTTTTTTTCAAAATATATTTTATTGAAAGATACAGCATTTTGTCCTCAGGGGCAATGTGGCTATAACTACATTTAATTTTGGGGGTTGGGGGGATATAACAGAAAGCAAGTGGTCTACAAGGCGGGATTCGATCTCAGAGCATCCAAGGCACAAATGCGCCATATGTCAGCACGCTGCCCACAAGGCTACCGGTGCCGACAGTACATTTTCTTTTAATCTTACAACGTGTTGTTGTACTTTCTATCAAACACACATATACTAACACAGTGAGTATTCAGCCCGGTTAAGAGATGTCATGTCGGAAATGTAAGCTTGTCTCAAATAAGATCGGTCACAAACATGATCCCTGAATGATCTAATGTGTAGCGTCTTATTAACTCGCATTGTGCATTGTGTGCAACACATCTCTTCTCCCTCTTCATGTTTAGTCCATTTTTTCCACTGCTAAAGAAACTCTTAAGCCTCTTAAAAGTCCTCGTTCATACTCCTAACAATTTGGGACCTTAAGACCTCTTTTAAGGGTTAAGATGATTTCTGAATTACTTTTTTTCTTTACTAGGATCTTTTCTTTAATTTTAAGAGGAAACTTTTAATAGGAGCAGCTCTTAGCACTAAGATTTTTCATGAATACGGGCCCCTTTTCTTCACTGCACTCTTAACAAGCAAAATGCACACAAGAGTAGTGTTTTACATTTTTCACATCTGTGTGTAGTTTGGCATGTATGTGGCTAATTATTTTATGTTTGTGTGTAGAGTTGCTGTGCAAAAACACCATTTTTAGAAAAGTTAAAACAGTTTTCAAAGTAGTGTTTGCTTTTGCAAGATGTGCGTGACGTTTTGTATGTTGTGTGTGTGTTTTGTTGTTTTGTGTGTAGAGTGTTGAGAAATGGAGCCATAGTTTCAAAAACTGTGTGTAAGCATTTTCAAAAAAAACTGTAAAGTAAAAAAAAAAAGAAAAAAAAAAAGAAAAAAAGAGTTTGGTTTCAATCTTGCTTTTGTGTTTACCGTGAATTTTTCAGTATCTCTCTGCCGATTACTTTCGATCTTCTACAAAAATGTACATAGGAGCTCATAAAATAATAGCTTTAGGTTTTGAAGAACTGTGTGCATATGCCATATCCAAAAATATAATATTATGGCAAAGGTGTTTGCAACACAAGGCAAATGTTTGCTTTCGAGATGTGAGGCATTTTGCATTTTGTGTGTGCAATTCTTGGATTTGTGTGTAAAGTTTTGAAAATATGCATAAGCAGTTGGGGGAAAAAAAATCTGTAAGCTGCGTCTTTTGTGATGCAACTATATAATGAAAATTAATAAATTAAGCAAGCACAAGCAATTACCATGCTGAAACAGATCAAATCATTATCAAAACACAACATGCTGTAAAGAATGGCTTGGATACAGTGCAATGAAGTTACAAATATTGGACCTTTGGTGCAAAAATCTTTTCAAACTTTATAAACTATCCTCATGATAAAAATCTGAAACTGCATTTCATAACCCCTTTAATTTAAAAAATGCAATAGTGCAATACAATTAAAATGGATCATTTTATTCTGTATAGTATAATGTAGTGTATAGTGCTATTTTGTGTCGTGCACACTGCTTATGAAGAGTTCCAAATCAGTCACTCATGATGAGCAGCAATAGTATATATAATGCGTGTGTGTGTGTTTAATCAGAACTGTTAGGTCTGTAGCTGGTTTCACATGCTTTTTATCTTGTCTGGACTGGTTACTTTAGGTGAATAGCATTTTAAACTGGTCCAGATGGCTGATCAACTGGGCTAAATGTTGGTGGAGCTAAAGCTGACTCGGTAGTTCATCTTTGTCAAGCTAGTTAAAGCTATAGAGCACCTTGGTCCAACAAAAAAAAAAAAAAACAGCTACCATGTTCCAAAAACTAGTTTGACTACAATGGTTTGACCTGGTTTTTCTTCTTTCTCTTCTATTGTCTATTAAACACTAAATTAAATTTATGTATGTAGGATTATTGAATTACATGAAAATTTGACATGTAGGGCAGGCTATGTCTTTTAGTTTTCCGTACTTTGACAGAGAGTTGTTGTTTAGCCCATTTGTTTATTATTTTAAAACATCAAATTTGCATGTGTATGTAAATGTTGCACTATATTCAAAGCAGCCACTGCCTGATTTTGCAAACCTAGAAACCTCTACAATGATCTGTCTCCCTAACCCACACCTGACTTTTTTTCCATTTTGGAAATAAAAACCCACTCAGTAACATTTCTGTGGAAATGGAGACTAAATATATGTACGCCTCTCCTTTTTTGTTTCCTTCTCGCAGCTGCAAGCAAAGGGTGGCACAGTGGATTGTGGGTTGATTTTAGTGGCATGACATTGTAGGTGGAACAACAATGAAAAATCAAGAATTTGCATTTCTGTCTAAATAAAATGCATATATGCATTTAAAGCATATAAAGGAAAATACATTGTAAATTATAATAACTTTTGTCAAACAAAAAAATCAGTTTGTTGGTTTCTAAACCCTTAAACAAGCAATTTGATCAGAAAGAGAGAAATAAAAAATGAAGTTTTATGTTAAATTTGTAGCATGCATATCATCAAATTATAAATCTCCTGACAGCAGCTTACTTACCTATGTTTAACTATTCCTGATTCATTCAAAAAATATTCAGCAGATTATGCAGATAATATCCTTGTCACGTTGCTGCTGTGTTGGAACGAGGAGCACGGAGACGAAGGAGCTTCAACTTTACAATCTTTAATGAACACCAAAGCAGGGAACACAGGGCAGGCAAGAGACACACGTAGCACACAACTTGGAGGTATGAAATGGCATTAACACCGGACAAAGGAATCAAGGGACAGACTACACTTTAAATACAAGACTAAACGAGGAAAAAATTATGAGACACCTGAACCAAATGAACAGTCAAACAAGGGAGAAACTGGGTCATGGGGAGCACATGGGGACAGAAAACACAACAAAACCAGAATACCAGTCTGACATTACCTCCCCCTCCCGGAAGCCACGTCCTCGCTCCACTTAACTTCCCGAGGGGAGGGGAGAGGGGGAGGGGGGTGGGCCAAGTCCCGTCCGGGGCAAGCCAAGCCTAGCCTGAGACGCCTCCAGGCTGGTACCAGTTCTGGGAACCGGAGCGGGCAGTTGATGTGGGAAGAGGAGCCCTCTCTAGGCTAGACTTGGGAACAGAAGCCCTCTCTGGGCTGGACTCGGGAACTGAGGCCCTCCCTGGGCCAAACGTGGGAACAACAGCCCACTCCAGGCCGGACGCAGGAACAGAAGCCTTCTCTGGGCTGGACTCAGGAACAGAAGCCCTCTCTAGGCTGCACTCCGGAACAGAAGTCCTCTTTGGGCCAAACGCAGAAACAGACGCCCTCTCTCGACTCTGGTCAGGGGCTAGAGACCACAGTCTTATCCTCCTCGTTCTCCTCTTTTGGGCTGAGATGAAGGAGATAGCTGCTGTCATCATGAATGAAGGCTTCATGATGGGCTTGGGATCATAGGGCTTGGGAGTGAATCGGTCAGTGGGCCTGAGAGTGGAGTGGCCGCTGTTTCTGGGCTGAGGACTGAGAAGGAGCTCGGAACTGAAGACAGGAAAAGGGATGCGAATTTGATCGCTGACTGGACAGACTGGGTCTGCCACCTTGGCCCCCAGGTCAGCACTGTTTTATGTCCATCTATGAGCTCGGGGGTAAATGGGTGGTCGGAACCATTGGTTAGGAATGTGGAGGGTCCTGGCATGGGGTGAGCTGGAGAGGCAGGGTGTGTTTCAGAGGGGGCAGGATGAGGATGGTTCTCATTTTTTTTTAACCTCAACCTCAAAAGTAGAACCATTTAAATAAAGGATAAGATTAATCAACTCGACCAAGGGAAAATCACACATAGGGAGTTCACAATGGATCGTTTCCTTATCCAGACCCATCTGAAAACAGGCACAGAGTGCAGCGTTGTACCAGCTCACCCGGTAAGACAGCTCGAGGAATTCCTCCACATACCTCTCCAATGACCGTCCTCCCTGCCGCAGACACCATAGCTGGTACTCAGCCCAAGTCATCTTTTTGGTCCGGTGTTCTGTCATGTTGCTGATGTTTTGGAACGAGGAGCACGGTGACGAAGGAGCTTCAACTTTACAATCTTTAATGAACACCAAAGCAGGGAAAACAGGGCAGGCAAGAGACACACGTAGCACATAACTTGGAGGTACGAAATGACATTAACACCGGACAAAGGAATCAAGGGACAGACCACACTTTAAATACAAGACTAAATGAGGGAAAATGACGAGACACACGTGAACCAAACGAACAAAATCAAACAAGGGAGAAACTGGGTCACGGGAGCAGATGGGGACAGAAAACACAACAAAACCAGAATACCAGTCTGACAATCCTATGTTATTTGCCTCTTTTTTTTTTTTTCTTTTTTTTGCCTGACAAATTGAGGTGTATTGCATCTTCTGTGGGTAATAAATACATTATCAAATCTATATTTTCTGTAAATAAGGTTTCTATAACATGTGCATTTTAGATACCAGCGAAAATTCATAATTCTCAATAATAGTTTCGATGCCACAAGAGAATATTAGGCTAACTCATACAAGTAAAAAAAAAAAAAAAGTAATTTTTGGACTAATTCCAAATTGTCACTTTAGAAATAGTAACGAAGGAACGTTGAGTTGCTTCATTGAAAACTTATTGTATTAATGTAGTAAAAGCTTGTATTATGTAGAGTATTTTGAGAGAGAGATGGATTGAGCGACTGTGATTACCTGCATCTGATACAGCATCTCCTACTGACAATAAAACATAAGTCTAAATGTCCACTGAGGAAAGCGTTATCTTTCAATATCCTTTCATCCGTTAAGCGTGATTTGTGATGACAGCACTGCTCATTTGTTAGCCGCTTTGTTGTTAAAAGTAAAAATAACTTCTGTTCACAAAAGTGTTTATTTTTCAAAGTAAAAGTCTTTACTGCCGCGCTGACTCATAAAAACAGTGTCTTGTCACCATCTAATGGCGGAACAATGTAACTAAAATCACAATCACGAACACGCACCATGCCTCGGTACTAAACACTACTATTAAATACTATTATTATTTATATAAAATATTATTTATTGAATAATCATATTTACTGTAACAAACAACAACAACAACAGCCATCATAAAAGTTGCTAGGCAATTCAGCCAACCGTACAAAGACAGCACGATATACAGCATTCGGGGAAACTGAAGATCTCATGATACGAGACAAGATAGTATTCAGCATAACTGACTCTGGGCTTCGTGAACGACTGCTGTCCATACCTGATTTGACACTTTCAAAAGCTATTGATATACGCAGAGCTAAAGAAGTCACAAAAGCACAAGTCACAGCAATGCCAGCATCATCAGAAGCACAATTTGTGCACGTCATTACAAAAAAAGGGGTCACAGCCTGCATGCAGATCAAGCAAACCTGCAGCAAATAAACAAACTCCAAAGTCAAAAGGAGTACACATAAAAAAAATTGTGGCAGATGTGGACGCATTCATCTCCCTGCCTTTAATGAAGTATGCAAAAAATGTGGCAAAAAGAAACATTTTGCCGTCGTGTGCAAATCAAAAGCTAAAATGAACACGCTTGATATAGACACTGAACTGTCAGAAGTAGACACACTGTTTATCGGTACAGTGATTCATTCAAATGCTTATATCGTATGGAGGCACCCGCATCAAACCAGAAGGTGTTGTTAAAACTACATGTGCAGGCTAGAAACAAATCAACTGACATGGTGATCTTTGTGACCACAGCATCGGAGACAGCCCTGTTAGGGAGAGGGGCATGAATGCAGTTGGACCTCATTAGAAAAGTGGAGACACTCATACATTCACCGCCCACCACAAAAACTGAGCTCCTCAGCCGCTATGCATCAGTGTTTCAAGGATTAGGCCAGTTTCCAGGATTGCATCATATCCACACTGATCCTAATGTTCCGCCTGTCTTGGCTGCAGGAAGATTCCATAGCAGTCCATGACCAACTCCGTGAGACGCTGGAAGAATTGGAGAACAGGGGTGTGATAAGTTTCTAAGCCTACTCCATGGGTAAGCAGTATGTGCATCACAGAAAAGAAAAATGGAATGCACAGAGTCTGCTTGGACCCTAGAGACTTAAAGGGGTCATCGGATGCAAAATTCACTTTACAAGTTGTTTGAACATAAATGTGTGATGGAAGTGTGTGCACACATCCTATAATGATAAAAATCCACCCAGTGGTTTTTTAACAACCCTATTTTAAAATCCCCTTTCTCAAATCAGGCTGTTCTGAGATTCCTGTCAGAATGACATAGTTCTGCGCAGGCCGCTCCCACGATAGTTGATTGACAAGGCCGTCTTACCTTAGACCTGCCCTGAGTGAGCTGTGAGCTGTCCACCATTGTGTGTCGACTCCGGTGCAGGGGAAGACAAGAACGTCTCTGATTAAGCGATTGAGGCATTTCGTTGTTGGATGTAATAATGAATATAGCAGCCGTCATTTACTCCCGACATCTAAGCCACTGAAGACGCAGAGGATTATGTTTGTTTGTGAAGGGAATGCGCCGATCTGCCTAAATGTGTATATGTTCCCACAAATCATTCGTGATCCAGCTTCACCTCCTGAAGAAGTGAGTAAAAGAGTTTTTAATGAATCTTTGCAAATCACTTTTCCCAATAATTTCCCAAATAATTAGCAAGTTTCATGATGAATGCAGCTAAAGTAAACAGTCCCTCAGAGAGCGGCTCGGAAGAGAGGGGCAGGGTCAGCAGAGCTCAATTGCATTTAAAGGAAAATTCTTCATAACAACGGCACCCGTCCTCAGATATTTTGATCCAAAAGAGCCCGTAGAGGTGCAGGTAGATGCCTCAAAAGACGGCCTGGGAGCCACACTGATGCAGAAACAACAACCGATAGCATATGTGTCAAGAGCCTTGTCTGCTGCTGAAAGAACTATGCTCTGATAGAAAAAGAACTGCTGGCCATAGTGTTTGCTTTGTGGAAATTTCACCAGTATGTTTATGGCATTCCCGTCAGAGCCCAGTCGGATCGTAAACAGCTTGAGGCGATATTCTCCAAACCCATTGGAGCAGCACCAGCACTACTTCAAAGAATGCTGCTCCAGTTACAAAGGTATGACATTCACATCGTCTTTACTCCAGGCAACCAAATGCTAATCGCAGGCACACTGTCCAGAGCGTACATTCTATCTGACAGAGCTGAGAATTTAGACCTGAGTGAAGAGAAAGACGTCTACGCAGTGAATGGAGAATCGCTTTGTGGTAACATCATGCACATGATCCAACAAGCTACACAGTCAGATCCTGAGCTTGACCTGATACGGCAGTTACATGAGCAGGGATGGCCAGACAGAAAGAAGAAGGACCTGTTGGCCGTGCAAGCTTACTGGCCGATCAGACACACAATTAGCATAGATGATGGGCTACTCGTGAAAGATGATTGCATTATAATCCCTCATGCATTGTAACCAGAAATGCTGAAACGACTTCATGTGGCACACTAGGGTAATACAGCGCTCTTTAGCACACGCCAGATCATGCTTCTACTGGCCAGGACTCACCGAAGCTATACGTCGCATGGTGGAGGCCTGTAGTTCCTGTCAGCAGAGTCTTCCTGAAAATCAGAAGGAACCACTGATCTCCCATCCGGTTCCAGATGGGCCAATGGCAGAAGATAGCTGCTGACATTTTTGACTTTCAAGGACGAGCATTTCTTCTGATAGTGGACTATTTCTCTAAATATCCAGAAGTCCTACAGCAGTCAGACAAATCATCAGGCTCACTCTTAGCGCAATTAAAGGCAGTGTTTGCAAGACACGGTGTGCCTGAGACCCTGATTGCAGATCATGAACCCTTTGCCAGAGCTGAAATGGCTCGATTCGCTCATGATTGGGGTTTCAACATCACCCATTCCAGTCCGAACTACCCTCAGTCCAACGGCATGGCTGGGCGAGCCATAAAAACTGTCAAAACTATGCTGAAAGCAGCTACTCAGTCTGGCACTGACCCTCACCTAGCCTTATTGACTCTTCGCAAAACACTCCTGTCACTGGTCTCAAGTACTCTCCAGCCCAGATCCTGATGGGTAGAGTCCTACGTTCCACCCTACCGACAAGCAAAGTTGTTCTGCAGCCTTCCACACCTCAGCACATTCAGGTAGCGCTGAAGCATCGTCAGTCGGAGCAGAAAAGTTGGTATGATAGAACAGCAGCTCCGCTTCCAGCCCTCAGGAGGGGACAGAGAGTATACAGTGCCCTCCAAAAATATTGGAACAGTAAATACAAAATTGCTCTGTTGGCTGTGGAGTCAAGACATTTATAAATATGATTAAAAGATGAATATGAGACAAAACTACAGAATGTCACATTTTATTATTGGGTGATTCAACACATAGATGTTTTACCAGCTAAGAAGTTCAGCACTTTTAGAGTTTCATCCCACTATCTGATGTGAGCATAAGTATTGGAACAGTTGCCTCACAGGTCTTTGTAAGTTATCAGCTGTGTCCTGTTGCATTAATTCTTCAGATATTAAAAGCAGGTAACGTGTTGTATCAGTTACAGTATATCCATTACTTCTGCATTCTGAATTCTGCAATCGACGATGACACACACAAACCAGGATGAAGATGAGGGAGCTGACTTTGAATGAAAAGCAAGCAATTTGGATGCACCAGATTCATTGGGAAGTGCTTCATATTGCATCAGGACAATTACTCAAAACACCCTGCCAGTTCAGTCAAGGAATTTATAAGGGCAAATAAATGGAAAGTCTTAGATTGCCCAAGTCAATTTCCAGATTTAAATCCGATTGAACATGAATTTCACCAGCTAAAGAGGAGAGTAAAGGCAGAAACTCCCCAAAACAAACAACAATTGGAAATCGGCTGCATGAAAGGCTGGGAAAAGTATTTCAAAGGATGAGACCAAGAGTCCGGTGATGTCTATGGGTCACAGACTCGCTGCTGTGATAGTGCGCAAGGGATCTGCAACTAAATAATAGCTTTTAATCTTTTATATCTGCCTTATTGTCAGCTGTGCCAATACTTATGCTCACATAAATGAGTGGGATGAATTCTAAAAGTGCTGTTCTTTTTATTTGGTAAAACATCTATGTGTTGAAACAGCTAATAATAAAATGTGACATTCTGTAGTTTTGTCTCATATTCATCTTTTAATCATATTTGCAAATGTCTTGACTCCACAGCCAACAGAGCAATTTTGTCTTTACTGTTCCAATACTTATGGAGGGGACTGTATATGAGAATCAAAAATACATGAAAACCAGCTACGGTTGTCAGTATCAGAGATGAGCCCCGCTCATACGATGTAATCACATCATCGGGCACAATCTACCGCAGAAACAGGCGCCACCTCAGACCTGACAGGTCAGTCATACATGACACACATCCCGGTTGCCCCATGTACAGTGATGATGACCTGTGTGACAATGCAGCTCCTGAGCCTGTTCAAACTGAGTTGCCCCAACGTGTGGAAGGAAGTACTGTCCCAAGTTCTCAAATCACAAGAGCTGGATGTACCATTAGACAACCTGCACGTTTCAAATATTATGTTCTTACTTAAAGAGGTCCTATTATGCTCTTTTACAAAGTCTTGATTTTGTTTTGAGGGTGTACTAGAACATGCTCTCATGCTTGGTGGTTCAAAAAATGCATTATTTTTTCACATAATTTACATTATTACAATACTACTTAATTTCTAGCCATTATCGCCGATTTGACTGCACAGATACTATTTAAACTAAACTGAGCTAGACAATGACATCTCTGAATTAAATAATGAAATGCCTTTAACTGAAATTTGAGTGTTTAATCTTATCATTATACATTACTGACACTCTGTCCTCCAATTTGATACTGTTAAGTGCTTTGACACTCTATATTGTTAAAAGCGTTATATAAATAAAGGTTACTTGTCTTGACTTGACCTCTCTCCCCAGCCTGGCACAAACGGCTCGATTAGTTCCAGGTTTGATGAAGGCCCGCCTTCTGAAAAACAAAATGTGTTGTGATTGGTTAGCTGTCCCAGTGCGTTGTGATTGGAAAACAGCTTAGACGTACTGCAGTACTGCCACGCCCCTTGCCAAAACAGCAAGTTCCATCTGGCTTCAATATTGCCATATAAACTGCATTTACTATGCACATTGAAACTGGTATACAATTTATTTATACCATAGTCCAGTGTTTCCCACAGACACTCTATTTGTGGCGGCATAAATATGCAGATTCATTCTCTGCCAGCAGGAAGTGCTGTTGGAGTAGAGATCGAGGTTTCCCTGGTAACACTGTACACAAAACAGCACTCTGCTCACAAACGCTGCTTTATCAGACATTACATGCAAGATGAAATGAAAATGACATCCAAAATTTTCTGAAGACAGTCGGTTTCCTTCAGAAATACAGTGATATAAAAACACCCGCACCGGGTTTTGATTTTGAAACATGCAGTGCTCATGTTTATTCAATGAAGTCCAAGCCTTTTGGAAAATCTATTTGTGGCATTCAGTTTTGATATTGTGGTGGGTGCCACAAATAAATCAATGTATGGGAAACACTGTAGTTTCATAATTGAAGTGTAAATTCTGCAGATTACATCATTGTCCAGTATTGTACTGTCAGCAATTTATAAAAATATTTTCATAAATGTAATATTTACATACATAATTAGGCTTTTCAGATGCATATGTAATAACTTACGAAAACTTGACGCTACAGTAGCACTTCTTCTTCGTCATCGTCTAGTCTGATGCAGTCAAGCTTCTAACCACGAGCTTGCCCCTCCCACCCCCCAACCATTTGAATTTCCGTGGGCGGGATTTATTTTAATGATATTCTAATTGACCACTTTGTGATGTCACAACACCCGGAAAACAACGCTGTAGTCCAAGCGAGCCATTCATTGTAGTTCTTGAAAAGGGATTTTTTTAAAAACAAAATATCTCCCTTTGGAATGGACTTCGAGATTTGTAACTTTGTAGATCTTTTTTATGCCCAAACATACGTACTACACACTGACTAAAATTCAAAAAGTGAAAAAGCATAATATGACCCCTTAAAGTATGCTTGAGTAGTGTTTATGTTGCCTGTTCATAGCAAATTATTACTTGCACGTTGGTAGTATTGATAGCATACTGCCATTGTTTCAAATTTGAGTAATATATTGTTCAACAAGCGAGGCAAGGCAAACGCACACCTTATGAGGTGCAAGTTGAAGAAAAAAATATAAATCAATTGGAGAACAACTGCACACTCACTTAAGCATATTTATTAACCAACGTTTCGGCTAGTAGCCTTTTTCAAGGTATGAATTCATAGACATGGAGACCAGTATAAATAACAAAAATAATTATACACAGCTGAAAATGGTAATGTCCAAATCATTCAATAATTAACTTAACAATTAGACTCAAACATGAAAAATAATAAACAAATTAATCTGTACAGACAAAATGTAAATAAAGATTATTATCAAAAAGAATCAAGATTACAAAAAACAACTCAAATAAAAATCTACATTTAAGCCAAGTGGAGTAAACATTTTCAAATTATGAATCCAGAAAGCCTCCCGTTTAAGTAGTATTTGGTCCAAATCACCACCTGAAGATATTTTCTCAATTCCTATATAACGTAATGAAGTAATAGGATGATTAAAATCAATAAAATGTACAGCCAGTGGGTAATTCATATTTTTACATCTTATAGTACTCCGATGTTCGGCAATGCACGTTTCAAGTTCTCTACTTGTTTTTCCTACATATGATTTACCACAGGGGCAGGTTATAAGATAAATTACCGCTTTGGTTTTACAATTTATAATTCCCTTAATTGGAATCGATTTGGAACCGTATGTGGGTGTTTGAACGATGTACAACGATACGTGTAGTTACAAGAACCACAATGATAGTTACCTTCTGGAATAGGTGTTAATGTCCTTTGAATTATTTTAGATGGAGGAGACAAATCTGATCTCACTAAATAATCTCTTAAATTTCGTCCACGTTTAAACACCGTAAGAGGGGGATTACGAAGAGATTCAAGTCTCACATCCGATCGCAGAATGTGCCAATGTTGGTGAATTATTTTTTTTATTTGCTCTGAATGCTTAGTGTATTTAGTAGTAAACATAACAGAGAAACTAGCCTTCTTTTCAATTTTTTGTTCCGCTACTTGAATTTGATTAGCCTTATAGCCTCTATAGTAAAAAGATTTTGTCATATCAGTGAGATTCTTGTTAAAATCATCCTGTCTACTACAAATTGTTTCCAGTCAAACCATTTGACTGTGGGGAAGACTATTCTTTAAAGGTAACGGATGGTAAGAGTCCGCTCTCAAAAGCGTATTACGAGCTGTAGGTTTCTTATAAAGATCCGTATATAAACAGTTATTGTCCCGAATTATCCATAGGTCCAAAAAACTGATTCTATTAGGATCGTAGTCCATGGTAAATGTTAAAGAATCAGAACAGTCATTTAAATATTGACTAAAAGGAATAAAAGGAATTCAATTGTACAACGTCACCCTTAAAAAGGCAAAAACAATCATCCAAATATCGCTTCCAAATTAATATATTGGATGAAAAAGAATGGTTTAAGTAAACGTATTTTTCTTCAAAGGAGGCCATATATAGATTTGCAAAGGAAGGTGCAAATGCACTACCCATAGCCACACCACGTCTCTGAATAAATAAGTCATTCTGAAAAATAAAATAGTTATCAGAAAGAACAAGTCCAGATAATGTTTCAAAACATTTATTAGAGGGGACCGAATCAACATGTTCTGATAAAAAATGAATCATAGATTCGGTGCCTTCTTTATGAGGTATGCATGTATACAACGACTGGACGTCAAAAGAAACCAATAGTATGTCTTCGAGTATTGGATTAAGTCAATGAAAGACAACATATGAGTGGTATCCTTTAAAAAGGAAGGCATTTTTTCACAATAGGGTCTTGTAAAAAAATCCACAAAAGTGGATATTGAAGATGTTAAAGAGCCAATACCAGCCACTATTGGACGGCCAGGAGGTAATTCAAGACGTTTGTGAATTTTTGGTAAAGTATAGAAAGTAGCTATAACAGGATTCTTAATCTTTAGAGAATCAAGTTCTCTTTTAGTAATTTCACCACTTTGAAACATAGAATCAAGAACAGAATAAATTTCATGTTTGAACATCTGAGTTGGATCCCCTGAGAGTTTTTAATAAAAATCTAAATCTGAAAGTTGTCTTTCACATTCCCGCACATAATCAACATTATTCTGAATGACAATTGAATGACAGAAGTCCATGTGCAAACTCTGTTGTGCGTGTATTATTGTTAACAGCAAGTTGAACAAAAGATACAACAGCTGTCATGCACAAATCTAATGAATTGACACATCGATTCACACACCATATACAAATGTGTATCGCAGCACTGCATAATCATTGATAGAACATGAAGAGCTTATTTCACACTGGTCTCGAGCCATAGAGCAGGCATTATTGTTGAGCTCTGGCAGGTACATTTTAATTCAATATTTTTTAGTTTTAGTTTTGCTCCAATATGTGTACTTTGTGTGCTTATTATCAATGTGTTAGCTTAGCTACATGCTAATAGTGAAATCAGCTGTGAGAGTTAGTGGCTGATGAGTGTCTGTTAAATCAGTTGCTGCAAATTAAATAACTTATTATTTGTTTTTAGAGGGCTTTTAAAAGTGTAAACAAAGTGTTAATTTTCTTAAAAATTATGTTCTTCTTACATGTAATGCACCAGCTCAGGTGAGTGCCCATAAGCAAAATGGCAGATTCAAATTCTGTCTTCATGGAGTCATTGCGCTTTCTTTGGGTATTATAGATGGGTCTTGCTGGTTTTGGGTTAAGTATCTCTTATTTTTACACTGAAACATGGTTCCACCGTATCCCACAATACACTGTATTGTAAGTGGTGTGAAAATTACACACTTCACCATGTATACCCTGTAACTTCTGTGGTTAATACCTTATAACATAAATCATATTTAGCTAATCAAACAAATGTAAAAGTCGATATTTAATTTCAGTTCTTTAAAAAGATTTCAGTTAATGACAATTAATAGGTAAATGGTTAATAAAATCAAATACTATTTTTGTGAATCTGGCACACTGAAACAATCTGCTCTCACAGTTAATGATCAAGTATGATTTGATGCTGACATGTAGTTTCCATGCTTCATCTGTGTCTCCTTATAGAGAACATGGAAAGCTTGTGTAGCTGTTGCCATGGATACTGGCTAGTGAAGAACAGTTGATACATTTAGATGTAGAATATGATGTTATCAATGTTGGCATGTACTATATAAATGTGTATATACAATAAACTTTTTTTTGCATTTCTATGTTTTAATCTCAGTGTAGCTAAATACTGCCTGATAAATAGATTAGTGATGACCATACCACAAGTTTCCTTTTGTTTGGGTTTCGTGTGTGTGTGTGTGTGTGCAATGAGTGTCTCCACAGGGGATTTTTAATAATAGCTCATGAGTGACATTGAAATGTGTGTGGGTCTGCTGTATGTAGGCCAATCCATGGTCGAGTGTGTGATACTCAGAGAGCATGTGTAGATGTGTAGTACTTAGAAGATGACAGGCATATACCGAAAAACAGATTTTTGCTTCTGTATTTCAGGTGAAATATTGATGTTTTTGATTGGCAGACTTCGAGGTCAGCTTTCCGTTTTCTTTCTTTCTTTCTTTCTTTCTTTCTTTCTTTCTTTCTTTCTTTCTCCCTCCCTCCCTCCCTCCCTCCCTCTTCCTTCCTTCCTTCCTTCCCTATTCTATTTTATGAGTTTTGTTGATATATCTTTGGACAGTGTGTGTGGAGTGCTCTGCAAGTTATTCCAAATGAGATACAGGTGGTGTGACTTCCCAAAAAGATAATGGAATTTTTTAATTGATATTTTTGAGATATTTCTTAAGCTCCAGGGTGGCAGCGGTTACTCGTGAACCTGCCAAGAACAGCCTTACCTCGGTCAGTTCTTTTAGCATTTTCCGCTTGCTCTGATGTCTCAATTCATTTAAGTTGTGACGTAAGGAATGCGGTTTCAAGGCTGTTCTCAAAGTCTCCCCACGTTTCACTTGAGAATTCAATCTCAACAACTGTTTATGAGCACTGTTTATTGATATTACACATTTAAGCTAAACATTCAAAAACTTACAGTGTACACTACAGTCTTTGTGCTCACGGCATCCCAGACACAAATATTTTAACGATTTATAAAAGAGGAATCACTGTCTGGCCATTTGGGATTTTAGTATGGAGATAAAGGATTAGGATTATACTTTTTGATAGTATCTGGAATATCTATTATAATAGTATCTATCAAATAGTTTTGGCTGAGGGCAAAGTTTCATAACTTTTATATTTTTATATAACTTATAAATTATTTAATTGTTTTTATATTAGTAACAGTATTATTCCTATTATTATGTAATAATAGAATTTGGTATTGAGAAATGGTCTTAGTGATCGTGATTTTGGTTACACTGTTACGCAATTAGATGCCAAAAATAGATTTGCTGATCTTTGAGTCATCAGCAAAGGCATTTTATATCGGAAGGACTGAAAAATGGTATTGTAAATAAAGACATTATTTTTACTTTCAAGTCAAGTCAAGTCACCTTTATTTACATAGCGCTTTTAACAATACAGATTGTTAAGGCAGCTTTACGACATTAAATAGGAAAATAGCGTGTCAATAATGCAAAAGGACAATAGTAAAACACTCAGTTTTCAGTTAAAGGCAGTTCATAATTGAATTCAGTGATGTCATCATCCAGCTCAATTTAGTTCAAATAGTATCTGTACAATCAAGTTGACGATATTGCTGGAAATTAAGTGTCTCCAACTAAGCAAGCCAGAGGCAACAGCAGCAGGGAACCAAAACTCCATCGGTCACAGAAATGGAGAAGAAAACCTTGGGAGAAACCAGGCTCAGTAAGGTGGCCAATTCTCCTCTGACCAGACAAACCAGCAGGATGTTCCATGCTGCAGCAAAGTCGGTTTGTGCAGAGGACTCATCTGGTTCCCTTGGTCTTATCCTGATGGCTATCTAGGTAACGAGGTCTTCACTGGGGAATTGTCTCTGGGGCTCATCTAGTTGTCCTGATCTCTGCTGAGTTTCAGGGCTGTAGAGGTCATCTCTAGGTCCTGATCCACCATCTGGCCTGGATACGGACTGGAACTGGGTGACTGCAATGACCATCTGATCTGGATACAGACTGGATCTGGGTGGCTATGATGACCTCGGAATAAGAAAGAAACAGACTAATATTAGCGTAGATGCCATTCCTCTTACGCTGTAACAAGAGATAAGAGCTCGCTCAAGTACTGAGGTGCTAAACCATTCAGGGCTTTATAAGTAATTAGCACGATTTTAAAATCTTTCACTGCAAAAAATGTACCGTAGAATTTACAGGATGTTACTGGCGAAAAAAAGTTGCCAATAAAATCTAATGCTGTTAACATAAAAATTATGTTAATTGCTGTAAAATGGATTACAGTATAATACTGCAAAGCAAATTACAGTTAATTGCTGTAGTATTATTTTACAGTAACAGTGAATTAAACTTTTAGTTTATTTTACACCAATATTTTGTAACCTCACTAAAGTACAGTATTTACCTGGCAACTAAAGTTGGCAATAAAATCCTGTGAATACCCATAAATCCAAGATGATGTTTTAATAATTTAACAATGAAAATGCTGCAAAGAATAATTTTAACAGTAAACTGTAAAATACTGATTTAAATACATTATCATGAGCACTATCTAAATACATTTACAAATGAATACAAACCAAGTCAAAGATGTTGCAAATAAATATTTATTAAAGCTAGCAGAAAGACATTGCAAGGCTTTTACTGATAAAAAAATAAAAATGTCAGTCTTTCAACAGTTAAAATCTTATCATAAAAATAACATACCATCACAAAATAACTACAAATACCTGTCATATCACAAAAAATAAGCCATATTCTCAGTAGATCATTAACTTTCTATAAAAAATTAAGGTCAATCAACAGAATTTGTATAATTTTGGTTAAAAAAGGATTAAAATAAAATGCTGGAATCAACATTATACCACAAATTATGTTGTTTGAGCTTATGTTCTATTAAATTTAGAATTTTCCTGCAAAAGACAATTTATTAAATACATACTGAAAGTCCATCAACTTTCTGAGATGAGCACACACATGAGGGTTGTCCCTCTTCTCTGAGACCTTTCCACTTGTTTTGCCTATGTATATCCGCCTTGTATCCAGTGAGTGCTGTGATTCCAACAAAACATCTGCACATAAAAACAAGCAGAAGCTTTAGAATAAAGTTCACTATTGAATGAAACTAGCTCAATAAAATAAATGCCATTCATACAACACAATCAGCATTTACCAGTACTTAAACTAAATAAGTAACCTTTTTCACAAATGAAATTACTGAAGTAAAACATGTTACCTTTGAAATAATTCAAGTGTGCACAACATCATTCAGTAAACACCGCTGAGTTTTGCTTTGATACTTGTTTGGAATGATTTTCTTTGGTAAAATAGAACAGCAGTCAATATTGTGTCTAAAAAGTAAGTAATTTAATGTTAACTAATTGTTTATTGAACTATGTAACATTTGCAATTGTGATAATCAGCAAAACAGCTCGCTTATGCTACTTAATATTATATGTTATAAATAAACTCAACAGTTTGAACATTTACCTCATGTTTCTTCCATGAGTTTATGTGTGCCATTAAGGTTATTTGTTTTGATGTTGAATATAATAAAATCAGAATCAGTCTCGCGTTTCGATGCTTCCCCAGTTATTTTTTTCACTCAAGTTTTAATCAGGCTAACTTTCCAATCGGGCATGTAAAGATGACTGTCACTAAAAAATTGTCCCGGATAAGCTTTAATGCCAAGTACAACTACAGTGGCAATAGACACAATTTCTCATTTACATGTAGTTTCTAATTATAGTAAGATGTCACGTCAATATGGGACAGTTGAGCACATATGAACAAATGAAATTTCACATATTTAGCTGTTCGTCAGTTATTTCGACAGATATGACAATAGTTCGCACTGGGCATTACGTTAAAAGTTGGGTAAACACTACTTTAAATGCTCTCAATAAGAAAATTAAACAAAAAAAAAAAAAAAAAATGCACCATTTAACCTAACTATGCTATGATAGCAATTTCCAGCTTACTGCACATACCAAGGCCGCTTGTCCAAATGTCGTGATAGCAGGCTATTGTGACATGATATGGCTTATACATTAACTTAAATAAATATAAAAGGATATATTTCATAAGTAAAATTAAGTGAATTTACCAGAAATTAAGCCTCTAATCTTCAATCATTCTGGCACTGCTCCAGTCGGCTGGATTTCAGATTTGAACAATGTGCGCGCAATCCTATAATGCCACACTACAGTAAGTTAGTGTAAAAACCAGGTGCTACAGTGACAACACCTGCTTCTTGTAAATTAATTACAGTTGACATGGAAATATACCGTTAACGACTGTAAAACCTTATTTGACCCATAATGCATCGCAAATTACAGCTACATCTTGTAAAATGTTTAAACAGTAATCTGTAAAATTGTAGAAACTTTTTTACAGTGTTAGGGAGCCAGTGCAGTGTGGACAGAACCAGACTTTCAACAACACCTTGTTACGCACAACCAAGAAATGTACTGACCAGCGTTATCATAGGAAATCTTAACGATTGAAAGGATAGTACAACCAAGATACTACTTTGCTCAGTGGACATTCAAACAAATGTTTTATTTGGAATATGAGAATGAGCTGAAGAATGAATGTTGTATCAGATGCTGTATCTCATAATACTACATAATACAGTGAGCTTTCAACTGCAATGAAGCAACTCAACATTCCTTTGTTTCTAGCTCTAAAGTGACGTTTTCAATTTAATAATGGAGGCTTGGGCTCGACTGTTAAACTGTGAACTTGAGATTTGAATGATGAAAGTAGTTTTTATAAGATACTATCTGGTTGGTTGTTTCTTATTTATTTACAGACTTGTGCTTTCAAACTGTTGTATAAATGCAATATCACACTCATAGCTGTGCAGTATGCCTCTATATCAGCACATCTGTGATTACCTAAAGCTCTCAGCCTGTGGACTCATGTTTACGGCCAAATCACAGCTGTGATATAGCTACTCCTATAATATGGCTACTCATGTGATATTGCTCATATAAACACTCACATTTAAAGGGGTCATCGGATGCTAAATTATCTTTTACATGTTGTTTGAACATAAATGTGTGTTGGCAGCAGAGGTTGCGTTAGACTTTAACAGTGTCTGTCATTTTGACGGACAGGGTCGTAAAATTCCATCATAATCTATTATTACCCGTCACTTTAATTTTCCTATTTTAATTATAATAACACATTTAATTGCTTTTATTTTTGTTCAAGTTTTCATTTTTAATAATGAACCTAGAGGACCAGCATATAGGCTTATGCATTTATTTATTTATGAAGAGAACAGATGAACAGAGACTGCGTCACTTCTCATGTTCAACACCGCAGTAACAGAGGAGGACACTAAAAACAACGAAATATGCTAAAGCTGGGTTAAAAAACAAACAAAAAAAAGATTTCTCTATTTTAATAGATTCTTATCTTTATGAACTAATATTGTTTCTTAACTCCCAATCAATGCTGTTTTCATTTGATGAATGCACAGTAGGCTACATACAGTATAGTGCACCTCCCATCCAGTAAATAGCAATAGGCTAAGCTTTGTGCGTTGTTACTTTTGATATGAAATACAGTCTCAGATTTCAAATTCTGTCTATTTTATTAGGAAATTCAAGCAATAAATACCGTTTTGGCGCTCTTTAATGTGGCGTGATAGATCGCTGTAGACACCTCAGATCAAGTGATTTGCTTTACTATACTCACTTATGCGTAATCAAAGGCATAGCAAAAGACTAGTGAGTTTTATTTTTGTTCTGGAGCTGATAATCCCGGGCTCTGCTGCTTCACTGGAGAGCACTCGCCACCAACTGGACAGGGGTGGGAATTACAGTTACAAATTACAATAGATCACCCTCGGTGTAATCTGTCAAAGTGATGGACGGCCTTCAGATATTTCTGTCACTGCTAACAAAAATCCCATCAATGACGGAGAATTTCCAGTTAACGCGACCTCTGTTTGTTACACATCTACCCAATAATGATAAAAAAAATTCACTCAGTGGTTTGTATTTAATCCCAAAAAATAATATCCCATTTTTCAAATCAGGCCGTTCTCAGCTACTTGTCTGTGTGACATCACACGAACGAAGGCCGCTCCCACGAGTGTTGATTGACACGGCCATTTTACCTTAGACCCGCCCTGAGTGAGTTGTCATCAGTCCGCTATTGTTTCGACACCGGAGCAGGAATAAACAAGAATGTCTCCATAGCGATTGAGGTGTTCTGTTGTTGGATGTAATAATGAACATAGCAGTCATCATTTACTCCCGAAATCTGAGCCGCTGAAGACGCAGAGGATTACGTTTGTTTGTGAAGGGAATGCACCTCCCGATCTGCCTAAATGCATCTATGTTCGCGCGAATCATTCATGATCCATCTTCACTTACAGCAGAAGTGAGTATAAGGTTTTTTTTTAATGGATCTTTGCAATCGCCTTTCCTAATAACGTGCTAGTTAGCAAGTTTCGTGGCTAAAGTAAACAGTATCATGAGAACGGCTCGTCACCCCACAGAAGAGAGGGTCGGGGCCAGCAGAGCTCATTAGCATTTAAAGCAACATGGACTAAAACGGGTTAATGTCTGCAGAGCTGATTTTGACCAGGTTGTTTTACACTACCATTGAGAAATTTTAACCAAAGTATGTTATAGACTTTTCATTAAGACTCTAAAGAATCATATCAACTTGTGGAAAATGGGCATCCGATGACCCCTTTAAGATTTAAGGACAATGGTTTTAATGGTTATACCAAAAATCATTCAAATAAAACTTTTCTTGGCAATATATATTTTTTTCAAAACCATATACATAATACATGAAAGGCAATGTAATAATAATAAAATATTTGTTCTTTATCATTAATATGGTTATAAATCATTGGCACAGTATTTAAATCATTTATGCAGTATTTTTGATTACCCTCAAATAACATTGAACTGATTTAGTTTGCTTTAAATTCTTTTATTTGGTTTCTCATTTTTGTCAGACCCATAATTCCTCAGAACAAGACCTTCACCACCACTATGGATGCCCCCTCTGAACATGTTGCCATGGAGCTGGACTTCGGCCATTTTGATGAGCGGGACAAGGCATCTCGTACCCCACGAGGTGGACGTGCCAATGGTCTCCCCAGCCCCACCCACAGCGCTCACTGCAGTTTTTACCGTACACGCACCCTCCAGGCTCTGACCGGCGAGAAAAAGGCTAAGAAAGTGCGATTCTACCGCAATGGCGACCGCTACTTCAAGGGCATCGTGTATGCAGTGGCCAATGACCGTTTCCGCACATTTGATGCTCTACTGGCTGACTTAACCCGCTCTCTGTCTGACCATATCAATCTGCCACAAGGGGTCAGATACATTTTTACCATCGACGGATCAAGGAAGATTAGTAGTCTGGATGAGCTAGAGGAAGGTGAGTGAGTTTGGCAGTAAGATTTGAGAAAACATTTTTGAAAAGATTGGAAAATTGTACATGATGGTGTCTCTATAATTTGCATACTATTATTGAGCAATACATCTCCACATGAACAGTTACTCTGAGAAATTTCAGACAAACTACATTATAATTATATATATATATATATATATATATATATTAGTGCTGTCAAAATTAGCACGTTAACGCAGGCGATTAATTTTTTCAGTTTAACGCGTTAAAATTATTTAACGGCGTTAACGCAGGGGCGGAGCCTAGGTTGGCCACCCCACTCATAACTGCTGTTTCTGTCTGTTTTTTCTTGACAAAAAAGTGCATTTATTCAGTCTCATAACGTCTTTACGATCACATCAATCTGGAGACGTTTCAGACACGCACTCCAGCTTCACTTCAGTGGCAGGCAAGAGTCAAACAAGCGCGGAAACTGGCGCGCGCTGTAGCCTGTATCAATTCTTATCAAAGCATGAAATAAACTACGTGCATGCAATGTCGTGGTCAGTTAAGGCATGAAGTTACCAAAAAGGCGATTAAAGTTGCCTTAAAACTGTGCGTGCATGTAATATGTTATATATGAGTTACATTAAGAACATGTCTCTTAAATGGTTTTCAAAACTGTCCTGGAGCTTCCTAGCACTCTCTCTCTCATCTAACACACCCGATTCAATTCGTCAGGTCATTAGTAGAGACTGAAATAGGTCCGAAAATGTGATGAGAGTTGAGAGAAAATACGAAGCGTGTCAGATTTGCGTCACGTTCAGCAGCAGCAGCTCATAAAGAAATAGCAGCAAAATAACATAATAACCAGCTGCGGTGATGTCTGTTCATCAAGAACAAAAGAAAAAATATAGCTGTATATAGCTGTAAATATTTATCTGTATTTAGTTTAGAATTTAGTGTTTGATAACTTTATTCAATTTCTGTATATTTCTGCTGAGGGACACAGGTAGCCTAGCTAAATATAACATTTATTATAATGGGTTTATGTGAAGATTGTTTTAAGTTAAATTAGAAGTTATTTTTAAAAATTGCTAACTCTTAATTAGAATGTAATGTTTAATGGCTATAGTCAATGGTTAAATATTAGGGGATTTTTTTTATTTTTTATAGGGAAATCATTATTACTTGGTATCAGTGATACTGGCCTTCAGTCATAAAAAAAAAGATGCCATTAAACAAATATCAAAAATATGTTGTTTGTACATTAATTTGAAGATTGAATGTGAAATTATTGCAATATAAAAGTATATTTAAAAACTTTAATGTTAGGTGGGATTAATCGCGATCGATTTCAGAAAAATGTGTGACTAATTCGTTAATTTGTTTTTAATCGATTGACAGCACTAATATATATATATATATATATATATATATATATATATACATACAGACATTATACGTTATATATTATATTATTATGCATTATATATACATTATACAATATTATTTTTTCTTGGTTCATTTACAAACAAACACACAGACAAACAAACAAACAATAAATAAATAAACAAACACACCGCCTTCTTAAACTACTCTGACCATTGAAACACTGGATCATGAGATACACACGTTTTACAGTGTCAAACACAGTGCTACACTTCACTCTGTAACTGCAGCACTCATGTTTATTTTCTGGAAAACTTGCAAAATAAAAACTTAATGGTTTAACATTTGGAAATGAAGAAATTTTGACAGGAATATTAGTACTGTAAATTCACTATACTGTAAAAGTATTATTATTATAATTATTATAATTGTTATTTCAGCACATTATTATTTGTATTATTACAAATTATTTATTTTTTGTTTTATATTTTTTTTAATCAATCGTAATAAAAATCATAATTATTATTCTTATCTTATAGTCATATTGAATGGATCAAAAACAGCAGGAATGTGGCCTATGCAAAATAATTTTAATAAACATTTTAAGAGGGATCATAAAAATAGCATTTTTTTTTAGTATCTAAATAAGTTATTTATCATAACAGATGTTTACATATACTCCACATGACAAAATAATAACTTAATTTCTAAAACTGATCCTGTTCCAAAGTTTACATTCCCTTAAAGGGATAGTTCATCCAAAAAATAAAATTCTGTCATTAAATACTCACTTATTTCTTAAAGCTTATTTCTGTCATTATTTTAGTTTTCTTTGCGCACAAATAGTATTTGTGTAGATTCATAGCATTACATTTGAACCACAGATGTCACATGGACAATTTTACTAACGTTTTTACTACGTTTCTGGTCCATAAAACATTTCAGTTGCGTTGCTGTCTTTGAGGGGTCAGAAAGCTCTCGGATTTCATAAAAAAATATCTTAATTTCCATCCCGAAGATGAACGAAGGTCTTAAGCCCTAAACACACTGCATGATTTTCAGCTGTCCCAGACTAAAGATTGGCATCGTGAAACAATTGTGGCGAATCGAAAATCGCCACGATTGCTTCACGATGCCAGTCTTTCGTCTGGGACAGCCGAAAATTGTGCAGTGTGTCTCAGGCTTTACAGGTTTGAAACAACAGGGTGAGAAATAAATGACAGAATTTTCATTTTTGGGTGAACTATCCCTTTAAATCCTACTACTGTGTGTCATTACCTGGATGATCCACAACTGTGTTTATGTTTTGTGATAGTTGTTCATGAGCCCCATCGTTCTTCAGAAAAAAATCCTTCACGTTCTTTGGTTTTCTAGCATCTTCTGCATATTTGACCACCTTCCAACAATGACTGTATGATTCTGACATCCATCTATTCACACTTGAGGGATTCATATTGAGGGCAATTGAGTCATACACAACTGTTACAAAAGGTGAAAACATTTACTTATGCTCAGGAAGAAAACACTATGCATTAAGAGCCGTGGGGTGTACATTTGTATTATTATTATTATTATTATTATTATTTAGAACTGCTCTTCAAAAGGTACACTAAATACTTACATGTTTCCCTGAAGACAAAATAAGTACAATTTACCCTAATTCTCCAATCCAAAAAGTTTACACCCTCCGGCTTTTAACTCTTTCCCCGCTTGCGTTTTTGAAAAAAGTTGCTAGCCACAGCCAGCATTTTTGATGATTTTCACTAAAATGTCATTGCCCCCAGAATATTTTGTTGTATGAATATCTAAACATGCAATTCATTTTATTCCAGCTTCAAGCATTCTTTTTTTTTTAACACTTGAATATAGATAGGCAGGACTGGGCCAAAAAATCGGCCCTGGCATTTTTTGGTCCTGGTGGCCCACCACCATATATATATATAGGGCTGGAAATGGGGGGCGACGCGGGGGGACGGAGTCCTGGGAGTGAATTTCAAGGGGGGACGGCATTTCATTTCCAACTATTTGGAAATTAAAGTGATTTAAAAGTGAGACTACGAAAGCGATCCCAGTTCTGCATATAAACGTAGCGCTGTGTTTATGGTTCGCTGCACAATGCAGTCTTTTGCCATTTAATACCTGCAGACTGCAGCCAATATAAATGCTTCTCTATCGCTGCACGTTCTGCTCCTTACAGCACAGACCGTGAAGGCAGACTGCAGTTGTTGTCATTCATTGTAACAAACAAAGTGTAGAGAGATGTAAATAATATATTAAGTGTGCAGTGTAGAGAGCTTCATTCATTAAAATAGAAGTTTGTGAGATAGCGACGAACGGAGGGTAACAGCTTTTTAATGAGAGTTTGCAAATGTGAAATTGAATTTATACAATAGTTTTTGATTTTATACAAAAGTTAATATTAAGTGACTTACATTTTAGGAACACTTGTCTATTTTGCTCTATTTCGTCAACAAAAATATATTTAAAAAACAAAGTCTTTGTCAAGTCAAGTCTTTGACACAGCGCTGTTTCATTTATGAATTAATCTTTGCTTTTGAACAAATCTAGTGAGTCAATGATTCAATGACCCATTCATAATGAGAGTCACTTGCTTCATTCCTAAATGAATCATCCGTTTGAACGAATCGATTGAATGAATGATTCAGTGACAAAGACAGTGACTTGATGCCACCTACTGGCAGTTTCTGTTTCATTTTTAAAGTCATTTAATTCATTGACATTTATATATTTAAAACATTAATCTCATAACATTGTTATTATGAGATGCATTAATGCCACCTCTGAGTCTTGTCAAAAATTTCTTAAATTCTGTAAATATTGCTTAATGCCACATTTGTGCTCTTCTGTGCCATGCAAAGATTAATTGTTGATGCTGATTTCATTTGACTGGAAACTTATTCTTCTGTTATATCTTATTATTTTCATTTAATTTGTTTAATTAAATTTTTTTTGATAAAAGTTTATAAATCTAATTTTTTTGGCACAAAAGATGACATTTAATAAAGTTAGAAAATGGCATTACAAAGGTTTAAAAAAAATAAAAAAAATAAATAAAACTTTAAGGAGTCAAATATCAATAGAAAGGTTAATTTCTGGGTCATTCCTGGGATTCGGTAATATTTCAGTCCCCCAGAGTTTCTAAAGTGGTGGTTCTCACAAAATGAATTGTTAGAAGTTTTTCACAAAACTTTGGGATGCCCATTATAATTAATAAAAATAATTATTGCATTTTTATATTTTTAGCATAAAATAATGTCTTATATCTATCTTGAACCAAGCATTTTGTAATGTCCCTGAGTTTGTACTTAGAAAATTAATAACAAAATGTCCATAGTGTAACGGGGCTGGCACAGGGGCGCGGGAAGATGTTTGAGGTTGGGGGTGCTAAAGGGGGGGTTGCGATAGAGGCTATTTACACTAAGTGAAAATAGCATTATTCTTCAGTGATATGCTATTTACACAGTGCAAATAGCTTTAGATTCTATTTATTCTATGTTAAAATACCAGGACCCTGATAATTAGGCTACTTATTTCAAATATTGAATAAAGGGGTATGATTAATTGTGGCGAAAAACATTATTAGAGGAAAACATTACTTATTGCAAATAGTGGCAATTATCTGCACCTCTGCATTGTAATACATTATAAAATAGTATGCAATAACTTATTGAATGTAATTTTTTAAGTTTATTTCAGATTATTAAATGGATGCCACCTTATTGGGACAAAAGCTCTCCCTACAATCGTGTCAAAAGAACAGTAGCACACGCTTTACCATCTGCGCCACTGAATCTGACAATTGATGACCGTCTTTTGCAAATTTGATTATCCTAATCATACGTTTGTGGGTGGAGTTAGTATAAATAGCCTCTTCCAACAACATGACTATTTGCATATTTTATTCATATTTGTGAGGCATGTTATGGTCAGGGAGGGCAAGCTTAACAACTCAACACCGTCATATAAAATTAAGATGGAAAATTATTACTTTTACAACATTTTATTTTCATTCATAAGTATATACAATGTGTTTATTTTATTGCTGCCATGTATGGTCTACTCTCCTATGCTACATGAGCAGCAGTGGCCATTTTGTGTGAAAAACCACAATCCTGTCACAAATATATGTATTTCTCATTGTTACAGGGTTGTAAACTTGTCACAGGGTTGAGTTATATGCTTCATTTATTAATAATTTTAATGAAAAAATATAAAATAGTTATGGTTTCAGTAAATATATATACTCCAAAATCATGACAACTCATATTTTTGTTTTAAATAGAATTTTTGACATAATATGTCCACTTAAACGTGGACAAGCATCATACATCAGAAATTGTGCCCACATAGAAAGACAATGTTGGCCATGCAGATATGTTGACCCAGAAACAAGGGAACAATATGAGAGAGAAACAAAACCAAAGATTTTAATTTAAGGCAATGTATCCCTTCAAATGTGTTATAGTCTTCAACCCCATCACACCTTGTCACATTAATATTTTTAGAAAAATATAGGGAAGACAATTAAGAACAAAAGTATTTCTTGCTGATTACCATCTGACATGTTAAGGGCTAAAACAATAAAATTGTGTTTTTAGTTAAAATTTTAAATTAAAAATATTTTTTACAAAAATAAAGAGACTGTAGACACAATGTGTGTATTTTTAGCTTCAGTCCTATAAAAATGTGAAAATGATGATAAATGTTATCATTAAATTGTTATCAGGGACACAAGAGCAGTAGGTAGATGTTTGTTTTATAACAATTTCTGTGTAAAATCCTTTTTAAACCAATCCCATTTTGTCCGTTACAGGGTTGAGAAAAAACAAACCTGGAAAAAAACTCAAA
Source organism: Onychostoma macrolepis (assembly GCF_012432095.1). Lineage (NCBI taxonomy): Eukaryota > Metazoa > Chordata > Actinopteri > Cypriniformes > Cyprinidae > Onychostoma > Onychostoma macrolepis. The sequence goes on along the minus strand of NC_081159.1, from coordinate 31,390,127 downwards.
TTGATAAAAGGTCTTTAATGCCCGAGGTGGGAAAATATTATATTTTGAATATGATATATTAAAATATGATGAATATTTTTTGGAGGTTTGATATGTGCCTAATGATGTGGGGTATTTAGAAGTTGAAAAAGTTGAAATGTTACCGAATCCCAGGAATGACCCTCCTGTCATTGATCAGAAGGTCTGTTCCTATTTTTTTATTATTTTTTTTTAAGTAGGAGCACTAGTGCTCCTGAAAAGAAATGTAAGCATAGAGTCCTCAAGAATGTAATATTAAAAACTAACTGCAAACGTTTTTGCAAAGTAATATGTGCAAATTCACACACTACGTATCTTTAATTTGGCCAGAATTGCAGGTGCCTGTCTAAATATACAAGATATTTTAGAGAAAATATTAAATACGTTGTTAATAAATGTTATTATAGATTATAAATAATCTATTTATAATCCCCCAAAAAGCTTGAGTCCCCCAGTGAATTATGGCCATTTCCACCACTGTATATATATATATACACTGTATATATGATATACACTACCGTTCAAAAGTTTTTGAACAGTAAGATTTTTCATTATTATTTTTTTTGAAAGAAGTCTCTTAACTTAATAACTCTCAATAACTTTTGACTGGTAGTGTAGATATGTATCATTGCATCTAGTTGTTTTGGATAATTAAAAAAACGTCAGGTCTGACAATATCATGTCTTTTCGAATTTAAATCTAGATTTATTCGCATTGGCCCATGGAAACCTCTATGAACACACTTGACATGACTTGGCCAAAAAATTGCGGTGGACGAATTTACGTTTTGTTAAAAAGTGTTTGTGTATTTTGCACTAATGGCGTGCGCACACAGGATAGATGCCTGCCTCCGTTGCGAGTCCCTATCAAGCACTTTACCGATTCAACTGCTCTCCTCCTCTTTACACCGCATCACTCACCGCAGAGTAAGCCTGTTCTTGATAAAGATGTGCTGTGAAAACGTGGGAAAAGCCAAAGAGGAAGAAGTTGGGGTGAAGTGTTCTTTATATAGGTGGAGCAAAACACTTCATGGCTCTGTCTATAGCGCATTGTGTTTGGGTGGTTTTCGCTGTCAATACAGGAGACAAACCAATGGGCCACTGGCTGCTCGTAGTACCATCGTAGATGGTCCTTGGCAAAAAATAATAATTCTGTCGGCCCCTTCAGTGCATCGGCCCACCGGGAAAATGCCCAGTATGCCCGATTACCAGTCCAGCCCTGTAGATAGGTTTAATAAAAAAGCAACATTTTGAGCAAAAAGCTGAGAAAATCGCATTTTTATCAAATACTACGTCTGAATCAAATTCAGTACTATGATCAAAGCAAAGATGCAGTAGATGGCTTCCATCAGCACTCCCAATGCTTGCACAGTCCTTTATTGGAAAATGTCTCATTTTCTGTGACTGACTACAGCTCAAATCCACTTTCTGATTGATTCAGGAGTGTGCGTGCGTGCGTGTGTGTGTGTGTGCATGTGTGTGCGTGCGTGCGTGTGTGCGTGCGTGTGTGTTTGTGACATATGAGGACACAAATTTGTATAATGACATGGGTATGACATAGGTATTACAAGGAGAAGGTGATTTATGAGGACATTTCCCCATGTCCCCATATTTCCTGTAAGGGGTAGGTTTAGGTGTAGGGCAATAGAAAATACAGTTTGTACAGTATAAAAACCATTACGCCTATGGAATGTCCCCACAATTCACAAAAAACAAACGTTTGTGTGTGTGTGTGTGTAAATTAGATTACTAGAACAAACTTCCCTAACTGTATTTATGCTTAATGAACACTCAACTCAAGTGTACTGAGGTAAAGAACATGTATATCTAACAAAAAAACTGTGTAAATTTGTGTTCGTATGTACACACGTGGTCAGAATTGTTGGTACCCTTGGTAAATATGATCAAAGAAGGCTGTGAAAATAAGGCCCCGTTTACAGTAGTGCGTTTTCGTTTTAAAATCTTCCAACCGGACAATAATCCAAACAAAAACCTTAAAAACAACACAAAAATGGGTCACTGGGCACAAAACCAAGCTTCTGCTATGGCCATTTCAGTCCCCTGACCTGCACCCTATAGAAAATGAGTGGGGTGAACTGAAGAGGAGAAGCACTGTCATGGAGCTGAGAATCTGAAGGATCTGGAGTGATTCTGGATGAAGAAATGGTCTCTGATCTCTTGTCAGGTGTTCTCTAACCTCATCAGGTATTATAGGAGAAAACTCCTATACTATTTTGGCAAATGGAGATTTAGAAAATTATTGAATAAAAGGGTACCGTTAATTGAGTCCAATGTGTATTAGAGAAAACATTTATTTCATAATGACATTTCCCCCCATTTTAAATTCTTATTCTCCAATGAAAGGTTTTGAGAATTAAAAAAAAATAATAGATCAAAAGGATTAACAATGCAGATTTATTTCCACAGCCTTCTTTGATCATATTTACCAAGGGTACCAACAATTCTGACCACGTGTGTATGAATTTTCTCAGTCAGAGTCACGATGGTGACAAATCAAGGATTTTAACACTAAAGTGCAGGCTTTGTGGATTCACAGACTACATTGGGCACATTTTACCTACACTTCCTTTCAGTTGTATATAAGTAAATTCTAAAATGTGTTACAACTTACCCTACCCCTGTCATCCAGTGTTTAATTAGATGTATTAGCATAATGGTTTGAAATTAGTAGTATAAAAATGCTTCACATTTTGCCTGATAATCTACAATTTATTCTAATGTAAATCATAGAAGTCGTGGCCTAATGGTTAGAGAGTCGGACTGGTAATCCAAAGGTTGCGAGTTTGAGTCTCGGGCCGGCAGGAATTGTAGGTGGGGGGAGTGAATGTCCAGCGCTCTCAATACCATGACTGAGGTGCCCTTGAGCAAGGCACCGAACCCCCAACTGCTCCCCGGGTGCCGCAGCATAAATGGCTGCCCACTGCTCCGGGTGTGTGTTCACGGTGTGTGTGTGTTCACTGCTGTGTGTGTGCACGTTGGATGGGTTAAATGCAGAGCACAAATTCCGAGTATGGGTCGCCGTATGTCACTTCACTTCACTTATATGATTTTATCTGCAACCGTTTAAGTACCAAACAAATGTAGTTTTGGCCAAAAAAATTACATTCTCACATCAAAATAATTTTTTCTTTGTAAAGTCTGCATATACCTATTTACAGCCTTAACAACCATGCATATACGATCAGGGAGGAAGTGAGTAAATAATGAAATTATCATAGGACTCCTAGCTTATCCCTGTTTGGTGGAAATTGTGTTGTTAAAACCATACCCGGTCTCCCCCTGGGTAACGCTAGTAAAATGAGACTGATCTCGTACACTGATCTGCTCCCCACTCTGCTCACAGGCTGTGATAATAATTGCTTTGTAGGACTATACATTATTTGGATAAGGAGTCAAAAAAAAACAGTTATATCTGATTCGGTTGCATAGAACTGGACAAAATTAATACACTTATTTTTAATAGTAATATATTTTCTGTCCAATTTTACTATGTTACTTTCAATACAAGTCTGGTTATTTTATTTGCTTGTTTTTGGTTTTTTTTTTTTAATTCAGTGTCATTAAAATTATCAAGTTAAATTAAAAAGTAAGAATTTTCATTTTGGTGCATCCCTGGTTATAATCTTTTTCACTTTGGTATGCCCATTATAATGAAAAATAATAATAATAATAATAATAATTATTATTATTATTGCAATTTAATATTTTTAGCATAAAATAATGTCTTAAATCTATCTTAAACCAAGCATTTTGTCATGTCCCTGAGGTACTTCACTGAGTTTGTACTTATAAAATTATAAACAAAATGTGCATAGTATCTATTTTTATTTTTATTTTATAATAATGTATAAATAATGTAAGCATTTACTTGTGTTCCTTTCTTATGAAAATAAAAAATAAAAAAATTCTAAAAAAATAAATAAATAAATAAAAAAGAGCCAGATATTTTATAGAAACAGACTTTAAAGTTATGTCCCTCAGTCTGAACTCAACCCTGTCATAATAAGCATTCTACGCCCATAATAATATAGACTCCACTTACAGGTGCATCTCAGTAAATTAGAATGTCGTGGTAAAGTTCATTTATTTCAGCACTTCAACTCAAATTGTGAAACTCGTGTATTAAATAAATTCAATGCACACAAGAGTGAAGTAGTTTAAGTCTTTGGTTCTTTTAATTGTGATGATTTTGGCTCACATTTAACAAAAAACCACCAATTCACTATCTCAACAAATTGGAATATGGTGACATGCCAATCAGCTAATCAACTCAAAACACCTGCAAATGTTTCCTGAGCCTTCAAAATGGTCTCAATTTTTGTATTTCATTTGGAAACCAAGGTTCTAGAGTCTGGAGGAAGGGTGGAGAAGCTCATAGCCCAAGTTGCTTGAAGTCCAGTGTTAAGTTTCCACAGTCTGTGATGATTTGAGGTGCAATGTCATCTGCTGGTGTTGGTCTATTGTGTTTTTTGAAAACCAAAGTCACTGCACCCGTTTACCAATACATTTTGGAGCACTTCATGCTTCCTTCTGCTGACCAGCTTTTTAAAGATCCTGATTTCATTTTCCAGCAGGATTTGGCACCTGCCCACACTACCAAAAGCACCAAAAGTTGGTTAAATGACCATGGTGTTGGTGTGCTTGACTGGCCAGCAAACTCACCAGACCTGAACCCCATAGAGAATCTATGGGGTATTGTCAAGAGGAAATTGAGAAACAATAGACCAAAAAATGCAGATGAGCTGAAGGCCACTGTCAAAGAGGTTGGGCTTCCATACCACCTCAGCAGTGCCACAAACTGATCACCACCATGCCACGCCGAACTGAGGCAGTAATTAAAGCAAAAGGAGCCCCTACCAAGTATTGAGTACATATACAGTAAATGAACATACTTTCCAAAGGGCAACAATTCACTAAAAATGTTTATTTTTTATTTTTTATTGGTCTTATGAAGTATTCTAATTTGTTGAGATAGTGAATTGGTGGGTTTTTGTTAAATGTGAGCCAAAATCATCACAATTAAAAGAACCAAAGCCTTAAACTACTTCAGTCTGTGTGCATTGAATTTATTTAATACACAAGTTTCACAATTTGAGTTGAATTACTGAAATAAATTAACTTTTCCACAACATTCTAATTTATTGAGATGCACCTGTATATGTGACATTTACCAGAAGTCTCTTTAATAGTGGTGCAGAAAATGGATAGTAGTATCATACTTTTTATTCATATTTTTGAGGTGTACTATAGTAACTCAACCCCGTCACATGAAAAATTAAGATGGAAATGTATTATTTTTCAATATATTATTTTAAGTACAAAACCATGATCCGCACTCACATGAAATTTATTTTCGTTTTATTCTACATTTATCACCAATAGGACAAGGACACAGACGTTTCGGCTCAAAGGCCTTCTTCAGTTTGTTAAACAATACAAATCCTGCACCCACTTTTTAAATTACTCATTTGACGTCATCCTTCATTTACCAATGTTCATTCATTTAAAGCTCACGTATTCCATTTCAGTATTAAACAACTTGCATTTAAATATCATACCCATTATCATAACTACCACTACACTACAATATACCTCTTATTCGAACGTAAATTACCTCGGATTTCATTTTTATAATTCTTGTATAAACTAGCAGTTAAAATAAACCATCAATAGTATATACAATATATACAGTATAACAATGGAAAATTCAATGATTAAAATCATCAGGCATACATCGTCATTAATAATCACTTATTTTCACACTGAATGCTTGAGATCAGCTCCACAAAATATTACATATTGATTCGACCAGTTATTAAAGGAACACAGAGAGATCCAACTCCTCATTCATGCCATTTGGAATAAGTGATTTAAGGTTATAGATCCAAAATGATGATTTTAATCATTGAATTTGTGAAGCTCAATTATCTTTTGCTCCACATCAGAAATATATTCTTTGGTTTTTCTCATTGTGATGGATGATTAAGGGAATTTGGGCTTTGTTTTCCCTCCTATTTATATTTCTGTGAAACAGGAAGCCATGGCTGGATAATGTCATGTTCATAATCACCCTGGAGTGCTCAAAATTGTGAATATCAATGGGGATATACTTTATTTTATATTATAGAAGATAATTATTTTATATTATAGAATTTCTAGGGGTGCCAATAATTGTGTCCAGCGTGTATTTGAGAAAAACATTTATTTCAGAATGATATTTCCCCCCATTTTAAATTCTTATTATCCAAAAAAAGGTCAGAATTTTGTGATTTAAAAAAAAATAAAAGATCAAAAGGATTAACAATGCAGATTAATTTTCACAGCCTTCTTTGATCATATTTACCAAGGGTGCCGATATTTTTGGCCATGACTGTATATACATATATATATATATATATATATATATATATATATATATATATAATTTCTCATTGTTACAGGGTTGTAAATGTGTGACAGGGTTGAGTTATGTACTTCATTTATTAATAATTTCAATTTAAACAATATAAAATAGTCATGTTTCAGTAAATAATACTTAGATCATGACATCTCATATTTTTGTTATAAATAGAATATTTGATGTAATATTTTCACTTAAACTTTGACAAGCATCATACATCAGAAATTGCACCCACATTTGCAGCAGAAAGACAATGTTCCCTTTCAGTCGGTCACTCCGAGTCACGTCGGGTGACCGACGAATTGGGATCTCGCTTAGAGAGACCAATCCACTTCGAGTGTAACTAAACGAGCCAATGCACATTGGCATGCGATTATTGCATCCAGCTGCCGCTGATCACAGCGTGAGTATAAGTAGGCAGCAGGTGCAGCGCATATTCAGCTTTTCGCTTCGGAGCCGAGCGGTTACATCGTTCTGCTCCTGACTTCTGCTGACGAGTGAATTCAACGAGTTGAGCACGCTCTTTGGAAGACTCTTGTGCTGGCGGTACGTCGCTACAGGTCGTTACCTGGCGCCGGGTGATGGTCACAATCGCTGCCTCACGTGCCTGGGCAGTAAGCACGCTGAGGTGGCGTTCGTGGATGAGTCATCTTCTCATTGGGAAGGTGATCATCTCGGAGTTGCGGGCCAGGCTCCGTTACCTCGACAAAGGGGCGGAGCCCTGTTGCCTCTGCCTCGATCTAGCTCTCGTTCTGGCTGCAGACAGGCAAGGACTACTTCAGGCGGTGGCACGAGTGGTCTGAGGATTACAGTGGTGGCAAACCCTCCAGGTAACCAACCCTCGAGGGACCATCGCTCCTCTTGCGCTCCGAAACCAGTGAGCTGCCAATGAAACATGCTGGCGAAGCGTACCAGCAGTATCCTTGGCGCTCCTTCCGACGACCGGATGTCGATTGCTACATCGGCGGGTGAGCCAGAGCTTCCTGCGGAATAAGATTTGGTTGCGCAGCTGCTCCGGCAGTGGCAATGCCTGAATCAGACCCGGAAATGACGGCTATGCTTTCCCGGGCCGCTGAGAGGGTAGGGCTCGAGTGGAGACCTCCACCATGTCCCGAGCCCTCGAGGTTGGACGACTGGTTCTCGGGGTAGCTTGTGCTGGTTCTCAGCACCCTGCCCCGGTGCCTCTCTTCCCGGAGGTGCATGGGGAGCTTACCAGGTCGTGGATGGCAACTTTTACTGCCAGAAACCGACCCGTTAGATCCTCCTCCCTCACCACCCTTGATGGGGGTGCAGCTAGGGGGTATATGGGGGTTCCCCCGGTGGAGTGGTCGGTTGCGATGCAGTTGTGGCCTAATACCGCTTCCACCCAGCAGGGCAAACCGTGCCTCCTCTTCCGGGCCTGTAGGTATTCGTCTGGTCTGTCCGGCGATGCTTATGTGGCCTGTGGAGAAGCTGCCTCCACCTTACGCTACGGCGTTACTGCAGGTTTCTTCAGGCTAAAAGCACTGAGGGACATGCACGAGGGTGGTCACGATCCGGAAGTTCTGAAAGAGCTTTGTACTGCTACTGACCTCGCGCTACGAGCGATGAAGATCACTGCGCGGTCTCTGGGTCATGCGATGTCCACACTTGTGGTCCAGGAGCGCCACCTCTGGCTGTGTCTGGTTGACGTAGGGACGCCGACAAAGTTCGGTTCCTCAAGGTACCTGTGTCCCAGACTGGCCTCTTCGGCGATGCAGTCGAGAACGTGGCCCAGCAGTTCTCGGCTGCACAGGAGCAGACTGAGGCGATCCAACATGTCCTGCCCTGGTGGGCAGCTGCTGCCTTCACCCGTCCGCTGGCTGCAGCACCCCAGCCTGCTCGTTGCCGAGGGCGGCCCCCTGCGTCAGCCTCCGCTCCCGCACTGCATCCGTAGCAGCCTCCAGAAGCGTCGCCGTGGAGGCGTAGGCAGGCCGCCCTGGACCCCGTCAAACCTGGCGATGCTCTGAAGAGCAAGAGGCCCGGGACGAGCGACCCAGAGAGAGAGGGAACTGCTTCGGGAGATGGTGGATGCACCTTTCCCTCCCCTGGAGGAGGGCCGGGTGGAGAAATCTTTTGTTTCAAAAAAAAAAAAAGACAAACCTCGACAAGAGGCATTTGTCTCTGTCTCTGGGTCCCAAAAGGGCATGGAGAATTATGGACGGACCAACACCGTACCACACTCATCCCCCTCTCTTGCCAGTGAGCAGCTGTGGGCGGTTCGAGAGTGCGACCAATCGTACTACTCACGCACCCTCTGCCAGAACGCAGGTTGGTGTTGCACACACACTGACCCCGCTTCGGACCGGCAACGAGATGCCCAAGCCTGGTCCCTGCGTTCCCCTCGCTGCCCCACCGCAGGTACGTCAGTGGCTCCGTCGGTGCCACTTGTGCAGTTTCTGGGAGCCTGGCTAGCGCTTCCCAGTCCGTCTCGTTGGCTCCGTCAGACCATCAGACTCGGCTATGCGAATCAGTTCGCCCGGTGTCCTCCCAAGTTCAGGGGCTTACACTTCACTTCAGTGAAGGCGGCAGATGCTCCTGTCTTGCATGCAGAGATCGCAGTCCTACTGGCGAAGGATGCGATAGAGCCGGTCCCTCCAGCCGATATCAGGACGGGGTTTTACAGCCCTTACTTCATTGTATCCAAGAAAGGCGATGGGTTGAGACCAATCTTGGATCTGCGCATCTTGAACAGGGCCCTTCACAAACTTCCGTTCAAGATGCTCACGCAGAAACGCATCTTCGGGTGCGTCCGTCCCAGAGATTGGTTTGCAGCGATCGACTTGAAGGACACGTACTTCCATGTGTTGATCCTTCCGTGCCACAGGCCATTCCTGCGGTTTGCGTTTGAGGGACAGGCATATCAGTACAAGGTCCTGCCCTTCGTGCTGTCCCTGTCACCCCATGTCTTCACGAAAGTTACGGAGGCAGCCCTTGTTCCCCTGAGAGAACAGGGTGTTCGCATTCTCAACTACCTCGACGACTGGCTCATACTGGCTCAGTCTCAGGACCAGTTGTGCAAACACAGGGACTTGGTGCTCTGGCACCTCAGCCAGTTGGGCCTTCGGGTCAACTGGGAAAAAAGCAAACTCTCCTCAACACAGAGGATCTCTTTTCTCAGTATTGAGTTGGATTCGGTCAACCAGACAGCACGCCTCACACAGGAACGTGCTCAGTCAGTGTTGAACTGCTTGAATACGTTCAAGAGCAGGACAGCGGTCCCACTGAAACAATTTCAGAGGCTCCTGGGGCATATGGCAGCTGCAGCGGCAGTCACACCGCTGGGGCTGCTTCATATGAGACCGATTCAACACTGGCTCCATGGCCGAGTCCCGAGGTGGGCGTGGCAACGCGGCACTCCCCGGGTCCGAGTCACACCGGCCTGCCGCCAAACCTTCACCCTGTGGTCAGACCTCTCGTTTCTCCGGGCAGGAGTGCCCCTGGAACAGGTCTCCAGGCATGCTGTGGTTTACACGGATGCCTCCACCACCGGCTGGGGGGCCACGTTCGACAGGCATGCAGTGTCGGGGGTTTGGACGGGCCCCCAACTGCACTGGCACATCAATTGCCTAGAGTTGCTGGCAGTACGCCTGGTTTTGAATCGTCTCAAGAGGCGCTTACGAGGCAAGCACGTGCTCGTCCGCATGGACAACACTGCGACCGTTGTGTACATCAACCGACAAGGTTGTCTGCGCTCCCGTCGCATGTCGCAACTCGCCCGCCACCTCCTCCTCTGGAGTCAGAAGCATCTGAGGTCGCTTCGGGCCATCCACATTCCGGGCTTGCTCAACCGGGCAGCCGACAAGCTGTCACGAGCTGCGCTCCCCGGAGAGTGGAGACTCCATCTCCAGACGGTCCAGCTGATTTGGAGATGTTTTGGACTCGCTCAGGTAGACCTGTTTGCTTCTCTAGAGACCTCTCATTGCCAGTTGTTTTACTCCCTGACCGAGGGAACACTCGGCACGGATGCACTGGCACACAGCTGGCCGCGGGGCCTTCGCAAGTATGCGTTTCCCCCAGTGACCCTTCTCGCACAGACACTGTGCAAGTTCAGGGAGGACGAGGAGCAGGTCCTGCTCGTGGCGCCATATTGGCCCACTCGGACTTGGTTCCCGGAACTGATGCTCCTCGTGACAGCCCCTCCTTGGCAGATTCCTCTGAGGAAGGATCTACTGACTCCTGAGGTCCAGACCTCTGGAAACGTCATGTCTGGTCCCTGGACGGGACGCGGAGGTTCTAGGTGACCTACCCCAGGAGGTAGTTGACACCATCACTTCGGCGAGAGCACCGTCTACAAGACATGCTTACGCCTTGAAGTGGAACCTGTTCGTCGAATGGTGTTCTTCTCACCAAGAAGACCCCCGGAAGTGCCCGATCAGAGTTGTGCTGTCCTTCTTGCAGCAAGGGTTGGAGCGAAGGCTGTTTCCCTCCACCCTTAAAGTCTATGTGGCTGCGATTGCTGCCAACCACGGCCCCGTGGAAGGGAAGTCGGTGGGGAAGCATGACTTGGTCATCAGGTTCCTTAGGGGGGTGAGAAGGTTAAATCCCCCACGACCCCCCTCTATACCCTCTTGGGACCTGTGTCTAGTGCTCAGAGCACTACAGCAGGGCCCATTCGAGCCTTTGCAGACAGTCGAGCTGAAGTTTCTTTCAATGAAGACTCTGCTTCTGCTTGCATTGGCCTCCATCAAGAGGGTAGGGGACCTGCACGCATTTTCGGTCGACGATTCGTGCCTAGAGTTTGGGCCAGCGGACGCCCAGGTAACCCTGAGGCCCCGGCCTGGCTATGTGCCCAAGGTTCCCACTACTCCCTTCAGGGACCAGGTGGTGAGCCTGCAAGCGCTGCCCTCGGAGGAGGCAGACCCAGCCCTAGCTTTGCTTTGTCCCGTCCGGGCACTGAGATGCTACGTTGACAGGACACAAAGCTTCAGGACCTCAGAAAAGCTCTTTGTTTGTCATGGAGGCCGGCAGAAGGGGAATGCCGTCTCTAAGCAGAGGATGGCCCACTGGATAGTGGATGCCATGACCCTGGCTTATCAGGCACAGGGTGTGCCCTGCCCGTTCAGGTTGAGAGCTCACTCTACTAGAGGTGTTGCATCCTCCTGGGCGCTGGCACGTGGTGCCTCGCTGGCAGACATTTGTAGAGCTGCAGGCTGGGCAACCCCTAACACGTTCGCTAGATTCTATGGCCTCCGTGTGGAACCGGTTTCCTCCTCTGTTCTCACCTCAAACGGGTAGAAGCACTGAGAGGCCCCGGTTTCGGGTCGGCTTGCTAAAACTGCTCCAGAGAGTCCGTTGTAGACCCTGTCAAGCTCTTCCGTCCCCTCGGTAGCCAGACGTGGCGGAAAGTCTGGCGTCAGGCCCTCACTCGATAAATCCGTGAGAACCGGTAGAGGGCTGGGTTCCATATGTAGAGACCTAATTGGATCCCATATGTATAAGTCCACGGTATAGCCTCAGAGCCTGTGTTTCCCCGGCAGACTTCCTGCCATTACCCAAGAGGCTACAGTCACCTCTAATCTTCCATATTCACCTAAATGGTTGTTATATGTGTAAGTGCTTCTGAACCTCCTTCGGGAAGGTTGGGATTCCGCAGCGTTCCTGTTCCGAGTGGAACGGGTATGTTATCCGGTCTTACTGAGTGGGTAGTGCCATAGCAACAGTAGCTGGTCTTCTTGTGGTGAGCCTTAACCTACACCAAAAAGTAGGGGCGCAGGAGGCTTCCACAAGACACTGGAAGGGGCAGTATCCGTGGCCCTTTGGTAGGGATCCCAATTCGTCGGTCACCCGACGTGATTCGGAGTGACCGATTGAAAGGGAACGTCTCGGTTACGTATGTAACCCTCGTTCCCTGAAGGAGGGAACGGAGACGTCACGTCCCGTTGCCACGGCTGCTGTACCACCGCTGAGCGGCCGGGTCACCGGCTCGGCTCTTCAGCGAAAACCTGAATATGTGCTGCACCTGCTACCTACTTATACGCACGCTGTGATCAGCGGCAGCTGGATGCAATAATCGCATGCCAATGTGCATTGGCTCGTTTAGTTACACTCGAAGTGGATTGGTCTCTAAGCGAGATCCCAATTGCCGGTCACCCGACGTGATTCGAGTGACCGATTGAAAGGGAACGCCTCGGTTACGTATGTAACCCTCGTTCCCTGAAGGAGGGAACGGAGACGTCACGTCCCGTTGCCACGGCTGCTGTACCACCGCTGAGCGGCCGGGTCACCGGCTCGGCTCTTCAGCGAAAACCTGAATATGTGCTGCACCTGCTACCTACTTATACGCACGCTGTGATCAGCGGCAGCTGGATGCAATAATCGCATGCCAATGTGCATTGGCTCGTTTAGTTACACTCGAAGTGGATTGGTCTCTCTAAGCGAGATCCCAATTCGTCGGTCACCCGACATGATGTCTCCGTTCCCTCCTTCAGGGAACGGGGGTTACATACGTAACCGAGACGTTTTTGCACACTGAGGAAGGCTTTGAGCCGAAACGTTTGTGTCTTTTCCCCGTCAGTGATGAATGTTAAATAAAATGAAAAAAGACGACTGTTCTCGTGAGTACGGATCATAATAGATTAATGCACCAAGATAAAAGGATCGAGTAACGGAAGAGCGCAGTGCAAACAACGTTGTTGAAATATATTTATTACCCCCCCCCCCACTTATGAATTATAATTGTGTATTTATTTGGTTTCATTTTTCATCAATGTCTTTGTTTACGCTAGATTTCTGCATATGCAGATGTCATAAATTACAAATATTTTAGTTTTATGTTCATCAGCTCCCCCTGTTGCTCCGGGTGCAAGGATACCATTATAGTGAGACAGTATAATAATAATATTTCTAACATTGCATCTGAATTTTGCTATGCGTGCCAGTGCTATTAAAATTCACTAAACTAGCGATCTGAATAGCTATGCATACTGCTGCTACAGCTGCACAAACGTACGTACACTGTAAGAAGTGATAAATTGACTTAACTTAAAAAAATTTAGGAAACCCGTTGCCTTAAAAATTTTAAGTAAATGATAATTTAAAAAATAAGTTAATTGAATTGTCAAGTTCACTTGACTTTTCTTTTAAAATTATTATGTACTTAATTTTAAGGCAATGGGTTTCCTAAATTTTTTTAAGTTAAGTCAACTCTCACTTTTTACAGTGTAGAATTGATATAGCGTCTTTATTAAAAAGAAAACGCAATCAAATAATGCCTATTTCGCTTTGAAGAGTTCACAAAAATCTACTGTAAGCCCTGATAAATAAGCAAATAAATAAAATGCCTATTTCACTTTAAAGAGTTACTTACCCTGTGCATTATCACTGAAATTTCAAGCAACTAAATTACTTTCTGCTGTCACTGATATATTAGTAACAATAATTTGACTTCCTGCTGCTAATATTATTTCTAACATTGCATATGAATTTGCTATGCATGTTGCTGCTATTAAATTCGCTACATGCGATCTGAATAACTATGCATACTGCTGCTACAGCTGCACAAAGGTACTTAGGATTGATATAAGCCCCTTTTAAATAAATGAAACACAAATGATGCCTATTCGCTTGAGAAGTTCACATATCATCCATTTTTAGTCACTGAAACTTCAGCAATTGTAAATCGCTTTGGATAAGCGTCTGCAAAATGAATAAATGTAAATATAAACTACGGTCTACCTACTGCTGCTGCAACTAAACGCATGATTTGATTTGCTATGCATACTGCTATTAATAATTAGCTAATAATGCGATCTGAAATTCTATGGATACTGCTGCTACCCTACATGAAAGTACTAGAATTGCTGTAGCCCATTCATGCATTATCACTGAAATTCCATGCAACTGAAGTACTTTCTGCTGCCCCTGCTATATTAGCAATAATAGTTGGTTGCTATGCAGACTGCTGCTAATATTATTTCTAACATTACATCTGAATTTGATATGCCATTCTGCTGCTATTAAATTTGCTAGAAACTGCGATCTGAATAGCTATGCATACTGTTGCTACAGCTGCATGAAAGTACTTAGAATTACTATAAGCGTCTTTATTGAACAATGAAACGCAAACAAATAATGCCTATTTCGCTTTGAAGAGTTCATAAAATCTCTGTTCGCCCTGTTGAATAAACAAAGTAATAAAAGCCTATTTCAATTTTAAAGAGTTACTTACCCCATGTGTTCAGCTTTATACCCCACTGAAATTTCATGCAACCAGATACTTTCTGCTGCCGCTGCTATAAACAACAGTAATAATTTGACTTGATTTGTTTTGCATACTGCTATTAACAATTCGCTAATAACGCGATCTGAATTCTATGATACTGCTGCTACACTCCATGAAAGTACTATAATTGCTGAAAGCCCAACTGAATACACAAATAGTCAATTCCAGTAGGACAATAGAGTGTCCTACTATTAGCTACATTGTATATGGGCTACTGATTGGAAATGATTTATTATTGGTAGTATCTTTATATGTTAAATTAATTCCTGATTAATTATCTTTAAACTATCACTAAACATGACTTTCATAATAAACTCTTCACTATCGCTGAACCAAGGTAACGAGTGAAATGGAGATGTGGCCTTTAAGAATGAGCGCTTCTTCTGCAGTGCATTGCAATGCTGCACGAGTAATGTTTGCGGTTAATGTAGAAATGAATGCCCACAGAGGATATTAAAAGCATTGGAGATTCAGGGCAAATAAGGTAATACCCAATTCATTTTACTGTTCTGAAATCCGTGACGCTTGACATTGTATTCTCACATACATGAACTAGAAAAACTGCTTCCTGCTGCTGCTAATGCTACTGCTGTTATATGAACAAGACATGCTTAGTAATTACTCCTCACTCGAATAACCTGCGCGTAGTTTTACAACTTGTATGGTTTCTAGTTGTAAAATGTAAATCTGACGAACGCAATTATGCACTGAAATCAGAGTGAAGACCATTAGTTATCTAGCTGTAGAGTTTCAGAGAAACTCTGAAGCACGCTGCAGGAATCTCAAGTGAATGCTAGCCAGCCATATAAATGCAAGGCAGTAAGCTCATTGGCTGCATATGCAGCATGAACCAATCAGCTTGTGCCAAGTCATTTAACTCTCTGAATATCATCAATTACGTTAACAACCCATCAGCCTGCACCATCTAGAGTTTCATGACTGAACTATAAATGGGTCAGTATCACTGTAGAGTGCCTTTTGGTGTCCTGTACATAAATAGCTCAATTGCCATGATAACTTAACATAAAAATGACTATGAAAGGGTGTGTTATATTAGGCTAAATTTGTATATTCATGACAAAAGCGTCACTTGGCTCTTCATATACATTTTCTAGATTTTTTTTAGAAAGAGAGGATCAAGAGGATGCATGTTATTTTGCTATGTCCCATGCACTGCTCATTAAATTTGAATGATAGTAGAATATTGTCAAATCATAAAATTAAAAAAAATTGTTCTCCAATTAATATTTTGGTAAACAAGAGATTACTCAATTTGAGTGTATTGATCATTTGGTAATAAAAATGATATTTTTATTTAATAAAAAAAGAAGAGTTTTTCCATGTCCCTTGAATGGTTGTCCACCACTGTTGTATTGGGGAATCCGCCCCTTTAAGAAAAGGCCATCCCCTTTAATGATATTAGGACAACATATTTTTTGTCTCTTCAGTGGCGGGAATTTCAACAGCTGAGGTGGATAAGTTTGTGACTTTTCAATTGACAAATTTTCTTCTTATGAGTTTGCTTACTTGCTTTGCCAAAGCTTAACATATCCACCATGTTGGCATAAAATATGCCAATATTTAAATTTAAATATACCAAATTCTCTTCAACAACTAGACTAACTATTTAGCTAGTCACAGTTTGTTGTAAGTTAATATGCTAATTGTAACTCAAAATGTCCACTTAGATTCATGACACATACATGACAGGGAGGACATAGCATTCATTTGTAGTTAATACTGTTAAAAATCTAAAATTAATGGGAGAGGGGGAATACAATAATGTGACTGAGAATGTAATTATATTTATTATTATTATTATTATTATATTTTTCAAAGTTGAATAAATGTTTCATTGTCGTATTGTGTCATGCTTTGTGTGTTCTGCTTGATATTGATCTTGATATTTTACAATGCAAAAAAAAATGCATCCAAATATCACAGTTTTCTCAAAATAAGAAAATAAATGCATGTGCAAATTGTATGAGTTTCTTTAAAAATGCATGGTGTTTACATTAAATTGTTTATGCATTTATAATTTGAAAGCAACAAATAACCCTGTTTAGGAAATGGACATCATACCTTTCAGAAAACATATTCTGCTTCTTAATTTTGCAATGAAAACGTATTTTACAGTAATATTACATATGTATATATATATATATATATATGTCCATGACAGGGTGGACAGGGTTTTTCTATAGAACTTGAGTGTCTACTATTTATGACATGACAAAGCGAATGGGAAATTAAAACCAAAATGTTTGAGTATTGTGAGGGTTGAAAGGCACTTTATGGTGATATTGACCCATGGTTGAACCCCTGATGTCACATGGACTATTTTACCGATGTCCTTACTACGTTTCTGTGCCTTGATTGTGATAGTATCCTTACTGTCTATGGAGGATCAAATCTGAAAGCTCTCTGATCAAAAATATCGTAATTTGTGTTCCGAGGATGAACAAATTTCTTAAGGGTTTGGAACGACATGAGGATGAGTAATTAATGACAGAATTTTCATTTTTGGGTTAACTAACCCTTTAACTAGCTCGCCGAAAGGTTGTACTGTGATCGGGGGCAAATCAGAGGGTGATCAGCGCTCATCAATCTAGCATGCTAAATAGCTGGATCAGTCGGCAGACTCGACATCCTGTTGTGTCAGTTGTTGCAAAGTGTGGTGGCAAACTATAACCAATGAGATAGTAAGGCATGGTTTGAGGTCACCAGAAGAAAAACAGCAGCAGCAGCATGGCTTTAACCCCCTGGGGTCAAAGCCCGCACCGGTACTGTCTGTCTCATATTTTCTTTATGACCGCGAAAAGAACTAAAAATACTTTGTCAGTTTTGATCGTACAGATAAGAATAAGGTATCGTTTGAAACTGCAAAGGGTCTGCTTTTATTTATGTATAGTCATAATAACAACAAAACAATGTGCTTTTGTAAAATAAAGAAAATAAACAGGGTGTGTTCTTTGCCGTCTCGGTCTCTGTCACCGTCACCTCTCTTCACAGACACGTTAATAAAACAACATGAATCTCAGCGAATACTTACCTCAAAGACATGAGAAATATATGTATCTAAAGCTTGAAATATATGTATCCATGCGTTCAAGTTCATGTCACAATAACAAATTATATAACGCCAATAAGAAACGTTACTTACTCTACATAAATGATCTCCTCCACTGGCTCAAGCCGCACATCACATTGTATTCTTCTTCTGAGGTAAACACAAGACTTTCCTCTCAGCGCGTCTTTTTCCATAAACTAAAAGTATCAGAGATAAACATGTTTTTGCTTTGTTTACGGAGGTGATGTGGGCGTTTACATGGCCATGGGAGTCACCCCTTGCATGCATCAGCAGCTGTCATTGACACTATCCCCTTTGTCCAAAGACCTGTGCTACAAACCCAAAATAACTTACCTGTTAAAAGCTGGGCAAAAGAAAGCCTTCTTCGGTCCCAGTGCAGAGGTCAAAGGCTTGGAATCAGATAACAATGTTATTCCTTCAACCCTCTGGGGTCTGACAGTGTTTTGGGGCCCTGGAGAAGTTTTCACATACCCTGACATTTTTTTTTTTCTTAAAAACATATTAATGGCTAAAGTCTGAAAACACTGTATTCAGCAAAAACTGGGCTACAATAATATGTGAGCAGCATGAATGTACATGTTTGTGTTTTTGAGAAAACAATGTTTATGC
This sequence comes from Onychostoma macrolepis, assembly GCF_012432095.1. Lineage (NCBI taxonomy): Eukaryota > Metazoa > Chordata > Actinopteri > Cypriniformes > Cyprinidae > Onychostoma > Onychostoma macrolepis. Next base: position 31,371,747 of record NC_081159.1, on the reverse strand, counting down.
ATGGTTAGAAACTTTTTTTTATTTTTTAAACTACATTTTTAAAAACTTTTTTTTACGTCACTGAAATAAGGCCATAATACACATACAGAATATTTGTATGACTTTTGAGAATTGGATGTGGTAGAGTAGGGTTTTTGATGTAAAAATTATGCTGTTTACTCGTTCACAGAAAAAAAAAAAAAATGTTAACATTTGTAAAACATGTTTTGTGATAGAATGCCCGTATACGAGGGAGTGACAATGGCATGAATATTTAGTTATTCACACCTGATAGACAAAGGGCCTCCCATAATGGGCCATCAATGTGAATGTGACTGAGGCAGGTAAGAAAGAGTGTGAGGAGAGTAAAATAATTTTTGATTATTTGTATTTGTATTATTATTTGTATTTTATTAACAACACAGTATAATAGAAACATACACAGTGAAGGTCAAGGACACATGCTTGAACATACTGATCTGAACACAGACTCGAACAGTAACACACCTTTGTGCCAAACATTCATAGACTCTAATATCATTCATAGTGTTAACACTCGTTCTACTTTTATATCTTGTGTTATAAACATGAAACAAACATCCTGGCATTTTGAGACATTTATACAATTGAAGTGACATATTTCAAAATGCTTCACTTGATTTCATACATGTAGTCAGGAATTATAGTTTGGGACAAGTCTAACTAGTAAAATGTGTACAAGTTATGTCACAATAACAACAGATGCAAGTAATCTTAGGCTACTCATCAGAATGATATCCTCCACTGGATCAAGCTGTTTGAAACATGGAATTGTGTTCTTCTTCTGAGGTAAATTCTGGTTTATTTCTCTCAGCACGTCTTCTTCCAGAAACAAAAAGTAGCCGGGATGAACTCCACATTTGTTTACGGAGGTGGTGGGCATTTATATGTTTGCGCGTTTCACATGGATGTTTAGAATTTGAAAAGCACGATCGGCTCGTGGGCGTGATCACATTAGAGATAATGAGTTGAGACAGGGAAAAAATGGGCATCGCGTTTGTTTCATACGGATTACTTTATCAGAGAATATTTGTTTTGGACGTGACTTACTTCATTTAGACATTTCAAGCTTTCTATACATATATTTCTCATGTCTTTGAGGCAAGTCTTCACTGAGATTCAGGTTGTTTTATTTACATGTCTGTGAAGAGAGGTGACAGAGACGGCAGAGAACACACCCTGTTTTTTTCTCTTTATTTTACAAAAGCACACTGTTTTGTTGTTATTATGACTATACCCAAATAAAAGTAGAGTAGTTGTTTTTTAGTTGTTTTACATCAGTTAGTAGTTGTTAGTTGTTTTACATCAACCCCTTATTCTCCCAGGGGGGTTATTCGTAGGATTTCTCTCCCCAGATTACTCAAGCTGGTAGCAAATACCCCTGCAGTCAGATGAAAGACTTTAAGGTATCACTAAAGATCCATATGTAGAGTGGGGCCCAATGTGAGAATTGGCCTGAACCTACTTGGAGAAAAGGTATGAAGCTGGCAACACATGACAGCCTTATGGAATTATTTGCACCTAGGGAGCTCTACTCCTGAATTAAAAGGAGGACTCACAAACTCGACTCTTGTGCCTAACAACTCCTGAGAGCAACATGCTCAAGGTGACCCATCAAGCCTTGGAGGGGCACTGTTGCTCACAGTCCACCAGGAGCCAAAAAGGCGGCCTAGCAACCTGGAATAACTGCTTCACAAGCTTAAGGAAATGGAGTACTCAACTCTCAGAATGAGAGGACAACTCACATGCTCAGAGAGGCGCATGATGGGGCTCTGGGAGTGGCATACTCATAGAAGACCCTCCAATTGAGGGAAGCACTGCCAACTCAACCATAAGGCCAGTCACACGATGGGAGCTCCGGGGAGCAGCATGCTGTCACCCTGTAATGAGGGGAGCAATGCCATACAACGGAAGCTAGAGGAGGCGGCCGTCAGGGAGGCTAGAGGAAAAATCATCCTGGTATGGTTGCCTCATGGAGCTTAAGGGAGTGGAGGACTCAACTCTCAAAGATGAGAGGGGAACTTAGATGCTCATCTTGGGAGCAGCATGCTCATAGGCAACCCTCTAGAGCAGCACTTCTCAAAGTCTGGACCTGGACCCGGAGAGAATTCAATACGGACCCGCCTTCATTTCGTATTTCAAGAGCACTAATTGTGTGTAAGGGATTAAAAGTGTGTATTTCCTACTTTGATAAATGCATGCTAAACGCATGGTAAATCATTTGTTTATTTATTTATTTTTTATGTCTTTCTGGAGATTGTCCGAAATGAAAGCGAAGAAGATTAGAAATTCAAACTTTTCCTGTGTGACACTGATGTTATGTCATCCAGTTAACGAATGACGTTTGACATAATCGGGCCACTTCACCGCTGTGTAATATGAGTTAATTTTTTGTTTTGTCATCCAGTTAACAAATGACGTTTGACATAATCGGGCCACTTCACCGCTGTGTAATATGAGTTAATTTTTTGTTTTGATTTGTTTTTGTTATCACTTAGATATGGCCATTTGTAGTAGTGTCCAGTGTTTCGCATACATAGATTTATTTGTGGCGGCCAGTCGCTATATCAAAACTGTCCGGCACAAATAGATTTTCCAAAAGGCTAATGTATACTTCGCTGAATAAACATGAGCACTGCACGTTTCAAAATCAAAATGTGGCGCGGGTGTTTTTATATGAATGTATCTTTGAAAAGAACAGACCGTCTTCAGAAAAGCTCGATGTCATTTTCATTTTGTCTTTCCAGTAATGTAGCATTTGTGAGCGCAGTGCTTATTTGATTACAGCTGTTAACGTGGAAATCGCTATTTCTGCACTTCAAAAGCGCCTCCTGCTGGAAGACAATGAATTTGCATTTGCAAGTCTGTGGGAAACACTAGTGTCTGTCAGCAAACATAAACAAAAAGCTTCAGAATTGTATTATTTGTATTATTACTATGAGAGGCTATTAGGCTACTACTAATACTACTACTATTAAAATCGTGTGCCCTACAATAAACATTTATTCAACTCTCTTTTATGAGATGAAGGGGAAAAAAAAGAAAATCGGCATCATATATTGGCCATTGGTTGCCCTGATTTCTAAATATCAACATCGGCCAGAGAAAAAGCCATATCAGTCGACCTCTATTGCTGACACTTAAATTAATTGTTTTGCCACTTTTGCACTTGTTATTAATGCATTTTGAATGCAAAAGGCCCTTTTTTTTCCTTTTTCTTTTTTCAAAAAATTAGTGTTGATTTGCAAAAGATGGCCTAACAACCTGGTATGGCTGCCTCACGCAACTCCAGGGAGAGGATGACGAGACTCTCAGAAATGAGAGGGGAACTCAGATGCTCAACTTGGGCAGAGTGAAGGGAGCACTGCTATGCTCAACCATAAGAGCAGACTAACAGGGAGGTAAAAAGATGGCTTAACAACCTCATATGACTATGTACAGTGCTCTGGTTGAAGAGTCCTTGGTTCTCGGATCGAGAGGAGAACTCACATGCCCTGTCCGGGACCGACAGGCTCATAGGTGACCCTCCTGCAGTCAGGGGAGCACTGCAAAGCTCATGCAAGCAGTCTCGAATGCACATGAAACCCCAGGAGCAGAGCTCCTAGCTCTCAGATGGAGAGGGGAACTCACATGTTCCAACCGGGAACGGCAAGCTCATGGATAACCCTCACGCAGTGAGGGGAGCATTGCCATAAGGGCAGCCTTGGCTATAAACGGAACCCCCAATAGTGGAGTAATTGATTCTCAAATTGAGAGGGAACTCACATGCTCAATATGGGAGCAGCAGGCTCATAGGTAACCCTACTGCAGTGAGTGGAGCACTGCCAAGCTCAACCAAAAAAGGCAGTCTACAGGGCTCCAGGAATGGAGTCCTTGGCTCTCAGATCAAGAGGAGAACTCACATGCTCAACCTGGGAGTGGCAGGCTCATAAGTGATCTTCCTGCAGTGAAGGGAGCACTGCTAAGCTCATCAGGGCAGCCTTGACTGTGCATAGGTAGCAGATCTGCTCTGGGAGCAGATTTCTTAGCTCTCAGATTGAGGGGAGAACTCACATGCACCAACTGGAAATAGCAGTGGCAGGCTCATGAATGACCCTCCCACATTGAGCACTGCCAAGTTCAACCATAAGAGAAGCCCACCCAGTGTTGCCAAACTCAACCATAAGAGCTTCCCACCAAGGAGGCAAAAGATGCCCTAACAACCTGGTATGACTTCACACGGGGCCCCAGAAGCAGAGTCCCTGACTCCCAGATCGAGAAGAAAATGCACATGCTCACTCTGGGAGCGGCAGGCTCATAGGTAACCCTCTGCAGTTAGAGGAGCACTGCCAAGCCCATAAGCGCAGCCTGGCTGCACATGTAGCTCAAGGAGCAGAGTTCTAAGCCCTCAGAACAGAAGAACTCACATGCTCCACCTGGGATGTAGGGCTCTGAAGGTTGAGTACTAAGACTAAGAGGAGGACATGTAAGCTCAGTCTAGGAGTGGCAGGCTCATAGGTAACCCTCCGAGAAGGGAGTACTGTCAGACCCTGATCGCAAGGTCAGTTCATCAGGGAGGCCAGAAAGGCCCAAAAACCTGGACTGACTACCTTGAGGAGCTTAAGTCAAGTCAAGTCAAGTCATCTTTATTTATATAGCGCTTTTAACAATACAGATTGTGTCAAAGCACTTAACAGTATCAAATTGGAGGATAGAGTGTCAGTAATGTATAATGATAAGATTAAACACTCAATTTTCTAAATTTTCAGTTAAAGGCATTTCCTTATTGAATTCAGAGATTGTCATTGTCTAGCTCAGTTTACTTTTAAATACTATCTGTGCAATCAAATCAACGATAATTGCTAGAAATTAAGTGTCCCCAACTGAGCAAGCCAGAGGCAACAGCGGCAAGGAACCAAAACTCCCTCTGTGACAGAATGGAGAAAAAACCTTGGGAGAAACCAGGCTCAGTCGGGGGGCCAGTTCTCGCCTGGCCAGACGAAACCAGCCAGCTCATCCACGAAAGTAGTCCAGGACCCAAAGCCACGCATGCACATTATATGGCTCCTCAAAGCCAATGGTAGGCCTTCGGAATAAAGGGGAAATCTTCACACTCGTACCTCACTTGGGATGGTGCACTCAAAAAGAGAGGAAGAGTCACACCAGTCTAACCATAAGGGCAGTATGACAAGAAGGGACATTGTGGGCCAAACGAGTTATCATAACTGCAGAGCAGAATTCAGGAGCAGATTTACTCGACAACTTGAACGAGAAGAGATCTCAAGTTCAATATGTGTGCAGCATGATCACAGGGAGCTTAAATCTCAAGGAGTCTCCTAGCCCCAGAGAGCTTGCGGGTAAGGAGTGCATTCAGGGCCAGGCATCAAGGGGGCTTACAAGCCTACACTTGAGAAGGTGGAGGGACCTAATTGACAAAGCCTTGTAGGAGGCCATACAACCCAAGAGGTCCCCAGGGCAGGGAGAGGTCCCAATACACGGGCATACAACCCCTGACTTTTAGACAGAGGAGGCTCACAGAGAGCCATACAACCCTGAAATGAGAGTAAAGGTGCACAGCATGGGCTACCGGGGTACAGTATAATGTGACTATCTGAGGTGGACTGAATCATATGTGTATATGAATCATATGTGTCCAACAACTGCAGATTAGATATAGATATAGATAAAGATATACATTACACAATTCCTTATGCATAAGGAATTAGAAGAAGCAAGAAATACTGAAAGGGAAAAAAATTAATAAATAAAAAAATCCAGTCAGGTCCTTTCCATGATCCACCTATAAACCCCACGAATGGTCCGACTAATTGGCTCGGCAGCGGCGGGACTCGAATCGCAGGTGAAAGGCAGATAATTCTCAACTCAACCCCAACACACAGCATGCCTTCAGCTAAAGGCGCTTCTTTCAAGCACTAGATTCCCTCAGAAATCAAGCGCGAACAGAGACCACTGCTGTGAATGAGTCGCTATGAGCTTGTTCAACTCCCACAGGAGGCGAACACACTTATGTAAACACTGTCTACACTCTTGGGTAAATGTGAAGCACTCATCTCCCTCTCAGCAGTCCGCGAATGCATACAATGAGCACAGCCCACCTCATTGTAAGTCGCCGGCCAATGTTGTTGTTGTGTTTAGATGTTTGCTTCAGACACCTGTCATGCTGAATGCGTTTCCCATACCGACTGCAAGAGGACACAGTTTGAGTTCCCTCTGAAGGGAACTTGTACTAGGGCCATATTTGCTATATCTTGAATTTGCAAATTCATTTCCATTTAATTGCGTTATTTGCATTTTATTTAGTGCATTTTATTTATTCTGGTGGCAATAATAATAATAATTTTGATTTACTGACAGCTTTAAACTACATTTGAAAACAAATATAAAAATTTGCACATTATTCTCTCTAGTCAAATTAACTATAACAAACTGGTTAGCTTACATGCCTTTCCCCTTTCAAGTGGTAAATGAAGTACAAGGTTGTAGTGGTTGTGTCAGATATACTGGATTTGTAAACTGTTCATACATCAAATTTCCTTTTATGAACGGTCAATTTTGAGAGTCATGACTCTGGTGCCGGTACTCTGCTGGCATTTTGTGAATTTATATCACAAAGATTTTAATTTTTTTTTCAAATAATTACAGGTTCACTCACTTGAATTTTTGTCTTTTTAATTATCTTCTTGTTAATAGCACTTGCTGCAATTAGATCCACACCTCTTCAACTTGTTCTTTGCATGCATGATGTTATACCCTAACAGAAATGGCTTAAAAGTGTGTGATGAGCACTGAACCAGTTGTTAGTAAAACACACACTGTCCAACTGTACTAAGCTCTAAGAGCTAAAAGCAGATTGATTGGCCTGTCTGGTTGCCATGCCAACAGTAATGTGCCCATTAAAGGTTGCCACCAGCTTTTAATCCCGTATATTCACACTCACACATGTCTAAGGCAAATACAAAGTCAGAGATAATAAATATGGTCTAGATGGATATTTTCTTTAGAAAACAAATATAGCCAAATAAAACTGAATGATGAAATTGAGGCCTAAAGTAGAAAACACGAAATAATTAAGTTATTAAGTATTTTATGTATTGCAGGATGAATTCATTGCAGTGTATTACTCAGGGTTAGCATTTTTGAACAAACTATAACAGATGTTCAAAAAATATCAATACAGTTCTGGCATAGAATGATAACTCAAATGATTAGTTTCTAATCAAATTGATTGATACATCTGGTTGAGCTTGGTTTAAATTCCGATCTGATTTAAAGGGCTGTTGTAGACATGTAACAATCTGATCAACAGCAAAACAGAAAATATGTGTGTAAATTCTTGAATCCAACTATTTCTGACTCAAAAATACCTTGCACAAATGCACAGTGCCAAGATGTGTATGTTTACATACGTTTTACATTATACGAATGTACATATATTTTACATCTTGCCTTACAAACTGTGCCGCTTTCCCAAAAGCAGTCCTAAATTGATCATAGCTCCTTTGGTGAAAACTGGTTCTATGATTCAACTTAGGCTTACGATGCTTTTGCGAAACGCAGCCCTGGTCAGTGGATGAGACTGAATCAATTGAATTTATTGTGACTAATGGAATTTTTTGCATGTAAACTGGTGTCAGCCTTAATTGAGATTATATTGAAAGTGGATAATATGGTTTATTTCAATCCCATTTTGTTTAAAATGTATATGCAATAAAGCAGGCAAAATAGTGTAGATTTAGCCATCATTTAGCCAAAAACTCTATATCAGCAAAATATATATATTACAATATGTAGTGGATATAGTGATTTTCTTCTTAGAAATTCTCTGTAGTTGTTTCAATCCACCACACTATGTTAGCGATTGAAAGCAAATGTTTTCTACGTGAAAAGATAAGACATGCTTTATTACAGAGCAAATCTGCCTTGTCAGTAAATGTTAAATTAGAGATGAATAAATCTGGCAGATGACAGCAGATAAAGGAGCCTGGAGGAAGATGTTCAAAATCTGTAGCACACACACTAAACCTGGAGCTCAGCTATTCTGTGTGATCTGCGGCTGTGCTACATCTGCTTGTTAACTGCACTGCCCATGCATGTCCTTGTCTATCCCCTTACCCTAACCCTACCCCTCACACAAAAGTTTGACGTGTGTGTGTGTTTGTGACGTATGAGGACACAAATTTGTATAATGACATGGGTATGACAGGAATTACAAGGAGAAGGTGATTTATGAGGACATGTCCCCATATTTCAAAAAGCTTATAAATCATACAGAATGAGTTTTTTTGAGAAAGTAAAAATGCACAAAGTTTCCTGTAAGGGGTAGGTTTAGGTGTAGGGTTGGTGTAGGGCGATAGAAAATACGGTTTGTACAGTATAAAAACCATTACGCCTATGGAATGTCCCTACAATTCACAAAAACAAACGTGTGTGTGTCTGTGTGTGTGTTATAAAATATTTAAACATGTTGGCACTTTTTTCACTTTTAATCACCAGCATATGTCAAGGAATAATGAAATATCTTGATATCCTGGCTCAATAAATGTTAATGATTTCTCACAAGCATTTTAAATTATTTATTTATACAACAATCATTCAAGGAAAATATTGCAGGAAAAAATAAATAAATAGGCCATCACAATATATTTAGCATTTACCATTAATGTTAGACCTTCAAAATAAATGTAAACATAATTGTGTTGACAATTAAATTTCACAGTATCTACTAGGGGTGTAACAGTACACAAACATGACAGGTACACATACCTCAGCTTTTACGTCACAGTTCGGTATGGTTTCAGTACTGCAGGGGTGGAAAACTATACAGAAAACTGCTTTTTTATTATTATTAAACAATGGTTTACTGAACAAATTGCTCTTTCTTTAAATAAATTCAAATACAGTTAAAGTTTTCTTAAAGGCACAATATGTAAGATTTTCGTAATAAAATATCCAGAAACTACTTGCACAGTGTGATATATTTCATGCAGTTGTGTACTTAAGTTATCCCAAAAGTCACCAAGGATTTGTAAATCCAGAGAAATTCCCATTTTAAAGTCAGCATGAAACGGAAGTTGCGACTGTCTTTTCTTCTCTACTGTGACGAATATCTGAGTGAAACGGCATCTGAAATGAGAGGGCGGGACTTGATTTCGTCCTTCGGAAATTGATTGGATTGACGGAAGTTGAGGCGTTACTAACAAAATGGAGGCAGATGTGAAATGCCAGTTTGCAGATAGTGGTGGGGAATTTCTCGCCACTGGATTCACCACCGACACCCAAGCATGAATAAATGTTTTATTTATTAGGGATGACGACCACGATCAACAGCACAAAACATGCCTATAAACAGCGCGCGCAAGAAAGTGAGAGAGAGAGAGAGAGACTGCCTGAATGACTGAGCGCGTCCTCCATCAGGTTAAGTAATATTCATGAAACAAATTAGTTTGCGATGTCCTAAGAGTAATGCTGTCATAATATCCTAATATCTTTTCAGTGTTTAAGGGTAACATACTCCCTTCATTACTGTTGTCAGTGCTATAAAGTGAAGCATTAGCTTCAGCTTTTCCCCTGTCGTTTATCCCAGCGTTTACCCCTCACATCACTAGCTCTGCCCTTGCGCCATCACTCGTGACCGGAAGAGTAGATGAGTCATTTTGAGGGGGAGGGAAGGTTAACATTTTTGATTAAAGATTAGGAGGGCACATGAATTTTGGAAAAATAATGAAGTGCACGGATCAATTCTTTATAATAAACACTACAGTATTCCATCAAAAAATAAGAAGAGTCAATTTTGATTTCATGCCGACTTTAAATAATGTCTCATCCCTGATCATTGTCGCCTATCAATGACGTAATATCCGCATATCCCCAGTTTCCGCTTGTAGAAACTATAGCAACACCCGGACAGAAATGCTGCTGTACAGTTAAACTAAACCATTAGGGCTGTCACGAATAAAATGAAAAGGCCAATCAGAGGCGTTCAGATGAGTTTTTATTCAGTGCACATGCTCGCTGACTGAATTCAGCTCTCACATCAATTATGTCATCATAAACAACAAAGTGCGGATGTACGTATGATGTAAGTAAGAGTTCATTCATCAAACCGTGTATAGACAGTGTCACGAATCCAGTCTATGAACTACCGTTCGTTCACCACAAGAGGTTGCTATCCACCACATGGACTCTCACACTACACAGACTGTTACACTTACCCTAGACTTCAGTTCCCACAATCCATTTCGCTCTGATTACACACATGGCTGCAGCCAATCACACACCCCACATAAGCCATGGACTTCCCCTCTCTCACTGCTGAGTATTGTTTGCGCATATCGCTACATTAGTGATAGCAACCTTACAGAGCCCTCTCCTAGTCTTGTATTAAGTTCCTAGTTCTAGTCTTAGTCTAGTCTCATCATGTTGCCTGATTACCTGCTAGCCTTGGATTCTCTTGTCTTGTCGTTTGGACTCTGTTTGCACCTTGCCTGGACTATTGCTCATGTTATCGGATTACCTCTCGTCAAGCCCTCTGGATACTGTTCGCCGATCGAAGACCCACGCCTGCCCTAGGATTATTCTTTGCCTTGTTTGTGATGCACCTGTGTTGTTATCTGACCCTTGCCCGTTTCTTGACCACGCCTCTGTAATAAAGCCTTGCACATGGATCCGTACGTCTCATGCTCTGTTCAATCCGTAACAGACAGCTTTACTGATTATAAGGGGAGTTTTTTGAGAGTGTTTAAACTCGCGCTAGACCGAAGTCAGTCATAATGTTCTTTGTTCGCTTTCTCTGTATAATTTATTCATTGTTTGAGTAACTGTAGAAAGTACAGGTAAAAAAAAAAATGAAATAATTAATTACCTCATCAGTGAACGTCCTCCTTCATAGTGCCATCAAGCTTAGCCTTTGTTATTGTTTTGAAAATGCGACCTCCAGCAGCGAAAACTTATACATTACTATAAATACATTACTATACGAAGCCCTTATACATTACTATAAATTTACAATTAACAACAGAGCCCAAACTTAAAATAGATAGATTGATTGATACATATATTGATCTATCGCAATATATTCATCTATATATATATATATATATATTTATCTATCTATATATATATATATATATATATATATATATATATATATATATATATATATATCGCAAACCACTCCGCAGTTTGAACCGAGGCGTTTATACAGTGATCTGTCTCGACACAAAGAGCGTGTTTGAATTTCCTGAAAAAAATAATTTGAAAATGAGACTCTTATCAAACATAACAATATATTTAACTGGAAGTTTCTAATTAAGTTCCACTTGTGCAGTGGTTAAAAAAATGCTGTATTTGTTCGGTACATATTCGTATTCTTTTCGAACCGAAAGACAGAAAATGTTCGGTACGAATACATGTACCGTTACATCTCTATAGAGGTGGGTATAGTAACGAGTTACATTTACTTCTTTACATTTACTTGAGTACATTTTTTGGGTAACTAATACTTTTAGAGTATATTTAAAAATGGGTACTTTTACTCTTACTCAAGTACATTTTTAGTGAAAAAACGGTACTTTTACTTTGTTACTGAGGGCAACGCTCCTCTCGTTACTTTATCTTAATGCAATATAAGTTAAAAATCCTTCAATTTATTCCAAGCGCACCGTCTACTTTTTTTTCTGGGCAATGAGCGATGCCCGTTCGCGATTGATTCATTCTTTTGAGTCAATTCTGTTCGAAGGCTTGATCAAACCAGTTGGCAGACCAGTGATTCGGTTCGCGAATCAGTTTGAATGATTCGTTCACTACCCTGCCGCACGCGCCGAGTCGTCTGAAGCGGTTCTCACTCAGAGTTGTAACATCAAGAGCGTTGAAGACGTGCCTTTGGATCAACAGTCAGTTGAAAGCAAATCTGCAAAGGCTATTGCTAGCTATGAAGATCTTTATTAGATGAACACCGCGTGTGCTGTCGATTCCACAGGTATAGATTCGATTACAATACACGATACCACTACGACATTACCGGTTTGTTGTACAAGTACCTTGCACATTAAATACATTGTATAATTTATTCATTAAATAAGCTGTCACAGAGTATGAAATAAACACCCGCCAAACCCGCGTTAGTTCCAGGAGGAATGCTTTGCCTAGACACAATTAATATTGATATTTTCACAATATTTATGCTTGCAGAAATAAAGGCTACATTTGTTTACATTTTGCAGATCAGACGGAAGAAGATCCGTCAATGTGCATTTGTTTCGTTATGTTCAGATGTTCTGTAGCGGTCATGTGAGGAGTTTTCACTCTTCTCCGTGTCAGAGGTTATATACATTTATAATACATAATTAAACTTGAAATTATAATTTAATTTAACTCCGTGATGCAAATCAGAATTTGTATCAGCTGTTACTCCAGTTTTCAGAGTCATATGATCCTTCAGAAATCATTCAAATATATTGATTTATTACCAGTGTTGTTGAAAAAAACAAAAACAAAAAAAACAGCATATGCTGGTTAGGTATGTTTTGAAGCTGGGATGCTGGTTTATGCTGGTCATGTGCTGATCTTGAGCTGGTCGGACCATCTTAGAACCAGCACATGACCAGCTTAAACCAGCTAAGGACCAGCTTAAATCAGCTCAAACCAGCATCCCATGCTTCAAAACATACCATACCAGCATATGCTGTTTTTTTCAACAGGGAACAGTTTTGCTGCTTAATATTTTTTGGAACCTGTGACATTTTGTTCAGGGTTCTTTTATGAATAGAAAGCTAAAAAAGAACAGCATTGATAATAAATCAGGCTGATAAAAATTCTGATTTGCATCACTGAAATAAATTACATAAAATAAAAAAAAATAAAAACATTAAAAGTATTTTGAATGGCAGTGTGTGTATGTATATGTATGTATATACAATTTTATCTAAATAAAAATATACTATATTCAGTATATGATCCAAAGTAACTAGTAACTAACTACTTGAGTAGTTTTTTTTATCCGATACTTTTTTACTCTTACTCAAGTAACTATTCAGACTATTACTTTTACTTGAGTAAATATTTCTTCAAGTACCTTTACTTTTACTTGAGTACAGTTTTTGGGTACTCTACCCACCTCTGCACCTCTAGTAGAACTTTTTAACTTAGGGCCTGAAGAAATCCATTTAAATTTTGACCAAATTCTGTTTTACATTTTATTTTTTATGGATTCTGTGTTTTATGATTCAGTATAAATTTATTATAAAAAATGTTGTCTAACAAAATTAATCAATAAAGCTCTAACAATTTAAAGAGTCTTTTAAAGTGTAATCAAATGAAAGTCAGTTTAAAACAAAACATGTAATGTATGTCAAATAAGATGCTGCACAACGGAACTGTTCAAATTAATCATTTTAGTATACAGTAGTCATATATTTCTGTCATAATTTCTTCAAGACAAACCGGACTTATTTTGACGGGTTGTCGTGAAGGTCTTTCAGTTTTAGTGTGTTTGATGGTAGTTTTTCTCTAATGAAACTGTGTAAAGATGCTGAAGGGACTCTCAGAGCAGTTAATGTGTTCATGCACTCATATATTGAGACTTAGACAATGACTTCGTTTACTGTAAACATGTAAACGTAGTCACTGAAAACAATGCAAGCATCAGGTGTGTTTGAGTTTGTGTATTGGACAATACTGCACCATTCATTCACACAGAGACACACAGAACATGCGGATTTATTAGCGGCATGCGCTGACTGGTTTCTGTCTAACTTGCTTTCTGCTTTGTGGCAGGATGCTAGATTAATCCATATTGAGTAAAAACATCCAGAGCTTATCATCATTGTTCACATAAATTTGTTCCACATCATTGTTCACATAAAACCTTTTTTTCTGTGTTATCCAACTCTCCAGGTGAGAGCTATGTTTGCGCATCTGAGAACTACTACAAGAATGTAGACTACACCAAAAATGTGAACCCCAACTGGTCAGTGAATGTGAAAGCATCAGCCAGCCAGAAGAACATGCTGGCTAACCGCACAGCTAGTGAGCCGAAGGAGAACAAGGAATTTGTGCGACCGAAGTTGGTGACAGTGATGAGGAGCGGAGTGAAGCCGCGGAAGGCCGTTCGTGTGCTGCTCAATAAGAAGACGGCACACTCTTTTGAGCAGGTGCTCACCGACATCACAGAGGCCATTAAACTCGAAAGCGGAGCAGTGAAAAGGATCTATACACTGGATGGCAAACAGGTATGGGAGGAGTACATCAATATACTATGAAACACTATGTTTGGGAATTAAATATTTCCATATTGCTTACTCTGTACTGCAGTTTATGACATGTACGTTTTTAAATTGTATGTGAAACCATATATACATTATATATATCTGAAAGTATATATATACAGAAGGGATGTGCCCGAAGCCGAATACCTTATTACCCTTCAGTCAAGTGCAGACCAGCATTGAAATGTAAATACACAGAAGTCATAACTTTGTTTTTGCTGAGTTTATTTCATTGATATTAGGTATTAGTTGATGTAAAACAAAATGGTGAAAAAAATTTTCTCTGCCAACTAAACTTCCAAAGCAAAGTTATTGGGCATTCTCTCAATAACTGTCCAGTGTAAACATTATAAGCACTATTAACGTTTACTTATTTATATATATAAGTCCTGGTCCTTGGCATGCCTTAAAATTAGCAAAATAAAACCTCAGATGAACAACAAAACATGATATATCACAACGTGTCATAATTTATCTAACAAAAATAAAGCCAAGAGGGAAAAGCCATGTGTGACAAAGTTAGGACACCCTATGATTCAGTTGCCTGTAGATCCACTTTTAGCAGAAATTACTTGAAGTAATCATTTGCTGTATGACTCTATCAGTCTCTCACATCATTCTGGAGGAATTTTGGCCCACTTTTCTTTACAGTTTATTGGGGTTTGTGGGCATTTGTTTATACACATCTCTCACCACAGCATTTCAGTCAGGATGAGCTCTGAACTTTGATTGGAGTGCTGTAACCCTTTGATTATTTTATTTTCAGCTGTTCTGTTGTAGATTTGCTGGTGAGCTTGGGATCACCAGTTGCATGACCCTGTTTTGGCCCAACTTTAGCTGTCGGATGGATGGCCTCACATTTGACTCTAGCCCTAAAACAGGCAATGTGTACCACGAGATACATACTCTTTAGTCTCTGGTAGGAGGCACGAGGAAGATTTTTTCATCAATACTGTTATCATTATCATAGTTGAGGTTGTTGGGACTATGGGGGTCACATCACTTGGTTCAAATTTTCTGTGCTCGTTTTGTTAATTTGACCTAAAACCAACATGTCCACCCACGGGGCTAGACATTCAGAAAATGTAGAAAGTAGGCATATATTAATCTTACTTTTTTTCAGCAAAAAAATGCAATACAACTATTAGTATTAATTGTGAACATTGTCTTGAAATGTTAAAAAAGAAAATTAAGACATATGTTGTTCGTGTTGTTTTTATCGCATTTTGAAATATGCGTGTCTCCTGAGATACGTTGCCTGTTTAAGGTATAAAAAAAGGATTATCCTCAGTATTGACAATGAATGGTGTCATAAGGTAAATTGTGCCCCCAGTTCTGGATCTTTCATTATTGTGGATTCTGGGGTGGGGTGTTTGGGGGGATAGGGGGGTTGGCGTTCCCCATTGGTGGTTATGTGGGATGGGAGGGGTGTAGAAAATATACAGAAGTCACAGAAACCACATAAAATACAAGGGGGAGCCCCTTGATAAAAATATATATCTCTCTCTTAGAGAAGTGGGGTCGGGGGTGGATGGGGGATATAAATCGCATCAAGGAGAGCAGATCCCCCTCAGTAGAAACTGCATTCCAGGGCCAGGGGCCCTTAGAGAAGAGCCTTATAGGCCTTCCTGGCCTCTAAGCCCCCTGTACACAGTCCCCTTTCTATTTATTTTGAGTTTAAAAATTGTGCAAATGTTAATATTTGCATTTAAAATGGATAATATTACATTTAGTTGACTGCATCTTTGCATTTTTAACAAGATTTTTCTCTTGCAGGGTTTCATACTGCTAATTTTATTGTAGAACAGGGTTGTCCAACCCTGCTCCTATAGGACCACCATGCTGCAGCGTTTAGTTTCAACCCTGATCAAACACATCTGCAAAATCTGACAAAAGTCTTCAGGATTTCATAAAAAAAATATATATTTTGTTACAGAAATTACGTTATATTATTGTTTAGGGATGGCGCTAAACTGTGCAGGACAGTGGACCTCAAGGGTTGGAATTGCCCACCCCTGAGGATAAAAATATAAGACAGTTAAAAAATAAAAAAATGCAAAAGAAGTCTATGCCTCAGTTTTAGAACACTTAGACTTTTTTTTAACTCTCCTAGAACTGCTGGCCGTGGAGGTGGAATTGCAACAATTTTCAGGAACTGTTTTAAGTGCAAACGCTTGCCTGATGAAATTTTCCATAGTTTTGAGGTGCAGTTGTTCAAGGTTGATTTTCCCACGTCCTTGCTCTGTGCCCTGGTTTACAGACCTCCGAAATATAATAAGGACTTCATCCAAGAATTTTCAGACTTTTTGGCTTCTCTAGTATCACGTTCTGATAGTCTTTTAATTGTGGGTAATTTTAATATTTATGTCTGTTGTCACTCAAAACCTCTGGTCAAAGAGTTTTCATGTCTTATGGACTCCCTTAATTTTATACAATCTGTCACTGGACCTACACATCAGAAGGGTCACACGTTGGACCTAGTGTTTTCACATGGTTTTCCTGTGAATAATTTGGATTTATGTGATGCTGTTATCTCTGATCACTGTCCAGTTATTTTTGACTCTGTATTGTCATGTACTCTGCCTAAATCTTATCATCCTCCTCATTATTTTAGATGTTTTAATTCCTCTACTGCCAAGTCCTTCATTTACATTTACATTTATGCATTTAGCAGACGCTTTTATCCAAAGCGACTTACATTGCATTCAAGTTACAGTTTCTACATTTTATCAGCTCTTGCTTTCTCTGGGAATCGAACCCATGATCTTGACGTTGCTAGCGCCATGCTCTACTATTTGAGCTACAGGAAAGCCTTCAATGATGTGTATATATCTACCCTAATTCCAACTGCTGTGAATGTTCTATCCTCTAGTGTCCATCCTGATGAATTAGTTGAACTTCTTAATAGTACCTGCAATTCCACCTTGGACTCTGTGGCTCCCTTAAGGTTACAGAGATCCAAGATGATGAAAAAAGCACAGCCATGGCTTCAGGGGCCCGTTCGTGCCATTAGACAAGAGTTTAGGCGTGCTGAGAAGAAAAATAAACTTCAGATATCATACGAAATTTTCAGAGATTGTCTTAAACGGTATCAGAGTGCCGCTAAGGAAGCTCAGGGGAAATACATGTCAGATATAATTGCACAAAATGCAGATAGGCCTAAAGATACTCTTCAATACAATTAATGCCTTTTTAAATCCTGTTCCTAGTGCTTCATTAGAATTCTCTACTGATTTGTGCGAACAGTTTTTAAAACATTTTATCCATAAAGTCGAGGGTATCAGGTCTAACATACCATTTCAAAATTCTTTGCCTCTAGAAATGGTTTCTCATCGGAGCTCTCTATCTCTTTTTCAACCCGTGTCACCTTCACAGCTCTATGATATTGTTCTTAGTATGAAGCCCTCATTTTGTCACTCCGATGTTCTGCCTTCGCAGATTTTCAAAGAGGTTTTTCCAGCCTTAAGTCCAGTTGTTACTGCTATTATCAACAACTCCTTAACAAATGGAATTGTACCAGCCTCTTTTAAACATGCTATAGTCCAACCACTGTTAAAAAAGCATCATCTTGATCAGCATAATCTGAATAATTATAGACCCATATCTAAATTATCTTTCATCTCAAAAGTTTTGGAAAAAGTTGTTTATTCACAAATTTCATCTTACTTGAGTACTTTTAATATTTTTGATAGATTTCAGTCTGGGTTTAGAGAATTTCATAGTACTGAATCTGCCCTGGTGAAGGTTACTAATGATATTTTACTTTCCCTTGACTCTGGTTCTTGCTGTATCTTAATCATGCTTGATTTAAGTGCAGCATTTGATACAATAGATCATGACATCCTTCTTCAAAGACTTGATCAAATAGTTGGTTTTCAGGGATCTGTACTGAACTGGTTTGCTTCCTACCTTAAGGACAGATCTTTTCAGTGAATCTGGGAAACTATTTCTCATCTCGGCTAAAATGTCCTACGGTGTTCCACAGGGCTCTATTCTGGGTCCTCTTCTTTTCTCCTTATATATGCTTCCACTTGGTTATATTTTTCAGAAACATAAATTATCATATCATCTCTATGCCGATGATACTCAACTTTATTTTCCTATTAAAAACAATAACTGTTCTATGTCTACTCTGTTTGCATGTCTTCAGGACATTAAATACTGGATGGACTTAAATTTTTTACAGTTAAATAATGATAAAACTGAAATAATGGTGTTTGGTCCAACAGCTGTGTCCACTGGCATTGTCAAGCAGCTTGGCCCTCTGTCATCAAATGTACGTGATCATGTTAGAAACCTTGGTGTTGTCTTTGATCCTGTGTTGTCTTTTGATAAGCAGATTAGTACTGTTGTGAAAAGCAGTTTCTTTCATTTAAGATCAATTGCTAGAATCAAGAAAATGCTTTCTATGAAGGACCTTCAAACTGTAATTCATGCGTTTATAACATCAAGGTTAAATTACTGTAACTCACTTTATCTGGGTCTGCCTAAATCATCTTTGAACCGACTGCAATTGGTCCAAAATGCGGCAGCCAGATTATTGACTGGCACCAGAAAACGTGAGCACATTACCCCGGTTCTCGCCTCTCTACACTGGCTCCCGGTTCAGTTTCGTGTTGATTTTAAGATTTTGCTTTTTGTTTTTAAGGCTTTACATGGTTATGCTCCTCAGTATATCTGTAATCTCCTCACTCCGCATTCCACCTCTAGATCTCTTCAGTCGTCTAGTCAATTTCTTCTTTCGGTTCCTCGTTCACATTTTAAAACGAAAGGCGACCGGGCTTTTGCTGTGGCAGCACCTAGGCTTTGGAACAGTCTTCCCCTCCACATTAGATCTTCTCCTTCTCTTTCTTTGTTTAAATCCGCTTTGAAAACCCATTTTTATTCTGTATGTTTTAATTCTGTTTGAGGGTGTACAATTTTATTTGTCCCTTTGTTTGTCTTGATTGGGTATGTTTTTACCTTGTTTTATATTTGTTGTACAGCACTTTGGTTGCAACTCCTGTTGTTTTAAATGTGCTTTATAAATAAATAAACTAAACTAGACATGTCATACATGCAACATATTTTGAATAATCCATATTTGTTTGCATTCAATAAATCATAGAATTATTGATGACTTGAGCTGTTTTTTATACCCTAACCAGTAGGCTTGGGTACCGAAACCCGGTACCAATATGGCACCGGTACCTATGTAACCAGAATGTACTAGAACCGAATCAGAACGCAGATTTCAGTGCCATGCCTGAGCGATCGATTTAAATATTTGTCCTTTGTTTCTCCAAAACGAACGTAAGAAGCATCACCGCCGGCACCTCACGTGAAAAATAATTTCCCGACTGAGAACATGCACGTGAACTCAAGTCAGAAAGCTCTAATAATACGAGTCCAACAAATCTTTGTAGTAACGCGAGCATGCTGTTTTCACATTCCAACTTAAAAGCACAACTCGGAAAATGAGAGCATCCGAGGAACGCGTGAATGCAGAAATTACACTTGCTCTGACGGCAGCAGGTAGCCCTCCATTAACTAGCTAAGCTAAACATTCTTAAATTAAAATGCCTAAAGCTAAAATTCTCTTGTATTCACATTTTTAAACCTGTTGTCCAACAAAAGAGAACATTATAACCTTTTTAGTCCACAACACCAGTTAAATGCTTCCTATTGTGATCTGATGTAGCTTCTTGTCACAGAATGAGGCAGAAAATATGTTCCATAGGCTACTAATACATCGATTGGCAATGGATTATAAATATACTTAATTATTATGAAAATACCAGAGATGGCTTGAATAACAGATAAACTATACATTGTCATTGTCGAGTGTTTATTGTATTTGTTTTATCGTTCAAAACTTTTATATCTTGTTTACTCAGTTACATCCATAGCAATGCATTTGTCCATATTGGGGATTTCCTGGAGCTTCATGAGTTCCGCTACTTCTGTGACTGGATATGTGGATTTTTTGTGCAAGGGCGCCCTGTGGCATCCAGTATGAATGAAAAAGACATCATGTGTTTAGTGCTAATGGCCAATCCAATTATTAATTGGTAATTTTTATGTATTTTTTATTATTTTTAAGTATCGGTTCAGGCACCGTTTAGGCACAGGTACTGTTTAAAATGTATCGATTTGGCACCGGTATCGAAAAAAAACCAAACGATACCCAACTCTACTAAATAGGCAACGGAACCTGGGAGATACAACTCAAAATCCAAAATATATCAAATATTACAAAAATTATTTTGAATGTTTTACTTAAGTCCAGATGATATAAAAAGTGACATGAAATGATTTGTTGCTGATCATTTTCCACTCTTGCCTGTTTAGGGCTAGAATACTTTGGTATACAGAAGAGTTCATAGTCGACTCAATGCAGGTGAGGTGCCCAGATCATGTGGCTACAAAACAAGCCCAAAATCATCAGCCCTTCAAAAGCATGTTTGACTTTTGAGATGAGGTGTTTGTGCTGATATGCTCTTTAGGTTTTCACCAAACTTGGCACTGTGCATTATGGCCAAACATCTCCACTTTGGTTTCATCTGTTCAAAGGATATTGTTCTAGAAGTTTTAGTCAAAGTCAAAGTCTGCTTTATTGTCAATTCTGCCACATGTACCGTACATACATACAGAGAACTGAAATTTCGTTACTCTCTTACTCCCTGGTGCATACAGATAACACTAAATACTAACAGTAGAACGCAAAAATACAGATAAGTACAAATCAAATACATATATACACACAGGTGCTGGTCATATAATTAGAATATCATCAAAAAGTTGATTTATTTCACTAATTCCATTCAAAAAGTGAAACTTGTATATTATATTCATTCATTACACACAGACTGATATATTTCAAATGTTTATTTCTTTTAATTTTGATGATTAGAGCTTACAGCTTAAGTCAAAAATCTGTATCTCAAAATATTAGAATATTACTTAAGACCAATGCAAAGAAAGGATTTTTAGAAATCTTGGCCAACTGAAAAGTATGAAAATGAAAAGTATGAGCATGTACAGCACTCAATACTTAGTTGGGGCTCCTTTTGCCTGAATTACTGCAGCAATGCGGCGTGGCATGGAGTCGATCAGTCTGTGGCACTGCTCAGGTGTTATGAGGGCCCAGGTTGCTCTGATAGTGGCCTTCAGCTCATCTGGATTGTTGGGTCTGGTGTCTCTCATCTTCCTCTTGACAATACAGGGAGTTCAGGTCAGGCTAGTTTGCTGGCCAATCAAGCACAGTAACACTATGGTCATTGAACCAGCTTTTGGTACCTTTGGCAGGTTGGGCAGGTGCCAAGTCCTGCTGGAAAATCATCTCCATAAAGCTTGTCAACAGAAGGAAGCATGAAGTGCTCTAAAATTTCCTGGTAGATGGCTGCGTTGACTGTGGACTTCAGAAAACACAGTGGACCAACACCAGCAGATGATATGGCAGCCCAAATTATCACTGACTGTGGAAACTTCACACTGGACTTCAAGCAACATGGATTCTGTGCCTCTCCACTCTTCCTTCAGACTCTGGGACCTTGATTTCCAAATGAAATGTAAAATTTACTTTCATCTGAAAAGAGGACTTTGGACCACTGAGCAACAGTCCAGTTCTTTTTCTCCACAGCCCAGGTAAGATGCTTCTGACGTTGTCTCTGCTTCAGAAGTGGCTTGGTAGCCCTTTTCCTGAAGATGTCTGAGCGTGGTGACTCTTGATGCACTGACTCCAGCTTCAGTTCTCTCCTTGTGAAGCTCTCCCAAGTGTTTGAATCCGCTTTGCTTGACTGTATTCTCAAGCTTGCGGTCATCCCTGTTGCTTGTGCACCTTTTCCTACCCAAATTCTTCCTTCCAGTCAACTTTGCATTTAATATGCTTTGATACAGCACTCTGCAAACAGCCACACCTTTCAGTAATGACCCTCTGTGACTTACCCTCTTTGTGGAGGGTGTCAATGTTCGTCTTCTGGATCATTGCCAAGTCAGCAGTCTTACCCATTATTGTGGTTTCAAAGAACAAGAGATACCCAGAATTTATACTGTAGGGATGGTCATTTATTCAAACTCAAATGTAAATATTCTAATATTTTGAGATCCTGATTTTTGACTTTCATGAGCTATAAGCTCTAATCATCAAAATTAAAAGAAATAAACATTTGAAATATATCAGTCTGTGTGTAATGAATGAATATAATATACAAGTTTCACTTTTTGAATGGAATTAATGGAATAAGTCAACTTTTTGATGATATTCTAATTATATGACCAGCACCTGTATTTAAAGTAAATGGAACAGAGCATCCATACACACTTCAAACCTGTGCTGGAGTGATGGAAACTTCTAGAAGAAGAACCACTGGATTTCAAGCCGTATCTATGGATGGAAAGGTACATGTGTCACTCCCAACACTCATCAAGTGTAATTACATGCCTGATGACCATTCTGAGATTCCATCTCCCACCATTGCACATCGGTTCCCCCATCTTAAGTCTATAGCTCATGAAATACCCGAGATCGATCCAGGTGTGCAAATATTGCTACTCTTAGGGAGAGACATTGTTCAAGTCCACAAAGCAAGAAAACAGCTCAATGGTCTGAACCAGGCACCATTTGCCAAAAAACTTTATTTTGGTTGGGTGATAGTTGGAAATGTTTGCTTGGGGTCAGCACACAAACCTAGCAATATTGATGTGTTCCGCATAAAAATACTTCACAATGGATGCCCAAGCTTTTGTGAGCCATGTCCTAATCAGATAAGGGTGAAAGAGAAGCTAAGCAACAAAGATCATGCCATCTCTTCTCAAGGCTGTAATTTTTACTCGAACACTTGTCCTAAGACCATGCTGGGTAACGATATTTTCAAACGGACACAAGATGATGACAGGGTAGCCCCTTCTATTGAAGACTGAGGGTTTATGGAACTGATGGACAAGGACATGTTCATTGATAGCTCTAACAGCTTGGTGGTACCTCTGCCTTTTAGAATTCCACAACAGCGGCTGCCCAACAATAGGGAACAGAGTATGAAACATCTCCTGTCACTCCATCAGACATTAAAGAGAAAGCCTCAAGTGCAAGAACATTTCGTTACATTTATGCAAATGATTTTTGACGCAGGTCATGCAGAACCAGCTCCACCTGTAAAGGAAAATGAGGAAGTGTGGTACCTGCCTATTTTCGGTGTCTATCACCCTCGTAAGCCGGGACAGATCAGAGTCATATTTTGACTCCAGCTCCCAGTACAAAGGTCTTTCGCTGAATCAAATGCTTCTCTCGGGACCCGACCTGAATAATTCCTTGCTGGAGGTTTTGTTGCGTTTTCGAAAAGAGGTGGTAGCAGTTATCACTGACATCGAGCAGATGTTCCATTGCTTTGTGGAGAGAGCGGATTATCGCAACTTTCTCCGCTTCTTATGGTTTGAGGACAATGACCCCTCTAAAGATGTCAAGGAATTTAGGATGAAGGTCCATGTTTTTGGGAATAGTCCCTCCCCTGCGGTAGCAATCTATGGACTTCATCATGCAGCTCAACATGGGGAACTTGAGTTTGGTAAAGATGCAAGAGCCTTTGCAGAACGTGACTTCTACGTGGATGATGGCCTAAAATCAATGCCCATGGCTGAGGAAGCAGTTGATCTGTTGAAAAGAACTCAGGAGATGTTAGCAACGTCCAACCTGAGGCTTTATAAGATAGCATCCAATAGTCCTGCTGTATTGAATGCCTTTCCTGTGGAGGATCATTCCCAGAGTGTACTCGAAGGGTGTCTCTGTCCTTGGCACAAAGGACAGAAATTCAAATTTTTTCAGATGCTTCCACAAAGGCAATTGCAGCAGTAGCCTACTTGAGAGTGATAGATGGAGATGGCTCATGTGAAGTAGGGTTTGTCTTACGCAAGGTTAACCTTGCCCCGCTGTCTGCTCACACCGTACCTACAGTAGTTTAGAGCTAGGTGCAGCAGTCCTGGCAGTAGAAGTTGTGGAACTCATTCAAAAGGAGTTAGATATTACCCCAAATGCTGTGGAATTCTATTCGGACAGTAAAGGACTCTCTGATCACTGTTTGGTTCATCTTATACCGAACTACAGGCAGAAGCTGAAATCAGCTAAACCTATTTTAAGGACTGTTAAAAGATGGACTAATGAAGCAGAGCGGGATTTACAAGCCTGTTTCCACCTCACTGATTGGAGTGTTTTTGAAGCTGCTACCACCGATCTGGACAAGCTCACAGAGACTGTAACATCTTATGACAGTTTCTGTGAAGATATGTGCATTCCTACCAGGACTCATTTAACTTACAACAACGACAAACCGTGGTTCACTGCAAAACTCAGACAGCTCCATCAGGCCAAAGAAGATGCTTACAGGAAGGGGGACAAAGTTTTGTATAAACAGGCCAAATACACACTGGAAAAGTAGATCAGATTGGCAAAGAGGAATTATTCTGAACAAATAAGGATTCAATTCTCTTCCAGTGACTCCGCATCAGTGTGAAAAGGTCTGAAAGGGATCACCAACTACAAGACACCATCCCCCAGCACTGTGGAGAATCAACAACTGGCAGACGATCTGAATGAGTTCTACTGCAGGTTTGAAAAAACACCCCACACCCGCCCTGATCACCTCTCCACACAACCATTAACACCTCCAGCAACCCCCCTCTGCCCCACACCTGCAATTCAGATCAGCAAAGACGAGGTGCGCCAGGTCTTCCGGAAGCAGAAAAGGAAAAAAGCACCAGGCCCAGATTGTGTTACACCAGTCTGTCTGAAATCCTGTGCTGACCAGCTGGCTCCTATCTTCACACAGATCTTCAACAGATCACTGGAGCTGTGCGAAGTCCCTTCATGCTTCAAACACTCCACCATCATCCCCATCCCAAAGAAATCCAAAATTGCAGGACTAAATGACTACAGGCCTGTGGCTCTAACGTCTGTGGTCATGAAGTCTTTTGAAAAACTAGCGCTGGCCCACCTGAAGGACATTACTGGACCCGTAATGGATCATCTTCAATTTGCCTACAGAGCAAACAGGTCTGTGGACGATGCAGTCAACATTGGACTGCATTATGTTCTGCAACATCTAGACCAGGGCTCCTCAAATCTGGACCTCGAGATCCACTTTCCTGCAGAGTTTAGCTGTAATCCTAATCAAACACACCTGGACATGCTAATCAATGTCTTCAGGATCATTAGAAAATCACAGACAAGTGAGTTTGATCAGGGTTGGAGCTAAACTCTGCAGTGGATTGGACCTCCAGGGTAAGATTTGAGGAACCCTGATCTAGACAGACCTGGGACTTATGTGAGGATCCTGTTTGTGGATTTCAGCTCGGCCTTTAACACTATCATCAGACTTGAAAGACTCCACATGGATTTCTGGGCCTGCCTTTCTTTCTCATCCTGATTCAGAATGTCTGTACAGACAATCAGTCATACATCCTAATTCAGATGTAGAAGTGTGTTCTAATTGTACTGACCTGACACCCTATGACTTTCCTGTTGGCCTTGGCTCACATCGCTTTGAGCGCTTTTTGACCTGGAAACGTCTTAGATAAACTATATCCAACTTAATCCACATTATACATTCATTCAAACCCAAAACTGAGGTAGTGAATGCCTGTAAAAAATGGCATCTTTGTGACAAAACACTCACAGAGGAACTTTCACAGGCAGAAGTTGTGACGGTACAATGTGTCCAACAGGAAAGCTACCCTGTTGAGTTTGCTTGTCTTTCTGCAGGGAAGGATCTTCCAAAACGAGTGGGTTGAGAACTCTAAACCCCTTCATTGACCAGGATGGGCTCCTGAGGGTAGGTGGCAGACTCAAGCATGCTCCCATTGAACAAAGAGAAAAGCTTTCAATTATCATTCCAGGGAAAAGTCACATAGCCCTTCTGATAACGAGACATTTTCATGAATGGGTCAGACTCCAAGGCCGTCTGTTTACAGAAGGTGCTATAAAAAAAAATGCAGGATTCTGGATCATTGGGGCAAAGAAGCGCATCCATAGTGTGATTCATAAGAGCATCATGAAACTTGTCAGAAACTTAGAGGAAGACCTGTGGAACAGAAGATGGCAGATCTTCCTCCGGATCGACTTGCCACTGATCCACCCTTCACTTATGTCAGCCTTGACTTCTTTGCGCCCTGGATTGTTGCTTCTCGCCGCACACGAGGGGGTCTGGCAAACTGCAAAAGATGGGTACTAATTTTTACCTGTTTGAGCATTCGAGAGGTGCACTTCGAGTTGATCGATTCTCTTGATGCCTCCTCCTTTATCAATGCCCTCCGACATTTCTTTGCAATTAGGGATCCAGTGAAACAAATCAGATAAGACTGTGCCACAAATTTTAAGGGTGCTTGTAAGGAGCTGGGAATGATTGCAGAGGAGCCTAACTTCAGGAACTACTTGAGTGAAGCTGGATCTTTAACCCTCCTCATGCATCCCATAGGTGGGGAGCTTGGGAGTGACTTATTGGAGTTGCATGTCACATATTAGACTCCACGTTGGTTCAGAACAGTCACTCTCATCTCACTCATGATATGTTAGCAACATTCTTGGCAGAAGTTTCTGCAATTATGAATGCAAGACCTCTTGCACCTATCTCAAGTGACCCAAACTCACCCGATCTGTTGACTCCAGCTACCCTTTTGACTCAGAAGGTTGGTGTGCTCTCTCCTCCTCCAGGGGACTTTGAAAAGGATCTTTGCCATCAGAAATGGAAACAATTTCAACAACTCGCTGACACGTTCTGCGAAAGGTTGCGACGTGAGTACTTGGTCAGTCTACAGAGTCGTCGCAAATGGCATACCAACCGGCCTAACATCAAGGAAGATGTAGTTTGTTGATGTAGAAGCTCAAGTCTAGAGAAATGACTGGTCACTTGCTCTTGTCACTAGGGTATTCCCAGGCAGTGACGATAAGGTCAGAAAAATTGAAATCAAGGTCACTAAGGATGGGAATTGTAGAACATATCTGAGACCCGTGTCTCAAGTGATTCTTCTTCTGTCACCAGAAGAACAGAAAGACTAATATTCTAAAGAACTGTTAATAGTGGTATTTCTAAAATACCGGGCAGGGAGTGTTCTGACTGTTTAAATAGTCATTTAATTTTGGGTTTATTTTATTGGTTATGATACATCATGTGATTTAGGTCAGAGGTCATGGCAGGCATTTTAGATTTCACTTCACAGCAGCAGTGATGCAGCAGTAGATTTATCCCTGATAAAAGTCAAGTCAAGTCACCTTTATTTATATAGCGCTTTTACAATACAGATTGTGTCAAAGCACTTAACAGTATCAAATTGGAGGATAGAGTGTCAGTAATGTATAATGATAAGATTAAACACTCAATTTTCAGTTAAAGGCATTTCATTATTGAATTCAGAGATGTCATTGTCTAGCTCAGTTTAGTTTAAATAGTATCTGTGCAATCAAATCGGCGATAATCGCTAGAAATTAAGTGTCCCCAACTGAGCAAGCCAGAGGCGACAGCGGCAAGGAACCAAAACTCCCTCTGTGACAGAATGGAGAAAAAAAACCTTGGGAGAAACCAGGCTCAGTCGGGGGGCCAGTTCTCCTCTGACCAGACGAAACCCGCAGTTCAAAAGTTTATATTTCTATTTTAATTTTGTTGCAATTTCTAACAATAGTAGTATTATGTAGTTAGGTATTTTATTATATTTTAGTTATTTTGTTATTTTTGGTTGATATATCTGGGGATATATATATAAAAGCTATATTCCTGTTATTTCATGCCAGAGGCCATCGTCTGTAAGTTTAATTGTTTATTGAATTTCATCTATGTTAAAAAATATTTCATGCCATTTAGAAAGAAACATTGTTGTGCATTTGTATAAGAAGATTGTTGTTGGTAATGCTAGATTTGCTACTTTCTTTCCTAAAAATTACTTTTAGACATACTTTATACTTAATGTATCTCTTGTGTTTGCATTATAGTTTCACAAAAAACGATGTTGTGCAACCTAAGATTTCAAGTAAAACACTGGAAAAGAATTCCTTCAGTTTCGACTTTTTCTTCAGCACTCATCCTGTTTAACTATCTGTCGAGGTGCAACCTACTTGCAGCAGGGGCAGAATATTGGATCTTTAATCCTTCAAGTCTTCCTTTGGTATCATTGATTACAGCTGTAGCATACATCTGTAGAGCAGGAGGGATGTGTCCCTCTGTTAACCTTTTTTTTTCTTCAGTGACTTTTGTTTTTGTCTATCATCTACTTTTGTCTCCCTCCTTCAGTTTATTAACATTTATATAAGCATGTTCTCTTGCCCCGTTATCTAACTCTTTTCTTGAGTATTCTTTGTATTTGCTTGCTCAAACAGAACTCCATGAGATCTCCATGAATGAGTTATTAAGAACTTGACTCTGACCTGCAAAATTCAGATAAGATGAAAATTATGAATTTTACCCATAAATCATAGTAACAAGCAGTGTTGGGCACATTACTTTAAAAAAGTAATTAGTTAGAGTTACTAGTTACTTCTCACAAATAGTAACTGAGTTACATCATTATAAAAGTAACTAATTACCCGGGAAAGTAACTGTTACTTTTTTTTTTTTTAGTTCAAATGTGTCAAATAACTTGGATGCCCCAACATTGTTAAATTAATGAAATGGACACTAAATATAATACATTATTATTGTAAGGCATTGTACACTAATCTACACTATTTTAATGTTTCTGTGGGACAATGTCAGAGACACCTATCAAACTCAATTGATTATTGTAAATATTATCAACCCTCTATGGACACCTTGGCAATAGAATCTCCATTGGCTTGTAATTTTTTTTTTGTTGTTGTTTTTTTGTTTACTCACCAGACTAATATTAATTATCTGATATACTAGTCTATATATATATATATATATATATATATATATATATATTTTGAGGTGGGATATTGGTAAGGTTAGGGACAGGTTTGGTGGTATGGGTAAGTTTAAGGGTGGGTTAAGGCAGTGTTTCTGAACCACTGTGTGCCGCGACGGGTTGTCGGGTGTGAAAAAGGTTGGGAAACACTGGGTTAAGGTATAAGTGATGGGTCAACAGTGTAATTATAAATGTAATTACAGATGTAATTACATATAGGTATTTTTAAAAATATAAGTACAATGTAAAAACATGTATGTGCACAATAAGTGCATTGTACCAAATTATTAATTTAAATGTAAGTACATATTAGTTAAGGCCACCTAATATAAAGTGGGACCATATAAAGCTTATGTTTGTAAAATGGCAGTTTTAAAAAAACAAATCTCACACTTGGCATCAGTCAGTTAACATTATAATACGATATTATGATAATTTAGCATTAAATTTTAGATTTATATGATGATATAACTTAAGTAATTAGAATAACCATGTATGAATGCATATTTGTCATGTTGACTGAACTTAGGACTGGTGGTGGTGCTTAAGATATTGTTTGTCATTTAGTGTTTCTATAAAAATAAAAAAATAAAAAAAATAATAATACTGATAAGATAACAAAACTACTACGAATTCTACTACTAATAACAGCAATAGACCCTTTTAGGGCCGACGTCACAATTACGTCACAGCGCTAGCTGGAGGCAAAACAAAGGGAAAACTGGAGGCGGCCAATTCAAACCAGTGCAGATTAGGCTACAAAAGAAGCTTAAAATATGATTTTGTTGTGATGTTGGGTGCCCAAATCGATGTAGTAGAGGCTCCAATTTGAAATTTTAACCAATACCTGCTGCCACTGCCAGACAAAAAACAACGACAGCTGTGGTTAAACGAGATAAAACGAGCGGACTGGACAGAAGCGATCGTCAAAAATGCTCGCGTTTGCAGCGCACACTTCTTATCAGAAAAGGTTAATTAATGCATTGTCTTTTGTTGTTATGGGCACGTCTAAAGATTTATTATGGATCTCAGTACTATGTCGTGTATGAAATAATGTCTGTGTGCATGTGTGTAAAACAACAAACTGACAATTTATATGCTCAATCATTTGTAATTGTATATACACATTGTTGTGATTAATTGTGGCTGGAATAATGTAGCTGTAAAAATAGTTGCCTGCTGACATTGAAATATATATAGGCCTACATCTTCATGACTAGATAGACACGATGCGTTTGTCTTAACTATACACTTTAGATGTGAGTCACTCAACCCAATGCCTCAACCGGAGGTAATCCTGTCAGATTGTCCATCCTTTGAGTAAAAGCGTGTGCGGGTCGGCCAGTCTGGTTTTGTCCGTTAAAGTTAACCTTTTCAAATAACAATCACGGTCCCGGATAGTGAGTGACCTTACATAAGTAAAATCTTTAAATCTGAAAAAAATCTGGAATTTATCCAGTTATTGTTACAAAAACAAGCTAACAAACTTCATAGCTAGTGTTAGTAAAGCGGTCTGGGGACTCTTTCTGCCTCCACCTAAGTTCCGCCCACAGAAAAATGTCACAGTGTTTACTAACAGAAAAAGGGTCTATATAAAACGCACTAAGGATTAATGAGCTTGCTGGGTTCATGAATATTAATCACGTAGTCTGCGTTCACTCAAATTGATTTGCTGAAATCAAAACAGAGACAATAATAGTTGAGCACAGGCCAATGAGATTGTCGTTTGCGCATTAGTTTCGCCCACTACAAGAGAAACTGGCAGTTCTTAAAAGCTGAAGAATTCCAAAGGAACTCGTTACTTATTTTGACAGGAAAATACAATAAAGAATATCGTTTTCATGTAGCGCGTCAATTCTGCATGTTATGTAAGACTCTCTCGCTCTGTATCTTTCTTTGTGGGTGTGTGAGACAAAGCAACGGCGAGTCGTGCACCTTCACACTAGAGTTTACGGTACGTCAAATACAGGTAGCTTGCACTGCGTTAATGGTAACAGCGTTGTTACAGCGTATTCGTTTGATTACTCGTTACTGAAAAAAATAACGCTGTTAGCAATGTCGTTTATTTATAATGCCGTTATTCCCATCACTGGTAGCAAGAAAGACACATCTCACACGACTTGATTTTTCAACTCTAATAACTGAAATGAGATCCACTGGTCTGGACCACAGCAATATCGCAGTACCACAACACACTACAAAAGTAGAAGAGTAGAATAGAAGCTAGAGCAGAAGGACAAATGCAGAAAAAAATATATATTATATATATATTAGTAGCTGCTTTTGTATTGTGAAAAATGTTATACAAATGCAGTAGAATGGAATAGATATCACTCCACCTGTTTTTGTCACTTTTTCAGTATGTTACTGCCTCTTCCAAGATTAAATTGTACTTCTACTTGTTTAGACCCAAGATAGCTAAGGCCCCAAAGGAAAAGCAAAAATGGAGGGAGAGAAAGAGAAAGTCAGACAGCTATAATTGTTCAAGGTTCTTCAGTAGCCACGAGGCATACGTATTTACCTCAAACTCTCTCTTTTCCTCCAAGGCTTGTGTCTCTGAAGGGTTTGCCAGCCTCTTTGCTGTGTGAGTGAATTTCCTTTGTATTAATGTGATGCACACAACACACATGCTAACAGATGGAGGTTATAGGATTAGAGTGTTCTACAGAGTTAAAGCCAAGCTGTTTCTGTCCCACCCACTCTTCTTTGATATGGGTAATTACAGCATTTGCTGTGGTCCCACTGAAGTAACTTATGTCTTATGCACGCTGATAACAGTGATCTCTTTGCTTCCGGCTGAGGGATTCAGAGTCAAGATTTGTTAGGATGTCACCCATTACAGCCAGGGGAAAAATACAGTCACCCGAAAGAGTATTTAGAGAGTCAGAAGCCAAGTTAGAAGAGGCCACATCTGTTCTTATGTTAAACATTGATTGGAGGGAACTCTGAAAACTTACACGATTTTACTATTCTGGCTATGAACTGCCCACTTAGGTAGGAAGAGACTACCTACAGGGCTAGGGGTCATTTCCTGTGTAAGTGAGCATTTAGGGCCAGTTTTACTAACAGCTTGCGCCAGCGCAAACCGTCTTTTGGTGTTAAAATAGTACTGTCAGGTTTTACTAAAGACACGCAGTGAAGAATTAGCACTGAAAAGGTGTGGACACAGTTATTTTTGCACCTGACCGTATTGCATATGCATTTCTAGGAGTTTCCCTTTCAGATGCAAAATTTATGGGAGGAGAGTATTCAAATGAATCACACAACACGTTTAACTAACATTTACACTCGTCAAATTACTGGTATTTGCGCCATTATTTAATGCCCAAAAAAAACATGTCTTAAACTATTTTGCGCTTCAAATGGCTGCAATTATTTTTGCTAGTAGGAGGTGCCGCAGAGATGAGAGAGTGTGTGGTAGAAGGGACAGGATTGTTTCCACACATAATTTATTTGGAATGCAAGAACACCACAAAAATATAGTTTGCCAAGCCATATTATTTTTAATTTGCTTCAGGAAATAAAAGACGACTTGGAACCCTCAACTAGGAGTCACGCAATAACAGGTCTATCAAAACTTCTTGCAACTTCAAGCATTTTTTGGCCTCTGGTTCTTTTCAATGTACTATGATTTCTTTATTCTTTATTTGTGACTGTTCTAATTTGCGCTGTGCTTGGTATTGTCACGGTGCACACACACGAGGGAAACGAGGAGACAAGGATGAACTCAAAATACAGTCTTTAATCCAAATCAACAGGGCAAGGCAAGGCTGAGACACACAGGAACACAGGGTACGTAACGAGTAGACCAGACGAAAACTAACTGAACAGACAGGAACTAATATACACAAGATAATTAACACACAGCTGAACAGAATCTAAACAATCAAACTAAATTAGGACAGGAACAGGAAGGACCAAATAAGGGCATAGAGGGGGACACACACACAAGACACGACTGACAGGTATATTGTGTTGATCGATATGTAAATGAGATGTTGCGTCTGTGTTCTTTAATTTTGCGCATTGTTAGTAAATCACCCGCAGAAATTTCCACGCCCAAAGGCGCTCTTTTGAAATTGCGCTCTCGCGCTAATTTGCCCTGTTTAGTAAAACTGGCCTTAGGTGTTGGTAGTAATTAGTGTTATTGTTCAGTAATGATAATGACTTACTTCCTTTATCTTGTTTCTTCCTTTAGCTTGACATTCAGAGAAAGCTCTTGCCATTTGTGTGCTTGAGCTGCATCAAAATTTGGGTGTGGCGTCTGAAGTTGACACTTTTTGCGCCATTTTTGCTTTAACAATTCAAAATGCATTAAGCTCTATGGAGTGGCCAGTTCTTTACCAGACAAGTTGCATATCATTGTGTGGATGGAACAGAAATCAAAATAAGATTGAAAAGATACTAGAAACATTTTGTTGTACGACACATGGCAAAGGCATATCATACATCATTGTTTTCTTTCTACGCTTGTACAATCGGTGTTCTGTGATGCTGTCTACAGCGATTTTCATGTGGAGGTTAAAGTGCCGCATGATGCTTGTGTTTAGAGGTGCATCTCCTCTCTTCTCTCTCAGTATCGGCAGCTGCTATGGCTGGTTGCTAGGCAACCACATCTCTGCACAAAGACGGAGCCCAGCTGGGGTGGACTAGTCTGCCAGTCAGCACGTCGTTCCGGAGGTGTGACTGTGAATGTGAGAGTGTGTGTGGAGGGGTTATTGAGTTTACTGTATGTACAAGCAAAAACGCTTACAGATCCTTGTCGATTCATATGGCCATCAAGCAAACAATGACTCTTGAAAAGCTTTAATCTGCACCACCCACTAGATTTTTACCTTTTTGTAAGAAAAAAGATGCTTGCATGTGCAAAACTTGTCACCTTTTAATGTCTTCCAGGCAAAAGTTGTAGTACACCAACAAGCCACATGATTTTAGGTATAATGCACGTCTGTAGTACAGCACTGCAGTAATGGTGTTGCTTGCCCTTGCAAATACCCCTATTAATTACTGAGTGGAATAACAATCATTTTGTTTATGCAGAATTGAGTGGCATTTAAAATACAGTGGAATTTGTTAGATCAGGGTTTGATTTTTCACTTTACTTTTTGTGCCTGAGAAACAGATGTTCACCCTTGATTAGAATGGAGTGCAATTTGGTTTAACATTCTGAAATAGGCATAATTGTTATCTGAAAACCACACCCCTTAATTCTGGTATTTCTCCAGAATAACACAGGCAGAGAGAGGAGACAAAGAGACGGGGCCATTTTTTTTTTCTCTCTCTGTACTTGCCTGCAATCTAGTGGTTGTGCACTACACCATAAACCTTGTGCCCCCTGTCTAGTACTAAACTCAACAGTGTCACACCACACAGCCGAGAATGTTTAGTGTACCACATTTCTTAATTTCTGTATGAAATCAGAACATGAAATCAAGTCACGAACTGCATTTTTATGTTTCTAAAGGTGCACTTATAATATTAGTAAGATCTATATACATCAAAAACATCAAGTAAGATTAATAAAATAGAAATAAAAGACCATGCTCAGCCCCGATTTTAGCCCTGTTTAAAGGGCTGTCTCCTTTAAGACCTCATTGTAAATGCAACTGTAAATATATTACACGTGGAACAGTTCTGAGATCTTATTTGCCAAGATTAACTAATCATGAAAAGTGATGATTGTAGCATTATATTTAGCTTACATTAAGCTAACATTACATATTATTGTAGTTTATCAAAGTCATGTCTTTTGAGGGCACGATTACAATGATCTCATCGCTGCAACTTGATTTCTGCACTCACACAAATGCTTTCATCATAACTAACGAAATGCAAACACAATGTAAATAAGAGATTCATTGTGCAGTGAAGATGGCATCATTGACTACGTTTACATGGACATCAGTAATCTAATTATTCACCTTATTCTTAATAAGACAATATTATGATTAAGGTGTTTACATGAGTTGCTTTTAGAATAATCCTTTCATGTTCCTGTTTTACATGTTATACATAGATCAATTAATGGCATGTGTCATTACGTCACGACGTGATGCCATCCGACGTCCCCTCCAGAATTTCACGTACAAACATATAGTTCATCTTCGTGATGATGCCATACACAGTTTTGGGTGTTTCATTTTTAATTTTATGAAAGCT
This sequence comes from Onychostoma macrolepis, assembly GCF_012432095.1. Lineage (NCBI taxonomy): Eukaryota > Metazoa > Chordata > Actinopteri > Cypriniformes > Cyprinidae > Onychostoma > Onychostoma macrolepis. The sequence continues at coordinate 31,336,423 of NC_081159.1, read as the reverse complement.
TCAAGAATTTTCGGTTAACGCGACCTCTGCCTTACATATACATATTCTGTTAGAACAAACATGCATACTTGTTGTCGCATTTCTTTCAGGTCCATATCTTTTTGTAAAAGTCTGTTTGCAAAGCCTTTGTTAAATTATGACTGCTTTAGTAAAATATGCCGACAAAAAATATACCAAACAAATAATGCTCTGCTGAGACATTCACATTGTTGAAACAGCCACTTTCCTAAAAATAGTGCCCTTTGAAAGGTAATGTTTCTTTTAGTTAAATTATCCCATTGTAGTTTTTCTTTCTTCACTAACATGCCAATGGGCAGGGCAAAAAGATGATGATGAAGAAATAGGCATTGATCTGTGACTGTGCAGGCAGTCTTGTGCTGATGTATTCATCTCTGTTACATAATAAAGAGGAGGTAGTAGTCATTTTGGCAGCTTGGTTTCAACAAAAGCTGTTTTTAGACTAATGTCAAATTCTTCCCATAGGTGATGCTACAAATTATTTTTTTTTTTCCTCTTTTTTTTTTTTACTTCACTGCCATATTATCAAGTTAAATAAGTATCCATCTTCTTTGGGGCAAATTCTCACTTTTTCTTCAAATATCACTTCAAATATCGCACAAAAATTAAGCGATAGATTGTGATAGAGGCTATTTACACTAAGTGAAAATAGCAGTATTTTTTAGTGATATGCTACTTACACAGTGGAAATAGCTTTAGATTCTATTTATTCTATGTTAAAATAGCAGGATATTCTGCTTATTACTTATTGAAAATAGTGGCAATTATCTGCACCTCAGCATTGTAATACATTATAAAACAGTATGCAATAACTTGAGTGTATTTTTTTAATTTCATTTCAAATTATTAAATGGATACCACCTTATTGGGACAAGCCCTCCTTACACCTACCCTAACCCTACCCGATACTTTATTTTCAACTTTTTGATTATTTCCTTCATTTTTATTAAAAAATAAATGCTTTTCTGATGTGATTTGAAATTTGAATTGGGAGAAAAAAAGTTAGTCAAAAGGTAGATTCGAACCCCGGTCGATCGTGTCAAAAGGTGTGTGACATACATGTGCGCCACTGAATCTGACTACTGATGATCATCTTTTGCAAATTTGACTATCCCAATCGTACGTTTGTGGGTGGAGTTAGTGTAAATAGCCTCTGCCAACAACCAGGCTATTTGCACTTAAATAGACACTCCGATTTTTTTATTTTTTTATTTTTTTTATTCCCAACAGTTAAACAGTTGAAAAAAAACAGGGGGTGATGCAGACCCTGAGAATTAGTTGACATGTAGTTGACATGTAGTTACAAAGTTACTTATAGTTAGTAGAATGTCTAAAGTGGACTATCAAAATAAAGTGTAACCTATCATTTTGATGGTGGATTGTAATCCAGAAAGGATTGTGTTTATGAAACACATGTGAATGAAATTAAATTATATTCCCGTTTTAAATGTGCTGATTACAGATAGCCTGGGATTACACAAGATTTGCATTTTAAAGAAAACCAGTTCGAAGGGAGCATAATTTGCTTTTTGGGTTAAAATTATTTCTTAATATGAAATTTGAATGGCATGACAATTAGACTAGACTGTACAGAAATTGAAATCTACACGTTAATACACACTATACCCATAGTCACGCAATGCTGATGTTGTTAACATTAATAATTTGAGAATAAAGTATAACAATAAAATAATAATAATTTGCATGGTTTGGTGTGACATGAGCTAACCGATCGTTAGATTTAATCACCATTGGTAGCAAGACTTACTGTAATGTTTTTTTTTCCCTCAGTTGGTCAGAACAAACATGGCACACTTGTTTCTTTCTTGTTCAGATGACAATATATGGCGAAAATTCTTATTTGGGTCATATATTCCAAGAAGTACAGTGAATATCCTCACCGCTGCGGTGACTGACTGTCACACATTCACCTCAAAACGTTAGATTCATCCACGCTGGAGCAGTGCCAGAGGACATCCCACACAAGCAAGATAATTCCGCAAGTAACTGCAATTCCAGGTTTTCAAACAGAGATAGCGGACTTACGGTCTGCAGCTTTAAATAATTAACAGATTAACAAAAAAAACAAACAAACAAACAAAAAAAACTGTGCTTCAAGTATAGGCTATGCTCATTTTTGTGACACTCTTAATGTGTTTATTTGTTTTCTTTATAACTAGTGAAAAATAAATATACTAAAATATATATGAAATACATTTATTTCATGCTAAGTATACTACAAATACTTTTTCATATTTATGTACTTAATAAAATGTCATTCAATTGTACTTTTAGTATACTAAATTGGTATACTTAAAGTCTGCTAAACTAATTTTGTACTTAATGCACTTTAATTGTGCAGAAGTAGCGCTAAAGTACAATTAAAGATATACTTAATGTATTTTATTGTGCTAAAGTGGAACTATTGCAAGTATACTTCAGGTACACTTTAAATATTTTGCATTTAAAGTCCGATATTATTCAAAGATCATACAATCCTCATCAAGTGTGACATTAAAACACATTTTAGACTTAATATTAAGAAAAAATGCATTGTGCACAAGTAGTATGCCAAGTAAAGTTTAATTATAATTTTTATATCAATAAGTCTCAAGTTATCTGTATTACTTTTTTTCTAGGGTTTAATTTATTAACTGATCGTGCGGGCATCTCACGCACACACATAGCATATCAGTTCTTGTGTTGCTAACTTGACATTTCAGTCATTCATCATCAAAAAAAAACAGACATAAGTTACACTGCACAATTTAAAAGGTCCACTGTGAAGTCAGTGTGCAGTGCCCAAACAAACTGGAATGTGAAGGATGAACACGAGTGAAGTACAAAGCCTTGTTTACATAATGAATAGTTTAGCAACCAAATGTTACATGCCAAAAATGGAAGCAATTGGATTATTGTTAAGTGAAGGAGGCTCATGAGCCCAATGCCATTTCAGTTTCACTTTAAATAAATTAATTTTAGATGGAAGTTTGTATGCTGTTTATTATGAATGCCACTATAGCCTAATTTGTGTTTTATTTTATAGTTTAATATATTGTTTTTTAACTACGTCTTTTTCATTCTTGTTCTGTTCTGAAAATCTGTAAGCCGCCACATGTATCAATGTGTATCAATTTGTATGTTGGGATTAGCGGCATACAAATGTTTCATGATTCATGCACGAACCCTGTCATAAATTGATTTGTGCGCTTGGATCTGTGCTCATTTCTACATTAGATCATTAGATAAATGAGGTCCAACCCAGACAGCAAGCAGTGTCGGCCCGGATCCGGCCCACATCTGGCCCGCATGAATTTCACGCGGGCCAGATGTGGGTCGGATCTGGGCCAACACTATATTGCTGTCTGGGAAGGTGTCTATATAGTAAACTATGCAATAAATTGGTATAAGAACTGGCCACAAAGTGGCACTACAACTCTGGAACTGTGATGGTTAAAATAAAAATGTTATTTCTCTGAATCCTTGAGTGTTCCCCAATCAGCTGATTTAAAGGGTATCCATTTTTACAAGATTTTTTTTTTTTTTTTTGATATTTTATATTTTTTGAAATAACGACTTTTAAAATTGCATGAAATCATGACATACTCCTGACAAAAAAATATATTAAAAATAATGTGAAGATAAATGTCAGAATATTTGTGAGCATGGCTTATATATTTGCATGGTAAATATTTCTGATGCTCTAGGGGCTAACAGCAATTTCTTAAATATCAGCCATTCTTATTAATGGGAGTGTGTCTCATAGTTTTAGTGTAAATATAATCATTATGAAAGGATTATAAAAAATACTGAATTTCCGTCATCTCCAACATTATAAGTATTACCTCAATGTGTATATATTCCAGGTGTTACTGATAACATGGTTATCAAGTTGGCAGACATGACCATGGCAGTTGTATCACCATATCATCAACATGAGACGTTGGTGCTTAAACCCTGATAATCACAGTTTGCGGCTTTATTTTATAATTTTATTTTATTTTAACCAAATGAGGCAAACCATTTGTTTTATAAAGACCACCACCAAGGTCCAGTGTAGTTAATTTTCTTTGTCCAGCAGTTCATTTGTATTCCATACCATTACTAGTGTGTGCAGTACAAAGATTTCTCTCCTTCAGCATCAATGCTGTAAGTGCAGTTAGAGGAGGGGTGGATACAGTTACCTTCAGAGGAAGATGGCCACCCAGTATTAAAATTCAGCACAGTCATTGTGCTGCCAGAAACAAAACTAGAATCTTCTTAATATGCGGATGATCTCACTTGCAGCCAATCAGATTCTTTCATTTCCTCACACATGCTCTTAACCATTCAGGATAAGTTTTCTTTCTTTCTTTCTTTCTTTCTTTCTTTCTCTCTTTCTTTCTTTCTTTCTTTCTCTCTGTTTTGCTGAGTGAGCAGGCTATAGACTGCAAATAATCACAGAGGATGTTGCTATGGCGACAACAAATCTGCAGGGCAATTGATGGTGCAGCAGTTGCTGTGACAATAGTGCTGCAGGAATACGCTGAGTGGAGACTTTGTTTAGCTTGGCAAGGTCAGATATGTGGGGGGACAAGAACCCATCAAATTCTACTGTACCACCCTCATATTAAATACCGCAGTGCATTTCTGTACTGTATTTACTGCAATGATGTGAATGTGTCAATGATGTGATGTGAATGTGAACACAAGTCATTTGATTGTCATTATTTTTAAATGATTTATTTACAGTATAGGGCTGCCTAATTTGGCCAAATCAACATTGTGATTAATTCATTATGTATTGTGATTGTGATTTGAACATAATTTAATCTCATACTACTATTTTTGCTGCTACTGAGACATCCAGGCAAAAAAACAAAAAAAAACAACAAGACCACACTCCTCTGCGAATAGTTGCTTTTTAAGGGCATTCACACTTGGGTTCACTCTTTAAAACAAGACCTCTTACAGGATTACAGGAATCAAACTGAAACTTTCACTCTTTTTATAATTCATTTTTACCTAGTCATTTTTTTTCTTTGTTCTCCTCTTTCCCTTTTTGTAGTTCTGTGTCTTTTACCTTCTTTGCCCTTGTGTATTTTTTTTTTTGGCAAACACTTTTATTGTGCTGCAGCTATGCACACACTCACACTCACACTCACGCTCACACTCATACTCACACTCACACACGCTCTCACACACACACACACACATACACAGCTTACTGGGTTTTTGGGATAGGCACTTCCATGAGTTGTGTTCTCTTTAATTGTTCTCTTTTAAGAGAGGGCAGACATTAATTAGTGTGATTCCTGGGGGCGATACCACATGTGAGAGTGTTGAAAAATCTTTTAGCAATCGTGTATTTTGCTAATTGAATAGCAGCATAAATGCAAGCACACAGACAGTCACCACTCCTTCCCCAAAACAAATAAAGCTCCCAGAGGAGGAATGAGGGCTGTCTTAATTGTTCATATTTTTGTCTTTGCTATGCAGCACATGCTTTTGATATTTTAAAAGGCATTTGAGAAAATCCTCCTTAAAATAATGTTTTATTTATGTATTCTAAACATAAAGACTAATTTATTACTCTTATTAAACCTGTACACACCTCTTTTTTTTTAATGAACAAAATTCCTTTCCATCCTATATATATCAGTCATACGAATAGCTTAACTGTAGCTACATTTTAGGCTGATGATCCGTAATTAGATCATCAGTAACTGTAATTGGTGTGTATGTATATAGGTATATGTATATGTATGTGTATATATATATATATATATATATATATATATATATATATATATATATACATAAATTACAGTACTAGTACTATACAGTACTATACATAATATAATATATACATAAACCACGTAAACCAAATTTAATCAATCATTCACTATAAAATTGTAACTCTGATTGCTATAAAAATTAATAGAACTGCTCTCCTTAACAAGCTCTATGTGCAATTTTTAGATCATTCATGTCCATACCACAAATAGTGCTGGATGAGTTACACACAGTTTAATACTTTGTTCTGTCCAAATAGTCACAGTATTATTGTTCATAAAGAATTATTTCATAGTTTTGGTATACCACATTACAGAATGATGATGTGTCATTACATAATGATGATTATTAATTATATACACCATTTTTGCTATTAGTTAATTTAAATAGTATTGTAAATTCTATAGCATATTTAAAATTGATACAACTTGAAACATGGTAACATCCTCTGTTGCATCTTTTTTTTAATCTGAAAATAAAAGTGCACAAACACAGGCACAGTATTTCTCTGCAAAGTCCTTTCAGACTGACCGCTTCTTGTGGTCATTTCTGTGTGCACTGCTATCTGTCCAACATAGTACATTGAAACAATGAAGGACAGGCTGCAGATTGGCAGCATATCAGAGTGAGTATGTGTGTGTGTGTGTGTGTGTGTGCACGCACTTGTACAGCTATCTTTGTGAGGGCCGGTTTGAGTTTTAGACCATCAGAGTGAGGACAATCTTGTAAAGTGAGGACATTTAGGCCGGTCCTCACTTTCTGGGACCCCTTTAAAGGCCTGTTTGAGGGTCAAGACTTGGTTTTAGGGGTCAGGCTATAATTGGGTAAAGGGTAGGTTTAGGGTAAGGGTTTGGGTGAGGCACTTAGTTCTGAAGGTTAGGGTTAGGGTAAGGAGCTAGAGATTGCATTGTGTCAATGTATGTCCTCACAAAGATAGCTAAACAGAGGTGTGTGTGTGTGTGTGTGTGTGTGTGTTATAATATATGTGGACTCCTGTATGACCTATATTAAATTTGAGGGTGTGTGTTTGGGAGGGGTTATTGATGAATAAGAAGCATGTGGCCCTGGCAGCTGTTAAGGCAAGGATTAAGGGCTAGAGGGGGTGTTCTTTATTTGTGTGCGAGAGCCATAAAATGTAGAGATTATTATAGCTGTGAATATAATTTAACTGTCACATGTAAATCTGTATAGTGTTTAGAATTACAAAATGTTTAGTATTGTAATAGCATTTCAGATGTGATAGAGCCAGGCTTTCAACTATCAGCATAGAGTCTGGTCTATTTGTAAAACAAAGGGTATATAACAAAGTTATGTAAAATTAGCCTCTACAGCTTGTTTTGACATTTGTTTGACATTAAAGGTAAAATTGATTATACAATCCTATGAAGCTTACAAAGATTTTATTTTATTTTTTTAATGCTAAGTATCAAAGTATTTCAAAATGTAACTTCAAAGTCAAAAGTCAAAGTCTGTTTTATTGTCAATTCTGCCACATGTACCGTACATACATACAGAGAACTGAAATTTCGTTACTCTCTTACTCCCTGGTGCATACAGATAACACTAAGTACTAACAGTAGAACGCATAAATACAGATAAGTACAAATCAAATATATATATATATACACATATACACATACACAAACACAAAATACAATTATTACAAATATACAAATAAGGACATGTAGAATAAAAATAAAAATGAAAATAAAATAATATAAAATGGATAAAGTGGCATAAGGCCATGGTAAATAGAGTGCAAACCAGTGAGATAAACAAACAAACAAACAAACAGTGCAGACTATAAATGGTATAGTGCAAAGAGCTTATTGAGACTATTTTTTAAAGTGACGAAGAGCATTCTTTTTTCAGACTGACAGAAGAGGTAGTTGAATGAGGTCAGTCCAATGCTGTACAAAGTGACTGGTGCTGATCACAGTGTGTGTGTGTGTGTGCGTGTGTGGATGTGGGTGGTGGTGGTGGTGGGGGGGTCAGAGTTCAGTAGTGCGTGGGGTAAGAGAGGGAGGGCAAGGACGGGAGGGAGTTCAGCTTCCTGACAGCCTGATGGATGAAGCTGTCTTTCAGTCTGTTGGTCCTGGCCTGGAGACTCCGCAGTCTCCTCCCTGATGGTAACAGTCTGAAGAAGTAGTGTGTCGGGTGGGTGGGATCGCCTGCAATGCAGAGAGCTTTGCGGGTGAGACGGGTGCTGTAGATGTCCTGGAGGGAGGGGAAGAGAGACACCAACGATCTTCTCAGCTGCTCTCACTATCCCTTGAAGGGACTTGCGGCAGGACGCATTGCAGGCGCCATACCACACAGTGATGCAGCTAGTCAGGATGCTCTCGATGGTGCCTCTGTAGAAGGTGCACATGATGGGGGCCGGGGCTCTGGCTCTTCTGAGTTTACGGAGGAAGTAGAGACGCTGTTGTGCTTTCTTGGCCAGTGCTGCAGTGTTGTTGGTCCAGGAGAGGTCCTCTGTGATGTGTAAACCCAGGAACTTGGTGCTGCTCACTCTCTCCACGGTCGCACCCATTGATGGTCAGAGGAGCATGCAGAGAGTGCACTCTCCTGAAGTCAACAACAATCTCCTTCGTCTTCTCCACATTCAGAGAGAGATTGTTGTCACTGCACCACCCGGCCAGGCGGCTCACCTCGCTCCTGTAATTTGTCTCATCTCTGTTGCTAATGAGACCCACCACAGTCGTGTCATCCGCAAACTTAATGAAAAGGTTTGAGTTGTGCGACGGTGTGCAGTCGTGGGTCAGCAGGGTGAAGAGGAGGGGGCTCAGCACACATCCTTGGGGGGCCCCCGTGTTCAGTGTGATGGTGCTGGATGTGTTACTGCCGACCCTTACTGCCTGAGGTCTCCCGGTCAGAAAGTCCAACAGCCAGTTGCACAGCGACGTGCTGGGCCCCAGCTGGGCCAATTTATGAATGAGCTGATTTGGGATGATAGTGTTGAATGCTGAACTGAAGTCTATGAACAGCAATCTGACATACGTGTCTTTTTTGTCCAGATGTGTGAGTGCTGGGTGGAGGGTTTTTTTCGATATTTTTTCCCCTTGTAAGAAAGTCTATGTGTTGGTAAATTTTTGGAAACACGCTCCTTAAGTCTGCGTGGTTGAAATCCCCAGCCAAGATTAGAAAAGCATCTGGGTGGGCTGTCTGCTGCTCACTGATGAGCTGGTACAGATCATTTAGTGCCTCACTCTTGTTGTTGTTGATGGAGCTGGGAGGGATGTATACAGCAACGAGCAGTATGGCTGTAAATTCCCTCGGTAGATAGAACGGCCGGCACTTGATAATCATAAACTCCACCAGGGGTGAGCAGTGTTTGCAGACCACAACAGCATCGCGGCACCATACATCATTGATGTAAACACAGAGCCCGCCGCCGTGTCTCTTACCTCCCTCGACGAGAGCTCTGTCTGCTCGATAGCATGTTAGCTGGTCGAGCTGAATGGCGCAGTCCGGTACGCTGTTGTTAAGCCATGTTTCCGTAAACACAAAAACACAACAGTCTCTTACACTCCTCTGAGCAGAGCGAAGCAGTCGGATGTAGTCCAGTTTATTGTCCAAAGAGCGTACGTTCGCCAGTACGATGGAGGGGATAGCTGGCTTGTGTGGGTTAGCCGCTAGCCTAGCTCGGATACCTCCGCACTTACCCCTCTTCTGCTTCCTCTCACACTGCTTGTGGCGCCTCCGCTGTGGGCGAGATGCAGTAGTGGGGGTCGGTGATGGTGTAGGCCTCCGGAGCAGACAGAGGTCCCGCAGCTCTTCGGCGTGCGCAAAGTGTAGCTCTAAAAATGTGGTTCTGCCGACATCGAGCAGAAACTCACGACTGTATGCGCGCTTAAAGACAGGTAGACGAGATGAAGATGTACAAAAACATTGCGACTTACAAGACAAAAACACCGTTCTGTCGGGAGAGAGAGAAGCCGCTGCATCCGCTGTGCGCACCGCCATGTTCTTAGTTTGACTACAATGAATGAATGCATAACCTCACAAAAGACAGCAAAAAAGAAGAGCTAATTGGTTCATTAATATTACTTAAAGGTGCAATAGGTGATTGTTTTCAGAAACATTTTTTGTTATGCTGGTTGAAAGTCTCTTCACATCCCGATAGCAATCATTAAGTTAAGTGGTTTAAGTGTATTTATCTGTATTTATATATTCTGTGGAAGACGTAGGACCAAGAAATGTTCGTCCAATCAAAACGCTCGGTCCGAGTGTTTTAATTGTCTTTCCTACCTGCCTGTCAATGTATGTATTTGCATACCTCTGCGCACCCGGTTCGCGCAGACAGGATACGTCATCAGCGCGATCACGCATGCTATTGCAGACAGAGCGAGAATGGCAGACAAACATCAACAACCCAATCTTCCTTCCTGGTACTGTAATACTTTTACTAACTGTACTATAAAGTTGAATGGCACATGATGTAGCCCAGCGGTTCCCAATTCCAGTCCTCGCGCCCCTCGTCTCTACATATTTTGCATGTCTCGCTTAGTTAACACACCTGAATCAGATAACCAGCTCATTAGAAGAGAGCTACGTTCATGAACTGTTTTCCGATTGACATGATCCCTACACAGTATTCTTTGCACCCTACTCCCTGAGCAGGGGAAATCCTTTGAAGTTTAGTTCACTTCGAAACATTCATTCACAGATTTGTGCTGTGCAGCGTCTTCACACTTCTCTAGTAAGTTTTGTCTGTGTGTGAAGTGTGACATAATATACCTCTGTAAATAAATACTATTTAAATTTACGTCTCGGACATGTCCACTTCGCAGGGCACTTATGGTTGAATAAATCAAACGTCGCACGTGATAGATACATATAAAATGTAATAGATACATATGAAATGTGAAAGGTGGGATGAGGTGGGGGGGGCGCGAGGTCTGGAATTGGGAATTCAGGGGGCGTGGCTTTGGACGGCGATTGCAAGGAGGGTGGGACGTTCGCTTTCGGTGCTATCAGGCTAAAGTTAGCATTTTCCAAGATCTCCTACTACACCTTTAACATTAAAGGGGTTGTTGATTGCGATTTCACTTTTTTAACGTTAGTTAGTGTGTATATTGCTGTTTGAGCATAAACGATATCTGCAAAGTTGCAGCGCTGAAAGTTCAATGCAAACGAAAATATCGTCTTTTAAAATTCTGGCAGTTTAATGCCTACAGAAACAACTGGTAAGGGACTACAACGAGTTAATTCCTGGGTCCATTACGTCAAGAACCCAGATAAACCCCTCCCCGAGGAACACGAACCGAAGGGGGCAAGGCCATGCTGCGCCACTTTAGAGAAGAGGAAGAAAACTAGGGGTGCACGAAAAAAATCTATTCATATATGAATCGCGATTGTGTCTTCTATCGATTCTAATGGATTCACAAGTCTCAAAATCAATGTTCTAAAGCAGCGGTTCCTCGCCTTGCCCTGCTTTGCATCTATCTCTCTCAGCTCAGCTCAAATGAGCTGTTCCATTTATACGCTTATTTTCACACTGCCATATGGACACGTGTGTGGTTGCCGTACTGTATTAAAGCTTTAATCAGGATAAAACCGTATATTAAAAGCTAACAGAAGCAGTAGCATTTACAAATAACAGTGTATCTAAAAGTATGAGACAACAACAAACAAAAAAAAAAAACATCATACCATTAACAGCTATGCTTGCACAGGGTCAGCACGATCCTCTTCACTAATATTCGCTGGGTCTCAACTGGGTTCAAATTGATAAGCAATATTGACGACATCATTGTTTACAATACAACCGGAGCACATGCCACTGAGCTGAGGGACGGGACGTTTAGACGCGCACTAGTGGCGGTTTAGCCAATCACAACACACTGGGCCAGCTAACCAATCTCAGGCCATTGCGTATTTCTGAGGGATGGGCTTCATAAAAGCAGGAAATAATCAGCGCGTTTATCACAGAAGGGACAGAGCAGTGTGAAATAAAGGTAAATCATTTCATTTATTTATCTAACATATCAGATCACATGCATGATTTATTATATATTAAGTCAAGTCAAGTCACCTTTATTTATATAGCGCTTTTAACAATACAGATCGTGTCAAAGCACTTAACAGTATCAAATTGGAGGATAGAGTGTCAGTAATGTATAATGATAAGATTAAACACTCAATTTTCAGTTAATGGCATTTCATTATTGAATTCAGAGATGTCATTGTTAAGCTCAGTTTAGTTTAAATAGTATCTGTGAAATCAAATTGACGATAATTGCTTTATTTACAAATTTATTATTGTGTAAAATATATTAAAAAGATACTACTTATAATGTAAATTATAATGTATTCTTATTATTCCAAGCATATTTTATAATGTATAATCATATTTATTATTTGATTATTTAAATCTCCTGTTTAAAAAAAGGAAAATAGACGCGCTATAGTTGTATATAATTATACGCAATATATATCTGTTTATAATACACATTTTAAAATTGTATTGCATACCTGCTGATGCCATAATAAAGACCTATTTCGAATGTTTACGTGCTTTTCTTCTCTTTCTGCTCCCAGTCGCTGTGGTGGAGCAGTTATGAAGTATTGCTCTTTTAAATACTTTCCAGCATTTCAGAAATAAATATTTTTACGGGGGTTGTGAGAGAAAAACACCAACATCCTGGATTCAGACATCATTAAAATCACCAACTACCCCCTGTAAATGGTGAAAATCACTTACGTCCCCCTGAGAAGCAATTACCGTCCGAATAGGGCTTTTGTGACATATGTTTGCAGATTATGAACATTATTTTGAATAGGACATGTGGAAATTGTGCTAGCACTAAGAAAATACTAGTTATAATGGTTTGCATCAGTATGTGTTTGATGGAGTAGAGATTAGTAGAGATTATTAAATGATAATTTGTTTAGAGGTGAACTTCAGCACCAAATTCAATGCAAATGCAATTACAAAAATAATTGTTTCCTCAAAAATAGAAAAACAATATAAGGCAAAATACAGAATATTTAATCATTTAATAATGCAAAAAAAAAAAAATTAAAAAAAAAATTTATAACTGGGATATTTCCTCTGTTCAACTTTAGAGTCTCCTCACACACATGCACAAATGTATATTTTATATGCTATACTTTAACAGAATTAACTTGAATGCACAGAATAGTTTGAAATTTAAGACAGAAACTAACCAGCATGCATGCAAAGATTTGTTCAGCACACTCAAACAAATCTTTTCTTTTTTTTTTTTTTACATTTAACCCAACCCATATTACCTCTACAACAAACAGGGACACATCAAGTGGGCAAATGTTCAAAAGGACAGTGTGGTCAATGGCTGGATGATCAAAGTAATGTGAACACTGTACTTTTATCCTCATCAACCAGACATTCTTATTCACTCATAACAATATACAGTGTTATATGAATTAGCCTTTTATGTATTGTATAAATGTATGCATGTATATGTGTGTGTGTGTGTATATATATATATACACATACACACATATATACACACACAGTGGGGCAAAAAAGTATTTAGTCAGCCACCAATTGTGCAAGTTCTCCCACTTAAAAAGATGAGAGAGGCCTGTAATTTTCATCATAGGTATACCTCAACTATGAGAGACAAAATGAGAAGAAAAAAAAAATCCAGAAAATCACATTGTAGGATTTTTAAAGAATTTATTTGCAAATTATGGTGGAAAATAAGTATTTGGTCAATAACAAAATTTCATCTCAATACTTTGTTATATACCCTTTGTTGGCAATGACAGAGTTCAAACATTTTCTGTAAGTCTTCACACACTGTTGCTGGTATTTTGGCCCATTCCTCCATGCAGATCTCCTCTAGAGCAGTAATGTTTTGGGGCTGTCGCTGGGCAACACGGACTTTCAACTCCCTCCAAAGATTTTCCATGGGGTTGAGATCTGGAGACTGGCTAGGCCTTTCTTACGAAGCCACTCCTTCGTTGCCCGGGCGGTGTGTTTGGGATCATTGTCATGCTGAAAGACCCAGCCACGTTTCATCTTCAATGCCCTTGCTGATGGAAGAAGGTTTTCACTCAAAATCTCACGATACATGGCCCTATTCATTCTTTCGTTTACACGGATCAGTCGTCCTGGGGCCTGTACCATGATGGTGGCTAAACAAACTCAGGGTTACAGGATTAGTTTTAAGTTGACAAAACCAAACCAGTCCAATCTGGCTTTGTTGGTACCATGAAGCTGATCATCAACTTTCTCTGTCAACTCAGGCTTTATCCTGAGTTAATGGAGCACGTGCACATGAAAGTGTGACATCAGTAACGAGCAGCCAATCACATGCCTTAAAACTGTGATTCACTTCTTGTGAGAGAGTCAGTGCGAAGATTAAAAGATTGAACAATATGAAGAATTTAAACATTTACACAGCATGATCATGAAACGTTCTATCCATGAATGAGGAAAACATCTTACCATATAAGTGCAATTAAAAGTTGTAAAGTTAGTTTATAGTTGATAGTCATGTTTAAAGCTATTGATTCTAAAACTTATTTATATTGCATATTATCTATATTACATTGATTTTAAATAAAAGCTTAATTACTATTAAACTAAGCTGGCTTGTGTAATGAATTAAGGGTATAATAATTATAAAAATAATATAAAATAATTATAAAAAAATAATCTTTAAAAAATCAGATGATTTTATCTTTTAAAAGTGTTTTACTATGTAGCGTCCTTTAATTTGGAGTAAGAGAAACTGGAGGAGTGGCTTTATTGCGTCACTTTGCTTGAAGCTGATTGGTCAAATTTCGGTTTGAGCTCTCTAAACCAGAACATAACCTGCCCCGGAGCAGGTTAGCTGTGGAGCGTAAGTTACTATGGCGATGAACACTGCTAAAAGCCAAACCACTTTCATGGTACCTAAAACCCAGAGTTGGCGCAAACTAAACTGAAACTTACCTGGCTAGCCAGCTAAACCGGCTTCATGGTACAGGCCCCTGGTCCCTTTGCAGAAAAACAGCCCCAAAGCATGATGTTTCCACCCCTATGCTTCACAGTAGGTATGGTGTTCTTTGAATGCAACTCAGCATTCTTTCTCCTCCAAACATGACAAGTTGAGTTTTTACCAAAAAGTTCTATTTTGGTTTCATCTGATTCTCCCAATCCTCTTCTGGATCATCCAAATGCTCTCTAGCAAAGTTCAGACGGGCCCGGACATGTACTGGCTTAAGCAGGGGGACACATCTGGCACTGCAGGATTTGAGTCCCTGGCGGCGCAGTGTGTTACTGATGGTAGCCTTTGTTACTTTGGTCCCAGCTCTCTGCAGGTCATTCACTAGGTCCCCCCGTGTGGTTCTGGGATTTTGCTCACAGTTCTTGTGATCATTTTGACCCCACGGGTGAGATCTTCGTGGAGCCCCAGATCGAGGAGATTATCAGTGGTCTTGTATGTCTTCCATTTTCTAATAATTGCTCCCACAGTTGATTTCTTCACACCAAGCTGCTTACCTATTGCAGATTCAGTCTTCCCAGCCTGGTGCAGGTCTACAATTTTGTTTCTGGTGTCCTTTGACAGCTCTTTGGTCTTGGCCATGGTGGAGTTTGGAGTTGGACTGTTTGAGGTTGTGGACAGGTGTCTTTTATACTGATAACGAGTTCAAACAGATGCCATTAATACAGGTAACGAGTGGAGGACAGAGGAGCCTCTTAAAGAAGTTACAGGTCTGTGAGAGCCAGAAATCTTGCTTGTTTGTAGGTGACCAAATACTTATTTTACCAAGGAATTTACCAATTAATTCTTTAAAAATCCTACAATGTGATTTTCTGGATTTTTTTTTTTTTCTCATTTTGTCTCTCATAGTTGAGGTATACATATGATGAAAATTACAGGCCTCTCTCATCTTTTTAAGTGGGAGAACTTGCACAATTGGTGGCTGACTAAATACTTTTTTGCCCCACTGTGTGTGTGTGTGTGTGTGTGTGTATGCATGTATGTATGCATTATTTATATATATATATATATATATATATATATATATAGTTACGAAATCAGACTTCACACTGGATCCATGAAAAATGACATTTAGTCCAGTTTGTTGAAAATGATTTAAGGAATTTAAATTTAATTTAAGGTCATTGCACACTGAGTTCGAAAATTTCGTCCGAAATTTTCGCACGTTAAAAAATAAATACAACCTCACATTATGTCAATCACGTTTACACACTGCCTCCAAAAGTTTTGTCCGTCATAGAAAAATTTGTATCGGGTTTGATTTTCTTCTGTTTTTCACATCCGTAGCAAGCATTTTGAAAGGTGTTTTGACAGTTCAGAGCCACCTTACGAGCGAACGCCAAAATCCAGAATGGCGATTGTTAAGTTCATCCACTTCGTCTCGCAGCACAAAGCACTGTATATAGATCCTTGCACAATGAGTTCACAGAAATTAGTGGTCTTATTTTTAATATGTGGCTCTAGTATCACAAGCAAAGCATCAAACTGAGCCACTGACATCCTGAAGTAAACTTTGAATCGCCCTTCATAATCCCGCTGCTCCTTAATAAGGAGGGGGAACTCTCCATCCTCTATATCTCAGGATTGGATGGACCCAATATTTCCTTTCTTTTTCTTTTTTTAAGAAGCAAGAAGACAACAAAATCATCCTCGATTCTTGAAGACTCCATTTAGTAGGCTACTGTTTTGCGAATTTCTTTGCAACAGATTAATTAATACGCATAGGTTTCTGTGCGTGACAAATTTTTAGGATAATGAATACGAAAAAACGCATACAAACATTTCGGACTCAGTGTGCAGAGACCTTTAGTCCTAAGAAAAACATCAGCAGCATTTGTTTATGCCACATGGTTTGTAATGAATGTAATGAACTTCTGACATTTTCAAGCGTGACTTAAGTATCCAAAATTGCCTGATTTATTTTATTTAGACAGTGTACTGTATAACAACAAGTTTTTGTCTCACAGTGAAACTGCGCCTTGTCACAGAAACATTTAGTTTTCAGTTTTAGTCAATGTAGTTTCCTCATATTAGAAACAAAAAAAATAGCATCGAAAAATAGAATACTACTGAAAAAAAAAAAAATTTACAGGGAAAATAGCCAAAGACAATATATGCAGATGGTTCTTTTGGGAACATCGCTGTTTCCATGGTTTCATCAGGCACCCCAGTATACCCTTGACCTTTGACCTCTTTGACCCTAAGGTCATCCTGTGGGGGTCTGCAGAGCAAAAGGTTTGCCTAAACTTGGATTTATATTTTGGACTGGACGTGTCTAAGAACAATTTGCAGATTATGTGTCCCATGAGGCCTTCTTTAATGGCCCCTTTTTATGAGCAATTCTAACACATTCATTTTTGCCTCTGAGTTTTCCCAGTTTCTCATATAATCAGCACAACATGGGAAGGGGAGTGGGGGCAGCAGGTGCAGGGGGCTCGACTGACACATAATTGACAGGCAGTTTGGATAATTATCAGAATCTGTAAGTAAATGTCACTCTGATAAGCCAGTAGAGGGGCACTTTTTTTTGTTTGTTTGTCTTTTTGGGACACACAGACTCCAACATTTTGGTTTCAACAACAGGAAAGATGAACAGGTTATCGTATGTTTTATTTTAGGGTAAAAAAACAGAAAAACAAAACTATTAATTATGTGATTGTCATAGTATTGTAGTGATTTTATTGTTTTTATACAGCTTTATAAGTATTGGGGGTCACATTATAAGTAATAATTTAAAAACAACCAGGACAATAACAACAATATACAAAATGACATAGAATATTATTATTATTAATAATAATAATAATAATAAAATCCACTGGGACAAGAGTATCTATTCGTCCTACATATTGACAGAATGTATTGTCAGATGGGAGCAATTTAAATTATTTAAACAATGAGTTGCTAGAGTCAGCCATATTGAGTTGGTACAGTTAACCAAATTGAATGGGCCTTTGTACAACTTTCCTTAAATGAAGATTGTCAGATTTAGTTAATTTCTGAGTAATAATTTGCCCCCAAAATATGGTTAAGTAGAACTATGTACGTACCTATATAAACACATACACGCACACACACGCACACATACACCCACACACACACAAACACATCCAAGTATGCATACACACACCCTGCTGGCCAGCTGTTCGTGGCAAGGTCAGCATAGATTAGCTTTGTCATTCAACACTGTCTGTCTGTCTGTGTGTGCGTGTGTGTGTGTGTGTGTGTGTTAGACTGGAGTCATTGGGGTGGGACTCTTTACTTGGCTGGTGGTGAACCATTTTTAGCATACAATGTCAATGTCAAATAGCAGTCTTCAAAAATTTCCAAAATATTTATTTCCTTGGTTATGAACAACTGGAGGATCTTTTCCTCCTTTCCCTGGACATGTCCTCTTTTTGGACCTAAAAAAAAAAGTGTGTCCAGCCGGGATTTTTAAATCGCCCAAAATGTCCGGGATTCGGCTTTTGCTTTCTACAGTCACCATTCATTGTGTGCACTTTTGTATTAAAGCTTTGCACGGGACTGTTTTCTTAATCCCCTCCTGCTGAATTTCTGACCATACTGCCTGCTCACGCAAACATTCTAATATTAAATATAATTTTTGCACATCAGGGAGCTGCGGAGTATTTAAATCTCTTATGAATGAGTGCTCGCTGTTCACTTTCACTTTCGATTTGGCGATCACGCTGTAATGGGAGCACATCTTATAAGATCAGATATCTGTCAGTCTGCTGAGCAGCAAATCCTTCAGCATGGTCTGTCAGTCATCTCTCCTTACTCTCGACCCATGATCAGTTAAATCTGACTCCAGCAGCTCGTGTTGGATACAGGGATTCCAAGTCCGCATTTTTTTCCATGGAATTGGGCTACTGTTGCCATTGGTTGATTTACCCCTGTGGGTTAAAGGTTTGAAATACTGAATAAATTACATTTGATTGAAATGCTTGTAACATTGAAACATTTTGCATTCTACCCATGATAAACTGTGGTCGATGTTAATTTTTGCGAAGGATTGCCACTGGTAAGAAACGTTTTAGCTTTGTTTATGATCAATCTGCATAAAAGTGACTAAAATATGTATTTTAGGTATGGAAATTACATATTTTGAGTTTGGATATTATATAACCCCCCTCAAACCACCCACAAACCCAACACCAATCAACCCCCAACCCCCCAAGTCTGCATCCCCAACTGTCCTATTTTTGGAAAACTGAAATGTGGTCACCGTAACTAAACCCACATTTTGTTGTAAATTAAAATCAACTTAACACATGCAGAATGACTACAGTACAAATACAGGCAAAAGTAATAATCGAAATATGTAGTTTATCGATAAGTAAAAAACAGCAAGAAAAGGACAAAACTATAAGCAAAAGTGTATGTGAGTGAGAAAAACTGCAGAAACGAATGTCAGATCAACAGTTGTACAGCTTATACAGTTACATGATTTTTTTTCAAAGTTCAGTGAACATTGATTAATAAATATTGAATAACTTACATTTATGACCAAATTTGACCAGTTGTTTGTTTGTTTGTTTGTTTTTTCCTCTGCCAGTGAAAATAGTCACACTATGGTCTCAGGGCTTTAGAGTTTGACTCCTGCCACACACTCAATGAAAACTTTTAATAAACACTGAAAGTTGGGAATAAACTTTGTTGTAGCATATCAAAAGGAATAAATCGCTCATCTGAAATGCCATTCTACTCAACAATTACCGAACTTTGCTTGAGTGGTTTCTGTGTAAGAGAGAAAAAAAATAAAAAATACGAATAAATAACTTCACTTTTAACCTTAACACATTCCTTGTTCTTTGGTACTGGCACTCAGAGAGAGGCTGGTGTGCAGGCTCTCTTTCATGACTGCATTCCATGGTTATATTCCTTTAAACTCCGGTTAGAGTAATTTAGCTTACATTTTTTTGGCTGCACTGTCATATTATAATTAGTGTTCTGAGAAATAGTAGTCTATAATTTACAGGTTTTCATATCTTTGTTTGTTTGTTTATTTTAGGTGACTTGCTTGCAAGATTTCTTTGGTGATGACGACGTTTTCATTGCCTGTGGACCAGAAAAATTTCGCTATGCACAGGATGACTTCTCCCTGGATGAAAACGGTAGGTCGTAGCTTTTAATAAATAAATGAAAATGTTAAATTGACTATAAAATATATTGAGGTAACACTTTATAATAACTTTCATGAATTAATCGTTAACAATATAATGCTTAACAAATCATTAGTTTTTACATATTCACATATCTAGAAATATATGATAATGCAAAACTGTTTACTAATGCACTTATTAAACATTACTTAAAGGGTTAGTTCACCCAAAAATGAAAATTTGGTGTTTATCTGCTTACCCCATGGGCATCCAAGATGTAGGTGACTTTGTTTCTTCAGTAGAACACAAACGAAGATTTTTAACTCAAACGGTTGCAGTCTGTCAGTCATATAATTGCAGTCAATGGGACTCACGGCTTTGAGAGAAAAAAAAAAAAACATACACAGACAAAACCAAATTAAACCCTGCGGCTCGTGACGATACATTGAGGTCTAAAGGCACAAAATGATCGGTCTGTGCAAGAAACTGAACCTCTCTCTCAAATGGACCATTGACACGCTATCTACAATCTCAATTAGTAATATCAATGGTCCATTTGGGAGATATAAGTGCATTACCGCCACCTAAGTCTGCGATCCGCCGTTAAAGCAAGAAGACGCGTCATGCGCCAGATGTTGTGAACCCTCAGGACAGTTGGACAGTGTGGCGGATCAAAAACTATAAATATATAAATACTGTTCAGTTTCTTGAATGAATGAATGAATGAGGCATTTATATAGCGCTTTAATGTGTATTGCAATACACCCAAAGCGCTTTACAATCATGTGGGGGGTCTCTCCTCAACCACCACCAGTGTGCAGCATCCACTTGGATGATGCAACGGCAGCCACAGGACAACGGCGCCAGTGCGCTCACCACACACCAGCTACAGGTGGAGAGGAGAGAGTGTCATAGAGCCAATCAAGTGGATGGGGATTATTGGGAAGCCATGATAGACAAGGGCCAGTGGAGGGAATTTGGCCAGGACACCAGGGTTACACCCCTACTCTTTACGATGAGTGTCATGGGATTTTTAATGACCACAGAGAGTCAGGACCTCGGTTTAACGTCTCATCCGAAAGGTGCTTTTTTTTTTACAGTATAGTGTCCCCGTCACTATACTGGGGCATTAGGACCCACACAGACTGCAGGGTGAGCACCCCCTGCTGGTCTCACTAACACCTCTTCCAACAGCAACCTAGTTTTCCCAGGAGGTCTCCCATCCAGGTACTGACCAGGCTCAACCCTGCTTAGCTTCCATGGGCAACCGATCTTGGGCTGCAGGGTGATATGGCTGTGGTTCTTGTACAGACCGATCGTTTTGTGTCTTTAGACCTCAATGTATTGTCACGAGCCGCAGGGTTTAATTTGGTTTTGTCTGTGTATGTTTGTTTTTTGTCCCATTGACTGCAATTATATGATTGACAGACTGCAACGATTTGAGTTAAAAATCTTCGTTTGTGTTCTACTGAAGAAACAAAGTCCACCTACATGTTGGATGCCCATGGGGTAAGCAGATAAACATCAAATTTTCATTTATGGGTGAACTATCCCTTTAATGATTAACAGATCATTATTTAATGTAAATTGAAATGCTTACAAATGTCATTTAACTTTCAACTTTTTGAAAATCTTCAAATGATTTTGATATTGTTTACAATGATTAAAAGCTTCATTAATTAATCATTAACAAACATTAAAGATCCCGCATTATATAGTTAATGTCATTACACTTGCAATTCATACGCTCATGCACTTTTAAAAAATCTATAAATGATTTCATCAGGAATTATAATGTACTTTTAATTATTTTTAATTAATTATTAATAATGTACTTTTTAATGCTAACAAATGTCATTAAACTTCAGTTCACATATTACCTAATGCTCTTTTTTACAAATGTTGTGAGAAAAAACAAACAAAAGAAAAACGTAATTTCAAGCATTTCACAAACTATTCGTGTTAGCATATTATTCATTAACTCATAATGATGCGTTTTTCTCACATCATGAAATTTGTCACTGCGAAAGCTGGTGACGTCTCTACTTTGCATCCTTCAAGAATGTCTTTTTCTTCATACTTTTAAAGGCATACCTTTACCTATGATTTGTCTCTTTCACTCTTGCTGTAGAGTGTCGTGTGATGAAGACCCCCAAAGGACAGAGGGGCTCTACTAAGAGTCCCGGTCCCGTCCGACGCTGCAAGTCTCCGGCTGATTCTAGTGAGCCTATAATTATGTGATTCATGTCAGCTCAACACACATTTAACCCCAACATGAAGCTTTGCTAATTAGTTAATTTCACATCACGGCTAAAGCACCGCAATTTCTTGCATGTTTGATTGACAGGCTTTCTACAATAATACACTTTATTTTATTCTAAACAGCTTCTCCATATTATATTAGCACATTTTATTTTGTTTACATGGTTAAATTATGCATGATTATGAATTATCTGTTGTTTTATGTTTCTATGAGATTTTTAGCACCTTGTCACAACTTGATTTTTGACTTGATAATCACTTAATTGCCCATGTTTGTATGTGTTCTTGTATTAGCCTATGCAATTAACGTTCTGTGCGCATAAATGGTTAATATTTTCAAAATGACTTTAATACATATATAATATAATGCAATGTGTTTCATACATGCAGATTTTCGCTTTTAAAAGTCAAAGGAACTGGACCGAATGCTTCTAAATATGCATTTTCAGCTATTATGCCAGGGATGAGTCGACTGTAGAAAGATTCCAGGATCATAAATCTTTAGAAAATATCAGAGCACTGCTCTGAATATATCCAAATTTCAGATTATTTGCTTGCTGGGAAAGCATCTCACAAAAGACAGATCAAAACGGCAGTCAAAACATATGTACTTAATATGCACAAAAATAAAACATGCACAAACATCATGCCTTTTTAATCAATTGACGAAAGAAAGAAAGAAAGAAAGAAAGAAAGAAAGAAAGAAAGAAAGAAAGAAAACATCTGTGTTTGGGTCTCTGAGGTCTCTGTGTGATGTCTTTCACACAATTTTGAGTTTGATGTAAGCAGATAGATTTGCTCTATTACATGTTTAATATTTTAGAGAGGAAGGATCGCTCAATCTTCTAAGCAAGACTTAGCCAGGTGACATTTTATATTCTGAGGATTAGGGCCAAAGGGGTTTGTACAGGCCATCCATGCATACTACAGGATCAACACAAATAAATAAGAATCTACTGTATATGGAATATATGGCATCTAAACAAAGAAACTCAGGCCAGTGTCCCATCAGCACCTTCATATGGTCAAGTATAGGTATTACCCTTGCAGAAGTACCCTAATTGCAAAGGTGGTGGCTAGGAAAGTGATGATATTTTAGTGACAAGGAAAAGGAAATCTTTAATATGATTTATACAGTCAGCAGTGTCATGCATTGACTGCCATCTTGTGGTGGCAGAATCTCACAGAGTTATAAATCGTTTAAAGTTAAAGTGTCATTTTTGCACAACTGACTTCACCAAACAAAACTGCAAAATAAACACTTTTTTTCACACAAGTTCCCTGAATAATTACTGAATATTCGCTAGTCAGAGTAAGTTTAGACTTTGTCTAAAAAAACAAATAAATAAATAATTAACTTTACACACCCCTGCAGACAAGATTTGTCATCAACATTTTTATGTTTTCTGGATGAATAAACCTCATTTTAAGTGTGTACATTTGCTAAAACGTTATCGAATTTAATAATTATTAGGAGTACACGGTAACACTTTATAATAAGGTGTCATTAGTTAATGTATTAACTAACATGCACAAACAATGAACAATGCATTTATTACACTATTTATTAATCTGTTAATGTTAATGAAAATACAGTTGTTCATTATTTATTCAGGTTAGTTCACAGTGCATTAACAAATGTTAACAAACACAACTTGTGATTTTAATAATGCATTAGTAAATGCTGAAATTAACATTAACTAAGATTAATAAATGCTGTAGAAGTATTGTTCATTCTTAGTTCATGTCTACTAATGTTGTTAACTAATGTTAATTAATGAACCTTATTGTAAAGTGTTACTATATACAGTGTAGATAACTTCAAACCTAAAAGCCAGGCATGTACTAAAAGCAGAACAGAACAAATTATGATTTCATAAGGTTTTTAATGTAAAGACATTAAGGGAATATTTGTTTCAATGTTATTTTATTGTAAGAATAGCTCATTTGTGCATGCTAACTGTTCTTGCATGGCCTGTGTGCTTTAAATTAGAATATCTGTATTAGTGCACACTCACTGGTGTCTGGACTAACACTTTTTTAAATCTATTTCTATTCATGTTTCTTTGTGTCTCACCCCCTTGTTTTAAAGTCCATCTTTTATGTTTTGTATTGCAGTGCCCTTTTTTTTAAATAAATTAACAAAGACATTTTGAGTATTTTCTATTTGGCTATTGTTGTTTAATTATTAATTATTGTTTAATCCATTCCTGTCTTTACAACATCCCTTTGGTTCTCTCTTTGCCAATTTATCTTTTTCCATTCTATATTTTACATCATTATTTATTTTTAAACAGAGTTTAAATACTATAACATTACATGTGTATGTATCTGGTACTCCCCCTCCTCCCTCCTCCTCCTCCCTCCTCCCACAAGACTTACACATAGTATGTGTTAACTTGAAACCAGTGTGATGAAATTGTTGGTTAACCTTGTTTGTGAAAAGTGCCAACTATAAATCAATGCACAACCAGACATGCATCCACCTAGAACAGCATTTCCACCACTAAAAGCACAATTTATCATGCATTTTTGTACAAAAATATGAAATATTACATTTCTGTTTTTAAACAGAGAAGTCTTTCCAAATGTAAGTGTTTAGCTATGCACAGTTATTGCTGAGGGAATAATCAAAATTATCGCCTGTGGCAATTAATAGCATTTCACAGAAGCAGATGATTGAGCGTAGAATTTGTTTTGAACTGGGATCATCAAAAAAAAAAAAAAAAATTCCAGACCTGTTGTGCATTCAATTAGCACATGAAAGGCTAAGATCAGCACTTTTAGAGAAGTTTCATATATCTCCTTATCCAGGTTTTCCAACATCGACTGGCTTTTCTTCTGACATTCTCTTTGTTTTATTTATTCATTAGCTGGGACGGTTTTAAGGCCTGGCACCTGGTTCTTAGGTTTTGTTGTTGTTGTTTTTTTGTTTTTTTTGCATTGCTTAAAATGAAAGCTCTGTTTTTGAAACAGCCTTTAGTACTTGAGTACACAGGATCACACCACTCACATGTAAACACAGCTCTGGTGTATCATAGCAACCTGCACTATTCATAGAGAGATGTGTAAATGAGTTCCAGCATACAGATACAGCAGTTTGCTCGCTAGACGATAGTTGACAACATGATTACACACAGGAGGAGGGGAGACAATGCTTAACCCCACAATTTGTCTTTTCTTTTACCTTAATATTTCTGTCCGTGGCTCTTCATCTATCCCACTCTTTCACATTTATACTTTTTCTTTCTTTGTCTAGCTAATGGAACAGGCTCCAGTAGTCAGCTCTCTACTCCCATCTCTAAGCAGTCTCCCATCTCGACCCCGACTAGCCCTGGCAACACTCGCAAACAGAAGGTAATGTTCTGTCAGTTCTTGTATCCATGTATATTAACCACCTAAACTGCCATTCCTCTAATTTTATTTTATGAATACATGTTACCATACTATTTTTACTATTCTTTGCAATATGTTTACTTGCACAAAAATGCAGTATAACCAGAGCACACTGTATGGAATACTCTATTCCATAATGCAATGCGTTCAGCTTAAACCTTCATTTCCAATCCAGTATCATGCAGCCAGAAAATGTTTAGTGTCTTTTTATAACACTTTTTTGAGCTGTTTTGAACAGCAACAACCATATTACACAATGTTGGATTTGGATCAATCCTGTCTGACTGATATTTGATCTGACAAAAAGTACCTTGTATAAGCAGCATGCTAGTATTCCATTCCGGACACAGCCATACTCTTCATTATTGTGTAAACGTAACTCTAATTTGTCTTTATTTCACCTTATCTTCCTACCCTGTCTTCACCTCTAGGATTTATACTTGCCTTTGTCTCTGGAAGATGACGATTCACAGGGGGAGTCCATGTAGACTCTTTCCGTTTTCTGTATGTCAATCAACATGCCAGTCACAGAAGTATCTCTGGTGCTATCTGTCTTGAAAACATCAACATCACCGCCCTAGTGACCAGGGTGAATGCACGCATCACCTCTGCTGCCCCTTGGCCATCGGGCTTTAGACCTCGAGGCTTTGCAGCGATGGTCAATGCACTATTTGCTGCTTGAGAATTTGTTACATTCATTTTCTGTGTTTTGATAATAGATTTGTAGAGACTGATGAAAAGTAGTATATGCAGGGCATATATTGCAGTTTGTATTATAACAACAAACGCCTAAATTTGTACACATGGTCTGCTGTTGAAATTCATTTTATATGTATGAAAAATTTGAGAAACTTTAATGTTAACACACAGCAGGTCGGTTTAGCCGTTTAAACATCCAACCATAATTTTTTTAGACCAATAATTTTGACTTTTTCATATTACCTTTTTTTAAAAGCTTGGTCTTATGAATTCCAAGCAGCAAATAGTAATTTTTACAATGGTGTGATAGTCTGACTTGTACAAAAACGAAAAGAAAAAAAGTGTTGCACCATTAACAATTTTTATTATTCTCTTTTTGTAACCCTCTCTCTTTCTCACTCGCTCTCTGTGTGCAATGGTTTAGTACGTTTTAAAGCCATTAAGGTTGAAATAGCACCCACAGAAACATCCATATCTCCATATCACTGTAAATAATGTGTACAGCCTACTCTAAGACACAAACACCATTAAAACATAGAAATAATGTTAAATGTTCATGTCTCTCAAGGTAATCATTGCAAATTGAGGAGGAGGGGCAGAAGCATCTAATAAGGTCCTTTTACTCTGAAAAACAAAAATCAAAATTGGGAAAGACTTTATTTTATGTACCAGTTCTCACTATTAACTAGCATGCATATTACTAGCATATTGGCTGTTTATTAATACTTATAAAGCACATATTAAAGCCTTATTCTGCATGACCGTATTTTAGATCCCTTAATCCTACACTATACCTAAATTGAACAACTACCTTACTAACTATTAATAGGCAACAAATTAGGAGTTTGAGGCAAAAATTTAAAATTCTGCATTTCATCTACTCACCCTCATGCTGACATATACTTGTGGTGCTGCTGACGCAGAAGCCGGCGTTTTTTTTTTACATATAACTTCCATCTCTCATAGTTCATCGTCTGTATATTCTGGTTCGGATAAGTAAGGCTGGGCTTAAAAATTGCAAGTCATCCCTTCTGTCCAAATCTTCAGACATGTATACAAAGACTTTTTTTTTTTTTTTTTTAAATGTACAGCGTCTTCCACTGCTTGCAAACAAGGCACAGTGCAGCCGGCTCCTGCGTCAGCAGCAACTCACGCATGCATCGTGGTACTCTCGTGAATGCATGTTGAAGACTGACGCGGAAGAGAAGAAAATGCTGAATAAAGTCGCTATTTTTGTTTTATTTGCGCACAAAAAGTACTCTTGTAGCTTCATAAAATTAAGGTTGAACCACTGATGTTACATGGACTATTTTAATGATGTCCTTACTACTTTTCTGGGCCTTGAACATGGTAGTTGTGTTGCTGTCTATGGAGGGCCAGAAAGCTCTCGGATTTCATCAAAAATATCTTAATTTGTGTTCTGAATATGAACGAAGTTCTTACAGGTTTGGAACAAGATGAGGGCGAGTATTACATTTTTGGGTGAACAAACCCTTTAATAGTTAGTTAATAGTGAGAATTGGACCTTAAAATAAAGTGTGACCAAAATAACATTCAATTTTGAAAAAGGTATAAGGTAAAGTTACCTAATTAGGTAATAACAGCAGATTTATTTTCTTTTTGAAGGGATTTGATTAAGGAAATAGGAAAATGAAAACCAGTATGACTTTGTTTCTAAAATAGCAAAACGAATAAAAGGTTGTCCATTCAATACATGCATCATACTCCAAGTCTTCTAAAGACATATTATTGCTGTGTGGAACTTACCAAAATTCCTTATTCACTAAAAACCTCTCTCTCTGCTACAGCTTTTTTTTTTTTTTTTTTTTAAATGAAAAAAAAAGAGGCTGCAAGGTTTTTTTCCATTGGTTGTCATTTGTGTTATAACCAATTGTGACATCAAATTTGAATAAGCGGGGAAGATTATCAGTGAATAATGACTATTATTTTATTTTCAAACAAAGCTATTATAAGCAACCCTAACCCTATGAACCACTTCTATGGTGCTGATTTGAAGCTCCAAGGTTTCTTTAATGAAAAGAGTGGCATGAATATTCTTCTGAATTTCTACTTTGTCCAAGAAAAGAAAAAAAGGGTGACCATTCCTTTGAGTTCAAAAATACCTTGTAAGGTAGAGTGTCATTTTTCAGAAAGCCAAAGTTATGTTAAAAGAGGGAAGCTGAAAAACAATATTTTCTCTCCCCCAGTGTACATATTGGAATTTCTCATTCAGTGCTTTCTTTTGAAGATAAATCACACCTGAACATTTACATATTTGAAAACCAAATATATATGATAAAATAAAATAACTCAATGTATAGCAAAATGCATAATTTCTCAATTACAACATCACAGTCATCACTGCAAGTATTGTGATATTTGTTGATCATCTCTTTGACAAACCTAGCACAATGAAACTGCACAAACACACACACACACACACACACACACACAATTTCCATTCTCCTAATTTCGACTGAATATTCTAGAACTATAAGTGTCTCCAGATGATTTTTCACCTTCCATGGTGCCTTTTTAAAACCATCCTTTGTGAAAAAAATCAAAACAAATGAACAAATAAAAAAAAAAAATCAAGAAAATTAAAAAACACTCATCTGTCACTTGTTTACTGTATCTTTTTGCATTGTTTGATATAAAGTGGGGCTCAAACATTAACTACAAACTCTGTAATCTGTTACTGTAGTAGTTTATCAGGGTAATTATTTAGACATGGTGCAGATGCTCTATTTTCTCCTGTAGTGCTGTAAACACAGTTGTTTGTGTACTAATATTTTTGAGCTTGGGGACATAAAAAAAAATGTAAAAAAAAAAAATCCGATTTCTTCTCTGACTATCATGTACTTCCTGCTGTATCATCGTAACTTGTTTTGGTGATGTCATTCTGTGTATTAAACTTCTCTTTACTATTAAAATGAGATTCTCTTCCTCTTCTGTTCTGACTCCAATAATGTTCATGAATGTCTTTGTGGTGTTTTTTTTTTCCTGTTAGACATGGTTTGTTCTTTCTCTAAGCTCATCATTTACATTCATGGTGTCATTTTTCCACTTTAAATGCCTAATTTAAAGGGGCCATGAACTAGGGTGACCACCTGTCCTGCAATTTGTGGCAGTGTCCCTAATTTGGGAGCTTTGTCCCATGTCCTGCAAGACGTAAGCAGTCCTCATCAAAAGTCATTACATAGAGCTATACCAGCCAGGACTTCTTCTAGACGCACACTGGATAATAAAGTCCAGATCAAACTTGCCAGATCCAAAAAATAAATCAACAACAACAACGACAAAAATACAAGTTCAAGGTGAATACGGTTAAACACATGTATTGTTTGTACAGCCTAATAAAAGAAAATAAACTAGTGGCTATTTAAAGAAATCAATTTTAGTATTAAATGCAATTCTTACCTACTAGTATGTTACTTAGTTCATTATATTTAGTAGATTGAATAGGTCCCATGGAGTAAATTACATTGCATCAACTGAACCTGGGGGAAATTGAGTGTCAGTTACAGAGCCAGGTCACAATTAATAAAGCTTACTGGCAATTTAAAGTAATGGCAAACAGGCTTT
This sequence comes from Onychostoma macrolepis, assembly GCF_012432095.1. NCBI lineage: Eukaryota > Metazoa > Chordata > Actinopteri > Cypriniformes > Cyprinidae > Onychostoma > Onychostoma macrolepis. Next base: position 31,306,602 of record NC_081159.1, on the reverse strand, counting down.
CCTGTCACGGGGCGGGAGAGACGGAGACTCAAATGCAGGCAGACGGGGTCTTTTATTTTTATAAGTCACAAAAATAAACAAAAACACAACTGAAACCACCCCAAAGGGGGAAAAAAAACAGAATAACAAATGCTGAGAACGGCCAAAAACTGGGCACAGGGCAGACAGAAATCACAGGCATAAACAGGTACATGCGTGAGACAAACGAGCCCCGAACAGAAAACACAGGGAGCCCAAGTACGGAAAGGCAATCAGGAAAACAGCTGGGGCAAATGAATCAATAATGAGGTGAGTGGAGTTTGACGAATTGAATCCGGGATATAGTGACCTCTGGTGGTGAGAAGGAGAAACTCAGGGCCCGGACTCCTGACACTTTCCAACTAATGTAATATTACAATATTTACATAATATCATAGTTGGCTCAACATTGGATTTTGGTTACTTTGCAACTAAAAACAACAAAATATCAACATCAGCTGATGTCGGTATTGGATGTCAAATTAATGTTGTCATTAGACATTGGCTTGACATTGAATTTTGGTCACCCGACGTCACGACCTAAATCTAACCAAATATCAACGTCTTATGACGTTGTGCACCTGCTTGGTAAATGGTCCTTCACATTGTTCCTTTTAGCAGCATGAAATCACCTGTTTAGATTGTGATTAAATTATATGAAGAAATCAAGCATCAGTGTTGTGAATGTTATATTTAGAAATGCTGGAGCTATCAATGACTTCAGCACAAGCTTAGGGAGTTCTGCACTCTTGCCAAAACATTATACAGCATTTGTGAGAGTGTTGAAATCAAGCTACAATAGCGATATATCATTGCAATTGCACGGCTACAACACTGCAACTTTATTTAAATTTGCAGTAGAACATCTTGGAAAATGCTAACTTTAGCTTGATAGTACTGAAAGTGAACATCCCACCCTCCCTGCAAATTGCCGTCCAAAGCCATGCCTCCAAAACGCATGTACGCACACAGACCAGACGACCATAGACAACATTACTACAATACATCATGTGTCATTCACCGGTGAGAAAACTTTTACAGTTAGTAAAAGTACTACAATACCAGGAAGGAAGATCAGGTTGTTGATGTTTGTCTGCCATTCTCGGTCTGTCTGCACAGCGTACGTGAACGCACTAGTGATGTATCGTGTTTGTGCGAACAGGGTGCGCAGAGGTATGCAAATACATATGTTAACTGGCAGGTAGGAAAGTGAATCAAAATGCTCGGAACAATTGGATGAACATTTCTTGGTCCTACCCCTTCCACAGTATACATAAATATAGACAAATACATTTACTTAACTATGATTGCTATCGGGATGTGAAGAGACTTTCAACCAGCATAACAAAAATGTTTCTGAAGACAATCACCTATTGCACCTTTAAATGTAATGCTCTAATCAACACTTTTCACAATTATTTAATGTTGACAGCTATAGTAGCAAAACTATAGTAAAAGTTTCAGTAACACTTTGGACTAGGGAACACTATTCACTATTAGCTGCTTATTAGCATGCATGCATATTACTTGCATACTAGTAGTCATTATGGACCAGCAAATTACAAAAATGGGTCACACTTTATATTAGGTGGCCTTAACTACTATGTACTTACATCAAAAAATAAGTACAATGTACTTATTGTGTTCATACTGTATTGCAAAGCACTACTGCTGCTATTGAGGGGGGATACGGGTAAGGTTAGGGACAGGTTTGGTGGTATGGGTAGGTTTAAGGGTGGGTTAAGGTGTAAGGGATGGGTCAGCAGTGTAATTATAAATGTAATTACAGAAATTACATATGTAATTACATATAGGTATTTTTAAAAATATAAGTACAATGTAAGAACATGTATGTACACAATAAGTGCATTGTACCAAATTATTAATTCAAATGTAAGTACATAGTAGTTAAGGCCACCTAATATAAAGTGGGACCCAAAAATGATTGATGACTTTGACCTTTGTGACCTCATAATAATATCCATATGGGTATAGGCCTACGTTCACGCAAGAAACTGTCATTATGACTGACAACCAGAGAACAGAGATATTAAAATACATACTCTCCAGAGTTTCATAATGTAGTCTTGTATTTTATTAAAATTGATTATTATTGAGTATCTCAAAATATGCTCTCGTGGGCGGCGCGAGCTGCTGCCCACTCGCACATAGGAATGCGAGATTTTCAGAAAAGTAAAAACTTGCCATTTCGGTTGTTTCTCACCAAACCCATATACCCTCAGAACGCTTGGAATATACACCACAAGTCTCGGTCTCCCTGAACATCTTTCTGTCGCACACCACAAACACGAACCAATCCACAGTGAATACTTGACGCGCCTACTTTTAAAAGTCTACATTTAGATTATTTTGCGTTAAATGCATCATATAAGTCACTTTGGAAAAAAATCACAGTATGTATCATGATAAAAAAAGTGACTTTACAGTCTGAAAAATATGGTAGGCTATAGCAAATTATTTTGCGGATCACTTTAAGAACCACTGGTCTACACAGAAAAAAGCCTTGTCTAGACTCTGCCCCAGTACGAGTTGTGTCGAGCTATTCATTAGTCTTCTTGTTTGATGAGAAAAAGAGAAAATGTATTGCAATAAAACGGGTTATGAATCCGTACACCTGCAGCAGCGGAGGACTACTATTTTGCAGAAGTACAGATAGGGCGATAAAATTTTGAACGATTTCGATAATATGCTTGGGATATATATATTAATATTAATATATATATTTCATTTGTATTGTATTACAGTTTCACAATATTCCCAGTAAACTTTATGGAAATGAATCATCTGCGTCCTGGAGTTTCTTAGGAATGTGTTTAAGCTGAATGGAGCATAGTCCATGACAGTGAAAAGACGTTGGCACAGCAATCGAAGGTGACAAGGATCGCCATTTTACGGAGCAATTCAATACGAAGAGAAGTGGCTAACGCTTCAGAGCCCTGTCAGCTACGTAATAGTATTCTTCTCCTGTTATTAACACCGCAGTGAGTCACAATGTCACAACGAAGCAACAGTAAAAAAGGCAATGAAGATATCCAGTCTGTGACTGTGCGTTCAAGAAGCAGTCGTTCATCTGGTACATCGTCCAGCTCGAAGATTAGTATAGCTGTCGCCATGGCAAAGGCGAAGGCTGAAGCAGCGCAAGCTAGAGCAGCACACACGCAGAAGGAACTTAAAGTAGAGCAAGCTCGTGTTCAAGCTAATCTTGATGCATTAAATGATGAGAAAGAAAAGGATGCCGCTATAGCAGAGGCAAATGCACTCATGGCCGGTCTACAAGATATGGGTTTTGAAGTATGCAGTAAGGCTGGCAGCCAGGTTCCTCAATCGGTTAAAGACCAGCGAGTCGCCGCTTATGTGTCGGTACAAGCCAGCCTATGCAGCAAGGGTTTATCAGTAAGAAGAGGTAGTGATTATGCTTCGCCAACGCTGCATCCTCCGCATTCTCAACCTAATGATACTAGCTTCTCAACGCCTCACCCACTCAGCGCAAGCCAAAATCAAGCTGCTGCTTCCGCAGACATTATGACACATCAAGTTCATCAAGCTCCTCAGACCAGTGGAGCGCCGCTGCAACAAAGCTACAATCAGGCGCTTAACTCTTGCCCAGTTCTTCAGCGTGGTGGGAGTCATTCGCAACAGAACGTCAAAGCGGAAACCTCTCCTTCTGCGCACACGCATGCCCACAAGACACCTTATGGAGCTAGCTATGATCATTCTACGTCCACTGGAGATCTCATCAAATACCTAGCTCGTAGCAGCCTGGTGACTTCAGGTCTAACCACATATGATGACCAGCCAATGAACTATTGGGCCTGGAAAACATCGTTCCTGAATGCTATCGCCGATTTAGACCTGTCTGCCACAGGAGAACTCGACCTCCTCACCAGGTACCTAGGGAAAGAGTCGACAGAACAAGTAAGAAGAATTAAAACAGTCAACATTAAGGATCCAGCAATTGGATTGAGTATGGCATGGGAACGCCTAGACGAAATATATGGCTCACCAGAGGCCGTCGAGCAGGCTTTGTTCAACAAGCTAGAGAACTTTCCGAAGGTTACAATGAAGGATCCACGAAGACTCAGGGATCTAGCCGACCTGTTGTCGGAGCTTCAAGCGGCCAAAGAAGACAGCTACCTTGCAGGCTTGTCGTATTTGGATACCTCCAGAGGTATTAAGCCTATTATCGAGAAACTTCCATACAACATGCAAGAAAAGTGGCTTTACCTTGGCACAAGATACAAACAGGAACATTTTGTTAGTTTTCCACCTTTCTCCGTGTTGGTAGACTTCATCGCCACGGAGGCAAGGGCTCGCACTGACCCAAGTTTTAACTTCTTCACGCAAGCTCCACCAGAGAGGAAAAGTAAGTGGGAGAAACCTATTAGAACATCAGTATATGTTCACAAGACGCAGGTCTCAGGAACTGCTAAGGCAGAGTGTGAAGAAAGTACGGGACGTATTGATCCCAACAAACAATGCCCTCTGCATAAAAAGCCTCACCCTTTGAGGAAATGCAGAGGCTTTCGTGAGAAGAGCATAAATGATCGCAAACAGCTTTTGAAAGAGCATTACATCTGCTTTCGCTGTTGCTCCTCCACAGACCATCTCGCAAAGAATTGCACCGCTGAGATAAAATGTACAGAGTGTGGGAGTGCGGCTCATGTGACAGCACTTCACCCCTACCCACCTACCTGGAAATCTAAGCCATCCCCTTCCATTTCAGAGGATGGCAGGGAGGAGGACAAAGCAGAAATCCGGGAGGTTAAGTCAACGTGCACTCAAGTATGTTTTGAAGGATTGAGTGCCAGAACATGTGCTAAGATCTGCCTCGTCAGCGTATTTCCCAATGGCTGCAAGAAGGAGTCCAAAAGAATGTACGCCATACTAGACGAACAAAGCAATCGCTCCCTGGCACGGTCGGAGTTCTTTGAAATTTTTAAGATCTCTGGAAGTTCCTACTCATGTACCCTCAAGACCTGTGCGGGGTGTTCGGAGATGGCGGGGAGGAGAGCCAGTGGTTACACTGTGGAGTCAGTGGACAAGGAAATGAGCATTCATCTGCCTACACTCCTGGAGTGCAACCAAATTCCTAACGTTCGCACTGAGATTCCTACGCCGGAAGCAGCCTACCATCATGCCCACCTGAAGCGCATCGCTGACAAGATTCCGCCTTTAGATCCGGATGCCGAAATTCTCCTCTTACTGGGCAGAGACATCTTACAAGTACACAAGATCCGACAACAGATAAGCGGCCCAGGAGATGCACCGTTCGCACAAAGGCTTGATCTAGGATGGGTCGTCGTCGGTGATGTGTGCCTTGGAGGTGCTCACAAAACACAAGAGGTGAGAAGCTACAAAACAGCCATTTTAGAGAACGGTCGTACGAGTTATCTTCAACCATGCAACAACCAGATCAGAGTGAAAGAGGTATTTGGTCAAGCGTCTAGACCTCATCATCCAGCACCAATCTCCATCCGTGGTTCCACGTCACTCAGTGGAGACTGCTTAGGGCAGACTGTCTTCGCTCGTTCTCCCGACGACCATAAACTCGCTCCATCCATGGAGGACCTAGAGTTTCTAAAGATAATGGAAGCCGAGTGCTATCAGGACAGTTCCAAAAGTTGGGTTGCACCTTTACCCTTACGGTCGCCGAGACAGCGGCTGCCAAACAACAGGAAACAGGTTTTCGACCGTCTTGTTTCGCTCCAGCGCTCATTGGAAAAACGACCACAGATGAAAGCCGATTTCTTAGAGTTTATGGAGAAGATGTTCGAGAAGGCACATGCTGAAGTCGCCCCACCAATACAGCCTGGACAAGAGTGTTGGTACCTACCTCTGTTCGGTGTGTATCATCCAAGGAAACCAGATAGAATTCGTGTGGTCTTCGACAGCAGTGCATCATATGAAGGAGTGTCGCTCAACGATATCTTGCTCACTGGTCCCGACCTTAATAATAGCCTGCTAGGTGTTCTTATGAGGTTTAGGAAGGAACAGGTGGCGATCACTGCCGACATCGAGTACATGTTCCACTGCTTTCTCGTCAAGGAGGACCACCGTGATTTCCTCCGCTTCCTGTGGTACAGAAATAACGACCCTACTTCCGACATCGTCGACTACAGAATGCGGGTTCACCTTTTTGGGAATAGTCCCTCGCCTGCCGTTGCAGTGTATGGTCTGCGACGGGCAGCTAAGAAAGCAGAAGCCGGCTATGGTGGTGATGCAAGAAGATTCATCGACCGCGAGTTCTATGTCGACGACGCTTTGAAGTCCTTCAGCACAGAAGAAGAGGCCATCAGCGTCCTAGGGCGAGCACAGAAGATGCTTGCAGCTTCTAACCTCAGGCTACACAAAATTGCTTCAAATCGACCGGCAGTCATCGAAGCGTTTCCATTTGAAGATCGTACCAAAGACGTCAACTGCCTAGATCTCTTCGTTGATGATTTGCCAATACAACGTAGCCTTGGATTGCTCTGGAACATGTGCACAGATACATTCATGTTCCAAATTGAAGATGACCAGAGGCCATTCACTCGCAGAGGAGTACTTTCGATCGTGAACAGCCTCTATACGATCCTCTAGGATTCCTCGCACCCATCACGGTTCATGGAAGACTGATACTCAGAGAACTAACTAAGCAAGCAAAGGATTGGGACACACCTCTCCCCAAAGACATGGAGACTGAATGGACTAGATGGAAACGGTCGCTCCGAGACTTGGAGGAACTCCAGATACCACGACCTTATACGTCATTCTCCACCGCAGGTGCTCTAAGAAGAGAACTCTGTATCTTCGCAGATGCATCGGTCAAGGCAATAGCAGCCGTAGCCTACATCAAGGTGACAAGCCACCAAGAACAGACTGAGATCGGCTTTGTCTTCGGGAAGGCGAAGTTGGCGCCTCAGCCTGATCTAACTATCCCAAGACTTGAGCATTGTGCGGCTGTACTCGCCATCGAGATCACCGAGATGGTAGTTTCAGAGATGGATACAACATTCGACAACATCACCTACTACACAGATAGTAAGGTTGTATTGGGATACATCCAGAATCAGTCAAGAAGATTCTATGTCTACGTACACAACAGGATCCAAAGAATCCGTCAATCACCTTGCTCTGGCCCGTGGAAGTATGTCCCAACGCACCTCAACCCAGCTGACATTGGGTCAAGAACTGTGACTTCAGACTTGCTTAGCAGCACAACTTGGCTCAAAGGGCCAGCCTTTCTTCACGATGCATCTTTGCATTCACCTGAGCTTCAAGAAGCTTACTACCTTATCGACCCTGACGCCGACTCTGAAGTGCGTCCTCAGGTGGTGGCAAGTTTCACTCATGTTACCAGAGATGTGATACATCCATGACGTTTCGAACGCTTTTCCAAATTCAGCACTCTCCTTACAGCTGTAGCTCACCTCATCCACGTCGCTCGTTCCTTCGCCCACTCTACCCAGGAGGAATGTCAAGGGTGGCATGTCTGTCGACCTACAGAAGAAGAGTTGTTGAAAGCCAAAGTATGTATTGTGAAGAGTGTCCAGAACGAATGCTATTCAGAGGAACTTAAGTGTATCAACTCAGGATCCAACGTTCCACCGAGTAGCAGCCTTTGGAAACTGCACCCCATCTTGGACCAAAATCAACTTCTTAGAGTAGGAGGTCGAATTCAGCAGTCGGGTCTGAGTATGAACGAGGTTCATCCCATCATCGTTCCTAGCCGGCATCATCTAGCTACACTGCTTGTGTCTCACTATCACGAAGCAGTGAAACACCAAGGAAGACATCTGACCGAAGGTGCCATCCGAACAGCAGGATTCTGGCTGGTGGGAGCTAAACGCTGCATCAGCAGTTTGCTTCACAGATGCGTCACTTGTAGAAGACTGAGGGGGAAAATGGAACATCAGCAGATGGCAGCTCTGCCAGCAGAACGGCTACAAGTAGCACCTCCTTTCACCTATGTAGGAGTCGATGTTTTTGGACCCTGGGAAATTGTCTCACGCCGTACAAGAGGAGGAGTCTTCAACTCTAAACTGGGCTGTGATGTTCTCTTGTATGTGTTCGAGGGCAGTCCACATTGAAGTGATTGAAGCCATGAGTACCAGCAGTTTTATCAACGCCTTGAGGAGGTTCTTTGCAATCAGGGGCCCCGCAAAGCAGATCCGTTCCGACTGCGGAACTAATTTCATCGGCGCTTCTCATGAACTGGAAATGGACCAGTCGAATCCAGGGTTTAAAAGTGTGGAGGAGTACTTGGACACTCAGAGCTGCACCTGGGTTTTCAACCCGCCCCATGCGTCTCATATGGGTGGCGCGTGGGAACAAATGATTGGCATTGCCCGTCGTATTTTGGATTGCATGTTGCTTGAGCAGAAAAGGTCTCGTCTTTCACATGAAGTCCTGACCACCCTCATGGCTGAAGTAACCGCAATCATGAATGCCAGACCGCTCATCCCAGTGTCATCGGATCCGGAATCGCTTCTCATCCTCACTCCAGCGATGCTTCTAACCCTCAAGACAGGTTCTGCACCTCCTCCTCCATCAGGAAGCTTTGAGGAAGCACATCTCATCAGAGAAGAATGGAAGCAAGTTCAGGGCTTAGCAGACATGTTTTGGAACGGGTGGAAACACGAATACCTCAAAACATTACAGCTTCGGCACAAGTGGCAAGGAAAGAGGCCGAATCTCCAAGAAGGAGACATAGTTCTCTTGAAAGACAATCAAGCTAAGAGAAATCAATGGCCTACAGGCCTCATCACAAAAACCTTTCCAGGAGAAGATGGATTGGTGCGGAAAGTTCAAGTGGAAATTGTCAAGGATGGAACCAGAAAGACCTTTTCTCGGCCTGTTACAGAAGTGGTTTTGCTTCTTTCTCCAAAGACTGATTCTGTTAATTAATGTGGGTTCTTTAAAGACCCCAAGCGGGGAGTGTCATGCCGCATGAAGAAAAAAAGAAGGGTATTTTTGTTTGTTTCAACAGTACAGCGTGATCTGTTTATCTTGTAACCGTGGTAAGGCGGTACTGCGCACGTCATCAATCAGGAACGAGTTCGCTATGCGGTAGTTCGTTGCAGCCGTCTGCCAGTTCCCTCAGTTATCCGTTTCTCGAGCGATCGCCTTTTCCTTTTCCCTTTTTGCTAAAGCAACATCTGTGAGTATTTCTTACCATGTAACATTAGGATAGTGTCTATTATCATCCTTTGTAAGACTATTGAGACGGCTAAGTTAGATTTAGGTTATTACTGCCGATTGTTTATTAGCTCGATTGCGTTTATCATACAGATCACTGCCGTGTAGATATCCATGCTGTTTTCTCTGTCACTTGTATTTGGATTTAATATTAATATATATATTTCATTTGTATTGTATTACAGTTTCACAATATTCCCAGTAAACTTTATGGAAATGAATCATCTGCGTCCTGGAGTTTCTTAGGAATGTGTTTAAGCTGAATGGAGCATAGTCCATGACACTCTGAGAGTGTGACTCTGCGGGCTCAAGCTGGCACGACACCACACACACAGCCAAGCAAGATCATACGTCGCCTGTTAGCATCGCTAGCGGGAGCGGCTCTGTTAAACAACAATCCATCCAGTCGTGCTTTGCAGCCATTGCCCCGTATGAAAAACAATCAAAGCGGAGCAAAAATATAACGAGCGCTGTAACTTATTGCCTCGCTAAAGATATGATGCCCCTGAGCTCAGTGGAAAAAGACGGCTTCAGGAAACTGATCAAAGTGTTAGACCCCAGGTACGAGCTCCCTGGTAGAAAATACTTTTCTCAGACGGCGCTGCCACAGCTTTATGATGAATGCCGTCGTAAGCTGGAAATTCATCTGAAGGATGTAAAATACTTTGCCACTACCACCGATCTTTGGTCTAGCCGCACATCTGAGCCTTATACGAGTCTCACAATTCATTTCATTGATGAGGAGTGGGCTCTACACAGCAAATGTTTACAGACCGTATACTTTCCAGAGGACCATACTGGGGAAATCATCAGCCAGGGGCTGGAGGATGCACTCAAATCCTGGGGCCTTAGGGAAGACAGACAGGTGTGCATCACAACAGACAATGGGGCAAACATTGTCAAGGCTGTTTCCCTAAAAGGCTGGTCTCGGCTGCAGTGCTTTGGTCATCGGCTGCACCTTGCCATTGGTAAGTTCATGATGATATATATGCCAACATTAATTTTTCAGCTTTAATAATAGCTCAGTGTAATGATTTGTATTCTTAATGTATATTTTTTACCTCTTCTCATGAAATGATTGTGTAACCCAGGTTACTAGTGAATAAAAGCAGACATAGAGATAACATCAAATTAAGTAACAGATCATATGTATTAACAACACTGAAATCGTAAAGTTTGACTCTGCATAAATGAATTAATTGTGGAAATATGTAAAAATATAAAATATCAAAGTTTATAAATGTGACCAATAGTGTAATCTTTCACTTAGCAAATCCGCCAATGATATCGCGGTTGAATGACGTCACTTGACGTCCGCCATCGCGGCACTTTTAGAGAGCAGAGTTCGAGATCTTTCTTTTCCTCGTGAGCTTCTGATGCGAGCGGACACTAGATACTGCTTCGGGAGTTTCAACGCACTAAAATAAGAGAGAGATAAAGTAAGATTTGTTTAAAGTGTCTTTAAATTGTTTATATGATATGAAAAAATATTAGCGGCTAAAACGAGTGGAGGTGATATAATAGTTCACATTGTGTTACTTCGATGCAGAGGTGGGGACAAGTCACACATGGTCAAGTCCAAGCAAGTCTCAAGTCTTAACCATCAAGTCTCGAGTCAAGTCTCAAGTCACAGTTCAGACAAATCAAGCAAGTCAAGTCAAGTCAAGGGTTCACCCCAAGCAAGTCAAGTCGAGTCCTGACAAGTTTCAAGTCAAGTCAAGTCACAGTACTAAAATAAACAGAGGTTAATTTTTTCAATACATATTTATTTTTGCACGGAAAAGATGAACTTGTTCATTCATTATACATTTGCTATATATGAATTATATGCATATCTGTGCTACATTAATATCTGAAATAAATTTAAATTGTGTTGCTTACACAAAACGTTTAAAATCCAGTCTAAAATGTATAATCCACTTGGTCTAATTCAATTTAATTGAAACGGTCTAAAATGTGTTGCATTTACAGAAAATAAGGTTTGCCAAGATGTTGGCACTAAGCTGTGAACGATGGGGCCGCATAATAATCCCTCCATGACTGAACACGCGCTCGACAGGTGCGCTCGAGGCAGGCACAGCTAATACCCTCATTGCGATTTGGAACAGTGAAGGCATTTTCTCCTTGTTCATTCCCCAAAACAAAAGGCAGTTCTGGCCATCACAATTGTCCAGGTAATGGTTGAGCTGGGCAGCAGGGCTGGAATGAGTGGATTTCTTCTGCTTTTTGTGGTATAAGAACAGCCCAGTTTCATCACCTTTGATTTGCTCTTCTTCATCCCCATGACCTGTCTGTTCCATATTGGTATGCTCTGCCTCCTGAAGAATCAGATCTAAAACAAAAAAATGTAAAATTACAAATAAACCTACACAATGTTCTTGAGCTGCATGATTACATTAAGCATTAAGAATCATTTTTTTCATGATTCTCCCACAATTCTAAATAGACAACTAAACTAAATTTCATGTAATTTATTAAATGTTCTGACAAAATGTTAAATGCTGCAGTCTATTTAAAAATATTTAATTTAAAAGATTTTTTAAAGCTGTCAGAAACTGAATAAGTGATTCAATGTCTCACTCATAAAGGCTTCACTTGTTTCATTACTGGATGAATCAGTGTTTTTGAAGAATCCCTTGAATGAATCAGTCAATGACAGTCACTTGTTGCCACCTACTGATGTAACAATGTAACTGACAAACTTTATTTGAAGCATCAATTTACTTTCAAAAGTAACTTTATTTTATTTTATTTTTTTTAATTGCTACTGTAGACATAAGTGTTTATATCCGAACTACAAACGTTTATCTCAGTATTTCTGTGATGGTTTGAATAATTGTAACAGTTTTTCAACTGCACAGTATCTGTATTTCTATTTCATACTTCTACATGATAACTGCTCTCTCTGGGCCAGCAGCAGTGCCAACGCAGAACTGAATGTTTGCTGTGATCGTACTTTAAACATAGGCATTTAGGAATAAGATTGCTTGGGTGTTTAAATGAAGATTGCAATCTTTTAATGATTTATTGTGCAGCACTTCCCATTTCTGTAAAAAAAATGTAAATAATAATAATAATAATATTTACAAGTATGGGGTCTCATTCTAAAATTAGTCTATCACTTACTTTTTACTCCCATGGTCAACTGCTCCTTCAGCTTGTCATCAACCAATACATCGTGCTCTATCCACATAACCCCAAAGGCTGGATCAAGAACAGCTGCTTTGACATAAACAGGATCAGAGAATGGCAGGATTCCTTCATTGGTCTCTGGCTGAGACATTTTTACATTGACAAAGATGCCTTTGAATCTTCTTTGCAGTGATCTTTGAAGACTGTGGATTAGGTTGACCAAGTATTGTGTTCCTTCTTTCTGGTTTTCCAAGTGATGGTTGAGGGAGAGAACACAGGGAATCACAGCACTTATGGTTACAACTTTCTCTCCCTGTGTGAGATCAGTGGCATCAGCAAAGGGCTTCAGAATGCTGACCAGTTCTTTAATCTGAGCCCACTCTCTTAGAGTGAAAATAGTCTCTCTGTGCCCTCTAACATCCAAAACCTTGCACAAAGTTTGGTAGTCACAGCTCAGCAAGGACTTCAGCTGTCGGAAAGTCGAATTCCATCGAGTAACAACAGAAGCAGGAACTCCACGTTGGCCAAATTCTTTCTCAAATTCCTCCTTAAAAGAAGTACTTGTGTGGAGCAGAGAACTGATCCGCGACGCTTTGGCCAGAGCCGAACTGACAGCCCTGGTCTCTTTAAGACCATCACCAACAACCAGTTGTAGTGTGTGTGCAAAGCACTGTAGTCTATGCTGACTTTTGGAGGTCAATGTCTCATTCAACCTCTCCTCCTCATCCACTGGAAGGGCATTCCAAAGTTCTGCATCATCAAGGCAGTCATCATCATCCTCATCTGCTTCAGCTGAACTGGGAAAACATGTGGTGAATGCCTTCTTCATGTTTGCAGCATTATCACAAATTATATGATCAATCTTTTGTTTGATTTTATACTGATCACATATTTGTTCAAATTCTTCACAAATTCTCTCTCCCGTATGTGACCCCTTGAAGCGGTTGCAAGCTAGTAGATGAGATTTCAATGTTATAGCATCTGCTGCAGTGTTCATCCAGTGAGCGGTGACGCCAAGGTAGCCTCTCATTCTTCTGTCTGACCAGATGTCCACAGTGACCGACAGATTTTCAACTGTGGCCATTTCACTTATTAGTTTTGATTGTCTCTCAGACACCACAGTGTCAAGTCTTGAGGTGATGGTTCTGCGGCTCACTGCAGTATATTTTGTGTCCATAATGGAGAGAAAGTGAATGAAGTGCTTGTTGTCAGTGATAGACAGGGGCATGTTGCAATTAATGATCAGATCAGAGATTATTGCTTCTGTAATGGCTTTTTGTCGAGGGTGGTTGACTGGATATGTAGTAGTCTGGGGCACAATGAACTGTGACATGGATGGCTGCTGTAGCTCGCTGCAGTGTATCTTGGATTTGAGATATTCATCATATCTGCATGGATAAAAAAAAAATACAAAACCAATCAGGGAAAACTGTAAACATTAAAACAAATTTAATTTTCGTATGCACAAACATTAATTATTTAATTTTTTTAAATACTGTAATGTAAGGAAAATAAATTGTAAATATAAATTAATTTAAGTGATGATCACTTGCCTATGTATGCATGTAAAATTTGGTTCCAGCAGTCACACATTTTCATATTTTACATAGACACAGAAATGTAAATACTTATGTACTGACAGAATGTAAAACTTAAGCATTTATACGGGCTATGAACCTTATAAACTAATTATTGTGACTGAAAATCTGCCTATTATATTTTTTTTATATGAAGGCCGTAATACTTGTGCTGTCCATTATAGCCCTGCTGAAAAAACAACAACAATATAACCCTGCCCAAAACACAATAGAAAATGTAATGGTGTTAATTGTTATAATGGGATTTGGAATATCTCCCGGTGCTCCCAATCCGGGCCATTTGCATGCGCAAAAGGATAGAATAGCCTATCTCAAAATATTATAACTATAATCTTTATTCTCGAAACATTTCAACTTTATTCTTTGATAAATATAGTCGAAATATTACGACTTTAATCTTTTTTTTTAACGTGGCACTAAAACACTGTTGTACTTAACAGATTCGAACGATGTAATTATTCTTGTCTGTATGACCAAAAAAAAAAAAAAAACTCTTAACGTTAACTCTTAAAAAAAATTTAAGTGCAAGTGATCACACCGGCGCCTCCATGTTAGCCTGTCATGCAGTATAATCGCGCTGCTATTCAGCTTCCACACGCAGTCCACACAAACACTTGAAAATGCGCACATTTAATGCAGACAGCCTACATGTAATACAGAGCGGCCCGCTCATTTTAAGATGCATTATTAAAATGCTGGCTACTCCACTCCCTTACAAAAAAATCCTGCAGGAGTCCTGTAGGATTTTGGTTTTATGTGCAGGAGTCCTGTAGGATTTTGGTTTTATGTGCAGGGATCCTGTAGGACTGAATAAAAATCCTACAGGACAGGGCTCATTCCTGCAGGAGTCCTGTAGGATTGTTCCTGTATAACTGTGTTATGTCCTGCAGGAATGTAACACTCCTGCTGGATTTCTTATGTACTTCTATGATTCCTTCAGGTATGTCCACTGACATCCTGTAGGATTGTGTAACATCCTACAGAAATGATAAGATTCCTGCAGGATGTAAAATTTATGGTTTTGCTGGAGTGTTAATTTTTTTTTTTTTTTTTGGACAGATATCAGGAACTTCATGCAGTTGTTACATTACAAAGGATTTTTCAAATAATGATATAAGCAGTGGAGCATATTGTAGAAAATATTTATGCATTCAACTGGCCCAAATACATTTTCCAAATTCCAAAATGCATACTAACAAACTATATAAAAAAAAGTGTTATAATACAACCAGGTTCAGTCTGCAATATAGGCTACTGTACTCATAAGAAGGCCATAAGGATCCCATTTATCACTGTACATTTATATAAAATAGAGCTAAATATCATTGTACATATATTAAAAACAGAGCTATTTATCATTGTACATATTTATCATTGTATATATATCTAAATATATAAAACAGAGATCAGTGTATAAACAGAGCTATTTATCATTGTACATATATTTAAAACAGCTATTTATCATTGTGTATATAGCTAAATATATAAAACAGATCAGAGTACATATATAAAACAGAGCTATTTATCATTGTACATATATTTAAAACAGAGATCAGTGTATATAAAAACAGAGCTATTTATTACTGTACATGTATTAACTGCAGATGTTTAAGAATGTTCAAAGTACAGTAGAATAATAATCAGTCAGCTTCCCATTTGTTGGGTTGAATGCAAAGTAAATTGTGTACAAGTCCCACATCTCTTAAGTAAACACAAGTTGTTCTAATTACATCGCACTTGATTAATTTAACATCAGTTGAAATATAATTTTCCCTAACTATCCCAGAGAAAGCAGTTCCTGTTTGTTTATCTTTAACCAGGTTAAACTTGGCTGTAATAACTGGATCAATAAAGGCATAGCCTCTATCAAGACCCACATCAACAAACGATCTCACCAGTGCCATTGTGCCTTGTTCTGTTACAACTGCATGGTTAATTCTTCTTGACAGTGTTGTGCTTGCCTTTGAATGAATCCTGTTTCCATTAATTATAGCTCTTGAATAAAATGCACATTGGTGGACATCAATGTCCTGTTCTCTGAATAGAAATGCCTCCCTAGGTGTTGGCATTCTTACTGTAGGTGAGCCCAGAAAGATCATGTTTGTCTTTTTCACACAGTTTGTGGCAAGTCTGTACCCACGTAACATACGGTCAACAAAATCCTTGCTTGTTGTTTTTACACTGTTGTGGTAAACAGTAGATAAAAGTCGCGGGATACTTTGAAAAAGAGAAAAGCTATTGGCTATTTGTTCTGAAACTGCCTGGGTGCCATGGAAGAGCTTTTGTAAGTTACCATTGTGGCTTTCAAAAATAAATGCACTTTGGCACCATAGTGGACCCCAGTTTCGTACTGACTGTGCTGCATGCTGTAAAATGTGCACATTAAAACTAACATGACATTTGCCATACAATCTCTCAAATCGGCTCACAAAAGTTTTTAACAGGTTTTCTGCTACATCTATGTCATGAGAACACATGTCATCTTTTAATAGACAGTATGTTGCTTGGACAAGGAGTAGTAGGTGCTCTAGGTAATCACATGATAAAATGCCACTCAAGCATGGAAGACTGTAAAACAAAAGAAAATTCCTGTACTCTGAGGCCTTCCAATATTTGCGCAACCTCACAGAGCGTGGAGGTCTTGTAATATTAACTGGTGGCTTGATTTCAAGTAGTCGCTTGTCAATGTTGATTATTTCTCTTCCCAAATACCATCTCTCTCCATGATATTTTGAGTCAAACCATAAAGTTGTTAATTGCCGACTGACACCCAGCAAAATGCCATGCATGTAGTCATAAGCAAATCCCAGAATTATATTGAAAAATGTTAAAAGCATTAAAGGGGATGGCCCTTTGACTCCTTAACACATGTGCCTGTTTCGACTGCTGTTTTAGCATCATCAAAATGCTGGCTGTGGGTGCGTGGTCTTGCATCTCTTGTTTGCGACACATACACCCTAGTGAAACCATTTCCTTTAGCAACTATTTCTCCCTTCTGATAACACCAGTTGCATCCATATTCACCATTAAATTGCTTAGTGTTTTGGACAGAGCAGCGAGCAACCGAATCACATACACAGACAAGATTGAACACATACATCTGTGTACTTTGTCCTCTGTGCTGCACTGTTAGACCTTCCTGCTCTAACTGAACGCACTCATCAACAAATGACTGCAAAAAGGAATTCATTTTAGGTTTAGAAGCACCAAACCACAAACCAGCCAGGAGCACATGCCTACTTCTCATATCTGGGGGAAGTTCATTAATTACTACTTGGATTGGCCAAATGTGAAAAGGAGAGGACTTAAAAATAGGGACACCATCAACATTCCATGTAAGTGAAAGGTTGAATTGATTTGAATCATTCAGGGACCTACTGATTTATACATTTCACCATCAAATATGTCTTGAACACTGTCTGGACTGCTTTTGACTCTGGTCCACTTGTAATTCAGTGCTGCTGTAAATGTAGAATCTGACATTTTGTCTTCCAATTGTTTTCTTATGGACAATTTCATGAAAACGTCACCAGATTTAATAAGAGAGTTCTTATCCCCTGGTTCAAAACCACATGAATCACAATTTGCTGGGATTTCATTACCAAAGTATTGATGACATGTGGGGCAGATGTACACTATTTCAAATGAATTATAATCAAATTCCTTCAAGAACGTGTAAAGACTATTTGGTGCTCCGTTGGTTCCTTCTGGGCAATGTAGATTAATTAGGTCTAATAAGTCACCAAGAGCGGATTTTGTTGTGGTGTGCCTAAGAGCATAGCATAAAATTGCCAGTTGTGATTCTTCATTACTAATCTTAGCAGTGGGATAGATCTTGTCTTGTGTTGTTTTGGGGTTCTCTCCATCATAATTCTGTGTGTTGTCATATGCTTCAGCATCCATCTGAAAGGAACACAAAATTGTTTCTATTTAAACATGATACCTTATTCTGTACATGTACACTATAGCCTTCAATAGTATAGCTCAAATATAATCTAACACCACAGGCTGCATCCTAATTTGCCTACATATACTATGCCCTAAAAGTGCACTACCAGACAAAAGTTTTTGGAATTTCAATGTTTTTTTGTTTTTTTTAAAGAAGTCGCTTCTGCTCACCAAGCCTGCATTTATTTGATTCAAAGTACAACAAAAAAGTTTGAAATATTTTTTACTATTTAAAATTAAACTGTTTTCTATTTGAATATATTTTAAGATGCAATGTACTCCTGTGATTTCAAAGCTGAAATTTTAGCATCATTACATGATCCTTCATAAATCATATTATAATATCATATTATTCTGTTTTGCTGCTCAATTTAGTATTATTATTATTATTATTATTATTGTAGTTGTTATTGTTATGTTGAAAACAGCTGAGTAGATTTTTTCAGGTTTCTTCAATAAATTGAAAGTTCAGAAGAACAGCATTTATATGAAATATAAATCTTTTGTAACATTATAAATGTCTTTACCCCCAAAAAAAGCTTTTGAAGTATGTATAATCTCTTTTTCAGATAAATGCTGATTTTTGGATCTTTCAGTTCATCAAATAATCCTGATAAAAATGTACTCAACTGTTTTAAATATTGAAATAATAATAATAATACATGTTTATTAATAAATTCAGTTGAACAGCAAATCAGCATATTAGGATGATTTCTGAAGGATCATGTAACACTGAAGACTGGAGTAATGATGCTGAAAATTTAGATTTGCACACAGGAATAAATTACATCTTAAAATATATTGCATTGTCACTTAAAATAGAAAAATATTTCACAACATTACTGCTTTTTCTATATTTTGGATCAAATAAATGCAGGCTTGGTGAGCAGAAGAGAATCTTACTGTCCAAAAACTTTTGACTGGTAGTCTGTTATGGAAAAGTATATACATTTTAGTACAAAATACAGCTCTTCAGATCTCTCTTTTTTTCAAATGAATGAATGAGTCAAAATGATTTTCACTGGTAATCAACATCACAGAAGCTGTTCATAGACCTTACATTGTATTTGTCCCATTGAAGTCAAACCAGTGCAGTGCACTATACTGACATAGCAAAGACAATATATTAAATGAATCTGGCACATTTAAATGAAAGCAAACAAAGAAAAAAAACTTAACACATACAAATTTTGACACTGCAAATCTACTTACTGTGTTGTCCTCAGGGGTTGTCATATGCCAGTTTTGTGGTCCATTTTCACTGTCAGATTCTCCCTGCTACACAGAAAAAAAAACTCATTTCATCCTAATTTCTCAATTAAAAAAAAATATAAATATATATAAAATATTGACCATGGTATAGTTTTGTGTTGTGCCGAGTTGGTTCCAATCCTCTTCTTCACTGTCAGATGTGTCGTCCTTGCAGTCAAAGCCATAGATAATCCAGTCAACAGATAGCCCACATTAGTAGGAATAACTGAAATATTGTAATAGCAACCTACTGTGGTATGATATGATTCTGTGTCAGTCTCATAGCATGGGGAACTGTTTTCATCTTCACTGTTAGATGTGTCATCCTTGTAATCAGAAACATGGAAAAGTAGTCAACAGATAGCCCACATTACAATACAGTATATAGAAGAACAGCTGAAATTACAACAACCTACTGAGGTATGATGTGGTGCTGTTTCGGTCTTATAGCATGAGGAACTGTTCTCATCTTCACTGTTAGATGTGTCATCCTTGTAATCAGAAACACATACAAATGTGACTTTGTTGCTCAAATTAAAAAATAATAATTTATGCGGTGATCATTTTAGTCATGATATACTGTATTACAGGGCTCTTCAAATCTGATCCTGGACAGCTATTGCCCTGCAGAGTTTAGCTCCAACCCTGATCAAACTTATCTACCTGTGATTTAGTGATCCTGAAGACCTTGATTAGCTTGCTCAGGTGTGTTTTGGAGCTAAACCCTGCAGTGCAGTGACCCTTCAGGACCAGATTTGAATAGCCCTACTGTATCATAATAGTAATGTAACATCTTATAATGGTATGAGACATAAGCTGCATTTAAACTTTGTACTTACTTGACGAACTGGATCTTGCAACCATGCTTTATATTGCTTTTTCCTAAAACCTTAAAGCAACAGAAAAGAATCCTCAGTTCCATCTCAAATCAGTAATAAAATAAAATACAATCCAATGTCCACAAGCCAGTACCTTTATGGCAATCACTCCATCTTCTTTTAGTGCTACTTGGAATTGTACTCTTGCTTTGCAAGTACAACTTATACTCCATTGTCTTTATAGAGTTACTGACTGCAAGGTAAAAATACAGTGCAAAATTAAGACACTGCATCGGATCGAAAAGTAACAAAGATAAGAAATACAAAGTTAAGACTTTAGGGTTACTATAATGATTCTTATGATCTTGATTTAAAGGTGTATGCTAACTTACATTAGGTTGGTATATAAAGTAATGTGTTTGCACAGTAGGCTAAGTAATGTGTTTTTCTTACTTTATAAACCAGGCATGAAATGTGTCACTTTTAAAATGAAGAATCCAATAAGAGTCTGAATTTCAATAGTGTTAATCTGGTTTTAACAAAAACCATAATTACTGTAGCACAACCTCAGTTAATGTGTGGTTGCCATAGCAACCATGTTTTCTTGCTTATTTGTTTTGAATGGTAATGTAACAGTAAAAATAGGCTATAACACCTTTAAATATAGATATTTTCATTAAAATAAAAGATAAATAAATAAGCGTTGTACTTACAGTAAAAAGTCAGTTGTGTTGCTGGTCTTAAAGCGCAGTTACTTTGTCGCTACATTTCCGTTATTTTGTTGCTCGCGCACACACTCGAGGAAACGCGTCATACGCTGTGAATTCCGGAGCAGCTGCGCCATCTACTGGTGAATCGGGTAAGTAAAACTTAATTTTTCATTAATTAAAATACTTGAAAGTAAAAAAGACACCTTAGAACAATGGTGTAGTGAACACAACGATAAAATGCTGACAAACCACAAGATTTCTTAACACAGTTAACTAAGTGTAATATGTTACCATGGAAACATATAGCAACAATGAAGTTAAAACGGTTTTGAGTTGCTATTGAAATGATTAAATCTCTTTGAATATCTATCTATCTATCTATCTATCTATCTATCCATCTATCTATCTATCTGTTTTAAATTGTAGTCCTTTTTTTCCATTATAGACAAAATGTGGGCATTAATTGAATGGACAGAAATTGAAGCCTCTCTGGACATTGTAAAGAGAAAAGACATTCTTCAATCTGTAGTTCATGAGGGGGATGTTGTTGATGTAAAGTATGAAGATGAAAGCTCTCCTGCACTTATTCTCAAGATGAATGGTGAGATTGGTGAATGAGTGAATGCATGCATATTTAAAAAAAAAAAATTCTGGTTGAACTATTCATTTGAAATAATGAATTTCCTTTCCTGTACAGAAAATAAGGACAAGCTACTGAAGCGTCTAAATCGGATGGAGTCAGAGCGAAGGCAAAAAGAGGAGTGCAAGCTGCCTGAAAAGAGAGCAATAAAAAGGAAAATAATATTCAGTCCAGAAAACACCCCATCATCAAGTCCAGATCAAGTCCAGATCAAGAGATTTAAAAAAGTAAAATCTAACTTCCTGATAAATTATATCAACATTGTTTAATGCGGTCTTCGTTTTGAGATATACATTCATGGTCTTTGGGGTCTCTAGAGACAAAATTGAATTTTGTAACAAAATAATAGTTAAAAAAAAATCCTGTTTATTAATGTTTTACTCCAGTTTTACTCCAGTTTTCGGAGCATTTATGATATTTTTTAAATTTATATAAATCTCATACAGTCTATGAGTTTCTGCAATTTGTGAGTGGCACATTTATTTTGCAAGCCAAAATTTTCCAAAACATATTTATTTATTAATTTATATAAATAAATAAAAAATATCATAAATCCTCAGAAAACTGCACAAATGAGTAAAAACATTAATAAACAGGAAATTTGCATTTTTAAAAAAAAAACTATTATTTTGTAACAAAATTCAATTTTGTCTCTAGAGACCCCAAAGACCATGAGTGTTACTTTTTTTTTTTTCACACTAACATAAAATCAAGATATCATTCCAATTTTTTTTTTATTATTTGTAGATCTAGAAAGTGTTGACCATTTTACAAAGTCTCATGACATTTGGACAAAGAGAACATTTTTAAAAATTGTAGCAATGCCATTTATGGGTCAAAAACACCTCAAGACCGTATAAGAGTTAAGTGACAATGCATGTCTTTTTGTTGTTCTGTGACTTTAATTTTGTCTCTCAACTTAGGTGGAAAAACACAAAATGACACACTGTTGCTAAAAAATAGAAGAAAAAACAAAGAAAATTACACATTAAATGACCTGAGAATGAAATAAAGGCCTTGAGAGCAGAGAATCAGCAACTAAAGGCCCTGAACTTTAAACTGCAAAATGGTAGGCTATTGATATACATGGTTATAGATTTTTTTTTTGCTATATGAATGAATGAGTTCATTTAAACATTGCTTTTTATTTAGAGATTATTAACAGATTTGGAGTTGCTGCCAAACAGAAGTGCAAACAAGCATGCTGTGCAAACCTCCTAACAAGTGCAGCTTGCAGTGCTGCCCTTCAACCAGCCAACTCTTCACATCTTAGCTCTTCTGGACTGGACCATGTGAGAATACTATTTTTATTT
This sequence comes from Onychostoma macrolepis, assembly GCF_012432095.1. NCBI lineage: Eukaryota > Metazoa > Chordata > Actinopteri > Cypriniformes > Cyprinidae > Onychostoma > Onychostoma macrolepis. Next base: position 31,283,976 of record NC_081159.1, on the reverse strand, counting down.
TATTTTTTCACACCATATAATAAGTCTATTATTTGTGTGTGAGATTTAGGAAAGCATAAGGATTTTGTAAAACGCAGATTACAAAATGTGGCCAATTCAATTTATTATTTAATGTGTATTGCACAGGTTGAAATCCACAAAAAACTAAACATGGCAAAGGATACATTCCAAGCATGTGGTAGAGGGGGCACATCATGGTCAGCCATGATTAAGGATTTAGCCGTGGCTGTTTTTGGAAGGAGCATGTTAGCTACCCACAGCCTTTCTGGAAAAATTGGAAATGCCAACAAGGAATCACAAGCCAAGCCCCCTCTGGACCCCACAAAAGTGGAACTTATTATAGGTATAAAGGTGTTAAAGGTTTTTAAGTATATATGCTCTCATAACAAATATCTGACACTGAACTTTATATACATTTCTCTTTCAGACACTGTTTCGAAGAAATTTCCAGAAACTCCACGAAAGTTTCTTCGGGCTGCTTTACGGGAAAAATTGAATGATGAACATAAACTCCTTAGCAGGTTTTACTTTCTAATATATTTGTAATATTTTAAGTGTTATTCATTAAATATTTTGTTTCACATGTCAACTAATCTGAAAGATAATCATTTACAGTTCTTATAATTACAGTACCTTATATTTCAGTATTTATATATGTAGTGTATACTCATATTTCTCAGGCATCATAAGAAGGACACTGTTACGCTGCAACACTGAGTGGTGAAGCACATAAGAGGTGAGGGCAAATTCACTGTTACATATGCATGTAATTATATTTATGCATATTTTATTAACTTATTAAAAGTTAAGGCAAAAATGTTTCTCTCTTTTTTCCAGAGTCCAGAGTTATTGGTTTCTGAAGAATGATGGGCCACGTTCTGTTCAGAGTGTTCATTTTCGTCACACTTATCTCATTTTATCTTTAAGCTCTTTTGACTAATAAATAATTCACAATTAACATTTTCTGAAGTCTTTTTTTATTTTTTGGTGATATTTAAATTTGAGACACAACATTGCTTTTAAAAAGTGTGTTGTTATACAGGAGGTTCTGAATATCCCTTCAGCAATCCAACATGATGAATATACATAATAGTTCATTAGGATTTCTGCAGATGTCCTATAGGAATTGAACACTAATGCAAATTAGATTTCCTGTAGGTTTCCTGCAGGAGTCCTGCATGTTTCCTGTAGGTTTCCTGCATGTTTCCTGTAGGTTTCCTGCAGGAAGTCCTGCATGTTTCCTGTAGGTTTCTGTAGGATTCCTGCAGGAGTCCTACAGGAAAATGGTCACGAAAATCCTGTGGGATCCTGTAGGAATGTGCAGGTATGTGGTGTGTAGGTCCTGCAGGATTTTTCCTGCAGGATTCCTGCAGGATTTAGCCAAATTCCCCAATACATCTATTTACGAAACGTATCAGTGATGATAATGATCACATTTCTAATGAGAAAAAAAAAACATAATATGCAACCAAGGCCAAATTATGACAAACCGAAATGATTAATTCATTACATTAGTAATCGTTATAAATAGTGAAATTGACTATAAAGAAATTACTTTCTTACCTTTCCTTGTGGTTCTTCTTGAAATGTCGGATGAAATTTGACGTTGTGGTTGTCATGTCGGATATTCTTGCGTTGCATACTCTGCATCTGGCAAATCTTTTTTTATTGGCAAGGTCCAGTTCAAAGTCCTTATAGCCAAACGAGACTATTTGTGGAGCTCGACTACTGTCTGCCATGTTTGGCGCGGTTTGAATTGTGCAGCATTAAAGGCACAGACGCTGATTGGTGCTGACGTCACAATAATATTTTTTTTTAAACGAATTTTATTACTGTTTGTTTATTATAAGTTCAAGTCATTGTAGAGTCTTCCACGTCAAGTCAAGTCAAGTTTCAAGTCACTTGCTCTCAAGTCAAAGTCAAGTCAAGTCATTTTCATACTTTAATCAAGCAAGTCGCAAGTCCTGAAAATTGTGACTCGAGTCAGACTCGAGTCAAGTCATGTGACTCGAGTCCCCCACCTCTGCTTCGATGTTAATGATGCAATCAAAGTGTTAGCATAAAGCTAAAATAACGTGGTGCATGTATCTCTAACCAAAGGGTCAGAGAAGCTGAATGCAATTGAGAGTGACATCTGAAGTGGATTTCATCTGAAAATATCCTGGTTAATTTGATGTACATGTGTATACGAGTTCCTTGGTGAGTTAATGTGTTTTTTCCTTTACTGATTGTCATTTCTGTATCATTCAAATTAATTGTGTTTTATCAAAATGGTACAATATTAATGACAGATATGCCTTAATGTGTGCAATGTGAACAAAAATGCTGTTGTTTATGAGAAAGAACTATAGAATATGTGCAATTGTATGGCAAGCAAAAAGATATACAAGAGAGTACACGACATTTAGGAAGAATTTCTTTATTGTTAAAGAGAAATAATACATAGACAGTTTATCACACAGAGTAAATTAATGTTAATTGATGTGTTTCAGTTGGAGTTACACTTATTGATCAAATACTAATTGTTGTTGTTTTGGTGGCCTTGTGTCCACAAGGCCAGGTTTTTTTTTGTTTGTTTGTTTTTGTTTCTGATCTTGTTCCATGTGAAGTTCCCTTGCTGGATTTGCCCGGATGAATCAACTGATGTGTGAATTATTCCTGAACCGTCTCAACTCTTCCTTTGCCTGCGCTGGTGGAGTTGGACTGGCGAGCCACTGTTAACGAATTCTTTGAAACTCTTGCGTGAATCCTTCCTGGACAGACAAACTGAACTTGCTCCCTTTTAACTGGTAGGAGTGGAACCGAAAGACTGTGATTATCATCAATTAATTGACCTTTGGGGACTAAATTTATAAACTGATCTTTGATTCTTCAGAATTATTTATTGTCAGTTGATTTAGTACTTTGGTTCTGAGTATTTGAATTATATTTGTGAATGTAAATTCATTTCTTATATTTACTGTCATAATACAAATCAAATCTTGTTTTTGCCTCAACCTTGTCTGAGTCTGTTCACTGCTGCTGCATCCTCTCTCTCCTCGGACGAACCGAATCTTTTGAGCTCACTGGTCCATTGGCAGAGTTGACCTAAATTTTTGTATCGTGTGTAACGGGTTACAATTGTGACAATGTGATTTATTCTTGATAAAGTATATATTCTCAAAACTGGTAACTGGGACTCAGTCAGTAGCCTATGTAATTATTGCACCTGGCCAAAGGTAATTACTGATGTGTATAAATTGGAATAAAAATAGGAATGTGTCTGAAAACAAAATTATTTCAACTTTAATGGTAACAACAGTGTACATTCTACATGCCTCAATAAACCAATGTACAGGCTATCACTTGATAACAATTGATACTGATAGGTGATAATTTGATTATTATAACATGTTGCATCTAAGATATTTGAATTAAGAGTTTATATTGAATCACTGTACTCAACTTAAATTGAGGAAAAATGTTTGTGTGTAGTCTAATTGATTTTCATATCAAGGATGTCATGATAATATTATGATTTATTATAATAAGACAAACTAATTTTAAATAATACTTACCTTTTTTTATCTACATTTACATTTAGTCATTTTGCAGACGCTTTTATCCAAAGCGACTTACAATTTGGGGAACACATGAAGCGATTCATCTTGAAGAGGCAATCCGACAAAGGAAGTGCTTGTAACACCAAGTCTCAGGCATTGTTTAAATAAGTACAAGCTAGCAAGGGAAGGAATAAGTAAGGAGAAAGATTTTTTTTTTTTTTTTATGTGTAGGTTGAAGTCAAGTAGAGTCGAAAGAGATGAGTTTTCAGCTGTTGCTTGAAGATCAGGAAGCCAGGAATGGTGAACGAGAATGTTCTGGAGAGTGATTTTGAGCCTCTTTGTGATGGTACCACGAGGCGTCGCTCACTAGCAGATCTCAGACTTCTGGAGGGGATGTAGATTCTTAATAGTGAGTGCATGTAGGCGGGTGCTGAGCCTGTGGTTGTTCTATGAGCAAGCATCAGTGTCTTGAACTTGATGCGAGCTGCGATTGGTAGCCAATGCAATGAGATAAAGAGAGGTGTAACATGGGCTCTGAATCATTTGTAGAGGTTTGAATGTGTTTGATGGAAGCGAAGAGCGAAGTGTGAGAGACAAGAGAGAGCAGTAGTAGTAATATATAACCATGCGATGTCACTTTTTTTTGATTGATGACCGACAGCTGTTGACCTTTGACCTTAGGGATTAACTTTATGACCTTTTAATGAATGCAGCTGTGTTATGACAGGTGTTATGACATGTGTTTGTAATATATCATATTTATGTATCCTCATCTGTGAAATAAGAGAGTGGTTACATTGTTTGTTAATGCGTGGCAGCTGTTTGTGATATAGCATGCCGGACCTCCAATTCGTAACGCAACATGTGTTTGTAATGCATCATATTTATACATCCTGAAATAAGAGAGAGCGGTTACATTGCTTGTTAATGTACAGCTGTTGTTTTTGGTATAGACCTCCGGTTCGTAACGCGACATCTGTTTAAATTGGACTGATGGGGCAGCAGGTGCTCTTATGTGGTGTCACGTCGTCCCATAGGTTTCGGTCAGCCTGCATGGATGTGAGAAAGAGATATTGGTTTAAGGACAATTTGAAAAATAAGTAAAAGAAAAACAATTTTAAGAGATAGTTCTTAAAATTCAATGTGATTTATTGTTATGGACAGTGCTGACAATACATTTTAGATGTCTAAAATAAAATTACATCACTAAAGGGGTCAATAATTGAGTAATAATGAGAGGAAAATAACTCTCACACACACACACACACGCACTCAGGCAGATATACCAGACTAGAGGAACCAGGGGTCCTCTCTCTCTCTCACAAACACACACACACACACACATTCTATTGGTTGTATTCTCAGCATTATAATAAAGAATTAAAAACTTAGCTTAAGGAATAAAATAAATATTGCAATAAAAAACTTTGAGTACAATGAAAATGACTTACATTTTCAGGGAGGTTGAGAAATTCCGTCTTTACACATTGACAGCAGATCCTCAAATAAAAGGCTTGCAGATAGTTAGAAATTAGAAAGCTAAATTAGAAATTATCTGAGTGCAGAGTACTTTCCCATCGTTCAGTGAAATGAGAGGCAGGTGAGGGGGAGGTGGACCAGCCGTCACACACACACGCACAGGCAAACTATACCAGACAATAGGAACCAAGAGTCAAATATGGAAAATATTGAGTAACGTTGGGGATAAAGAATATTTGAAAAACATCACCGGTCATCTGGCAGCTGCTTGGCTTACTCCTTGATTAATTATAGAGGTTCAAACACTTACACTAGTTTTAGGCGACACTAAAAATATAAAAATGTAAATTTTTTCCAGGAGCAGGAAAAGAGATTGTCGTGTTAGGGTTAGGATCAATTATAAATTTATAGATTATAAACACCAAATGGCAAAAAAAAAATTTTTTTCAAAATAGCTATTGTCCCGGACATGTCTGGACTTGCCATAGATGTAGTGATTTTAATTCTCCATCATTACCTACAGTAAACCTATCCATCACAGTAAACTTTCTACATTTATTTTTCATAAAAATTTTCAAAAACATAATTTTTTAGATTTTTTGCTCATGGAGACAAATTTTGCAGAGGTCAATCATTTGGACTATTACTACACATATGGTTTGGGGGACACTCCATACAGACGTAATTAATGTTTTGTTTTGTTTTGTTTTTTACTTTACAGATTCTAAACCTACCCATCACACAAAAATTTCTGCACACGATTCCATTTTTTAAGAGAAATTTCAAACCACATTTGCAATGTTATATCAGTCTAATACCCATGTTATTATACAAATTTGTGTTCTGAGAAATCATATAAACAAGTACACACATACATAAACATTTCAAGCTAAAAAGAGACTTCTCTATTTTAAAGAATATGGAAATAAATAAAATATAGATTTATATATGACATCATAGTAACAAACATGTTACTCGAGCAAAGCAAGCCATTTATCATACATTTTAAACAAAATTTTAGTTTTTCACTAACCACACATAAACGTTGTTTTCTCAATAACAAAAACACAAACATGTAGATTCATGCTGCTCACATATTATTGTAGCCCAGTTTGTGGCAAATACAGTATAATCAGACTTTAGCCATTATTATATTTTTAAGATACTGAAAAACACAAATGTCAGGGTATGTCAAAACTTACCCAATTCCCCAAAGACCCCATTTTAAATAAAACATTGTTTAGTATGTTTGTAAATATTTTAATTATAATGACTCAAGAAATATCCTCATAAACTGCATTTATGTAATTATAGCATTGTAAAACACATATAATCATACAATTGTCTTGATAAATCGTATAAACAAGTACAGACACAGCACACACACACACACACACACACTGACACCATTCAGAAAGGTCAACAGTCTAGGTATGCACTGAGCGCTAAAAGCTAGTTTTCCAAATTTTTCAAGTGCTCCATCTCCCCAAAATCATATATTGTCCATTTTATACTTTTTAATGTAGCTTGGACATTTGAATAAAAGGTTGACAAATGTATCTTCATAACCATTTTGTTTTGACACAATGTCATCAACCGATTCTCTTTAATTTATAAGATTTACTTTTATTATTTCTACAAAGGTTCATGCTACAGTACTTTTATCAGTCTAATAAATATACGGTCAATACATGATGAAACAATAATCGTGGTACCAAATAAGTTTTACACAATGTTTTTAAGAAAGGGATGTTTTAAAATACAACTAAACCAGACGACGGATTAGTTTTTTCTTCTTTACAAACCTACGTTTCAAGTAATTTGCCCCTGAGGCGTTTCACATCCGAGCGGAATAGCTCTTATTTTCTAAGTTCCAATACAGGGGCTACAGATGCAGCTTCTTAACCGAACAAAGAAAACATATTTTTCACATTCATTCAACATATTTTTTAATATTTTGCACGAGTACCATGGGATCATGCCTTTTTTTAAAGGCTTGTCTGATGCTTTAGATGCATCAGAATGTGGATTTTTTCAATATCCAACATGAAATTAAAGAGTTGTATCAGTTGTTTCAGCTGTTTATTACCATTTTCTTAGGTTATTATTATTATTATTATTTTATTCGCATATAGAATAGGTGTAGAATTACCTTATCGTCCATGCTTTTCCCCTTTACAGACCCCCATGCACAATTGTAAATTCAAGAGGCCTAGTTAGCACCATTTAATAAAAGCGCCACAATGCATTCAGAATACAGAAACCCCCTCTCGATCTATTATGACCGGCGTTTTACTTAGTCAAATGATCAGGATTACGGATGATACTGTACTCATTTTGTTTGTTGGACTGTTTATGTCACTACTATGACTGCAGGCGAGGCCTTCTCTCTCTCTGAGAGTCATCAGCATTCACGGTTTATATAAATGAATGAAAATTTCTCGAGAGTGTTTGACTAAGTCGTTATTTCTTTTTAGGACGATTATTCATCTATTTGATGTGAGACCCCATTAAGTATCGACACAAAAATTATGGCGTGCTGTTTTACACTTACAACTGAATTGACATCTTACCATTGTGCTCAAAGCTACACATTCAGTAAAGTTTGAGGTCTTGAAAATGCTACAGACACAAAATATCAAGGCATTTTTTTAGTGCTCTCCATATAACTCACAAGTAAATATCGTATGAATACAGAAAACCCACTCGTGATCATTTGGGTATATTTTTATAAGCGTTGTTTTAAATTACTTTTTCTTTACGGCACTAGATTTAGACCTCTTGCTCAGATGTGCACATTTTATTCGTCGTACTCGTTTCAACATTTCCGTTCGACATTAAAGCGTAGGTAATGTGATCACAATTAAGAAACATAACATTACACTACATGCCCTTGAAAAGGCTATAGACATAGTCGTTTATACAGGAAATATGTTTGCGCAACAGAAATATGTATCGGTATAACAAATACCTAATACTGAAATGCTCGCTTCTAAATTCAAAAACATTAAATTCTAATAGAAAATAGACAAAAACACAATGCATTCATTCATGAATCAACATTTATTCAGTGCTACTTTCTACAAATACTAAAAGAACAGTTGTAATGTTCAGAATGTTTTGTTAACCACGCAAAGTGTTACCAAGTCATGAGCACAGAAAACTGACCACATCAATTCATAGATTGCTATGCCATATAATCAACTGAAAAAGTTTGTGTCTCATTAAGGGTGGGCATAGTTAAATAATGCTGTTATCAGTGAAAATTATCAATAATTATCAGTACTCTTATTGATACAACTCCCTTAATTTGGTGCAAAAAAATAAAGACATGATAAAAAGATATGAAACAATTCAGTAGATACTTCATTAATATCTGGTGCTGATGTGCTTTAATACAGCTTCACTATCAGAAGATAAACCTAAACAATGTTACAATTACCAAAGAACCATAGTTCTTGGGCTTCTCAGAAGATAAAATAAATAAAGAAAATAACATTCATAAAGAGTAAAGATATGTAAAATGAACAATATAAAGATTTCTAGCATCACTCCTGTATAATTTGGCCCACCCCAAAAACAAACAGTTTTTGTTTAGGAAAATGAGCATGTTGACTTTCTCTGGAGAATCTGTGATCTCTGATTACTGACTGTGGAGAAGACTCTTTCAGACAGTGCTGAGGAGGCAGAGTTAGGTGCTGGACAGCTGTGAGAGAAGAGGAAGAGTGTCGTTCTTACCCCAGCAGCAGAAGGCAGACTCTTCTGAGGGAAGGACAGGAGGGAGACTCTTCACTCTTCATCTTGTCATGGAGGGTTGATGCAGTGTTTTGCTGTAGAACAAGGCTCCTCCTCAGCACTTGGTCTTCCTCAGCAAAGAGCTCCTTTAGTGCAGAGTCGGAGACTCCAGATTCCTTGCAAACTGGAATCTTTTAATAAAATTTACCATATTATTGTAGTCAGGTTTATTGTTTTTATTATAACACATGACAAAAGGTATGAGAAAATTATGTTAAAGGTGTTCTTCCTTCTCTTCGCCGTCCTGAGCCTGCACTGTCAATATCCTTCTCTGGCAGCTGAAAGGGAGGATATCATCATGTTAATGTTGCTAATGTATGAACACAACCAGTTCTTTTTTTTTCAAAAGAAATCTCTTCTGCTATATTAATTTGACCAAATTTACAGTACAAAACATTAATATTGTAATATATATATTTTTTTTAAATTTAAAATAACAGTTTTCATACCCTTTTTCTAATACACTTTAAAATGTATTTCATTCATGTGAGGCAAAGCTGAATTTTTCAGCAGCCTTTACTCCAGTCTTCAGTGTCACATGATCATTCTCATATACTGATTTGCTGCTTAAGAAACATTTCTGATTATTATCAATCAGTGCATTTCCATGCACCTAATCACATTATTGCCTCTCTGACCAAAGTGTGCATGTGCTCATGACGTACATGAATGACGTGACACGCACCTGCAGGGGTGCGTTTCCCAAAAGCATCGATAGCTAACTATGGTTGTTAGTTCCACTGAACTCTATTGGTAACTATGGAACTTGTGACCATAATTGCTTTTGGGAAACGCACCTCAGATTAGAAATGATGGGGAAGAAAGCTTTGCATTTCTGGAGAGCCGAATCACTAAACTCTGTCAGCACACCAGTCTCTGCTCCTCACCCTCATCCAGCGCAGGCAAACCCAGCTGAAGTGACACTGCCATCACTTTGCTATGGTGGCGAAAATGTATGGAATACAAACATACAAACATGTTTTGCATTAGACAAATTAAAACAGCGGCCAGTAACACACCTACTCAGTAACACACCTATTTGTGCTGAGCAGTGGGGTTATGTTATGTGAATAATGGCGGTAAAAAAATAACCACAACTCAAATAATACGAATAATGGAAATTGCATGTAAACGGGAGTGAAGAGCTTTGCTCTTGACATGTAAACATCATAATGTGATTAAGTCCTTACTCTGATTATTGGAAATAATCACATTATTTGTGCACATGTAAACGTAGTCTAGAAACAGTTGTGCTCCTTAATATTTGTGTAAATCGTGATATTTTTCTTTATGATTCTTTTATAATATAAGTAAGTTCAAAACATTCAAAAAAAAAAACAAAGTAAAAAAAAATTAAATCAAATCTTTTGTAATATAATAAGTATTTTCTATCACTTTAATTCAATTTTATGCATCCTTGCTATTAATGTCTTCCCAAAGAAAAAAAAAGAAAAAATCTTAGTCACTCCAACCTTTTGAACCGTCGTGTAGACCAGTGTTTCCCAACCAGTGTGCCGTGACAGGTCAGGTGTGCCATGGAAGATTATCAAAAACTTCCTTCTCTATTATATTTCGTTGTTATTATTTTAAATCAGCACAATTGGTCATCGTTATCATTAACAACAAGAGAAACTGAGTGCCCATATATCTACAATAAACTTTATAACCTGCAAACTGATGAAAACGCTAAGCTATTAATTTACTGCCTCAGATGCGGCCGTTCTAATGATGGAGAAAACACAGATCTCTGTCAATCGTTCGTCAAAAACCTTGTTAACTCCATTTGAGTATGATTTTCAGAAATTAAGTGCAAGTGTCTGATCATATATAAAGCCAAAATACCAACTCTGATGACACAATGTTTAATTATTGAGAAAAAAAAAAAACCTTTTCCCCTTTCTGTTTTTTTATTTTTATTTTTATTTGTATAATACTGTGCCGCAGGATTTTTTTACAGGTCAAAACTGTGCAGCGGCAGAAATAAGGTTGGGAAACACTGGTGTAGACAAAAATATTGGGCAGCACAACTGTTTTCAACATTGAAAATAATCATAAATGTTTCTTGATTTCTGAAGGATCATGTGACACTGAAGACTGGAGTAATGATGCTGGAAATCCAGCTTTGATCACAGAAATAAATTATATTTTACAATATATTTCAATATTTTGACCAGCTGTGTACATTGCTACATTTAAATGAAAACACAACTTGTAATAAACAATGCACACATTCTCAAAGAACTTACATTGTGATGATTACTTCCTTCCCTCGCTGCGGTCTTCTTCAGTCGTTCCCAGACTTACTTATTTTTCATCTTTCCCTTGAATCTACACAAAAATAAACAAATAAAAATAATTAAACAAATAATTTTATAGACAATTTGGATAAAGTCAACCGAGACTTTTTTTGATGGTGGCCACAAACTGTGAATCTTCTTTTTGAAATCTTAACAATGAAACTCTCTTTAAGAGCGCACATAAACTGAGATTTAAAACTGTTAAAAGAAAAGGCTCAAACTATCACGCAGATTTAATACACTACACACCAATATCTCTTTCCTTTGTGCTTTGAACATTTCTCTGCGTAACGCTGCACGCTGTGACTCAGTGTTGCTTCAAGCGCATCATTCTGTGCACGGGTTGTACATTTGTGCCGCTACACATGACATATGAAAGCAAATAGACATATGATTATAACAATATATTTTCTGTATGTGTTTTGTATACAGCTCGTGGTATTTTTATAACAATAAAGGATGTTGATGACATACAACTGCCTATTATAATCAAAATCAACTATAGATCACAATCGGAAGTTATTAGAAGCACTCGATGATGGTTTTAAGTGACTTATAAACAAACACATTAATAATTACATACATTTTCAAGTGTAGCTTGATTCTAATTGTACCTCTAATTATATTATAGGATATTCTTGTAAGTATTAAAGATATTTGTTTCTGGTGTAGAACCAAACTTTACTTATCAAAATTTTATGCTGTATATTGAGCAGCGGACGATGTTAAATCCATATACGAGATACACATCTGAGGAAAAATACATTGTTGGTCGGCGCCACCTAGCGTGCATGCGTGAATTAGCACAAGGTGAACAATCGCTTCGCGCTCAATGTGAAAGCACCGTCGTCGGCGATTCGCATTGCGCTCAGTGTGGAACGGCCTTTATTTCACTAAAATGTTTCACTAAATGTTTAGATTTTATCAAATTATTGTGCACCCATGATTTTTCTAGAGTATCTTTTTGTATTTTGTATCTTTATAATAGTATTTTTGTCATAGATTATGATTACCGTATTGACCCGAATATAAGACGATGTTTTTTTCTTGTAAATACATCTGAAAAAATGCGGTCGTCTTATATTCAGGGTCTAGACTTTGACATGTCAATAATACACCCACAAAAAGAGCAAACAACAGCACGCACATCTATCTCAAATGGGTGCTCGACTAAAAAACAAGTAGAAGCATATTGAAAATGCAAAGTCGGCAACACCTAAGCTCCAAAAGTATCAAAGAAAAATTTATTAATTAAAAAAATTCACATAAGGTGTAACGTTTCGAGCACACAGGCTCTTCATCAGACAAATGAACAACACTGATATGCGTCTATTTATACATGTGAGCAAAAGGTCACATGACCTAACACAATATACCCAAAATAATAATAATAATAACAACAACAACAATAAATAAACCAAAGTAACCGCAGTCAAAAAAGAAAAAACAACAACAACAAAGAAATTACAAAATACAATTCTCAATACACAATACAACAAGATTAATTAATACCTGCCTACATACATAAATTCAACCAATACCATCAAAACCTTTATTGGAGCTATATAAAAAAAAAAAAAAAAAAAACACATAATTGGATAAGCATTCCATATTTAAAGAAATGGACGAATATCAAAATCCTCATTAAGACCTCTCGGGGACAAAGTATCTAATGTAAAAATCCAAAAGGCTTCACGTTGTAAAAGTAATTTATTGATGTCACCACCGCGCCGTGGACACTTAACTACTTCTATTCCTATATACTGAAGAGTGGAAACGGAATGTCTCGAGTTTACAAAGTGCTGAGCTACTGGACTTTTCGGATCGCGATGTCTGATTGCACACCGATGTTCAGAAATACGATTTTTCAAAGGTCTGCTAGTCTTACCAACGTAACACAAACCACAAGGACAACGCAACAAATAAATAACATTAGCCGTCTTGCACGAAATCGTACCCCGAATCTTAAATATTTTCGTCGTATGAGGATGTGTAAAAGTCAATGTCTTATACGTGAAATTACACTGTTGACAGTTACCACATCTATAATTCCCATACGGTATTTTATTCAAAAAATGAGGAGCAGGTTTCAAATCAGATTTGACCAAAATATTACGAAGACTGGGTGTTTTCTTGTACACTAGACATGGTGGTTCATCAAAACACTTCTTAAGACCGGGATCACTCTCAACAATGTGCCAATGTTTCAATAAAACATGATGAATGTCCTTCGATACAGGCGAATATTGAATATAACAGTTAACCCGACGTTTAATTTTTTTTGTTTTTTTGACAAGACTCTCCTGTTGCGATACATCTTTAAAACGACTCACTGCAGACTGGATCCACTCTTCTCGATATGATCGTTTTCTGAATCTCTCCGATAGAATTTGTGATTGCTGTTGAAAATCTGCATCTTTACTACAAATACGGCGAATACGACTAAATTGTGAAATTGGTAACGAACGCTTTAATGACACAGGATGATAAGATTGTCCGTGCAAGATGGTGTTACGGTCAGTTGGTTTACGATACAAAGTAGTTTCAATGCCAGATGCAGTGCGAAGAACAAGCACATCCAAGAAATTCATTTTCTCTTGATGAAATTCAATAGTAAATTTCAACGCACTACATTTATTATTTACCAAACTATGAAACTCCAGTAACTCAGATTCAGCACCACTCCATATTAAAAAAACATCATCGATATAACGTTTCCATAGAACAATGTGTCTCAAAAAATAATTTACCACAGGGTTTAACACAAACTGATGTTCAAACATCCCACAAAAAAGGGATGCAAAGCTTGGGGCCATCTTGGAACCCATGCTAACCCCTGAAATCTGCAAATAATAATCTGACCCAAACAGAAAATAATTATGTGAAAGCACCAATTTTGCCAAATCACTCAAACATGTAGTACTTGGTACCTGACCCGGACGTTGATCAAGAAAAAATTCCATAGCCTCTAACCCACCCTGAAATGGAACATTGGTGTAAAGCGATTCAACATCCATGGTGACTAGAAAAACAGGATAATCAGGTAATTTCACATTATTCATAAATTCAATAAAATCCATCGTGTCCTTAATATAAGAAGGTAAAGACATGACCAAAGGTTGTAAATGGAAATCAACAAAAGCAGAAATTCTCTCTGTCAATGACCCAATTGCTGCAACTATGGGTCTACCAGAAGGATTTCCTATACGGTTTGTGAATTTTAGGTAACGTGTATAATACCGGAGTAATCGGATGTTCAACACGCATATATTCGTATTCATCTTTGGTCAGCTGATGGGAATCTACAAAACGTTGTAAAGTATTGTATACAGATGTCTTAAAATGCGCCAAAGGATTCGTACTCAATTTTTTATAGAAAGCCGAATTAGAAAGTTGTCTCTGTATTTCAAATTCATAATCTTTTCGATCTAAAATCACCACTGCTCCACCCTTATCAGCACTTTGAATCACTATAGACGAATCTTTTTAAGTGATTCCAGTTCGACAGTTGTGCCTTCGTCAAATTATGTGCAAGTTTATATTGTTTTTTAGATTTGAATATAGATACAACATCACTTTCTACAAGCCTACAATAAGTGTCCAAAGAGGCATTTCTATTCTTGAAAGGAATAAAAGTGGATTTACCTCTAAAACCAGTCCGATGTAATTCACTAGAATTATAGTCCTCTACAGATGTACCACCGTAACTATCCCGTGACTCAGAGGTTATATCAGACGTGAAAACACCAGAATCCGATGAATGAATCTGCTGTGTCTGTCTCACATTAAAAAATTCTTTGAGTCTCAAGTTGCGAAAAAATTTTTGCAAATCAATATAAGTGTCAAATTCATTGCAGTGTGCAGTTGGTGAAAACGAGAGTCCTTTATTAAGGACAGTTAAACAGTCATTGGAGATCACTTTGTAATACACCCACAACAATAGGTGGTGCCAAAAACGCATAAAACGAGTGTGCGATGAAATATGTGTGATGTAAAGATCGCGAGTGAAAACAAAAGAAAAAGAAAAGCTTACAGCGGCATGAGTCGTGACTGTCATGTTAGTCTGATGGGACCAAACTTCCTCTAAGTGATTTTAAAACATGACAGTACCCAGATTTGAAGACTACAATAATATTTCACTTCTACTGTTAATACAATTTTGGTAGGCTACTATGAGATGGATAGCCTAAATGTTATATAATTCAGATGGGCTACCTATTTTTATGGTATAACAAAAAGTGTATATTTTTAAATGTCATTGTTGGTAGGGCTGCACGATTTGGAGAAAAAATCTAACTGTGATTTTTCTGATCAAAATTGCGATTTAAAATGCGATTTATTACTATTTCATAAAAAGAGCTACAGGTTTGTTGTGGTGGTTTTAACAGCACCAAAGAAAGACCAAGCATAATCACAAACTATGCTACACTGTGCTACTGTTTATTTAAAACCTCTTAAACATTGTGTCCATTTTTTATTTTTTTTTAAAGTTGTCAGGATGCAAACATCTGTCATGACATTAAGAACTACAGTATCTTAATTAAAGTTAAATTAACAATCATATATAAAATTTTAAACTTTTAAGAACCCAAACACACTGTACTTTCGGCAGGTTTTACGCCCGTTTCACACATGCTCCGTTTGCAGTGCGTATTTGTTTCGGCACCCATGTTAACGGATTAAAGCGTTCTCACTGCATGCGGTTGCGGTCCGGCAGTGCTTTCCTGGAGCAGTGCGTCTGCAGCACGCGCTGAATTAAAGTGACAGTGCTTTGTTCGCGGTAAAATGAAAATGGATTGACATGGAAATGTAGTAATTTCCCAAAAAATCAATATAATTAAAGTCTACTATGTTTCACAGGCTTTTTGGCTAGGTTTGAAACAAATAAAAGTGCACAACATATGCACTTGACCTGTGGAGGTAGAAAAACAAAGTTCTTTAAGACCCGCGAGACTTACACTTTCAGTATAAGCTAACGTTTGGATTTGAAATAAAAATAATAGATAAATGTAGTGTTTGTGGTAAACAGCCGCGGATCAGGAGCGGACTGCAAACGCGTCCCGTGCAAAACAATAAGTCCGTGCTGCTTCTGCACCGCATACGTAACGCACACGGACCGCATACGCACTGCAAACAGAGTAGGGCTGGGCAAATAAATCGATTTTTCGATAAATCGTTTTTTTTTTAATGACGTCGATTCGATATCGATTCTCAAAGGCCGCGAATCGATCTTTTCCCGAATTTATTTCAGCACACATTTAAAACAAGATCTGTTTTCATCTTCTGCCGTCTCACTATGACATTAACACACTGCTGCTCAGAGTCATTTCATTAACATTTTACAGTTTAATTTGAGAAAACTACAGTCATATCACATGATACACAGCAGCTGCAAATTCCTCACGGCAACCTGTCAAAATAAAAGTTTAGTTTAACATTAAGAGCAGTCTTAAGACTCAATGCTTCTACTACTAATAAATATTAATTAATCTTTATTTTTAAAGGAATAATCCCATTTGTTTTCTTTTTAATTTTAACAGTAAACCTCTGTTGTGCAGCACTTTGTTTGCCAAAAAATAAAAGGGTTTAATTTTCATTTGATTAGGATAAATTAAATTAATGGCAAGGCAAGGCAAGTTTATTTATGTAGCACATTTCATACACAGTGGTAATTCAAAGTGCTTTACATAAAAGGAAGTGTAATGTTTTATGCCTTCATCTGATTACCAGTAAATTTTATAGGGCCCTATTATTGTTTAAGGACCCTATACAAAAAAAGAATAGGTTTAAAATACAGGCCTGTGGGTCTTAATTTCTTATTAATTCAATATTTGTAAACTGCATTTACTGTTCATTTTTTTAGAAATATCAATAGCTTTTGTCTTAAAACTATATTCACTGAATGTAATAAAAAAAAAAATCGAGAATCCAATCAAATCGAGAGCTTGCGAATCGGAATCGAAATCGAATCGAATCGGGACATCTGAATCAATACCCAGCCCTAAAACAGAGCATGTGTGAAACAGGCGTTACAAAGTACTTGCCTTTGAAGTACATCAGAACATCGAAATCCAAAATCATTCCAAACATATGTTGTGCTTTTTACTGTTGGTACATTTTACCAGTATTTACCATACTTTCAAAACAAAAATTAAAAATAGGAAAAATATGCAATATGAAAATAATTTAAGAAAAAATGTTTTACAGAGAGAGAGAGAGAGAAAGAGGAAAAAAACCAAGCCTTTTCCAAAAGGTACATCTGGAAAAAGGGGGGTCGTCTTATAATCAGGGTCGTCTTATATTCGGGTCAATACAGTATATATTTTTATACATTTGTTATTTTTCATTAAAATGAAGTTGTCTATTTAACAGAATGTGTTTAACACACAAATGAGCGATGATCAGGTCAACACACAGAAGTATAGAAATTCTACATTGATTTTTTTTTTTTTTAACTGCACTGGTATCGGATACTCAGAATTTTTGGTATCGGATCGGTTCTGAAAAATTGGTTTCGTTGAATCCCTAAATCCAACCCTGTGGATTACCTGTCTCTCCTCCAGAGCCTTTAGTCGTGTGGGTCCAGGAAGGGTGCTTATATGTCTGGATACCGCTGCACAAACCTTTCAGCCATGAGAAATGCAGTTCCAGCATGTCTTCAAATCCAGGACAACAGAATGGTCAGGATGATCTGAAACATATAACCAACTGAAATCAATTTAAATGTATTTTGTCTTGCCTGAGTGATGCTGAAACAACCAGGTTTAGTTTTTCACCAAGGATTCGCTGCTTCCTATTGAACAGTCTTCTTGATGAATGATCTCTTGATCCTGGATCCTTGCATCTTATTGCACCTTGCACCTGGATCTTGAAACCCCTCTCTACTCATAATAGTTGTCTTGTTGCTGCTGCCCAGATTGTCTCTCCACCTGATGATTAAAAAAAAAAACTTAGTTTTACAGCAATGAATAAAACATTTATAATACTATGTTGTAACAAATGAGCATCTTTTCTAATAAGCAACTCACTGAATCATTGACTCAACTGGTGGCAGTCAGGACCTAAAAAAAGTGAACCATTTGTTTATTAAAGATTTGTTGAAACTAAAGTATCAGATCTATTTGAGGATTAAACTAGCATAAAAAGCATGCATGTAAAAAAACACCATTAACGAGCAGATGACAATTTACCCAGACAGCAAGCCAACATTGAATAAACATTGTTTTTCCATCTGAATCATCATTATGGTTGATGTTGAAATTTCAATGCAAAATAAATGTTGAATCACCATTACCATATCGATGAAAACCTGATGTTATTAATGTTGATGGCAACAATATTGGAACAACATTGATCTATAGTTATCTTTATGATTGAGTAAGCATTGATATTTGGTTTATCGGGCGATCGCTGAATGTGTTGAAAAGTCATTGATTTATAGTTGACCGGGAAACGACGCTGTTGTTGAAGAGTCATCGGCATATAGTTGACCGTGAAATATGATTGAAAATCCATCGATTTTTGGTTGACCGGGAGATCAATACCAACGTACTGCACCGGACACAGCTCATTTCTGGACCTTGGCACAAGCGTACAGGTAAGCTTGCTTAATGTTCGATATGAATGAATTGTACCAAATCAAATACTGTTAGGTTGATCGTTAACATGATGGTTAATGTAGTAACCCTGCAAGTCGAAAAATGACGCTAAGGGGTACCTTGAGCGTCAAAAAGCGACGCCAAGTGGTCCTGACCAAGCTTCAATATGTGACGAGTTGGGTGTGAGAATGGGTTGGATCAGCATAGGCTATTTGTGTTTGCGCTGAGAGGAGCTTCAAAGATTTCTACTTGCGTGTTTGTGCAGCGTTGAGTAATGTATCGCAGACATATGTTGATTCCTTGAATGCAATGTTAATCAGAATCCACTCACTGCTCAAAATACTTTTGTTCATTGCTGAGTTATGCACGCTCACAAATGCTCTCGTTATAACAAACAAAGTGTAGATGGTGTAAATAAGAGATTCGTTGTGCAGTGTAGAGAGCTTCATTGATTATAATGGAGTTTTGTGAGATTGCTGAAGTGAGTAACAGCTTTTAAAGATTATTAAAGGTGTTTGTAAATGTGATATTAAATTAATACAACAGCTCAATAAACAATAAGTTATATAAAGTGATGTACATTGTATGACTTTTAACAATATTGCCTGATTTTGCTCTATTTAGTCAAGGAACATAGTTTCAAACAGTCACAGCCGAAATGTGGTCACCCTAGGGCACTACACTGTGTTAATCCGGGCCTGCATTTAGAAACAATTAAAATGCCTCGTTAATTTTAAAACCTGCTGCCACAAATTACCTCAGTGACTCTACAGACCAGAGTGGAAAAATATCGGACCAGCATCCAGCACACACGTGACTGTTAAATTTTGCGCCAATCAAAGAGTGATCACACCTGTAACGTGATTCAGAGAGAGTGGCGCGTGGGCCAGTGCGTGACATCATTTGTCCAGCTGAAGGGCATGTGCGGAAAATACATGGGCGTGCACAAATTAAATTTGTCAAGTCAATTGGGCTATTAATGTCTTAATGTCTATTAATGACTTGGGTGTGAGGCATTTTGAGGGAAGGATAGCTATGCCACACACACACTTTTTTCTACATTTCTAGGCTGCATGGCTAGGTTATCAAGTTTAGCCTATATCATTCACAGGCATAGGCTAATGTTAAACTGAAATGTACTGTAACGTCGGTGCCTATGCACTACGGCTCTGACGCTGATGCATGCTGGGATTCTGGGAGAACTTTGGGGTTGTTTCGTGTGTGTTATGCCTTATTTACTGTTTATGTACGTGTTTTAGTGTAGCGTGATTACCCTTTTAATTCTACCCCGTGTGTGACCTTTCGTGTGTGGGTGGTTGCGTCCACCCATGCAGTGGCGTGCACAAGCTCAAGCCCCTGCCCCTTTGAGGTCCGACAGTAAAGTGCCCTTGCGGTCCGGTGCCCCTATTCTGCTAGGAGTGTTCGATATGACGATTTTTGATCGTGGACTATAAAAATGTCTCCACGATTTGCTTTTTTGAAGAAATATCGTTGCATCGTGCCACAGCACACATTCTATCAGCTGCCGTTCTGGCGCCGCCGTCTCTATGTAACATTACTGTACAACGCTACATACATTCAGATCAGTGTTAACTCAGCGGTAGAGTTACTCTCACGGGACACTGCACTTATTCGCAGTCACCAAAAGTACATTATCTGCATCTGCTTCAAAGACTTACTGGTTAAACGTTTCACTCAGTGTGCTGTTCTGACGAGCGCCTTTTCTGAGCACATAGGCTGCATTAATTAGATCAACCGGAACCGGGAACACTCCCCGTAACACACGATGTACTCGTTACATCGTAAGTAGAATGGCATCTACCCTAATATTTGTCTGTTTCTTTCCTATTCTGTTTCTCAGTCTGTATCCGGTCAGATGGATCAGCACCAGATGATGTCTACAGCCCTGATCGTCAGCGGACACCAGGACACCCAGATGACCCCCAGAGACATATCCCCAGTGAAAACCTCGATTGAATACAATAAAATTAAAAAAAATATATAACTAAACTAAAATATAATAAAATACCTAACTACATAATACTACTATTGTTAGAAATTGCAACAAAATTAAAATAGAAATATAAACTTTTGAACTGCGGGTTTCGTCTGGTCAGAGGAGAACTGGCCCCCCGACTGAGCCTGTTTTTTTTTTTTCTCCATTCTGTCACAGAGGGAGTTTTGGTTCCTTGCGCTGTCGCCTCTGGCTTGCTCAGTTGGGGACACTTAATTTCTAGCGATTATCGCCGATTTGATTGGACAGTACTATTTAAACTAAACTGAGCTAGACAATGACATCTCTGAATTCAATAATGAAATGCCTTTAACTGAAAATTGAGTGTTTAATCTTATTAAACATTACTGACACTTTATCCTCTAATTTGATACTGTTAAGTGCTTTGACACAATCTGTATTGTTAAAAGCGCTATAGGTGACTTGACTTGACTCGAGTGCACACAAATAAAAGTAGACCCTTTACGGTTCCGAATGATGTATTACTCTTACCTTTATGAACAAAAATTACGGCGTAAGTTGTTTCCATTGAACAAAATGCAATTGATTGCGCTGGTGCCGCCATGTCCTGCGCTTTAGCTTCGACTCTCTGCACAAACTATTGGATGCAGCGCACATTTATCTTTAACGTTTAAACATTGTTATATGCTTGAACTGTTTCAGTAGGCTATATCAATAGATTTTATTTTAGGCAAGTCGTGATGATTTGAGAATGCTAAATTGATCAAACGGCTACGATCAGCCTGCCGGTCTGCCGCTGGCCGCTTGGTCGTTACTTTAAGAATGAAATAAACTTATTTAACGAACAAAAAAAAATGCTCCAAACGTTTTTCTAAATTAACTTAGCCTAATAAAAAAACGAAACGAAATAATCATTTTGCCATTACATACAAAACTGAACTATTTTAATAGCTGAAACAGCTATAATCTGATTTGGGAGAAGGGGGGAAAAAAGAATGATTTCAGATTGTCAAATGATTTCAGAATCACCCTCGATTTGATTCAGGAACCAGGCCTGCCTGTATCTGGCGATTATAACTTTATATATTTCTATATTATATGTCTATATTTACCCCATATAT
The DNA here is from genome assembly GCF_012432095.1 of Onychostoma macrolepis. Lineage (NCBI taxonomy): Eukaryota > Metazoa > Chordata > Actinopteri > Cypriniformes > Cyprinidae > Onychostoma > Onychostoma macrolepis. Next base: position 31,262,169 of record NC_081159.1, on the reverse strand, counting down.
TAAACCATGTGTAGCATATAGCCTACTGTACTTTGAGCAACCATGCATGGTCCTCTCCGATACCGTGACCCAGATAGCACACGAAATTGACTAAATTATATCCCAGTATATAATTTCATGATGATAAAGTTCTATAGCAGATAATTCTGCTATGTCTATTTTAAAAATCATATTTGTATTAAGTCTCTGCATTATTCCAAAGATGGCTCTTCGGACGCGAGTGGTGCGATGCACGCAACAATACCCACACAGCAAAAGGACTCCGCGGTGGATCCGCCGCGGAGGTATCGCGGCTTCCGGAACGTATCCGCGAAACGGACTCGTATCGGCGTCCACTTGCGCGCAGTGACGGATCCGCAACGAAGGCGGATAGCGGGTCCGCCGTGGCTCCGCGCTGCATCCGCGATTAAACCCTTACCTCCGCGGCGGGTCCGTTTTGGACCCGCAAATGAATACATACATCTGCCGCGGACCCGCAACGGACTCATAAAAAAAATCCTGGCTCATCTGGCCCGGATCCGTTTTGGACCCGTTCATCTCATTTTCAAAATCCCTTTTGTTCTTGCTGTAGGATAAAACTAAAACCATCACTACGCCTAGGTTACTACAGCAATATAGGCCTAAGCTTAAATCTGCATTGCCTTGTATTTTTAACCTAACAATATTGTAAATAGGCCTAACAGAAAAGGTTCAAGTCAAGACATCAGTTTACTGTACAAAAGTAATCACTACTCAATAGAAATATAAAATTGATGTTTAAATTTATGGAAAGTTATAGGTTATAGCCTATTCTGTTTTTAAGTAGCCTCGTTGGCGAGGCTACTCTACATTCATTTTGTGGTCAAAACCTAATTTAGTGCTTTATAGGCCTAGGTCAGTGCAAACATAAAATATTTTATCTATTAGGCTACAACTTCAATGAAATGCTGCGCTATGCACAGCTAAAATATCAGAAAATTAATAACTGGTGAACGACAAGAAGTTCAATAAAAAGGTTGTTTATTGCTTATTTCTCCTATTCCGTTTGTGTGGATGGAGGCGGGACACGTCTCCTCGTTGCCCGATCCCCCGCCAGGTTGAACCACCTGATTGCGTGCTTGGTGACCTCCGCGTCCGTGGCTGACTGTGTCACCGTGTTTTTCCTCACAGCACCTGTAATCAAACAGACAGATATGTTTATGGTATGTAGCATCCAAAGCCAAGTATCCTTACACAATACAGTATATGAGATAGGCATTAAGGAGATTAAATTAAAAAAAGAAACATGGCTTACAAAGTTATAAACAGGGTTGTGGTGGTTAAAATAAGAGGTGGGTAAACTATGAATTCGTGATCAGGGTAAGGTGTGCTGCGCCTTTCGCTATCGGCTGTTTAAAAAAGACATCCAAAATGTTCAAACAACATCAGTGGTATTAAATGGTTCCTTGATCAGAGCACATATTGTATGTGGATAAATCAGTGTGGTTTTGTAATGTTTTAAGTTTGTCAGGGTCCTACATCTATTTGGAGGTAAACTCTTAACATTACATAAACTCTTAACAGGTGGATAAACTATTTCTGACATTGAGCGGTGGGTAAACTCTAGGGCTGTGACGGTGGCAGATTTTTACGCGGTGTTGTGTATTAAGTGTTGTGGGCGTTTGCGATTAAGTGAACTTGAAGACGCTTGTACAAACGCAGATGGGTGACATGAATGGAAATGATTCCAGATCTCCCAAAAAGGTCCATCGCTCATCACGAAATAAATTTGCTAAATGCAGAATAAACTGTATATTCCTGCGCTGAAACCTGCCAATCTAAAGGAAATGCAGTGCATGGCGTTTGAGGTAATTAGTGAATTAGCATAGATTTATAGTCTAAATAAAACAATCTGCAACTGTATATTATTACACTTGTATAGAAAACTTTGTATTATGCTTGTTATAGAGTGTGTGACGTCACGTGCACTACCGCCGGTGGCAATAGACAACCGCGGTGACAACCGACCATCGCGGTGATGCGGTTGTCATGACGGCGTCACAGCCCTAGTAAACTCCATTTACTTGCCTTTAGTCTCCACTACAGCCCTGGTTAACATTACATTAAGTCATTTAGCAGATGCTTTTATCCAAAGCGACTTAACATTCTCAAGTTACATGTTGCAGCAGAGACCTTAGTGTTAGGTTAACCATTCCAAAACCAACACTAAATTAAAATACAACTCGCATGGTAATTTACAACCCACACAAAACTGCATTCCATCAGTGTGTATTATTATTATTATTTATTTATTAAGACAAATGTACACGAGCGAAGCTATCGCAACCACCAGGCAGCCAATACGTTTTTGTGCGTTTACTTTGATAACATGATGGGCCTGTTACCCACACCTGGGGTGCGTTTCTCTTGACATGACAATCCACTGTGATTCCAATCTCCAAACTTCGACCATAGTTGCGCTCTTACGCACAAGTGCAGGTACGCCACTGTTTCACCTAAGATTGTGCCGGAAGTTGCTACTTGAACCCTCTATAGTGTGGAAACACATGAACACTGAGCAGTGTGGGGACTTTACTGTGAATTATTACATGAATCTTACCCGTTTCATTCACGTATGACTGATGCATATGAATCACATTAAGTTAATTGATTTGTTTGTTAAAACTATGTAATCTAAATGGATGGAAAATTGTTATGCAATTGAATTACAGAAAATGTAAATTTAGACCGAATAATTTTTTTGAGTGCATTTTCCTACTAAATACAGGTGCATCTCAATAAATTAGAATGTCGTGAAGTAGTTCATTTTTCTTGTAAGTTATTTCAAAAGTGAAACTTTCATATATTTTAGATTAATTGCATGTAAAGTAAAACATTTCAAAAGTTTTTGTTTTAATTTTGATGATTAGAGCTTACAGCTCATGAAAGTCAAAAATCAGTATCTCAAAATATTAGAATATTTACATTTGAGTTTGAATAAATGACCATCCCTACAGTATAAATTCTGGGTATCTCTTGTTCTTTGAAACCACAATAATGGAGAAGACTGCTGACTTGGCAATGATCCAGAAGACGAACATTGATGCCCTCCACAAACTATTGACTTTGAACGTATTTAATATTACTTTGAATTATATACACTTACTGAAAAGCAAGGTCTTCGTTGCCATCCTACTGAAGGGCTTTTTGTTATTAACACCCTTCCAGTTTATCTGAGGAGACACCTCATCTGTGAAGAGCCTGCCCAGGATGTTCCAGGTCACCCTCTTCACATCCTGGCCTCCAATGGTGGCTAAAGAAGAAATCTAAAAGACAAAGACATCTTTTTTTAAATAGACAGCAAGGTAAACATTTCAAAGCTTAAGTTGCATTTAAAGGTGCATTCAAAATGTTTTTGTTCCTGTTGAAAGCGTCCAGAAATGTAGAAAAAGATAGAAAACTTCTATGTTTCTTCTTTTTCTGTGAAGAAAAAAAATCCTGTTCTCTTGGATTATTATTTTTTCTAAACATGTACTTGGCTCACACCCTCATGTACCTGTCAAACCAAGGATATTGTTGCTCACTGACAGAATCTTGTCTGCAAAAGGTGTTTTTAGTAGCTAGGCAACAACATCTGGTGTAGGCGCCGATGACTGCAGCTGTCATTTTCTTTCTTTCCTTGGACATCCCTGAAGGGGCGGTCTAACGCTGGGGGTAGCATGGAGAGACCTATACTTGGTAGCACTGGACCCAGACCGTTGCACGTCACTAGACCCAGAGGGCGGGCTGTCACTGAACGTCAGAATTTGATTGGCTGATGATTCTGTCACTAATGCTCGTAACAAATCAGATGTGACGTCTTTCAACAAAAGGGTAGCACTATCTATAGTGCTGGTCTCAGACTTTTTTTATGTAAGATATTCCAGTTCAACCTCTACTAAACTAATCATAGGCAATTTTGTGGACATTACACAAATGAAAATTATACCTCAATAATCAATAAAAACATTTTTCACACAATTTTATTTTTTATAGGGCCAGCAGAGAAGGTCCTGCTGCCCCTGACGGCCCACCACTGCTTAGCATGAAGTTGCAGTTTCACAATACATGAATTACACTTTTTTTTTTTTACGCTTGAAACGCGATTTACACTTTAACAAATCTTTTCTTGCGCATGCAAAATTAATTTACGCTTGCTATCGTATGTATTTCACAAATCTTACCCTGCACATGCGAATCTTTTTGACGTCATTACCTTCATAAAAACGTAGCTATAATATTCACTCAGCGTTTTGTGTTCTTGTTAAACTGTGTGTAAAATGAGCGGTGATCGTTAAATCACCCTACGGACCGTCTATTTGCTGGATGGTTTCAAGGTAACGTTAATTAATAGTCGGTAGCTAACATTAGCCCATAAGCTAAGCCCGTAATTTTTGACGTTCAAACAGGCGCCAAAACCCATTAGTTGTCTGAACCGACTCAAACGGTGATTAAAATGCGGCTTAATTTTCATTATAAAGAGGATGGCAGATAAGACACTACACGAGACCAAAATTGCCAAAATGCAAACTTAATGCACAGCTAGCTAGAAGCTAGCGCTAAACCATTATCCACGAGTGAACATGCTAAAGTTGTCCTAATATCAAACAACGTCTACAGTCATTAATATACATGATGATATCGATACATCAATAAACTTACTCGAGAGGGTTCAGCGCAACCGTGTCCCAGCAAAGAAAGTCTCCAGCGATATGACTCTAGTCTAGTCTCGTCTCTTGTTGGACTGTGATTCAACCGTTACAGCAAAGGCGCGTCCGCATCTGCGGATCCGACATGGGTCCGCTCAGGATCCGCTGATTGACAGTAGAATTTACGGCGCCGCCCGGAGGCGGAGCTGATCCTCTGGGCGGCGCCAGAACGAATGTGACAGTCACGCGGGTTTGGCGACTTGAAGGCGGATCCGCCTAGGAATCTCCTGCTGTGTGGGTAATCACTATCGCCTGGATGCAGCGCGACTCGACAAATCTCCCGTCGGTAAAATGAATAATATGATTTAAATATTGTTATCCCACTGGCATGGGACTATTTGTTCCATGGTGCTGTTTTAGTGAAATGTGAATTTGACGTCATGATTTGAAGGTGAACTCGGCGCTCTCCTCATATTTGCGGCTAAATGCAAATTATCATAATTGACGGACAGCTATGCCCGTGAAAAGACATCAGCACTCCGGCGGTTGATGTTAATAACGTGTTTTAATGTCGGTAATAATTTCACCACCATCAACGCATCTAATATTCTCTCTGAGTTTCCATGTTCCCTTACGAAAATTAGCCATGTTTTTACGAATAAATACATTTATAGTGATCTGCGCCACCGAACTGACAGTGCGGCATGAACAAGAAGTTCGTGTTTTTCCCTGCACGTTAACATAATGAAGATCAGTATTAAGTTATTACATTTCCCCTTTGCGTATTATCTTTCATATTAAGACAGTAAAAGTTGTTTTACTTTGAAGAACTGCACACATTGCCTATATAAAGGGCCTAATAGCCTATATAATAAGACTTTAATACATTTACAATAGCATAGATTTCTTGAGGAGCACACCCAGCTTCTAGTTTATATATTTTTATTTTGTACCTAGTTATTATTGTTGTTGTCGTCAAGTTCTACATAGCACACAATTGCAAATATCCACATAATTTAATATCATAATATCACAGATCTTTGTTGAAAATAAGCGGACATTTAAAATGTAAAAGATTTAAAATGTTCAAAATAGAGGAATTCCCGCCGCGGCGCAAGGATACAGTTTCCTCCAAGCGCAGTGTAGCGGCGGCGCCGTCGAAGCGAGAGACGGGAATCACCTCAATCGTTTCAGCAAATCAAGGATGTGGATGCGGAGCGAAAATATGCAGGTACATGCAGATTTTCTAAACATGTCTTTGTTAATATGTGTTTAAGCATGGGTAACTTACTTTGTTTTTACAGTTAATGACCTTTAAATTGTCTGGGGGTTTTTTTTGGGTATGGGGGGGGCGTAACAGTTAATAACGTAAATGTCTCTGAGGTTTAAAATTGAGGTAATTTTTGTTGACTCTGACGTGTAATGTTGTTTTTGCCTGACATTTATCAAGTCGTATAGCCAAATTTTGTTTATTTCAGGCTTTCCTGCTGTATTTTGTGGCTGTAGCCGCCATTTTTTCCCTGAGGGAAAAATACATTTCCAGCCGATAGCTTCCCAGCTAACAAAAATACGTAACTGTTACGTAACCGCAACGTAATCTGGTGACCAAAGTTACGTCGTGGCAACCGGAAAAGTGAAAGGTGCGTATACGTCGCCACAACGTAACTTTGTGACGTCGCCAGTTCGTAACTGCGACGTCGTGGCAACGTTGCGGATCAATAGTTGTGTGCTGGTAATCAGCTGGTAATTTGTTTATAATTATTTATTTTCTATGGGCGGACATGCAGTAGTTTAACCTAATTTATGTCCTCATATGCCCAAACTAATTTAAAGGCTTTTTCAACAGCTGTGAATGATGAATAGACTCAAAATGAATTCAGTTCATTTATTTTGAAAAACACACAAATACGAACAGTAATATACACCCAAATTATTAATAAAAACATAGGGTATACAGAGAAATATGAATGAAAGCATTCAGGACGTTCTGTGCTCAGCATCATTATAAACAGATATGCTAGCATAATATTTGCTAGCAGACATTTCAGATAATTAAGGAAAGATACCATAATCACAGAGGTATTGATATTAACAAAAGGGTAACACTTTACAACAAGGTTCATTAGTTAACAACATTAGTAAACATGAACTAAGAATGAACAATACTTCTACAGCATTTATTAATCTTAGTTAATGTTAATTTCAGCATTTACTAATGCATTATTAAAATCACAAGTTGTGTTTGTTAACATTACTGCACTGTGAACTAACATGAATAAACAATGAACAACTGTATTTTCATTAACTAACATTAACAAAGATTAATAAATAGTGTAATAAATGCATTGTTCATTGTTTGTTCATGTTAGTTAATACATTAACTAATGTTAACAAATGACACCTTATTGTAAAGTGTTACCAACAAAAGTAGACTGTATAAACATCATTTTTCAAAACAATAAATCTTTAAAATATTGAAAATGTTTATAAAACATAACAATGACCAATTATAGCCACATTAGAACATATTTCACCCAAAAATGTAAATTATGTCATTAATTACTTACCCTCATGTCGCTCCAAACCCATAAGACCCTTTTGTGCAGAACACAAATGAAGATATTTTTAACAGATGCCATGTGTACGCATAAAAACAGCAATAACAAAAATAGTATGTCTTTATTCACAAATCTCCAAAGCATTTTCACAAAAGCACCATGAGATGGCCAGCTCTCACGCCAACCCAACAGTGATGCATCATGGTGCTCTCGTGAACATGTTATTTTGTAAATAAAAATGCAAAGTTTTTTGTGCACACAAAACATTCATATCACTTCATGAATTGAGGTTAAACAACTGGAGTCACATGGGTTTACTTTAATGATGTATTTATTACCTTTCTGAGGCTTGAAAGTGGTAGTTGCATAAACTGTGAAATGGAGGGGCAGAAATTTCTCAGATTTCATTAAAAAGATATACATTTATGTTTCAAAGATGAACAAAAGTCTTACAGGTTCGGAACGGCATGTAGGTGAGTGATGAGAATCTTTGGTTTAACTAAGACATGAGGTAGATCTGTTTCCTCAGGCGCACCGGTAGATCTCTGCCTGATCTCTGATCTTCTGGTTCTTCTGCTCCTTCCACCATCACAATCCTGGATTATTGAGCCACAACAGAAGTTTCCACTTTGCTTTAGCCTGGCGGTTTTTTCACCAGCATCTAAAGTGAGAAAGAAAACAATAACCAAAATGTAAATGTAAAAATAATAATAATAAAAAAACAATGGTTGTCCAAAATGTAAAAGTACACAAGAGAAACATCAAGCGGAACAAAAGCTAGTGAAACCACGCTACTCGTTTGAGCTGTGCAGCACGGACCATTTATCAGCTCGGATCAGCGCAGAGCAATCAAACTTCTCCGAGCTCAGAACAGGTTTACTCAGGAAGCAGTGTTGATTTCGCGACACTGTTACTGCACAGTGCTGCAAGATCCAGTGAGAAGCATTCAAATTCTGCACAGAAATCTGTTATAAACAGGTCAAACAACGCTGACATATAACCAGAAGTAGTAACGCTAACTATAACCGTGGTGTTGTGGCAGAAATAGTTGAATTTCATTACATTATGCATTTTAGGGTTTGTACAACCTTTTGAGAGAGAAATTCAAGCACATTTAAGTATTTCACACAACTATTTACAGCACTTTAAAACTTTAAAAAGCATACAATTAAAATGTTATTTTTAAAGGAATGACCAAAATATACTTTGTGGTAAACAAACACTTGTAAAATAAAAAAATAAAAAAAGGGGCATCAAATTACCACTATAACCAGTAGATGGTGGCAGAGGAACACTTATAGGCTTATTAGTTATTCATTTGTACTTTTTACTTTATATTTTGAAATGATAAAATCACTATTATAAAATTTTAAATCATCAAGAAATCAAATTTTGAAAAATATTTGCTCTTTTTTGTGTATGAAGTAAGAAAAGTCACGAAGTGCACTGAAAAACAAACTCCTCTGACTGAATCACACAAAGCAAGAGAGCTCCTTTTATAATCACTGAAGTTGTTGGTCAGTTCCATATAATACTACAAACAAATAATGGTACATTTAATAAGAGTAGAATATGTTAATTTTCTATATAAAACTTACATTTTGCACGTTACTGTTAATAAAAGTAAATTTTGTGCTTCCCAATTCAAGCTCAGTGCTTTACTGTCAAATGTGCATTACCAAGAAATAAATGTGTAATATTACTAGTAACTACACTTATTAACGCAAAATGATAATAATTTTATGATTTAATTATCTTTATTTTAATACCCCACACACCACCCCAGCTTTACCAAATCTGCTTCTGGCGCCACCATCTGTAGAACTCAGTGGCGCTGGTGCCACTGCTCTCAAAAGTTAGTCTGGAGCCCTGCTATATACAGGTGCATCTCAATAAATTAGAATGTTGTGGAAAAGTTCCTTTATTTCAGTAATTCAACTCAAATTGTGAAACTCGTGTATTAAATAAATTAAATGCACATAGACTGAAGTAGTTTAAGTCTTTGGTTGCAATATGCATTGCAAATGTGGTACAATTAAAATTACTATGCAAGTACTAAAAAAAGTCAGCTGCTGAAATGTTAAAAGGATAGTACTCAAGAACCGTACCGAAACGGTGACTCTAAAATGGTTATACAAACCAAACCAAATATAAATACTGAAAATGTGTTTGACATTAAAAAAAAAAAAAAAAAACTTACACAGCAAAAGATGCAGTGACCTGTGGCTGAATGGCCTTTGGTTTTATTTAGCTGTGATTGACACACAAACAAAAGGGGAAAAAAGATAATAGCATCGTTGAATATGAGTCAAATATTGCATATTTTTTTAGGGAGCAAACTAAATTTTGTGACTGAGACAGCCCTTAACCACTAACTACTGAGCAAGGGACCTGAGTGATTGACACCCAGAGTTTAGGTCCACACCTGATCACACATAATGCACACACCTGGTAAGCAGTTTTTGTAAACCTCATTGCAGTGTCTGCAGGGCTGCAGTGTGTACATTTTGAAAAATTCCTGGCATGGCTCAGACTTCGTTCTCCATTTTGTTACACCTGTATATTGAAATGAGCAGCATAAAAAAAATAGCATTATTACAAAGATAAATATTCAGACATGGCAACTGAGAAATTGAATGGTATGGCGCCATTTTAAACATCTTTAATCAAATATGTAAAAGAAAATACATACTGTCAAGCCAGCAGAAGTTTTTAACAAGCTTCCAAGATCCTGGAATCATCTTTATTGCATTTGAGATTAAGAAAAAAAAAGGGGTGTTATTTTATATAGAGAAAGATGAATTTACTGTTGAACCACTAAACCTTTTTGTAGGTATAGACAATAACGTTATTTTTTAAAGCTAATGCCTATGCCTACCTAAAGCCAGAGAACAAAATGTTATCCTCAAAATATATGGCATGCTTTGCCTTAAAGTGTTGTACAATAGGGACAACTGCCTGCCCCAGAATAGACATCATCTATTCCAAAAGCAAGTGGTACACCTGCACATGCATTATATTAGATAAAATAACATACCTCAGCAACACAAACTCATTCAAATATAAAAGGTAATATATTTCAGAAGTAGAATAACATTTTCCCATGGATAAGTTTTTGCATGTTCTGTTCAAATTAACTTATGTTAGTAAGATTTTGGAAATGTAATGGCCTCACCTGTCATAACCGATAGTCAGGTATACAAAAGGTGAAGACCGAAATAAGGGAAAGAAGACAGAAGGCAGAGAAAGAAGAGTAGTTCTTAAAAGAACTGTTTGGTCAATTGTTATTGTTAGATGAAAAAAGAATCAATTTGTTAATGGATATCGGACATTCTCCTGAAAAATTAAACATACAAAAAGATATGGTTAGTGTTGAACGTGTATCGTTTGTAAACGCAATATTTGAAGGTAGCCCCCTAACATACTAAGCGCAACAATTATATATGATGTAACATGGTCCACAAACTACGTTTCTACCACTAATTAGATTAATTTGAACAATTAAACTAAAGTAGGCAAATTCACACTTTTACACTTTGTCGTTCACTAAGATAACAATTTAAAAATTCAAACTTACAATGCAACAATTATTCATTACTCCGATCACAAATTTCCAAACTTACCGCTCAAACAATCGCTGCCATTACTGAAGTGTTTAGCGTCTGTCGTAGTTACATCTGATTGGTTGCTGCTACATTGGTCGATACTGATTGGCTGCTACCGAGTGGCAGGTCCCTCCTACCTTCCGGCTGTCGATGGCAGCCGCTTCCTGCTGCCAGTAACTGCCTTCCGGCTGTCGATGGCAGCCGCTTCCTGCTGCCAGCTGCCGATTTTTTTATCTGAACCCCTGCTGCCCAGCCGGCATTTCAACGTTGATTCACCGTTGAAACAACGTCAGGTACCATGGTTGAATCAACGGTGAATTACCTTTCGATTTTGCAAAACGGATCAACGTTGATATTGTGACGTCGTTTCACCGCGGAAGTAACAACGTTGATTCACCGTTGAAATCGCGACTTTGTTTCACTCTTACCTTTCGGTTTATGGTCTTCTGTCGACGTTGAATCAACGTTGAATTACCTTTCGATTTTGCAAAACGGATCAACGTTGATATTGCGACCCTGTTTCACCGGCGTACCTTTCAACGGTCGATCGTCGTTAAATGTTCAAACAAGCATTCACTTTGGAAATTGTTAATATTGCAACTTAGCTTAAACGTCAACACTGAGATGTAAACTATGATTTTTCAGGTGCATATTTCGTGTTTTCAGTAACTAATAAAACTTGCTGTACATGATTTGCAATCAGACGGCATACAAATAAATAAATAAGAAAATGGAAAAAACCCATTCTAACAATTAAATGTCCATAAATCTGCAGTGCAGGGATGAGATGCTTAATTTTCTAAAGAAAAACTTTTGAACAATTATGCCAAATGTAAAAATAATTTTCTTATTTAAATACAGTATATCTATATTGTACATTTACACTTTCACAGAATTTCTTGAGAAAATTCTCACTCAACAACAAAGCGGTTTAATGATGTATCAGAATGCAGAGGAGAAAAGCTTTTCATTCAAATTTCATACACACTGCAAAGATTCACACTATATAAATAAATAATAAATAGTTTAGAAACTTGCTCAAGTCTGTTTGACCAAAAATACATAACACTGACACACACTAAAATCTTACCATTTCCAAACTTCTGACCAACATATGTACACATTTCTTAACATTCTGAAATCTCAACAATTAAGTGAAACGGAATCCAAGTAAAATTTGTAGAACTAGTAAGAAGTAATTTGTAGAATTTCACATTTTTTCTAGCAACAGTCATTTAAAAAAAAAAAAAAAAAAAGGTCTCTTCAAGGAAGAGTCTTCTTACGGCCACCACCACCCATCCTCTCTGGTGCATATTTTAAATATTTGGACATGGTCTCCATTACTTTTTGGCGTCCCCAAAAGTGTTCTGGCATCCTTAGGCAGCCGATGTCCGTGTTTCTTTAACACAGAAAGGAGCTCATCTACAGATGTCCATGTTGTTTTGTTCCAAACCGCCCATTTCGCCAAATCACTCCTTAAGTCACTGATTTCATCTGAAGAGGAACTGAAGTGTCGTCCGCATCAGTTCAAAGAATAAAACGCAGTGCCAGAGTTTGATTCCAGAGTAGGTTTTATTTTTTAATGGGATAAAACCTGAAAACTCGTTTGCAAAGGAGTTCTCTCGAATGCTCTTTGTCTCTCGTATATATACTCAAAAATTAACAAAAGGGAGGGGGTCTCTATACATTGAACCCCACGTGTACCATCCTATATTTTACTAGTGTACGTAATTCTATCTGTCCCATAGGAGAGAAGACCATCCTGACTTTGTTATGTTAAAGGGGAAAAAAGCCCCCTCCTCACTTCTTCCAGATGTGCTTTGCCACGTACCCATTTTGACACCAAGGCCTTCAGAAGCTTTTCATTCAAATTTCATACACACTGCAAAGATTCACACTATATAAATAAATAATAAATAGTTTAGAAACTTGCTCAAGTCTGTTTGACCAAAAATACATAACACTGACACACACTAAAATCTTACCATTTCCAAACTTCTGACCAACATATGTACACATTTCTTAACATTCTGAAATCTCAACAATTAAGTGAAACGGAATCCAAGTAAAATTTGTAGAACTAGTAAGAAGTAATTTGTAGAATTTCACATTTTTTCTAGCAACAGTCATTTAAAAAAAAAAAAAAAAAAAAAGGTCTCTTCAAGGAAGAGTCTTCTTACGGCCACCACCACCCATCCTCTCTGGTGCATATTTTAAATATTTGGACATGGTCTCCATTACTTTTTGGCGTCCCCAAAAGTGTTCTGGCATCCTTAGGCAGCCGATGTCCGTGTTTCTTTAACACAGAAAGGAGCTCATCTACAGACAGTGGCGGTTCTACATTGAATTACTCCCCGGGCGAGACCCCCTCTGAGCGCCCCCTCTTTATGTTCAACTTTTTGATTATTTCCTTCATTTTTATTAAAAAATAAATGCTTTTCTGATGTGATTTGAAATTTAAAAAGGGAGAAAAAAAGTTCGCCAAAAGGCAGATTCGAACCCCAGTCGATCGTGTCAAAAGAACTGTAACGCAAACTTTACCATCTGCACCACTGAATCTGACAACTAGTAACCGTCTTTTGCATATTTGACTATCCCAATCATACATTTGTGGGTGGAGTTAATGTAAATAGCCTATGCCAGCAACATAACTATTTGCACTTAAATAGACACTCCGATTTTTTTTTTTTAATATTCCCAACAATTAAACAGTTGCCCACATAAAACAGGGGTGCTACAGCACCCTCAGCACTTCCCGCACCCCTGGGTGTGACTGACTTTAGCCCACTTGTCCCACTAATTTGAGAGAGGTGAACTGTCCCCCGCGGCCGCACCCCCCTCCCCTTTCCACTTCTCACACAGCTTCTGTGCTCGGTACCTTCTCAACAAGCATGGGCGCCAATTTGCCAATTCCCCGCAGTTATATGATAGATAATATGATAGATAATAGAAAACCGCTTAGCGGCGCAGATGATTTTTTTTTTTTTCCAAGTGCTTGTGCCGCCCCCCACGTGTCATGAAAAAATGCCGCCCCGGGCGGCTGCCCCGTTCGCCCATGCCTAAAACCGCCACTGTCTACAGATGTCCATGTTGTTTTGTTCCAAACCGCCCATTTCGCCAAATCACTCCTTAAGTCACTGATTTCATCTGAAGAGGAACTGAAGTGTCGTCCGCATCAGTTCAAAGAATAGAACGCAGTGCCAGAGTTTGATTCCAGAGTAGGTTTTATTTTTTAATGGGATAAAACCTGAAAACTCGTTTGCAAAGGAGTTCTCTCGAATGCTCTTTGTCTCTCGTATATATACTCAAAAATTAACAAAAGGGAGGGGGTCTCTATACATTGAACCCCACGTGTACCATCCTATATTTTACTAGTGTACGTAATTCTATCTGTCCCATAGGAGAGAAGACCATCCTGACTTTGTTATGTTAAAGGGGAAAAAAGCCCCCTCCTCACTTCTTCCAGATGTGCTTTGCCACGTACCCATTTTGACACCAAGGCCTTCAGAACATATTGGAAGATTCAACAGATACATTTTTGGCAAAATTCACTTTGATTAAGTCTAAATAATTCTGATTAATATCAATAAAAATCTTCTTCATTCCTCCCTTTGAGACTTCATTAAGTCTCACAATTTGTTTACATCTACCCAGAGTGCTACTTCATAATTCAGTCCTTTTAGCTTACACTATCCAGTGACTAAGTAAGTCACGCAGGTTTACCATCAACGCCTAAATGATGCGGCAGCACTCTGGAGGAAAATCAGGACCAAACATCTCTCTCCTTTTTAACTTAGAAGAGAGTAAAAGATCCTGTCTCCTTTCCCCCTTTATAGTAAAATACAATGTTAAAAGCATGAGTGTGCCATTGGTTCAGCGCTTGCCTGTGGTTGTCACAGTTATGTATATCAAACACATAAAAACACTTAAAAACACATTCAAAACATAATACATTGAATATTCCAAGAAACAATAGTTCGGATCCGTTGATCTTCAGCCCAGATACTTTGCGCATCGTAGAGAGCCATCCTTGGGCAGAGGTTAGGCTAGCACTTACACCCAGGATATGGCTCATCCTTATATCTCCTTTTCATAGTCATCAGAGTCGCTGGATCCATCATCCGAAGTTTGCTCATTTAAGATCAGCTTGTTTAGCAATCCTTCATAATACTCATCCAAGTTTCTTTCTGTGATTATGCGCTGGTTGTTTGGGACTTTTATCATCTCCATTTGTTTCACAGTAGCATTGACGACCAATGTTCTTAGTATAGGTAACACACAACAAAATAATAAACCTCCTATCATTATGGCAACTCCTAAAAACATTCCTAGTTTAGCAAACCATGCTCCCCAAGCTCCCAACCTTAGATCAAACCAATCCCACATTTTCCCGTCTGTCCCAGCATTAGTTTTAAGTTCAACTCTTAAATTTTTCAATTTGGTCATTACTTCTGTGAATGCTCCTTCTGGAGCAGTATTATTTGGTATAAAAGTACAGCATTGATCCCCAAACATAACACAGACTCCTCCCTTTTCAGCTAGCAAATAGTCCAAAGCTATTCTGTTTTGCCATGTCATTCGGCTTGTTGCATCTAATTGTTCTCCTAAAAGTGATAAGGCGTCATCAGTGTAATTAATAAATCTTTGCTGGTTGTAATAGATATAATTGATCCATTCTGTATTTTTATTTTGCGCAATCCAAATGAATATTGATTCAAATCCTGATTTAACTTCGTCTCTTGCTTTAAATTCATAAGGTATACCTCTCGGTTGACCAATTGAATCTATATAAACTGCAGGGTCTTTTTCATAAGCTCTTCTCGATCTAGATTTCTCTTCCTTTGTTTCTCCTTCGTCTAAAGAGATGTGACTCATTTTATGTATCAACATAACCCTAGTGCATGATCCTGACCATTTTTCTGGCAATGTTGTCAAAAGGCCATATTCTAATCCACACATCCACCATATGTCTGCCAGTGGAATATCAATGTCATCAAATATAGGTGGTGGGCCCTCTTTTACCACTAAATAGTCAACTGTGCATCGCGGTATTTGCCATATTTTGCTACACTTTCCTTTAAATCTTCCTACGTCAACATTTCCCTTTTTCTCATAACATTCAAATTCCTGATCTGCCATTAATTGTATTCTTCCTTGCGGCTTTTGGATTTTTGTTTCTTGTATAATAGGCCATTTACGGGTACGTTCACATTGCAATTCAGTAGCTTCTCTGTAAATCGTTGTGGATTGGAGAAACTGGCACCAATATGGGCAAAATGCCATTTTTTGGGTACAGTTTCTAAAGACATTTATCGCTTTACCTCTTTCAATAAAGCATTTACCTCCCATTTTTAATACATCCAAGCCCATTACGTTTGACAGTCCTGGACATGTCTTAAACCATTCATCATGAAATATTTTGCAACTAGAACTGTGTATAGGTATTGGTACAATATATAAAGTCGGTCTCGCTTCAAGGCAAACTATGCAGTTTTCCCATTCTTCTTTTTCAGCTGTGTAATTTACCCATTTATACCAACTATTATCTTCTGCCTTTTCCCATAATATATCTGAATTGCTTTTAATAGTAATGTTATGATTGTCATCTGCAATGTGTCTATTTTGTCTAGATATTTTTTCCTCCTCTACTTGTGCTTGTTCGTTTTGGATTAAGTTAAAGTCACTGCTAGATTCATTTGAGGGCTGAAAAGTCAATTCTTGGGAAGTCTGGTTGCTGTTGGTTACCTCTTGTGTTTGTACCTGAAGGGAAGTCTGATTGCTCTCTGTTGGTGGAGCTTGGATTTGCATTTGTTGAGAAGTTTGGTTGTTTTCTATTATTGGAGCTTGGGGTTGCATTTGGAGAGAAGTCTGGTTGTTTTCTATGGGTTGAGCTTGGAGTTGCATTATTAGATACATTAAGCATATGAGGCTCTTCAAACACATTGTCTGTTTCGTTCCCTTCCCTCTCCTGTTCCTCTGACAGGACGACTGGAACTCCTTCTGGAACCTTTTCTGTGCTGTCTTTTGTTTGCACTTCATCCTGTGTTTCAGGTTCTTCCTTGCCACTCTCTGTCGCATTGTCTACCTGTCTGTTTTCCTCCCTTTCTGTCTTTCTCTTGGGAACTCTCGTGCAGTGGTTTAGATGATACCAAGTTGTACTTCCTTCCACTTGCACTGCTGTCGGAGTTGCTCTCACCACTGTGTACGGGCCTTCTCTCCTCGGCTCATTCCATTTCCTTCGGAACACCCTCAGATATACTTGGTCACCTGGAACAACTGGACACGTTGTCTCCGTTTCCTCGCTGGGCTCCTTTCTTTTTTCCTGTAAATAGATAGCTTTATGTATGGCAGTTAGTTTCTTCATATATGAACGAAGTTCCATTTGTAACTGCTCTAGAGGCGGTCCTTTGTAGGGACCTCTACAATGCGGCACTGGCATAGGCCGACCTGTAAGCATTTCATGAGGTGTTAAATGCGTGGTGCGGTTAGTTTGCATGCGATAGCTCATTTGTGCTAGAGGCAAAGCATCAATCCAATTAAGTTTAGTACTTTCACATATTTTGTTTATTTTGGCCTTGATAATTCCATTCATTTTCTCTACCTGTCCTTGACTTTGAGGATGGTAAATGCAACCTAGTCTTTGTTTTATTCTCAATTGTTGCAGCACTTGTTTTACAGTTTTTTGAATGAAAGCCGAACCATTATCTGAACTTATTTCTGATGGTATCCCAAATCTAGGAATTACTTCTCTTGTTAGAAATTTGATTACTGTCCCTGCTCCTAAATCTGCTGACGGTACTGCCTCCACCCATTTGCTAAATCTGTCAACGATCACCAACATGTATCTTTTACCTTGTACCCGCTTTATCATGTCCACGTAGTCTATGACCAGATGTTTAAAAGGTCCGTCCAGTACCGGTATATGCCCTATGGGTGTCGTTATCCCTTTTCTCACATTATACTTTGCACAAATTTCGCATGTAGACAAGAATTCATCTACTGTTGCATACAAATAAGAAGACCAATATCCTTGTTTTTTTATTTTTCTTACCACTTCCCCCCTTGCGCAATGGTCAAAACCATGCGCATCTGCGATAAGAATATTCAAAAGTGAAATTGGCGCCACCATGTGTCCTTCATGTGTACGCCAAATGTCTTGTGAGTCTTTTTTGGCCCCCCTCTGGTGCCACATTGACTGTTCGTAAGGGCCTGCTTGTTGCTGAATTCGAATTATGTCATCCAATTGAGGTTGAGGTTCTATAAGTACCACAGGTGTTAATACTGCTATTTGACATCCAGCAGCCTTTTTAGCCTGTAGATCTGCTGCATTGTTTCCCTTAATGACATAATCATTTCCTTTTTTGTGCGCTTGACATTTGATTATTGCTAATCTTTTTGGTAGCATCATAGCAGAAATTAATTGCCCTATTTGATCACCGTGTTGGATGGGAGTCCCATCACTCTTCTTGAAACCTCTTTGTTTCCACACGGCACCAAATAGGTTACATACACCGTGAGCATATGCTGCATCTGTGAAAATGTTAGCAGTTTGTCCATCTGCTAACTGACATGCAACTGTAAGAGCTTTCAGTTCAGCTAATTGAGCAGAACAAGGTTGTACACATTGCTGTGATATTACTGGTACAAATTCATTCTTGTCCTTTTTCATCACTGAATATCCTGTATGATTTCCTTCATGGTCTCTAAAGCTAGATCCATCTACAAAGTAAGTGACTTCTGCTTCAAAAATGGGTGTCGACTCAAGATCTGGTCGTAATCTGGTAAATGCCAATGACTCATTCACACAATCATGAGGTTTTCCTTCAAAAGACAAAGGGATCAAGTCTGCTGGATTGACTGTTTTTTCCTCCCACTGCAAGTTTCCTGCATTAGTATAGCTGATGCATACCCATCAGCTCTGTTAGACACATAGAGGTGAAACATTTTATTATAATTGGCTGTTCCTAGGGCAGGTGCCTGTTGTAATTCTTTTTTTATTGTTTCAAATGCCAGTATTGCATCTGTGTTCCATATTAATGGATTACTTAGATGCTGAATCCCTGCCTGTTTCATCATTTCTCTCAATGGTCCTGTTTTCACTGCATAGTCTTCTATCCAGTCTGAACTAAAGCCAGTCATTCCTAAAAAAGTCATCATTTGTCCTACTGTTTGAGGCATCAGTGTTTTACTTATACCTTCTAATTGAGAGGATGCTATATCTCGTGTGCCATAGGCAATCAATCTTCCTAAGTATTCAACTTGAGGTTGACAATACTGTATTTTGTCTTTGGACACTTTGTGTCCTCCCTTAGCCAACTTTGTTAAGACTTTAATTGAGTCTCTGTGACATTGTTCTAACGAAGAACTACAAACAAGTAAATCATCTACGTCAGTGGTTCCCAAACTGGGGGGCGCGGAGTTATGATAAGGGGGGCGCGGCAAGGCTAGTGTACATACAGTCAGCCGATATTTATAGGGACACACCGAAATTTCAAAAGAGAAAAACGGTCCAATGAGCCGAAAATATCTGCCGCGCCGCCCGGCAGTATTCAGCGCGCACTCTCTCTCTCTCTCTCTCTCTCTCTCTAATCACTGCCGTCGTGACACTCCGCTGAATATTCCGCTCTATGAATGTGCGCAAAGCAAAGTCCTCTCAAATAACGCGCCAACAGAAAATTTCAATGTATACTTGTTCCTTTTTGCAATAGCGCTATTGTGATGTAACATGCTGTAGTACAGATGTACTGCACAACGGTGGTAAAATGAAGCCACCCTCTCGTGACGCGATGCTCTGCTCACGTGCTCTGATAATAATAGATTTGTAGGACTATTAAAAGTTATATCCGATTCGGTTTCATAGAACTGAATAAAAATAATATATTGATTGATATTTAATATTAATAGGCTATATTTTCTGTCCAATTTTGTGTTACTTTCAATAAACGTGGTTATTTTATTGGCTTGTGATTTTTAAATTCAGTATCATTAAAATTGAGTTAAATTAAAAGTCTTACAAAATGACTTATTTAATAAAATAATAAATAATTATTACAAAGCAGTTTTGGTTTCGCCATTGATGTCACCTCTGATTCAACAACAAGGCTTCAGTTTAAGTCCAAGGCATTGGCTGCATTTTGGATTGGAGTGGAAAAGGAGAGCCCTGGCAATACTCCTTCCTTTTGCCACATCCTACCTATGTTAGATAGGGTTTTCTGCAGTTGCCTCAATCAAGACAAAATACAGATCAAAGCTGGACATTGAAAATGAGCTAAGAGCTTCATTTTTTTTATTCTGCAAAAGGGGGGCCCGGCAGAAAAAGTTTGGGAACCACTGATCTACGTACTGTATTAGCGTTCCGTCTATTTCAAGATCTTCTAAATCGGCTTTTAACACTTGATTGAATATATGTGCCGAATGCTTAAATCCTTGAGGTATTCTTGCATAACTATACTTTTTTCCTGCATAGGTAAACGCAAACAGGTATCTACTCTCCTCTGCTAATGGCACGCTGAAGTAGGCTGAGCAGAGATCAATTACGGTAAAGTATTTAGCGTCAGGAGGGACGTTTGTTAGTAACGTGTGTGGGTTTGGCACATCAGCTGGTAAATCTTCAACTATTTCATTGATTGCTCATAAATCATGAACAAGACGCCATCGGTTTTTGTCTGCTTTTAGTATAGGCATAATTGGAGTGTTACAGTAACTAGATGTTTCTATTATAACTCCTGCCTTCACTAAACCTTCAATATTGTCTTTTATGCCTGCCTCAGCCTCTGGTTTCAAAGGATATTGTGCTTTTCTGGGTAGACGTGCATTTGGTTTAAGTTGGACTCTAACTGGATTAGCTGATTTTATTAATCCTACATCAGTATCATGTTGTGACCACAATTCAGTTGGTACCTGTCTCTCCATTCCCCTAAACAATTCAGTCTTAGTATTGTTTAGTAATTCAGATGTTGTGGTCATCTGTGTTAAATTCTTTTGACTGATTTCTACTTCCTGTGGAATACCCAGCAAACTGGTTGCACACAAAATTTTGATGTAATTTTTGTCAGCTGAATGAAAAATCAACGGATGTTCTGTTGATTCCCATTTGATCTTTCCTGCTTCTCTCATCATTGGTCCTAAATCTTTTGTTTCCCAGTTTTTTCCTACATATATCGCAATATGTGGGACAGAATCAGTTACATTGAACCATTTTTCTACAAATTCACTGTTTGGAATATTTAAAGCCGCTCCTTGTTTACCTATTATGATATACTCAGAGACTGTCTCGACTTTTTGATCTTTAGTTTCTTCCTGCTATTTCTGTTCTATTTTTTCATCTCTGTCCTGATCATAGATCATTGTACAATGAAATTCTGATTTTGTTAACCGTGCTTCAGGAATCTGTGCTTCAATAAACTTTCCCCATTTGTTTACTGTCTGTCTCACATCTTGTTCTATCTGTCCTATCCAATAGACATTTGCTTTTGGCTCCGTAACTACCATTTGCATTTCTGTTCCTATTGCATCGATAAATATTCCTTCTGGAGAACACCAAATTTGTAACCCCAATCTGCATAATGCGTCTCTTCCTAACAAGTTGATAGGAGTTTGATTTGATACAAGAATGGGCATTGTTATACTTTGATTTTTTGTTTGTAGACACACTGGAGCTGTCATCGGAATTAATTGCATTTGTCCCGAGAATCCTACTGTCTTTGTGAATTTTCCAGACAAGGGGAGATGTGAAGCATATTTTGAATTTAAGCAAGTAAAAATTGCTCCTGTGTCTAACATCATGGGTGTGTCTTTACCCTCTATTTTAATTTGCATAATAGGCTCTTGATCTGCTTTAGTTGTTAACATTGGTAACTGGTTCTCCCTGTAGGATTCTCTGGGCACCCCTAGTATCCCTGATTTGGTCCCCTCCACGGATTAACAGGGCCCTCTCCTGTACCTCGAATGGACTGCTGCCAACCTTCTCCTCTGCCCCCTTGAGGGTACTGCTGGTATGACAAAGTGGGACAATTATATCGGATATGTCCTGGCTGATTGCAGATCCAGCATAAATCTGGAAGGCCAGTATAAGGTCTGCCTCTTCCTCTCTGGCCTCTCTGCATTGGTCTTTTTCTCCACCCCACTGGAGCTGGCTGTTGAGGGTAAACATTAATTATAGGCACAGGAAGCTGGTGTGTGTTCGGAGGGCCTGCAGTAGAAGTGCTTGGTTGAATAGTTGGTTGCGGAGCACTTATAGGAGACATAACTGTCATTTGTACCTCTCCTTCTTTCATCATTGGAGCTTGAACCTTTCGTTTATTTTTCTTTGTCAGCTCTTCAAGCTGTAGTTGAGTTAGCTTGCGCTGTAGCTCTTTCTCTTGGGTCTTGAGCTTTAGTTCATTCTTTCTGTGTTGCTCCACTGCATGTGTCACATGATCACAAAATTCTTTATGAGTTTTTGAGTTCAAGCCAACAACATCTTCTAGCCTGCTCTTTACGGCTAGAGGCATGGCATCAATTACAGCTTGTCTGAATAAAGTAGCCATCAGAGGATCCCCCTCAGGATTTATTTCAGTCTCTTGTTTCCAGTTTTTCAACTGTCTCTGGATATACACGGCTGGATTTTCAGTATCTCCCAGTGGAGTTCCTCTAAGCATTTTAGGATCCAGCCTATTCGGGTACTCCAGTCGCAATGCTTGCCATACTGCTGGACGAAATGCATCAAAAACAATTCCATCCATATTGTGAGAGTTCACAGCTCTATCTAGAGCGGCTGTTTGCAATATTTCATCCAGCTTTGCCCCTCCTATGATTTTTGCCAGCAATGCTTTAATGTCCCCCACAGCCAAAAGTTTGCCCATAGTTTCCTCCTCAAAAACTTTGATCCACCTGCCAGCCCCGTCATTTATTTCCGGAAGGCGCGTCACCAGTCCCTCGAGGTCCTGAGAGGCCCAAGGGACGTATTGTCCCTGCGCACCTTTAATTAAACGGGAGTTCAATCGGAAGTTGTGCAGCCCGTGGTCTAAGTGTTCCTTTTTCCCTACCTTGTTCCCAATTTCTTATATCAAATATTTCTCCTTCAACATTTATTTCCTCATTGCTGTCAAACAGCTTACTTCTCTGTCTCTCCAACTTATTTTCCATTTGAATTTTTTTTTGCCTAATTCTCTGATTTTTTGACCCAACTCTTGTTCAATCATTTCTACTTGTGCTTTAATTTCACTATCTTTTCTCCTTAATCTTTCTAACACTTCCTCATATCTTGTTTTATCTTCCTGGTCTGATTTCATCTGGTTCAAAGCCAAACGGGCCTGCTCATAACAGTCCATGGGTAAATACCCCTCCTTCTCCTTTTTCTGCTCTCTGCTTCCTGCTTTTACATCTGGTTCTAATTCAACTTGACCTTCGACCTCCATCTCCCCCTTCACATCTACCTTCCCCTTGAGGAGCGGTAATAACCTTTCTCCAGACATATAAGGAGGAGGTTGAGAAAATAGCATCTCTTTTTTGCATGTTTCTTTATCTGCCTCCTTTAAAATTTTCCTGGCCTGCTTTATATTTTTTAAGGTGTTCTCACCTTCCTTTTTAAACATAGCCAACACTTCCTGTTCTTTCTCTCTCTTATTCTCTCTTTTTTCACGCTTTTTACTGATACATTTCGGTTTGTAGTTTTTTTACCAGAGTTTCCATTTCCTCACACAACGCTACATCAAACGTCCCTTCCTTTGGCCATTTTGTCATTTTATTTTTTGTTCTCTTTTGCCATTTGTCTGAGATTTTATTTATCATATCTTTACACAAAGGATATTTTAATCCTAATATCTCTACCGGAGTAGCGGCCATATTTTCTCTTTCAATCTGTTTAGTTTTATTCGTTTTATTCTTTTTATTTTATATAAAAATGTTGTCACTATTTTTCAATTAATCTTTTCCTTTATTCAATGACTTGCTCTTTTTACTTCAGTCTTGTATTCTATCAGATATATGTACTCCTCTATATTTTTCTTTTCATCTTTATTTTATGATCTCACAATATTCACAAAATTTTCAATAATTTTTTATTTATTTATTTTTCCTATTATCTATTGCCTCTTCTGTTTACGTTAGTGCGCACTTATTATTTTTAATGTTCTTTATTCAATATCCTATCTTAATATCTCTTCTCCACAGCGCTGCTCTTAGAAATTTTTCTCTCTCTCTCTCTTTACACAGACACCCACCATAAGATCTTATAACACATCTGGATTCAATCTTTATTGACCCTATTCCTATAGACACTCATACCACTAAGTCCCTTTATTTCTGTTAATTTATTTATTTATTTAAGGGCTCATACTTTCATACTTTATCCCTTCATTCATAGGGCTTATCAATCATACTTTTATCCCTTTATCTTTAAAGGGCTTATTCTTTCATTCAAACCTCTTGGGCAAAACGAGAGCTGCGGCCCCCCTCCACTTGGGAAAAGGCACACTTCTCTCCTCAAACCCAATCGGAATTTATTCCCCAAAACAACAAAACAAAGCTTTTTTCTCTCGAGTCTCCACCTGCTCCAAAATACTTGTTCTCTCACTGAAAAAAATCTCTCCTTTCTCTCTTCGCAGTAAAAGAACAAGATTTTGTCAGGAATTTTACCTACCCAAGCAGTCCCCTGTGACCTTACAATTTTTTTTGTCTTTTTTAATTTAATCAGGGCGGTATCGTAGGTCTTGCGCGCTCTCTTCCTCACATCTGTTTCGAATTTTTTCTGTCCCTTCAGGCTCAGACTAAATAACCACAGATCATTGCCAGCAATGTAAAATCTGCCTGCACTTCCTAATTTTAGTTTAAGTTCTTTATCAAGGCCTCAAACAATAAACCAGATAATGCATGCAGTTATTTCCTCTGGAATAAAACTCCTTTTTACTCTTTTACACTTCTTTTTAAATTTGGTAATTTTTGGAAGAGCAAAATTTAAGTGACCTTACCACTAAGAACAGATTTTGCAAACAACACATAACTATATAGGCAAAAACGCTTACCTGATTAATTAGTGGCCACTTTTTATGTGTTGTTCGTCAGAATCTGCTCAGAGTGGCTGTCCTCTCCGTTGCTCTTTTCCAATCCTGTTCGTGACGCCAATTGAAGTGTCGTCCGCCTCAGTTCAAAGAACAAAACCAGAGTTTGATTCCAGAGTAGGTTTTATTTTTTAATGGGATAAAACCTGAAAACTTGTTTGCAAAGGAGTTCTCTCGAATGCTCTTTGTCTCTCGTATATATACTCAAAAATTAACAAAAGGGAGGGGGTCTCTATACATTGAACCCCACGTGTACCATCCTATATTTTACTAGTGTACGTAATTCTATCTGTCCCATAGGAGAGAAGACCATCCTGACTTTGTTATGTTAAAGGGGAAAAAAGCCCCCTCCTAACTTCTTCCAGATGTGCTTTGCCACGTACCCATTTTGACACCAAGGCCTTCAGAACATATTGGAAGATTCAACAGATACATTTTTGGCAAAATTCACTTTGATTAAGTCTAAATAATTCTGATTAATATCAATAAAAATCTTCTTCAGAACCCGTTTCAGTGCCATCACTTTCACTGCTGTACTGCTGGTCATCCAGATCAAGATTCTCAAGATTACTGTCAGCAGTACTTCCTGCACAATCTTCTCTCAGAATGTTCTCAGAATTGATGGTTGCACAAACACCAGCCCGGGCAGAAACAAAAGAATGATCCTCCGAGTCACTACTAGAAAGCGCCATTGCAAGCAATTCTGCATTTCGCCGTCTCCATTTGTTATGGTACGCCATCTATAAAATAAAAAAAAAAGGTATGAATTTCAACTGTCATAACTAGAAAGTGCAGGACACAGGTAAAACTATTTCGATAATTGTCTAAAAATATATATAATATTTTGGCCAGTTAATCTTTCCCACAGTGGGAATGGGATGGTAAAAACCGGTCAATTAAAATTGAATTACTTCTAGTTTGGTTAAAGTCTGTGTAAAGTCAATTTTGAGAATTGTAAACATTATAAATGTTAGCAATGCATTGCTGAAACGTTACAAAGACTGTGAACTACATAATACTTGGTGGAGTTATACCGTTAAACAGTTTTTCACCATTTTCATGAGCAGGATTTATTGGGCAGGGGATCAGTGATGCAATGGAGCCACCGAGCACTGCCCCTCCCACGAAACTATAAGAGCTGTGTTCGACTTGAAGCATCACTGTACTGCACAGACTGATCGCTGTGTTACATCAGTACAGAAACTTGAAATCACTTGAAAATGGATTAAAAAATAAATGTGTAAAATAAACATACTAATGTATTTATTTGAGAAAAATGCTTAGTCATCTAAAGTATATTTAATAAATATAATTAAAAAGGATTAAACACTGTAACCAAACTATTATTTGCCAAGACAACTTGCAAAACTAACATGAAAAAGAATCATGATAATATTGTGAATCATATGTCTTAAAAAAAAAAAATAGATAGGATTTTTTTCCATATCGCCCATTGACTTGGTCGGCATTGCTGGGAACGCCCACAAAAACGTCATATCCGTTTATGCCGTGGGGGAAAACAAACCATTCGAATTAATGCGCTGGGACCTTGTTAGGCGCTTGATCTTTACTTTTTGTTATGATTTCGATTGATTTTTGCTTGGTGCAATGCCAAAAAGTTGCTGTGTGGCATTCTGTACCTCTAATAAGTATATTTATAAAAAAATAAAAAAATAAATAAAAAAATATCTGAATATAAATATACTGCCGAATAAACAGACGGAGGTAGCACAATCTGAGCGGGTAGTAGCTACACAACATCAGGACTCCGACAGCAGTTATTATGGATATAAAACATAAGAAACATATCAAGCCTAATATTTATGTGCACTCCAGATAGGCTAGACTACCCTGAAATGACCTGTCATTAGTCCCGTCCCCCTGCACCACAACCCTCCTTCACATCAAATAAATGTCACTCCCTGATATTTTGTGATGTAAATGTCATAATCTATTAAAACATTTATTTCATTATATACAATCCCTTACGAAAATGAACAATGGTATTACTATAGTAAAATTAGGCTAACCTTTTTTTCGGGCGTTTTTAATTTGTAGCCTATAACCACAGTTTTACTACAAATACCATGGTTAAACTATGGTTAGTGTAGCAAAACATGTTTAATTAGTTTTTTACCATGGTTTACCCATAGTGACCATGCTGTTTTGGTTGTAACCACGGTTAATTTTCGTAAGGGATATTTTCATGTTATTTAATATATTTTGATTTTACAGCATGTATTTGTAAAAATGATTAGGCTATACGTTTAGCACACACCACATAATGCTGTGCATTTCAAGGCACTTCAGTAGACATTTAATGTTACCTATGTTTTGTCAATGTTCAAATTATTTTTAATATATCAATAAAAAAGTATGACAGGCTTTTACTGTAGTCTTTATCACTTTATTAAGATTAAGCAAAACAAAACGACTAAATGTTTACTTTCACAAGTCGTCACGTATAGGCTTGTAGTAAGCTATCTCTTGCCTAGAAACAATCAGGTAACAGAAAGTGTCGGGAAACGACACCTCTGGCCATTCCGTTGGGTCGTTTGTCCAGTCATAGATACCGTATGGACAGTCCAACCCAATACGACTCAGTTTTTCAATGTATCTTGCTCTGTCGAGCAGCAGAAATGATTTTATGTAGACCATTCTGGGTCAACACCATGCTTTTCCAATGAGGGGGAAAGGATCGTTTTCCCCACGCTGACCCCGCCCACACAGCTATGACACGACACTGACCAAGTCAATCCCCACTTTCTTTCGTGCTTTCCCTTGGCTAGTCTCGCTTCCAATCTCGCGATATTACCCTGAATGGACAGTAATAACGATGACTGTTAACCGGAAAAATTAGCTTATGCCGGGCTCACACTGTGCAATTTTTTTAAAAGTCCTTTAGGATTGTACTTGTCAGACTGTATGAACATGATGATCATGTCACACTATGGGATCTCCGTTGTCATTAATGTCAGACTGTACGACAGCCGATTTTTAAAAAAAAAATCGCACAGTGTGAGCCCGGCTTTACACGTATGTTTTCTCCCTGAAAATCGTCGTAGCAACCACAAAAGCACAAAACTACACTGAAGCGGCACGAGTAAGTTAGGCCTCAATCGAGAACTGTAAAAGTAGGCCTCCACGACACAAATGTGGAAAAGCATTCCCTGAATATCGAGTTAATAAATTAGTTCAACAAACTGTGCAATTACAATTCTCCAAGCACTGACATAATGTGTTTAACTCATGACCTTGCATATATTTGTGAAATCAGACTTACCTTTTTGATCCAGCGCCCTCACAGACTACTTTCGTGCTCTTTCCCTTGGCCAGTCTCGCGATATTACCCTGAATGGAAAGTAATGACGACGACTGTTAAAAAAAAAATTAGCTTATGTACACTTTTGTTTACTTAAATTTTGAATCTGTGTGTAAAGTTACAAGTATAATGTATTCTCCCTGAAAATCGTCGTAGCAACCGCAAAAGCACAAAACGACACGAGTAACGTTAGGCCTCAGTCGACAACTGTAAAAGTAGGCCTTCGCGACACAAATGTTAAAGCATTAAAAAAAATCTCGCGTTAACAAGTTAATTCAACAAACTGTGCAATTACAATTCTCCAAACACTGACATAATGCGTGTAACTCGATCGTTAACCTTGTGTAACGTTATATTTGTGGAATTTTTGGTCGCGCACCCTAGCACTTCTTTTGCGCTCTCCCTCTTTCTCTGGCTAGTCTCGCCTCCACTCTAGTGATATACCTGAATCGACAGAAATAATAATGACAACGACTGTTGAACAGTTAAACGGGAAAAAAAATAGCTCATTATGAATTTGTTTAAAATATTCTAACGTTTTCCTCTGAAAATCGTCGTAACAACCTCGCGACGTGTCCACACAATTCCACACAACAACAACTGACATAAGGTAAAATACAAATATCTGGACCTTTGCTTTAACAACAATTACACACGGTCATAATAGGCAAAAATTATAAAATAATTCGGGACCGACCTACCTTAGCAGTTTTATTGCGCAGCAGCTCTCTAACTCACAGCGACCTCACTCAGAAAGACTGCCAGGATAACGGTCATATTTTCAAACTTAAAATGGCGCGCACAGTTTCATTGGCCAGTTTCATGAATGACAGCCAGATTAACCAATCATGATCAAAGCAAATAAGGTTAAATAACCAATAGGAATTGTTTCAGCGTGGTAAAGCAGCGCAATGTGTTTAGTTTTATTGTTGTTGATAATATTTATACCAGAAGGTTTCATGATAAAAAATGATAATAAAATAATAATAACGATCTTCAAAATAATTTAAAAGGCAGAAATTATTTATTCTGTACATACATTAAGTGATTCAACATATCTTGTAAAAAAAAAATCAAAGTTGATTTATAAGTGTTTTTATTACCCTTTTTCAACCATTTAGCATTAAACATTATTTCAACGTAGTTTCAACATTGAAACAACAACTGTCATTATTTCAACCATATTTCAACGTTGAAGGTTGGTCATGTACCGGTTGGTTTTCAACCGTTAAGCATTAAACATTGTTTCAACGTTGTTTCAACGTTGAAACAAGAACTGACCTTATTTCAACCATATTTCAACGTTGAAGGTCGGTCATGTGCCGGCTGGGAGAGAACATGATAATAACCAAGTTTTTGTTTACAGTCCAAAAGAGAGAAGCACGTACATCATCGTTAATTCAGTGGTAAGAAATGAATGTAATATTAAAGTCAAATAAATGTTATTCATTTTTAATGTCTGTAAAAATAAAATTCGCATTCTTAAAACCCAATATTTTGTTGAAGTCATTGTTATTTGGTGCTTAAGAAACGTAAGATCTGGGTTATTATATGGTACATGGTAGTTATAATAAAGAAATCTTATATTAACGGATAATTCAATCTCATTCAATGCTCCTTATGATGGTTAAATGTGCTCTGATTATCTTTAAATGATTAAACAATAGTTTGAAACAAGACATATGGTTTGTAGTACTGATTATTGAGGTCCATATCTGTCCGTCTTCCATGCCGCTTACTCTACTCGGGACGGGAGTGCTGGATGATTACTGACAGCAGCGGTATCGGAGTAAAGAGGTTAGAAGAACGTTCTGGGAACCTTAAGAGAACTTTCTGGGAACTTTCTAAGAATGTAAATAGAACGTTCCCTTTAGTTTAGGGGAACGGTCCGGGAACCTAACGAGAACCTAGAACGTTCCCTGAACATTACCCTAACCTAAAGGGAACGTTCTATTTACGTTAAGAAAACTTTCCTGGCTACCCAAAAGGGAACGTTCCTGAGAACGTTCTGTGAACCAAAAATTGTTAACATAAGCCCCGCCCACAGAAAAACGTCACAATGTTTACTAACAGGAAATGGATTCTATGCACAGCCCACTGCCTACGTGTTTCTGCTAAAATCTCAGTTGTAGGCGAGCTTCCGGTTTTGCGTTCTCTGATAGCAAGCTGTGGTAATAGCGCGGTCTTTCTGTCAAATTTTTGATTATCTATAGCGATTACAAATAATTATTATATATTTTATTAACTGTAGTAACAACATTTTAGTATATTATATTAAAATATAACATTTTATTAATGAGTTCAAGAAGCTTCAAGGTGCCAAACTCCATCCTCTCTCCTGCTTCAAAGTGAAGTGTTCTCCTCTTATAAATCCCACTGCACCTTCAAGGGGTTAATTGGCATGGCACCACATGGTGCAGTCACCTTTGTGTCATCCCTGTATGCAGGATCCATCAGTGACAAGGAGCTTGTGTCTCTGCTGAAACCTGACATGGCTATTATGGTCGACAAAGGTTTTCTCGTGGACGACTGTGTGCCATGCAAAGTCTTCAGACCTGCTTACCTGTCAAAAAGAGAACAGATGTTGGCTGGTGAGGTAAAGGAAACTCAATCCATTGCTCGACTGAGGGTCCATGTTGAGCGTCTCATCCGCAGGGTGAAACAACACAAGCTGTTTGATACAGTCAACCCTCTTTCCATCACAGGGAGCATCAACCAGCTATACAATGTTGCTTGCCTCCTTGTGAACTACCAGAATGGCCCCTTGGTAAAAGCATGGGCAAAGGATTAAAGACTAGACAAGACACTTGCTGTAGGGGATGGAACAATTTGAATTTATTTGTAGAGAATATAAATATGTTGATTAATTGTAAACAATTTTAATAATGTGTCTGTAAATAAATAACTTTGATACAGCATTTCTGTAAACGTAAATATAAATAGCTGATAGTGTTTCTGTAAACATGTGAATATAAATAACTTTGATACAGTGTTTCTGAAAATGTGTAAATAAATAACTTCGATACAGCATTTCTGTAAACATGTAAATATAAATAACTGATAGTGTTTCTGTAAACATGTAAATATAAATAACTTTGGTACAGTGTTTCTGAAAATGTGTAAATAAATAACTTTGATACAGCATTTCTGTAAACATGTAAATATAAATAACTGATAGTGTTTCTGTAAATATGTAAATACAAATAACTTTGGTACAGTGTTTCTGAAAATGTGTAAATAAATAACTTTGATACAGCATTTCTGTAAACATGTAAATATAAATAACTGATAGTGTTTCTGTAAACATGTAAATATCAAGGGCTCTGTAGAGTAGCTAAGGCTAGGGGAGTGATAAGCGCATACAATACTCGGCAGTGAGGGAGAGAAAGTCCATAGCTGTGTCCGAAATCGCTCACTCGTTCACTCATTCACTAATCCCTATATAGTGTAAGGCAGTTGAGTGAACTATATTAGAAAGGAGTGAACGAAATGAAGTGAACGGATTCGGACGGTGACGTGTACACTGCGCGTGAGACTTAGCTGTTGCAAAAACATCTTCGATGTACTTTTATATTTCATGTACCTCATTTTAGAAAATAATATTAATAGCAATAACACTTAAAATGACTATTGTAATCAGCTTTGTGGTTTCATTGATGGTATATTATTCATTTGTTCTGTAATATGGTCATAATCATTAAATACTATTAAAATATTGTCAACAAAAATAAACTCACATTAGCACACATTAATAATTGTATGTATTTATTGTTTGTAGTATCTTGAAACTCTCCCGAGCAGCGTTTTTGCACTCAAATAAGATGGCCGTAGAGCGCCCTCAGGCGACCGTTAATTTGACATCAGAATGAATACACTACCAACGAACATTTTTAAAAATCCACCAAATTAATCATTTTTGTAAATTAAACGGCATCTCTCATTCAAACTCGCTCGCTCCCGCTCTCTCTAACAGCTCGTCGGTTCTCCGCATTGGATTGTGGGAAATAGTGCTTCAGCGAGTGTACATCGGTTGTACACTCGAAATCAGAATGCATTGTGGGTAAAAAGTAGTGAACGAATGTAGGGAATGAAGTCGTTCACTCAGAATTCGGACAGCACTACAAAATGGCTGACACCCGATATAGTGCACTATATAGTGGATAGGGAGCGGTTTCAGACACAGCTCATGTCTTAAGTAGAGTGTGTGATATGATAGCTGTGTGATCAGTGCCTTCAGCTGTGTATGTGCAATCAGTGTAATCAGCTGTGTATGTGTCATCAGTGCAATGGATGATGGGAAATGGAGTCCAGTGTGATGTATGGTGTGATTAAGTGTCCCCCCAATTTGATTGCACAGATACTATTTAAACTAAACTGAGCTAGACAATGACATCTCTGAATTCAATAATGAAATGCCTTTAACTGAAAATTGAGTGTTTAATCTTATCAGTATACATTACTGACACTCTGTCCTCCAATTTGATACTGTTAAGTGCTTTGACACAATCTGTATTGTTAAAAGCGCTATATAAATAAAGGTGACTTGACTTGACTTGACTTGTGAGAGTCAATGTGGTGAGCGAGTGACCTCTGGTGGTGATTGAATGGAAGTTCATAAACCGGATTCGTGACACAGGGAAAAACACAAACTTCTTATGTTGGCGACACGCTGTCAGTTCGGTGGCACTAGCAAAAATGTCCTCCCTGCGCTGTCGAGTCCGTCGCAAACTCTCTATATGTGAACATGTAGTTTTAGACAATAAACTGAGTTTATTTAATTTATATCGAGTATTGGCCAGCTAACTGATGGCATACAAAATTGTTATTTTCTCTGCCAACTAAACCACAACTAATGGTTCATTATTATTGCCTCTTTGTTTTATATAATGCATTTTAAGTCATTTTAAAGGCTGTTGTTGGTTTAGGTCTGTTTTTATAACCACAAAAAAATACTTCTTTGCAAATTATTATTTGAACAAAATCATGGCTAATTTGCGGTTACCATGGCTACAAGAACAATGATCTTTTGGTTTTATTCGTGTTAAAACATGGCTAATTTTCATAAGGGAACATGGAAACTGACAGAGAATATTAGATGCGTTGTTGGTGGTGAAATTATTACCGACATTAAAACACCTTATTAACATCAACAGCCGGATTGCTGATGTCTTTTCACGGGCATAGCTGTCCATCAATTATGATAATTTGCATTTAGCCGCAAACATGAGGAGAGCGCCGAGTTCACCTTCAAATCATGATGTCAAATTCACATTTCACTAAAACAGCACCCTGGAGGAACAAATAGTCCGATGCCAGTGGGATAACAACATATGATTTCCTATAAAGTGCTCTGTGAATAAAACTCAAAATAGCTAATAGACCATTTCAAGGACGTAAACAATAACAAAGGCTTTGGAACTCTACTGCGCATGTCTGGCCCCAAAGCATTTCCGGTAGCGCCATTTTTAAATCTCAGATCTGTCAAAACAAGCGCGTACTATTTAAGTCTAGCGTAAACGTAATATTTAAGTTATTTAATAAATAAATACACGGTGATTGGAATACCCTAAATATGTCTGAGGCGCAAACCTACAAGGAGCATTAAAAGTAGTCTTCCGGACAGCTCAAAGCGGCTCTGACTGATGCTGCCTGTGCGTGTATGCGAGAGATGGCGGTAAATGTATCGCAGTCTGGATGCTTACAATTAATTCCATAGCGGAAAGTTTAAGATCATTTGTTCGTACAATGGATGACATCAGTCTTATGTTTGGTTAAACTGAAGCTAGTCAAACAGTGTCACTTACGTACTTATCATGGTTTGTCGCCAAGATGTCCGGGGAGCTGATTAGTTGACATTTCACTTGCATTGCTGGGTCAGTCTGTATATCTATGAAAATATTATTTTCCATATTTATTTGTATAGCGCTTTTCACAATACATATAGTTTCACTGCAGTTTTACAGAACATGCATGTATATTACAACGCTATATGAATGCTAATAAACTAATCACTACATGCCATTATTACTGATTTTATTCGTTTTAAAGTGTGTGCTTAGTTTGGTTAAGTTTGTTGCTGTGGAACAGTGCGAGAAAGAATTTGAATGCTCTATCAGCCATCATGTTGTCACAAATAAGATGAATGCAATTCAGTGCTGGCTACCGTGTTTTGCACACACCTTTATTAGTTTTTTTAAAAGATAAAAGTATAGCCTACATGCAGATTAATAAATGCACACACACTAAATACAGTATATATGTGGGTATAAATGTTTTTATGCACATTTACTGTAAACACATACACATACAGTAGTACTGGTCAAAAGTGTGGGCACTATTACTATTTTTAATGTTTTTCCGAATCAGAATGAGCTTTATTGCTATGTATGTTTACACATATGAGGAATTTGTTTTTTTTTTTGTGACAGAAGCTTCCACAGTGCAACAGAATGACAGCGACAGGACAAAAAAACACAGATAATAAAAAGAAGAATTAAACAATAGAACAAGTAAATAAGGAATTACAATATACAAATTGACAATTGCATGTACAGGTATATAACAATAGACAGTTATATGTACAGGTATATTATGTGCAATTGAAATGTAGACTAAGTATGTGTGTTAGATAAATAAGTGTATAAATAGTATATGTTCCACAATTATTGTCAGGTGTTCATGAGATGGATTGTCTGAGGGAAGAAACTGTTTCTGTGCTGGCCGTTCTGGTGCTCAGAGCTCTGTAGCGTCGACCAGACGAGAAAAACAAAACAAAACAGACTTTTTGAAAGAAGTCTCCAATGCTCATCAAGCCTGCATTTAATTGATCAAAAATACAGACAAAAAGAGTCATATTTTGAAATATTATTACAATTTAAAATAATGGTTTTCTATTTTAATGTGCTTTAAAATATAATTTATTTCTGTGATCAAATCTGAATTTACAGCATAATTACTCCAGTTATCAGTGTCACATGATCCTTCAGAAATCATTCTAATATGCTTATTATCGGTGTTGGAAACAATTGTGCTGCTTAATATTTTTTATAACCTGTGATAATTTTAGGATTCTTTGAAGAATAAAAGAACAGCATTTATTTAAAATATAAATATTTTGTAACAACATGCTACTACTGTTCAAAAGTTTGGGGTCAGTATTTTTAATTAATTTATTTTTTGAAAGAATATTAATACATGTATTCAGCAAGGATTTAAAATTGATTAAAAAAGTGATAGTAAGGACATACTGTTAGGAAAGATTTCTATATTTTGAAAATCCCTGCCAGGATTCAATCAATCAATTCTGAATAAAGCATCACAGGTTCCAGAAAAATATTAAGCAGCACAATTTTTTCCAACACTGACAATAACCAAATATCAAATCTGCACATAAGAATGATCTCTGAAGGATCATGTGACAAGATGAGTTAAGGCTGATGAAAATTCAGCTTTGCATCACAGAAATAAATATAAAGAATATTAAAACAAAACCATTATTTTAAAATGTAATAATATTTCACAGTATTACTGTTTTTGTCTGTATTTTTGATCAAATAAAATGGAGGCTTGATGAGCATAAGAGACGTCTTTTAAAAACATTAAAAATAGTAATGTGTCTAATAGTAATAAATCTAATACTAATAGTAATGTATAGTGTGACTTTGACCAATACTGCATATAAACAAAAGACATCCTCTCACTTTCAACTGTTTCCACCAAATTTATTAATATGTGATCAATATCAAAAGAAGCAGTCAGTATCTGGCCTGGCCATGAGCAGCTTTAAGTACTACATTGCATTTCATCCTCAAGTTCTCAAACACATCTGGGTGTTCATATGGTCACATGTGGTTTGGCACTGTCCTGTCTCCCTGTAGCACTCAGTGACATTACAGATGATGGCTTTCCTAAAGACAAAAGTAGAAAAACAATTATTTAATTTAATGCACAATATTTAAAAATAATTATATTATTGTTTAATATATCAGTACATGTTGGAATTAACATTAGACAAGCTTAATAAGTGATGACATTATTTTTTACCGTTATCTTTTGTAAACTACTGCATTTAACTGTTTCACTATACAACATTCAAGTTTACAGTATACATTTCTATAATGTGTTACGCACTGCATTTATCTGCTGACAAGATAGCTGAAGCCCTCATAATGCTTGCAATAAAACGGAAATAAAGCTTGGCCTTTTTCACAAAGAAAAAGATTCAAAATGCTAGGCGCATATGTAAACAATGATGGAAACACAATGCTGCATCATACTTGAAGAGTTAAGGTAAAGAAATACAAATAATCAAATGGGGGGGGGGGACAATATTTCCTTACCTGAATGGAAATGTTCGCTGTATATCCTAGAGTTGCTAGTTGCTATTCTGCCTTCTCGCTTCATTGCTGCAATCCAGGCACGTTTCTCGGAAATCTAACCCTTTAATTTCCGATTATTTATAAATGAATGTTAGTTCCAGCCCAGAGGGAGCACCCAACCACTGAGCAACAAGGATCTCAATTTTAATTTTGACAATTTAAACAGCAGGATTAAATAAATTATCGCAATCCTACTGTGTATCCTGCCGCCATTGTTTTGAATGCGCTCGAACATTAACCGGAAACGTCCGAGGACCAAAGACGTCACTTCCTTAAACAGCCGAATAGCCGTTGAAATGGTCTATAGATGTGCTGTGAAGGTAAATTACACAAAGTCATTTCTTTTCATATCTGTCATATTATTTAGGTTCCTGCATTGTCCAAAACGCAGCGTATTGTCTAAAACAAAAGTTATGACTCCAGTGTACGTTCACATATATTGATACTGGTCTGCGCTTCACTACAATACATTTTCCCCGCGCTGCAGTGAGTCACGCGGCTTTGCCACACAAATTTTGATAGGTGGATAACTATAATAAAACAAGCAGTGTGCCAGAGGACTGAAAGGCTCTGGCTCGGTACGGTTTGTGTCAAGCCATTGGTTAATCTGGCTGTTTGATGAAGAGAAAGAGATCAAATGTAGTAGAAATAAACATGTTAAGAATCTGTAGAAGTGGAGGACTATTATTATTATTTTTAAGGACTATTATTATGTTGTAATGTTTGGTTGACCAATCAGCAGAGAGGGGCGTTTCACTCCGCCTACTTGTAGAGATCGAATATTCAAGTAGTTCATCCGTTTTCTGTCCCTGAACGTAAATACGAAAACTGAAGCCGAATTCTTGATTTTTCTTTTTGTTTGAACAAATGAAAAATGAAAAATGTGGTGTTTTTTTTCATTTTTCAGATTTCAATATTAAATCAAAAAACGAATTGTCCTAAGGTACACGGACCTGACCCAAAAAAAAAAAAAACTTACATACCCTTACAAACAAATCCTGCAGGACCTGCACACCTGCAAGTTCCTGCAGGATCCCACAGGATTTTCGTGATCATTTTCCTGTGGAACTACTGCAGGAATCCTACAGGAATCCCACAGGAAAGTTACAGAAATCCTACAAGAATCCTACAGGAATCCCACAGGAATGCTATAGGAATCCCACACAAATCCTACAGGAATCCCACAGGAAAGTTACAGAAGTCCTACAGGAATCCCACAGGAAAGTTACAGAAGTCCTACAGGAATCCCACAGGAAAGTTACAGAAATCCTACAGGAATCCTACAAGAATCCTACAGGAATCACAAGGGGCTTCTACAGGAAATATAAGAAAGAATCACATCTGAAAATGTATATATATTTAATTATTTATTTGATATTTTCACAAAAGGGCTCAGAAAGAGTAAGATAAGAAAGAAAAAAGAAAAGTGTAAATGATAAAGAATACACAATAAAGAAAAAACTCTGGACATTTGGAATTTTCACAAATACTTCTGCAGGATTTTTTTTTTTGTGAGAAATGGAGACAAAGGACCAAGAAAAACAGCTGATGGTAGTCCACGAACACTGCACACACTTTGGATTCTGTAGAAAGAGACAAAATGTAACAAAAATGTATAAGCCAGCTAGCTGAACTAACAAAGCTTACATAGATTTTTGAGTGTTGGTGATTTTGACTGCACTTACTTTCATTCACATGTTGCAGTGTGTGTACTGTACCTTCTGTTGAGTGCCTCTTCTGTTGCCTGTAATGGCAAATGGCAATATGTAACATACTCAATATAATCCTCCATCCCCTTACAGAATGAGGTTAAATGTGCGTCACATGAGCTTAACGTGTTAAAATCACATGTGAAACACACATGAAACGTGTGCTTCTGAAAAAAATGTAACCACTTGATCACTTTTTTTTCACATGAAAATGTTCCAAAGCCCCACGTTTCGTGTGTGTTTCACATGTGATTTTAACATTTTAAACTCACATGACACACGTGATGCTCGTGTTTTTTTTTTTTTTTGTGTGTGTGTGTGTGTTTTTGTAAGGGTCAAATCAGAAGCTTATCTTTGCATTGAAAAAAAAAATCTGCATTCATACATACAGTGAGGAAAATAAGTATTTGAACACCCTGCTATTTTGCAAGTTCTCCCACTTAGAAATCATGGAGGGGTCTGAAATTGTCATCGTAGGTGCATGTCCACTGTGAGAGACATAATCTAAAAAAAAAAAATCCAGAAATCACAATGTATGATTTTTTAACTATTTATTTGTATGATACAGCTGCAAATAAGTATTTGAACACCTGTCTATCAGCTAGAATTCTGACCCTCAAAGACCTGTTAGTCTGCCTTTAAAATGTCCACCTCCACACCATTTATTATCCTAAATTAGATGCACCTGTTTGAGGTCGTTAGCTGCATAAAGACACCTGTCCACCCCATACAATCAGTAAGAATCCAACTACTAACATGGCCAAGACCAAAGAGCTGTCCAAAGACACTAGAGACAAAATTGTACACCTCCACAAGGCTGGAAAGGGCTATGGGGAAATTGCCAAGCAGCTTGGTGAAAAAAGGTCCACTGTTGGAGCAATCATTAGAAAATGGAAGAAGCTAAACATGACTGTCAATCTCCCTCGGACTGGGGCTCCATGCAAGATCTCACCTCGTGGGGTCTCAATGATCCTAAGAAAGGTGAGAAATCAGCCCAGAACTACATGGGAGGCGCTGGTCAATGACCTGAAAAGAGCTGGGACCACCGTTTCCAAGGTTACTGTTGGTAATACACTAAGACGTCATGGTTTGAAATCATGCATGGCATGGAAGGTTCCCCTGCTTAAACCAGGCCTGACTTAAGTTTGCCAATGACCATTTGGATGATCCAGAGGAGTCATGGGAGAAAGTCATGTGGTCAGATGAGACCAAAATAGAACTTTTTGGTCATAATTCCACTAAACGTGTTTGGAGGAAGAAGAATGATGAGTACCATCCCAAGAACACCATCCCTACTGTGAAGCATGGGGGTGGTAGCATCATGCTTTGGGGGTGTTTTTCTGCACATGGGACAGGGCGACTGCACTGTATTAAGGAGAGGATGACCGGGGCCATGTATTGCGAGATTTTGGGGAACAACCTCCTTCCCTCAGTTAGAGCATTGAAGATGGGTCGAGGCTGGGTCTTCCAACATGACAATGACCAAGCACACAGCCAGGATAACCAAGGAGTGGCTCTGTAAGAAGCATATCAAGGTTCTGGCGTGGCCTAGCCAGTCTCCAGACCTAAACCCAATAGAGAATCTTTGGAGGAGCTCAAACTCCGTGTTTCTCAGCGACAGGCCAGAAACCTGACTGATCTAGAGAAGATCTGTGTGGAGGAGGACCAAAATCCCTCCTGCAGTGTGTGTAAACCTGGTGAAAAACTACAGGAAACGTTTGACCTCTGTAATTGCAAACAAAGGCTACTGTACCAAATATTAACATTGATTTTCTCAGGTGTTCAAATACTTATTTGCAGCTGTATCATACAAATAAATAGTTAAAAATCATACATTGTGATTTCTGGATTTTCTTTTTAGATTATGTCTCTCACAGTGGACATGCACCTACGATGACAATTTCAGACCCCTCCATGATTTCTAAGTGGGAGAACTTGCAAAATAGCAGGGTGTTCAAATACTTATTTTCCTCACTGTATACTACATTTAAGTTGTTATAAATATTTATCAACAAATTTGATGAGATGAATACCAAACACTCTATACACTCTAAAAAGGCTGGGTTAAAAAATAACCCAACCTTAACCCAGCCGCTGGGTAACTATGGGACAGAACACGCACTGGGTTGTTTTGACCCAAGTGCTGGGTTTAACCATTTGACCCAGAATGCTAGGTTGTTTATTTAACCCAACCAGTGTGTCAGGTTAACTGTGTTGCTGCACTCGTGAACAAAATGAACCTTTTGAGGTTCCTGGAGATTGCAACTGTGGAGGAACCTAAAAAAGGTTCATTTTTGAACCTTTTTGAAAAGGTTCTAATTGGAACCTTTACTTAAAGGTGCATTAATGACCCTCATGGGTTCCTTTTTTAACCTTTTTCTAGATAGCAATAAAATTATTATTATTATTATTATTATACATTACTAATTCAATTTCACTATATAGACAGAACACTGTGATTGTCCACACACTGTTTAATACATAAATATGTATTACAAACAAACCAACAAAAACATAAATAAATAAACAACAATCAAACATAAATATGTTACAAACAAACCAACAAACACATAAATAAATAAATAAACAACAATCAAATATAAATGTTACAAACAAACCAACAAACACATGAATAAATAAACAACAATCAAACATAAATATGTGTTACAAACAAACCAACAAACACATAAATAAATAAATAAACAACAATCAAACATAAATATGTGTTACAACCAAACCAACAAACACATTAATAAATAAACAACAATCAACATCATGCATTTATATGCATATACATTCATTTAATTAAAAAAAAAAACTGTCCATTGTGGCTGGCATATTGGTTTTGGCATTATGATACATTAAACAGTTTTCAATGAATGTCAGGGTGTCTCTCAACTTTGAAGCATATTCAGTGTTGAAGATGAGGTGTAGAACGGTGTTCACATCGTCTACTTCTCAGACCTCCTACTCCCCTTCCATCATTATTTCTAAAAGAGACTCTGCATCCAAGGCACGTCCCTTTATAAACAGCACGGGGTTGGGTGTATGTGGTTCCTAAACAAGGAGAAAATAATGTTATACTATAACAATATTTAGTAGTTAAAGTGAATTATTATTATTTTTTTTAAATTAAGATTAAAAAATAAATCTTCAGTAATAAATCTTTGACTATTTTTGAACCTGTCAATGTAAAAGAGGCTTTGAAAAGAAAGATGAGGCAGTGTAAACTGTATTATCAACATAATTAAGATAATAGAGAGGGTGGCAAGTAGTCATGAAAAACTACATTATGAGTTTTTGGTTGCAAGAATCCCTTACTAATAATTATAAGTTGACATCAGTGAGAAAACAATTAATTCTAAATATAACAAATTGTAATAAAAAGTATATGACCCATTAAAGGGATAAAGAAAGAAAGAAAGTCATACAAGTTTGAAACAACATGAAGGTGAGTAAATTATGACAGAATTTTAATTTTTGTTTGAATATTCCCTTTATTCATTCTTGCCGATTTTACTGTGGAACATGCACGGACACAAACCGTTCCACAGAATAACCCCTAACTAAATGTTTTTAGAAGAAATGATAACCAGGAGAAGGGGTTGAAAAAGAAAAAAATATAGATTTAAATATTATGGATACACTGTTCCAAATGCACTCACCTCACTGATGACATGAAGAGTTCTCTTATTCTCCTTTAATAGAAGTGGAAACAGCAGAATTTTGATTTTATTTATTACCTTTGTGTGCCAAACCAACGCAGATTTGTTTTTCTTCATTCAACTCAGTAACAATATCTACCCCAACTGCTCTTCTTTGGCACTTGTTGATCACTGTCTGTGCCACAAGACTCTGTCTGTGACACTTACCCCTACTGGCCTTGGCCTCTTTCGATACAAATCTTGGCCAGATAGATCATCCATCTACAAAATAAATAAATAATAGAAAAATAAACATATACATGAAACATTCTCACTTGATAATAGAAATGTAAGTATCGAAGTGTCACTTTATTTTAGCAAACCTACCTCTACAATGGCTGCCATATTTTTGATGGACTCCTGGTAAAATTATCGGTTTTCTTTGCAGAACCTGCAGCAAATTTCATTTATTTCTTCAACATTAATCAAAGGTGATCTCTTTTGGAATTTGTTTTTAAGCACATCCTCTGCCAGTCTTTACTCTCAAGAACTGGTATTTGGTAACCAGGGCTGAAGACATCTTGTTGTGTTCGCCTGTTGCATACCTGAAAATAGAGAAAAACATTTTTACCCTCATCATTCTCTACAATTATAAACTTACTGCATTGTGGAAATTACCATGTATATGTGCACATCTAATCAAACAGACCTTGAATTATTTTTGATCTTGTTTGCTTTGTCCTTTCAGTCTTTTAAAGTCTTTTTTTATTGCTACAATATGTTGCTACAAACAAGCAATATGTTGTCTTGAGACTGATCCAGGTGAAATATCAATAAGAAGTCCTACAAAAAAGTTTGCAGAAAGGTGCATGTTAGTATGGTAAAAACAGCTCAATGATTTGCAAAGATCACAATATAGTTCGGCTAAACATATGCGGACACCTGACCTGACCATTACACCTAACTGAGCATCCCATTAAAAGTGGGAATGCACTGAAAGTTGCTTTGTAATAACAATGTCAACCAAATGCATAAATGTGAGAAAATGTTGAAGTCGCTAAGTTCTTCCGTACATCCCATTAAATAATTAGCCTGAGGGAAGAAACTGTTCCTGTGTCTGGTCGTTCTGATTCTCAGAGCTCTGTAGCGTCGACCAGACGGCAACAGTTATAATAGTTAATAATAATTAGTAGCCAAAATGTGCTCCCAAATTTTTAAACCCGTAGAGTAGTAACTTACTTGTGGTGTCTGTGGTATTGCTGGCATCTCAGTCTTTAGGTTTTCTTGTAATCTTATTAATTTAACTTAATCCTTCATTTTTGGTAATATTTAAGCTTTCGTAGTCTCAGCTAGGTTCATTAAAATATCTCCATCAATTTCAGTCTGTTAAAACAACAGGAGTCATGAAATTATAGTTATAAAGGCAGTTATAAAGTACATACAAACAGTATTATTTTAATTCAACATACTACCTTGATAGGGACAATGGTGTCTCTTTTGAGAATTGA
Organism: Onychostoma macrolepis; assembly: GCF_012432095.1. Lineage (NCBI taxonomy): Eukaryota > Metazoa > Chordata > Actinopteri > Cypriniformes > Cyprinidae > Onychostoma > Onychostoma macrolepis. The sequence continues at coordinate 31,218,760 of NC_081159.1, read as the reverse complement.
TGATAATAGTGCTGCTGTCGTCCAGGTTCTTCACGAATGAAGTAGCGGCACGTGACCAAGCACTCAATGCAGCTCGCAGCGCCCTCTGTTGGTGAAAATAATCAATACACAAGTGCTCTGGTAACCAGCAGGCTAAAATCTTAAAGAATATCTTGAAATAAAACATCTGAGAAAAGGTCTTCAGGTGTAGTAACCATGGTATATGTGGAATAATTAACTCTGGACCGGTAAACTGACTTAATATTGTGGCCACATTAACATCGTTTGTACTTAATTTTTCTACAATTCTGTGGCCCGTCGTCATTTATTCATTATGAAACACACAATTATGACATTACGTAGGTGTTATTTTCATAGCTTTTCAAAAAGATCGTAGTTTATTTGAAAGGTTTTGTTGTCTTTGTCGGTACACGATCCGGGATACCTGCAAGATCCGTTCGCGCATGCGTGTAATGACGTAGTAGAAAACACGCATGCGCAAATGACAATTCTGTTTTGCGACAATTTACGACACTGCACGATCTGTTCCACGCTTACACACCTTTGTACCGCGAGATACTCACAGCGAAAGAAAATGGAGTACAGCGAAGGAAAAGAAAAGTTTGCTCTTTACGCTGCCGTTAGGCAATATTTGGTTGACGGGCTGGTGGATGCGGCGTTGAAGAAGAAGGTCTCACGAATGGCTGTAAATTTCGTTATAAGAGGTAAGTGAGTGTGGGTATTTGAAATATTAGCATTGTTTTACACGTGTGAGCCTGTCAGTAACGACGTTCCATCTAGTCAGACATAGTAACCGCCAACATTTTTCACCACACATGTTTGCTTCCCTGAACAAAGACACATGTGCACATAAGTACTGTATTGTAATACCAAACAAAGCAGCAAAATCATTACTTAACAAACATTGTTTGTTTATCACAGAAAGTAAATTATTCTACACTGGCCCCAGTGCACAATTCATGAGGTTCGTGGTGCTGTCTGAGGAGCAGAGGTGGGCTGTCCTGGAGGAGTGCCACAACAACCCTGGCACAGGAAACCATGGGGGCGTGAGGGCGACCATGGACAGGATTGTCGTGGGGTACTACTGGGACAGCATAAAGGCAGATGTGGCAGATTGGGTAATTTTTTGGAACTCTCATGGAATTTAACACTATGGCTCTCAGGCAATGAATTGATTTAGTGGCAGTTAATTATTTACTTCAGTTAATTATTTGGTCTAAATAATAAATGTATCCATCAGGTCAAAAACTGTCACAGATGCCAAAAGAATGACCCCATAAAGACTGTGTCTCCTGCCCTTCACCCTATTAAGGTAGAGCTTACCTTGGTGTACCACTTGAAGCAACAAGTTATGTATAAGGTGATGTGGTAATATTACATATCTCCACAGGTGAAAGAACCGTGGGAGGTGGTCGGTCCACCGAAAAAAACTGTGAAAGACCATCAATACGTCCTCACGGTGACAGACTTGTTCACCAAGTGGGTTATCGCTGAGCCTTTGAAGTGTGGCTCCAGCACTGAGGTGGCTGAGGCACTTGTGTCAAAGCTGTACACATTTTGTATGGTCCGGAAAATCATCACTGACAGGGGCCGTGCATTTGTTAACGAGGTATGTGTCCTGATTACCCTCTCCCTTCACACAGGTCATATGACATCATCACAATTCACGCTGTTTTAAGCGGTCATTGGTCATTTCTGAGACCAATAAATATTGAAAATAATTATGTGTGTCTGAATTATGTACAGCTTAATGCACACATATTTGAGGCGCTGAACATCAAGCATGCCATCACAAGTGCGTACCATGCCCAGTCAAACGGCCAAGTAAGTGTGCCATCATGACATCCTGCAAAACAGTAAAGTCAACTTTAGCCAATGTATACTAAAGTGCATGTAGTAATTCCTTTCTATGTTGAAGGATGAGAGAACTAATCAAAATATGAAGAGGACTCTCAGAAAATATGTTAATCAGCACCAGGATGATTGGGACATCCACCTGCAGGCCATAGTTTATGGAATAAACACTGCAAAACAGGTTATTATTCAAAATATTGAAACGTATGTACCAGGCGGAATACATTGTGAGGAACAGTCCTGGGCTTTTCACTGGCCAGGTGCAAGAACCGTCATACATGTTGATGGATCATGATGACCAGATGAATGCGTGGAGGGTGCTGATGGAGTCGACGGAGTGGGATGCCAAGGAGCCTTTCATGTTCATTTTTGAAAATATCCAGGACATGGAAGCATTCATGCTTATTTGCAGAGACACCCTCAACCTGAGAGTAAATGCTGGACGTGGGGTGCACAGTCACCCATATACAGTTTGTTAGTGTGTGCAGGGGCGTAAATTTCATCTGACAGTAGAGGGGGACAATAAACGTAAAATTTCTCAAGAGTAATTTTTGAAGAGGACACAAATAATACAGCCAAAATTGTACTTGTAAGGATAGATATGTGTACACAGCATGTGTACATAGCATGGAGACCGTGTTTAAATATTCAGTTCATGGTTCCGGTCATATTATAATTATTATTTTGCGTCATCCATAGTATTTTAAGGTTTCGTCTGAAACCTAGTACGTCGCTTTCGCATTAATTCAACCGCATGAAACCCACTGATCTGCCACTTAACATCATATTGAACGAAACCCAACACGTAGGTCTACAATATCCTAATATCAGTTCACACACAGGCTTATCGCCGTGTTAGTTGTTGTTACGGGGCTGACGAGACGTGAGACGTGCGGATCCATATGCAGGTTTTTAATGAGCAGAGACGTGGTCATACAGGCAGGGTCAAACAATGGCAAACAGGTATAACATCGGTAAACAAAGAGAAGCGTGGGTCGACGATCGGCGAACAGTATCCAAAGGGGCCAGACAGGAGAGGTAATCCAAAACGTCAGCGATAATCCAGGCAAGGGAAAACAATCCGAACAAAGGCAGGGCTAGGCGAGGCAAGGCAAGACTAAGAAAACTAACGGGGCTTTGTAGGGCAGCGATAATACATACAATACTCGGCGACGAGGGAGAGAAAGTCCAGGGTTTAAATAGAGTGTGTGATTGGTTACAGCTGTGTGCGTGTGATCAGGTGAGCGTGTGATTGGTGAGATGGCTGATGGGAAACGCAGTACATTGTGATGTGTGGTGTGAAAGTCAATATGATGAGCGAGTGACCTGGTGGTGAATGAACGGAAGTGCATGGACAGGATTCGTGACAGTTGTAGTGGGTGACAAGCTACGGTATTAAGCTTGTTAACCTTATAATCGCTCATAGAAAATACATCTGATGTCATAATTTTTTTGTCATGACTAATTTATTAATGAGCATCATCTGTATTAAAGAGAAATAATAATTTCGCTCGATGTTTAAAGAGAATAAAATAGCCTTGACAGCCTACTTACACATAACTAACTTGCTCTTTCTCACCGGACTCGTGTGTGTGTATCGGTAAAGAAGGAAAGCAGGCAGTGGACCACTGTGAGGCAAGGGAGGGGGAATCAAAACATTTCTGAACTTAAAACGTTTTTTTTTTTGCGTTTATTTTGTTTTACTAATCACACAATTATTTTAAGTATATGTCCATTATATTATTTTCATTACACAGAGTCACTTGTAATGATATTTTTAGGGGGGACAAGCCTCAGATAGGGGTAAATCCCCCCCAGGATTTACGCCTATGATGTGTGTGAGAGTGTATCTGGGTGGCTGTGCACCCCACATACTGTTTGTTAGTGTGTGTGAGAGTGAGTGACAATTTTTTTTTCTTTTTTTCCCATTTCTTATTAAAAATACTCTGGTTCACTAGTTCACCAATACGTCTCATGTCACTTCTGTGTGCACACTCTTTCAAGTCATTTTCATTGTCAGTTTGAAATACTCTATAATGTTTCCCCAGACTTGTTTGTAGTTCTTTCTTCATGTAAGTGCAGATAGTCTAGGCAGAAATGCATATTGTGTTGTCTTCTGTAAACACCATCGAAGGGATTATTTTTCTCATTTAGATTATATAGATAGACATATTAGGCTATATAGACCCATACTAATACAAAATCACTCAACTTGAAGCTTACTAATATTAGCAGCTTTTAATAAAAAAATGACACGAACCGTCTTTGACGATACTACTGACCTCAGATCGAAACACTGCAAGTTAAGTAGGCCTAATGCCAAACAGTAATGAATCCCAAAGGGGAGTATGGAGGAAACTGAAGTTTTACAGTGACAGAAAGACTTTATTCCACATGTAACCAAAATCGTGTATGTTCATGTTCAACAACTGCTTTATTATTTTGGATTGTCAACCACGTAAACACATCGTAATGCATAGCGTAAGCTACATATAAAAACATCAAAATAGACCCGCCATGAACTGTTAAATGAAAAACACAATGTAGCCTACAAAGATCTGCCGCCAGTTGTGCCGCCTGGCTGTTAAGTGTTTCGTCGCGTGACGTTTTCTACTACGTAATTACGCGCATGCGCAGAACGGATCGTGCAGGTGGAACGGATCGTGTACTCACAGTCTTACCTCAGATATTCGTGCTGCTCTACTGAGTGCCGCTGCTTGTGCTTGAATGTTTGTTTGTAACGGTTTTTCCGCGCGACCTCTGACCTCGCGCGAAACAGTTTCAGTGCTTTGCGTTGCGTTACACACCAAGCCCAGAAACCCTCGGCCTGGTTTAAATGTTTTTGTTTTGTTTGTTTTTATTCTCAAAATCGAAACAATATAATCAAAATAGTAATAATAATAATATAATAATGATGATGATAAAAACAACAACAATAAAAAAACTACTAATAAAGAAAGAAAGAAAAATCTTGCTGATGAAACCTTACACAACACATAGATTTCCTTCACATTTGAAGGAGTGTTACAGAATGACATAATGGTGTTCCTCAATCATATAAACACGTGCCCAACCTGATCATGTCTAAAAGGTGTTTGCCAACTAGATTCATTTAAAATAATTCACTTTTGTCACTTGTTTTGCTCTGAGCTGAATTAGTAGGCTTTCTGAGATTTGAAGGTTGAATGGTAAATATTAAAGGATGCACAGGTGTAAAATATGAAGATAGCCTATTGAATATAAAGTTTGGTCCCATTTTATTAGGTGGCCTTTTTATTAATCATTTGGTACAATGCACTTATTGTGTACATACATGTTTTTACATTGTACTTATATTTTAAAAAATACCTATATGTAATTACATCTGTAATTAATTTATGTAAGTACATTTATAATTACACTGTTGACCCATCCCTTACACTTTAACCCACCCTTAAACCTACCCAAACCACCAAACCTGTCTCTAACCTTACCTGTATCCCACCTCAATAGCAGCAAAAGTGTTTTACAATACAATATGAACACAATAAGTACACTGTACTTATTTTTTGATGTAAGTACATAGTAGTTAAGGCCACCTAATATAAAGTGTGACTTAAAGTTTATTTTTAGGGGTAAGAATTTCACCCTCTCAATTTATCACAGTATAGCTTCTTGTTCATTTATGAACATAAAACTGAACTTTGATTTTTGTGATTTTTAATTTGTGTTCTAAAAATTGACAACATCATGGTGCCCTAAAGGTTATTGTGCAATTTAGAGATATGTGAGGTGCATGGGGCACAGACGAAACACATTGTATCAACTCAAGGCCTAAACATTTTGGTTAAACTGATGGAGGCCACAACTGCATCTGACATCACAATTAGTAACTGAATAAGAGTAAATTCATTAATACTGAGTTTGTGAATTATTAATTTACTAATGTAACAAGCAAATGGTGTTCTAACTGTACTCAGTCTAGTCTTTACAGTACATCTTAGAAAAGGTTCATGAAAGAACCTTAACTATGCTAGGTTCTAATATGAACCTTTTACCACAACAAAGGTTCAAAAAATAACTGCTAAATAACCAGTGGATCATTATAGAACTTTTAAGTTCAACTTTGAACCTTTTTGATAGCTAGAAGTTCATATTTGCACTTTAAAGTTCTTTTTTGAACTCTAAAGGTTCAATCTCTTCTAAGAGTGTGGATTAAACATTACCCAAACATTAGGTTATTTGTTGTCTCATTGCCTTGCTACCTTTATATTTACCAATATTACCAATAATAATAAATAATCACAAAGGAATGTAAAATTATTATTTTTCTGTAGTACAAATACACAACAGAAAAAAAATGCAACTGTAAATATCAATTTAATGAGTTTTCACATTTATTTTTAAAACAATTTTTTAATGGGTGCTACTGTGACACATTACATCCAACCCCTACAGACACAAATAAAACAACGTTTTTTGTAGATCAGTTTCTTTAAAACACAAAACTTTGTAAACTATGTACTGTAGATTCTTATTCTTTGTCAACATTGCAGCATCATAACACTATGAAATTGATTATTGCCACATGAGAATCAGTCCAAACATTGTGCCATTAAAACTAAGCCAAACAAAGAGACCAACAGACAATACATGTGACAAAAAAAATAAAATGTTACAAGAGGCCAGAAAAAACTGTTGCCCTCAAATACTTCACACATGAAGACTCGTGTCCATCAATATGATATACTGCATGCTGGAGAAATTCCCTGGAAGGAAGATGTTAGTGTAGCTAACATCAAGCACAAAAAAGGACTTGAAAAAGATAAACAGACTCAAGCAACAAGTCTGTTTCAATGGCATGGCCCGAAACAATGGCGAAGGTGTGGGATGTCGTTGTTTCGTTACCAATGCACAAAATGTGCAGGAATGCATCACCATGTTGGTCCCCACCTGTTAATTACACGACACTTAGTCTTGCAACATAACTTACATTTTTAGTTGTAACATTTATGTTGACTTAAATAAATAACGTTTAAGTGTATTTTATGTAAATCAGCCAAACCATCAGGGTTTTCCTGTGAACTGGGTCTGGTAAAGGTTGCTCAAACAAAATATTTATTGTGTTACTGATTTAGGTTTCTTTCTGCTTACTGGCACTTCTTGGTTGTCTACCTAAATTTCATCCAACCAACATGGCATACATTATGGGGTATTTAAAGCCCCAATATATATATATATATATATATATATATATATAGTACTGTGCAAACGTTTTAAGCCACTAGTATTTTAGCCAGCTAAAATAAAAAAGTTTTTAAGTCAGTTATTTCGATCTTTTGCTGTAATGTGTCTGTAGGAAAAATCAGTTCCAGTTTCCAAACATTAATTTTGCCATTAATTGTAATAATCCAGTGAGATTTTTGTTCTGAAAACAGCCAGTGCTCCACACAGAGATCTGATCTGATCATCATCCAGTCTGTCTGGAATGACATGAAGAAACAAACTTAGACAGACTAAATCCAGTTAATAGAAGTTAATTAATAAAGAAAATCTATTTATGACATTATTTTTGACAGCATTCTCATTTTACAGCATTTTTTCACAAGTTTCTAAAACTTTTAACAGTACTGTAGCTTTGCAGGTAGGTTTCTTGAAGCATCAGATAAGACTGGATGATGATCGTTTTAATCCACGACGGTCCAGGCCTTGTGCAATTCCAATTTCAGCTTCAATTTCCGGTTTATGTTTCAGATCCGTCGAAGCCTTATTAATTGAAAAATTGCAGAGTGCTCAGACAAATTGGATTGTTGGAGCTGATTCTGTTGGTCCATATAGATAATGTTTTGATCAACAAGATGTTGCAGTAGCTCCGTTGACCGTGCTGTCAGGATCTAGGAAAGTACACGATAACTGTAGAGTTTATCCAGAACAGCGGCTCTTCGAACACAGGGGTCGCGATGTAGTATAGCCGTAGTATAGCCTTTTAGCGAAATAAATTGTTGGGGATGAGGTTTTTACGTTTCGGCTGTTGGTGGGTTGGTTGTTGAGATGGGGGTGTTGCCCTCAAGGGGCCTGTTTAGGGATTTGCTTCGATCGGCGAAACCTCGCAATTTTACAAATATATATTTTTTAAATCAATTGAATAAAAATAATTTTTATTCAACAGAAAAAGTTTATGAGATAACTCGGTCATTTATTAGGATTTTTGTTGGTATTGTATTGTGGCTTGGGAAAACTCAACCCAAATAGCCAATTATTAAACGATTAAACATACAGCAAGGAACACATAGATGGGTGAGTAAACGCTGAAAAAGAAACATTACAATATCATAGTTCAGCTTTTGATTATACCGAATACACAATTATACTGAATACCCAGCCTGATTATTCGGTTTAAAATAAATTTAACTTGACTGAAACAGCTCGTCTATCTTTGAAAAAATGGTGTTTAACACAGGTACGTCGCTTTGCTCGAAATATAGACTCTTTTTGCAGCATTCGAAAGGGTTGACCTCAGGAAGAGGCCAGTCTCGATCATACTCATCAGAGTCAGACTCATCGCTGCTTTGAGACAAAGCGTTTGTTTCGAGTCCTCCGGCGTTTATTTACCAGCATAAGATAATTTTAGTCATGAAGCGTTTTGTTCCAACAGGATGATATGGATATGTAATCTGGCGGCTTGCTCGCATTATACCTCATGCCAGGCATCGAACCGTCCCACTGGAAATTGTACCAAATTTTTTCATCCATAACAAAGTTGCTCCAAATTTGATTGTAGAAGTATGTCCAGTCTATGGCGGTCAAAAGCAGGTAGGAGCATTCGGGTGTATATTCATCGTAAGATTCCAAAACGTAGAGTTTCACAATCTGCAACTCTTTGTCAAACACAAATCTCCCCACACGATCGCAAGACACGGTGAAATCTTGTTTCACGATATCTTCATCTTCAATGAGAACCTTTCTTAGGCTCTTCCCTTGATTCTTCCTCGGTGCTAAAGTCAGCTCCACTTGCCTGGCACACAAGACTCTTGACTTGGCAATCACTAATGTCATTTATCCATCTACAAGCAATGCAGTCAGTATGATTGATGCTGACTGATATGATTGTCAGTATGTTTGGCAGAGGAGGCTTTTAGTCCTGTCGCAGATCAAGTGGATGATGCAGCTCATGCGGTCAACTCTTCAGTTTCTGAATATGAACTCCTGCATGTAACCATAAAACTATGTGCTGTTGCATATATCTTTTGTGCTTTTGACCCGCCACCTACTGGGCATTTAAGGTAATGCATGTATACTGTATATGGTTCAGTGTACTTTTGGTTTCTCTCAGTGTACGCAGTCTAGAGCAACGTACTCACAGTTTCTTTCGCTGATTTAAACGTTGAAACCCTTGTACTAGAATTACTGTTATACAAAAGATTGTATAGAATTACTATACTGCATCAGTTCCTAGAGCAAAGTGTAATCCAGATGGCATACCATAGATTCACCTGTGTATGGGCCTTTTATTACTTCAGATGACTGAGATAAGGAGTCAATTAAATCAAAAGAAATGACAGGGGTTTCACATTGTTCTTATGGTTTATGCATTTCTTCTTGTGTCTCAGTATCACTCACATTAAGTTCACCATCACTTGGGATACACTTTGTACTCAGGTAAAATATTGGCACTCCCATTTTAAGTACTGTGTAGAGTTCTACACGTGTCATCTTTAAGCTCTGATTCTTGAAAATCAAAAATGTCATTCTCCCGCTGTCCTTTTTTGGACATTCCTGTTTGGATGAACAGTTATTTTGCTTGACTTAAAATATCAGATTTCTTTGCATTTTTAGAGATATCGATGGTTCTTCGTGAAACCATCCTATCTCAATCTTTCTATCTCATAATTTTATCAGCTATCTTGTTGTTCTTTAAATGTCATCTGCATTTGGGTTTGAAGTACTCAGAATAATTTTCATCAGCTTCTGTTCTGTTATTTATTCACATCTGTCTTACAGTCTGTCTTATAACATGTGATTCACTTTTGTTGCAAATTTCGGTAACACTTTATTTTGATGGTCTCTTTTGAACATTCTGTTGACACTAAATAATGTTGCAACTACATGTCAACAAACTCTCATAAGATTATTAGTAGACTGTCTGCTTCATATCTACTAACTCCTTATTGTGTTGGTCTCCCAGCAGATATTCTACTGACTATAAGTAACTTTGCAAGAACCTGTCAACTTAATCTAACCCTAACCCTACCAGTTAACTAATACACTACTAACACTCTGATGAGAGTTAGTAGAAATGTTGGTGCAATATTATGGAGTGAAAACAGTATCAAAACCTCCTACAAATGCACGCGAGAGATCCACATGCGCGTACACGAATCCACACATGCGCGCGAGAGATCCACACACACACACACGAATCCACAATGCACGCGAGAGATCCATACACATGATGATCCACACACACACACACACACACACATACATACATACATACGAATCCACGCGCGCGCGCGAGAGATCCATACACACAGAGATCCATACACACACAAGATCCACACACGCGCGAGAGATCCATACACACAGAGATCCATACACACACAAGATCCACACACACACACACGAATCCACGCGAGAGATCCATACACATGATGATCCACACACACACATACGGATCCACACGCGCGCGAGAGATCCATACACACACAAGATCCACACATGCGCGAGAGATCCATACACACACACGAGAATCCACACACGCGCGCGCGATAGAGATCCATACACACAGAGATCCATACACACACACACACAAGATCCACACACGCGCGAGAGATCCATACACACACACACACACACGCGAGAGATCCATACACACACACACAAATCCACACGCATGATGATCCACACACACACACACACACACATACATACGAATCCACACGTGCGCGCGAGAGAGAGATCCATACACACACAAACACACACACGAATCCACACGCGCGAGAGATCCATACACACAAGATACACACAGGGCAATCCAGACAAAGGCAATATGTGCATTGCTTCTTTGCTCACAGTATACACAACAAATAGCAAGTCCTTTGCAGTAGTGTTCTGCCTTAAGAATGTCCGTGAATATGCGGTTTTGTATTTGTGGATTCTTTTGAGACTGTCATTCCGCAGTTTAAACTCACAAATGCACACAGGCCTATCTGTACCGGGTGTGTCTCACTCGTCTTTACAAGTGAAGCTGCTGGCTCTTTGATCGCCCCCTGGTGGCTGGCTGCAGTAGAGGTCATAAACCCCGCCCTCTCCATGTAAACGAATGGGACTTCAGTCAAAATAAAAAAATAAATTACACTTCCAATACAATTTTCCGAAATATGGTTTTGGTCATTTAAGGTAGTTGTTATCACTGATATATGTTCAATTGTTCGTTTTTGTGATAAGTTTGATTTTAGCTAGTAATTTGATGCTATAAAAACGGAGCGTGTAGTTATGGTTGATTGGGTCTGCGGGAGTTTGATTCAGCGGCTCCACCTCACGACTCTACTGCGCAGACTCTGGCTCCAAACGAATCGCGTTGTCAAGAAGCTAGAAATGTATTATTCACTCAAATCCAAACACTGACTTTTTTTTTTTTTTTGGTTTGGTTTGTTTTGGGCTGGGCAGTGTACAATGCTGTTGTTGTTAATGAGATAACTGTACTGAATATGTCTGTTATTAAAAAAAGACTGTCATGATTCCTCAGGCTCAAATGGTTGTTTTTAGTAATTGCACTGCTTGTAATTAAATACCGTTTTATATAGGTCTATAAGATCACCTGTCTGTCAAAAACTTGTTTAAAACTAAAAATGTTATGGTCCTGTATTAGGCAAATAACAAACTGAAACAATTACATCTTTATTCAGACATGACAACAACAAAAAATAAAATTTTGTATGGTCTCCTTTGACCTTGATAACAGCTTCTGTTCTTGTTGTCATTGTTTTTATGTACTTTTCCAGAGTCTTTATTTAATAACAGCATAAAAGAAGCCTAGAATTTGAAGATGCAAAAGCCCCTTAGCGCTGTAAATTAAACATTTTACACTTTGTCCACTTGAAGTTCATTAAGTGCCCTCCTGAGGAAGGCGCAAAGACTCCACATGACATCTTTGAAGGTAATGTGTACAGATCATAGACTGTAAAAAAATGGACAACGCGATTCGTTTGGAGCCAGAGTCTGCGCAGTAGAGTCGTGAGGTGGAGCCGCTGAATCAAACTCCCGCAGACCCAATCAACCATAACGACACGCCCCGTTTTTATACCATCAAATTACTAGCTAAAATCAAACTTATCACAAAAACGAACAATTGAACATATATCAGTGTGATAACAACTACCTTAAATGACCAAAACCATATTTCGGAAAATTGTATTGGAAGTGTAATTTATTTTTTTATTTTGACTGAAGTCCCATTCATTTACATGGAGAGGGCGGGGTTTATGACCTCTACTGCAGCCAGCCACCAGGGGGCGATCAAAGAGCCAGCAGCTTCACTTGTAAAGACGAGTGAGACACACCCGGTACAGATAGGCCTGTGTGCATTTGTGAGTTTAAGCTGCGGAATAACAGTCTCAAAAGAATCCACAAATACAAAACCGCATATTCACGGACATTCTTAAGGCAGAACACTACTGCAAAGGACTTGCTATTTGTTGTGTATACTGTGAGCAAAGAAGCAATGCACATATTGCCTTTGTCTGGATTGCCCTGTGTGTATCTTGTGTGTATGGATCTCTCGCGCGTGTGGATTCGTGTGTGTGTGTATGGATCTCTCGCGCGTGTGGATTCGTGTGTGTGTGTGTGTTTGTGTGTGTATGGATCTCTGTGTGTATGGATCTCTCTCGCACGCGTGTGTGTGTGGATCTTGTGTGTGTATGGATCTCTGTGTGTATGGATCTCTCGCGCGCGTGTGGATTCGTATGTATGTGTGTGTGGATCATCATGTGTATGGATCTCGCACGTGTGGATTCGTGTGTGTGTGTGTGTGTGTGTGTGTGTATATGTGTATGTGTGTATGGATCTCTCGCGAGCATTGTGGATTCGTGTGTGTGTGTGTGGATCTCTCGCGCGCATGTGTGGATTCGTGTGTGTGTATGGATCTCTCGCACGCGTGTGTGTGTGGATCTCTCGCGTGCATTTGTAGGAGGTTTTGATACTGTTTTCACTCCATACAATATTACTTATAGTCAATAGAATGTGTTAAAGGGACCATCAAAATAAAGTGAAACCCAATTTTCCTTACAGAAAATTCCCATCAATGGTGACAGGATTGCTGCAAGGCACTTGCAAAAATCCTGTCACCATAAATGGGAATGTTGACAAGCTGTCATCATCAGGCTCTCCTATAGTGGTATCATCTATCTGTTCAAATATATTAGAAATAAGATTTAGTAAATATAGATCCATAGACAGGAAATGTCTCATAGACAACATTCAAAACTTAACATTGTTAGGAATAGTATCTATTATGAGTAAAGTTAAATAAAAGTTAATAATAATAATAATAATAATGAAAACATACAGAAAATGATAAATAAAAAAAGGGGGGGGGGTAATATGAAGAATAAATTCATTATTACATTTTATTAAAAATGAATTACATTTATTTGATCAAGTAATTTATTGCTTCATTTATTTTCCTGTTATTACATTATTTTATGTCTTTGCTCAAATGTTTTTTTTTTTTTCGCAAAATGAAAATAGTTCCAAACAAAGCCACAGCAGAACTGCGCGTGTAGAAACAACGCACAGCAGTGTCTTGTTACTGAATAAATCCATAGTATTTAACGAATCGGGTGAGCCAATAATTCAGCAGTTTATTCATAAAAGACAGTCATTTGCTTTGTTCTTGTACTACCATTTGACCAAATCTGTTGAATGAATGACTGAATGAATCACTCATTCAAACAGTGACTTGCCACCACCTACTGGCAGCTTTAATTTCATGAGTATCATTTTACTTTTTTTTTTAAATTAAATTTCAATTAATACCCATTTAAAAACCATTAATCTTATATCACAACTCAATTATTTATAATATACATTTATTTTAAAATCAAGGACAGGAACTGTTTTATAAAATAAGAATATCCATGTCTTAAATTCTTTACTTTCAAGCATTCAAACCCTCAAGGTTTAAACGTATCAGATAATAATAAAATCTTTGAACAATAATTTGAACAATGGGAGGTCTTGGAGTCAAAATGGCTGAGAACCACTAAACTACTTTCAGTGCTAGAAGGCCTCTGACTTGCAAATTAAAGGTCATAGTCACTGTGCAGTACAGTAGCTTGGTGAATAGATGTTTTGTGTAATTGTATCATGTATTTTAGTGAGACAGGAATACTGCATTGACCAATCAACATCCAGAAATGAAACAATTCATTTAATATGAATCATCGGTCCTCCCATAGATCAGTGGCTAAATTAACAAAAAATATAACATCATCAGGTGCGGACATTACCCAGCAGCACAGTAATAATGACTTTATGAACTACTTTACTTCCAAGATCGAAATGATCAGAAATAAAATTGTAACCATGCAGCTGTCAGCCACAGTATCGCATCAGATAGTACGCTATAGATCCACTGAGGAACAATTCCACTCATTCTCTTCTATTGGAAATGAAGAATTGTATAAACTTGTTAAATCATCTGAACAACCTGTATGTTAGACCCTGTTCCATCTAAGCTCCTAAAAGAGGTGCTTCTAGAAGTAATAGATCCTCTTCTGAATATTATTAACTTATCATTGTCATTAGGATATGTCCCAAAAACCTTCAAACTGGCTGTTATTCAGCTCTCAGAACTACATGGAGTAAACAAAAACAAAGTAAGTGTATTTATGCACCTGCTGCCTTTTGATGGTGAGAAGTACGGACGGCGTATGTGTGAAATGCTTGTCTTTTCTTGATGGTAAAGCCAGTTTAAAACCTTAAAATCCTTCAGTGATACACTTTTCCATTTTATTCTGTAAAAAATCTACTCTGCATCAGATTTATGAACATAATTTATTATGAAGCAAAATGCAACAACAACTTCAAATAAACTGAACAATGGTGCAAGAGTTGAGGATGGATGGAGAACTTCGCCGTTTCTCCCAATCCACCCAGATCCAGGATCCTCTGAATCCTCCTCGCCTTCAGTGGAAGCTGGAGAGGATAATGAGGGTGCCACAACAAAATCAGGATCTGACTCTCCTGATTCTGTGGTGTCAGAGGGAGAAGACAATACATCCTGCAGCTCGCTGGAGGGGTCAGGCTGCATAATCATTTCTAAAACTTCGGTACAAGTCAAGCCCTTTCTCATGTTGCTTGCTGCTCTTCTCACCATCAAATGACCAGCCGGACGGCATTTTGTTTAGTATGTACTTCTCACCATCAAAAGGCAGCAGGTGCATAAATACACTTACTTTGTATTTGTTTACTCCATGTAGTTGTGAGAGCTGAGGTGCATATTTTGATTTTCTCAGATGCATCAAGGTAAGTGCACAAAGGTCTCTCTCTCACTCTCACGCGCACACACACACACACACACACACACACACACACACACACACAGACACACTATAATATGCTGTTATACTCCATATAACTCCAGAAACAAGCCAGAAACTAAGCTTTTTTTTTTTTTTTTTTTTGCTCAGACCTATCTAAAGGGTTAATGGTGCTACCTGGTGGTCAACAGTAAAAATGACAAATTTTACCTCTTCCCAACAGGGAAAACCACCAACAATCAAGAATGCATGATTATATGGTGTCATGGCTTTGCAATCAAACAATGTCGTTATAATGGAAGTCAATGGGGCAAAAACAGCCACGAACAGTAAATGAGGGAGAAAAAAAATCAAATCTGATGCTGCACAATAACTAACAATGCATCAAAGCCAATGTTGTTACTAATCTTTGACATGCCCAAGACTGTGATAAAAGGTAAAAAAAAATCTAGTCCACAATCACTTTTTATATTGAAAATAAGTCATTTTGTGTGTCCCCCCCCCCTTAAATTTTTACTTAAAGAGTAAAAATCCTGGATTTTTAAAAAAAACATTTAGTAGTTTTGATCAGGACTGAGGTTGATTTAATAGATTTATGCAAAAAAAATCTGATACATTTTTACAGTTTAATTTAGTGGATGTTTTCTTCCCGAACATAATGAAAGGGTAGTGAATTTGCCCACAGTGTATTGTTGAGTTTCTGAAAATTTTCAAAGCATTTTCCCAAAATATGTGTCAAAATAAAATTTGTCACCAAAAATCATTCCATTTGCTGAAACACAGAGAAAGTTGTGGCCAAATTAAGACTCAACAGCACCCCATAGTGGACGAAAACATCCCAAACAGTACATAAGGGTTAAGTCGCTGGGGTATAACTGTAGCAATAGCCAAACATACATTGTATGGGTCAAAATTATCAATTTTTCTTTTATGCCAAAAATCATTAGGATATTAAGTAAGTCTTACTGTAAATGTATAAAAACTTCATTTTTGATTAGTAATATGCATTGCTAAGAGCTTCATTTGGACAACTTTAAAGGCGATTTTCTCAATATTTAGATTTTTTTGCACCCTCAGATTCCAGATTTTCAAATAGTTTTATCTCAGCCAAATATTGTCCGATCCTAACAAACCATACATCAATGGAAAGTTTATTTATTCAGTTTTCAGATGATGTATAAATCTCAACTTCGAAAAACTGAAAGTTAAGACTGGTTTTGTGGTCCAGGGTCACATATGTGAGGATTTCCTATGGCGTCAAATCTATGCCATTAATAACCGAGCGCACCACTTATGCTGTCGCGCGCGGTAAATCACTTCCGCGAGAGGAAAACAGATCTACACGCGAGGAAACGGGAGCACGCGAGCTAATTTCAAACACTCACGCGCGCGTCACTTGTCCTCTGCGCGCAATACAAGCCCTCCCGCGCGCGTGATCATCCCCCACATCCTAGTCAATTCCGTAAATGATTGTACTTTGTACAGACACATTATGATCTAACAGAGAAATAGAATAACCAAATAATGCAATTTCTGGATCAGGTGTAAAAACACAACCATACATATCCGAGAACCATTTAAATATGTCACACCAGAAATCGTATAGTTTTGGACATGTCCAAAAGAGATGGGTCAGAGAGCCTTCTGCAGATTTACACCTGTCACAAATAGGAGAGATAGTAGGAAAAATTCTGTGCAATTTAGATTTTGAATAGTGCAGTCTATGCATCACCTTACATTGAATTAACTGATGCCTAGAACTAATAGAGCAAGATCGAATCCTACTGAGGCTCTCCTCCCATACATCAGCCTCAATCTGCATAAACCCTTTTTTATAGATTTTAATGACACGTTTCCACGGTTTTTAGCATGGTAAATCTACCAAAAAGGTTATATTTGAAATTTTCATACAACATAAAGCTTGGGCTATATTAACTTTGCAAAATGAAAATAAAATAATATAAAGCTAATAGTCAACTTGTTGCTATATGCTGAATTAGTTGTAGTTCACCACTATATGCTTACCCAACCATATTTATATACAATTTAAAAAATGTGAGAAGTGTCCATTAAATAATTGTAAAAAATAATAAGTGTTCCTGTGGCTCAGTGGTAGAGCATTGTGTTAGTAGCGCAAAAGGCCATGGGTTCAATTCCCAGGGAACACACATACTGATAAAAAAATAACAGTAATGTATAACCTGAATGCACTGCAAGTTGCTTTTAAAGCGTCTGCTAAATGTAAATTGTAAATGTACATGACTGTAAATCCCAAATTGGTTCAAAGGACCTTTGGATGAACAAATTATTTGTTCATATAAATAAGCAAGAGTTGCTGTATAAACTTTTTAATATATTTTGTATTACTATGTCAAATTTTAGGGGTTGATGGTAATATATTCTTTCATTGTAAGAGGGTTCTGCACTTTACACTACTTATATTTATAAAAAAAATAAAAAATAAAATAAATGACAACTTGCATCTGGTCTGTTGATAGACAGATAGACCTTTTCACAGGCGTCCAATCACAGCTGACTTCCGGAAAAGGGGAAGTAACCAATGGCGTTAGAGATAACAATTAAAACAGCAAGCCCCGCCCCACGACTGACAAAAATAGAAGTGTTCGCGCGAGCGGGTGAGAGAAGATCGAGCGCGAGGATGTGGGGGATGATCACGCGCGCGGGAGGGCTTGTATTGCGCGCAGAGGACAAGTGACGCGCGCGAGTGTTTGAAATTAGCTGGCGTGCTGCCGTTTCCTCGCGTGTAGATCTGTTTTCCTCTCGCGGAAGTGATTTACCGCGCGCGCCAGCATAAGTGGTGCGCTCGGTTATTAATGGCATAGTTTTGACGCCATAATTTCCAGTCAGGTTTTAGACCATATCATAGTACTGAGACTGCTCTCATTAGAGTTACAAACGACCTGCTCTTATCATCTGATCGTGGTTGTATCTCTCTATTAGTGCTACTGGATCTTAGCAATGCGTTTGACACTATCGACCTCAACATTCTTTTAAATAGACTAGAAAATTATGTTGGCATTAGAGGAAGTGCACTGGCATGGTTCAAATCGTACTTATCTGACCGTCATCAATTTGTGGCAGTAAATGAAGACGTATCATACCAATCACAAGTACAGTATGGAGTACCTCAAGGCTCAGTACTAGGCCCCTTACTTTTCATGCTTTACATATTACCCATGGGAGATATCATTAGGAAACATGGTGTTAGCTTTCACTGTTATGCTGATGATACTCAGCTCTATATTTCTTTGCGACCCAATGAAACATACCAATTTGCAAAACTAACGGAATGTATAGTTGATATCAAAAACTGGATGACTAGAAATTTCTTACTGCTAAATTCTGAAAAAAAACAGAGGTGTTAATTATTGGACCAAAAACTTTTGCATGTAATAACCTAGATCACTGTCTAATACTTGATGGCTGCTCTGTAAATTCTTCGTCATCATTTAGGAACTTAGGTGTACTTTTTGATAGCAGTCTTTCCTTCGAAAAACATGTTTATAGCATTTGGAAACCGCATGTTTCCATCTTAAAAATATATCTAAATTACGACCTATGCTCTCAATGTCAAATGCAGAAACATTCATTAATGCGTTCATGACCTCGAGGCTAGATTATTGTAATGCTTTATTGGGTGGTTGCTCTACACATTTAATAAACAAACTCCAGCTGGTTCAAAATGCAGCAGCTAGAGTTCTTACTAGAACCAGGAAGTATGACCACATTAGCCCGGTTCTGTCAACACTGCACTGGCTTCCTATTAAACATTGGATACATTTTAAGATCTTGCTAGTTACCTATAAGGCCCTGAATGGTTTGGCACCTCAGTATTTGAGTGAGCTCTTATCACACTATAGTCCTTCACGTCCGTTGCGATCTCAAAACTCTGGCCATTTTATAATACCTAGAATATCAAAATCAACTGCGGGTGGGAGATCGTTTTCCTGTTTAGTGCCCAAACTCTGGAACAATCTACCTAACACTGTTCGGGAAGCAGACTGTCGCATTTCTATAATTCAAATCAGTTAAAGTATTGTTAGGCTGACCTCTACAGCCCTGAACGCCAGCGGAGACCAGGACAACTAGATGAGCCCCGAGACTGATTCCCAGTGAAGACCCTGTCTCCTAGACAAGACCACAGGAACCAGATGAGTCCTTTGCACAATCTGACTCTTCTGCAGCCTCGATTTAAACTGCTGATTTTGTCTGGCCAGAGGAGAATGACACAATTTCGACACACTATTTCCTAATTTAAATACTGTAAAGCCAATCAGCTTTATATCAAGCTGATCTAAAGCTGCTTTGACACAATTTGCATTGTTAAAAGTACTATACAAATAATAGTGACTTGACTTGACTTGACTTGATCGGTGATACATAGATGTGACAGTAGGATACCACTGACTATAGACAGCACAAAATCTCAACAATTCTGTTGAAGTCAAAACAGTTTCGAGGTTAATTGATTTGTGTGTGTGTGTGTGTGTGTGTGTGTCTGTTTGTTAACAATGGGTTTGTAAACAAATCCATGTTTTTAGATTTGTGGAGCAAAGAAATGATGATGATGATTGTTATTATTATTATTATTTGGAAAGTAAAAAGATACAATAGACCTTTGTTTCAATTTATTTAACTGAATAAGGCATTGGTTCATGCATTATCATAATACACTGCCGACCCTATATCTAAATATGTTACAATTACAATTTCCGATTGATTACGATTGATCTTAGCACTTAAGGGTCATTTTACTTAAGTCATTTTACGAACGTTCGTTATTGTTTCACGTGCGTTTCCCAAAAATGCACTTAACACAATCGCACGTAGCCATGCTTTAAGTGCTACTTAGGAGTCGCTATCTGTTGGTCAAGTGCTGAAATGTAAATTTATAGAATGGCTCTAATTTGTAGTACATGCTCGTTTATTGAAATGTTAACCTAATGCTGTGTTCCAGACAGCTCAGATATAGGCCTAATAATATAATATAATAAACTATATTATATTATAAGTATAATATTAATATACTATTTATAATAATAATAATAATAATATATATTATTGTATATAATATCTGTAGAGACATTATTTCTGGGTCCAATGCATGGCTGGTTTTCGTGCATGTCAGAAAGCCATTGACAGATTTTTATGAGTTTATCCCAATTTTTCCCAGTCTTTGAAGCATATTACCTACTTCTTTTATTCTTTTTTTTATTCTGTCATTTAATTTAGATGTTTTTTTTGTTTGTTTTCTGCCCTTTTTAATTATTTAATTTCATTTTATATAAATAAAAAAAAGAGTAATAAAGTGTACAAAAAAGTACAATCAAAAGCTTTAATTATAATCACATAGCACTTGAATAAAGTTAAAGGTGTAATCTGCCGATTTTCCTGTGGGTGACCTCATACTTCTGTCTTCTTACGATGCACGTAGGGCTTTACGATTACTCCAGAGCACTCGTAGATCTATGATGATTTTCAAGTGCTACTTAAGTTATGATCCTTTTGGGAAACAGACCGTAATATTAAGATCAGTCAAACGATCATTTTTAGGAACTTCTTAGGCTTACGATGCTTTTGGGAAACGCAGCCCAGGCCTGTTGTCCCCTAGGACCATGAGGTTGTCAGGACAACCAGTGTGATTCTGACTCCAAGCATCCAAGACAAGACACCACCTTAAGACAGCAGCTGCTACAGCCATCAGCCAATCAAAGTTGAGCAAGAGGGAAAAGAATGACATCATACATAAATTAGGGTTGCAGTAGGACTCTGTTTTGTATAACTGCCTGCAGATTAATTGTGGGTAGGCTGGGCTAACGGTATAACTGGTCATGGTATAAATGGATGTTTACACACACAGGTTACAATTTTATAAAATTTTATTTTGTCAATGCTTATTGTTTTACAGAAACATATAAAGTGATGTTATCATATACTAATACCATTTTTTTATATATTACATGGTACGCCATGATTATGTACCATGATATGTACATGGTACTCCATTATGGTGGTGCTAAATAAATAAATGAATAAAGTGACAAGCAAATATCTATATAAAACTAAAAAAAGTGAAAAAAATAATAATAATAAAATAAAAAACATACAAACAAAAAACATGGTATTATCATGCTGTTTTTTTTTACTCTGAATGAAACTGGGTGGAATAAAAATAATAATAAATATATATATATTTTTTTTAAAAACCACCCTTGCTTCCACCAGTCTGTGAAACAACAGATCCAGTTTTTCTGTCTGCCTCTCTCCCCCTCTCTCTTGGCAGCTGCCTTTATTAACATGCAGCCCCTTGGCCAATAAGGCTGCGAGGGCTTTGTGACATCATGGGCTAGGGAACAGTAGGCAGGCAGTGAAGCACGCAGGCTGCCGACTAGCCAGTGAGTCCAGGTCTGGGGGTCAGGAACCAGTCTGAGCACAGAATGGAGAATCTGTGCGTTTACTAGGTTTTAGGAATATATGCTTTGGAGGATGTACAAGGAAAACACAAGGAGGCTTCAACGGATATAAACAGGGAATGTCAAGACATGTTTCAGGTGAGCTGTTTCTCAAGGGCTCTTTTTCTGTCTGTGATGATTCGAATACGGATGAGAGAGAGAGAGAAAAGCGAGAGGGAGAGGGAGAGGGAGAGGGAGGGAGGGTGGAGAGGGGTAGCGTTCTTGCTCGGCTCTCAGCATTCAGACGTTTTGAGGAGGAGAGAAAAAAATTATGGAGGAAAAAGAGAAACTGTGTCGAGGAGATGCAGTTGCATTCTGTGTTCTCTTGCAGCTGCCCCTTCCCCATTCCAACGGCAAAGTGCGCCTCTGATGTCACAAATGAGCGTTGTGGGTGTGTAATCAGAATAGCAGCAAATATGGAAACAAAAAAGCACTGCTTTTTTATGTGCCTGTGAGGTTCAAAGCTGCATTTACTTATATGTGGATGTGACCATTCCTACAGTCCTTGTTCCATTAATAATACAGCCAGATAGATACAGAAAAGGATGGATGGATGATTCAGCAGACAGACTGATGTCATTGGTGGTGGGCTATGGCCTTTTGTTAGACTCCACATCTGTATTTGGGTCTTTTATATAGAACGCTTCAGAATGAATGATTTTTTACCTCTGCCAAGCCTGCGCAGATGCACAAGAGGCCACACACACACACACACACACACACACACACACACACACACTCAGTCTGGTATTTGTGGTTTACAGGGACTCTCCGTAGGCGTAATGGTTTTTATACTGTACAAACTGCATGTGCTATTGCCTTACACCTAACCCTACCCCTTACAGGAAACTTTCTGCACTTTTAGATTAAAAAAAAAAAACACTGTTTAGAATGTTTTTTTTAAGCCTTTTGAATTACGGGGACATAGGCAGTGTCCTCATAAACCACCTTCAAATTGTAATACCTCTGTCATACCCATGTCATTAAACAAATTTGTGTCCTCCTAAACCATATATACCAGAACACACACACACACACACACACACTTTAGGAATCTGAGCTAGCCAATGTCCTTCTTTTTACACAAGTATTTTTAGATACAGAATATCAGAAGTAAAGAGCAAGGACCGATGATCTGTGTATTTACTGAATCAGAGGAGGATGGCTTTTTAAGGGATTTTATTCATAAACTCTGTGTCCTGTGGAATAGGGGTGTAATGTGTGAAGGGTGTGTGAGTGATGATGTGTGGGGGCTTGCACAAAAAGACCTGGCAGCTAAACTACTGTAGCTATGTAGTAATTAGGGATACACTATATAGTAAAACCATAGTAATAACCAAAAATCAATATTGGGTTATGGTTGATAACTGATATGATGGCAGGTAACCTATAACTCGTCCCGGAAATGTTATCTAATACAGACAATGTATGGTTGGATGTGTGTGGGGGTTTCCCTCTGTCTACACCAGGGGTGTCAAACTCAGTTCCTGGAGGGCCGGAGCCCTGCAGAGTTCAGATGCAACCCTAAGATGCAAGCACACCTGATCCAGCTAATCAAGTCCTTCAGGCTTATTTGAAAACTACATGGTTTATGTGTTGATGCAGTGTTGGAACCAAACTATGCAGGGCTGCGGCCCTCGAGGAACTGAGTTTGACACCCTGGTCTACACTGAATTTGTTTGTTGGTTCAGTTGCCTGAGTTTCCTATTTTATGTGTTTTTATGTTTAACTACAATTTCAGCCTACGTTTTTCTGGTCTGTTAATTCTACTTCAGTATAAGAGTATAGGAGTAAAAGAAGCCTGGTCAGCATAACCTGCTCAATCCCTTTGTCTGGGTTTCACAATTGAGTACAAAGGGCAAACAATCTTAATTATATATTTAATTGTGGCTTTTTCAGTTGTACACAATCTATTTGTTTTTCTTAATCGTGACATTTTTACTGTGTATTCTAACCAAAAGTATGCCTGAAACAAATAATTACATCTTACTGTAAATTTCTCATAATTGCAACTTTATTCTGTTTTGCAACTCATCAAGCTGTTAATCAGATAGATTCAAATATGTTTATTTCACATTGTTCCAACAATTACTGGTACACAGTCAATCACTGTTCATATGTTCATATCCTTGCAGTATTGGCTTGTGTGGGCCTCCCAGCTCTAAGCCCCTGGAGGTCAGAGGGCCTGGGTTTCTGGCCCTATTGACCTGAGCTGAAAGTTATCCTCGACTGTTAAAGCACTCATTCATAAAGCACTCACTCATTCAGCAGATAGCTGTTGTTTTTAGAACTGTAAAATGTATTTGTCAGCTTTTGGCAGACATTATAGGGGCACCACCCATCCATTCTCCAAACTTTTTGTCCCATGTAGAATCACTGTGATGCTGGAGCCCATTTCAGCATCTCAGGTCAAAGGCAGGGAAACACCATGGCTGCATCCGAAACCGCCTACTCAATGAGTAGGTACTTAATTTCAAGAAGTACTTACTTAACGAGCGCTAAAAGAGTACGTACTCTACAGCCAAATCTCGTTGAGTATGAATGCGGTCCGCCATGTTTATGTTATCATGTGATTTATGACGTTACAACAAATGCAAACACAAACTTAAAAGATATGAGCGACAGGTTTAATTCATCTATCTGTAAATTTTGATGTTGATGAAATTTGCTCATTTTTGGTCTTGTTGAAGAAACAGCTGCCCAGTAGGCTATAACCAATAAATTTGGGATTGATTTAAGTTTTTATATTTTTACCTACCAATATAGCCTAACCCACAGTTTAATCCCTAAAGATATTATTTTTTATTAAAAATTAATTATAAATCGTTATCTCTTGAATATGTTATTAATTTCTTAATTTCATGTGCAAAATTGTTCACCCACACGTAAAACTGGCTTAAATCTTCTTGTTGTCCTCTTTTTCTGGTTGAATATATCTCTCGTTTCATCCCTGAGGCTTATAAATAAAAACAAATGCAATTTTAATGCATTATATGATTATATGAATTTTATGATTATTCAAAGATATTCAATCTTTTTTCCCTGTGTATAATATCATACTATGATGTACGCAAACCCATTATAGTTATGTTTTCTTTTCTTTCTTTTTTTTGGTCATTATGATTGTTCATTGTTAAAGATTATATTTCCCTGAGCTTGTATGTTCTTCAGTAATAATAATAAAAGGAAATAAGAGCGACAGGCGCACAAACACCTCATAGCATCTATAAATCCACAACCCTACCTAGTACGTTTTCCTCCATGTTTGCAATGTTTGTAATATCTGCACAGAGACGTCGAGCAGCTCAGAAGATCTCATCTCTGGAGAAGACTGTTGATTTTACACTCGAAAAATGTGAGTATTATTACTTAGAAATTAAGATTACCTCAGAAAGCAGTAGTAGCCCAACACTTATGAACAATAATAATGATAAATGCTGACCAATAATTATTTTTTTTAGTAAAACAAGCAAAATGTAATTTGCTTTTTCATGTGCCATAGCTATGCATGACTACACATGAGACAAATGCAGCCAAAGTGAATACATCTCAATTTTCAGACAAGTAATGAATTAATGCATATGTTAATGAAACAATTATATTTTATTTACTGACAACAACAGGAAACATGAATGAGTAAAATGTAAATGAAAGTAACCATGACAATAAATAAATACAAGTCAACAACACATGAAACAAAGCTTTATTCAAACATATTGTTCTAACAATCATGTATTTACAGACGGTGAGCCCACATCCTACTGCCATCTCAACACAGCTGTGCCAGTTCTACAGCTTTATTCTGATGAAGCAGCTGACCACCGCGTCCACCTTCACCTGTCTCTGCCGTCCATCACCTCCCTCACTGCTGCAGTCACACTGAATCTGATCATGGATGAGAAAGGGACATCGAGGCTATCATTGTCTGAGTGCACAGAGAGGATGAGGCTCCCCGTACCACACAATCTTGAACAAAAGCAGAAGAATGAGTGCGGGACAATCTGGCTGCTGCTGTGTCTGCTCCAAACATCTGTGTGCCTGCTCTCTATGAGAACAACTACCTGTAACACATTTACACAGAGCAAAACATTTTACATATCATGTTGTCAGCATTCCATTTCATATGTTTACAATTACATGCTAATTTTTAATATAGCTTCATTATTTTTGTGGTGTAATGAACTGGTCAGCAAAAGGTTGTTGGTTCGATCTCCGCAGTCGTCACCACCGGTGTCTTTACTCCGAGCTGCTGCAGGGGGATTGGGGTCCCTGTAATAAGAGCACTGTAAGTCACTTCAGATAAAAGTGTCTGCCAAATGCATAATTGTAAATGTAAAAAAAATGAATAAATTAAAATTTAAAAATTTAAATGTAAATGCTTTTTTGTGCCTTGGCACAAACGCTCAATAAAGCTGCTTATTTCTTAGTTTATTTCTTCAAGGTACTACTATAATATAAATGCTTACATATATTTCATACAATTTCTATTTGTGGCTTTAAAAGGTTATTTCACTCAAACATATATATATTCAGTCATTATTTAATCGCCTCAATGCTGTTCAGTCCTTGTGTGTGTGTGTGTGTGTGCTCCCCCCCCCCTCCCCGGTCCGTAGACATCTCAGATCCTGCAAAGTTGCACAAATATAATACACAAGGAGTCATTTTAACAGCACAATGTCATTTGATTTATGTTTTAGAAGTAACAAAATAATTTCTTACTTTATATTATTGTTTCAGGTTTTCCTTTTTATTCCCCACAATTGCCGCCGTCACCTGCTCCACCACAAAAGCTCTGCATCAAATGTACAGCAATAAAGAATTAGTAAAGCGCTGTAATAGCTGTTTAAAATTACAATAATTAAACTACACCTTAAGACTCAACAAATTTACCTACCATTGCATTTAAATAAGGAGACCAATATTCTTGCTGTTTAATTTTCCTTATCACTTCCCCCCTTGTACAATGGTCAAAACCATGCACATCGGAAAGAATATTCAATAGTGAAGTTGGGGCAACAATTTGCCCTTCATGTGTACGCCAAATATCTTGCGTGTTTTTTTTGGCTCCCCTTTGGTGCCACATTGAGTGTTCATAGGGGCCTGCTTGTTGTTGAATTCGAATAATATCATCCAATTGGGGTTGCGGTTCTATAAGTGCTACAGGTGCTAATACTGCTACCTGACACCCTGAGGCTTTTTTAGCTTCCAAATCTGCTGTATTGTTCCCCTTAATGACAAAATCATTTCCTTTTTTATGAGCCTGACACTTGATTATAGCTAGACTGTTTGGTAGCATCATAGCAGAAATTAATTGACCTATTTGTTCAGCATGTTGTATGGGTGTTCCGTCACTTTTTTTGAATCCTCTTTATTTCCATAATGCTCCAGATAAATGGCATACACCATGAGCATATGTTGAATCAGTGAAAATATTGGCTGTCTGTCCTTTTGCCAATTGACATGCAGCTGTGAGAGCTTTTAATTCTGCTAATTGAGCAGAGCAAGGCTGTACACAATGTTGTGATATCACAGACATAAATTCTTTGTTGTCCTTCTTCACTACTGAATATCCTGTATGATTTCCAACATGATCTCTAAATCTAGAACCATCTACGAAGTAAGTGACTTCTGCCTCAGGTATTGGTGTAGACTGGTGTAGACCGTAATCTATTAAATGTCAATGAATCAGTCACACAATCATGGGGTTTTCATTCAAAAGCCAAAGGAATGAATTCAGCTGGATTAACTGTATGACATCGCTTAATAGTAACATCTGGATATGTAAATAGTGATGAATGAGCTACAATTCGGGCTTGAGTCAGAACAAATCTCCCTTGTTCTATTAACTCTACAATTTTGTGATGAGTATAAATAGTTACTGGGTACCCCATGGTTATTGTGGATGCTTTCTCATATGCATAATGTACTGCTGCAAGGCCTTGTTGGTAACATGATGACTAACCCTGAGCTACATTGTCCAATTTTGTACTGTAGTAAGCAATAGGCTGTTTTTTCCCTACCACTACAAGTTTCTTGCATCAATACAGCTGATGCATAACCATCACCTCTATTTGCGACATACAGTTTTATACAGTTTTTTTTTCTCTCTATGCATGTTCAATACATTGTATACATGTTTGTTATGAGATCACGATGCAGTCAGGAGGCCTTAATTTTATGTTCCGTGACAGTGAGGGCCCATCATATGTTTTGCCTAAAGGAAAAACATGACAAGCAGCTTCAGCATGTCTGCACTTCTCATACAGATTTCTATACACGCTGGCAACTTACACATGATTATAATAGTAGAATAAGTTGCTACATAAACGGCTATATTCACATTGATTATACTTGAATCATTTATATTTTGTTTAATAAAACTCTTTGTCACTGGCAGCCCCTCTGCTCGCCCTCAGCCCACCATTTGTACGGTGCGAGCTCTGCGGGTTTGATCTCTTCCATCGTCACTGTGGCTGAAGAAACCCTTGCCTCTGCCTCCAGCCTCTAAGCCCCGGACTCTGCCTCAGCCCGTCGACTCAGCGACTCCACCATGGCTCCTAGCTCCCTCCTCTCCACCGTGGCCCGTCTCTCGTCCTTCTGGCTCCACCTTGGTCTGTCGTCGACCATCCGTCGCCTCGGGACTCCACTCCTCCGGCTGCGCCTCATTCCTCCGTCTCTCTGGCTCTGCGCCATCTGCTCCATCTTGGTCCTCTGGATCCTCCCTGTTGCCCTGGCACATCGGCTCTCCGTCTCCACCTCTGACTCCTCCGCCACCGTTGGTCAGCCCCCTGGAGTCGTCAGCCCTTCCTCCACCATGGCTCCTCCCTCCATCGGCTCCACCGTGGGTCACCATTACAGCTATGGCCTGGGTCCCTCCTGTCGTCTCCCTGGCTCCTCCCTCCGTCTGATCCGCCCTGGCTCCTCCTGTTTCCTCCTTGGCTCTTCCCTCCGTCGTCACCTCACTGGACTCTGTCTGCCAGCCCCCTCCTGGGTGTCCTTCCTCCTCCTGAGCCTCCCCCCAAGTTCCCACCCGACCCGTTCCCCCGTTAATGGAAATTGCCTCTAGGAACAACGATGAATCAAAAATATGGAAACCGCGGAAGAGAGGAAAGAAGGGTGGCATGCGTCAAAGACTGAGGAAGCAATGTCTCAGAAGGATTCCCTTGCCGACTATCGTAATGGCAAACATCCAGTCTCTAAGAAATAAAATTGATGAACTGCAAGCCACTGTACATGTTCATCATGCATATAGAGAGGCCTGCATTTTGGCCTTTACAGAGACTTGGCTGAAAGCTCAAGACAGTGACTCCGTTTTTACTATTAAAAGCTTTGGGACTCCTCTGCGAACCGATCGAGATTCAACGATTACAGGTAAAAGGCAAGGAGGCGGTGTTTGTCTATATATTTATAAAAGGTGGTGAAATTCAGTAATCATAAGAGAAACATTGCGCACCCAAGACATTGAACTGCTTTCTGTCTCATTACGGCCGTTTTATTTGCCTCGAGAATTCCCTCAAATTTTTGTTACGGTGGTGTACATTCACCCTAAAGCAAATGAGGCTAAAGTGAAAGAGACTGTTGAACGAACTATTTCTAAGTTGCAAAATGTTTCCCCTGATGCCCCTAGTTTTATCATGGGGGATTTTAACCATTGCTCCTTAAAATATACTTTGCAAAATTTACAACAGTATGTTACCTGTGCAACACGATTTAATAAGACCTTGGACTTGTGTTATGGTTCCGTCAGAGGTGCATATAAATCCATTAGTAATCCACCATTGGGGCTGTCTGACCATAACACTGTGTTTTTAATTCTTGTGTATAAAACAGTTTTAAAAAAGTATAAGGCTGAAACCAAATTTATCAGGAAATGGTCTGAGGATTTATCTTTAGCATCGCAAGGATGTTTTGATTGCACAAATTGGGAAGTTTTTGAAAATTCATACTCTGATATTGATGATTTAACAGATGTTGTAAGTAGTTACATACATTTTTGTGAGGATATGCTTATCCCTCAAAAAACTGTGAACTTTTGCTAATACAAAGCCATGGATAACTAAATCTATTAACCTCATGATTGAAAGAAACAAGGCATTTCATGCAGGTGACTTGGAAAGGAAGCATGATTTGCAAAAACAAATAAAGTGTGAAATTAGGAGGGCTAAAAATAAGTATAAGGAAAAAGTAGAGGGGGATCTTAGAGGAAATAGACTTGGTTCTGCCTGGGAGAGTATGCATACTATAACAGGATCTAAGAGTAAAAGTAATGTCCCCATAAAATTGGTTGGTTATCAATCTGATAATACAGTTGGCACAATAATTGATTACTTTTTATACTAGATTTGATGTGGAGGATTTTATTAGTGAAATTAATATGTTTAGGAATAAGACTGTGTAATATGGACTGTACGTTTTTTAATCAGCAGGATGTTATAAACGCTTTTAAAAAGAGCAAGGTGGGAAAATCCTCTGGACCAGATAAGATTGGGGGACATTTACTAAAGACGTGTGGATCAGCTAGGTCCTGTTTTTTATAATATATTCCAAAAGTCACTTTATTTTCAAAAAATTCCTAAGTTGTGGAAAGAAGCCATTGTTTTGCCTGTAAGGAAGATAAGTTATCCTAAGACTCTAAATGATTTTAGACCTGTTGCTCTGACATCATTGGTGATGAAATGTTTTGAGAAATTTGTCAGGGATGAACTTTTATTAAAAACTCAAAGTCTTTTAGATCCATTGCAGTTTGCTTACCAGGCCAGAAGGGGAGTTGAGGATGCCTCATCCAGCCTGTTAAATATGATTATGAAACAATTGGAGGGAAGGAAAACCCATGTTAGATTGCTCTTTGTAGATTTTTCGTCAGCTAATTCTTTCGTCAGTTTTAATTCTATTCAGCCCCATGTTTTAGTAAAGAAATTAATTTCAGAGTTTAAATTTGAATTTAAGATAGTGGGGTTGTAACATAAATGGCCGGACACAGAGGTAAGTGAAAACCAGTTGGTGTTTATTGAACAGGATGAGGCAGACTGAGAGATGAACTGACAACTGGAGGTGGGTGTTAGAATTCTTGGGGAACCACTGAATGGGTGAGACTGGTAGTGACAACTTTCTCTTCCACAGAGTTGCGGGAAAGACGAGACGAGGGAATCCACAGAGGCACACTGAATCCAATGACTGACGATCTAGGAGGAGAGGAGGACACAAGGAGCAGAGACAGGAGGTAAGGCACAAAGGGTAAGTATCGTTTTTTCAAAGGATATACTTAGAGAGCAGTTCTCAAGGGGTTCGAGTCCACATCGTGATTATGAGATCGGACAGTGAGAGTGGCTGAAGTGAGGGCTTATAAACTGGAGTTGATGACTGCGGTGATAAGGTGCAGGTGAGCGTGATTAGTACTCGGGTGATGTGGATCGTTGTGATTGGTGGAGAACAGGGCCTGGCCAATCCGTGACAGTACCCCCTCTCTCCACGGCCCGCTCCTGAGGGCCGCCCTCGACGTCGTGGTGGTCTGCCCCGGCCTCGGGGTGCTGGGCGATCGGGGTGTGCTGAGTGGAATTCTTCGAGGAATGTTGGGTCCAGGATGTCATCTCTAGGCACCCATGAGCGTTCTTCAGGACCGTAACCCTCCCAGTCCACGAGGTATTCTAGTTTACCACCACGGTGCCGGGATTCCAGTATCGCCTTGACTCGGTATATGTCTCCTTCGTCCAAGATGAGCGGGAGAGGGGGTTCTTCAGTCTGGTCAGGCCCTGGGGAAACAGGAGGAGAGAAGTGTTTAAGTAGGGACACATGGAAGGTGGGGTGAATTTTGTATTGTGGAGGTAATTGTAGTTTGTATGTGACGGGGTTAATGCATTCCAGGATGGTGAAGGGGCCAACGAATCTGGGACTGAGTTTCCTGCTAGGTAGATGCAGCTTGATGTCCCTAGTGGACAGCCAGACCTTTTGTCCTGGTTGGTATTCGGGATTGGCGGATCTTCGGACGTCTGCTGCCATTCGTTGTCTGCGCACTGCCTGCTGGAGCTGTTGGTGTGCTGTGTCCCAGACTCTCTCGCTCCCTCGGAACCAGTAGTCGATAGCGGGGACGTCTGATGGTTCTCCTGACCAGGGAAACAGGGGAGGCTGGAAACCGAGTACGCACTGGAAGGGAGTGAGTCCAGTAGAGCTCTGGCGTAGGGAATTCTGGGCGTACTCGGCCCAGCCTAGGAACTGGTTCCAAGAGGCCTGGCGACCATGGCAGAAGGTTCTCAGGAAGTGTCCCACTTCCTGGATCTTGCATTCGGTATGCCCGTTCGACTGCGGATGGTAACCAGAAGAGAGACTTACGGTCACACCTAGGATGGAGAAGAATGCCTTCCAGACTCAAGAAATGAATTGGGGTCCTCTGTCCGGTACAATATCTTCAGGGATACCATAATAACGGAATACATGGTTGAATAGGAGTTCTGCAGTTTGAAGTGCCGTGGGAAGGCCTACAAGGGGTATGAGATGACAGAACTTGGAAAATTGGTCTATGACGACGAAAATGCATGTATTTCCATCAGAAGCTGGTAAATCTGTGATGAAATCCACTCCTAGGTGTGACCAAGGGCGGTGAGGTATGGGTAGTGGAAGAAGTTTACCTGTGGGGAGATGACGGGAGCTTTTGGAGATGGCGCAGTCAGGGCAGCCTTGTACGATCCTTCTCACATCCCTGGCCATATTGGTCCACCAGAAGCGATCTTGTAGCAGCGAGAGAGTAGCGTTGGCCCCTGGGTGGCCAGTACCAAGGGAGGTATGAGTGGTTCGGATTAGAGGGATGTGTTGAGTTCTCGGGACATATTGGTGATCAGGAGGGCAGCCCAGCGGATTGGCAGGTGGAGTGGTAGAGGTGACTGGTGGAGAGGTCCATTGAATGGGACTGGCGATGATCTCGGTGGGTAAAATCCTTTCCGGTTCTTCATTATTGTCTTTGGGGTTATGGATGCGGGACAGGGTGTCCGCCTTGATATTTTTGGGACCAGGACGATAGGAGATTTTGAATTGGAATCTGGTGAAGAATAGTGCCCATCTAGCTTGTCAAGGGTTTAACCGCTTAGCCTCGCGGAGATATTGCAGATTTTTGTGGTCTGTTAAGACTAAGAAGGGATGAACAGCCCCCTCCAACCAGTCCCTTCCAAGGCGAGCTTTATGGCTAGTAGTTCACGGTTGCTGATGTCGTAATTTCTCTCCGCCGGGCTGAGTTTCCGGGAGAAGTAGGTGCATGGATGGAGTTTGGGAGGCATCCCCTGTTGCTGAGAAAGAACGGCTCCGACACCTGTAGTAGACGCATCTACCTCCACTATAAAGGGTAACTTGGGATTGGGGTGAACAAGGAGTGGTGCGCTGGTGAAGGCATGTTTGAGTTTATTAAAAGCGTCTAGGGCACTAGGATTCCAGGAGAGTGATTTAGATTTACCTTTGAGTAGGTCAGTGAGCGGGCTGGTGATGGTGCTGTAATTTGATATGAATCGTCAGTAGAAATGGGAAAATCCTAAGAATCTTTGGAGTTCCTTGATGCTTGCAGGAAGGGGCCAGGATGTGATTGCTTCCACCTTCCCCTTGTCCATGCGGATGCCACCACTGTTGAAAATATACCCGAGGAAATGGACTGTGGATTGGTGGAAGGTGCATTTCTCTGCCTTGATATATAGATGGTATTCTCGTAAACGTTGGAGGACCTCTGCAACGTGTTGGCAATGTTTGGCCAGGCTCCGGGAGTAGATGAGGATGTCGTCTATGTAAACGATAGACGGAAAAGCGGTGAAGGAACTCCCGGAGCACCTCATGCATGAATCCTTGGAAGACTGAAGGAGCATTGACTAACCCATATGGCATTACCCAGTACTCGTAGTGGCTGGTGGGGGTCACGAAGGCGGTCTTCCACTCATCCCCTTTACAAATGTGAATGAGGTTATAGGCACTGCGGAGGTCCAACTTGGTGAATATGGTGGCACCGCGAAGTTGTTCCAGAGCAGTTGGGACAAGGGGAAGAGGATATCGGAACTTGACCGTGATTTCATTGAGCTTCCGGTAAACGATGCAGGTCTCAGGCCGCCGTCCTTCTTAGCCACAAAGAAGAAACTGGAAGCAGCAGGGGAGGTAGATGGAACTATGTACCCTTGGAGTAATGCCTCCTCAATTTACTCCTGATCAATAGTGAGGGTGCACTGTAGGAGAAAGTCATTGCACTCCTCCGCCGAACCAGAGAAGTGCGCTGGTCTGGCCATGGGTCTGGCGAATACGATCGGTGAAGAAGTGCTGGTTGTCGTGCGGGTAGATTGAGGTGCAGGAGCTGATGGTACCGGTGGTGAAGGTGATTGAAGTAATATTTTCTTCAAGGAGTCCACCAACTCTTGAAAGGGATCCGAAGAACTCATTCTGTTTGTCGATATAAGCAGGTCCGATCTTCTGTTACATAAATGGCCGGACACAGAGGTAAGTGAAAACCAGTTGGTGTTTATTGAACAGGATGAGGCAGACTGAGAGATGAACTGACGACTGGAGGTGGGTATTAGAATTCTTGGGAAACCACTTAATGGGTGAGACTGGTAGTGACAACTTTCTCTTCCACAGAGTTGCGGGAAAGACGAGACGAGGGAATCCACAGAGGCACACTGAATCCGAAGACTGACGATCTAGGAGGAGAGGAGGACACAAGGAGCAGAGACAGGAGGTAAGGCACAAAGGGTAAGTATCGTTATTTCAAAGGATATACTAAGGCCGTGTTCACACTTGGCGTCTTTTTTGAAGCTGCCAGCGTCTGTTTTACATTATAATCCTATGGAGTAAACCGTGTTTTCAAAAAAGTCCTGAGCGCTTTTTAAAATGCCAACGCCGGTGTCTTTTTCTGAAGCTCAGAGCGTCTTTTCGAGTTGAAAAAAGTTTAACTTTTCTGAAAAAAAACGCCCTACGTCAAGCGCCTTTTTGACAGCTGACCAATGACGAGCGAGTGGCGAGTCGTTTCCATAACAAAAACAACAAGAAAAAAGGAGAAGATAGCCAGTAGACAGATCGTACTAGTTTCGGAGCACAAGGAATAGTATGAAACCGTGCATCATCCAACCGGAGCTCCTGGACTAAATTGTTGGAAGCACCATACAGTTTCCTTCCCCGTATAATGTCGCGCTCCCACAAATGCCGTTGTGAACCGACACCCTCCCCGTTAACTTCAAAAGCCGACATTTCTGCAGCACACAGCGCTAGCTACCATTGCAGCTGTTGTTATAGCAACAAAAGACGCCCTCGGATGCTATTTGTAACCAAAACACTGCCAGCTTTTTATTTTACTAAAAAACGCTCTTGTCGACTTTTCCTAGTCAAAAAAGACACCAAGTGTGAACACGGCCTTAGAGAGCAGTTCTCAAGGGGTTCAAGTCCACGTCATGATTACGAGATCGGACAGTGAGAGTGGCTGAAGTGAGGGCTTATAAGCTGGAGTTGATGACTGCGGTAATAAGGTGCAGGTGAGCGTGATTAGTACTCGGATGATGTGGATCGTTGTGATTGGTGGAGAACAGGGCCTGGCCGATCCGTGACAGGGGTGGCTATTAGATTTTTTAAGTGATAGAATGCAGAGAGTAAGAGTAAACAGTACCTTATCAGATACACTTATTACGTCCACAGGTTCTCCCCAAGGATGTGTTCTTTCACCCTTGCTCTACATTTTATATACTAATGATTGTGTGAGTAGACACACAGACAGGTTTTTTTTTAAATTTGCTGATGATACTGTCATTGTTAGTTTGTTGACTGGGGATGAGAATTGTCATGGTCCAGTGGTGAATGATTTTATGGCATGGTGCGACAGTGCCTTTTTGCAAGTAAACATAAAAAAGACCAAAGATATGGTAATTGATTTTAGATCCAGTCCTTCGTCTCCTCAACCAACTAGTGTAAATGGTCAAATGTTGGAATGGGCCAGTAGTTACAAGTACCTTGGGCTTATCATTGATAATAAATTACGTTTTGATACTCATGTTGAAGCAGTATGTAAAAAAGGCCAGCAACGGTTACACTGTCTTCGGAGGCTCTCTACTTTTAATATCAGTAGGACTCTTATGACCATGTATTATAAATCTTATATTGAATCGGTGCTCTGCTTCTCTATATGTTGTTGGTATGGTAACGTAAATGCTACACACCGAAATTCATTGAATGGCATTGTCAACCAAGGTAGTAAGATAATAGGCATTAAGCAGACTGGGTTATCATATAGCTTTGATCGGTTTGTCTTACAGAAAGCTCGAGCTATTGTTGCAGATTGTACTCATCCACTGTTCCATGAATTTAAAATGCTTCCTTCTGGTAGACGTTATAGTATGCCTAAACTTAAAAGTAACTGATATAGGTATTCTTTTATTCCCACTGCTGTAAGGCTTTTAAATTTGTAGGATGTCAGAATGTTGTGGTTGCTGTTTGTTTTGTTTGTGTGTTCTGTATGATATGTCAACAAACTTGATGCTGCACTAAAAATTGCCCTCTGGGCTTATAATAAACTTTGAACTTGAACTTGAACAATATTACTGTTGATAATGTGTTTTTAAACTATGGAAAAATTAATAAATTGTCAAATTACATAGAAAAACATGTAATTGTTTTATAAACAGAAAGAGTTAGTATTAAAGGGATAGTTCACAAAAAAAAACTAAAAAATAAATAAATTGGCCATAACAATACCTTGACTTCGATTCTGGTTCCTGAATTTTTCAAACTCTTAAACCCCTTGATGCCTCGCCACAGCCAATCACCAGCACTAGATTTGGGCACATCAAGCATGCTGCATTTTCACTGTTTCACTGATGCTGAAGCATTAAATTTGGTATAGAACAACAAGACATTTTTTGATACTCAATGGTTTCGAGGCAATTCGGTCAGTATCTAAATCGATAACCATCCCCACCCAAGATGTTTTTCTTTGTTCTGCAGATCACTTTTGGATTTTTTTTTTTTTTCCAAGATCTGTTGAGGCATAACATGCATCTGAGTGGGTATACCAACATTTTGATTATCCAAAAATTTTATGTAGAATGCATAAAAGTAATCCATATGGTTCGAGTTAATGAAAAAAAGCACTATGGTTTAATTATAAACTAAAAGTGATTCCCCTCATACAGTTAAATTCACAGACATCTTTTCATGCAGCTGTTTTACACTGATTTTGGTTTTAAATGGTACTTGGTTTATTTATTCAACCCTTACCACATGTGAACTGAACATTATACACAAAGAACCATTTAAAAAAGAAAAAAAGAAACAAAAAACAGCTGCATGAAAAGAAAATACAGAATTCATTGTATTATCATATGGCATGAGAAGACTTGTTTATGCTGATTACAGATTTAAATATGAATAATAATAATAATAATAAAAGTTGATTTGTTCCACACCTGAATTGCCATGCTTATCTTATGTAGATCTCCACAATTGTTCCACATGAACTGAAACCAAAAAAACATTTTCTAATAATATGTATTACATTCATACCTTACATCCTATGTTCCATTGAGACAATGATCTGGAAGCTGATAAGGAAAAGTTAACAGTGATGTTTGCTAAATGTGAGTTTAGCCAAATTAATAGAAAGTAATTTTATATTATTTACTTTGACTTAGCTGCATCATATTACTACCTAGGGTTGTAAATGTCCAGGATAGATGCAATTTTCATAATCAACGATCCAATATGTAATGACAGTTTACTCACAGCCTCAGGCCTCAAGAAGTATGTTTCACTTCTCATCAGAACACAAAGACACAAAGATTATATAAATTTTTATTACTTATAAGATAAACATATGCACTTATACATAACGCCCATAATGTGAATGCAGCACTTTTTAATTGCAAGTTAGGACAGTGACAATGATAGACCAAATTATATACTTCTTAATAAAATAAACATTACTATCAGCTGGCCCGTACATTTGTGGGGCCCTAGGCAAGATAAAAAATAAAATAAAAACATGGGCCCCACTAATCTAAAAGCTTTCATAGCAATTTGATGAGTGAAGAGAAAGCACATAAAATTACAATTTCAATAATTAAGCATAAATGTGTATTAAGTGTAACACATCCAACATACATATGTAAAAATAGTTAAACATTTAAACAAATGGAGCTAGTGAGCTTGAAAAATTAGAGAAAATAGATATGCATGAAACAAATAAATAAAATATAAATGAATTAAACACAAAACCTAAATAAATAAATAAATATAACGTATATATTATAACATAACTTTGTGAGATTGCGATGAACTAAAATGAGTGACTTTTAGTGATTAGAGGAACGCTCTTTGCGCCATAGTAATGAACGGCAAATAAATATTATGTTTAGGACTATATAAATAATATTAAGGTTAGGTCACCCTCATTTCAGAAGCAACCTCATTGATTTGATTCTAGAGCCGGGTCTGTAATTATACTGAACAAAATTATAAACGCAACACTTTTGTTTTTGCCCCCATTTTTCATGAGCTACATAAAAGGCCTCAAAACTTGGGACATCTGTGGCATTGTGCTGTGTGATAAAACTGCACATTTTAGAGTGGCCTTTTATTGTGGCCAGCCTAAGGCACACCTGTGCAAAAATCATGCTGTCTAATCAGCATCTTGATATGCCACACTTGTGAGGTGGATGGATTATCTCGGCAAAGGAGAAGTGCTCACTAACACAGATTTAGACAGATTTGTGAACAATATTTGAGAGAAATAGGCCTTTTGTGTACATAGAAAAAGTCTTAGATCTTTGAGTTCAGCTCATGAAAAATGGGGGCAAAAACAAAAGTGTTGCGTTTATAATTTTGTTCAGTATATTTAACATAACATGCTGAATGTGGCTTGAATTTCCCTAATATGACAAGTCTGCCTGTGAGGGCATCATTGTATTTATAAAACAAGTACTAATACTACAGCAATAAATATTATGTATAACAGGCAGATCCTACCTTGTTCCTGACACCAGGAAAAATTCCTTGTGAGTGTAAACACACTTGGCAATAAAGCTCTTTCTGATTCTGATTCTTTTGGCTCTGGAAAGATACAATTTGGATTCCATTTCTACCACAAATTTACTTTAATCTCTCTATTGTTTTTTTTGTTTGTTTTCTTTTCATTTCAAATGAATTAAAAATAGCATTGATGTGTAATGAGACTTTGTGACATTATGAAATACTATTCTGAGAGACAATATCCAATGAATTCCAAAATGTGAACCAACAAAATCTGCACACAAAATCTGAACTGAAACTAGAACAATTTTCATATAAACTGTTTTCTTTATTTGCCAGAAATGATAAAGAACACCAAGTTTGTTGTGCCTGTTTGTAGGTCTGCACAATTTGGCCGTAAATTTTGTTTTTATATATCAATATGACTACTAATAATTCTGATTATAGTTACTACTAAATAAAAACATTGAACAAAATAATTGTTGCATGTTTATTTTCAATAAATAACAATTATTGTATGTATATTGTATGTTTATTATTATATGTTTATTGTCAATATGTTTTACAGAAAACTGCAGCGTGCAGTTCATCATCCGTAGATATATAGTCAGAAGGTGTGTTCGGCTTGAAGCGGCGCTGCGCAGACAGATCGTTTATGACAACAAAGTACAGTGAGAGCGATTCAAAATCATGCAGAACTGTCTGCTCTTCAAGGTCATACACTGATCCGTCTGTGCAGTGCCACTTCAAATCGAACACACCTAGAAATTCAACTGACATTCAATTCAACTTATGGCAGGGCCCACCTGTACCGCCTGTTGGATGGGCCGGAACTGGTTACTACACTGTAAAAAAAGTACCGCAAAAGTTGCCAATAAAATCTTGTAAAAATTATGTTAATTGTTGTAAAACGGATTACAGTATAATACTGCAAAGCAAATTGCAGTTAATTGCTGTGAAATACAGTAATTTGTAGTATGTTTACAGTCACATTGAATTAAACTTGTAGTTTATTTTACAGCAATATTTTGTAATCTCACTAAAGTACAGTACTTACCTGGCAACAAAAGTTGCCAATAAAATCCTGTAAATACCCCTAAATCCAAGATGATGTTGTAATAATTTAACAATGAAAATGCTGCAAAGAATAATTGTAACAGTAAACTGTAAAATACTGATTTAAATGCATTATCATGAGAACTCTCTTAATACATTTACAAATGAATAAAAACCAAGTCAAAGATGTTACGAATAAATATTTATTAAAACTGGCAGAAAGACATTGCAAGGATTTTACTGGTAAAAATAAAAATGTCAGTCTTTCAACAGTTAAAATCTAATCATATAAATAACATAGCATCACAAAATAACTACAAATACCTGTTATATCACAAAAAATAAGCCAGATTCTGAGTAGAACATTAACTTTCTATGAAAAAATGAAGGTCAATCAACAGAATTTGTATAATTTTGGCTAAAGGATTAAAATAAAATGCTGGAATCAACATTATACCACAAATTCTGTTGTTTGAGCTTATGTTCTATTAAATTTAGAATATTCCTGCAAAAGACGATTTAATAAATACGTACTGAAAGTCCATCAACTTTTTGAGATGAGCACACACGAGGGTTGTCCCTCTTCTCTGAGACCTTTCCACTTGTTTTGCCTCTATGTATCCGTCTTGTATCCAGTGAGTGTTGTGATTCCAACAAAACATCTGCACATAAAAACAAGCAGAAGCTTTAGAATAAAGTTCAGTATTGAATGAAAAATACATTTAAAAATGCCACTTATACAATCAGCATGTACTAGTACTTAAACTAAATAAGCAATCTTTTTCACAAATGAAATGACTCAAGTAAAACATGTTACCTTTGAAATAATTCAAGTGTGCAAAAGATGCCTGCTCCCGGGACACCAGACTGAAGTTGTAATAAGACTGCAAATCCAGACACAAAGTTGAGGTATGAATTCACAACCATGTGACCATCGAATAGGCCTAGTCAAAAGCCACTGGGTGCACATGAAATTAATAAATATAAGCAATAATGTAACCTACAATACAGTATTTCAATATAAAATGTAATCTAAAATACAAGTTTATCAAATGATTTACAACAGAATTAATACATTACCTAATATAATCAGCTTCAGAGAGTCTTGAAGCATCAAACATTTCTCCACATCAGCCGCTATTCTTTGCACCTACAAGAAATAATGAAAATTATCTTGTGATTTTTTAAAATGCATTTACACAAATGAGACCAAAATGAACACCCAAAAAGGCATATATTTTAAAATAAACAAACTCTTACATTTGATTAATAAATTAAATTATAATAATACACTGTAGAACTGTACCACCAATCAAATTAAATAATTTATCATGCAAAATTACAACTGTGTCATGACATTAATGTTTTACATTAATTTTTGAAATTACAAATAAGAAATGTTGTAAAAATGCAATGATACTTTTTAAACTTGAAACTAAACCACCATTAGGTGGCAGCAAATAACTTAATGAGTGAGTCAATTGAGTCATTCATTGAACCAATTCTTCAGAATGCTGAATCATTCAGTAAAAACACAGCTGAGTTTTGCTTTGATCTTTGTTTGGAATGATTTTCGTCTGTGAAATAGAACAACAGTCAATATTGTGTCTAAAAAGTAAGTAACTTAATGTTAACTAATTGTTTATTGAACTATGTAACATTTGCAATGGTGATAATCAGCAACAGATCACTTGTTATGCTACTTAACAATATCATATGTTATAAATAAACTCAACAGTTTGAACATTTACCTCATGTTTCTTCCGTGAGTTTATGTGTGCCGTTAAGGTTATTTGTTTTGATGTTGAATGTAATAAAATCAAAATCAGTCTTGCATTTCGATGCTTAGTTATTTTTTTTTTTCACTCAAGTTTTAATCAGGCTAACTTGTCCAATCGGGCATGTAAATATGTATTCCACTAAAAAATTGTCCCGGACAAGCTTTAATGTCGAGTACAACTACAGTGGCAATAGACACAATTTCTCATTTACATGTAGTTTCTAATTATAGTAAGATGTCACGTCAATACGGGACAGTTGAAAACATATAAACAAATGAAATTTCACATATTTTGCTGTTTGTCAGTTATTTCGACAGATAATAGTTAACATTACTATGACAATCGTTCGCACTGGGCATTACATTAAAAGTTGGGTGAACACTACTTTAAATGCTCTCAATAAGAAAATTAAACTGCCAAAATGAGAAAAATTCAGCATTTAGCCTAACTATGCTATGATAGCAATGTCCAGCTTACTGCACATACCAAGGCCACTTGTCTAAATGTTGTGATAGAAGGCTATTACGACATGATATCGCTTATACATTAACTTAAATAAATATATAAGGATACATTTCTTAATAAAATTAAGTGAACTTACCAGGAATTATGAATAAAGTCTCTAATCTTCAATCGTTCTGGCACTGCTCCAGTCGGCTGGATTTCAGATTTGAATGATGCGCACGCAATCCCATAATGCCACACTACAGTAAGTTAGTGTAAAAAGCAGGAGCTACAGTGACAACACCTGCTTCTTGTAAATTAATTACAGTTGACATGAAAATATACTGTTAACAACTGTAAAACCTTATTTGACCCATAATGCATTGCAAATTGCAGCTACATCTTGTAAAATGTTTAAACAGTAAAATTCTGTAAAATTTTGCTGTACATGTACAGGAGAATATGAAAGGGGGAACAACACCTACCTTGCAATTCACCATAATAAGGTGTACAGCCTACTGAATTCGCTCTCAACACGGTTTTGGTACAGTTAGACATGTTCAGCCTTTCAAAATGTCCTCCGGTTAAGAGTTTTCAAAACTGGCTGGTACAAAGACTTTATATACACTCGAACGGACTGTAATATGAGTAACACGTTTATTAAAGCTTGTTTTGAGTCTTTTGAGGTCAAATGATCTTTCTTACAAACTGAAAATTGAAAGATGCGTGCTGCAGTTTTCAGTGTTTTGCCCCTTTAGCTCTCTACGCCAGTTATGTGACTGAACACCAATTAGAAATGCAAATTTTAGCTTCAAAACTAAGTTACACTCAACAACACACATGTGCAGCCACACTATATAAAATATATTTTATGAAAGACTTACCTCAATCGGTTGGCATGATGTCTGCTGTAGTATCGTCATAATTTGTTGTAGTTTGCGAAAACAGGCTCACTGAAGAAAGAGCGCATTTATTTTCTCATAACTTCAGATAATTCGCTCGCCGTTCCATCGTTGTCATTCAGAAACAACCCAGCTAAACATCGTGGGCAATACTAAATTGGAGGCAAATTTTAATCTGCGTTATCTTGTGCGCACACACACTAAACCTACCATCCCGGAAAACAATATCCACCATCACGGAAAACAATACCCAGTAATGACTAAAATTAGCTTTTATTTGCAAGACAAGGTTAAAAGAGTAGTAAAAGAAACAATGCATACTTTACAGTATATGTACTGTATGTACAAATA
The DNA here is from genome assembly GCF_012432095.1 of Onychostoma macrolepis. NCBI lineage: Eukaryota > Metazoa > Chordata > Actinopteri > Cypriniformes > Cyprinidae > Onychostoma > Onychostoma macrolepis. The sequence continues at coordinate 31,175,411 of NC_081159.1, read as the reverse complement.
CTATTATTTGACCGTAAAAACCTCACTTTAACCCTCACATGATTAATGATCTTCAATGGTAATACAAATACTTTGAATGATTTGTGTTTCAAAATTTTTTTCCAAAAAAACAAAATAAATTCCCCTATTTTTACAGGAATAATATTTAATAAATATTAAATAACATTTTATTATGAAAATTATATAAAAAAACCCCTGAAAATTTATGTAATACTGAAATACAAGCAATTATCTGTAAATTAAATGGTGGAACTTTAAAATACAACAGGTAAAACAACAGGTATCAACAGGTATCGTATAATAAAAAATGGGAAAATTCTGTAAAAAAATTAATTTGTGGATCACGTGACCCTTCGACGGCGATGCAAGCTTAGTCTTTCGCTCTGCTCACTTTGCCACATATTATATGATCCTGTCAGTAAAATTTGAACCAATCTGCATTGGACCCATCATGAGTGCTAAGGCAGACAAAGGGGATCGGAAAAGAGAGATTGAGCAATCTCCAATGAAGAAAAAATTCAGAGATTCCGCCATCTCCAGAGAAGACCTCGACGATGCTATTGCTAGCGGTATTGAACTAGCATTTAAAGAGCAGCAAAGCATTTTGAATTCGGTTGTGAATTCGGCAGTAAGAGATGCGATGGACTCTGTACTGATTCCAGCATTGCGCGAACTGCGTGACGACATACAAGCGACCAACAAGTCTGTTAAAGAGCTAAGAGAGGAGTTTGAGGCCATAGCTACCGCGGCGAAGCAGACACGTGACCGCGTTGATTCTGTGCAAGCAGATGCACGTGAGGATAGGAGGGCAGTCACGGACGTAAGAAATCAGCTGGAGCGAATCACCGAGAAGATGACAGATATGGAGGACAGGTGCAGGAAGAACAACGTACGACTGGTGGGGCTGCCAGAGGGGGCTGAGGGATCCGACGCGGCTGGTTTCCTCAGAATTAATCTTCCCAAGTGGATTCCTTCCTTGAGGGGCCGTGACATTGAGATTGACCGGGCGCACCGCGTGTATGACGGAGGGAGAGGCTCCGATCGGCCGCGCACTCTTATTTTTCGTGTACTGAGATGGCATGACAGATCAGATATCCTGAAGGGTGCTCGGCAGGCCTATCCGGTGAAATGCGCACAGAACAATGTCACACTACTATTTTTTCCCGACTTTAGTCCAGCTACAGCGATCAGAAGAAAGGCATTTGGTCCGGTTTTGAAGAAGATGACAACGCTTGGCCTCCAGCCCTTCCTCATCTATCTGGCGGTACTCAAACTACGGCACAAAGGGGAACAGAGAAGCTTCGATTCCCCTCAGAAAGCGGAGGATTTTATCAGCTCCCTGTCTCAGCAGAAGACATATTCCGCGGGGCGGCGACGGGGGAACAGCGGCCGCTGTCTCTCCGGTCCAATGGAAAGGAACTTGATGGCCGGGATGGACATGGTTCTAGCTGCCCAGTAGGGGATGATGGTAGGATGGACTAGACGCTTGCTAACTCTATTTTTTGCTTTTTCTTCTCTCCTCTCTACTACCGAGATATTGTCCCTCTATATCCGGTACAACGATCTCGTTGCTGGTAAGACTGACACTCCTTTTTTTTCTCTCTCTTTTTTGGAGGGGAATAATTGAGAGTAGGTTTAATTAAAAATATTTTTTGGCTGTGTGGGCCTTTCGGGAGACATGTCTTGCGTTGGAGTGGATCGGTCACGAACCATCACTATTTTTGTTGCTCAGTCAGACCTATGTTCTCGGTAATGTGCGGTCTGAGTTGTTCCTTGTTTATGGTTGTTGGTTGTTCAGGTTTTTATGTTGTTTTTACTTTTTACAACAGACATTTATACTGTTATTTATTTTACCTTATTTCTAAAGGGATTTTTCATCTAGGAGGTTTGGTATCTAAAATGCACATCAGCGTTTACATGCTATTTACAGAATGGAAGTGCTTCTGTTTTTTTTTCATTTATTGAATACAATTTTGGGATTATGAATATTCAATGCATACTCTAAATATTTTATCACTGAATGTGAATGGTTTAAATTCTGCTGTTAAACGAACCCGTGTGTTAGAATATTTACACCGTAAGTCTATTTCCTGTGCCCTAATTCAAGAGACGCATTTAAAACAATCTGACGTGGCACGTTTTCAGAATAAATATTATAAATTAGCGGCTTTTTCCTGCGCTCAAAATAAAACTAAGGGGGTGCTTATCCTTGTTAATCGAAAGTTAAATCTAACAATTGAACACCTTGGTAGTGATGAGAAGGGTAGATTTGTTTTTATCCGATGCAAAATATATAATAATAGGCTAACATTGGTCTCTATTTATGGTCCGAATGAGACAGACAGTGCGTTCCTTACACAGATTTCCAAAACATTATTTGAGCAGACTGACTGCCCATTAGTGGTGGGTGGTGATTTTATAGCTGTCATAAATCCTGCTTTAGATAAATCTCAATCTGATACAACAGCCAATCCATCCTCTAAATTACTGAATAAATTTATCACGGAGCTCAACTTAATCGATCTTTGGAGAATTCAGAATACTAAAGCTAAGGACTTCACTTTTTTTTCTAATAGACATAAGACTTTCTCTAGGATAGACTACATATTTCTCAGCCCATCTTTAATTTCGTCGAATTCCTCCATTTCTATATTACCAATTTTATTATCTGATCATTCTGCTGTGTTGTGCAGTGTTCCTCTTTCCGATGTTAAAGCCAAGTCCCCTAGATGGCGCTTTAACATATCATTATTAAGTAATCAGACTTTCATTACTTCACTAAAATAATATATTAAGGAATTTCTTGAAATCAATATGCCCTCTGATGTGGATCCTCAAATAATGTGGGAATCGACTAAGTGTACCATACGAGGATTCTGTATATCTTTCTCTTCTACTCTTGCCAAAGTGAAAACTCACCAGTTTACACAATTAGAAAATAAAATCCAATCATTGCAAAACCTACAAAAACAACATTTTACTGATCAACAGGCTACACAGTTGTCCTCTTTAAAAGAAGAATATGATTTACTTTCACACTCAAAGGCGGAATTTATTTTACATAGGACTAGGCAAAAATATTATTTTGAATCAGAGAGACCTAGTCATTTATTGGCCCTTAGGTTGAAAGAATGCGAGTCTAAGGCATATATTAGCGCAATAAAATCATCGGATGATCAGGTCACCACGAACCCTGCGGCAATTAATGACATATTTAAAGGTTTTTACATGAATCTATATAAAGCCGAAACAGATTTTGATGAACCAATTTGTAAGCAGTATTTAGATAAATTGGAACTTCCTCGGATCTCACAGGTGGATAAAGAATCTTTGGAGGCCCCATTAAGTTTGGAGGAGCTACACGCCTCTAAAAGCCTTCAAAAGGGCAAATCGCCGGTCTAGATGGTCTCCCCCCTGAATTATATTTAGAAATTTGGGATTTGGTAGGGACACTTATGCTTAATTCATTTAATTTTGCAATTGAACATGGGGTATTTCATAGAGATCAAAAAACATCACTGATTTCATTACTTCTTAAAAAAGGGAAAGACCCATTAGATTGTTCCAGCTACAGACCGATTTCGCTTATCCCATGTGATCTTAAAATCTATGCTAAAGTTTTTGCTTTTCGTATGGAGAAGGTAATTCATAGTTTGATCAAGGAGGACCAAACTGGTTTCATCAAGGCGCAATGCATCTGACAATATCGTCGACTCCTTCATATTCTTGACTTTGCAGACTCCCACCCGACCCCTTGTGCGGTCTTTTCACTTGATGCAGAAAAAGCCTTTGACAGGCTAGAGTGGAATTATATGTGGGCAGTTCTGCAATGTTCCGGCTTCGGTGAACACTTCATTTCTATGATTAAGACATTATACCACTCACCTGCAGCATCAGTCATAACTGGTAATATTATTTCCCCCCCATTCCCTTTGCAGCGGGGAACAAGGCAGGGATGTCCGCTTTCCCCCTTATTGTTTTGTCTATCTCTTGAACCCTTAGCACAAGCCATCAGGAAATCTGAAGTATCGATTAAGATTCATGATCATAATCATAGTATTTCATTATACGCTGATGATATTATTCTATATTTAGACCACTTTGATGTTTCAGTCTCTAGTATAATTAAGGAATTTGATAATTTTAGTAGCTTATCAGGATATAAAATAAATTGGAGCAAATCTGCTTTAATGCCAATTAACAATGTTAAAGTTAATTCTTCTATTCCCTCATTTATCCCTATTAAGGAATCTTTCATCTATATGGGCATTACCATATATAAAACATTCATAAGATTGCCAGAGACAATTTTAATAATATTTTAGTTAAGGTCAAAATGACATTCAAAGATGGAAGAATCTTAAAGTATCTCTTCAAGGAAGAATCTCCACTGTTAAGATGAATTTGTTACCTCGATTTAATTTTTTTTTCTCTATGCTACCACTTTCTCCCCCTCCAGGTTACTTTAAGGAGATCAACTCCATAATTTCTAAATTTATCTGGAATGATAAATGCCCCAGAATTAAGCTTACCACATTACAACATCCTAATAGCGCAGGAGGACTGGCTGTACCAAATTTTGAACTGTATTATTGGTCGTTCCAGCTTAAGGCTCTTCATAATTGGGTTGATCCTCAATCTACAGTTTCTTGGAGAGTGATTGAAGCTGACAAGGTTAAACCAAATAGACTACAAGATATGTTATTTACTGGCACAGGAAAAAAAGGGGATAATTATAAATTTGGTCCGGTTGTGGCCAACTCTATTAAAATCTGGAAAACGGTGGAACGTCGGATAGGAGTAACCTTCAAATTTTGTAACAGTACACCTTTATGGCACAATTTAAATTTTTTATGCGGAAATCGTCTGTTTCTTTAATATATAATAAGATTATTGATTGCATTACAAAACCTCTTTCTATTAAAACTATTTGGAATAGGGAATTATCTGACCTTAATTTGTCTGTCGACTGGGAGAGAGTGTGGTCTAATCTCAGTTTAACATCTAAAAATCTGGCTCATCGTCTTATTCACTTCAAAGTCATTCATAGAGCATACATAACTCCTTACAAAAGATTTAAAATGAAACTACAACCGAATCTCAACTGCCATATATGTAATACTACATCGTCAGGTACTTTTCTGCATATTGTGACGGGAGGAGCCAACGACAGACACAGTGGGTGTGGCGTCAGGCCTCGGAGAGGCTTTTATTAACAAAATAAAGTGTCCAGGGGAAGAAGTGTCCAAAATAAACAGGGGGTCTGGTGTCCTCGTCGTGCTGCGGGGCTCGTGAAGGAGGGCAGTGTTCCAGGAGGGGAAGGGTCCAGGGAAGGGGCGGAGTCCGGCGGCCGCACGCGCTCCCACTCGGGTCCGGGGCGCGAGGGCGGCGGCTTCATCACAGCGTCTTGACGAGCTCTTACACGTCGTCCACGGCCTTTGGTAGGACTTGTACGGCCCGACATCCTGGTCCGACGGCCGTAATACGGGTGCGGCTTTCGTCCGGACCGCGGGTTCGGCAGCTCACGTCTTCGGTGGCGCGATGTCCTCACGCACCCTTCCTGGACCCACGAGGACACCAGCGTGCATGCACGGGGGAAGAGACCGGTCTCTCGAGGAGAGGCGCGCTGGGCATTTAACAGCGGCGGTGATGAGGCTCCATTCAGTCCAGCTGTGCCTCATCACACGCCGCCAGCCGCGTTGATCCCACGCCCTCCTCTCATCCACCCACTCCAGTCGGGAGCCTGGTGAAGGGCGGCGAATAAGGGACGGGGTGGTGATGATGATGAGGGGGAAGGCCACCGATCCGTCACATCCCCCAAGCGACATCCCCGTCATCGGTCGCCGCCCACGCAGGAGTGCTACCTTCCTCAACCAGGCTCCATACGGTCGGAGTGGGCGGGCAGGGATTCCTCTCCGGGCGATCCTCCCTCTCGCACCGCGCCGGAACAGGGACAGAGAAACCGGTATTAGTCGACAGCCTCAACCAACCACAGGGTAAGATGACAAGTGGGGAAACGTCACTTACCCCTTTGGTGGTTGGGAGGCCGTCTCCGTCGTTCTCCGTCCCCACGCGCTTCTCCACGAACTTTTGCGGGCGAGAGGGATGACGTCTTCAGGTGTTGCCCAACTGCGCTGTCTAGGCTCCGCCTTGCCCGCATTCTCCACCACTGTGACGGGAGGAGCCAACGACAGACACAGTGGTGTGGCGTCAGGCCTCGGAGAGGCTTTTATTAACAAAATAAAGTGTCCAGGAAAGAAGTGTCCAAAATAAACAGGGGTCTGGTGTCCTCGTCGTGCTGCGGGGCTTGTGCAGGAGGGCAGTGTTCCAAAAGGGAAGGGTCCAGGAAGGGGCGGAGTCCGCGGCCGCACGCGCTCCCACTCGGGTCCGGGCGCGAGGGCGGCGGCTTCATCACAGCGGCGGCTCTTACACGCCGTCCACGGCCTTTGGTAGGACTTGTACGGCCCGACATCCTGGTCCGGACGGCCGTAATACGGTGCGGCTTTCGTCCGGACCGCGGGTTCGGCAGCTCACGTCTTCGGTGGCGCGATGTCCTCTCGCACCCTTCCTGGACCCACGAGGACACCAGCGTGCATGCACGGGGAAGAGACCGGTCTCGAGGAGAGGCGCTGGGCATTTAACAGCGGCGGTGATGAGGCTCCATTCAGTCCAGCTGTGCCTCATCACACGCCGCCAGCCCGCGTTGATCCCACGCCTCCTCTCATCCACCCACTCCAGTCGGGAGCCTGGTGAAGGGCGGCGAATAAGGGACGGGTGGTGATGATGATGAGGGGAGGCCACCGATCCGTCACATCCCCCCCCCCAAGCGACATCCCCGTCATCGGTCGCCGCCCACGCAGGAGTGCTACCTTCCTCAACCAGGCTCCATACGGTCGGAGTGGGCGGGGCAGGGATTCCTCTCCGGGCGATCCTCCCTCTCGCACCGCGCCGGAACAGGGACAGAGAAACCGGTATTAGTCGACAGCCTCAACCAACCACAGGGTAAGATGACAAGTGGGGAAACGTCACTTACCCCTTTGGTGGTTGGGAGGCCGTCTCCGTCGTTTCTCCGTCCCACGCGCTTCTCCACGAACTTTTGCGGGCGAGAGGGGATGACGTCTTCAGGTGTTGCCCAACTGCGCTGTCTAGGCTCCGCCTTGCCCGCATTCTCCACCACTGTGACGGGAGGAGCCAACGACAGACACAGTGGGTGTGGCGTCAGGCCTCAGAGAGGCTTTTTATTAACAAAATAAAGTGTCCAGGGAAAGAAGTGTCCAAAATAAACAGGGGGTCTGGTGTCCTCGTCGTGCTGCGGGGCTTGTGCAGGAGGGCAGTGTTCCAAAAGGGGAAGGGTCCAGCGAAGGGCGGAGTCCGGCGGCCGCACGCGCTCCCACTCGGGTCCAGGGCGCGAGGCGGCGGCTTCATCACAGCGGCTCTTACACGCCGCCCACGGCCTTTGGTAGGACTTATGCGGCCCGACATCCTGGTCCGACGGCCGTAATACGGTGCGGCTTTCGTCCGGACCGCGGGTTCGGCAGCTCACGTCTTCGGTGGCGCGATGTCCTCACGCACCCTTCCTGGACCCACGAGGACACCAGCGTGCATGCACGGGGAAGAGACCGGTCTCTCGAGGAGAGGCGCTGGGCATTTAACAGCGGCGGTGATGAGGCTTCATTCAGTCCAGCTGTGCCTCATCACACGCCGCCAGCCAGCGTTGATCCCACGCCTCCTCTCATCCACCCACTCCAGTCGGGAGCCTGGTGAAGGGCGGCGAATAAGGGACGGGGTGGTGATGATGATGAGGGGGAGGGCCACCGATCCGTCACAATATGTTTTGGGAATGTCCTGTCGTCATCAGTCTATG